>NC_134861.1:28203479-30603479 GCF_049852395.1 Peromyscus maniculatus bairdii
TTCTATCCAGTGAAATACCACAGATGACCCTTTTTTATCTTCAAAATTATAACAATAGCTAAAGATTAAAAAAAAATCAAAATTGATGGTACATAATCAAGTAGCAGAGAGGAAAATGCTCAAGTGTAACATTCAACACTTCAGCATTTTCACAGAAAAGCAAAAACAAAAACAAAAAAAGGCAGAAAGACCCTCTGTCATGGCAACTGCTGGTGAGGAACAGGACTGGGAAGTGGTTAGGTCCTGCATGCTGACAGCAAGCCTCAGACCTTGTGTGGGAGGTGTTTCTTTTCCTTTGTTAGTGGGGCCTGCCTGGCATTTTCTAGGCAAAAAAAAAAAAAAAAAAAAAAAAAAAAAAAAAAAAAAAGATTCTACCCAGCACAGGGATTTCAGCTTCCTGTTTTCATATAAAATTTCATTTAGAGTCATTTAAAAAATGAATAAGAGTAGATGTCCAAGATAAATTACATCCAATTACAGTGTCTAAATTTGAAGGATGTTTCCAAGAACAATCCACTCATCCATCCAACATTCATTCAAAGCTTTATTATGCACTCGAGAATGAGGTGTCAGTCTCCGAAGCCCACGTTTACATGGCACAGTGGCTGTTGCTATTTGATGATATCCTAAGCTTCCTAGGCTTTATCACATCTGACTCGGAAAGAACTCAGCAAGAGGAGAATACAGTTATTTGGTCTTGACCTCAGATTTCCAAAGAACGTCAAATTCAAACCAATGTTTTATAGATACAGAGAAATACTTGCATAACTGCTTCAAACCATTGTGCTGTCCCTAACTAAGATGGTGTTCATCACACTCTGTCATCTTCTAGGAACTCTCAATAGTTACTTCTCAGTCCCTTGTGGTCCAGCAAGTAGATCTAAAGGATCAAAGTGAGCTAACACAGCATGGGTTGCTGGATTTCCAGGGTCTCTGCCTTGTCTACTGTGTGTCAGTGGCAGCAGCCAGGACCATAGTAACAGGAGGTGAGTACAGATGAGCAGCCTCCCCAGACCTCACAACCAGCACCGTGGTCACAGGCGAGTACACATGAGAGCCTCCCTGAGGCCTCACTGGTATCCTTGTATAATTGTGCAGATCTGCAGTAGACTTTACATACGATGAAAACAAAACCACTGAAAATGTGGGTTGTGTTTGTTGCTTCACCACAGCTTAGCCCTTAGCTTCTTGAACTGGAGGTAGTAACCTCATTTGATGACGTAACTGAATACGGTAGTTGTAAAAAGTATGACCAGAGTCAAGGTTTTCTAAACACATAACCATCACAGGCAAACACATAACGAATCTGAAGTGTTTCTGGCATCATTCACCCATGTTGCATCTTGACACTTCACTGCAGCCTCAGTTCTAAATGCACAGCGTTTAAAAAGCTTTGCACTGTGCATGAAATCATAACATGGAATACAAGCAAAGGTTTCCTGAGTGTCCTCGGTTCAGATTCACAACTTCTATTTGTAATAAATTGCAATGTTTCAACTATACATACACAGTTTCGTGCTAGCTAGTAGAAATATAATAGTTTAACTGTGGGAAAAAACAAATGATTTTAATGTTTGCTATTGCCATTCTTCAGTATGTAAGCATTGAATTAGTGTATCTGCATTGGGTTATAGTGTTTGGTTTTAAAAATTAATTTTTGAATTGTTGACTTGAGTTCCATTAAATAAATTTGGGATTAAGGTTAGGATAAAATTCCTAGCAATTTCTGAAATGACACTCGACATCCTTGTGCCCTTGTATACTGCATATTTACACAATGCAGTGTTCTCAGAATTGATGAACATGAAGTCAAAATAGCCATTGAACATGAAGATCACTGACAACACTTTATGCCCTACAATATTAAATAATCAGCCAAAAATTAATTTGTTATAAAAAATAAACATATCCATGTCATTAGTATTTAAATTTGCTTGATTCCTAAGTAAATGGTAAAATCATATGTATAATAAAGCATTTTCTTAATTTTTATGATTATTATCAAATGTTTGATTTATAGACCTATTTTATATACCTATATAGTTGGGGACACCTAAAGTTTTCTCAGGTGAAAAGGTATCACAAGTGGAAAAATCTTAAGATGTTTCACCTTAGCCTAGTAACACATCAACTATTATTTCATGTTCTAAATAATGCATCTTTAAATTGTGGTTTTCACAATATTATATCATTGCAAAATTGTAAGGAGTGCTAGATTTGGGGAAGGTGGGATGAACAGGTGATAAGCTATGTACTTGTAAACATTTAAGTGAAAAACATTTAGGGTTCCTATTTAGGCATGGGCTCCACCCACTTTTCTCCTTGTGATAAAATATTCTAACAAAGGCAACTTAAGGGAGGATGGGCTTGGTGTGGCTTACAGCAGCGCCAGAGGGCTGCAGTCCATCAAGGTGGGGCAGGCAAAGCAGGAGGCTGGAAAAGCATGGCATGGGGCAAGAAACCGGCTGGGAGCAAAGGGGGAAAGGAAGAGAGCTCCTCAGTGAACACTTCTCCCTGTAAGGCTCACCTCCTAAAACTTCTAAAACTTTCCCCCAAAGCACCACCTGCTAGTACCAGCTGTTCAAAAGGTGAGCCAGCGGCGGGCATTTCCCACTCAACCCACAACCGCACGCCCCACTCCTCTTTCTCTTCCCTTTTTCTTTGTCTCATAATTTATTACCCAAAACTCCTAGTCGTTTCTCTACTCTTGAAAAGCAATGCTTTTGACTGAATGACTTACAAGATGGAAAAGATGATCTACAAAAACACTGACTAAGTCACTAGCCTTTTGTCACTGATCAAAGCGCCCACCCTCACCTCCAAACAGGGTTGTGGATGATGTGGGCTTTATTGTCTTTATCCATCCATCAAAGACCTCTGCTGTCTGTGCATCCCCAGAACCTCTGTGGTTCAACTTTCCAAGATTTAGAAAAAAATGTTCCTAAACAGCTTCTCACTCTTAGAGCCCAGAATTAAAGAGAATAGGTGTCAGAGCTCTAAGCAGGACTGTAAAAGCATGCCGTAATTGCCTACCTCAGCCTTAAGCACTTAGAGCAAAGTAAAGATCCAGCATAAGTTTCATCAGACACAACTTTGAACCCAGAAATAAACTGGGAAAAATTCAAAATAGGAAAATGAGTCAGGAAAGAGGTGCCACCCACTCAAATCCACTGTCCCCCTACGATGTCATGATTTTGCATAGTAGAATAACTTGCTGAACTAGAAGACATTTTGTATGTGGATAGAATGATGAGATGATGGTTGTGCCAATTAAAAGTTAACAGAGAAAGCACTGAGTAAGGTGGCCACCACCTGGAGGTCCTGCTTTAACTTCCCTTATCTTTCTAACTCCAGGCTCTGGCAGCTTCAGATTCCATCACCATCTTTCTACTGACCAGGGCCAAAAAGGTTAGATAATAACTAGAAAATGAACCCATGCTCCTGACAACCCTATGAAGTCTGATTACCTATCCCAAACTACCCTCTTGCAGGCTTCCTTTACCTCATTAGGACACAGATGGCCTCATCTCGTCCATGAGCAGAACAGAATTCCTGAGGGATATGGTGAGCACGGACAGATGAAGGAGAAAAGCCAGTACTGCCCGGAGCTGCTTGCCTGGAGCTGTGCAGTACCTGGGCCTCTCTCCCACGGCAGCTGCCGACCTGATCTCTGTTCTGAACACGCATAAGTAACATCAAGAACAACACTACATAAGCACAGGATATCTGAGCTCTGCCTTTCCTAGCTATGTTCTCAACAAGTCAGAGGACAACCCTGAGCTGCCGTGGGGAAGTTTCCTCAGCTCAACGGGGGACAGTACTCTCTATCCCAGTGCTCAAAGGAGTAAATGAAATAACACAAGAAACAGTGAGTACATGGCGAGCTACAGAAGATTGCCACCTTCAGATGGAACTCCAATTACTGAGTTGGGCTTACAGTTTATCTTCAAATATTTCAAGACTGTCACAAGATTGTTGCCCCCTAGGGCTTAATTCCATATTCAATAGAGCAATATAGCTATACATGCATGCATGACCTGGAAAGTCCTAAACAGTCACCAGGGCTCCGGGTCTGCCTAGAAGTTGAGCAGGGTATGGACTTGGGCAGCCTTCACTTCAGCACTAATGGAAGGCTATGGTGCTTGAGCTGGAATGAATAATTGTCATCTTAGTACAAAAGAGTCCTTTCTCCTTGACAGTACAGGCCCTTAAAGCTCACGGCATGGGTGACTGTAGAATCCAAAAGAATCATTATCTCTAACAGTATAGAAATATAAATGCCTTTTATAGAAACACAGATTCTATAGTTGACTTATATGTCTGTATTAAATAAAACATATATTTATAAAATTGCTAGATACATGGTTGACTGAAATTTTTTGTTTGTTTGTTTTTTGAGACAGGGTTTCTCTGTGTAGCTTTGGAGCCTGTCCTGGACCTCGCTCTGTAGCACAGGCTGGCCTCGAACTCACAGAGATACTCCTGGCTCTGCCACCAGAGTGCTGAGATTCAAGGCGTGCGCCACCACCACCTGGCTAGGTTGACTGAAATTTTATACAAATACGTTATTACACACAATAAAACCAAAATATAATAAAGAAGCCACATGTGTTTTTTGTTGTTGTTGTTTCTCCCTTGCTGGACATGGAACTCTCATGTCACACATGCTGGGCAAGCATTCTACCACCAAGCTTCACTCCTAGCCCATCCAAGAATATTGTTTCTATGCAATATTCTACAGGACTAGTTATTTTTAAAGTAAATAATATGTATCATCTTTGAACCCGGAACTTTATAAGTTTGAAATCCTGTCAAAAACAAACATTGCGCCAGGCGGTGGTGGCGCACGCCTTTAATCCCAGCACTTGGGAGGCAGAGGCAGGCTGATCTCTGTGAGTTCGAGGCCAGCCTGGACTACCAAGTGAGTCCCAGGAAAGGCGCAAAGCTATGCAGAGAAACCCTGTCTCAAAAAAACAAACAAACAAACAAACAAAAACAATGCAAAGAGTGAAATGGCAACGGCAACTAATGGTTCATGCTCGCTGTCTCTGTGCTCCTCCTGCCGCCACGGTGCTCCTCCTGCCGCCACGGTGCTCCTCCTGCCGCCACGGTGCTCCTCCTGCCGCCACGGTGCTCCTCCTGCCGCCACGGTGCTCCCAAAACATGCAGACCTCATGGTCCTGCATGGTTCTCTGGTTACCTTGCACATGGTTGGCATACAAGAAAGTTTTGAAATACTAAACATAAAATACTCCATCCCCCTAATGAGTCTTCCTGTTTTTTTCCCTTGTGTTCATAGCCCCCTTCTTACTGATGGGTCCTAGTGACAGTCAGACAATACAACGGGAAAATCTCTAGCTCAAACAGCACATTTCAAATTCTTACTTGTTCACTCAAGTCCAGCACAAGCCATGCTCAGCAGTGTGGAACTGTCCATGGTTTTTCCAGCTTTTTATTTGGCTCTACTAAGAAGAATTCGTGTGTGTGTGTGTGTGTGTGTGTGTGTGTGTGTGTGTGTCTGTCTGTCTGTCTGTCTGTCTTTCTGTGTCTGTGTCTGTGTGTGTGGTGTACTACTGGAGGGTGATGCACACATATATATACATGCAGAGGCTACAAGATGATGCTGAACATCTTTCTTTATCACTCTCTACCTTATTGCCTTGAGACAGGGTCTCTCACTGAACTGGAAATCTGCCATTTCATCTAGGCTGATGAGGCAGAAAATGCCTGGGATCCACCTGTCACAACTGGCCCCCAGTTCGGGGGTAATAGATACAGACTCATCAATGCTTGGCTGTTTATGTGGGTGCTGGGGATTTCAACACATGTCCTCAAGCTCGTGCAGGGGATAGTCTTACCCATTGAGCATTCTCCCCAGCCACCTGCTAGGAAGGATTGTATTCTTCATCTTGCTGCCATGGTTGAAACTCCTGTCCTTCATTATAAAGTTATTGAAAGGTAACAAATAATATTCTTCTTCTATTTTGGGTTCCCATAACTTCTTATATGCACATGTCTCTCATCTTGCATTATACTGTATTGCAATCATACACATCTGCTGTGGGATGTTCTGTATGCTGTGATTATATTTTGCTCTGATTGGTTGATAAATAAAACGCTGATTGGCCAGTAGCCAAACAGGAAGTATAGGCAGGATAAACAGACAAGGAGAATTCTGGAAAGAGGAAGGCTGTCAGGAGATGCCGGCCTGCCATCCAGGGAGCAGCATGTAATGGTACACAGGTAAAGCCACAGAAAACATGGCAACATATAGATTAACAGAAATGGGCTGAGTTTAAGTGTAGGAGCTAGTCAGTGGTAGGCCTGAGCTAATGGCTGAGCAGTTTTAATTAATACAAATCTCTGTGTGTTTACTTGGATCTGTGTAGCTGCAGACCAGGCAGGACACAGGAAAACTTCAGCAACATATATCCCTGCCAGCATCCTCTCTATTGCACTGGTATTCCTCAAGACCATGTCCTGTTTCTTATACATCTAACAGTCATGGTGTCTAGTGAAGAATATTATATAATATACACTCAATACTAATTGTTGAAAAGTAGGTAAATAAATTGATACATTATCACACTGGTTAACTCAGTTGGGGTCTTTGTTATTATTATTGTTGTTGTTATTCTGTCTGTTCTTCATAGTCATATTTCAAAGGTACCAAATTGTATTTTTCTTAGTTTTACTTCAATGCTAGGAGAATAGATATACTAATAAAGTCCTTTCCACTTGAGGTAAATTCCATTTGAAAGAGTTGGCATTCTATCAACAAATAAAGCATTCAGCACATGGCAAGTTGTACTAACATCAAACATACCATAGAAATAAAACATTTGCATCCTACCCCAGAAACAAGACAAATGTATTTTTGGTAACAAGAAACCAATTTTGAAAATAAATATGGCATTCAAGTGTCATAAAAAATTCAAAGACTTACTAGTTTTTGTACATTATGTATTTCTAAAGTATGTTATTTCAGAGTTCAAGAAGACAACATTAAAAAAAAAGGCCTAAACATTGTCATATGGGTACCATAAACTTTAGGAAAGATGTTTTCCAAGTGTTACATGTGAAGACAAACAAGAATCCAGGGCAGAGGTTAGCACACCCAGACTACCCCAGAAAGTAGGAAAGAAAGTTGTCAACACAGGCCAAAAAGCCACCTGGGAATCAACTTGATGACAACAGATTCTATGAGGTTTTAGAGACAGGCTGTGAGAGGCCTGACGACCAGCCAGATGCTCAGTCAGGAGAGCCACCGGCATCTGAGTCCAGAGCCCAAACTGCAAGAAAGCTCCCCAGAAACACAGTGACAACATAGTCTCCCAGATTCACATCCCTGGCAGGAGAAAGAGGGAGCAACAGGAAGCTTACTGGGCCAGAGAAGAACAGAGGACCTGAAGTGATTTTACTCTTGCCTGCTTCTAGGGAAAAAGTGACTTTCTTATGTTTTTGTATAAAATATTAAGAAAGAGGTGGAGGTCAAGACAGATGATGGGAAGTTGTACAAAAGGTAGTGTACAGACAACCCAGAAACTTTAAAACTTGTGGTCACTGGAGGGATTTTGTTTGTCACTAAGAGAACTCAGCAATGTTGGCTCCACCCCTTCTTAGGGATGAGCTGATGGACCCAAAGTGGGAAAATGCCCTCATCAGAAAGGGGAGGAAGACACTGGGGGGACTCTTCTTTAACTTTGTAAAGTATCAGTGACTGAATACCATCTTTGTCAAATCTTCTAATACCACCAAGCTAAGGAAACCAATATTTCCTACACAATGGGTGTCTTTAAAAGATCTCAGTATACTGCCAAGCTAAACTTCATAAAGGGAGACTAAATTTAAGAGGTAAAATTATTAAAGTTTTGAACTACATAGAAAGAAAATTAGAAAAAGTTAAAGATTTGGAAAATGTGGCCTAGAAGTGAGAGGTTGACTAAAATGCACTTAGAAGTCTTTGTTAGCTGTAAACTCCATAAACACAAAAACATCATGCTATGGCTCCAAAAAACAACTCGGTCTTAAGCATTATGAATAACAGTACAGCCAGATAGTGGTAGCGAATGCCTTTAATCCCAGCACTTGGGAGGCAGAGCCAGGTCGATCTCTATGAGTTCGAGGCCAGTCTGGTCTACAGAGTGAGATCCAGGACAGGCACCAAAACTACAAAGAGAAACCCTGTCTCAAAAAAACAAAAACAAAAACAAAAACAAACAAACAAAAAAAGAATAACAGTACAATGTCAATATTCTGTATAATGGTCCTACTCTACTATTAAAAGTATGATCTGTAATATTTGGTTCTATTCTGGTTGCTATATTTAAGATAACATATGACACACCAAACTACACTCAGAAAACAGCCATTAAATAGTGTGGAAAATAAAAATCAAGTGGCTGAATTGACTATGGTATGTCATTTGCAGAAGGGAACCAAGAAGTGAAATATTTTGTCTTCAAGTGTTTCTAAGAGTCTTGGGTCAGATCTGGATGGTGGTATCTTGTGCACTGGTAGGAGGGAGTGATCTCCAACCAGAAGGCCCACTCTTAAATGTTTTGATCTCAGGACACCATTAGACTAAACTCTACTTAATAAATTATCAAGACACGAATTTCCATTTATGTAGACTATACTTAATAATGTTTAGTATATTTTAAATTAAAAACAGTTTTTCAAAATAACAAACCTATAACATAAGTAAAACTCTAATTAGTTGTTTTTAAGTTAAATCATTTAATAAAAAAGTAGCATGGCATTTTAGTTTTTGAAATCTCTTCAATGTCATATTTCATAAAAGACAGCTGTATTCTCATATCTACATTAACATTCAGTCTGTTAAGATGTCACATGTCATGTAGTCTCCGGTAGACTTCACTGCATTTTTGTTCAAGATGCGAATGAAGAAGACAAATGATGTCTGTGTAGTATTAGGAAAACAGCTTTGGCCATGAAGGTCCCTGCAAGAGATTCAGAGTCGCTCAAGGTCCTTGGATGACACTTAAGAAAGGCTGATCTGGTACAAGGAAAAATTATTATTAATTAGAATTATACAAAATTGGGGTGGATCATGTCATGAGACAAGTTAGGGTTCCTGGAGCTATTGAATAAAAGCCCAAATTACCTAACTTGTCAAGAGATTCACATTTTAGGAACAGTGTATAATAAACCCATCTTCCTTTCAAGTGCCTGACATAACTCTATAGCAACGTTAAAACTGAATGTCCTACTAATATCTATTTTTAAAGAAACTGCCATTTAAAAAAAAATTGAGTTTACCACTGAGACAGTCTTAGGGTTGCTGGCAGTACAGGGGTGTGGAGTTGCTGGGGAGTGCAGGGGTGTGGGGATGCTGGGGAGTGCAGGGGTGTGGGGATGCTGGAAAGTGCAGGGGTGTGGAGTTGCTGGGGAGTGCAGGGGTGTGGAGTTGCTGGGGAGTGCAGGGGTGTGGAGTTGCTGGGGAGTGCAGGGGTGTGGAGTTGCTGGGGAGTGCAGGGGTGTGGAGTTGCTGGTAGTGCAGGGGTGTGGGGATGCTGGGGAGTGCAGGGGTGTGGGCTTGCTGGTAGTGCAGGGGTGTGGAGTTGCTGGTAGTGCAGGGGTGTGGAGTTGCTGGGGAGTGCAGGGGTGTGAAGTTGCTGGTAGTGCAGGGGTGTGGAGTTGCTGGTAGTGCAGGGGTGTGAAGTTGCTGGTAGTGCAGGGGTGTGGAGTTGCTGGGGAGTGCAGGGGTGTGGGGTTGCTGGTAGTGCAGGGGTGTGGGGTTGTTGGTAGTGCAGGGGTGTGGGGTTCAACTTCTCAGGCACCATGGAATTTTCTCTGCAGCAATTCTGAGAGGCAATGCAACCTTATAGGTAGGAAACAACCCTTGGTGGCAGACATCCCTTAGGAGTGCCACCTATCACCACTTTCTGCATATCACAGATTCTTTCCTTTGCCTGAAAACATGCTTATTCTATACCACTTAGGTTTGTCAGCACTAACAATGTTGGAAAACCTCTCCTTCTACATTATAGGCTTTCAAATATTTAAAGATAGTGAGTTTGTCTAAATGCTTTTTTTAATAAATAGGCTATACCTTTCTGAGATAAGCATGATTTCATTGGTAGTTTAAGACATAATCTTGTAATAAGTGAACCAAAAGCTACTCCTGGAAAAGTATCTCAAATGAAAAGGTGACTTTATTGGCAGAAAGTTACAAAGTCTTTCTACAAGTTGTTTTTTTTTTTTTTAAAGCAATTCCTTTAAAATACTGCGCTGTGTTTCAAAGCAACTCTATCAATCACCCAAGTCTCTCTGTACATGAACAATTAATTTACTAGTCTGAAGTTGACTTGTGGAGGTATTTTTTAATCTATATCAAAATGGAGTTTTCAGTCTGATTTATAGTAGATTAATCAAGATAGAATACAAAGCGATTTTGTGTTCGGTGAAGCTACATTATATGAAATCTGATTCAGTTTACTGAATTGATTATTAATGAAAGAAATGTGTATTATGTATCATAACCTGGTGTCAAAATCTGTTTGTTTTGAGCTGACCCATCAGTTACAAATGAGCTGCCCCACCTACCTCCCACCCCAATGATAATATAATATGCTGATCAACAGAGGCCAGGTACTCAGAATACATGCATTGTAGCAGAGATGTGCTAATCAGCATTCCCTTTCTTAGCTGCATAATTCACACAAAATTAAAACCCAGGGTCTGCATCTCCCATCAAAGAAAAATGCAAGAGGTATGGGTGAGTGATTAGTCTCTGCAGTTGGCAATGTTTGGAATGGCATCTCAATTATGGCCTGTTCCCTGGAATGCCAACCTCCATCCTTTGGTTTTCTATAACAAACCTCCTTTTTGAGCCTTAGTTGTAGAAACTGAATTTGGGATAGCACTTGGCCCTAGCATTTCAGAATAGGAAATGTCTTCTACTTTCCAAACTGGAGGAGCTGCTTATTACTATGAGGTTCTGGAAGCAAGAAGAATGGGCAGGAGACTGAGTTTCCTTTGTTTTTTGTTTTTTTTGTTTTTGTTTGTTTTTCAACTTGAAGGGCAAAGTGAAATAACTCCAGGCAACTGCTTTATCTATATTTAGAACCCTCTACTTGAGAAAAAAGTGAATTCAACTCTTCCAGGCATTGCTGTAAATAATATCCATCTTCCTGCCCATAAACCACTAACATCCTACTGTCTTCCATCAGGTAAGTCCTTAATCCCCCCACACTCTCCTTTTTTTTTTTTTTATTCAATAGGTAAAATTTACATGTGGCTAAATGCAGAGATCTTAAGAGGGCCATATAATATGTTTTGATAAGTGCATATTCCTTTTATTCTCAAGGAGATATTTAAGACTCTCATCAAGATATAGATCCTGCCTGTCACTCAGAAAGGTTTTCTTATGGTCCTGCTCGATCACCATCCGCCCAGGCCTGGGTCTGTTCTTCAGCTTCAGTGACGGCATCCTGACTTCCATCTAACATGGTTCTGGGCCTCGCCAGTGCTGTCACGTGTGATATGTTCCTCTTCTACGTATTTTTGGTTAATGCTCCACTATGTGAATATGTCCAAATTATGACTTCATTTATGAACATTTGAGTTGCTTTCAGTTTAGGGCTTTTATAAAACGAACTACCACAAAGCTTTTATCATGGGTGCCATTTTTCACCTGTCTTTCGTAAATATTCTTCACAAGCAACTCCAACCTGACAGCTTCAGTTCTCCACATCAAAACCAAGATTTGGTGCAGAGAATGGACATATATCCACCTTGGGTGTTGGTTGTTGTTACTTTTTTTTGCTTTTTCTTATTGTCTTTTTGTGTTTTTTTTTTCTTACTGTTGCTTTGTTTTGTCAAATTAAACTTCTTGAATTTTAATGACAATATAACATATATATTTATGCACATATATATAATGTTTTTATCATCCACCAATTTGCCAAAGTAGATTTTATAGCTCCCTCCTAAAATACGTTAGGTGTATACATGGTTTCTGATGTTATGCCCACCTCCATGTCACACATACTTAAACATGGTCTCTTAAAGATCATCTTTCTTGCACAGAATATACTTAAATTTTTAATTAGATTTTGTGATCTAAAAAATTATCATGCCACAGATAGAAATTCAAAAATAAGTCTTTAGTATAATCTGCCAAATGCCTGAGTTTTATAGAAGAGCAACCTTGGACACATAAATTGAAAAACCTTACCAAAGGGAAGCCATTGTGAGTGACAGAGACAACATCAGCACCTTCTCCTCCTTGACAGTCACAGGAAACTACCTTGACTTTTAGGTCATTCTAAGGCTAAAATCTCACCGCAAGAGGGAAGAGAGGGGCAAGCCAAAAAACAGAGTCCGTGCTTTGTATGAACAAGGCCTTAGATTCATCCCCAGCACACATCCATTCCTCCAGTCAGTCAGTCAGTCAGTCCTACGATCTTTATATGAGTTTCTCCTCCAGAAGCTCTTGATCGATTATGCCTTTACATTCATGTTATTAACAATATCTGATACTTAGTTCACAACATTTTTAGAACACTGCATTGTCTGAGATAAACTATGTCCTGGTAATGTTGTAAACAAGAAAGGATAGTACTCTCTATTTTCACAAAGAGCAAGTGTGACAGGATTGAGTGCTGCTGACCAAAGTCAAGGAGGCCAAACTCAGCCTTGGCAGTTCAGACCCTGCTCCCCACAGCACTCCTTGAGTGAGGGTCTCCAGTGTCCACCACCTTTTTTATATTGTGTTTTGCTTTTGAGCACCTCAGCATGAGCCAGCTTTGGACCACACGCTCCTGCACCTAGGGCTTTCCCATGGAACGATATCAGTGGGAAGATTGGGGGCGTACACTTCTGGGATTTCCTCTGTCCCTGAGGCCCAACATTAGCCTGCCCACCCTGAGCACACCCTGGTCTCTGAGGATGACCTTTCTGTGGCACGTGTATGCTTTTACTGTAGTGGTGTGAACCAAGCAAGAAAAAAAAAAACGGATTTTGTATAGATTTGTGTCAAAATCAATAACTTTTAAAAGTTGAAAAATCAGTTTTAAAAATTTCCTCAGACATAAATAACACTCAATTTGCTATAGATCAAAGTGTTTAGCACATTCAGAAGTATTGAATCAACAGAAAAATGTAAGCAATAAGGAAAGTTAAGATCTTCTAAAAGTAAATTCTAAAGCGCCTTTGAATGGAAAGACAAGATTTATTTTTATGTTTCAGAAACCTAGGTGGTTTGAAAATTCAATATGCTATATTGTATCATTTTTCTAATATTGTCTTTTCTACACACACATTTCCT
This sequence comes from Peromyscus maniculatus bairdii, assembly GCF_049852395.1. NCBI lineage: Eukaryota > Metazoa > Chordata > Mammalia > Rodentia > Cricetidae > Peromyscus > Peromyscus maniculatus. The sequence goes on from NC_134861.1 coordinate 28,216,774, forward strand.
GCAACATCAAACATTTCTTAAGAGCACTATTTGGGACAGTTTTTTTTTATATATATATAAACAATTACATTTGCCTTAGAAAAACATGAATGTCTTTTATCTCAGGTAGTGAATTCACTTAGTAAAACTTCTATCAACAAGAGCCAAATGTCTATCATTTGTTGTAGTTAATATTTGAGTTTGCAGGGGCATATTCATGAGCTGGCAGCAGCTGTACACTTTGTGACATGTAAAGTTGGCATGGATCTATCAGGCATGCAAATATTTATATCTCCTTTGGCTAAGTACACTGTTCAGCTCTTGAGAAATGATGGGTTTGTTTAGAAATACTATCAGTGGCCTCTTTTGTACTGAAATTCACAATCAGAATTTGCCTAAAATTTCCAACATTAAAAACTACCAGAAACCTGGGAAAATGATTAAAAGTAGTAGATCTGGACATAATTGCTAAACATAAGTATGCATACACACACACACACACACACACACACACACACACACACACAAAATCCTTGTTTAATTTCAATTTCCAAACAAACATGACTTTTAGAAAAATCACATTTGAAGGAAACTTTAAAATACTAATGCATAAGACTGGAGATGGCAATAAACAAGGATTGAAATCTTTGCTTGTATGAATACACCATACTATAGTTAATAAATTCCTGCTTTGGTAAATGTGGGACTTTTAAACATTCACTTAATTATAATATCATCTTTTTTTTTTTTTTTTTTTTTTTGGTTTTTTACGAGACAGGGTTTCTCTGTGTAGCTTTGCGCCTTTCCTGGAGCTCACTTGGTAGCCCAGGCTGGCCTCGAACTCACAAAGATCCGCCTGCCTCTGCCTCCCAAGTGCTGGGATTAAAGGCGTGCGCCACCACGCCCGGCTCTATAATATCATCTTTATGTAAACACAAAATCTTAATCTTTCTCATTCTCTCTCTCTCTCTCTCTCTCTCTCTCTCTCTCTCTCTCTCTCTCTCTCTCTCTCTCTCCCTCCCTCCCTCCCTCCCTCCCTCCCTCCCTCCCTCCCTCCCTCTCTCTCTCTCTCTCTCTCTCTCTCTCTCTCTCTCCCTCTCTCTCTTTCTCTCTCTCTGTTTTCAGACAGGGTCTTACTATGTATCCCTAGCCAGGAACTTGGTATGTAGACCAAGGTAGTCCAAAAGTCACAGAGATTCTCCTGCCTCTGCCTCCCAAGTACTACTAGGATTGAGGGTGTGCCCCACCACACGTGACTCCTTACTTCTTTCTTTGGTGCAGAGTCCATAGTAGAATTCATGAATCAACTGAATCAATAATTTTAGAGATCTTGATCCTTGCTAACAATTCTTGGGTATCTAAAAAAATCAAATATATATAATGGTGGATTTATTGTCTCTTAACAACACTCTAAGACAAAAGTAATCCTTTCAAAAAGCCTGAATCTCAGCCTCCTGGAGTCTTAGGCAGAATTCCAAATTGTAGGCTGGTCCACTAGGCCATAGTGAAAACTTTTCTGAAAAAGAAAAAAACAAAAGGAGAAAACAAAGGGAAAATCCTTGCTTTTCACGGTTTTTAAACTATGAAGTGTCATGATCCACTTAAATGTGCACAAAACAGTATACAAGTGCATAGCTCACAGGAAAATGAACCCTTGTCATCCTTGGAAGGTGAAACAAAAGAAGCTTCCTGTCTTGTTCTTCCCTCCCTCAATACAACCACCACTTCATCCATCACGAACCTGTAGTTGTACTGAGGCAGGGAGTTCACAGTCATCATGAATGTGGGAAGAATGAGAGAGAAATGGACTCTAAAAACTGTATAAGCAGCATCAACTCATTAACAGGAATGAAATATGCTTATGGCTAGAGATCAGAAGCAAAGGGCTGGCATTTGTAATCGCTTCATGTATGTGGAAGTAAAACCTACCTCTGAGAAGTAACTTCCTTCAAGAAAGACTATGAAGTGAAAGGAAAGAAGATAAAACTCTGAAAAGCATCTATCCATGCAGACTGGCTTAACGAGACATGTTAGTCTTCTACTATATATGTAAAGAACATTTCGAATAATAGAACATGGCTTTGTTTTGGCCAGATTATAATCACAGATTCTCTTACCTACCCTTTGGGTTTATGCTACCAAAAGCAAGGCTGACAATGTAGTCAAGTATCTTAGCACTGACCTTGAAGCACAATGAGCATAAAGTAAGAATTATCAGGTTCATGGTCTGCTAATCAAAAGCAGTTGGCTGAATTATAGCCCCTTCTAGACTCACCCCAAATTCCTAACTAAATAGTTGTTTCCCTCAGCTACTTTTGATGTGCAAAGTAATCAATTCAGGATTTTAACTGGCATTTTCAAGAACTAATCATTGAATATCACTTGAAGTTTTCAGGTTGGACAAGTAGGTTGAAAATTAATCCTGTGCAAACTAGAAAATCTGTTTATATGCGACAGAAAAGGCAATCCCAGGTTTATGTTCAATTTCTGGTTTGTAAGGAGAGAGAATGGGTTAGAGGCCAATTCCACAAGTGCTTTTAATGCTTTTACTACCTGAAAAAAAATATATTATAATACAGTCCTGGCCTTATTTTCTTAATAGTGTTCTGCCAAAGTAAAGATGTTTAGAGATATTTGATTCATAAAGTAATAGATTTTTAACTTGTTGAAGAAATATAATACACACACACACACACACACACACACACACACACACATATATATATATATATATATATATATATATATATATATATATGTTCACACACACATACAATGCCTAGGATGCTATGCAAACAATCTTTTTTTGTTCTACTTTCCAGAGAAAGTACTATAGGGAGCGAGTAATCAGCTGTAATTATTGCTTTTGAAAACTCAAGCTTTAAAACCCACAAAATAGTTTAAAAATAAATGCAGGAAGCTTCGTAAAATACATTTTCTCAATTCAACAAAGAAAAAAATCAAACCAGTTAGGACACTCAAGTGTTATTTGCAGCAATCATGATAAGTCAATTTTGGCTTAAACCATGATTGTCATAAACACTCACAAAACATATTATTTACCAGATGGCAATCTTCCTCAAGCAAACACATAAAACTTATGTTTCATTATTATCAAATAAGGATGAACTTGCCACTGGGGTAACCTCCAGCAGTTAAACAAACACATCCACACAGAACGAGTGCTGTGGCTTCTACCACTGGATACGTACAAAGAGCAATCTTAATACTTAATATCGCTGCCTCACATTGAAGAACCAAAGCCTACATAAGAATGTACATGAAAAATGGCTTGTTTGTATATGTGGATGGACTTGTGCTTTTATTTGCTTGGTTTAAAGCAATTGCATTTTAGTATATGAAGAAATAAGAGTAGAAAATTAATACCTATGCTAAAATTTATGTATTTATTTATTTTAAGTATATGTGTGGATGCCTGAGTGTGTATGTATATATGTGCATGAAATACTAACAGAGATCATAAGAGGACATCAGTTCCCCTGGAATTGGAGCTAAAGGTGGTCGTGAGCCATCATGTAAGTGCTGCGAACAGAATCCAGGTCCTCTGCAAGGGCAGTAAGTGCTCCTAACTACAGAATTATCTCTCCCATTCTAGCTAAAACATCTTTGAAAAGAACATTCAGTTGAGGAGCTAGGAAGATTGCTCAGTGATTAGAGCATGGGCTGATCTTCCAGCTGACCCAAGTATACAATTCCCAGCTCTCAGACAGCAGGTCACAACCATCTGTCACTTGAGTCCTAGAGGATCTAACATCTTTCCTCTTCTGGTCTCTGAGGACACTGTATGCATTTGGTTCAGAGCATACATGCAGACACACATTCAGTCAAAACACCCACACATGTAAAAATTAATAAAACATTTTTTTAAATTATTAAATGTATAAAGCACCTGAAAACTTTTAACTGTCTCTCTCCACCAAATACAGTATCAGGATCTATCAAAACTTACCATCTATGGATGTACAACATCAGAAGTGAAATTTGGGTCAACACTATGGACTAATTAATATGATAGGATGCCAGGGGTCTATTTGTTTCTTCGCTGCTTTCATTATTGTTCACTTGTCTTGAGACAGTTTTTTTCAATATTCCAGGGTGGCCTTGAACTCTGCATCCTCCTGCCTCAGCCTTCTTAGTACTCAGATTATCAACATGTGCCACCATGCCTGCCTTACTAAAGATCTCTTGCTGGGCAGTGGTGGAGCACACTGTTAATCCCAGCACTCGGGAGGCAGAGGCAGATGGATCTCTGTGAGTTTGAGCCCAGCCTGGGCTACAGAGTGAGTTCCAGGAAAGGCCCCAAAGCTACAGAGAGAAACCCTGTCTCAAATAAACAAAAACAAAACAAAAATATCTCTTTGTGATAAACCTATACTATGATTTCAGAGAGAGAGAAAGAGGGAGAGAGAGAGAGAGAGAGAGAGAGAGAGAGAGAGAGAGAGAGAGAGTTCTGTTTGAAAAGTGCCTCTTTGCAACTATAAGCATTCTTTTTTTTTAATTTCTAAAAGCTCATAGAAACTAAAATATAGTTTCAAAATCAGCTTTTGAATTACAACAATTAAAATAAATGGATCTTCTTTTTCTACTTATTTGGTTCCTGGCCTAGCAATACTCTCAAACAGGCTATGACTAAGAAGTCCACTGTAAAATAATATAAACACCCCTTAGCTTCATGCAGGTACAAACAAGAAGTCTGCTCGGTCTCAGGAACCATGGCCATAACCAGAAGTCCAAGTCATGGACAGACGTGAGGATTTTCAGAGAGGAAAGTGGCAAGACTTACCTGCACACCGTGCCAGGTGCTGCAAGGACCCAACTCAAGCACCACGGAATGAAACCCAACATTTGCTTCTGCTGCACAGGACAAGAGGTCCACAGAGTGCCCTACTGATCTCACTCACTGAAGCATCTTCTGAGGAAATTTCTCATTTCATTTCTACCCTTGAATGAATCACTGACTCTGAAAAGTGTTGGTGCACTGTCATCTTTCTGAATACAAACACGTGTGAAGACCAAGGAAATAGAACCAACACACCCTGGTCTAAGACAACGTAATGGATATATTAAATTAGAGAGATATTGGGAAGAAAATTTTGGTCTTCTCCAAGTTGTCCTCTAAGACTAACAGTTTAGGGCAGAAGTCCCCATTACACAGCCCCAACCCAAAAGGCAGTATCTCTCTGCTGAGCTGCAGGAAGGCAACACACCTCCCAGAACATTGCACCACTGACAGGTAGATTGCCGTTAGATCGTAACTTTGTTGAGGGTTGAGTCTCTCTCTCTCTCTCTCTCTCTCTCTCTCTCTCTCTCTCTCTCTCTCTCTCTCTCTCTCTCTCTCAGATTCTAGATTGCACCTAAAACACTGAGTAGTTTCAAAAAAACACTGCTCTGTGACAGACAAAATGGACCACTTATACTGTACATCAACACCAAAAACTGTAATGGACTCTAGTGAAGTCATTTCATCATTACCAAGAGGCCAGAGAAAGACAACCTCTGATAGCTGTTCCTTCACGAGGGCTCTCCTAACTGGAACCCAAATTGAACTTTCATTCTTGAAATGTCATCAAAGTATTTATCTGGCTCATAACAGCTAACACCTCATGAATTTATTTGAGTTGCATTTTTCTTCTTAAGTTCTAGTATACTCATTTCTTAATAAATTAGAAAATAAATAACTTAGGCACACGATATTGAAATACCACTTTCTACATGAATATTTTATACAGCTAATTGATATATTTATTCTCTTGTGTTTCCACTCAAGTTAAATGTGGGTAGCAACAGTTGTAAAGTTGAAAATAGTTGATAAAGTTTAGCAAAGAGTAAGGATTGCAAACATTACTTCTTTGTGACTATGGAACCATTACAGAACAGTGTGAAAGGCTGAGATAAAGGAAACAACTGGCCGCCATGTCTCCACCCAAGTCTGCCCCACTTCATTGCTCTTTCTGGAAATGATGAGTATGCTAAATGAGGAAGTCACTTTTAGCCTTCACTAAGCAGCCTACTGCCCATCACAGAACCATCCTCATATCACTAGTTAAAGAGAATATCCTCTGATATGAAAACACTGGAAGATGTGTTTTCTAAATGAGCCCTCTGCATATCATTGTCCATGTATCACCATCAATAATTCAAACTGAATTCCTCAACTGTGAAGACTGATATTCCTTATCAAGTAAAAAAGAAGCCACTTATGACTACAGAGAAACAGCAATTGAGCCTCCTTCTCCTAGGCAGAAGGAATTCAGTGAATAGGTGTTTTTCCTGCGAATGTGGCTTGAAATTCCACAATACATTGGCAGAGGCTCTCTCCAGCAGGTCACTGGAAAATATCATCTGTATACAATTGTGCCACTAGTTCCCACATATATCCCTCAGTGCCTCTGGTTAATAATGTGATGTTTTCCTGATTAATGAAAGGCAGACAGCCATTACCCACAGAAGCAAGACAGAAGAACAATGGGCGCCTGACTCTGAAATGGCATGGCAATGACCTTTCCCCTGTAGCCCAAGGGCTTGCAGCAGCTGGGACAGGCATCATTAAGGACTGCATGCCAGTCTTCTTCTGTATCCCAAACCCCTCCATGACAGGTTCACTTTGTCTTACCAAACCTCAACTTCTGCATCTCTGAAATGGGGATAGTACCAGGCTTAGTTCATGCATTTTTCAGAAAGTAAAAAGACAGGGTAGCTTCTAGGGGCTTATGAACTCTTGCAGTTTCTATTAAATTTTGTCACTGAAAGCATAATCATAAGTTATTCATGTTAAAATATTAGGCAAGGCCATTGTTTTCTTGGCATGTTTAGAACTAGAAGGATAAGAAAATAATTTCTATTGATTTCACAAATGGAAAAGGAATATAAAGCTGGAAAAAAATGGTCACTTGTAATTAAGCAGATCTGTTTCTTCTAATTTTTAGAGTAAATGCAATATTATAACTCTTTACTTTTATTAACTGCCAGAATCAATCTGAGAACCCCTTTCCCAATACTCAGAATGAAAAGAACGGGAGTTTGTTTTCATTAGACACAGAAAAGTGGTTTCATATACAAGCATGCATTGCAGAGGCATTATTTAAGCCATAGTGCATATAATGAACAAACTGTAATCATATCTTTGTCCCAACTCAATTACAAAGGGAACTCATAACTTAGATGCTTGCAATAAATATCTATTTCCAATTTTGGGCTGATCATTAAATATGGTTCACTCTGGGAATCTGTTAAATGCAAGAATGTTAAAATTCACTTACATTACTTAGAACATATTGATTCTCATGACTATTAATCCACATAAAACAAGTGGTTCATCTACAGAGCAAGAAGCATTTAAGAAAAATTCCACTCAACTCCCATGAGTCTCTGACTCTGTTCAAGTCAGAGTTTCAACATTTTCAACCCCAGAGATTGGCATTTGAAATGAAGCTTATTTCCTCCTCCTCCTCCTCCTCCTCCTCCTCCTCCTCCTCCTCCTCCTCCTCCTCCTCCTTCCTCTCTTCCTCCTCCTCCTCCTTCCTCTCTTCCTCCTCCTCTTCCTAATTCTTCCCTCCTCTTCTCTCTTACCCCTCCTTTCCTTCAATTGTGGCCTCTTGAAGGACATTGGTGTTTACTTCCTTCCGTTATCATCCTACCTATCAGATCATACTCTCCAGAAAATATGGAATAAATTATTTGCACCCAGATGCTTAGTGACAAGACTTCAAAAATTAAAGCTCCCATAAATTACTGCATTTCACTAGACTGGGTCTGCCAATCAGCAGTGTTCCTGGTATAACATCCAGGAAAAAAAATCTCCATATTTGAAAAGCTATGAAATTGTTTTTGCTTGATTTTGGTTTTGTTTCTAGGCATAGTCAGTCTCATAGTGTAGTACGGGTTGGCTTAGAACTCACTATATAGCCCAGCTTGCCCTGAACTTATAGCAATCTTCCTATCTTGCCTCTAAAGTATAGGGATTACAGGCATGAGCACCATACTCAACTGGTATTCTGAAATATGAAATTCCTATGTTCCCAAGTATTTCAAGTAAAAGCCATTCAAAGTGTAGCTCTGTCATTTTGAACAAAGGAGTCATTGTTTAAACATCTATTTATTGTGAACTAAGATGACAGAGGTATAGGGATTTCTAATAGTCAACCATAACTTAAATTTTAAAATGAAATTTACCACATTTTAACCTAACAGATTAAGTTATAAGCACAGTTATTTTGGAGGTTAACCAGGCTGCACAAACATGTCAGACAGGAACTGTAAAAAAAAATGGAATATAGGGGCCTATAGCAACCTGAAGAACAATGTCTCATCTGAAGAGGTTCACATTAAAACAAACCCTGAGAAATCACTGTACTAGTCAAACTCAACATTGCCAAAGGAATAGTGACTTATGAATGCCAAGGTAGGCTGCAAATGCTTCTCCAGCTATAACACCCCGTGACTCTGTGACTTGTGCCAGTGTGGAGAAGGAGGGTTATTAAAAATATCAACACTGCTCTTATGCAACCAAGAGAAGTTACTGTTGGCCAGCTTTGTAGAAATGACGTAACAGCAACAAGCTCTGTCTGCTGTAGCCCTGGCCAGACAGGACCTCACACGCAGCTACTGTGATTAGGAAATCGGAGAGTAAGAAAGATGACAGGTCAGCATGAGTGGAAAAGGAAAGTCAATAAACTGCCAAATTCTCAGCGTGACAAATAGGGAGGGTGTGGAGCTTTGCTGTGTCTTCTCCAGTGCAGAAAACAGGAAGAAGGACAAAGAACGAACCCCAAACACATTACATAGCATCATTCGTAATGACAACAGTGAGTTAGTTTAAAAGTCTAAAATAGGTCAAACAGAACTCAGGAGGGTTTTTTTTCTCAATATTTAAAAGGTGTCTTTACAGAGCTCAGGCATATCATGAGCTCTTGTGTATCATATCCCTCTTTCCCTTTGTAGCATTAACTAGACAAGAGACAGAACATCTGAGTCGCACAAGATTGCTCCCATTGTAGGAGTTTGGTTAGGTTAAATGCATACTCACAATGGTTATGGGCTTAAAGAAATCAATTTTACCCACTTGCGTCAATTGTGGCAGTCTTAATATTGACCACATTTACTCAAGTGTCTGCTGCATATATCTCACAGCTACTCAGGGCTCATTTATAAGTGCTATGCATATCACACCCTTTCCTCTGGAAGAAAAAAGTGATTTAAAAGAATTATTTTGCTCTTTTTCTTCTCTTTAATGGGGCAATGCCAACAGGTCAGAATGTCTGCATACATTATATAGATCTTTATCTGAACCTTTAGTAAAAACCAATAACTACCATAAAAGTATAGAGGGGCCTTAAAGATATGTGTCTTATATTAAAAGTTGAACATCAAAGTTTAGCACATATAGACACAAAAATGGGAAATAAGACTTTAAAACATAACTTTTTTGTCTACTGTTTGCCTAAGACTCTCCACAGAACCCCTCTGGGGTCTGATTCCATTTCAAAACTTATATAAATCTTGTAATATTATTTTTAAGACATGTACACCAGAGTTAGCATCACTAATAAAGTGTGGTGTACTTTGAACATACTTTTATCAATAAGAGAAAAGCAAGATGTAATTGGGGTACATGGGAAAATTAAAAAGACCCAAAGTTTCTTACTTAATTATCAAAGCAAATGTATTTTTGTTGTTGTTGTTTTCTTGCTCTTAAGCATGGGTATTTATAAAACACTAATGTCTACAATGTGTGTATATATATATATGTATGTATGTATACACATACTTATATACATACATACATACATACAGTTTCAAGCATTGTGCCTTCTAAAGTAGAGCATATGTGTATAATGACATTGCAGTACTTAGAGACTGGCCACCTTCATAAACAATATAGTGAATTAAGCTGAATAGGAATGTGATTATCAATATGAAATATCTTTGCCATAAATAACTTAAAATTATTCTTGAAAGCTTAGTGATTTCTTTCAGCCTTGGATTTTTCCCACTATTATGTTTTATAGAGAAAAGCCTGACCACAGGCCACTGTATTTACACCACACTTGAATATAAAATATCTAAAATAGGATGGGAAGTGATGCGGATATTTTCACAGGTTTGAAAAAGCTCAATATTGGAGAAAAACCTATAAACCTTGTGCAGAGCATGATGCCTAGAGAGTAAAGTGGTTGTAGTGTGGGTACTGTGTTGGCCTATGACCTGTCCGCAGGCCCTGAGGGTTTCTCAATTATAAAAAGTAAGAGATACGTGCTAGAATTTCAAATTCCTCAAGAAGAGCTGAGAATTTGAATCTTTTCAGTCTCCCAAGATCAAATGTTTGTAGCTCACCTAAAAATCATGGGGAAAGAGAGATGCATACATACATGAATGCATGCATACATATATACATACATAAGTACTTGGAGTCTGGCCTATCTCTGGGCCACAAGTTAAGAAGCTACCTAGCCCAGGCTACACCACAGGTTAATTATTAACAACCTAGCCCAGGATAACCTATAGATTAATTAACCACCCCACTGCTGGCTTTCTGACTTGTACTTCTGATAGCCACATTCTTGCTAAGTGGCTCTCTCCTCCATATTTCAACCTTTCTGGCTGTAAGAACTGATCACTTCTCAAGTTACAATCTGCATTTTAGCAAGTTGCTCACAGATACCCAAAGACAGACAGACAGACAGACAAAATATATATTTAAATGAATAAATAGTTAAACAACCTCTATGTGTGTGTGTGTGTGTGTGTGTGTGTGTGTGTGTGTGTGTGTGTGTGTGTGCATGTGCATGTATGTGACAATTTGGGGAAATTGCATGTGAGCAAGTGTGACTCTCATAGTTTAAGGATATCAGGTTAGTCACAGGACAACTTTTTTAATATAATTTCATTTTTGTAGGCTGAATAGAATCAGTATGCTAGAGAATATGAAGTATATTGTTAAAAGAAAGCTTCACAATATGGAAATCGGAGAGGAAGGGAAAGCCCTCCAGGGGACTGATGCAATCCTCCAAGCCTTGCAAGCCTGGCCATGATGAGCTCATTCTGTTTCTCAGGTCAGTGCATCACCGCCTGTGGACAACGGCCCTGTCCATTTCCTCACAGCTATAATTCTGAAATACTACATCCTACTCCTTTATCCTCAATCAATTCCTCTCATATGTGCATCCAATTCAAAATTCCACTTCTGGTTCTCAATCCTCCATGGACTCCAACAGTCTACCCCACATCCTTCTGCTCACTCCAGTCTCTTCAAAACCGCCTTCCTCTTCTGCTTTTCCACAGAAACTTGCTGTTTTCCTGTCCCGTCTTTTGAACCCACTCTCAGTAAGTCCCCATCTTGGTATTTAATACAGTTTTTCAGTCACCCCTCCCCCACAGTGCTGTTCTGCACAAAAGCCTCTGGTGATAATGATTGGAAACGTTGTATGAGATCCTTGTGCAATGCTGTTCACCTGTCACCTGCATTTTGCTGTTGAAGAATCCAAGTAAGAAATGAATAGCATTGTGCTTTCTTTTTTGTTTGTTTTTTTTTCCCCTTCAGACATGTGAGAATGTAATTTTGAGACAGTTTTGTTAGGGGTGAGAATTTTGCCTTCTTTTCCCTTCCTTCGGTGGTCTCCAGTGTCAGCATAGCCTAGGAAGCCAGTAAAGGCACTTAAGTAACAACAGCAGTATCACTGCTTTTTAATCAGGAAAGGGTTGGATGAAATCTCCCTCAAGTGTTAAAATGATAGGAGTTTATTTAAAGAAAGTATTTACACTCCTCGCTAATTACTTAGGTGTGTGCACACTGATACCAAGCAGGACATTACAGCCTTCAACCATCTCCAATACATCATTAAATTAAATTCAGGAAGAGATGTGGATTTAAATCAGAAACATGCTTCAGCGATTGAGAATATAATAGCTTGCAAATTTCTCACTTTTTTTTTTAAGAAAAGAAAAACCAATAGAATCTTCCTTAGAGGCAAAAGGCATTTACACAATTGGGCATCTATTCTGAGCATGACTACAGAATTACAACCCTCGTCTGACTAAAGTTTTGTAGCAAAGAAAGTATTTCAGCATGCCCAGAAAAAATAATTTAATTAAAGAAAAGTATATTCAGGCTGACCACTTTAGAAGAAAAGGTCTTTAAAGTATTCATCCTACATTTTATAATAGAATAACTTCTTGCAAAAATTCCTTCTGAGTTTTTTATTCCACTCATGGAATTTCCTGTTTTCTCTTGCTTGCTTGCTTTCAATCAGCTGTACAGCGTAACATCTATGATAAAATAACCAAGTTTGGAGTCTGGCTGAAACCAGAGGTAAGGTCTCTACTATCATGGATTTCACAGTAGCATGTGGATAGAACAAATAAATTAGTATTTTTCTTTGGTAACACATCAGTCCTAATTTGCAATTAGTACTGGATGAATTAGGATAACTGGGTAGGATAAAAGGCAACCTTAGAAAGTCTTGTAAGTCAAGTAACATTCTTTTGAGCAAGTAAAGAGAGACAAAACGCTTGGTGCTTTCATGATTAAAAACCCATTACTTCATGTGCTGACCTAAAAAAAATAAATTTAAAAAATTGAATCCACCAAAACTAAGATCAATAAATAAAAAACAAAACAAACAAACAAACAAAAAAACCCTTCTACTTGGTGAGGAATGGGGAATTCCAGAATTAAGGACCACAGCAGATGAAAACACTGAACCAGGAAATGACAAGAATGCAAGAGGGTCTGGGATTCGGGTGAGCAGGTGAGGTGGCCACACTCATAAGACAGGTAAAGAAGGCATCGCTCAGGTTTTTCGACTGAGATAGGGATTTCGATTCTTAGTTTTAGAGCAGGGAGAAAGATAATTAGAGAAAAATAGCTGGAAACTAGTTTAGGAAAGGATGTGAGATTATCAGTCAAAAGACCACAGTCTAGGGGAAAGATCTTGGTAGCTTCTTCCAGAACAAGACATTGTATTTGAGAAATGGGTAAACCAAATGATTGACACTGGCTGTTTGGGGAATGCTTAGAAATGAATGCTGAGAGGCTAAGGCAAAAGCTACATTTAAAATAAATAGCACACTCTGTTGGAGGAATATTGTGCAGTATTTGAATCTCAGCTTGTCCAGTGAATATCCCTGGAGGTCATTGCACGTATCAGATTAAAGGGAAGTCCACATCATAGATAGACAGTTGAAGTTACGGGGCAGTGAGTCTACAATATAGAACATAACTAAATCCATGTCAAAAATAAGATTACCTAAGACAGAGGCATAGGATGGAAGGAGAAGGGCCAGGACATAGCCTTGAACCTCTCAAACATTTGAAGATGGGGGAAAATGAGTCAGATAATGAATGCCAGATAAGAAGTGGCCTGATTCATAAAAAGGGCCAAGAGACAAGGTGCCACAAGCCAAGGGAAGACCATGTCTGTTCATTAGTGGAAAAGCAGAACATCCAAAGATTCCTGGAGGTTGCAGAAGAATGTGGCACCAACAGGATGCATATATGTTCTGCTTGGTCCTTCTTAGAGAAGAATGGATTTAATAGTGCAAGGCAAGTTGAATGGTATGTAGGGGATAAGGAAGTCAATACATCAGGGAAAAATCTTAGGGGTGTGAGACTAAACTTTACATGATAGTTTGGACATGCCTTGATATATCTAAATTGTGATATCACCAGGAGTAAAATTACCATTTCAGATATTGTTTCCCCATGACCACACAGCCTCCCCATGAATAGAGTCTCTCTCATTCAGAAGAAAATTCCTGTATCAGGCGTCCCTTCCAAATCTGTGGGCACTCATTTCCCACTCCAATAATTTACTCTTTAGACCTTGAATATCCTGAGCAGAAATGGGCACTATGAGCAACCTTAACTAAGGGAACATTTTACCATGTCATTGTTCAGACACATTCTGAAGGCATGTTTAACTCATGAGTCTCACAGTTCAAAAGACTGATGGCTGATAATTTCTTAAGAAAAGGCATAAGGACTTGATTTTTTTTTATGTAATAGGGAGTTAAATAAAAAATGTCACCGTTCACTTGTGCTACCTCAACCATAACTGCACTGCATTGAAATTGTCCTTATCTATTCAATAACTAACTGTATCTTGTCATGTAAAAGCTCTGACATGACAATTAACATCTCTGTTATTCTGCAAGTAAAATTCAATTGCTCACTAGTAAAACAGAATAAAGAGAACCGGGAAAGGCAGATCTGCCACCTATCTTCTTCCCCACTCCATCCTTGTGTGTCTTCTTTGCAACTTACAGCGAAAGGATGAAAAAAACTTTCAACGTTTGTTCTGTGATGTAATAATATAGCATTCACCCATCCAATTATGACTCAACGTAGACTCAGACTTGGAAAGTCACTCTACATGTTGAAATGAAAGAGACATAGACAAATGGTCAGAACTCTTTCCTGCGCAGCTCACCTTTCTATCATACTAACTTATGTCCTTCCCAAGGTATCTGTGAAGATCAATGCAGTGATATTGACACCAACAACTTCCATTCATTCTGGACCTACTGGGCCAAGCATGGCAACATGTGAATCACGTGGGCTCTCTCCACAGCCAGCAAGTTGACATTTCTGTTCCAATCTTTCAGATGTACCCAAAGCTGGAATTTAAACAATTTTCCAAAGCTCAGCCAATCATTAAACTGATAAAGACTAAATGGACACAAAACTGACAGAGCTATGCTTTTCTGCTGTGCCATACCGCTTGTCTACATGAAAATTATTTTCAAACTTGAGACTTGATTATGTGTGAATTAGATGATAGACAAACAGGTAGATAGATAGATAGATAGATAGATAGATAGATAGATAGATAGATAGATAGATAGATAGATAAATAGATACAGATAAATAGATTATCATATATATATATATATATATATATATATATATATATATATATGGCAGATACTGATGGATATGACATGAAGATACATGATGGATAAATAGACCACAAATGATAGATGATAAATATGATACTAGGGGATGGATGAATGGAGGGAGATAGATAAAAAGTAACAGAATTAGGGAGCTGTGGGTTTCATAGCTAGGAAAGTGGAATCTATGCTTTGGGCTCATATCTCAATTTTTTTCTTTTTGCCTTAGTATCTTCAAATGAAAAATGGATATAATAACATACCAAACTAAAAGTTCTTATAAGTATTAAAGCAATATAAATGTGTGCATAGTGAAATACATAGTGAATAATAAAATATTATTTTTTAATATTTTATATTTAATCATGTGTGTGCATGCATGTGCACATGTGAATGCACACACTACATGCATATAGGTGCTTGTGAAGGCCAGAAGAGGACATGGATTCTAGGACAGCCAGAGTAGCATAGAGAGACCCTGTCTTGAAAAAAATAAATAAATGAGAAAAAAAAAGTTGATAACAGTCATGTTCACCCAAATGAGGGAAAAAAATCAAGCCAAAGACAGCCTTTTCTCCTTCAAAAAGGTTCAAGAACATTGTATGTTATTCATTCTAGCCTGGAACTTGCTCCTCCTGACTTGTCCTCTAAGTGCTGGCATTACAAGAGTACACTAGCACACTAGACTTCATAATTCATTCTACATACACCCTTTCTGATTCCATGATCTTGGCACTAGTCTAGGCACTCAAGATATGACCCAGCATGAATCCAACTGCCTCCTGAGCTTGTGGGCCTCCACTGGACAGGGCAGGGGTACAATAAACAAAACTAGAGTGTAAGTCCAGGGGAAGAAAGGCCAGCTACTAGAGTATTACAGCAAAGAGGTGTCTGAGCAGCAGCCTGAACAATACAAACCACCCAACATTGACCATCACAGGAAGGAGAACATTCTAGACAAAGATTATACAGAGTTGCTGAGTGGAAAAATTCCACATTTTTTCCTCCAGCTTTTTTAAAATATTTTAATTTGGGTGAAAAGAAAAAGCATCCCCGGCCCTGGAGTGCAATCATCAAGCTAGCATTACTGCCATTCTGAATGTCAACAGCAGAGCCAGGGGGTGAAGCTTGGTTTCATCCCCCGATTGCACAGCACTGGCTTCAAAAGAAATTATACCAGGGAGTTCAGTGGTCCCCTGCATTCACTAGTATCTAAGAGGCAAACAGGCGTCAGATTCTTTACCTTCCCATGTCAAGAAGCAGCAGCTGGCTGCCTGCACTGTGCCCAGGAGCTGAGTGATGTGTGGAGATGAAGAGAAGCATGAGGCACATTGCCAGCCCCCACTGACATAGCAACCTCAACAAAAGCACTGCATGTCTAGAATGGTTAGAGACTCCTGCAGCACAGAATACCACTCAGGCTCACACTGCTACACAGTGGCTTTCTCTAAGTGAACTCAGACAGATTCCATGGGTTCCAGAGGCCAGGAACTACGGTGGCTTTTAGGAAAGTAAGGACAGCCCGTGATATAGCCTTTTAACTGCCTTTCATCTAAATATGTTGGTATTTGCGGGGGGTGCCCAGAAAAGGAAGTGTGAGTGCTAAGGTCATGCACAGTCTGGCAAGGATATGTTTAAGGCACGATCATTGCAAAGAACAGGGCATTTAAGCTCCTGAAAGCAGTCTAAGAGTATAGTGACGTCATAGCACCCTGACATCTGGGCAGGAAACAACAGAACTGGACTAGGCCTTGGCAGGCAGCAAGCATGAAGCAACTGAACTTCCTCTTCCAGGACCCATAATCTGCCCTATTTACTTCTGTATGCAGAGTATACATACATTTTCTCAGTGGCTTCTTTGGTGCCACATGACCCAGCATCGATGACATCAGTGCACAGGTAATATCAGAAAGACCAGGCCAGCATTAAGTCTATGGGATCTTGAATTTTTACCTGAAGAATGAAAAACAGACTGAAAATTCCCATTTCTGCTTCCAGTTGTCAGGACAGGGATGGGCTTGTCAGGCCACATTGTAGCCAGTCTTCCTCTGGCTGAGGAGGGTACTTGTGTCCCTACCGGCTGTGGCCTATAGAAGGAGCACATGGATGTGGCAGTGAAGGAAATTCTGCCTAGTCTGAATAAACCAGGTCATGGCTTTCAGAACATGTCAAAAGAGTCACTGAGCTTCCCAGGCATTTTTGAGAAATAGAGAGAAGTGTATGGATTCCTCTGTCAATCACTACCTGCAACACAACCTAGAGGGCACGGACCTTTTGGCAGGGGTTAAGGGGTAAATGTTCAAGCTTTGAGGGACTTTGATGAAGAAGTTTGAAAACAACAATCTCAGAGTACTAAAAAGTTCTCTCACCAGACTTGAAACCAAATTTCCCCTATCCAGATGGTTTCCAAGGCCAAGAGGGAGGGGAGCCCCGCTGCCTTTTTATGTTGGTCTTGATTGTTGTTAATGATCCCCAGCTGTAAGGCTCCCACATCTCTTTAACCTCTCTCTGGTTGGCCTCACATATCTCTGCCTCTCTTGCAGGGAAAATGGAACACAACACAGCGCCCTTTTCCCAGAGCATGTGCTATACAAACACATGCAGTTCGGCTGCCAAATGGACCCCAAACTTTGCCTGATCATCGTGGCAAGATCCCTAGACTGCTCTGGAAGAAGTAGGTATTGGCATCCTAACTCCTCGAGGTAATGTGGAGCCATCCCATGAATCATAAAGGAAGATGAGGTGCTCAGCAGCCTGTGGCCAGTGCTGTAAGGCTTCCTCTTCTGGTGTGTAGGAGTCACTGCCTTCAAAGGCACAACCATTGAGGATGGATTATATGGTATGGATTCTGATTTTAAAATCAGACTCCTTGCCTCAAAGTTACTTTCCAAAATGTTCAGCTAATGTTACAGTGTGTTCACAATGGTCTTTCTGGTATTCTTACTCATCATTCAAGAACCTTTGGACTGGCAACCCTGTAGAAGCAGGAGGCACAGAGACAAAATAAGAGCCCCGGACAAGCCAAGATGAGGCAAAACATAAAATGAGGTCTGAGGATAGGTAGTATTCAAAACAGAGGAACCTTCCAGAAACAGCAGCAGTGCAAAGGAGAGGCTAGACTGTGGTATATGACACATACAAATGCAATTCTTCCAGGGCCTGTAAGAGGAGCTAATTAGTATGTTAGGGGATGGTGGTAAGGAAGGCCTGGGACAGGGGATATAGCTCAGAATGCAAAAGCATCTTAGACTGGATCCCAGAGAAAATGAAGAAATAACCTAGACATTCCATGGAAACTCCACCAAAGAACGTTATATGGAGCAGCTCTTTGATGAAATCCCCTCCCAAGGTGCACTCCTAGGCTGCTCTGTCCAGGCTACTGACTTCCCCACACTCCTGACCATTTGTTCAAACACTGGTTAATGATGGACAACTGAATGTTCTGCTTCTGTTGCCTTGACTGTTTTTCCCAGCCGGCTGGTTTTGTCTAACGCAGCACCAACCCAAGAATGTAGGAACTATTGGCTCTCATGTGCTGTAAAATAATAGGCAATGGGCAAATAAACCTAAAAATCTCTGTGTGAAAATGACTTGAAGCCGTTTCAGCCTTACAGAATGCAGCGACTGGGTGCCCCTCCCTGGTACACACATATTCTCTACAGCACTCCCAGGCCCCAGCAGCACCATTCAGTTCCCCGCCTTGGGCCCCTCAGCTGGGTCCAAATGAAATGCCCTGAGTCCAGTTGAGCCTTCTACTCAGGATTTTAAAAATGGACCCAATAAAGAAAATGTGATTTCCAAGCATAGAATCAAGTTTCCTTTGTTTTTTTCATTTGATTCTGGGCCAGAGGGAGCAAGACCCTCTCCATTTCTTTATTATAATTCTAAAAAGGAAGAAAGGGAGAGATTTGAACCTTAACCCTCAAAACCCCAGCCAAGAGCAGTGCAACGACATCCTGCCCAAAAATCAGGCAGGCAGAAGCAGGGCAGGCAGAGGCGTCTCAGTACACGACAAAGGCCCTGCCATGGAGCAGAGCCTCGCTCCTTTGGCTACCCTGCCCCCTACACACACATTCCCACTTTCCTCTCTCCCAGGTATTTCTAATACTTAAGAATGTTTTTCTGGAGACTAGAGAGATTGCTCAGGAGTTAAAAGGGCCTCCTGCTCTTCCAGGGGACTGGAGACCAGTTCTCATCACCCAGGACAGGCAGCTCACAATTGCCTGTAACTTCAGCTCCAGGGCATCTGACTCCTTTTTCTGGCCTTCAGAAACACCAGCATATACTCAGCTCTTCAATTCATCCTTTGTTAAAGTACAACCAAAAAAGAGACCCAGGAAATCTCTGTTGGTAAGGACAGGGGTGTTAAAGAAAAGGCGTACTGACAGACCACACGAGCACTACTTGTGTGAAGACTTGTTTCGGACAAGCTACTGCTCTAAAAAAGGAGAATGAGTTTTACATTTCCTTTATCCTGCTACTCTTATTTGTCATCCTTTATAACACAGAAAACTCCTATGAATCACCCAAATAAAGCTATATTAAGCTGGCTCTATGCCTCTAGCACACCCAGCATGCGTACCTAAATGAAGAAGCAACTCAAAGATGAGAGAGAATTGAACTTAGGTCAAGAACTTAGTACAAGACAGTGTCCTCCACACACAAGCTGGTCTAACCTTCTCATCTCCAGGATGATGGTTTGCTTACAACCACAATACAGATGAGGGCCCTGAGAGCGAGCAGATTCATTGCTAGATTGAGACTCAGACCCATTTGTTCCCAAGCCTGCTCTTTCCCTCCATCCTGTGGCAAATAAAAGCCAGCTCCCAGTCTTAAAAAGTAAATCAGTTATAAAGTAAAACGTTTACCTCCGTGGTGGTTTGAGTAAGAACGGCCCTGTTAGGTTCATGTTTTTAAATTCTTAGGGAGTGGCAGTATTTGAAAGGATTAGGAAGTGTGACCTCGTTAGAGGAATTGTGTTACTGTGTGGACTTTGAGGTTCCAAATGCCCAAGCCAGGCCCAGTGTCATTCTCTCTTCCTGTTATCTGTAGATCTGGATGTCGAACGCTCCTCTTCTTCTCCAGCACCATGTCTGCCTGTGTGCTGCTCTGCTTCCTGCCATGATGATGATGGACTGAACCTCTCAACTGTAAGCCAGCCCCAACTAAATGCTTTCCTTTATAAGAGTTGCCACGGTCATGGTGTCTCTTCACAGCAATAGAAAATTGACTAAGACAGCCTCCCTTGGGAGGACATGTAGTACATGCCTATAGTCTCCGCCACAGTGTCAAGGGTCACAGAAACAAAGGCCGTAAACATGGAAGAAGGGTTAAAAACAAGAAGTTTACATTTCCAGGCCTCAGGAAACAAGACCATTTGTATGCACAAGCCAGAGGACGTGAAATACAGTGCAAGAGCCCTGCTTCAAGACGCATATCAGTTCTGCCAAGTGGACAGTTCTGAAAACTCTGTCCAGAGAATTGTTGTGATTTTCCTCAAATGCCAAAAGTCAGTCTGTTAAAAAATCACACCCCAGGGGCATATATGCAATCCATCTCTGACTCCATGTCATGTTTCCTCAGTTTACTTCCAGTCAAAATGCATATTTTTCCCAGTGCTCCCAAGGCTGAGGTCAGCCTAGCTAATGAAAAGCGAGCTGTCTCTTCTCCCTGATATACACAATAGTCAGCTAACAAAATGCAGGTTCTGATCCTGGAGTGTTTGTTGTTGGTGATGATGTAGAAACTGATGGCCGACAGCTTCATTTTCTCTAAGCTGGGAAGGCCCTGCTGGGAGAATTGGGAATGAAAAAAACTTTTGATTTTGACTAGAAGTAAAACAGTTGGATAAACATGACATGACATGGATGTCAGAGTGCATAATGTCAGAGTGCATAAAAATGGGACTAGAGAACTCACAGACATGGGCAGAATACATACAGCTGAGATTCAGGAGTGCAGTGGAGCCCTCTGTACGTTTGTGCTATTGTGAGCTCTCAGAATGCAGTTCTTAAAACTAGCAAAAAAGAAAGAGGTCTTGAAAATTAACTATTATCTTTTTACCACTGTACTATTAAAAATAAGACAAAACTCGAAAATCACTAAGTAATTTAAGACCAAAGGTTGTGTGCCAGGGACAGGCAGCACACAGGGTCATTATGGAAAATCTAAAATTGAAATAGAAAAGGAGCTGGAGCATGTTTCTGGGAGAGTGACAGCTGAGTTGGAACATTAAGCAAAGCACAGAGGGCACTGAACAGGGAGGATGGGTGTTGAAGGGATCAGGCCTTCATTCCAGCTCCTCAGAGCACACCAAGAAAATTATTCAAAGCAGAGTCAGCTGCGTTTCCATAGGATGGAAATAGGGCTTCTTCACCCTCACTTCTTGAACTCTGCCTCACTCAGATGATTCATCTCAAACAAGCAAAACAGCATCAGGCTACGTTCCTGCTACTAGAGAGAATGGAGTCTATCTTCTTCATTAACGACAAAGGATTTTCTGAGTAAGCCAGAATATGGAATTATCTTCTAGCTCTCACAGAGTCTAGTCAAAATAGCCTCTTTCTAGCCCCTTGGTGCAGTGTTTTTGTTTAACCTTTCATAGATTGCAAACAACTTTGATACCCTGATGAAAGAATGGGAAATTATCCCAGGAAAAAATATGTAAAATGCCAGATATAATTTCAGGAGTTTCAAGGATTCCTTGAAATTAAGAGAGTTCATGAATCCTAGATCTGGCAGCAGTAAAAAGGCATCTCAAATCCAATCTGCTTACTGGGCTTCGTGGGCACCACCGTTACAGTTACTGAATTCATTTCCATATTCCACAGAACCACTACTTAGAAGGGATTCCATGACTTTGAGGGCTGTTTTGTAACCTCCAGTAAACAGAGAGAATGAGAACGGCTCCTATGGTCCTCCAGTTCTGAAGTTCTTGCATTTCTGTTGTCTGTAGTCTTCATGCACCAAGGGAAAGCAGACCCACAATGAGCTCTTTCAAACTTTCTTAACCCATGGAAAATGATTTCCTTTGTTCCTTTACTCTCTGTTCTCTGCCTGTCTTTGCTGTACATTGTCAGACTGACATCTTAGTTCACTTTCTCTGGTCTAAGCCCCATGCGTCTTCATCAGTACCCCGCATCCCTCTTGCCTCTCATCTATCCTTGGAGAAGTAGGAGAATGGTCTTCCAGGGTGGAGAGGCAAAGGGAGGAAAGAACTACGATCTGCCTAGGGAGGGGGATTTGCTTTCCCTTAAGAGCTTGTGAAATGGCAGCCAGTGGAGAAGTTTGAAATACAAACATCAATGTTCCTTTACCCCCCAAACAGCATTTACGGCTGAATAGAATATCAGCTTAATACGGGGATGAGATCAACTGGCTCGGGGCAGAAAAATCTCAGCTCCCCTAGTAGAGGCTCTACAAAAGGGGTGAAATTAGTAACCCTGTTGCATGGTCACAATGCAGTGCTCAGGATATTTAATCAAGGAGAGAGTCACCCTTCCAGGCTGATGGAATCAATACTGAGGTACAGTAATCCTTTATTGAAAGTAAGGTTTGGCAGATGGGTTTCCAACTGAACCCCAAACTTCCTTTGTCTCTGCACTATCTTCAAAGCTCCCATACCATCTCCAGGTACAAACTTCAAGGTCTTTTTAAAACCTTGATCCTGGACCATGGAGATTGAAACTTACTAATAAAGTAGACTCGTGGGCTCCAGCCCAGCTCTACTGAACCAGCATCTACATTTCGTAAACCTCAGATAATTCCTATGTACATTTGCAAATTCACAATTAGAAAGATTTGTGGTGGGTTTTGTTTTTGTTGCTTGCTTTGGGGTTGTCTGTTTGTTGGTGGTTTGTTGTTTGTTTAGACAAAGTCCAACACTTTAGCTTAATGTTGACCTGAAACTTACTATATGGCCCAGGTTGGCCTCAAATTCATGTTAATCCCCATGCCTCAGCCTCCTGAGAGCTAGGATTATAAGCATAAACCACCCTGCTCAACTTTAAAGACATTTTAAAGGATGAAGCCATTTCCACAGACTTTTTTTTACTCATAGCCTAGACAAAGGCATTTGCTCTTTGAAGAGAAGAAAGTGAAGTTAGCTGGTCGGTTTCCGAGGTGAGAGCATGATTTTCCGTACACACACACAACACCCTGAAGTTTCTCCTAAACTCTGAAGAAGAACTGCAGGAAAATAGCCTCAGACACATAGGTGCAAAGAGAAGAGTAGGTTTAGTCTCAGGCACATGAGCGGGAGGCTAAACCCTGGCCCTGTCTGTGACCCAGGAGCCTCAGGACTGAAGCTGGGCAAGGTGACCAGCTGCTTGTGATTTCCATCCCACTTCAGGCCTTCAGCACACTCCACTAATTAGTGCCTGTGTCCTGTTTCCAGGTGACAAGCAGTGATAGAACTCTGTGATAGGGTACCCTCTCTCCATTCATCACGAGGCACACAGGTTACAGCAGATCTAACAGAGAGACAGACATGATATGTTGTCCATGGAACTGTCACTTGTGATGTATGAGTTACACAAGTCTTGAGTGTGTTAGGGACTCCTGTAAAGTGTCAGATCAAATAAAGCCATC
Organism: Peromyscus maniculatus bairdii; assembly: GCF_049852395.1. Taxonomy (NCBI): domain Eukaryota; kingdom Metazoa; phylum Chordata; class Mammalia; order Rodentia; family Cricetidae; genus Peromyscus; species Peromyscus maniculatus. The sequence goes on from NC_134861.1 coordinate 28,240,252, forward strand.
AAAAGACTTAGGAAAAGGAGCACAAAGGAATATATTGGGCACTGCCCAGTCACTAATGTAGTGGTGACGTGTGAGTCGGAAAAGAGAAGACTCAAATGTTGGGTTGCTGTTTTCACCTAGGAAAATGCTGTAAAATGTGGATTTGGAGTCTATTGTCCAAACACAGTATCAGCTGCAGAAATCAACAGAATTTTCACTCTTCTTAGTTGTTCAAAACACTTGTCCAAGTCCTTTTTACTGCTTACAGCACAGCATTTGTATAAACATTTTAAGATAATTCTTCTTCCGCTGGTTCAGAGGCTTATCCTTATTTACAGTTATAGGTCAAAAGCTATCTAGCAAAATAAACAATGAAAAAAACGCTTCATCAGACACTTGTTTTCAAAGCCTCAGATAATCTTAGGGAGAGCAACATAAGGGACAGAATTGGCATGGAAAATGACTAGAATGTGCCTCAAATAAGGCAAAAGCATCAGCTCACACAATACAGCAGAGAGAGCAACCCAAGGCGAGCTACTGAGCCTCCCTATGATTCTGTACTCTACCAACTGCAGGGTCAATGGTCTTTCTGAGTTCCCCGCTACATTTTCACTATATGATCATGAGCCCTAATGACTGTACAAGTGATTCATCACACTGTAAACTGAAATGTATAGAAAGATAAAATTGACTTAAATACTTGGCAAGCCAAGCATCTAAGATATTAAAAATAGAATGTTGCAAGGCAAGGCTCCCTTTAATTATTTCATTCTCTTTCCTTTTGTGCAATGCTCAGATTTAAACCCAGGGCCTCATATATGCTAGGCAAGCGCTCAACTACTGTGCTAGACCCCCACCCCTTTAGTCTTCTTAAATTACAGTTATCAACGCATGACACTGAGGCTGGTACAGTGTACTAATAACAGTCTGTCCTGAAGGGATAACCATTTCTTATCTGCCAGCTCACACACTTCCATGAGATTTTTCTAGCATCAAATCTGGGAGACTGTTTAAAAAACAAACAAACAAAAAGAAAAAACAGTAGTCAACATGTGTGTAAGCAGTTAGCGGCACTTTCACCCCAGGCCTGAAGAAGACTTTGGCCTCTACAATGGGCACTCACAATACAATGAAGACATTGCAGTTTTCCAGGCTCTAGACTCAATTGCTGAACAGCATCATTTCTTCTAGAAGCATAGTTAATAGAACTTTTAAACAAGAAGCAGAATGTGCTCTGATGACTGCCTATGTACAAAGATCATACTGTGTGTAATAATACATAATAATGACGATAATGTTCTGACTGTAATGGGCTAAGTGTACCAGGCTTTTCTTTTGGGCCACCAACCAGCTCCCAAATCATGACACAGAAACTTAGTATTATTTATGAATGCTCGGTCTTAGCATAGGCTCAGTTCTTCCTTGCTCTTATAACTTGAACTGTTTCTCTTCATCTACCTCTTGCCTCAGGGATTTTTACTTTTCTTCCCTTCCTTATATCTTACTTTCACTGCTTCTTGTATCTGGCTGACACTGCCTGGCTTCTGGTCCTGGGTGTGTCCCTCTCTTCTCCCTGTTCTCTCCTCCTTCTTCTCTTCTCTGGAGCCTAGATTTCTCCTCCTACTTATTCTCTCTGCCCACCAGCCCTGCCTATCCCTCTCTTGTTTAGCTATTGGCCATTGAGCGTTTTTATTAGACCAATCAGGAGCCTTTAGGCAGGCAAGGTAAAATAGCAACACATCTTTTCATGATTAAACAAATACAGCATAAGCAAATGTAACACATTTTTACAAAGTTAAAGGATAAATAAATATAACACATCTTTGCCTATTAAAGTTCTAGTCTATGACAGCTAAGTGTGTCACCCACAAACTCATAAACTGGAACCTTCATTTCTCAGTGCAGCACTGTCGGGAGAGGAGCCCAGTTTGAGGTCTTCAGGTTGCAGGGATGATGCCTTCACAAATGGACTGATGCCCTTCTCAGGGGGATAGATTTCCATGTGAGATTCTTGTCCCTTTCTCTCTTTTTGTAGGCCCATTTGACCTTTCGTCTTCTGCCACAAGTTCCATAAGGGCTTATCAGAACAAACTGATACCAGTGTCTTGCTCTTAGGTCCTCTAGACACCAGAGCCATAAAGCAAAATGTGCCTCTTTTTTAAAAATTGCATTCCCAAGTCTCATCTATTCTGTTATAATAACTGAAAATGAACTAAAACACCAATTCATTCTGTTCCACTTAATATCAATTCTTTTCATAGGTTTAGATAATTATTTTTTAAAAAAAACTGATCATATCCCTTATGTAATAGAGCAGATGAGAAATAGCTATTGGAACCTAATGGGTGAAATCACCGCTGGCACTGAAGCCAGGTGGTAAGAGAAGCCACTATAGAGAACCCTAGAATAAAGAAATGAGGAAACTTTCCATGCAGTTTCTGTATTAACTCTCATCATCCTATTCATGTTGGGATGGTCACCCTTCATTAATGTCAGGAGCTACCCAGACACATGGCTGCTTGCCACTGCCACTGAGAACTAAGCCTTTAAGTTTAGATTCTCAGATGTCTGCCACAATGGAGCAGAAATGGGGATTTTTTTTACCAGTCTTGACTGTAGAGATAGCAGCTGTCCTAGTTTGCATTTCTGTTGCTGAGATAAACATCATGACCAAAGCAACTTGGGAAATTAAAGGTTTATTTTAGCTTATAGATTATAGTACACTCTCAAAAGGAACCCAAGATGAGAACTCAAGGCAGGCGCTGAAGCCAAGACCACAGAGCAGCACTGCTTCCTGACTAGCATCTGAGCTCACGTTTCAGCTACTATTTTTTACACAGCCTGGAACCACCTATCCAGGGAGGAGATCATCCACATTTGGTTACACCAATTAGCATGTAAGAAAATGCTCGGAACAATAGTTCACAGACCAATCTGATGGAGGCAGTTCTTCAGCTGATATACCCTTCTAGTTGACAACCAAGATTAGCCACCACAGTAGATTACCATGCTATTATTTTCAATATATATTATATAGAATATCAGAAAAGGCCTCGGGAAACTTTTATGTCTCTATAAGTCAGAAAATTAAGAGGCGAAAAAAAGAAAACTATGCAATTTGGACCCTTCACCTTCAATGGGGTTCCTAATAGTGGTGTAATCGAGAAGATGGAAAGTCACCAGTGGTGCCTCAAATCCAGTGAAAAGAATTATGGGACTGCATCTTTCCTTTATAAAGGTATTAATAAGGCTCATGGGTCTCTAGAAAACACTTTTCTATGTACCTAAACCGCAGATGCCTGTGGGTGGCTGGTCACTTAACAAGTGATTGCTGTTTGTAATCCAATGTTCCAAGAACCCAGGTGGAGGTGAGATACTAGATACTAGATAATTAACCACGGAATTAGTAAGTGGTGATTATTGCTTTGAAAAGAGCTCGTGTTAGTCAAGATGAAAGCCTGTGACTCTGTCTGGGCAGCAGGAAGAGGACACAGTGCACTCAGGGGAAGAGCAGAAGCATAAGAATACCTAAATTATGAGTCCTGAAAGGCAAGTTCCTACCAGCACCACGGCACAGCAGGATGTAAAAAGGTGGAGGAGAGGAGGGGGAACAGCCAGTGAAAGGTAGAGGTGAGGAGGAGGAGGAGGGTGAAGGGTGGAGGTGAGGAGGAGGCTTGATGTACTTGATGGGAGCCAAGGAAGGTGTTTGGACAGAAGAACCAATAATACCTGGGTGTGTGCCCAGGAGTTGCCATGGGTGGCCTCCTTTTTGCTCCCTTCTGCATTTTCCTAGAGAAGCCTTCAAGTGGCTTCATGTTGCATTGGTTTAAAGGAAGTTTCTCCCCCAAGATCTCCTATAACGTATATAACCCTCACAAATAAAATCCTTACCTGAGTTATAAAATGTGGAATATCACAAGAGAAATTAAGAAAAAAATATGGAAGGATCATCAATTCACATAATATTCTGTATATTTTCCCAAATGAAAACACTGGGGCCTACAGAGGCTAATTTGCAAAAAGTGGCATATTGTGTAAGCACCATGATTTTATTATAACTGCAAAGTAATATGATCTTTTACAAAGACAGACCTCCAGTAGTCTTATTCTAAAGTACATAAGCTTTGATAAAACTTTTGAAATTAAAAAGCAGTAAATGATGAGGGATATTCATGGAAGTTAAAAATATCATACATTGGAATTTTTGTTACTCCGAGACCCTATTTACCCAAAACGGTCTGGGCTTTTATGATTCTCTGTGCCAGCAAAGGCTCACTCTTACTACCACACTGAAAATGAAGTACCAGCCCATAGACCTCAAGCCAGGACACATTCATAGATGCATCAAATGCATCAGCCATTCCTAAGTGGCAGTTTGGGATACATAAAATTGCATTAAAAAAAAAAAAAACACAGACAAACAAAAATATGGAAGGAAGGTGTGTGTACGTCAAGTTATTTTCTACATTCCAAACAACAGGCATTCCTCCAGTTTGGTGTCCTTATTCCCACACATCAGTGAAGCAGGATTCCCTCCACCATGAATAGAAACTTTTGCTGGCCCTTTATTCATATTGCATTTTACTTGTAGTGTCTATGGATAGCTATATTTTTGATAATTTCTCTAGAAATTGTGTGTGTGTGTCTGTGTGTGTGTGTTGTTCATGCTAGGATTATTTTGGGAGAACTATCTAATATAATACAATGGACAGGTCCTGAGATTATCACAAGTGTAACACATGTGGTTACAGTGCTCAGATTATGCTGGCTTTGTAAGTCTAGAACCTGTTTGGTAAGCAAAGCACTAAAAGTATTTCCTGCACACATGGCCCCCTTGTTCTTATCCCCATCTTACAAATTCTATTCAACTTGACCTCATCCTATCTCAGATAATCCCCCCAATCCTGCTTGGTGTTCATTACTAACTTCATTGGGATCTAACATCTATAAAATGAGTTCAAAACTTCTTTAAATTACTTTCAAAATATACTCTGTTAGCATAAAGTTGCATAATTTCAATAGCTACTTTGCAAAGTGTATTTTAAATTCTCTTCCTCTAAATTTCTTCCTTCTGGCTTGAGAACTCTCTCCAGGTTACATTTTTTTTGTGTTTATGGAGCTCACATCACAGTAACTTTAGCAGTTCCTTTTCAAAAGCAGAAGCTGAATGACCTAGGATATGAACAGAAAGCAAAACTAAAAAATAAAAAAAAAGGCTCCCTCCTGGGACCATGGACCCAACAGCATGGTGATGTCTACCTTGACTTCTTCTTCCTTTGCACTCATCAATGTTAAACACCAAAACCAAAATCTAAGCAAAACTTTGATTTCAGTCAACAGACCTTAGAACCAGGTACTCAGGACACCCATGCGATACAGCTCTGCTGTTACACAAGAAGCCAGGAGCTCATAGCCCATCGACTTTGTAGATGCCCCAGTTAGGGATAAAGCATGTTCTCCATGATCTAGCCATATTAGTGGATGAGGAGATCACAGAATGAAGACTTAATAACCACATGTTAGGAAGCATGACAGTAAATGGCTGCAGAAAAGTGTCTAAGAACAGAATGAGTCACTGACTCCACCTGTTCATTGTTCTCCCAGTAAAAAGAGTTTGATGTTAGAGAGAGCACTCTGCAGAGCAAAAGCATGAATCTTCTCCATTTGGGAGATAATTTTACTCTGTCTTTTCTTTTTAATGTGAATTAATCCTTATTTTAAATATATGTGCTATATATTTAACTAGACAATGTATCTCTTCTCAACTATGGACCACTTGCAAGAATCAAACCCTAGTGAGACAAATGCTGAACACTTGAAATCCAGCCTAAGCATTAAGACCTTAGCAGAGCCTCTGACTCTTTTGCTGGCTTTTGGGACCCTGCTCCTCATACTGGGTCGCCTTTCCCAGCCTTAATACATGGGGGAGGTGCTTATTCTTACTGCAACTTGATAAACTATGATTTGTTGATACACAGGGAAGACCTGTCTTTCCTAAACAGAAATGGGGGGAGAGTGGAGTGGGGAGTGGGAACAGAGGGGCTGGGGAGAGAAGCTGGAAGGAAAGGAAGGAGGGGAAACTGTGGCCAGGATGCAACACAAACAAACAAATAAATAAATAAATGACAAGGCCCTTAGGAGAGATGCTAGGGTTCAGGCCTAGGTCAGAGAGAGTCTGTACCAGCTCTCTGAGAGCTTCCAGAACAAATTTAATTCGTCTCAGCAAATTCAATGTGCCGCACGGCACTTTCAGGTCTTTCTGTTGTTGGTGTGATGTAACAGACACTAGTCATTAGCATTGCAGTGTGTCTACCCTTGCCCAGTACAATACTACAACCTTATTATCTACTCTGTATGACATGATATGTTGCTGCCTCTATCATCCCATCCATAAAATGGGGTGAATAATTCTCACCCTCATTTACCTTGAACAAATACTACTGGGGAAAATGAGCATATAAATTAAATAGCTGCTGCTTTTTGGAAGGAAGTTGCCTTAGAAACACAGACTTATTATTTCTCCATAGAAAAAGCTAAATATATTAGAGTTTGTACAATGTTGCTGGCTGTGATTTTGCTCTTTTTAACCCTAGGCTGAAGGACTACATTAATTCCAGTCCCTAGGTGAACCTTTCATTCCATTTTCCACAAGAGGAAAAAAAAAGTTACTTTGCAAAGAAAGGGAAGAAAGAAAAAAAATGCAATATTCCCAAACCTCATTTACGGAACATTCTGTTCTCCAAATTACAGCGCAGCAAGCAGGCGAGTGGGAACTTTTAGAATCCTGCATCCAAGCCGGTTCCACACAGCACCCACTAATACAAAATGGCTTTAATTACTTTAATATAAATCCTGGAAATGTGCAGATGGATTGTAATAATTATGCAAAACTGCGATGGTCCTTTATAGAAACACAGATCTTGCTAGCTAAAAGAAAATGAAAGGAACACAAGTTCAACACAATATGTCAGGAAGCATATCTCCTAAGAAGTCCTGTATTTCAAATGCCAAGCTGTACGTTTCATCTGATGTGGCAGTTGTTATGGAAACTATGCTTTTGATTGAACAGCAGAATAAATACCTACCTAAAATCAGCATGATAGGATACTGCATGAATTAAGAACTCCCTAAGACAACAATAACTTGAAGTTCTTCTTTGAGATAAATTTGAAAAAATACCACACACACACACACACACACACACACACACACACACACACACACAAATGGTGTGTGTGTGTATTAATAAAATCTAATGTGAGCATAAGTGTTTTGCAATAGAATTTCCTCCCTTACCTGGAGCAGTGAGATCTGCTTCACACTGTGTGTGAATGACAGTGTTTTAGCTCCCAAACACACTCACAGACACCCTTGTTCACCTAAGACTTAGCAGGTGAAAAGATCTGATGCTTTGCCAAAAAAGATCATTTTTTTTTTACATAAAAAGTCACATTTCTCCATTTTTCTTCTAAATTAGTATAGAAAAAGACTCGAGAAACAAACATGGGGTTATTACAGTTGTGATTTTTAAATCACTCGGGTCATATGTGAAAAGTCCCTAGGCACAAGAGGAAGGTCAGCTAAACATGGTTTTTATATTTTTATGTAATATTTTATATTACACAATTGCTGATTCCTATTGATATTAACAGTATTTCATAAATCACAACACAAAATAACACAAATCCATCTATTTTCCATGTAGATATAATTTACCCGTTTACTGACTTAATTAAAGGATTTATCTGGGAAACGTAGACTAAAGCATACCGAGGTTTGTTTTCCCCTTTACCTTCTGCACAGGTGACAGAGGGGACAGACAGTGCAACAGGCGCCATCTACAAACTTCCCCAGAATGGGCATGCATTCGCCCATTGGATCAACATCTTTCAATTTATTAGCATGACAAAGGACACAATTATTTTGGATATGCCTGAATGCAATTTTCATTAACTTTGCAATGATTTATTAACAAAAGTGTCAGGAATGTAATAAAAGCAGCAGGACTCCATAAAATGCCAAAATAAAAAATTTAAAAAAAAATGAAGAATACGGCAGAATTTCCCAACTCGCCTTACGGCATCAGGTCAATAAGGTTGCCTGATTCCATCAAAAGCATCAGCATGGTGACTGAACTCTGCAATTAACAAAGAGTAAGCACAAAAAATGCTAATATCTCATTTGAATGTAATTATGCACAGATTACTGTTCACTGGAACAAGAAAAGGGGATTTTAATTGTCATCCAAAGTTACATGAAAACCCTAGATTCTTGTTAACTTTTTTTTTTTTGGTTGGGGAGTTCATGTGAGAGTAAAGCCTGCAATTCACAATTCTTATGTTCAGGGACATCGTAAAAGGCAATGCCTTTGTTTAAGAGATGCAACTCAAAAGTTTTAAAATAGCATCATTCCATGTATATTGGCAAGGTTAGTTTGTAATAAGTTTCACCATCGTTTGCATTTTAATACTATTTGATCTCATTTACATGTTTAAATTTGTTCCTGTAATAAAATTCATTAGTATGTTTATCATAACTACATAATGAATATAGCCCTTATGTAAAATAAAAAATTGAAAGTACATTAGAGACATTACAAGCTGTTTGAAATTACTGTGCTTTGCATATTATACCTTATTAATTAAATTATAAATTATTTATTTATGTTATTTCTTTAATCAGGGGCAAGCACTAGAACAATATTATATTAGTATAAGAAACACAACACAACTCAAAGCTAAATCACACATGGACCAATTTTCCATACAGAGGCACAGAGATCCATTTTGCCTTGGGGTGGCGAATGCTAACCCCCACCTCCCCACCCTGTGTATCAAGGGCTGCAGAGACCTGTTAAAAGGAGACTAAGCATGGAGGAAATCAACGTTTCCTGCCCAAGTTAAAAACTTCACTTGTTAGTATAATGTCTCCCTTTGACTTCTTCTTTTATTAGTATAATTAGATCAGATATGCAGATGGAAGCAAAGAGCAAATCATTCTAAGGAGTTAATGCCATGTTCCTTTTATTTGGAGTCTATGGGCAAGAAAAAAGTAATCTTTTCTATTCTTTCCATTTTTTTTCTGATTTCCTTTGTTAGCAGTAGTAAAGAATTTGAGGAAGTTAAGTGGAGGAGGAGAGAAAGAGGGAGACAGAGGAAGGGAAGGAGAAAGAAAAAATAGATGAGGAAAGTGACAGAACCCAATAGGGAAATAGCACTAACTTAATTTTCTTTTTTCTCATTTCTTTTAATTCTTTGTGTGTGTGTGTGTGTGTGTTTGTGTGTGTGTGTGTGTGTGTGTGTGTGTGTGTGTGTAGCTGGTATGGTGACACACACTTTGCAATCTTGGCACTCAGGAGACAGAGGGAGGATCTTGAATTCCAAGCTAGCCTGAGCTATACAGGGAGACCCTGTCTCAGAAAAGAAGCAACTATAGAAATCACTTAAATGTGCTCAAAACATCTGGGTCTCTTTCCACTTCTGTAGACCTCCAAGATCCATTTTCTAAGCATGTTTCCAAGCTCTTGTTCAATAACTGTGATTTGACCAGGATTCGACCTCTGTCTGTACTCACACCAGGTTTAATTATTTTGATAAGCCCTTACTTTGGTCTATACATCAAGCATGCAGAGCTTTGGACAGACACTTCAGCCCTTAAAGAATCACATATGAGGACCTGGGGAGAGGTGGATCATTCAGGGAGCTGTCTGCTGGGAAAAGTGCAGGGCTATTACCAAGAAGGTCTGGATTTTAATCCAAACACAGGTAATCCTAACTCACAGAGTTCTACAGTTGTTTGGACAAAAGTGTAGGAGGTTATCTATGTAGTGTCTATTCAGTAAATACCAACTGTTACACAACTTTCTTGCAAGAACAGGATGGAACAGACTTTCTAAGAACTCCATGGGTCTGTGTGACATCCTAGAACTCATTTCCACAGAGATCTGCCTGGGAAATGGAGAAATACAAGTTGAGTGCTGACAAGGTTACTGTGTGAAGCCAATATAAACTTCAACACCAATATGCAGTAAATGTAAGTATTTCTTAATTCATAGATTTAATCTTATAATTTCCATCTTTTTGGTTGGTATGCAATTCCCTCACATCTTACAGCCCACATACTTTGATAAATGCCAAAAAGAGGAGGCAAGGAGAGCTGTGGCAGTAGAGTCAAAGCAAGGGGAGAAAAGTCTCCTGTGGCAGTGTGGCTCTCCAGTTTAACAGGGTCTTTGGCAAATCACTAAGATCAAATACACCATGTTCTCCCCTTCATGACACTCAGATATTACATCCTTCTGAGCTCTTTGCAGGAAAACAGAGCCAGACAAAGCAAATTCTAGATGGCCAGCTGCTAGGTGCACAGAACTGATAGACTCTTTCTCTAAGAATTGTCCATTCTATATGCTATTTCTTTGTCCTCTACACTCTGTGACTTCGTGTGGAAAGCATCCAGCAGGGAACCTTTAGGGACAAGCTAGGATGGGCCACTAGGCAGGTTCTTTCTATTGTGTTATGCCCAGAGAACTGAGACCCCCATCCCAACCATTACTCTATTCTTACTAGAACACTATAAAGAAAAGTGGGAAAGTCTTGTTAGTTCTTGTCACTGAAAATCAAATTCCAGCTGTAATTAATTTGATGAATGGAAGGAAAGAAAATGTCCAGAAATTGTTTTTTTTTTTTTATTTAAGTGTAATGTGGAATAGACAAGACAATCTTGCAAGACTCTTTCAACTAGAGTTTTCCCTTGGACTGTATGTGTTTTATAAAGTAATATGTGACTACAAAAAAAAAAACATACCCTTGAATATACATTATATTCCAAGAAGAATACAAAACAGGACAGGAAATAAATGCACTTTCTTAAAGAAGGAAACCTTACATAGAGATGATCATTACAGAGAAATTAAATTCACTCAACAAAAGGATTCATCAGGAGCACGTTTCCAATCACTGTGCTGTTTTCCTAAGGGCAAATTTCCAGCCAAAATGCTTCATTAGCAAATAATCATGGCACCCCCACCTTTGTGCTACTTCTGAACCCAGGGAGTCTGTGTGAACTCCATTGAAGATGGGTAAAGGCTGTGTACAGGGAGAAAAAGGGAAAGGGGAAGTGTTTAAACCCACTCAATCATGCTGAGGGAGGAAGTGACATCAAGAGAAGAAACAAAATAGAATTTTATTGTAATTCTGATGATTCAGGAGATGAAAATAGCTTGATATGGTGGTGCATGCCTTTAACTCCAACACTAGAGAGGCATAGGCAGTCAGATCTCTGAGTTCAAGCACAGATTGGTTTACATAGCAAGTTTCTGGCCAATGAGGGCAACACAGGGAGTGAGACCCTGGAGAGAGTAGGGGCAGAGTGTAAAGAGTAGAGACTCTTCAGAGGTCTAGAATTTGATCAGTACATTTTTTAAAATATTAAAATATTAGTTATACCTACCAAAACTGAACATAATATTAAGTGTCCTGGGCATCTTTGTGTATTAGTGTTTATTGAAGCATGTGATTAAAAATATGTGCCTATGAGGATGAGGTTAAACAATGCTCTTGGGTGATTATACGATAGAACTCCCACAATCCAGATGGTTTGCTTTGGATTGGTGGTTTGTATTGGGGCTTTTGGGTCTCACTATGATCAGGCTGGTCTTGAACTAGGATCCTTTTACCTCAGCTAATCAAATGCTGCAGTGAAAGGCATGCCCTTCCTGTCCCCACACCCATTGAGGTGGTCTATTAATACATATTCTTATGGAGTACTCACTAGGAAGAGAAAAATGGAAACTTCTTGGCTTAATTCAAGAGAGGGTATTTTAGGAAACTATTTTAAGTTAAAATGCAAAGCCTACAGCCTGCATAAAGAAAACATGCAATCAAATCATGTACATATAGTAAGTAACTTAACAGGTAGGCCTTTTAATAGCTACTTAAAATGGCTTGAAACTTGATTAGAAGTTGAAAAAATCCAGAGAAAGCCAGGACAACTTGTGTTTGTCAATCACAGATTGTAACATGTGATCTCAAAGCCCCACCCCACACCACACTTTTCAAGGGTACTGATCATTTTTTTATGATTTCCCGCATCCAGTTGAGACCCGTCCACAAAGTCCCAGACCAATGGATTTGCTGAACTCCCAGCTCATTCTTTATTTGGAAAGCACCATGGGCTCACAGATCTGAACACATATCCATTCAAGGTAGATCTTCCTGACCCCCCATTCCTGTTAGCCAGGAGCAACGCCCTTCTTTAAGTTCTTAAGCCCAAAAGCAATGTCTTTCTTGCTTCTTTCTTCTTTCATACTCCACATCTAACCCAGCAGAGGGTCTGGACATCCCCAGCCTGCAGGCTCTGAAACTCATTTTTAAGAATCCTTAGTCCTAACTTTCTCCTCACTATGTTCATCAGACTCCCAAGCATATTCAAACAGAAACCAAGGTTCCTGCAACAACCCACAGTTCTAGCAGGATCTGCCCTCAGTCCCCTCTCTGCCTCTCTTCCTTTCCTGACCTGCTCACATCATCTCCACTCACACTGGTCCTTGTGATCATTTAAATCAGCATCAGCTATAATTCTACCTCAGTACTCTTGGACCTTCTACTATCCCATTTCATTGTGGATCTTCCCCTTGCATTGCCTCACCAATTCCTTCCTTTTTGCTTTGCTTTTCTCTATAGAATATACTATTTGAAATAATTTTGTCTATCTACTCCTATTTGAATGCAAGCAATTTGAGATTATTTTCCCTAATTTGTTTTCTGCAATCATTCCAGAGCTAAGAAACTAAAAAATATTGGTTAATCTACATTCTCAAGAGGACTATATTAGTTTATTAACTCATTAAAAGAAAACTAAAGCTCTGAAAGAATAATCAATATGCCATGTAGCACAGGTAAGAAGAAACAGTGGATCTGGGTGTGGTGGTGCATGCTTTCAATGCCAACACTTAAGAAGCACAGGCAGGCAGATCTCTGTGAGTTTGAGACCAGACTTGTCTACATAGTAAGTTCCAGATAGTCAGTGCTATGGAATGTGACTCTCTTTTAATAACAATAATAACTTTTTTATCTTAAGGAAAAGCAGGTAGATAAAATCCCAGTGGGAATTTATTGTTTCCAACATATAAATGGCTAACATAAAACATTCCATACATTAGGTCCTTAAAGCTTTCATGGACTTTTAAAACATGAGATGATATAAATATTATGTAGTTGTTTTTGCTCTTTGTCTAATCCATTTTGTTGAATGTCATTGATCTTACTTGAGTTCATAAACTATTGTTGGATGACAAGTCTAAGGTCATCTTTGGCTTCATAGTAAGTTTGAGGACAGACTGAGCTATATGGCATCCTTTTTCTTTAAAAATAAAGTTAAAAATAAAATGATTGTTATGCTTCACAAGTGGATAATAATTATTCTTACTCAAATCTGCCTTACAGATCTAGAAAAATTCTAAAATGTTTTTCATTTCGATTTGGGAAGCTTCATTAACTATAATTCAGCTCAGAGAACAATCTGTAGTTGAGATTCATGTAGAAAAGACTTCAAGAGCCAAGAATTCAAACTCCAACCTCACAGAAATGAGATAGACAATGTTTCACACATGCTTCAGACATTTAAGTCATCTTGAACATCTGGTGATGTCCACTGACTTCTGATTCTGAAATTGGCATCTTTTCTTATTATTATATTTTGACATATTATCTATGAAAAGATACAACCTGATAAATTAAAAATTGGAGTCCTTATGCCTGGATATTTTTAAAAAATTAAGATAATATTTGGGGTAGAGATGGCTTATTGAGTATAATACAAGGAAGCAGAGAGTTAGGAAGGGTGAAGTACTGCCTGGCAAAATGTCATTTTTATATATTGAAATGAGGGATGCAAAAGTATAGTAAGTGTTATTAATTTCCACCAATGAAGCAAAGATGTGGGAAAGCCCTTTGCACTGATAGGCCTAAGTCATGGGGATGTGTGGGAAGTACCATCTTCCTCTGGAAAAGCCAGATTCTCAGGTGAGAAACATTGACTAGGAGGCTTAAGTAGTAGTAATAACAATACAATCGGCATCATGACACGTTGCAACAGCTCATGTTATTTGAAACTCTGACAACGATTTCTCCCTTCTTTTGTTTCTAGCCCCAGACATTGAACATAGGGCCTCTAAGAACTCTATCAGCACCCATTTCCCCAGTCATCTTCTTACTTCTTTTCACTTTGAAACAGAGTCTCACTACAGCCCAAGCCTTGATTCCTTCTGCATCAGCATGTAAAATAGCTGGGATTACAGGCTGCCAATTATTTCTCCATTCACAAATCAGAAAGAAAGAAAGAGGGGGGAGAGAAAGGAGGGGGAGAGAGGAAGGAGGGAAGGGAGGGGAGAAGAGAGGGAGGGCAGGAGGGAGGGAGGAGAGGAGGGAGGGGGAGGGGAAGGAAACAAAGAGTTCAGGAAGCTACATGAAAAGTTGTCCTTTCCAATTCATCCCACTTACTTCTTAACTATCTCACACTCTTGCTGCACGTAGTATGAACTGGGGACCAGCCATTCTTGCTTTACCTGAGAGCTTGTGAGATAAGAAGGCTCTGGAGGTCACCCCAGACCTACTGAGGCAGACTGCATTTTACTAAGATTCCTTTGCACATTTAAGTCTGAGGAGCATTTATGCACAGTATCATGAAATACTTTTTAAAAACAGTCACAAGAATTAAAGCACTGCTGGACTGCCCCAAAGCAATAGGCCATAGCAATAGGCTGCCTTAAAATTAGTCTATCTATAGAGACCCTTCCCTCTGGGGACCCTGCTTATCTGGTTTTTCACTTTCTATTGGGAGTGCAGGCAAATAGCCTTCATCACACAGCAGAGGCTTCTTAAACACTGACTCAACTAATCAGAAAGCAATGTTCTTTTTTTTTCTGCTCTGCCAAGAGAATCCCCATTATCACCTGAATAAAAATAATTTCACTCTCAAGTCTAACATTTAAATGGTATAAGATTCCTGTTTAATTAGGACAACAATATAAAGCCAGCTAAATCAAAAGCAGGGACGATTTTCTAATGGATTTAAATTACAAGCTTGTGACAGACTATGACAGATGACATATTTACTTTTCATGGGAGATAAACGAATACCTTAGATAAAATGTGAGCTAAAAACATAGCAAATTTGGAATTAATTAATCCATTGACAATTTAAAACACCCAACTTTTTCTTATAAAGAAAAATAGATGTGTAAAGGTAGTTGGTTAAAATGACAAAATTCAGCACGTTATTGGAAGTTAGTACCACGTTGGAAATTTGATTTCATCGGAAAATGAAGATGCTGTAATCAGAATTAGCTGGGAGCTCATGGGTTCAAGTGTGTGTTGGAGTCTCACTGTGGAGAGTCAGGCTCACCCCTGACCACAGGGGCCTCTCTCACCAGGCAATGCCAGCTCCACCACTTCAGGGCTGTTCTCAGTGAGTTGCCACTTTTACCATTCCTGGTGCATCAAGTTTGTTTGTTTGTTTGTTTGTTTGTTTGTTTGTTTTACTGGCCTGTACAAGGAGTCTTTCAGCAAAATGTTTAATACATTCAAGATCTAGCATTAGACCTAGCATCCTAACATGACCTTCATTTTCTTTAAGAAATAGAGAATCTAAATAGGACTGTAGAACCTGAGTGGAAAATGAGAATGTAAGTGTACGCATGCTTGGAGACATCACAGTGAACTAATGACTAATTACTGTGCAATTGAATACTAATGGAGAGACACACAAAATCAACATGAACAGGAAATGAACTCAATATGACCAATGGTTCTACAATTAAAATCAAATAAATGCCTCATAATAGAAAGACTTAAAAGATATGACTATAGCCAGCCCAATTATTCTTTAGGTTACACATTACTAAAAAATAAGCACAATGTGAGGGAGAACTATCTGGCTTGATATCTTTTGAAAAGTTAATGTGCATCTGAAATGTGAATTATAGTATTGTAATTATCTTCAAATTAAAGTATGTAAAACTAGTTCAATAGCAAGCCGCTTATTAAAGCAAATCAGATAAACATGAATTTCAGGAAGGAAACTTGAGAGGTTAACTTTCTGGGACTGCTTAATTAATTAATTATCACTCTGGATGTTTAACTCCTTAGGTCTTGGCAGCCCAGTCAGAAAGCTTCCAACAGAAGTGCCAGGATTTGAAAAACAAGAAACAAAGAAAACGAACAATTTATTGAAGACTTCCACCTTTAAGCTTGGAGAGCAAATAGAAATTTGTAAGAGTTGATTATTAACTTTTCTAACTACTTTTTAAAAATAATGGTATACATATTTCCTTTAGTTCTATTCCATTTACTTCCCTTTCCACGACCCAGTGGCTGCGGGGAAGCAGATTGAAATGAACTGCAATATTTTCTCTCAAAAAATCTACTCACTTATCAGCTGTGGATCTAATCAAGGACCTAATAAGTCCATAATGGCACATTTGCTTCCCAGGAGAAACCACTGCTTCTCATCACTCCAGAAAATACCCCTCTTGCAAGGTGCAAGCAAGAGCCACAGACTCGCTGCAACAGTCTAATAATTTGATTGGGAGCCCTCAGGCAGGGATAACTTAGATGACAATTAGAAAGCCTTCACACTGGTGCTAACATCTGTGTGCTGAACCACTGTATACTGATTAAAGGTTTTTAAAAGAGAACTAAGTATTTCTCCCATTAGAGCAGAGTCGAGTTCTAATGGCCCTCATCCTTGGTATGTAATACTTCAACATTCCCTGCTGAGTTTCCTGCTTGTGAATCCACAGAATGCAAACGCTGGCTAATCACCATCTTAGAAGTGTCCAATCAATGGCTCAGGTGTCCATGGGCGTAAGGGCACAGCCCTGGGAAGGGAAAGAAAGCACTGTTCATTTCATTGCTTTGCCTGGGTAGATTTCCCTTGAGTTTGTAGTGACATAGATGAGGTGATTTGGGTTTTGTTTTCCTGTTGAAGGAGGGAATCTAAGAAGAGGGTCAAAACTCAGAGAAATTGCCATGGGGGCGCCAATTAATGAAAGTCACCATGAATGAGGGCATGCACACCACATCTCTCAGTGTCCTCCCTGCCTTGTTATTAAATGAGTCGTGCATGTGAGGAGAACAGAGTGGGGAGAAAGCACAGCCATGGAGCCCTCACCAGCCCCAGCCACTCCTCTCCTTCCCCTCCATTCATTAAGGCCTTTTTCAAGCACATGGCTGCAGCAGATGTCCCTGAGAGAACATTTTGTTTCCCCCCTGCATCTCAGCTCAAACACCTGGGCTCTGACATGACGTCCAGTGGAGGCTATTTTCTTTTTCCTTTTTTAAACTTTCCTTTTATTTGGTTTGCATACAAGGCTAATAATGAGGTTTAAAAAACTATACACAATCAGTATACAATTACACTCATCGGGAGCCTGACATGTAATTTCTGATAAACCCATATAACTATGAACAGCAAAAGGAACCACAGAGCGCACACAATGTGTGGGGTCATCAGAATACAATGCCAACACAATCTCTGCGTCATGTCTTGTTGCATAGTATTAATCAGTGCAAACATTGTTTGGGAAATGAGAGGGGAGAGAAAGAGCAGTTTCCCAGCTGCTAGTGCTTTGCCATCAAATGTGATAGTCAGTTCCATCTCACAGAAGAACTTCACTAATAGAGCTTTGGACCAAGGAATGACTTGAGGAGCTTACATAAGCTATTCAAATTCAAATAAATAACAGAGCCTTCCACATAGACCCAACCAGCTTTATCACCTCACAAAAGATATTTCTTGAATTGTTTTGTAATTCCCCACATTTACGAAATATATTAAAACCTTTTACAGCTACAGTAGGTAGTACTGAGTATCCATATAAGCTAAATGATCAGTGTTCAGAGTTATTGGCTCATTAAAAGATATAATTTTGATTTTCATATCCTACATATTGAAACATGATTTTTTTTGTTGCTGTTATAGGTAAAGGATATAACAAAGTTTCATTAAGAAAGAATTACCCAGGACCACAACGTGACAGCTCAGGTCACCAGGAAGCACAATGCAATACTATTGTCAATACTATTGATATGTCTTATAAAAAATGAGGTTGGGAAACACAAAAATGTCACAAGCTTTGTCTTACCTTCATTTTAATAGAGCATAGAAGGACCTGTATGGGAAGGGTTGACTACTTCAATTAGGTTTATGTTATTTTCACTAGGACTTCAAATCAGAGCATTTAGCTGGAAAGCATTTCCTGGCTTTATTATTACTGTTGTCATCCTTAAAATGCATTCTATTTATTTTTTTTAATTCACCAGGAGGGGTGGAGGAATATGGGAGCAATAAAGAAAACGAGCCAGTAACATGCCCTTGGGGACCAACAGTAAAGGGAAAAGAATCTCAGAGGAAGAAGGATGGCAGATGAAAATGAAAGACGTATCTTATTAAACCATCATAATTAAGAAGTAATAGGTATTCATAAAGAGACCCAAGACCAAAGGCCTAAAGATGTCTTCAGTAGCAAGAGCAAATGTTGGCAAATGTAGTAATCAACAAATAATCTACATTAAAAAGCCATTGGAACCACCTGTCTTGTTGCAGCCCACCTCATTCTGTAATACACTGTGGGTTGACCGAAACTGAAATTACTACAGAAGAGAGAAAGTAGGAACACTTCCACAGCACAGAAATTCTGGCAAACACAGGTCAAAGGCATGCACCTCACTCCTTCTCACCTGCGGCTTATATTATGGGATAGTCTAGGCTGCAAAACCCAAGATTACAGTTGTTGCCAGAGAAACCAGGGGAAGCGGGGCCTGATGATGACACTGACCCCACATTATTCATTTTGGCACAAAACAGGAATTAATTGGAGAGATTTTTCCCTTAGTTCCTGTGCTTTAAGTTAGCTGGACCTCGGAGCACTGAGACAAGGCTGAAAGGAAAGAGGAATACGTTTGGTCCTTGGACACCCCCTAGTGTCTATGTGAGCGTGAACACGGCGGGCAGGCATGTCCTTTGCTTCTCTGTTGTACTGAACAGAAAAGACCAAAAACAGAATGCTGAGGCTTCCGAAGTCCTAGGATGCCACAGGGCTGGAAATCTGCTCTCTGGGCCAGAATGCCCATGTCAGAGCCCCAGTCCCCTTCCAGAAGCCCCAGAGTTCCCGTTTAGTAGGAACTTTCTCAATGTGTCAAGAATTTGTCTCAAGAAAATATGGAAATCATACATGAGGCCAGAAAGGGCCTATAATTTGTTTCCAATTTTTTTTAAGAGATGGATCTCACGGTTAATATAGTAAATACAAAATGAAATGGAGAAAAAAATCTTTTGGGAGGATCTATGACCATCTGTCTTGATACAGATAACTTGTGAGTGTTTGCAGAAGCACTGTGATGTATTTATGCCGGCCCCTGTGATTGGATGTGAGTACTGAATAAAGCCTGGGAAGACTGCTGGCCACTTCTCACAGTCAGCGGTTCTCTGTGCGAGATTTCATGTGTGTGGTGAAGATATAATTTAAGAGTGGTTTGGAAAAGCTTCAGTGTAAATGCCTTTGAAGGTTCCTGTACAAATTGTGTGACTCCCTTTCCATCTAAGTAAATTAATTTTTGGTATCCTGGGGTTATCTATGGGCTAGGCTTCCTCTGTTAACATATTGTTAAAATTATGAAGTATTACTATGGGTTTCATCCGCACTCATTTCAAAAGTGTAATGAGCAAATGTTGTTATACATGGCTTTTGCAAATGGCCCTACCTGCCTCAGAACTCTTCACAGTTTTTGGGAAAACATTCCATATATGACTTAATGAAAATCCAAGAGTCTTTGTATTTTCCTAATTTTTCTACCATTTTCTAACTGACTGGAGAAAGCAACTAGTCATTCTATTGAACGCTAAAGACTATTTTATCACAGCAAGGGGAACTTTTTCTTGCTGTATCTGGTTTCTATCACCTAGACTAGATCCAGATGACATCGTTTTAGAGGTGAGTATCCTAAGACAGCATCACACTGTAAACTGTAAAGAAATGAGATGTCAAAAGCCTTTGGTCCACTCCACAACCACCCTGAGCCTCTGAATGAAACTTTTAGCATTTATTTTTATTTTTAAATTCCTTCACAGGAAATGCTACTGTTTAAAATACCAAACAAAGATAGCCATGTTTCTGGTTATAGCCAACACTAAATAAACTTACTTTGAAAAGGGAATCTTGGCATATGAGAACAAAACCTATATAAGTCTCTTGATCTTTAATCCCTGTGCCAATGTCTGTTTTACAGATTATGGCCTCAGCCCCTGACAAATCTGCTTAGTGGATTTTTGGCTGACAAACCTGGCAACACAAATCCTGTCTGAAATGCACTCAAAAGGCTAAAATAAACATTTTCATAATAGCTACTTTACATAGCCTAGTAGGTTTCCCTTTAGGACACAAATTAGACTTTTTTTTTTAAGTGACAGTATTAATTTTTGTGATTATACACAGAACTGAGATTTTTATTTAATATGCTGGGCCTTCTTTTAATGCTTTTCAGGGAGATCAAGCGCTTTGCCAGCAGACGGGTACTGCAGCAGGGGTGATTATAGTCATTTTTCTCATAATTGGGAGTCACCATTTGGTCGTCATCTTTCACTCCCTCATTGACTCATCATCTAATCCTTTATAACAGGGTTTGGTGGGTGTCATAAGAATGTGCCAAACAGCCAGGAAATAAAACACAGAGCAACCCCCTGGCTGGTGGGGACAGGAGGGATTTTTAACATCTGCCCAGCCCTTCACACTGCAATAAATTTTCACTTAATAAAAGTGACCCAACCCGGGGAAAGAAAGGGTTGAGGAGGATTTGTGGAGAATCTGTGTTTTCTCTCAGAAGACATCTTAAAGAACAGGTTCTAATGCACATGGCAAGAGCACAGTCTTTGGATGATAAAAAGACCTAAGTGCTCATTACAAGTAGGAAAGTCCCTCTGTTGCTTCCCATCCAGCCAAAACCTAAACCCAAAATAAATGTAGCATGCTGTCCCTTGCATTCACTTATCACCACTTCAGTCTCAGTTCACATCGAATCCCAGGAGCTGGTACTAAGTCACCAGCAGTGGCCCTGTGTGAATTGTCAAATAATGGAACGACTCAGAGATGAACATCGGGGCACCCGAGTTCTCAGCACGGTTCTGTCATCTTGGGAGAGGTGTGTAACATAGGGTCTCGGATCCCCTTAATGCTACAAGCAAAGAGAAACGTTGTTCTGATTCCTGGGTTTCCCTAAGAAAGAAAAAATAAATAAATAAATAACAGAGTGAGTCTGAAAATATTTCACGATTTAAAGACTAAATGTGCGGCCTTGCAGTTTAGCTTGCAATGATGCTTTCTGTTAGCACTCTGCCGTCTGTGAGCCAGGGGGGTTGGCGCAGCCATCTGCAGCATGCATTCTATCTGACTCTGTGTGTGCAATTTCCTTTGGAATTTTCCAAAAGTATTAGAACTAAGCTGCTCATTTTTGAGAGAAGTATCAGATGAAAAGCCTCCTGCGTATTTGCTTGTAACTGATGAGGAACTGCTTTTCTTCCACAGGAGACACCAGCAGCTAGGCTGCCTGGAAACAATGGCTAAGGCTGGCTCTGCTGGACCCGGCTCTGCTGGACCCGGCTCTGCTGGACCCGGCTCTGCTGGACCCGGCTCTGCTGGACCCGGCTCTGCTGGACCCGGCTCTGCTGGACCCGGCTCTGGAATACTGTTTGATAAAGACCGTGGGTTTGTGTCTCTCTGCCAACTTTTTATTGTTGGTGGTGTTTGTTGCTTGTTTGTTTGTTTGCAATGGTACAGATAGAATCCAGGAACTTGTATATGATAAGCAAACACCCCTGAGCTACATCCCTAGCCCCAGAATTTTCTAGTGTATGTCTGTATTTGTAGGTGATACGTGTGTGTGTGTGTGTGTGTGTGTGTGTGTGTGTGTGTGTGTGTGTGTGTGTGTGTGTCCCTGTGTCCCTGCTCTTCCTCTATAGCTCCTCACCTCATCTTGTGAGACAGTGTCTCTCACTGAACCTGGAATTCACTGTTTCTGCTACCTTGGCTGACCAACAAGCCTGAGAGGCACCTGTCTCTGCCCCCCAACTCCTGTAGTCACCACTGCATCTAACTTCTGCAAGGATGCTGGGCATGGGAACTCAGGTCCTTTGTCCATATCCCCAGTTCCTGGACTTACTTTTAAACTGATTATCTAAATTTCATTCTACAAATGAAGCACATTGCTTTTATTTACATAACTAAGATCCAAGTTACTACTCATGTGTTGCAAACTAGCCAGCAGGAGGACCACTCTAAGCTAGACTAAGTTAGGTACCTTCAACAAACCTTGCACAATTTCAAATAAGCATAAGAAATAAACAAAGCCTAGTAAAACAAATATTTTGCTTAACAAGCTTAACCTTTGTGATACTAAAACAGTAACTAGAAAATAAGGCCAAGACTCCTGTTATACCTCAGGAATTAGTGTTTCTCACCCACACTGCAGAGATTTAACTTCTCACACTCACTTCTTTCAAAAAGCCTCTGCAAGAAGCTCACTGAATAGCAGACCATCAAAGAAGACAGTTGGAATAACTCAAATCTAATTTTATCTAACAATTGCCTCACTTAACTAAAAGTAAAGACAGAATGCAGGAGACAATTTCGTCTATGGTAACTGAAACTTTAAATAATTAAACAGTTAACTTTATACTTTTTAAACCTCTAAGCACTGAGGATCCTTTGCTTGCCAAAGTTGAATTTGTCCATTTATACAAAAATTTTAATTAAACTGACAGTTACATAAAACAAATCTTTAGAATTAGGTTTAGAAGTTCATTTCATAAATTATAATTAGCTTTTAACTTAATCCCTTTGTGATTCTCAGTTCTACTATTTAGATAAGAGGGAAGTTCTACTCTTTGTTTGTCTGTCTTGGTTTTCTTTGTTGTTATTGTTTTGTTTTGAAGACAGAGTTTCGCTGTGTAGCCCAGGCTGGCCTAGGGCTCACTGAGATCTGTCTGTCTTGGCCTCTCTCACCCATGTGCTTGAACTAAAGGTAGATGCCACTGCCCCCAGCACACTCCTGATGATGACCTTTATCCCACTCCTTACCAGCATGATGAAAGAATCCACGAAGCGCCAAGTCATCGAACCATCTTAGCAGGCTGCTCTTTTCCTCAATGGAGGAAAGTTTTTTTTTTTTTTTTCATCTAAGTCATATTTGAAAAAACCATTCGAAGGCATCCAAAAATCCCTTCCCTTTGCAGCTACACCTTGTTCTAGATGCTAGAGTGCACACTACAAGTGACAACTACCAAATTATGAAGCAAAAATTATACACAGTTATATCCCTGTATCAAAACAGTAACTTATCTTTTCCCTTGACAAATTTGCTTTACTTTAAAAAAAAAAAGAAATCATTTTCCAGGGGAGGAGGTGGGAAGGGGGGGCTGGGGGGAAGGGGAGGGGGGCAGGAGGGGAGAAAACAAGAAAATCCGTGGCTGATATGTAGAACTGAATTGTATTGTAAAATTAAATTAAATTAAACAATTTAAAAAAAAACGATAAAAAAGAAATAATTTTCTTGTTTTTGTTTTTGTTTTTTCAGAAAAAGAGGGAGGCGCATGGAAGCAAGAGGATGTTGAGATTGATATAATCTCTAATTTTCCTTTTGAGTTTAAAATCACAAACCATGCACTAGTGTGAATTCTTAGGCACAGCCTGTCATATCCATTGTGATAATTAATATAATGGCATACTGTAAATGCCACTGTTGTTAAGGCTGTTATCTTGGTGGCCGCTGTTGTTTCTGACAATGCTATTAATAACATTACTATGTTGATAATGATCCTAACAAACAATGTTAAACACAAACAGCTCAAGGCACCGCCTCCTATACATACTGGAAAGGCAGCACATTCTCTGGACAGCAGTGCACCGCACAGGACATGACGGACATTGGATGGGAGTGAGTGAGTCTTTGCCAAGGTCCTGGTAAAACTGTTTTTGTGGAAATTCTTTATAGAAAACACTCAAGGAAGAGGAATCTTTGTGAAATAAGACTAATGTAAGTTGAGCGAGAGAAGCAAAGATTTCAACTTTAGAATTCAAAATATATGTAACTAAGCAGCAATAAAGCAATAACTTGGAAAGAACTTTATTATTTCCCTACTCTTATTACAAATGTAATAAACTCAGTTGTTAAAAAAACAAAAACAAAAAGCATGGCAATACAGAGTAGCACACAGAAGAAAATAAAAAGCATGTATAATACCATCAATGGGTGGGTATTTTGAGTGATTTAAATTTTGAGTAATTTATTTTGTAATGGGGAAGAATCCTGATTAGAACAATTTATCTAAGTGCTTTTCAAATATCCCATCATAACCCATTAGTGGAAGGTACAATCAGTTAAGGGGTTCACGCTCAGCATTGTTTTTAAAAGAAATTGGAAGTCTTTACTGCATAATAGTTTTCCACGAACCTTTATTCTTACATATATGAGTGTATACATATACCAAGCATGTACAGGGTTATGATGTAACATGAATTTCTGAACAGAAGCCATAGACAAGATACTGAAAGTAACGGCTAAAAATCTTGGTCATGGCTTTAGTTTATGTATCTGAAAAATGGGAAGACATTTGTATAACATTTTAATAACATGATATATTTCCCAATAAACTTAATCTTGGTGAGAAAAAAATCTTTAAAATGCTATTTTATCGGGTTATTGATAGAGATGTCAACTGCCTCTGCTTGGCTGCCCTCATGTGTGCTGGATGCCATTAAGCAGACAAACATATTGCTGTCAACCTTAGAGAGCTCACAAAGCAGATATTCATCAAGCAAGAGAGCAAATAATTGTAAACCCTCAGCTGTGATGAATACCATGGTGCTCACAAAATCTAAAACAAGAATATAGTCTAACTTACCCAAAAAGAAAATTCAGGATTCAGGAAGTGCCTTGACTCATGCAGCTTGAGTCCAGGGACCCTGGCTAGGGGCTGTGAGGAAAGGAAGAAAGGACAGACATACAGATATACATATAATGTAGCTGGGATTGAGGGGATTCTCCAACCAATGCTACCTAGAACCCCAATATGTTGATTAGGTACAGCACATGGGAGGAGTTACTTTGTCTCTGTGGGTCAGCAGTCTCAGGTTGTGAATGTCCAGGAAGAGGAGGCTGCAGTTGCTGATCTCGGCACACACTAATCAACCATTCATAAACATTCATACATGGACTTCTACGGAAAGCATTGCCACCCCTCTAGAACCTGGCTTTGCCAATTTGCCATGGCAAAATTGGTTCTAGAGTCCTTGACAGGCATTACACCCATCAAAATACAAATTCACTCAGGACTTCACTCACTCAGGGCTTCCTCTGCTCCCTACAAGGAAGGGTTCTTTGAAAGATAAGATTGGTATAATAAAAAGCTGAGGTTTTTAACCCTAACATAGTGAAAATCTATGCAATAAGAAAAATTATCAAGTAAGGATTACATTAACAATATCTAGTCCATTAGTATTTGGCAAATTTGGAGAAATTATTGTCTATTGTATCTTGATTAATCCAATGTTTTATACCTAAACATTTTTATCATAACTTGTATTATCATCGTAAAAATATGCTTTTAGACCTTAGTACATTTTCTTAGATTAAACGAAAAAAGAAAGAAAGATAAGATAGGTGGCATCAAAGCCTAAGAGTGCAGCAAGTGTGCAGAGAAGTTTAGGTAGTTATTCTTGGGATACGAATGGAGGAGGGCGGGATAGCCATTTTGTACTGGTGTAACAATATGCCAGACATGGGGTGATTCACGCTGAGGAGAAGGTTGTTCTTCAGATATGGAGACAGGAAGGTCTAAGGTCAGGCACCAGCCCCTGACCCCAGGGTCTTCTGCTTGTGCCTGTGTGTGACAGAGGGGAGCAGATGCACCCCTTTTATGGCAGCATTAATTCATTGGTGAATACAGAGCTCTCATGACCCAAACAGCTTGTTAGGCTATACCTCCCAGTCCTGCACAGAGGGAGTTCTATTTCTAGCATATGAATTTGAGGAGTTGCATTGAGAATGAAGCAGAACATTACATGATCATTCATGAACCCATCAATTCAGTTGTTTCCTTTTATTAATAAAGGTTCTTATGGGACAAAAAACTGAGCAGACCATGAGGTGTTTTGCCCAACTTTCTATACAGCTGAATATGCATGCACTATGGTAGCAATAGCTTCATAAACCACCAATATATACCTTGTAATTATTACAGTTTGTAATTATAAACACCCTGCTATTTAGTGAAGAAAGTACTAAAAATCTTTAAATGCATCCTATATGTACTGGCAAGCACATCTAACTGATTGGCCGCAAGTATGAATCTGAAAACCGGATTAGAGGCACATTTTCAGCTCTTGCTCTCTTTTCTCTAGAATTATTTTGCAAGTCATTAGATATTCAGCATTAGGAATCTTTAATTTAAGGAAAGTCAAGATTTCTAAAAAAGAAGCATATTTAATTTAAGCAGATAGTTCTGAAAAGCTCAACCATCTTAAGTATCACAGCAGAGTAGAAAATAACACAAAAAGTTATAGTAAGTCTCCTGTTGTTTCACTAAGTGGACATGTTGCCACACGGCCTACTAAATGTTTGTATTTACGGACGTAGATCACCGTTGCTCTCAACTTAGCCAAAGAAGTTTCTTTCTGCGGTAGGCATCAGTTAAGGAAGAGACTCATAATGGTTCAAAGTATGGATATAAGTCATTGTTGGGTGCTCAGCCCCAAATAGGACATCTCTATCTAACTGCCCCTCTTGCCTCAAGGCTCAGGGAGCATCGGAACATCATGGAAGATGCGGTGGTAAGGATTTAACAGCCAGAGGATGGGAAGAGTTCTGTGAGATGCTGTCTTCTCCATATGCACATCACATGACCTGCACAAGACAAGATCATACCACACAGGGTCAGCACTTCAGAGAGCAGCACTGCAGCACTGATCCCAGCTGGTGAATTAGGGAACAAATTCTGAAAGGAGAGGACCTGAGTGTGGAAAGAGGACATGTTGGTAGCTGTCTGAATGGAATGAAAAGAGTAACCTAGAGATGGATAGGATCAAGACACATTTTTATGCATGTATGAAATTGACAAGAATAAATAATATAAAGTATGTGAGGTAAATTTGGTATTTATAACATAAAATATTTATAGAACCATATTATAAAATTTTCTCAGAATGTCATGGCGGCACATGCCTGTAATCTCATCATTCAAGAAGCTGAGGATGGAGAGTAATGAATTCCAGGCCATCCTGTGCTGCATAGCAAGCCTGTGATTCAACACTACAGCCTCAAAATAACAATAATTATATTTTTGGCAGAGCATTTTGGTAGGCTTTTCTCTCTTTAATAATGGCTACCAATAATTAATTTTTCCTTTAAAGCCACATAGTCACAAATACAGTTATTCACAAACTCATCCCTTCAATCGATTTAAATAGACCCATGCAATTGTGATTTCAAAATATTTATTGAATTATCTAAATACTAAAGAAACTCTCCAGTTTACTTCCTGCAGACACAGGTATGATTTTATTAAACTTATATCTACTTATACTATCCAGCTTCAGTTATACTCCTTCACATGTTAGATGGAAATCTAAACCCATGTCACAGAATACAAAACTATACAAATCTGGTGCTTGACTATTTTCTGTCTCTATCTTACTAGCCCTCAAGTGTTATGTTCTGGCCACACTTGCCAGTAAGCAGCTCCCACTTAGGGCATGACCAATGGCTAGTCACATATCACAAACAGCATCTATCACTTCCACTCTGAACCAGACTGATATTTCCTTCATTTTCAGGTCCCTACTTAGATGTTCCAACAATCCAGTGACACATACCTCCTTAGTGAGAACACCAGGGGTTGGTCCTTGCAATACTGATTACAGTTTACAACTATAGATATTTTGTATGGATCTTGTGTTTAGATTGTTTTTCTCCAGTAAACTATCACCCCCCCAAGTGCAAAATTAATGTCCAATTCCTTCATAATATGTAGATCTCTGCTCTGAATGTATCTATAAAATATGTTTGCTTCAGTCATACAGTTACTGTTCACAATTTCACTTGGCACTTGCCATTTAATCTTCCTGAAAGCAATTTTGTCTTCTAAAAATGGCTATAATGTTACCTTCCTTGTGTACTATATTTAGATTCTAAAATTCCCTTGTATATATGGTGTGGAATAGAGTGGGGCTAATAAATGAACTCAGTTCTATCCCCACTCGTCTGTTCACTGCCTCCATGCACATCAAAATGTGTTTCAACATTGTCCAAAGTAAAGAAATGCTTTACAAATCTGGCATCCTTAGCCATGAGTTTACCTTCTCATCCTACTCCTCAATTAAGAGAAAGCTCATTTTGAGGCTTAATGGAGAGTGTCACAGGTTCATCAGAGTTCAAATCAGCAGTCTGGAGTGAATCTGTAATAATCCATGACCACAGACCAGTTTGTATTTTTCCACTAATAAAACTCAAGAATGGCTATGTTTAAATGAAATTTTGCAGGTCATTAATCCATTCTAAGGCCTGCCTCTTTGGGCTGTTTAATTGGGAAACAGTGGTGGTAGACCCAGATTAAAAAATCTGGACCTTTGTAGTAGATCGGTTGGTTGGTTGTTCTCAGTTTATGGATTTATTAAAGAATTTCTAAATGGATTAATTGAAAAGCTCTAAAAGCCACTATCATCTGTCTACATCAAAAGGATTTGGATGATAAAATCTACAATGACTCCCTACAAATTCTTCGGAGGCAGGGATTCAACTTGACTTTAACCTGTGGAAATAACAGCTTTGGAAGCTGGGTTTCGTTGGGGAGGGAGGGGAGACTTGGTAAAGGAGGTAGAGTCCGAAAGAGCCAGCTTAGGACTTTCCAACACTAACACTTGAGCGAGTCACCCCCAAACTGTGAGTCTCGGATTAGTTAAAAAGGAGCCAAACCAGCACCATGGAGCCCCAAACCAGTCACAAAAATGAAAGGACAATGTGAGGCCAGTAAATACAATGAGCTGTGCCTTCCTGGCCCAAAGCTAATGAAAGCTGAAAGGTAAATTCATGACAACAAATGTGATCAGTCTGAGTTTCGGGACACACAACAGCTCTTAAATGAAGAGTAAGGGGATGCTGTCAGTTGTTTCTTCCCACATGGCCCATGGGCCCAGGCTCATGGCATCTGAACAGAATGCAGTTTTCCTGCTCATCTCTACAAAGACTGCAAGCAGCTGGCTTTGTTCTCTCGGTGTGTTCAGCTCCACCTTCCAAGGAGTATCTTCTGTTCTACCAAAAGCTCTCTAAGCCACCCCTTTGGTCTTTTCTTCACTCTTTGGAAAGGTGCTCTGGAGGGGACATTCAGGCAGCTCCTCAGGATCATGGCTGTCCTGCTTTGGCTGCCTCTAGTTGTTGCAAAGCACAAAATACCTGCTCTATGGTGACTGCCTGGGAATGCCAGCTAAGGGAAGTAAAACACTACCATCCACACTGAATGTGTGACAGAAATAGATCAAAGAAAGAATATGTAATTGCACTCATCGTATCATAGATAGATTCAATTGCTCCTCACAATCCTTCTTTGTCTATTCCAACCAGACTCCTTTTTTCTTTTCTTTTCTTCTCCTTCTTTTTTAAAAACACTTTCACAGTGGTGTGTACCTATAATCTCAACTACTCTGGAAACTGAGACAGGAAGATTATGAGTTCAGGCCAGCCTAAGCACTGAGACTGTCTCAAAGTCAAATGTAAAGAACTGATAGAGGTAACTGGCCCCGGGTCCACTCTCGAGTACTATAAAAAACAAGGACAAAACATGAAAATCATAATGAGCTCCTTGAAGAAAAGATGCCCATGTATTAACATATATATATAACTAACATATTTTGTTAACATAGAACATATGGTAAGTAATGTACTATAATCCCCTTTATCTGTGTACCAGGCTTTCCATGTGCATCAGTGGATACCTGACACTGAGAATAATACCAGAACCCATACATGCTACTTTCTTATACTTCTATGATAAAGTTTAATTTATAAATTAAGCATAAGAGATAAACCATAACTTACCTTAAATCTTATGTACATTTTTTTCTTTCCATATTAAGTCCAGACCTTTCACTTTTTCAATGAAATGGAGCACTGAAGCTGGGCACATGTGAATCACAGAGATCATTGTTTTTGCTCTGGGGCCACTATTAAGTAAAACAGAAAAACAATTCCTGCACTATTGAGACAGGAGATCGGAGAATAGGGGAGGCTGCTAGAAACTGACTGGTGGGAGGTAGTGCATACAGCACAGAAGATGGACGAAGGAATGAGTGATGTCCCAGGTAGGATTGGGCAAGATCAAAGATGGTGTAAACTTACCATGCTGCTCAGAACAGAGAGCAGCAATTTAAAACTGACGTTAGTCCTGGAATCTTCCTTTAAAAGCTTTGATGACACACTTGACCACAATAACTGACATTACAGAAAATTAAACCGTGGATAAAGAGGATTGCTGTGTATTTAATGTATAGTTTGTGTGCAGATTTATATATCTAAATGGACATTTTATATACACTTAGCACATGTATACATAGAGATACTCTTAACAAATATATTCAGCGAGTGTAATTTACACACATGTGAGGGGGTGGGTGCATAGAAAGAGAGAGAGACACTAGTTTCTAGGTCATGAAAACCCACAGCAGAGATGGAAACAACTGGCAGTGCCCGGACATTTTACATTCAGTGTTTATGTGAAGGACTAGTGTTCTTTTTCAAGAACACTGATGAGCGAGTTCGCAGAAGTAGTGTTAAATTGTCTCCATGATCTCTGCAGAAGTTTGAATGACTAACTGCAGTCCTGTCCCCCTCCAGAATTCATCCATCACCTTGGGATTGTACTGACTCACCATAAAGATGATGACAGAATGTCGACAGTGATTTAGTATTGTCACCCCCAATAAGGACACAACTAAAAACTGTCCATGGCCAGGATACTCAGGAAATACCAAATTTCTACAAGGAAAAAGAAAGGCCCCTAGGAAGGGTCATTTGGGATGTAAAGATAACCTACAGTCATATTTCTGCTATCAGCCACTCCAGAACTAGACTGTCTCTATTTTTTACCATGTGCAGGAACACATTTAAAGCACAGCTCAAAAAGCCAAATGAGAAATGAAATGCTTGACTTGAGATCTTGACTTCCACAAAGTATACTACCCCTGCCCTGTGCTTCTAGCTTTATTCTAGAGAAATAAAATGGAGCACACAAGATGCAGAATGTTCTTCTTCCTGACTGGAGCTTACAGGTCAAATGGGTTTAAAAAGTAGAACTCTGCATGGAAGTAGGCTTGTTTGTTTTAATATGAGTGCAGGTCTTTCTCACATATTCACAAACAATATGCCTCTCCCCCAATCTCGAAGCCACTGTAAACATTAGGACATTTTACCACTAAAAACAAGCAAACAAACAAAAAAGTTTTCCCCTTCATTTTCTAGAGTATCCCTTTATGACCCCCTTTCCCTTCTTCTTCGCTGATCGTGAGCCAGAGAGAAATGCACATGTTTTGGTACCTCATAGACACTATAAAAGATATTAGTGAGATTTTAGAATATCAATATACTCAAATTTGCTTTTGTTTTAAAAACATCTTTTAAAAAATTCAGACTAACTGGTTTGAAGAACACATAGCCATATCACGAATTTCAACATATTAACAGTAAAAACACATACTGTCTCTTATAGGAAAGACATTAATATATAATGCTCTGACATCTAAGATTAAAATATTGCCAAAATACATTACTAAACCCAGGATCATATATATGTAGTAGTATGCTACTTCCAGAAAGATCTGGAGTTAAAATTAGAGCTTATGAGACCCCGTCTTTAGATGACATTGACAGAGGGTAGATTAGTGGATATTTTCCATAAGCAAATCAACCCATTGCAGAATTGCAGCCATAGTTAATCACTGTATCAGAGTGTATCTTCTTTTGTGCAATTTATCCCATACTAAAACACCTAGAAGGTAAATTTATTGAGGACTGGTTATCTGACTGTACCTAACTATTAAATATAAGGTGAATTATTTTAAAATTCTGGATTCAAAAAAGCACATGCCTTTCAAAAAAAAAAAAAAACCACAGGACTTTTAAAAAATACAATTACTTGGTGGTGTTTGTTTAAGGTTTGATCCACTAAGTCCCAATCGTTCCTGTAAGCATTTGTGAGGTAGTTTGTGGACATGCTGCAGTAGTATACTTGTGTGCAAAAATCAAACATAAAAACTGATCACATGCTCCCAGCTGGAGACTGTGTAGGCCTCATTCAGGAAGGCAACAGCCATTATCATTTAGCGCTCCCACAGCGGGAGGAAAAATGGTGGCACAGAGGAGAACCATCACATCAGACACACTCCAGGGTTCCCTTTCCCTGCATTGTTCCTCTCCCAAATGTAACTCTTTAAATTTTAAGTAGGAAAAGAACACACAGAATCATCACTCAGAACAACAACAACAAGGACAGAGAAGTGGGAATGAAGGGGGAAGGTTGAACCAAAACATGAAGGAAAACATTCCTCATTAAGTAAGTATTAGAAAGCTTGACATATACTTTAATGTCCTTGAGACCTACACACACGCACAAAAGCATGCCCCCCATAACTGCACACAGGCACAGTGCACACACACACACACGTGTGCACGCACAAACACACACACACACACAGAGAGAAAGACATAGACATGCATATGCTCACATACACACAGGTATGCATATGCACACACACACACATACACACAGAGACATAGGCATAAATATGCTCACACACACAGGCATGCATGCGCACACACACATATGCACACACACACACACACACACACACACACACACACACACACATATACATAGGCTCATACATACAAGGCAGTGAATATCTACTTTAGTTCAGATACAGCAGCTTTTTTTCTTGGAAACTGGGCTGTTTTATCATTGTTGATCACAAACAAGTTACTCCTTCATAACTAAATGCAAATGCATGCAAGAATAGCTCATTGATGAGATTTCTGTCTTTATAAACCTATACTTACCAAATATAATATATATTAGTGCACATTAAGATAATTGAAAGAGTTGAAGACATATGAACTGTGGCACCTCTTATTTTTCCTTTTGCAGAGAAGAAATCACCTTTAAACCCTATTATTTCATTCAATTTCCTCATAGAAAACTATAATTTAGGAATTAATTTTAACTTTCACAAATCTCAATTTTCATGTTATTTCTTAATATAATAATACTATCATTATTTTATGAAAAAAAAGTTACATCCATAGGTTTATCTTACCAGAAAAGCAAAATCATAGGAGAGGTGCAGTTTTAGAAAGCAGGGGAGTTTCTGAAGAAATCACTGTTTTTGTTCCGTCTATGGCAGTCCTCTGCGATGCCTTTAGTGACTGTATGATCAGCCATCAGCCCCTGGAGGCCTGCAGATGCACAGTGCATTTGGAGTCTTCCCCTCTGTGCATCTGTTGCACCCACTGTTCACACTGCTGCCCTTGTGGGTATCTGTTATGATGCAGACTAAAGAGTATCCCCTGGGTCATGAACAATTTGTTGTTTACAGTGTTCTATTTATTGAGAGACACTTCTCAGATGTAATGGCTGAGAAAAGATGGACCACAGCTCAGTCCATCCATGCATGTGTGAACCCCCTAGGAAGAGAGATATGTCACCCTTTTCTCTAGCATTGCTCTGACATCTTACAGGAAATTTCTGATATGTTTTGTTTACAGTTTTGTCATAAGTACAGAAATTAGCAGCCAGCATATCAATTAATGATTAATACTAACTGTTAAACAACATTTAGATGTCACATCTACCTATGTAAGCATAGACCCTGGCTTCCCAAGGGCCCCCTACCCTGAGTGGTGTGAGTGGTGAATGTGTATGTCTGTACGTATACATGTAAGAATGTGGATCTGGGTGCATATAAGGACCTAATTAAATACATGGTACATTATATATACATGAATATGCATGCATATACATATATACATAAACATATGCATGTATAAACAACCTTTTTAAAAATTTTTAGAAATTTTTAGGTAGAAAAACAGATAAATCCCTAGGCAAAAATAGGAAGGAACAAATGGAGTGTGTGCATTTCCTCTTTAAACGGGATCAGATCAGCCTAACAAGATGTTTCCCTGAAATACTGGCCTCAAATGAGTCCATTCAGCCATGGCAAGGAGAGGTTTCCAGCCAAAACATTTAATTAGTGCCCAATTAAGACAGCCAGAATGATGTGAAGTCCGGGCTCTGGCCGCGTGCTTGCCTCAGGATGGGTAAGCAGCTTAAGTGACTCTAGTCTGACTAAAAGCTGTCAACTGTCAAACTGTCAGTGGGCCATATGGGTCAGGCAGCATCTCTCTAAAGAATTCGACTTGTCCACTCATCAGAGAAAACACCTTCAACACCATCAGGTTGACAAATACCCAGCAGCGCTTCCAAGTGTAAAGGAATTGAAGCAGTGGTCCAGTTAAGGAAGAGCTCTTTCCTGGCCCTGTGCTGGAGCCCTTCAGACACAGGACAGGCTCCTAACTCTCCCTGTGGCAGAGAACAGCTGCCTGATAATCGGCTTCCTCTCACCTTGCCCTTTTTCTTTGGTCCTGGAGCACTGTTGAACAGCTTGACTCAGTCTGTGGGCACATTGTCCTTCTGGACTATAGACTTCACTCACTTGGTACCTCTGCCAACAACACCAGTTTTCTTTCTCACTCTGCCCCAACCAATTATCTCTCACTCAAATGCAACCTCTGATGTTAAGCTTAGCTGTGACTCCTCTCCCTCAACCTGAGACAGAGAGAGGTTAGAGTCTCCTAACCCAGGCTTCCTAAGCCCCTGGGGCCAATCATAAAGCCCATCAACTTCGACTAAACCCATTTCACTTTTTGGCTCAATAAAACTTAATAGAATAGGTGGGGCCTCTTTGCCTTTATGATCCTAGCTAAGGACCAACAAATTAACATGAAATAATCAAATTAAAACAGATATTTTTCTCATTTTTATTTCCTTCTCTTTTCTTAAAAATATACCTTTGATGCAAGCAAGTATTGTCATGCAGTGGGACAGATTTGCCTATGTGCATACCATTCATGCAGAGATGATTCCTCCCCACCCTATACATCCCTTGTGCCTAGAGTTGTAACAGGCCGAAGGTTCATTGACTACAGGATCGGGCCAAGAAGCATCACGGGGAGTGTGCTGCCAATCAAGGGTAATGATCTTTAAAATAAGGCCCTACTTGTCAGTATAGGGTTCTCCACTTTAACCCACATCCTACTTTGGTGGGAGACTATAATGGAGGTGGCTGTGTAAGTGTCTGTGACATCTCTTTACCTCTCAGTTTTCTAAGAATCAGGACTGTTCCTTAAAATATTGCTGTTCTTTAAATAAGAACTAGGCTTATCTCTAAAGTAAATCCCTTAACATGAAAGCAAAAATTCAACTTACTAGCTCAATCTCAAATTTACTTGTTTATATTTAACCAGTTTTAAAAACTGGAAATTAAAGCAATATCTAAGGAAAGACTAGACATTACTCTAAGCCCCAAATAATGTGGAACTTAGTCATTTGACAGAAGCATCACAAGGAAAAACAAACAAACAACAACAAACAGCTGTGACTGAAGTCACCTTGCAAATATCAACTGTTGCTCATACTCCCTGGTACTGATAAATCAGGCTGCAGAGACTACAGCAGTTACAATCTTCATTATTATAACATTTTGGATGGAACCATTTGGAACAAATCTAGAAATATGCTTTTTTTCTGGCTAGAAGGACGAAGGATACCAAAACATCACACTGAGGTATTTTAATGGGCATTTCTCCCAGAAGTGAGTCTGCTGTGTAACCATAGAGTGTCACATCCAACAGAGAGAAAGAGGGAAAATGGCTAGACTGTAACAAGGACCTCCTCCACACAGTATCAAATGTCTTAATCCCCAAATGTCATCTTTCCTTCATCCCCAAGTGGTCACGAAAGGGGAAGCTCCAGTTGTTTCTACTTTGACGTGTGTGTCAAGAGAACAATCAATCTTCAAGACAGGAAAGACTCTCCAGATGTCTCTAGACCTGAGAAGGGTAATCCTGCCCAGACCACCGTGGGAACGGCTGACAAGAGCGTCCCTCCATAATCGAGGCGCACACACTCAACTTTTTCTGCAACAGTGGAAGGAGGCAGAGTATCAAGGTTTTCTCTGCCCCTCATCATTTGCAGAGGTCTTTCTGAGTCTTTTTAAAAAGCTGCTAAGAAATTTTATGTGATGAGATAAGGCTTCCTGACCCATCTACTTGGTTCTCCCCCTCCTTTGCTTAGTTTCTTTATTGAAGGAGAGTATTTAGTAAGACTCCAAAGAGACATATATGTAGCTATTGTAAAATATAGGAAGTCAGACGAGATAATGAAAATTTGTGTGTGTGTATTTGTGTGCATGTGTATATCACATGTGTTTTTGTGCATGTGTATGGTGTTTATGTGTGTGTTTGTGTGTGTGTCATGTATCTGTGGCATGTGTATGTTGCATGTATGTGTATGTGTCTGTGTCTGTGTAGATGTGTGTTCTTGTATATGTGGTGTGAGAGAGAAACATAGGGAGGCAAACTGTGTAAGAGGACAATGGAGACAGACAGACAAACAGAAACAGAGAAAGACAAAGTTAGCTTTGTGCACAAAGTGAGCAAGAGCAAGCTATTTGGAAGCTCACCTAAAAAAAAAAGTGGGTAATATGCAAGATCTAAGGTCCCAAGAGCCTACCACTGCTACTTAGCCATATTTAGGAGAAATTTATGTGGAATGCATTGACATCAAAAGAGAACTCTGAAGAGAAATCTAGATGCTAAGAAGAGAAGGAGAGATGTCCTTTGATATCACTCTGAAGTCCATGAACTGATAAATACCTTCTTGGAAAAAGGAAAGTTTAATGCAATTAACTCTGGATATGCCTATATTCTCAAATAGATAATGATGCTAAGGATTTGGAAGGTGTTGGTCATGTTGGTTTTCTTGCTAACTACAGCTCTTAGATAAGATTTATATTGTCACGCGCGATTCCCCCTTGATCACCTTTAGAGCTTCCTCTCTCTCTCTCTTTTGGAGAGTATTCCTTCTTTATTTCAGAGTACAGACATGGATCATGACCAGGTAAAAAGCTAAAGCCATGGGTGACAATCAGACCATACTCAAAAGGGCCATCGTGTTCAGGGTCTGGGAAGAAGGAAGGAGGCACACACAGCTGAATGGAATACTGACAGATAATTCACCTGAGCAAAGATCTTTTTTAAAAGTTAGATGTGGTGGTCACACCAGATCCATGATTCTGATTCACACATCTTTGCTGGGACTCAGAAAGGACACTCTAAAGTATGTAGCATTGTTCTGCAAGTTCTGGGGAACTGGAGAGGAGAGAATACACAGAAGGGCTTACTCTGATGCTCCCCTTCCACCCAGAGATCAGATCCACCAAAGAAACACACAGAAGTTTTCAATCTTCCCACTGAAATTTAACTAGCCAATGAAGATTAATCTTGTCACAGAGGAAAGGGGGTGTTTCTGTCCCAGGCCACCATCTGCCCTTCAATCTTTTCAGCTCCCCTAAAGTTCATTTACTCACACACTCACACCGAAATTGCCAACAGACGAATTTCTTCTCCTCGTGAAGAGGGGTTTAAACCTGAGTATGGCCACGTCTGTCCTCCCAGCTGTCAGTCACTTTAGGGTAGCAACCTCCACTACTAAACACTGAGAGGGAAATCTGAATATCTCTGTATCTTCAAGAGCTGACCTGATCACAGAATCAAGAGAATGATGATCTCTACATGTGAACAAACATTAACAGCAACAGGTAAAACAATAAAGCCAGAAAAGACAGTTATATAATATTTATTTTATAAATGCATCGAGATCACAGTGCAAAGAGGGTACTAAACTTCATATGAAACATAAAAATAATAAAAATGCTGTGTGTTGGTAATAATAAGAACTGATTATCTGAGCACTAATATGTATATATAATTATATACATATATAATATTA
Organism: Peromyscus maniculatus bairdii; assembly: GCF_049852395.1. Lineage (NCBI taxonomy): Eukaryota > Metazoa > Chordata > Mammalia > Rodentia > Cricetidae > Peromyscus > Peromyscus maniculatus. The sequence goes on from NC_134861.1 coordinate 28,278,388, forward strand.
TAATATATAATATATACTAAGCAGAGGAAATTGAGCACCAAGTTTGCTATCAATGAATAACTCTTAAATTAAGGACAATATAGGATCTGGGGTGTATATCAGTTGGTTGTGTGCTTGGTTAACATGCTTGGCACCCTGGGTTCAATGTCCAATAGTTCGTAAACCTGCCATGGTGGAACAAACCCAATGAGAGTTCCTAGGTGATAATGATTCCAAAGCCTATGGACTGTTTTCTGATACTACCAAATAAATATTTACATAAAGAACAAAAATATAGATAACAAACATGAAAATTAAAGAGAATGAATTTCTACTTTGTGAGGTAAAATCAGGTATAACAAAGAAAAGCAATGGCAGTCTTAAAATCATTATATATTACAAAAAGTATATTTTTGCTCCATGATATATATATATATATATATATATATATATATATGCCCTACACATTAAGCTTGAAGAGCAGGAAAAGAATAAATATTTTAATAAGTTATCAGCCATCTAGAATAAAACATGGAGGTCTCTCCAGGATGTCCATAATGTTCAGTCTCTCAAAGAGGCATGTGTAATTTGTGAAAATGCAAGGAGGTAGACACACAGCATCGACATTCCTCTCAATGAATGCTTGAAAAATAAAAAGTGTTATAAAGAAAAAAAGTTACTATTCATACTTAATCTTCCCCAAATTTTGTTTACCCTTTGCTAAGATACGTAAGAAAGAGGCTCAACACCAAAACCAGTGACAGTATCTTGGATTATGGAGAAAAGGATTGGAAGAACTCACATGTGGCCAGTATGTTTAAAGTCTTGAAAATGATTATAAAAAAATAGCTGTTTGAATCATAAGAAAATGGGCAATGGATAAGAGAACGTGACTATGAGGTGTGAGAGTAAGTCTGCTTAACAAGACTGAACTGATTTTTGAATAAAATATGTTGTGTAAGTTCCATGAGAATCTTGATAATCTAAAAAAGAAACACTTATTCACATCTATGAAACTGTAATTCCACACTGGATTCCCAACTCCCCTGAGGCATTAGGCTTCACTGAATCTGTGACGTCTACATGCATAGAACTGGGTGGCAGGGCCTGTTCTTCCTACTGTCCTGTTCTTGCATAGCTTAGGTCCCAGAACCCTGTCTTGGGGTGACAAGTGAATGAAAAAAGGACAGACATACTGTGGCTATTGCTCTATATATAAATAAAACACTGATGGCCAGTGACCAGGCAGGAAGTAGGTTGCCAGGCAGGAAGTAGGTGGGACAAGGAGAGAGGAGAATTCTGGGAAGCGGAAGGCTGAGGAGAGAGACTGCAGCCACCGCCAGGACAAGCAGCATGTGAAGACTCTGGTAAGCCACCAGCCACGTGGCAAGGTATAGATTTATAAAAATGGGTTAATTTAAGATATAAGAACAGTTAGCAAGAAGCCTGCCATGGCCATACAGTTTATAAGTGATATAAGCGTCTGAGTGATTATTTTATAAGTGGATTGTGGGACTGCGGGGCTTGGGGAACCTGGGGAACCTGGAGAGAAGCCTTCCAGCAACAAATGGCGCCCAACAGCTCGAGTTTCCACCTTAAACCTGACAATATTTAATAACCAATTCTAAACAGAGCCAAAACCAGGTTCCTGCTTCTTGTCTCCTATGAGCAGCTAGACGCCGCAAAACGCGGGTTTGAACACTGGCGGGTTCCTGGCGTGTGTGTTTGACCGGCAGTATGGCGGGAATGAGGCATCTGCCAGCGGCACATTATACTGTGTGGTAGATTTAGTCTTTACTAGTATTTTTTTTTTAAAAAAAAAAAAAAAAAAAGGTTTCTGGGCTACATGCTGCTTTGATAAAAGCTTAGACCCACTATTTCTGAGACTTGATGACTCCCAGAGCTGGCGGAAAGTGTACCACTGCCATGTTGGGAAGCTGAAGTGGGCAGAGCCAGCAGCCACAGAGCTGTTTCAGGCTCAGAAGGATGCAGTTTAAAGCAATAGGCTCACAAAAAGACTGATTCAGATAACATCGTTTACAATGTGTGTAAAATATACGTAGGCTTGAAAGAGACAAAAAAATTAATATAAAAAGCCACGTAAAGATGAATATTACACAGACAATCTGGATTGTGTTGTCTTTGGGATTTTTAACTGCAAAAAAACATTTGATCAAAAAAGATATTGAATTAAACCAATATGCATATTTTAAAGGTAACTTGACTTCAAAATTTGGATTTAAGGATATGTTGCTTTGGAAAAGAAGTTCTGCTTTTGTTTTCACAGAAAGCCAGAGGCTGTAGATTTGTTCCAGATTAAGATACATCAGGTTTCACCAGCCAAGACCCCCTGAAAGGCCTCCGGTGACACCATGGCCCAGATGATCCAACATCCAGAGCAGTTTCAAGGCAACTGGTTCACACAATACAGCCTCAAGGACTACCCCATAGGCTTAAAATTTCCTTTGCGTCCCCATAAGATACAGCACCCCCCTCCAGCAGGAAGTAGTAAGAAATCCTATGCCCAAATTCCCAAATATACCAAGTTGGCTTTAGAGGTGGAATTGGCTCACTCCCCCTCTAAACCCAGACATATTGCTTTAAAACAAAATGGTTAAGAGATTCTTGTGTCCCAAATCATAAGAGCCCTCTGGTGTGGGACAGAGAAAAACCAATATTTTTATTTAAAACAGGTTGATTATAAATGTGATCTCTTTCTAAAAAAGAAAAAGGGGATATGATTAGATATATAGAAGGATATAGAGATGATAAGATAAAAGGGTAGATTAATGAACCTACTTTTAAAGAACAACTTGTTTAAAATGTTTTACATTGGTATAAATTTTAGTTTATTGATACAAACTTGAAGTTAATTTTGTTATACTGTATATATATATATATATATATATATATATTTCTATTCTTGTTTGAGGTATTATGTTTATGTAGCTCATTTAAAATTGTAATGGATAATTAAAAAAATAGATTAATAATTAGTCATCTATGATAATCATATTTGTAGCCATGTTAGTTAAGTCTTCTAGATATACATAGATATATTTCAGATAGATAGGTAATCTTCAAACACTTCATAGACCTAGAGAATATGGCATTTAAATAACTTAGAATTCTGTTGACATGAGACACAATTGCTCCTGGCTGCACCAATTTGATCCCGAGAGAATGTTGGGCTTCTGAGACATTTCCATTTGGAAGTTTGTCTTCTTGGCACAAAATGGCCTACTGGGCAAAGAACTGCCCTTGCCTTGATGGCTGACAGTACAAATATAATGCTGTCCTTTCTGGACAAGCGGGACACAAGGAAAGCGACCACTGTACTCTGCCAAGACAGGGTAAGATGGTCTCTCAGAATTCCTGCTTCTAAAAATGGCCTGTCAGAGACTTTAGGCCTGTAGCCAATTTGAATGCACCAACAATGCTGAGAAACATTAGGTGACTGTCCAGGCTGCCAGCTGTCTTGATCTACTTTTGCAAGATTCCCGAAAGTTGCTTGCATCCATCTACCATTTCTCAGGTACCATTATGTTCCTTCTCAGGTCTTTGATGTGGTTGAAAACTAGATAGTTGTAATTTCCTCAGTTATGATAAAAGATAAGTTAGACATAAAACCTTAAATTCACAAATATAAGATAGATAGGACATCTTCTTTAATATTGTAACTATAATTCTTGCTCGGTAATTGTTTTGTTATATGTAATTTTACCATTTTAAAGTTAAAACCTTCCTTTTTAAAAAAAGGAAGAAAAGGGGAAGTACTGTGGCTATTGCTCTATATATAAATAAAACACTGATGGCCAGTGACCAGGCAGGAAGTAGGTTGCCAGGCAGGAAGTAGGTGGGACAAGGAGAGAGGAGAATTCTGGGAAGCGGAAGGCTGAGGAGAGAGACTGCAGCCACCGCCAGGACAAGCAGCATGTGAAGACGCTGGTAGGCCACCAGCCACGTGGCAAGGTATAGATTTATAAAAATGGGTTAATTTAAGATATAAGAACAGTTAGCAAGAAGCCTGCCATGGCCATACAGTTTATAAGTGATATAAGCGTCTGAGTGATTATTTTATAAGAGGATTGTGGGACTGCGGGGCTTGGGGAACCTGGAGAGAAGCCCTCCAGCAACACAGACACACGGACACACAAACACACAGAGAAGAGATGGGATGAGGAAGATTGGACTCTCCAGTGGGTAAACCTCAGTGCCCTGGAAACTCAACGTGTTCATTATATAAAGCTAAACAGAGAGGCATGGATGTTGCATACAGCTTGACCAGGGAGGTGGGGTTATTTCCTACGGATAAATAAGAAGGCGAGGTCATTACGCACAGCTGAACAAGGAGGCAGGTTTAAGTTGGTAGGTGCAGTCTCAGCAGGGTGCAGTCTTCAGGTTATAAACATCCTAGAGGAGAAAGCTAGGACCTAGGATGGGCATTTCTCTGCACACACTGTCAACATTCGCACTCAGACCCAAGGAAGGCTTTGCCATCTCCCTCAGCCTCACCCAGGGAAGGCTTTTCCACTCCCATGGATCTGGAGTCCTTGACATGGCTTTACTCACATCAACAACACATTCAGTCAGGACTTCACCCACGCCCTACAATCTTCCTCCTGAGTTATTTTGAGTCATAAATAAGATAAAACAAAGTGTTTCCAAAGTTATATTGCAAAAAAATGTAAAATATTGAATAACCTAAAAATCATTGATTATTCCAATTTGCTTCCTTTATTCTTTTAATCTATCTTGTGTTTAATTCACTCCCATTTCAAAACTTCTATCGACCCCTCTGTAGTTTCAGTTCTTTGATTGTGTATGTTATCATCACTCTCATCACCAACAAAGCCCCAAATGGAGCCCGGCAGGACAGCCCCAAACCATATCACATCTCTCCCTGCTCTTCTCTCTCCCTGTCACATCTTGCACTTGCTGGACCTTCCTTCTGTTTTTTCCAAATTCAGTGCAAGTGTGTGTGTGTGTGTGTGTGTGTGTGTGTGTGTGTGTGTGTGTGTGTGTGTGTGCATGTATTGATAAAAAGACAATCTCAGGCACCATTTCTCAAGTATCACCCATGTTTTTTTGTTTTGAGACAGGGTCTCTCCCTACACTGGCTCTTACCCATTGTTAGTCAGCAAGCCCAGGGACCCACCTGTTTCCACCTTCCCAGCAGGAATTACAATGCATACCACCACCCTTGGTTTTCTTTTCCATGGACTTTGAGGCTGGAACTCAGGTCCTCTTGCTTGCAGGAAGAGCATCTTACTTACTGAGCCATCTCCCCAGCTCAAATTCAGCTTGTATTGAAAGGTGTTGGCCATGTCCTTTCTCTTCCCTCAAGTCCACTCACTGTACTGAGCTATTTACTATCCCTGACCTTCTGTGGACGATATCTTCCACCACTTACTCTGATTCCTCTTCTCAGCAAACTGCAAAATCCCTTTAGTGGAGGGATCAGCTTCTGTATCTCTGTTCCCTTTTGCAGCAATCAGCACAGCATTGCATGAATGGTGATAAGATCAAGCTTCAGTAAATACTGGAGATCTGGATAAAAATGCATGGAAAGGAATTAAGTTAACACTTCCTAAAGAAGCATCCGACAGTTACACTGAAGTCTGTATGGCAAAGGTGTTATTTCTTTTGATCATTTCAAATTTGTCCCCTGGAAAGTGCTTTAAAGAGCTACAGATAAATGTTCTCTACCAGGACCCAAGAACAAATCTGCCCCTATCCCTGACCTACGAAATAAATCTTTTTAAATAACAAGTCCATAAACAGGATTCAAACAAACACAAAATCAGTTCAAAGCAAATGAATATAAAATTTGAACAATCCAAGAATCTATGTATAATAGATGTGTATAGAGTAGTTGAGTTTCGACAAAGGGAGCGCTAAGTCCTATCAAGGTTACACGCAATGAAGCCAGCCACTAAGGCCCAGGGGAAAAGAGAGGAAAATTCAACTGACCTTGGAACTGGCTACTAAGTGCATCTGATTAAATTCCTGCAAACAGGTTTGGCTGAAAGTGGGTGACTACACTGAACTATGCAGGACAGAATGGAGAAGGACATGGGGGCGGGGGTGGCAAAGAAAAGAAACGCATAGGGGGAATGCCTTGGAGGTGGTCACTGGGCTCTAGTCCTTTCTCCAGCTCCAGAGATAAGAGAGCCCCTGGCTGGGAACCTAACATAGCTAACTTCGTCATTTCACTCTCAGGCCATTTTTTGTTGTTGTTTTTCTATTTTGTACTCATGCCCAGATTCAAAGTGATGGCTTCATAATAATAAATTAATAATTAAGGAACCCAAGAAAAGATCCAAAAGATATGCCAAGAAGTGTTAGGAGCTTGGCTCTATCTCTCTTTTTAGTGAGAGACAGAAAATAGGTTTGAATTTGCTGCCTGGACGCCCGGAAGGCAGTGACAGACATCCAGTTACAAAGCTCAGGGGCATTTTCTCTTGCCACCATGGAAGCCAGGCTGCCTGGCATTCACATTTTAAAACTCTTACTTTTCTTCCCAGACTTTAAGCGATAGAGTCATGTTACCCTAGCCCTTTCCAGGGGCTTCGATGTACAAATATCTTCCCATTGAACTTTATTCAGTGGAAGGATTGGGAATTCCTGAACTCTTATATGTCTAACACCCTAGAGAACTATGGCTCTGATTTTCCCAGCTGAGATTCTGTGCCTTTCAGCCTTTGCCTCAGGCTTTCAAGACATGACCAGTGAACAGATAGAACAGGGAGCTGCCAGTGCTGCCCCCAAAACAAGGAACTGGACAGTAACTACCAGATTGAGTTCATGACATGCATTGGTCTCACTTTATAGAAAGTTCTCAGGTCCGGCCTCCTCTGTGCCCCACGAAGACAGCAGAGTAGAGACTGTCCTTTCATTGTGTAAGTGGGGCAGAAGCCCAGCAGGCTAATCTGCCGGTCTTGTTCACACAGCTGGTGCACTGCCACACGGGCCCTGGAACCCAGAGACCCCTGAGTCATGTGGACATTCATACAGGCTACAGGAACTGAAGACTGAGCTCCAGAGAGCATGAAGCTGGGAGACTTTCTGACAGATATGGGACAGAGATAAAACCCTAAACCAGAAAGGGACTTAGCAAATATCAAAGGCCAGCTCCCTCATTTTGAAGATAAGGTCTAGTTTGAATGAATGACTGACCTAAACTTACCCATTAAACTCACATAAAGGAAGCTCCCAGACCAGTGCACTCTTTTGCTCCATGACCTCCTTCTGTTTAGTGTGGTTTAAACAAAACAAAACAAAACAAAAACCTCAAAGGTGTTCTGGACTGAAAGTCAGCAAGACTGCATAGAATTCATTTATGCTGACCAAGTAAATTGCAGGTTTGATGAAACACAGAATGAAACCCAGCCCTGCATGTGGGTTAACTAGGGCTAAGATACTGCCGCTAACAAACTGAGAGCACAGAGGAGGGCTGGGAGGGAGTCAGAGTCTTCAAATCCACACGAACACTACCTGCCCCTCTGGCTGGTAAGAGCAGGTTGGATGAGTGTAAACTTTCACTGCAATGGTGGTAAGGAATATTCATCCTTTCGCTGTGGTTTGGGTCCTGCACTTTCACTCGACCCCTGACAGTATGTGGGGCACGTGCTAGCTGTCCAGTGTGAGAATGAAAAGTCATAATGTAATCACATCCACAGTACAAGACATACATTCTCCCTTTTCAGACAAGCATCTTACACGAGACAGTGAGAGTCAACGGGAACTAAACCTGGAATACAGTACTTGCACTGAAGAACAATATCTAACATATTACACAGTCATCTGAAAATATGAGCTGTAAAAGTAATTAGTTATGCATGACCAAGAACACTTGGAAATACTCAACTCATGGAATACAGATATTACTAATCAAGCCAAAACCAATTAGACAAAATAAATGGATTCACAAAATAAGAGTTTATCAAGGTATCTCTAACATTGCCCTATTATATGATCCTTAAATATCTAGGCTCCAAGAGAGTAGACAAGTCCCCAAGGAATAGAATCAGAACTGGTGGACACTAAAGATACTAGCTCCAGTCTGCATCAGTCAGCTAGGACAAGGAATTGTGGTAGCCAGCAGACACAATGCCTGAGCTTGTGGGATTTCTGTTTTTGTTTTTTACTTCCTGTGTATGGGTGTTTAGCCTGCATGTATATCCGTGCACTGTGTGTGTTCTTGGTACCTTCAGAAGCCAGAAGAGAGTGTCAGATCCCTTGGAACTGGAGTTACAGACAGCTATGAGTGGCCATGTGATGCTAGGAGTTGAACCCAGGTCCTCTAGAAGAGCTGCCGATGCTGTTAACCTCTGAGCTACCTCTCTAAACCCCCATCATATATTAAATGATAAACTAAGAACTAATTGCTTGAATTTCAGATGAAATTAGATGGCAAATGGCTAGTCCTGACTCTAGCCACCTCCTCTCCTTAGTCCTATTATCCTCTCAGGCCTGCAAGTTGCAATGCACAGCATCCTCCCTCTCTCCAGGAACCTGAACAGAGGTCAGCTCACATCTGCAATCACTACCTGGGGAGAGCCACATTTCTCAAGGCACTCAAGACTGCAGTGTCAACATACTATGCCTCCTCATCATATTGCAAACTCCAGAAGCAGGAAGGTCTCCTGGATCCCCTCCTAACTCCCCTCTTCCCTAAAGGAGCTCACAGAGCAAAGGAGCGAGTAGTACCTCCTAAGACCCATATGTGAGAGATGCTCCATCTCCAGAGTAACTGCACTTACTTCTGCATCCCTGAGCACGCACACCCACAATGAGGCTGAGCAGCTGGGCCTGACCCAGCCTCCATCAGTCTATAGGCAACAGAACCACATGGATGACTGTACACCAATCATCAAACAGTAAAAAACATAGTTTTAAACTATTTCTTTGAGTTTTTATTTCCTTGTGAAGTCTTCTATGTCACATAAAACTTTTATTAAATAAACATATATGCTTTTCTCTTCTAAGTCTGTCAATTTTTTATAGATACCTTAGCCATGAACCTTTATTATACAAGTCTTTTCCATCTGTTCTGTGACCATAGTCAGTTAAACATCTATTATTAACATCCCAAACACTTACGGTGGCAGACAATATTAGCCAGTTTTTAGAATAAGATTACATTCAAAATGAAGTACAAGTTTAACACAATTTTCAGTTTTTAATTTTTGTTGCTATTTTGGTTTTTCATTTTGGCCATGCTTCCTCTTTTTCTTTATTATTATTTTTCAATTTTCTCTGGGTGTCTGTGGGATAAGAGCCTGCACTTGCCTATGTGTGTGTGGGTGTGAGAGGCCGGAAAGCCACATCAAGTTGTCTTACCCACTTGCTTCCCTGCCTTATTCTCTGAGACAGCATCTCTCTGGGAAGAACCTTACCTTGTCTACTAGAGTGGCTGCCCGTGAACCCCTGGGATCTTCGAGTCTGCTTGCTCCCCAACCCCCCACCATGTCCCACCCCTACCCCCCAGGCAGGTCCTCCAACTTGCACAGTACGAGCTTTATCACCTGAGCCATCTACCTATCCCCAGCCAGGATGTTCTCTTTGTAGCCCAGGCTAGCCTGAAACTCATCATCCTCCATGTCAGTGCCTCATATCCCAGGGCACAGTGCTGGGATTATATGAGTGTACTACCAGACACAGTGCTAATGTTAAGTCTTCGTTTTTTCTATCCAGTTTTGAAAATGTCTGGAATACAAACCAGTGAGAAAGTACATAAAAAAAATAAACTTAATGATGATTGAATTTTAAAAAGTGAATAAAAAAAACTTTGCAATTAAGTATTTTGAGTTAAAGGAATTGTAATACTTTTCAATTAACCAGAAAAAGCAGTTAATCAGAATCACATATTCCTGGTGCTTTTCAGTTAATGACAATTTTAGAAAATTTAGTATCAATATACATTGGAGTTTGTCACAAAGATAATATGAGGCTGTTATAAAATGAACTGTTATGTAGAGAATGTCAAAGGAATGTGGAGATTGCTAATTGAGCTAAAAGTGAAGAGGCAAGTGATTATGTTGAGTGCTGGTTATTTCAGAAATAGTCAAGAGTTAAAGAATGGTGGTATTCCACTGCTTAACCTTAAGTCCTTTCAGGATGAGATCATGGCTAAACCAGAAAAATGAGAAAGATGCACCACAATAGAAAAACAGCAATTCCTTTCTCAAACTTCTTAATCCAAGTGGCCAATTGCTGGTTGTCATTGCATTAATCTAATTATAACTCTCTCCTATTGAATTTAAAAATACATGAAATGACTGGGGAAAAAATAGCAATGTGTAAAAATCAAAGGCTTCTACAGTTAATGTTACATTCAAAGGTAATTACTTAACACAGGCAAAGCCGAACCATACAACCTACAATTCTGTAACTTTCTATAGGCCATTTTTCTTCTATTTTAAATAAAAGAAATTCCTTTCATTTTTGTCAAGAAAACTTTTCTCTACCTCACTACTGCCTGACAAGGGAACAGATGGCAATTTAAGGGGAGAATTTATGAGAGCCACAATCTTAATGTTGCATAAAGGAAAGAAAAAGACTCGCATCAAAACCACTGACAAATGTACTTGCTAATATTAATGCACTCCCCATTCATCCAATATGCTTCCTAATTGCTTTTCTGTACATAATAATGTGGCACCTGCTGCTCAACATTGCAAACGCATCAGGATTTCTCCAAAGTCAAACAGCTCTGCAACTGGCCCTCTCCCAGTGATAAATGTAGACCACTGTATCACGCACAGTTCCTGTCAGTGGCATAATTAAAATTTTATACTTACAGAAAAAGATAGTAAACAATCAGTTCTTAAATGGATTCACAAGAGGAACTCTTGTTACAGCCAACTTTATAATTAGCATGCATCATGTGCTGCTAACATATCCATGACAAGAGGAGGGAAGAATTAGGAACCTCAGTTGTTCCCTTTAATGCTACATTAAAGGAAAAGGAAAATAAAACAGTCTACTATTACTGGACCACAGCTCTACAATCCTTCCCTCAAAGTAGCATATAATGTCCCCCATACAACTAGTCTATGGTTTCTCAAAGGAGAAGAATATGAGATTAGATGAGGGTGCAGAAAACTTGCATGCTCATCCATCAGTAAAAGCATGACCTCACTTTCCTATTAGTTGAGGTCATCACCTTTGTATTAGGAGGTACAGGGATCCAAAGCTACATCTTGCTGGCCAAGTGTACCATTTATAGGTTATATTACTAAAGCTTGCAGATTGAAAATGGATTTACATTATTAAATACTTTAAAGAAAAATAGTATTTCATTACACATGAAAATGATATGAAATTCAAATGTGTCCACAAATAAAGTTTTATTGTAACACACTCATGCTCATCCATTTATGCACGGTCTATGGCTGCCCTCTTGCTATTAGGGCATAGTTAAGTATTACATTACAGACAGTGTAGCCTGCATAGCTTAAAATATTTACTCCCAGTTCCCTGTACAAAAAGGGTTTGCTGACCCCTGATCTAAAGCATTTGTAGTCTATAAATCTATGTAATTGGAATGTGTAGTTATTTATACATGTGTGTACACCTAAAAGATTACTGATCAATGAGATAAAAAGCAGGGTTACAGTAAGCTTATGTCTATTTGTGAGCATGTGTATAAGAGAAAGGTTAAAAATTATAATTCTAGGTGTAATTAATTATTAATGTCTGAGTTGTGATAAAAACCTAATTATATTAATTAACTATGTGGGCTTTTATCTTGGCTATAATTATATCTAGCAAATGTACTCTTTTGTATCTAAACACTGGATGTTTATTATTTGTTTTGTTAAAAAAAGAAAAAAAGAAACAACAAGCAAAATAATAGTAATTTACTTATGTCTATCATTCAAAATTGAACTCATGAGAGATAAAGTACAATATTGCCATTTTTTAAAGCTATGACCTTGGTTTGGTTTTGAGACAGGGTTTCTCTGTATAGTTTTGGTGCCTGTCCTGGATCTTGCCCTGTAGACCAGGCTGGCCTCAAACTCACAGAGATCCTCCTGGCTCTGCCTCCCGAGTGCTGGGATTAAAGGCATGCGCCACCACCGCCTGGCTTTTAAAAAGTTATTTGGCCCAAATAACTTTTGGAGTACACCTTTAATCCCAGCGCTCAGGAGGCAGAGCCAGGCGGATCTTTGTGAGTTCTAGGCCAGGCTAGTCTACAGTGTGAGATCCAGGAAAGGCTCCAAAGCTACACAGAGAAACTCTGTCTCGAAAAACAAACAAACAAAAAAAGTTATTTGATAAAATTGCTTGAAACTACAACCACAAACACACAATAAGCACACAAAGATATACACAAATTCACAAACAAGGGTGTGAGGATGACGGTAGCCTGTTTCCAGGGCCTGACATCGCCCCAGGGTCATGTCAGATGTTATCAATGCAAGAAATGCAGGCAATGGTCACGGGAGACCTTCACAAACTAATTGCACAATTTCCAGAAACTATTGAATCAATAACTTTTTAAAACCTTTTTTTTTGGGGGGGGGGGCAGGGTTGAGAAAGGATTTTTTTTTTTTTATATGTAGCCCTGGCTGTGCTGGAACTCACTCTGTAGATCAGGCTGGCCTCCATCTCAGGGATCCTCCTGCCTCTGCCTCCAAGTGCTGGGACTAAAGGCATGCACCACCACTGCTGGGCTTTATTTTTGCTTTTAAAACATGTTTCTATTTTTATTTATTTTTAATTTATGTGTGTGAGGTATACACCAGGTGAGTGCAGGTGCCCATGGAGACGGAAAGTGGTCATGGATCCTGTGGCGCTGTCGTGAGGCAGGTGCTGGGAGTGACCTCACTGCCTCTGCAACAGCAGCAAAAGATGTGTCTGGAGCTTCAGTCACTGTTTTAATAAGAAAAACACTGAAGTCACTTGAGAACACGACACTTCTTTGGTTGCGCTTAGTCCTTCCAACTGAAATTCTATTTTCACAGAATTATTTCAATTGAAAATTTAAAAAAAAAATGAGAAAAGGAGAGAAAAATAGATATATGGGAAGATTTCTGCAGTCTCTCTCTAAGAAAAAGCAGTGGAGCACATCCCGTGATCTCTCCTCATCACGTGATCTCTCCTCACCACCGTGATGGTGAACTGGGCACACCATGTGATCATTCCTCGTCACTGATGGTGAGCTGGGCAAGGAACGAACAGGTTCGATGGGCAAAGCACCACGCTGGCTGGCTGACGCCTGCGCTTTGGGTGGATTCACACAGGCTGTTTCAGTGAGTCTGACCTGGGGCCCAGGGCTGGTGACTCCGGCCTTAACCCCAGTGTCCCTTCTCACATCTCCCAGTCACAGTCCCATTGGCAAGAGCCATCCTTGACTGCACAATTACCATCTTTTACATCTGGATGAAAATCCCTTTCTTCTCAGTTGAAGGCTGAAAAGAAGAAATTTGAATCTGGAGGTCCTTCTGCTTCTGCTTCGCCAGGAGTGCATGCCCCATAAGATGTGGGACCTTTTTTAAACCGCCGTACCTTTGAGCAAATAGTATTAATTCCAACACATTTTAAAAGATGGGGAGAACTATCTGTGAATATAAATGAAGCAACAAATTCCACAACTAAAGATCTCGGAGAGATTAAGGTCTAAATCAGAGGCACGGATGCAGATGAAATAATTGGTATCATGAATGAAAATGTTACACACTAAACTCGTAGGAAAAACAAAAAACCCGTTTTGAAGATAAAACTGCATAAAAACTGCTGCTGTGAGTGAGGAAAATAAAGTATGTTTTTAGTTTTCATGCCAGGGAGGAGATGAGATTCATTTTTACACCAGTTCCACAAAGGCTGGCTAGCAACCTGCTTAGAATACAATAGACAGGATTTAAATTTTCTTTCCTTTACATGGCTTGCTCATTTGCATGCTAGGCCCCAGAATGGTCTTCTCTCTCCGCCATTTCACAGAATCGCCGCGATCTGAGCGCTGGGAGCAAACCGCAAGGTTCAAGGGTGCTTGTGAGTTCATCACAAAGCTCTTTTATCAGTGTGTTCGCGAGGGAGAATGTAGTCCCTTTCCCACTTCATTGGGCAACTTTTCCTTTGAGGGGCAGCTTCAAAAATCTCCTCCCTAGAAACAGCTCTTCAGCCTGGAAAGGACTCCGTTCCTCCACAAACTCGCCATGGGGACTGCTAATGAAGAGATGAAATTAGTGTTGCCCTGGAAGGACTTTAGAAAAAGGCTCCTCTATCCGTGTGCACCCTGGTGTCAGTTTCTCAAATTTCTTCATTTAAAAGATTACACGTGGCTGTTATTCAAGCTTGTAAGAAAGTCCAACAGGGATGAGACAGGAAAGGAAAGGCTATCAACACTTTTCCATTCAAATCCATTCCAGGATGATTAAAGTATATGGAAATGTCCCAAATATCCAGGTCAGTGATGAATAATTGAAAAGAAGAGAAGGAAATAAACTCAACACATTTTGCAGCTCAAATAGAGAATACCAATCCAATCCAATGATTGCAGTTGTTTTTTTAGTGCCCAGACAACGCATTCTCATCATAAAAGGACATACTGTATATAAAAGAAATGTTCCCTCATTGCAACATAAAGATCTCAGACAGGATGCTCGACAAAATAATAAAAGGACTATATTCATCAACAGATTTAAAACTGCAGGTTATCCTCAGTCACGACTAGACAAGTGCTCCTAGGGACCGGGAGAGGTTGGGACGGCGTTCCCATGTAAATAAGAGGGAGCCGCGCAGGAGTGGTGCTTTCTCCAGCCTCACAAGAGCCCTCACAGCAGGAAATGTTTTATTGTAATGCAAATGTATTTGATTTCCTCCAAAATCCCCTTTCGCTGTCGCTCCTGTCTGAATGTATCATCACCATATTTGCAGTTCTATTAAGCACCATTTTATATTAGCCTAATTTACGTAACCTGCCTAATAGGAATCGGAAACGTTACAGTTATTTTACTGGATCCAATTAGTATTTCATTGTTTTAGCCTGAACACAATATTGTACAATAGTCCTCAATACTCAGCTAAATGGGATAGGATGTATTCCACGTAATACAATAAATGGAAGCATATGTTTTAGGCTAATTAAAATGCAGTTAGAACCTGCCTGAACTGAAACCAATTGCATCCTTTAATATCTGGTGAGTGACTATTTTTTTTAAAATCTAATAATGAAATGTCATATCAGGGTGAACTTAAGGAAAAAAAAACAAAAACAAAAACAAAGTTAAGTACTGAAAATAGCTGGACTGAATTGCCAGTGGGTCATTTCCTAGACGTTCATTTCACTGTCTTTACCTTTCACACAGCCATGGAGAGTGAGTTTTTCTCAAGTTAAATACACAAATTCAAAAAAAAATGTGTAAACATCATTGGTATAAATATTTCCAATCAGGCTAGGATGAGAAATGACTTAAGCATTCTTACAAATAAAAATAGTTTATTATATTTTTTAACATCTGTTCACTTTTATAAAGCTTATCAGGTACTGTATATTCTGTGTATCAGAAATAATATATTTAGCAAAAATAAAAGCTACAGAATACAAATCGAGAAAAGTTTTTCAACAAGGATATTACAAATGTGGCAAAAAAATGCCAACATCCGTTGATATGGGGATGGCCTGAAGAAAACTAATCTGTTCTATCAAAATTGTGAAGATAATAATAGCAACCACCGCAGCTATTAGCAGGATAAATACTTCATAGTTGTTTCAGGAACAACTCTTCATATTGCCGGAAAACATGCTTGTTTTAATCTCAGAATTTTCTTATTGGATTCTTTCCTGTACTGTGCAGCCCCCTCCCTCCTTAGGAACCACAAGCACTGCCGAGATACAAGTAGGAAATTCCCCAGCCAAAAGGAGAAAATGCTGACACATGACCCATGGAAAGCACATTTGTTCCTTCTTTTTGTATTCTCAACCCCATTTCAATGAACAGAAAATAGAATTTGAACTCGAAGGTTTTCCAAAACACAACTTTCAGAAGAAAATACATATGAGGGGTTTTTGAATATTAAAGTAGAGGCAAAATTTTAATACTTAGCAAAATACCAAATGCACTATTTTTGAGAGAAAAATCTTATTTTTCACACCTGACAATGGTGTAAAACAACACTAAAGTGAGCTCCTGTGCTGACTTAATTTTCCACTGTGACATTAAGATGGTCGCAGCTCACAGGAGAGTGTACTTTATGTCTTTCCTTTTGACTTTGCCATTAACTCCATAACAGCTGGCATCAAATACAACAAATTGTGATATAATGAGCTGGTATATTGCTAGCAATTACAGAGTTAAGTTGGATAAATCCTTAGAGTACAAGATAAGTGTGCTTTCTACCTGACAATAAATTAAAGGTGACACTCTCTTTAATCTAAAATTGCCTAAGATCATATATAAAAATCAACAACAAAAAATACTATGATTGAAACCACATCTCAAAATTTTCCAAGTTTGACTAGATCCATTTCATATATGTTTATGATACCTGTCATCTCCATCTATTATTTAAAGACTTTTTATGCATCTCTGGGTTATGAAGTATGTTTGTGATAACCATACTTATGAATTTGGAAGCTCAAATTGCGAATCCTATATATTTTGGTTTCCTTGTCAATAAATATATTTGAACAGCATCCAGGTAACCAAGCCGTAATATTTCCTCAAGTCAGACAACACTGTGCTTTGAGGGAAACACCAAACCAGGTTTTGCTTAGATGCTCTTGTGAACTACATAAACATTACTTCTCTTCCAGTCAGTTCATACATACCAAGGAACTAATTTTTCTTTAGTTGATATTTTAAGATATACAATGTCTATAACCTGCAGCATACATTATGAGCTGTAAACAAAAGAAATTCAGATGGCAGATGTGGTTAGATTCGAACATCCAGGGGCTTGGATTTGATTTGTCAGCATGAAAGCACCCACTGCAAATTATGCAAGGGAGCTAGGAGAGGCATCAGGATAGGACCTCTCTCAACACAAACACAGGGCGAGTTAAAAGTAAAACAGGAGCCATGAAACCTATTTAATACCTAAGGGTAAGGGGTGATTTTCCAAAAGGATTAGAAGTGAGCTTCAGCTCCCAACAGAAAACTTAAAATGTTTCCACACAGCTGTATTTTCCCATTCTGAATACTTTTAAAGAGGAAAACAATACATTTCCCTTGACAGGCAAGAACTCCACTCCTGAGCTATATACCCAGCCCAGAAACAGCACTTCTTGAAATATAAACTGTGGCATCTTCCAATCCTGTGCTTCCCATACAGTAAATGATGATTAAATGCTCCCCAAAACCTTTTGGAAATTTAGAAGGTAGAAGTCATCTTATGTGGTCTAAACAACAACAACAAAAATTATACTACAGCAGGCTGACTCTGGGGACAGTGACCAATCCCATCACTCCCTCCTGTTCTGTAACCAATTTGTATCATTGGGTTTGGAGACACAGATTGGCACGGATTCAAAGTACTTAAGCAGATCAGCCCTAAAAGAAATTAAGCTTGTTGACAGGCAAGAATTTGAACTGAAGTGGAAATTGCAAAATGTAGCAATTAACCGTTATTCTCACAGACACTGGTGATATTTGGAGCATGTTACTACTCTAAAATTCGACACCTTGGCATAGTGAATATTTTAGGCAGGAGAAATTGAGAGGCAATACATGTATGAAATCTTCCCTGACCTTCCCCTGCCCTTTCCCCTGAAGTCAGGAAGGTTCTGAGGAACTTTCCTACAGCAGTGTTAGATCAGTGGTAAAGGCTCATTGGGAGACTCCTGTTTCCTTCTGGTCAAGAGACTGGGAAAGACAGTGGAAGCACACCTAACATTCCCAATGGGCAGGCCAATCACCTAGCTGAGGCTCTCCAGAAGGCAGATCCATATTAAAGAAACAGGAGAAAGAATTGCCCCACTGATGGGGCAATGCATCTTCCCTTCCCAGCACCCTTGCCTCTGTACAGTCACCACAGAGCAGCCATGACATTCTGGTGAGTCTTGACTGAAGAGGGGAAACTCCTTTTTCTTCTCTTGCATTCAGGCCAGAGTCTAAGTATGCTTGTTGTGGAATATTATAAGATATATTACATTTGATCATGCTATGCAACATTTGTTTAATGATGCAAAGATGTGCTGTATACTTTTATGTTGCATGTGTTTAAATCTGTGAATCTGTGTTACTTTGCCTGTCCTGAACACCTGATGATCTAGTAAAGAGCTGGACAGTCAATAGCAAGAGAAAGGGTAAACAGGGCTGGCAGGCAGAGAGAATATATAGAAGGAGAAATCTGAGAGGAAAAGATGAAAGAGCAAGAGAACAAGGAGAGGAGGATGCTAGGGGCCAGCCACACAGCCAGCCATGGAGTAAGAATGAAAGTAAGATATACAGAAGTAAGGAAAGGAAAAAGCCCAGAGGCAAAAGGTAGATAGGATAATTTAAGTTAAGAAAAGCTGGCAAGAATCAAGCCAAGTTAAGGCCGGGCATTCATAATTAAGAATAAGCCTCCATGTGTGATTTGTTTGGGAGCAGGGTGGTGGGCCCCCAAAAGAATAAAAGAGCCAAAGAGAAAAGTCAATCAATAACATGTGCTTTTTCTGGTACTGTGGGATTCCTCGGGATTACGCAAAAGCTCCCACCCCTTCCGCCATGCAGTCACTGGCCTTGCCATGTGGCTAGCCTCCATGACTAACTCAACATGGCACGGTTTGCTCTCTCTGGCTCTCTCTGGCTCTGGCTCTCTCTGTGCAGATGCTGAAATTTACAATTTGTCTGCTGTGTTTTTTTTTTCTTTTAAATTCCAATAAAATTGTCCTTGAGCATTCTTCCTGCTCCATGCTTAATTTTTTTAATTAATGGCATTAAGAACCCCAACAGGGAACTCTGGTTTCCTTGGTAACATGTGATAACTCTGAAGGAATCCCCCAAATTTCACAGTAATATCAGGTCATAAGAAGGGGCACCTTCCTATACTTAAAGGAAAAGAGCACCCCCTTCTCTGAAGACACAGGGTCACAAAGACTCTGAATGAGCAGATGTTTTCTCTACTTTATCAGTATAATGTTGCCTGTCTGTACATTGTCTATTCTTCGTTAAACCAGCTAAAAAACGGTTTCAACTGTTGCTTGGATCTTCATTTCCTTTTGAAGAGTCACATAAAATTTACATTAAATAAACGTGTATGGTATTCTCTGGTTACTCTGTCTCGATTGAAAAAACCTTAGCTAAATAAAACCTAAAATAGTTAAGAGGGAAAATATACTGTACTCCCTTTTAACATCTACTTCTCATGCCATGAGTAGACAGAGACAAAGTTGAAAATGCTGTTTCTCATTTTTAATTAGCAGAAATATTCTATTCCTTTTATAAACACATTCAAAGTATTATCCAGCAGAGAAATTCCGAAATAGTCAGTTAAAATATCATGGAGGAAAGTGCATGCCATCTATTGGTGAGAAATGCTTCGGTGTCTCTTGCACCAAGAGTTTCACGGAGTGCTGAGTTCTACTAGTGCTTGGGTGTGGCTGAGTATGAGTCTGTCTTAAAAACTAAGGTTAATGCTACTCACTTTCTTCTATAACTAAGGGTAACCTCAAACTCCAAACTCTTGTCTGAATTAGCTGTAGGCTGTTAACCCAAAGGATTAGTTTGGGCAGTGATCATAATTGATGGCCCAGATACAGGGCCACAAAAATCGACTTGGGAATACCATCTGCAAAGGTCTGTTGGATGCACATGTTCACAGATTTACACATTTGGAACAATGGAGAGACTAAGGATCTATAGGACAAAAGAGGAAGAGGGTGTTAACAAGAATGGTTTGTCTTCACCTGTTTGGTACCATAAAGAATCTTAGATCAACACAGACTCCTTCTGTTGCCCAGTCTACCTCAGAATTACATGCCAGAATAGACCTTTTACAACTTTGTCATGTTGTCTTACAAATGATAATAATAATAATATCAACAACAATAATATTTTACAAAAGAAAAACACCTGGAGATGATTTAGAAATAAGAGGTGAGTTTTAGAACCTCAAACTGTATTTTATATCTTACACGATGAAGCTGCAGACCAGCACACCATTAATCTGAGATCTAAAATGAAATCAGAAAAACTTTGCTTTTACCACTAACTCATAAAATCACAAGGAACTTTCTTTCCATGGCCAGGCCTACAAATGGGCCAGGCCACTTTACCTTTGTTCTGAGATAAGGATTTGTGGGCAGATGACAAGGTGCTAATGAGGAGCTAATGTCCCCACATCTGGCAAACTGCCAAGCTCAGGATGAGAGGATTTAGAGCATTTGTCTGAATTAGCATTGTATAGAGGAGGGAAGGGCTAGGAGACAGCCAACTACAGATTGAAAATCTTAGCTATCCTGGACTTCATGTCCCATTCCTAAAGTAAGGGCTATCCCGAGACAATTCTACACTTTCATTGGGTGGCATGGGTGAGTCTCATGCTGATACACTTGTCTTGCTTCTCACTGTGGGATAAATTAGTAAGAATTAGCAAGTAGTTCAGAAGCTGTCCCACCTCATCACCAAGTCTGGGTATAATAACAATGAAGAAGCAGGTAACATTCTGTCTATATTACATTCATCCATCATAAATATAAAATCAGTTTATACAAGTGTCTATCCAGAAGAGTTCTTGCATTCAAAATTGAAGGCATTTTGTTTTCTAATTTTGTCATCAAAAATTCACATCATGTGTTTCTAAGTCAGGGCTTGGGGGAGCATGGGGGGACAGAAAGGCTTAAAATTTAAATAGGCTGATCTGCCCAACGAAATAAGCAGAGTGCTTTTGTGTGGCCCCTTTCTCCAGGCTCACCAGCGTTCATTTCCTAGCAATTAACCCTGCTAAGTTCAAAGCCATGTGGATATGCTGATATAGGTTTTCATTTATATCAAGAAAACAAAGAAGGGTGGCAGGGTGAAGGTGAGGATTCAGGGCCAAGAACAAACTACCCAAGGCCTGTGGCCCACAGTAGCTCATTTCTTGGATATACCGGAAGTGGGGAGAGAAATGAATGAAGAATGGGAAGAGGTCTTGTAGCATCATGACACATTTCAGTTGGGTGGTTGGTTCATTTATTCCTCTTTTCATATGGTTACAAACTGTAGAGCCCTGCTTCCCCTCTGACTACAATGCATAAAACTTCATCATAACACTGAGCAGTTCAGCTTCCACATCTCAGCTCTTTGCTCTCTTCAGGCCCAGGCTTTGCTTGAGCTCTCAAAGCTGTCCCTTCCTATTGGCTCAAACATTCTTTCCAACAACATAACTGATGCTGGTCATATCCTTACTGTTGAGCATATCCAAGGAAAGCATAAGACGGTACTTGATTCAGGAGACATAATAAAAACAGTTGCCCATAGCCTGTAGGAAATTTCAGTGTGTGTTTCTCTCAGAAGATGTCTGCTCTGAGCTGAGGAAATAGCTGTAGCAAGCTGACTCATAACCAAAAGCTTCCAACAGGTACTGAAAGGTCAAAGGTCACTGGTGACAAACCAACACTTCTTTTTTTTTTTTTTTTAAGGGCAGCTGTGATGCCACACAAAGAAGGCAAAATATTAACCAGATTACCAGACAATGGTTTAAGGGCATGATGAATCAGCAAGAACTTTGTAAAGGTACAAACAGACAAGCTTCATGAAGATGCTGAAAACAACAGCTGGAGAGATGGCTCAGTGGTTAGGGGCACTGGTTATTCCTAGCACCTACATGGTGGATCGCAGCCACCTGTAACTCTAGTTCCAGAGGATCTGACACCCTCTTCTGGCCTCCTAGATCTAAGCACACAAATGGTACACAGACATACATGTAGGCAAAACAATCCCTCTCACAAAATACATCTTTGCACAAAGATGGTAAAGACCAGCAGGATGAAATGGATAGGGAAAATAACAAAACCACAAAGAAGATAGATTTTCAGCGCTGCTACTGGTTCTGGTGCTTTTGCATTCATCACACATGGACTGAATATGATGAAATTTGCTTGAAAACTTAAGTGTCTGAGTGAGAGTGGGTAGTATTTGATAGCTGATAACAATTGGTGTCTGACTTCACAATGCTTAAACTGTGATCATATCGATATGCCCTTGACCCCAAGGTAAAGAAGGTAAATATTTCAGTCCTGTCATTCCGCATAAAAGCAGACATTGTACAATAAAGCCACCATTAGAGAGCGAATGAGAGGGTGACAGCAAGAGACAGAGAGAGGAGAGACAGAGAGAGGAGAGAGGAGAGACAGAGAGAGGAGAGAGGAGATACAGAGAGACGGAGAGAGGAGAGACAGAGAGAGGAGAGACAGAGAGAGGAGAGGAGAGAGACGGAGAGATGGAGAGAGGAGAGACGGAGAGAGGAGAGAGGAGAGACGGAGAAAGGAGAGATGGAGAGAGGAGAGAGGAGAGACGGGGAGAGGAGAGACAGAGAGAGGAGAGACAGAGAGAGAAGAGACGGAGAGAGGAGAGAGGAGCTAAAGAAACAAACAAGTACAAAGTATTAAAACTGTATTCCAATGGCACTTTAGAATCAAACTTTCTTTCTTTATTTACTTATCTATTTATTTCTGCACTGTTGAGGAATAAAGATAGTTAAACTTTTCTAACAGTGAAATTTGAATTCCATGATTTTCATGTGTCATGGAATATGATTCTTCATTGATTTTGCTTCAACCATTAAAAAATGTAAAGAAAAATCATTCATAACTCACTGGTTATAAAAAATCAGAACCTGATATCCTCCTGAGACCAAAGTTTGCCAAGCTTGCCCTTTTACTGTTTCAGGGAGAAAGGCCAAAGCAAAATAAACTCTAAGATGTGCTGTTAAAAAGCAGTCTCTCGGGCCAGCAAGATGGATCAGTGTGTAAGGGAGCCTGCTGCCACAAATAAGGACCTGAGTTGGATCACTGCATCTACAGGGTAGAAGGAAGAACCAGCTCTGCAAGTTGTCCTCAGCTCTTTGCACACTGTGCACAGGTGTCTGCATGAGCAATGCACACACATGAACACACACACACACACACACACACACACACACACACACACACACACACACACACATATGCACAAAAAATGTAATTTTCAAAGTTTTAAAGAAGTCTTAGAATATCAGATTTATTTTGGACTGTCATTTAGAATCTTTTATAGAATGTAATACCTGCAGAAAATGTACATCTCAGCGAATTTTCATTAAGCTAACACAAGCTTATAATCAACACCTCGATCGACAAACAGTGCATTACCAGCATCAGGAGTCCCCTTGTTCTTCCTTCCCTGCCAATCATCACCACCCAGCTCTGAGAATGTCCCCTCTCCTGTCATCTAAGCACAGGTTAGTGGTCTTGACTGTTCTGTTTGGGGAGGGGAGTCATCTGTGTGAATGACAGCTGAATTTAAAAGAAATCAAACAAAAAAACATAGCATAAAACATGGTTGTCAATTAGAAAGAAAATGGGCTTCTGTAACTGACATTTCGGTTCTGAAATCACACAGTCACATACTCTAGAGAGGAAAGAGATTTCAGGGAACTTCCATATTTGCCCCAGAACCCCAGAGTCAGAAAACTAATATATTTATTTATAATCCAGTTACTTATCCAAATATTAGTTTGAAATGTATTTTATATACATATATATGTGTGTGTGTGTGTGTGTGTGTGTGTGTGTGTGTGTGTGTGTGTGTGTATCAGTACATCAGTAATAATGACAGGTAATAAAGTAAACTAAATTTTGAGGTGTGCCATTATTGTCAGATCTGCTATCTCACTCATTTTCATTACAAAGTTAACAAGTCTTTTAAACTATGGGTTTATTGTGTGTGTGTCTTTGTATATGTGCACTACCTGTACTGTAGGAGCCTAAGTAGGTCAGAAGAGGCAACAGATCACCCAGAACTGAAGTTACAAATGGCTATGAGCCACATGTAGGTGCTGAGATTAGAACCCGGGTTCTCTGCAAAAACAGTAAGTGCTCTTAACCATAAAGCCATCGCCCCAGCCTCCAAGTTAACAAATCTTCGATTGTTTTTACATTCAACCATGACTAGCCAATATCTGAAATTATTAGCCTTTGTGACAAGCAACAAAAAATATTTAGTGATTTTATTAGCTCTTTTCTTTTGTTTAGGTATGATGAGCTGATAATTCTAACTGTGACGTCAAATAACTAGCACACAATGCTAATTCGATTGAAATGATACAAACTTTCTTCTTAAAGCATCATACCAGGGTTAGACATCTTTAACAATCTAGAAAAGCAGAAAATTTTAATCTACAGGCTGTATTTGCAAACTCAGATATGAGCCTGGGAATAGACTTCTATCAGAGCAGGGCAGGAGCTGGGAGTTGTGCTAGCGTAACTTCACACCGGATCTCACGCAGGGCCTTCTCCACCACTCTCAACCACCTTCACATGTTTCCACCACAGTTCTTTTATATTAACAGAATCTTCCTGTTTATTTAATGGAGAAAAATTAAAATGCATTATTATTTGAGTCTAAACAGCAATATGTAATTTGTCCACAAAAACTCATCAGTATCTCCATGTGTAAGAAGATTAATTCTGAAGATCTTTAGATAACCCTGTTCAATTTCATCTCACTGCTATCAGTGTTCTTTGTACCTTGACCATGTCAAATCTCCTAGCTTCCTCATCTAAAACATGATATTTTTATTTTCTTTCATGCTATCTACATAGGTCACATATAGTAATAAAGAGAGACTTGTGTATATATAGAATAATATATTTATTATTCTAAGAATATGAAAGTAATGTTCAATTAGGAGAATCCTCCTTTTCTGAAATGCCTGAATACAGTCTAGTTTAAAATAATTAAAGTTTAAAAATAATTTTCTTGAAATGTTATGAATTTTTATAATACTTCAGAGGCTAAACATGAAAATGTTTCAGCACTAAGTAATGAGCATTTTTAAATTCCAAGAATACATTCTCCAATAAGCAGTAAATATTTTCAACTACTGGCCCAAGACCTTCATCAACTGTCCAATGTGAAAAGGGAGAATTCTGTTCATCTTTCCAGCCTGGTTAGTATAAATTCCAACCCACTGGAAGCACAATGCTAATACGAGGCGTCTCAGACTTTCTATGGGACTGCATTCCTAAGGATGGCAGCAGCAACAAAGGAGTCTCAAAATGCTGAGAACCTGCCTACCATAGAACTCATTTTTTTGTTTGTTTTCCATGTGATCAACAGTTGATTAAATACATTATAAATGATTATCCCTTTTTTGAATATGCCCATTGATTTATCTAATAAATTGAAAGATCCAGTCTTGATTTCTTTCCACATTGGCATGCGGGTCAAAAGCCAAGAAAACCTGTGTCTTAGAAAGGAGTGAGTTTGTGGACTCTGTCTTTCAATTAATCCTTTTAGTGCAAACTGATTTTGAGCAAAATGATATTTGCTTGCCCTCTCTTCCAAATTGCTTAATCCATTCAGAACAATATAAACAGGACATTAGTGCTACTTGGGATGAACTGTAGTTCACATCCCTTTTGTTAAAGCAAAGATCAAGGGCATCACATTTGAGCTGGGGGAATGGTTTAGTGGTAGCACTCTAAAGCCCCGGGTTAGATTCACAGTGGCCAGGGGGCTAAAGCAAGTACAAGAAATAAAGGCTTGCAAGCTTGAATTTAGGTGTGCTAGAAAAGGCTTCCACGCTACCAGAACTGGGACAGAGGCATGGTGCCTGACTGTAATCCCAGTGTTCATGGTGCACACTCCCACCTTGACTGACACCAAGGTCTTGATGTGATGACAACAGATCACAGAATGTGGGTGGCACAGTGGTGTAGCACACTGCTGTATAGACTCTTTCCATGAAGACATCTTGGGAATCAGCGGCCTCGGACGAAGGCTAATGGAAAACTTCACGAACTAATTAAGAAGTAATCGTTTGGGGTACCTACTACATATTAATATAAATATAGGTATAATAGTTTAATTTAATGACAAGTGTATTTGGCACTGGGTCCACAAGATTCCTGACAGTTCCACAGTTAGATTTTGGAAACCAATACTTGTGGGCTACAGCTCATCACTGGGTGTTTAATTGTTAGCTTTGAGCAGTTGGATAGATGTTATGTTAAGGATTACAATGGAGTTGCGAATACGTGAATCTTAGACATGGAGGGTTGGTTTTAAGTCAATGGTTGAAATGGATGTCAGATTCTGAAAAGGCATCAGCAGCTGCTTTTTATATGATTCATCCCATCTGACACAAAGAAATTTAAAAATTTGTTTAGAATTTTTATATAGAAAAGACAAACTTATCTCAGGTCCCTTGAACAAAGTGTGTTCCTTGGTTGACTTACCCTTTCTATGTCTTCATTACCTTGCTTACAAACTAAAGCTAATAATAGTACACTTAGCATCATGAGGTCTATGCCCTAAGTTCTTCTCAAGATTTTAAATTTTCATATACAACTATAATATATAATTTCCATCCTGAAATACAATGATATAAAGGGGGAATTAAGCAACTCCCCTGTACAAGATCCCATAAGACAGGCTCTCATCATTTTAAACAATGTGAATAAACTGTACCATTTGTATTTTCATTAAAATTTCCCTTGTAGTTGAAGAGCAGCATTTGACTCTTAGAAAGAGCTCCTTTTGCTTTCTCTCTCTCTCCAGTCTATAGTAGATTCTCAGTTACAGGTTTCAGCAACAGACAAACGTAACACTGGTGTCTAAATACTTTTTGCTATTATTTACTTCTGTGTGTGTATGTCTGTGTGACTATGCATGTGTGTGTGCACGCGTGTGGAGGCCAGAAGAGGGTGTCAGATCCCTTGAAGCTGGAGTTATAGATGTTTCTGATTGTCCCAACATAGTGCTGGATTTCAAAGTCTGGACCTAGTGATAGAACAGTAAGAGTTCTTAACTGCTGAGTCATGTGTCCAGGCCCCACATTAGTATTTTAGATGTGCCCAGAATTTGTAGTTGTCTTGGTTGGTAAGATCCAATCTTTTCATAGACTTCTGCCTCAGAATTTTTAGTTAGCACCCTACATTCTCAAATGTTCTTTTTCACACTCAAAAAAAGTATTTAAATTACAAAAATGTTGAGTGATGAGATTAACAACCACGTTACAATTCAGAGTCCCAGATTAGATCTGAATATCCAACATGTAGCTTGGCCTCTGGGAGCTTCTTTTTCAATATAACAGAAAATCCTACTGGCAGCCAAGCTTTAGGGGGAATAAAGAGGAATTCTAACTTGGATGACTCATTTACAAATGCCAGGCTCCACTTCCTGGAGCTCTCTGTTGTGAGAGTATTAAGTCAGATGGTTCATGTGAATGGAGCACTGGAAACAATGCCTGGGGCTTAAAAATATCCAGGGTTTCTCCTTAGTTCCTCCACTGACTTTGATTAAAATGGCCCCGTAAGATGCCAGAACAAAGAGAGAAAGCTCTAGATTGCTTGCCAGGCTAATTGTAGACAGCTCACACCCCAGAATTCCAGTACCCCATCACTCCTTAATGTGAAATCACAACTCTCCAGGAAGGAGGTGCTGCTGCTATGGTTGCCATTAACTCCTGGCTTCCTATTGGGAAATGAGCCTTTGCTGGAGGGTTTCTTCCATCCATCCCTCAAAGCATAGAAGAATGTATTCCTTTCAGTGACAGTAACTAATAAACTCTTGCTTCCACTGCCTGCCTGCTTTCTGTGTTCTTGTACAGCTCAGCTCCATAGATGACCAGATTTCGCCGCTCATGCCTCCATCTCCCACCACCATCTCACTGGAGCCTTTGGATTTCTCATTCTTTAATCGAGGCTTTGTAAGTTTTTCTTAAGCATGCCATGCCCTTGTGCTGATGAAATCCTATCTACAGGCAATGTCACACAGTCCAAAAGCCTAAAGAAAAGTAAAAGTTAAGTCTCCAAATGGATCAGTCCTAGAGGAAAAGCTAAAATGGAAACAGTTTTAGTAAAAAAAAAATTAATGTAGATTCCATGAAGTGGGGATAGCACTGGCATTTCACCTATGCACAAGAATGCTTTGGCTGATTTAGAAGGTCTACAAGACACAGCAGGTAAACTGTAAACTCTAGAAGATACAGAAGGCATTCCAAGACACTGTAATTCAAAAGTAGAAGATCAGGCTTCATGTATGTTACCCAAAATAGTTCCTTAAAAAACATGTCTACTGTTACTTACTAAATGGTTAATTTACAATATTAAATGACTTCATGGTATAAATGTATAAAGTGAGGACATGGTCACTCCAAGGTACGGATGAAGGGAAGATTTTTATTTTAGATATGAAGGAGAGTATAGCCAGAGGCATCTGGAGGAATCCAAAGCAGAGAACGAAGCCAGTACACTGAACATGGCCAGCAGAGTGGACAGGGCCATGCGAGGAGAGAGGGGAGGAGACCAAGATAGGAAGGCGATGGCAAGAGATTATGGTCTACATGGCAGAACTATATAGGAATGAGAAGCTGGGGGAAGGGAAGAGCATGAGCTGGAGCAGTTTAGAGCAGGGGGCAGGGTGCGAGGAGCCAATGGTACTGAGTGAGCCGGGGCCAGTAGGAGCTGTGGTGTTGATAGGCACAATAGACAGCCATTGGTCTAGAGTTTCAGAGTTTCTTTTGAACCTGACCATTAGAATGATCTGATTGGAAATACAGAGATTTGTCCTGATAGAAATAATTTTAGAATCTTTAAAGCCACATGTCTCAAAATAAGGAACCCTACAGAAAAATGTAAAAATCAAGAATCTCGTTTACTTATTTATTTATAAATAAATGAATTTTCATGTGTGTCTGGTGTGTGTATGTGAATATGAGTGCCTGCAGAGGCCAAAAAAGGACATCAGACTCCATAAAGCTGGCATTACAGGCAGCTGGGCGTGGCCTGATATGGTGCTGGGCGCTAAAATCTGCGTGCTTAACCATTGAGCCATTTCTCCAACCCTCCAAATCTCATTTAAATCATGAAAATATTTAAAATAAAAAGCTTTTACTATGCTGTTATTATTTCATTATTATTGTGAAAAAATGCTACCCTGGAGAAATCATTCAGTAACTTCATGTTTTCTTCTATCTCCCTTTCCCCTAGTCAACTATCCCCCCCCTTTTTCTACCCTAATGTACCTCTACCTTTCCTCTAGCCTTCAAAACCAATTTCCATTTTATCACACGATTCTTGCTAGGAGAGTGTTGAACATATTTTCCCATATTTATCTATCTTTAATGC
Organism: Peromyscus maniculatus bairdii; assembly: GCF_049852395.1. NCBI lineage: Eukaryota > Metazoa > Chordata > Mammalia > Rodentia > Cricetidae > Peromyscus > Peromyscus maniculatus. The sequence goes on from NC_134861.1 coordinate 28,307,612, forward strand.
TTATGTGTTTCAAAGAAGACCCAAAACACAGCTAAATAATGGGCAATCATTCACAATGTGTGAGAAAGCTGCGCAAAGAAGTGGGAGGTGAGTTGTCCGAACGGAATATTCCTACATACATAAAACAGGGAGGTGAGTTTGTCCAAACTGAATATTCCTACATACATAAAACAGGGAGGTGAGTTTGTCCAAACTGAATATTCCTACATACATAAAACAGGGAGGTGAGCTTGTCCAAACGGAATATTCCTACATACATAAAACAGGGAGGTGAGTTTGTCCAAACTGAATATTCCTACATACATACAACAGGGAGGTGAGTTTGTCCAAACTGAATATTCCTACTATCATAAAACAGGGAAGTAAGTTTGTCCAAACTGAATATTCCAACATACATAAAACAGTTTGTCCATGTATGCTGTGAGCAATGGCATCAGCACCAGGCACTTCCCAACTTTTTCCTCCTTCACCATATAGCACAAGAATTTCCCCTGGCTGTCACCTTTCCTGGAAAAGATCCCAGGAGTATTGACAGCTCAAGTTAAAAGTGTCAGCTAGGTAGTAACATTATCAACCAAGAACTGAATAGTTTACAAAGGTTTGACACAGTATTTACTAGACACATCTTTCTCTCTCTTTTTCATTATTTTCTTCTATCTACATCAACCTTAGAGTCCATATAAACAACAGTTTTAGCAATTATCAACAAAGGAAAGTTAAATCCCTTCTTACAATTTTTTTTGTTGGATTTTTTTGTTTTTTTGAGACAGGGTTTCTCTATGTAGCTTTGAGCATTTCTTGGAACTCACTTTGTGACCAGGCTGGCCTCGAACTCACAGAGATCCACCTGCCTCTGCCTCCTGAGTGCTGGGATTAAAGGGGAGCGCCACCATTGCCCGGCCCCGATGTTTTGAGTAGCATAGCCAAAAGGGAAGAGTGAAGAACTTACATAGTTATGACACTACTTTTTAAAGTGTTTCATCTTAATTAAAATTTGCCAGTGAATAATTTTTGTTTTGTGATTTTACTTATGTATTTATTTATGTGTATTTGTTTATTTAATACATTTATTTATTTATTTATTCTGGAAAGTATTGTCAAAGAGCCAAAACCTTCCTAGAATTTGCTATCATCCTGCCTTAACCTCCCAGTACTTGAATTATAGGCCAATACCACCATACTCTGTAAGAGCTTTTAGTATGTATTTTGTTTTCCTTTGAGATAGTCCCTATAATAGCTATGAATCTGAGGAAAAAGAGAAAAATAATAAAGAGAGTGAAGGAGACACTAAGTGGCCAGCTACAATGACATTTTAATTCTCTTTCCCAACTATAAACAAAACAAGAAAGGATATTTGATGGTAAATTTTTATTCTCATATATTTTATTATATATAGAGTGGTGATCTTATGGGCAACGTTGGTACATTTGAAATGTCACACCCACCTGTTTGTGACTGATGACACTGGTGTAACAAATCAAGTTCCTACGTAGTAGAGCCGTGCCAGGATGTACTGAGTGATGGCCAGAGCCAGTGTAAATACGGAGGTCTAAGGTCAGACCTCACCTGAGGAACTCCATTCAATTGTGAGGAAATTTTGCATGTTTCAAATAACTATTTAACAATAAGTTGGATTTTCAGAGTGGAGATAAACAAAGGGAAAATCATTTAACTTTTCTACATGGAGTTTGTGTTCTGCTCACTTTTACTGTGTACTTTGGTGGTGGTTCACCTCCCCTGGCCTCCCACAGCTACCAGAGAACCTCAAAACACTTAAAGCCTGTGTGATGCCACTGTAATCTATAGTGTTTCCTGTGGGAACTCCCGTGCTCTTGGGGAGGACTTTGGAAGTCACATGGAAGCCTGTCACGGGGCACACAGGACACACAGGCCAGTCAGGAAGCTGGTGTCTGGCACACACGGTTAACTGGTGGAGATTCTTCTGATAAAAGCTAGAAAATGCATCCTTTGAAAAACGGCTGTAGTTCTTCTATTGTGAATTTAATTTCACAAATTATACACACAGGTCTAAAATTCTCCAAATGGAAACAAGATGTTGAAGGTACAAAATGGCTCCTAACACAACAAAAACCTAACTCTTAAATGTCCTTGCTTTCCGTTCGCTCTGCTAACGGTCTTTCAATTGGGAATTCAGGCTTTTTTCATTGATACCTCTAAAAAATTGAAATAATCATAAGAAGTTTTCATCATTTACATAGTTTAAGATAAAAAATGGTAAATAAATCATTCATACATTAAGAATGATTACCAGCATGTAAAGTGGAATGCAGAATTACCTTAGATATATTACCCAGGATGCTTTTCAGCACAGCAGCTAATTACCAGCAGAAAGGTCATACAAAAAAATAATGTGATTAGAAGAGGTTGAAGAAAAAAATAGCCACATATTTGGACATAGACCAAATTCCCTTTTTGCCACTGTAACTGAAAACCATTTCTTCAATATTTAATGAAACGCTTCTGCTGCAGCACCTGGTCACATTGTCAGCACAGCCTAACCACTGCCTCCCCCGTGGGTCATTACTGCAGCCATCTGAAAGGGGGCAAACTGTTCATCGAGGACAATAATGCCAGTCTTTAAGAATCTACAGCTACAAAACAGCAGGAGACAGAGTTTTGGCTTTGATCTTGGGAAAAATGGCTGGGGGCAAAATGCTGTTTCCTACCATCAGAGACTGTACAGTTAGCAATAATTGTGTAAGTCAAAGCCATTCTCGGGACTCAACTTGGCTGCCCTGCTTTGCTTTCTCTCTCCCCTTGCAGAAAGCTAGCAGCTCCTGGTGAGAGATCCTTGTCAACAGGAAAACACTAGTTCACGCTACCCTGCTAATGATCCAATGCATCAATACCTCGAACAATCACAACAAGCAGATGTCCTAAGTTAATATAGACTTCCCTGGGATTTTCCTGGGGAAACATGGCTTTAAAAGGCATTAGTCTTTCGTCCTCACTAGAGAACGGCTAAATCCTGGCACCAATTCCTTGGGTATGTGAACCTCAGCCTAATGGAATTTAATTACTTTAGTGGTATTAATCATCTGTACAGTAGAGCAAAGAGTATTTTATTGCCACTTTTAAGGGTTATCGGCACATTTATTTCAAATGAACTGTCAAACTGCATTACGTGTAAGGCATGCCAGGTTTGAATTCTGCAGCTCAGGTGAAAATAAATTTACAGTTTAAAACTCTTCCCCCACCATCAACATTCTACCCATTATTAGCAGCAGCACATATGTAAGACTCTCAAAATTAAAAGAAATTAAGTGTTGAATTACCTATTCATTTTTTATTCTCTGGTTTTATCCCTCATTCCAAGCCTTTTGACTACTCATTTGCAAAGGTTGCTTTATAGCAAGGACCCCAGGAACACTGATTGGCATCAAATAGGCTGTGACACCATTACAGGCTTAGTTACAGAAAAGCGAGGCTCATCTTGTCCATTATCAGGCAACAGGCTCCAGCTCAATACTATAAGCTTCGTCCATCTCATGCTATGCAGCAAATGCTTTTGTTTTTGTTCCTATCCAAGGGAAATGAGTGTACATTTTTCAATTCTCTCAGATGATTTTTAACTCTATCTTGACTGTTCCATAAAGAGTTCTGAGAAACTGGCGTCATTTATAAAGCTTTCTTCTGTGGTAAAGAGATCCAATGCTGGATTGCATGATGACAAACTCAGGTTGATCCTGCTGAATCCAGGAAACTTCTTGCTTCTGGTAAAGCAGTCTACAGAACTCAGAGGTGGCAAACAAAAGATATAGTGTGGGGAAAAAAATACCAAGGATCCTAGTAAAAATATGGTAGGAAAGGCCTCCAGAGCTCTAGAATTTAATCCTTGGACTTCAATCTCTCAAGGATTATAGTCCAGACTAATTCTTGATCTCTTTGGCTTCCTCATCTGCAAAATGGTAATACACTCATAGGCTAAAGGTTCAAAGACAACTATCTGTGTGCAAATAAAATGACCACTGAGAGCCTTCCTTGTTACTTGCTGCTGTAGTTATAACAGAAAGGAGGATGTACGCTACTTGAAAAGCATATCCTCTCCTTTGTTGTATGGCTCAGTCATCAGTCAATGGGACACTGTGAACTCCGGTGACATTTAAGATACCTTCACTTTGTCTCTCTCAACCCGCTCCTTCCCTACTAACGTCCTCACAATCTCTGACCTGTCCCACAGCCACCTGTTATGGAATTTTCCACTCATCTCATTTCAGAGACATTCTGCAGCAAGAAGCAAATGAGAGCAATTTGTGACATGAGATGCTGCATGTGCAAAAGACACATAATTAGTGTCAAAATGGATGCATTTGCTTTTTAAAGTCTATTTGTCCTGTGATTTCAAATGAATCAAGCTGCTATATCTCTCTCAACAGCTTCATACTACTCCATAATGAATTAAATGGCTCCCTTGAAAAAAATGTAAGCATTATGAACAAAATGCTCTTTCAAATGTTGGCATAAGAAGGACTTAAAAGGACTCTTCTGTCTAGTACCCCTCAGTCTAAAGATCTCTGGCAGACTCAGAATCATTGAAAGAAAAGCATTCTCTCAGAAAACACACACACACACACACTTTTTTCTCCATCTTTCCAAACATTATAGTCACTAGTTGTGGATAGAAAAAAACCACCACATTGAGCAAAATCAGAATAGCAACAAGCTGAATTTCCTTAGCATGGCTCCATGTCCTAAGAATGCAATCAAGGCCCCAAACCCTTTCAAAGGCATTTCACGAGACAGGGAAGAATTTTCTACTCAGAGCTATAAAAGGTTTCCATCCTCCCATTTAGTAGAGCCCTCTCTTCCCACTTTGTTTCTACCCCTCTTTCATCTGGGAATCTCTTTGTTCAATACTAATGTGTCCTATAAGTTGTCTCTCTAGTGCCTCTGTCCAGAAAGCATGGTGCTTCCAAATGTCTCAAACCTTGGTCCTCATTCTCTTTGGAAATGAAACAAGAACATCTTTGAATCTGATTGACGGTAATGTGTGAGAAGGGAAGAAAATCATGGAAACTTTTAGAAAAAACAAGATACAGCTAGTTGAAGATGATAGTATTAACTGAATTGGTTACAGCTGGAAACTGAATATAACTCACCCTGGTCTAGCAAAATCAGGCATAAACAAATTATATACCAAGTTCAGTTCCTAGTAATGACTTCAGATTTCATAAGGAAGTTCAAATTAATGCTAGATTTACAGAACTATCCTTGTCCTGATTGAAAAGCAGAGAATAAGCAAAGGGAAAGAATGACCAGATTCCATGCGACTGTCCCTTGCGTCCAGTCCAGCTCGTTGTCACCTCTGAAGACTACACCTGGGCTCTGCGTAAAAGTCCCACTATGGCGTCCTGCTTCCTTCTTAGTTCTCCAGGCAACTCTGGGTCTTCATTTGTGAAATGAAGACAATGTTAATCATTTTAAGAAGCACATGAGGATAAATGAGATAAAATTTATATGTCAAGCTAGACTACATAAATTCAACGTGTTATAAAATGACAACTATATCAGAGGCAAATTAAATCATTTCATTTCTTTTCTTGGAGGAAGCCCCAGGCTTTACATTTGTGAACTGGGGCCATTATTTCTAGGTAACACGCAAAAGTATCCTTGCTAGAGAGAGTTTTTCCTGTCCTCTGTAATCTCTAAATACAGACTCTCTGCTTTCATACTGGGAAAGCTGTGAGTTTTGAAAACTAGAGGAAGAGAAGAAGGACCTTATTTTATACTTTGTGCCACCAGATAAGAGTGTCAAGTCACGACACGTGTCAAATGTTGTTTAGGAACTAGCCTTGTAAAGCTGGGTAAAGAGTAAGAGTAGCCGCACCCAGCATGGCTCCCCATCCCAGACCTGTGTTCAGGCCTTTCCCACCAGCAAACGCAGATTACTGCTTTAAAGTGTATTCTTCCACTTATCAACTAATATGTTCATAGAAACATCAATAACTCAATTACCAACATTCCCATTTATGTAATGTTTTAGGTGAAAGTGACTTTCAACTTATCAAAATTTATTTTTTGGAAATCATTTCTCTTTCTGTGAATTCATCTCCAACTATTCCTTTGCTTCATTCTTCTGATATCTTCCTGTCTGCTCCAGATGTTTTAAGGTGCACTGACTGAAATTAGACTTGGTGTTCTAGATGAAAGGATATCATTTGATGTACCATCAATTCACTATTTCCATATTATTTTCTCACTGTTTTACTGCACTCTGGAGTCCTGTCTGCCTCTTAAACTACTCTGTGTGATGGGGAGATTGACTGAACTGTCCATGATGACTCCTAATTCATTCAAACAGCACACACTGTTTTAATCGTATCTGTTTTCACAGTTATCATGTCCTTTATGAACTGAACTGTTCTTATACTAATTTAGCTTTTCTTCTGTGTAAAATGGTCTAGGCCGGGTAAGAAACACAGTATTCAAAGAGAGCTGGTAAAAGGGATGTTAGCTCAGTGGTAGAAAAGCAATGTCTCAAACATAATGTTAATCATTTCTACAAACATATGAGAATTACATTAAAAGAATTTCAATATGAGTTAATATTGAAAAATTTAACACTTATGACAGAGATTTATGTGTCTATCTTGTTTTTCATAAATGTCTTTGCCATTTGACTAATTAACCAAAGGTATCTGTGTGTAGACATCCTGCCTCCATCACAGCCTACGTTCTTTCTGCATCTGTCTCTAGGCAGCAAAACTGAAAAGTGCAGTTCTGCCCACTCGGCCCTCTAGGTAAGGAAAGTGTGAGACAGGAAGACAGAGCCTCTGGCTCCCTGGCCGGGCCGGCTGCTCAGTGTGCATTGTGTGCCTGGACCAGGACTGCTTACTCTCTCTCCACAGTGCACATGTATCTTACAAAGGGATGTGGTCCAGTAGAATACCTAGCTCAGACATAGCACGCACAGGGTCCTACTATGTTCATTTTCATCAAAAAAAAAAAAAAGAAAGAAAAAAGAAAAAGAAGTTTTAAGTACTTTACAATATGTCATATGTGATTCTTTGTTTTCACCTAGATCACATTTAATATTTCTAGATTGCTGGCTATTGTAAGCGGCAGGAACGCACCTGGTGCCTTTGCTCTAGACTTGTTTTAGGGCCACAATGTCATTGCTTAAACAATGTCAGCTTCTTTCTGGTCAGTCTCAGTATTCCATGGCATTCTTGCCTCCAAAATTAAAAGAGGGCATTTTGTGTCCCAATGCTCATACCTCCGCTATCCTAAAGCCTGTTTTTTCAAATGCAGTCAAGCCTTATTTGAAGAGAAGTGATACTTGTAATAATATTTAAAGCAATTTGACACCGTCCTACTCTTCAGCAGCCTGTCAAATGGAAAACTATCAGAGAACAGCAGCAAATTAGGATCTGCTAATATAATGAGGCATAAATAGTGAAACAAACATGTTATACATATATGCATATAGCACTTACATGCACATTTGTTCAATGTATTAAATAAGACTTTATAGGGCTGAAGCGATGGTTCAGCAGTTAAGAGCACTGGTTGCTTTTCAAGAGGAACTTGGTTCAATTCCCAGCACCCACATCACATCTCACAACTACTTGTAACTCCAGTCTCAGAGGATTTGATGCCAAGCGCCACACTCTGGCCTCTCCAGGCACTATATGCATATGGTGCACAAATGTTCGTGCAGATAAAACACACATACCAAAAGAAGAGAGTTTACATTACATACCTATTTGAAATACTTTTTTCCTATTGAATCACTTTCAGTTCATATTAATTTAGCTACTGGTTTTAAAAGTAATTTTTGAAGACAGGAGAGGAATAGAATGCATGCATAGAAATGTTAATGATAAGCTATATGCACACTGATGGTTCACCCATTCATTCCAAGGACATCTATGGACATTCATTATGTGCCCTGAACTATTCTGTGAGTTAGAGTTACAAGAGTAAAAAAATAGAAAGGCCTCTTACCTCACAAACGTACACACCAACGAGAACGCATAGCTTGACCTCTATGCCCAAGAATTCTTTTTGAAGAACACAACTAAGCAGTTTACTAGACATCTGAAAAATTCTAACTTGTAACTATGTATGAACTTCTGGCTTTTAAAGGGTACTCAACATGAAAACTATGTTTAAATTATAGCTGCGATGTTTTATAGAACAGACAAGGATTATGAAGACTTACAGGGCTTCATTTTTAACGGTATAAAATATGAACTGTTAGTGATCTGAGTACATAAAACAGGATGTGTATCTTTGCAACACAAACTGATGAGAGTGCAGCTTGTCATGTAGTGCCAGTAACTGCAGTAGACCAAAATGATGGGGAACACTGAGAGAAAGAAAAGCAAAAGCCCAGGTGTTAACTGAATTTGCAGGGTTTTTTTTTTTTTTAAGATTTTCTCATTCTATTTTTGGGATTATAATACAACTCTATCATTTCCTCCTTCCCTAGCCCTCCTTGCTCTTGTTAAAATTAATGGCCCTTCCATTCATTAATTGTTGTTACATGCATTTAAATATATGTATATACATTTAAATAGATAGATAGATAGATAGATAGATAGATAGATAGATAGATAGATAGATAGATAGATAGATAGATATCCCTAAATACAACCTGCTCAGTCTGTATAATGTTACTTATATGTATGTGTAGCATGAATCTTAATGTTATTAATAAAAACAAACCTGAGGTCAGTTATTGGGGTGAATCCTGGAAGATCAGAGAAACAGAACAAGCCACAGCCACCTCACCTTGCCAATTCCTCAGCTGATCCTGTTTCCTCAGACTGGAAGCCTCTGAGTCCCCATCCAGAATGAATCTCAGCTGAACTGCTGCTAGAAGCCTAAAAGCTGAACCAGCCTAGTTCCTAGTCCTCGCGCCAAAGCTCACAGGACTCACTGGTGACCTTGCAAAGGGCCGTTCTTAACAAAAGGAGAAGAAACAGCGCTGTAGGTCCAAAGAGCTGGGGTGCAGCTCAGTATGCAGTGCTTGTCTGTGGGGCCCTTGGTTTGACTCCAAATATAAGGAAATAAAGGACGGCGAGAGGAAGGGGCAAAATGAGGAAACATGTAAGTGAGATAATAAATAAGGCAAACACAGAAAGAGAAGTATTGTCTTGATATCTAATACACAGAAACTCAGAAAAGAAAAACAAACAGATGATGGGGCAGCAGGCTTCGGAAGGAGGAGGAAGCGAGGGAGAGAGTAGTGGGAAGAGCGGACATGATCAAGATGATCACACTTGGTCAACACTTTACAGCTTGTTAACATGTGCACTAAATAGCCGGGCGGTGGTGGCGCACGCCTTTAATCCCAGCACTCGGGAGGCAGAGCCAGGCAGATCTCTGTGAGTTCGAGGCCAGCCTGGGCTACCAAGTGAGTTCCAGGAAAAGGCGCAAAGCTACACAGAGAAACCCTGTCTCGAAAAACCAAAAAAAAAAAAAAAAAAAAACATGTGCACTAAATATGCATCAATAATTGTAACTTTAAAAGCTAGTGTTAGAAAAATGACTATAGATGACTTTTTTGAGATTTTGTGATGCAAAACATAAAATTTCAGGTGTATTTTTTCCCCAGAGCAAACGACATGAATTTCTGAAAAGTGATACATAAATTATGTATTCTTGGATGTTTGGGCTCATTAAATACAAATGGTAGGTCAGGTATAGCGATGCATGACTCTAGCTGCATTACGTGGGAGACTGAGACAGGAAGAACAAGCTTCAAGGCCAACTTTGTCCTACATAGGGAATTCAATGCCAGCTTGGGCTATATGACCATCTCAAATTAATTAAATAAATAAATAATTTGCCTAGTCATTTCATATAGCTAACATAATCCATTTATACCTTTAAATACTCAGATTTTCTATATGTAGCAATGCTGAATGGTTAAGTACAAGTGTAAAACAACATACAAATGAGCCTCTATGGTGGTTCTAGCAATAGGCAGACAAAAAAAGTTGGCCCCAGCTTTGTTACTGAGTATTTCAGTTTACACATCCTAGTATTAGCTCTAGAATCTAACTCAGTGGCATGCAATTATATTTGAGTTCCTTCCACTATTTGAGTATCTGATTTACAAAAATTACAATCACACTTTTCTGAATGGAATTATCCCCTTGTTTTAGAAACTCAGTCTTGAAACTGAAACTCCCATGTGTTTCCATCTGGAATTACCTTTCCAAGAGGTAATCAGAAGAGGACATGAGGCTGGGGCCCCTGCAATGGTATAAGTGGCTTAACAAGATGAAATGGTGAAATGAGGTTAGATGATCCAGTTCTCTCAGCATATGATGCCTTCCTGCTTCTCATGGTACAGTTACAAAGCTCAGAAGATGTGACACATCTAATATGGATTTATAAGCCTCTAGAGCCATGAGAAATGAAAGAAAAATACCCAGGTATTTTATTATAACAACACAGAGGAAGCCTAACAGACATGAGAAAAATACTCAAGCATGGAATATTAATTTCTGGATGTTACTTACCCCCAGTCTACTATAAAGATCAATTGTAGAAAATAGCTTTGGAGCATTCCTTTGTCTATACCACATGCCATCCTTTTTATGAAAAGTAAACTTATTTTGTTAAAAAATCAAATACATTTCTAAGCATGAAAATTTCTTGGATGATTAAAGTTAAATCAATAAAAACTGAACAGATTCTATATTTTTATAGACCCCATGCATCCAGAGATAAAAGGTTAGGGTTTTAGGTCTCAAGAGTTTTATAATACGAAAGGAAATATAAAGCAAACACACATGAAATTTACTCAAAAATATGTAAGTCAAAATAAGGATTTTAGAGGGCCAAAGGAGAGATGTCACAACATTGATAATAAATCTGTTGTCAAAATAAGAGCTCAGATAAGAAAAGCACCCCCAAGGCAACAGCCCTAGGAGTTAGAATCATTAAAAGGAGGCTTTCAGAAGAATGAGCCTGGAGTGGAGCTGATGGGAGGGAGCAGAACAAGCAAAATCAGCCTGTGAAAAGGACTTCTCAGGGAGGAAGAAGGCAAGCTACCTGTGGATCGAAGTCTACCGTGCTTGGCAGCTCTCCATCAAAATGCCCCAGAGCTGTCCTTAGAGAGCAAAACGGGCCAAACAATGTGTAAGTTCTCAGCAAAGTGAGTGAGTGGATTCAAATTAATGCTGAACTAAGTACTAGAAAGTGCCCTCGTGGAAGGCTGCCTTCCCAGTCCCCTGGCTGCACAGTCAGTGCTCAGCCATCATCCTCAGAATTCAAATCATCAGGCTCTCTCTAGCACTCTTTACTGGTATCACCATCATTCACTGGTAAGGCACAGGTCAGTTCCAAAGCTCTTTCCAATTGGCATAACCTCGACTTATGCAGTTGGAAGCAATCGAATGGACCTTTTATGAAGCAACTTCAAAACAAACAGAATGGAGAAAGTAGACCCATCTTTTTAACCTACATGGAATCCTGCCTGATTTGTTTACAAAGCCATTTAAAAGTCACAAATGCTAATACAATTAGCATCCAGACTGCAATGTAGCAACAAACTTTGCTACCAGCCTTTGTAAGACCCAAGTTTTATGAGTCAAAGACAAAAGGAATATAATTAACCTCAGGATGATTAAGAAGGGAAAAGAATTACTTTTTGCATTTGTTTCTTTACCAAATTCTTCAAAGTAATAACACTATTAATATTAGATAGTAACAAGGTATTAGAATGAAGTTTTCTAGTTAACTTAGGTACAGTAAAATGGATATAATTTGATATTTTTCTTTGAATCTTGAAAGGTTTATAGGCAGTAAGAGGACAAGTCTGAGCTGAACCTAAACAAATTTGACTTCAGCTCAAGTGCAAACTGTCCATCAATGGTTCTGGCCTGTTAGAATAATAAGACTTCTAAACAAAATCAAAACTTGAATTTCATATTTACAATGTTGCACTTTGACATTTACTTCTCCTAGACAAGACCTTGGTAACATCCAAGCTTTAGAATGTGATTTTACTGGAAGACTGAAGTCCTTCTTGTCTTGTAACTAGATAACATAAGGAAGACCTGGCACATTAAGGAAAGCTTTCCTTTCTGAATATTCAGGATCTCCAATTGCTTAGTCTCAGCTCACCAGCATAGTTAGGAGAGGCTGGACTCACAGCATGCACCTCTCAAACCTCTAATCCATCTTGGGAAATCTTAAGGCACTTTTTGAATCTCCAAGTGTCAAAGTCCTGTTAGATTTGGTTTTAGTTTTAAGAGAAGTTAATTTGGCTCTAATTATAAGAAAAGTAAGTACCTATAAATTATAGTGCACACACACACACTTGGTATCGCAAAGCAGGATTTTTCTTGTAATCATTCTAAATTTGGACCTTCTTCTCTGTGGAGATGAAAATGCATGAATGAATTACTCAACAAAAATGACCACATGTCTCCGTTGCCGTGGAAGGCAGTTCATAATGTTTGTTATGTTAGGCACATGGTCTGTCAGTCAAATAATCTAGGAGGAAAATCCAAATAAATTTAGAATAAAGAAAAAGCACAAGGACCAAATCTCCATCATGACTGACATTTCCCAACAGTATCTAAAGTTTTGCTGACTGGATCAAGTAGAGGAGAAATAAAGCAAGCAAACGTTTCTGCTTTGGTTTTGTTTGTTATACATAGAAAAAATCATGGATAATCATAATCCTTGCTCTACCAGGAAAAAAAAATAACAAGATTTAAAATTGTTATAATAAGGCAGTGGTTGAGAATACAACTACATTATGCTAATTATCATGTTTATGCCATTAGCCAATGTAAATTACTACACTTATTAAAGAGACAAAAATGACTCTGGTTTAGCAAATATAGATAAGTTATAGTAAGGTTTATAGGCTGAGACTAAAATTATGCCTCCTTTGCAATAAAAATAATGGTTTTAAATAGAAAATAATAAATAACATGAGTGAATGTGCAAGTATATAATAATTAGTCTAACTTTTATAGAGGGCAGGACCCCAGTTTTATTATCAATAGTGTATCATACTCGATTAAGCTCTATACAGCTGTGGCCTTCTTTAGTTAAAGTCAATGTTTAGTGTGTCATTATGGCTTTAATTCTTAAAGAGCACGGTCCTTTATTTCCCCCTTTTACATCCATTAAGAAAGAACCAAAATAATCTTCATGACCTTTTGACCCATTTGTTATTTTAAATAATTTCCCTAAAGCCCAAATTAAAAACCCAGGAAATATTGTACAAACACACACACACACACACACACACACACACACACACACACACACACACACGAGAGAGAGAGAGAGAGAGAGAAAGAGAGAGAGAGAGAGAGAGAGAGAGAGAGAGAGAGAGAGAGAGAGAGAGAGAGAGAGGGAGGGAGGGAGGGAGGGAAGGAGGGAGAGAGAGAGAGAGAGAGAGAGAGAGAGAGAGAGAGAGAGAGAGAGAGAGAGCTTTTGCTTTACTTTTTTCTTTGAGACTGAGTTTCGTTTTGTAAAGTTAGGCTGGCCTTGAACTTAAAATCCTTCCTCAGCCTCTTGCCTGCTGGGATGAGTGGCATGTGCCGAATCTAGGCTAGGAAATATTCCTGGCCTCCCGTCACAGTCGTCAGCTGCCGACAGAGGCCAGTGAGTTCTGTTTACTGAATGTTGTACTAGCCCATTTTTCTCCAACTCTACAATTAATATTCTAGTCCATATGAACTCTGCTCTCCATCTCAGCTCTATCAACTGGATCACTAATAACTGGTCTTCCTTCGCAGCTATAAACCACTCCTAACACTTTAAAGGTGTCCACCTGTCCCACACTTCGCTGTTCCACGGTTCACTTCAAACAGCCTCACTCTGACCTACAAACCCTGCGCCCTCCCTGAGCCCCTGGCTTAACTTTTGTTTCTCTCTGCCTTTACTATTCCTGTTCTGATATCCCTCTTTTTCAGTCTGTCTGGGATCTGTTCTCCTTCCATCCTCCCCCAAACTATTACAGTTTCAGCTTAACAAGGGCTTGTTTGGAAAAGTTCGCATCGATATCCACATAGGGCAGGTCTAAATTGCAAATGTCATATTCTGGTCTGCTCTATAACAATTGTTGCTTGCATTGTGCACATATCCAACAACCTTGCTTCGTGATCTGCAAGCCCAATACACATACAAACACACTTTCTGAGAGCAGGAGTCTGCCAGCTGTGTTCTGTATTGGCTCTCTGGCCCCAAGAACAATTCAAACTACACAGTATAAAAAGTACAGAAAACAATTGGCCAGTCCTGAAGGAGAGAAGATTCTCCATAGACTAAGTATTGGAAGCCAATCATGAATCTGTTGAAAATAAACGTGGGTAAAGAGCAACCAAAATTGGATTGCCTTTTCTGAAAGGATCATGACCTTGTTGCCTTTATACCCCATTGTGACTATCAGTAATTTGAAAGTACAGATACCTGTTGATCCCACGTTGTCCAAATAGCCTAATAAAAGTTGTTTTTGTGTGTGTGCATATACTTCTAAATTATAAAGAATTATGCATTATGAATCTAAGTTGATATTTTAACATTTGTATAAATGTTAATTAAAGATGTATTTAGGCCAGGTGGTGGTGGTGCATGCCTTTAATCCCAGCATGCGGGAGGCAGAGGCAGGAGGATCTCTGTGAGTTCGAGGCCAGCCTGGGCTACTGAGTGAGTTCCAGGGAAGGCACCAAAGCTACACAGAGAAACCTTGTCTCGAAAAACCAAAAAACATGTATTTAGATAGAATTGTAAATATTCATATATTACATACTATGTTGTGATTTTTCTCAAGTTTAGAAACTGGGACTAGCTGGGTGGCACATGCTTTTAATCCCAGCAGTTGGGAGGTAGAGGCAGACAAATCTCTGAGTTCGAGGCCAGCCTGGTCTACAGAGTTCCAGGACAGCCAGGGCTACACAGAGAAACCCTGTCTCAAGAAACCCAAAAAAGAAAGAAATTAAAAAATAAAGAAAGGGAGGAAGGAAGGAAGGAAGGAAGGAAGGAAGAAAGAAAGAAAGAAAGAAAGAAAGAAAGAAAGAAAGAAAGAAAGAAAGAAAGAAAGAAAGAAAGAAAGAAAGAAGAGGATGAGGAGGAGGGAGGGAGGAAAAAAGGAAGGAAGGAGAGAAGAGAAATTGGAAACTGTCTATATGAAGTAAAAGGGTTCTTTTTTTTCAAAACTGTGGTAGATACAGGTGTCTTTTATTGGTATTAAAGTAATGAAATGGCTCTGTATTCTGCGTATGCTGTGACAGGGTTGGCATGGAAGAGCTCGTGAGCACACTGAACCCAGTCTCATCCATCAACGCCTATGCACCATCCAGCATTTCTCTTTAACAGTCACAGATTAACATGTTGGTGCAACATTCACAGATGAAAACTCATAACTTTTATAATACTTGGTAGGGAGGAATTTTTCTCCATATTTTTCCCTAAGAAGGAGCCTGGTAAAATAGTGATCAGTAATTTTTTCTGAAAATGTTATTAAAATTTATAGATTTAGAAATGTAAGTATGAGGATATTATCTAGATACTTATTTTAGAATAAATTCTTAAACTCGCTGGTTTTAAAATCCAAAAAGTTTTTTAACAACAAGTTTTCTTGCCTACAGTAAAACTATTAAGATTGTTGATGTAAACAGAGAAGGAAACTACAGAAGCTACAGAAGCATTGTAATCAAACAGTGTGGTGCTGGCATAAGAAGTCAGAGAGATAATGGAACACTCTAGAGAAATCAGAAGGAAATGGTTCACAGGCACAACATGCAGAAGATACAAGTTGATTTTATTGAAAAATATTACTTAAAAATAACTGTGTTTGTGGCTACCCTAGGAGAAAAGAGACATATACTAAAATTACAATTGTTAAAATTCAGTTGTAAACATAAGAAAACTGAATGCCCAACCCAAAGAATAAAGACAGGTGTATCTGAGGAGGACATTCTCTATGTGGTTTTTATATTTGCTTATGTAGGTCTGTGTGAGTTCATATAAACAGATATCATGGTGGACACGCGGAGGTCAGAGGACAACCAATGGGAAACAGTTCTGGGTTTGCACCATTTGGGTTCTAGGGATCAGACTCAGCTCATCAGGATGGGCAGCAAGTGCCTTCACCAGCTGAGCCGTCTCTCCAGCCAGCCTTTCCATAACAGATCATTCTATGACCCAAACCCACTGGAGGATGGCATGTGTAGGAAAATTAAATCCAGATAAGACTATAATTAAAAACCTATAATCTACAACTAGCTGTACAAACTGAAAATAAAGTGATAGACATACTCCCCATGTTGATGAACCTTGATAATATTATGCTAAGTGAAAGAATTCAGATGTAAAAGCCACACATACCAGGCAATTCTATGTAGGTGAAATATCTAGAAGAGATACATGCACAGCAGCCAAAGGATGGCCAGGACTGCGGGAGAAAGGAGGCAGGCAGGGCAGGGGTGGTGCTCTTTAGTGGGTTCACAGTTCCCTTTCAGAACTAGGCTTGTGATTCTGAAACTGTGAATCACCAGAAGCCACTGAATTGTTTTGTTTAAAACAATTCATTAAATGTTATGTGAGTGTCACCTCATTTACAAATTGAGGCCATATCATTCTAAAAGTGTAGAAAGCACTGGTGTACATCTCATGACCTAATCCTAATGACTGATAAACTTATTAAAATACATTACATATCCTTAGTAAATAAGAAAAAATAATAAAAAGGTTACTTTTTGCCCATCAGGTTATTAAAAATGTATCACTCCTACTCCTGGTGAAGAGTCTAGTAAACACAGTCAGTTGTAAGACTATACTGTTAACCTATGTATTTTTTCTTTAATTTTATTTTAATGATGTATATATGGGAACGTCTAAGTGTAAGTGCACATTAGATTGGAGTGCCTGTGGGTTCCAGAAGAGGGCGTTGGATCCCCTGGAACTGGAGTTGCAAGCACTCAAAAACCACCCTACTTGAGTGCTGGGAACCAACTCCAGTCCTATGCAAGAGCATTACACTCCCAAGTGTTGAACCATTGTACCAGCTTCTTAATTTACCTTTTTGAAGGGAGGTCCTGGCGACCAAAAACAACCTTGAGGCTGCTAAGACGCATGTTCTTCTTACCACTAAGCCCCACCTCAGCACGGTTAATCCATTTTAAAGTGGAGCAATGTGAGGTTGAGGTGAGAAGCCATGATAACCTGAAGGCATGGGGTCCCTCTACCCATTGGTCATCTCTCCATCTGTGCATTCAGTTGGAATGTAAGCTCCTAATTGGTAGTGATAGTGAGAGAATTGAGACAATTCTCACAGACTTCTCATTACATGTCTTGCACAAAGTAGGTATTCAGCTAGGAGATCTAGAGCCCCCAAAAACAGAAAATTTCGTATTTTTCCACACCATCTAAATGGTCTTTCACCACTGTGATTTTAACTTTACATTTGTGTGTATGTGTAGATACACACAGACACACAGACACACACACACACACACACACACACACACACACACACACACAAACAAACAATTAAGAGAAATAGAAGTCATGAATTTGAGAGAGAATGGGGTATGGTATATGGGAAGGATTGGAGGAATGAAAAGGAAAGGGAAAACAATATGATTGTATTTTAATTTCAAAAACATTTTTAAAAGTACACAAAACAGTCTCCTGCAGATGATATTAAGAAGGTGCTTGCTCTATTCCTAAAGTGTATCTCCCCTAGGAAACGGAATTCCTTCCGTTATCCATGCTAGTTTGGGGGGCTTTCAGTCTGTGACAGCAGCACCAGGGGACGGATGTGCACAGTCCATGGGGGTGTAAGTCTGTAGCATAGGAGAGCTGCATCCATCATGGGGGGCTAAGAAGCAGAGAGCAGAACCTGAACCAGAACAGAGCGAAACTTTCAGAGGCCCATTTCTACTTACTTCCCTCAGCTAGGCACAACCTTTAAATGTTCCCCAAATCACACCACAAGCTAGGAATAAACACTCCGAAGATGGGCCCCTGGGATACATTCCTGATTAAACTGTAGCGCTCTACCCTTCCCACCCAAAACTCAACAAACCAAACCTCTAGTGGTTCACATCCCTTCATTAGCTCCTGCACTTTCTTGTCTTCCCTCTTCATAGACACATAACATTCCACATATGCTTGATTATATAACATAGTCATCACTAACAACTAACAGGAGATGGTAGGATAAGTACACCAAAGACTCTCCGAAATCTAACCCTTTACTTGGGATCTTCCCAGCTCTCTCCTGAGTTGGGCCCTTCCTTACCTCTGAGATCCATCCTTATAGAATCCAGTTTGAAAAGAATCCTGTCAACTTAATGAAAACCCCTACATTTGGTATCTGTCCAATTTCAACAGCTTAACCTCCCTGTACTATCTCCAGCAAGAGTTCTACTGAGCTTCTCCCTTCTCCTCCCATGTTTTCTCTTAAAGATTTCCCATTCAGCGTCTGCTCCTGCTCCTTGGCTATAGATCCCTTTTGTCCTATCTGAGTTGAACCTGCTCTCTCTCCATGAGAGGAAAACCCCATGGCTACAGTCCATCTGCACATAGCCTGTGGTCCTCATTGAAGTCTGCCTTGCTGTCTTTGACCAAGTTCCTTCTTTTCTTTAGCCCATTCCAGAAGAGAGTTAAGTTCAAACATTGAGTTAAAAACAAGCAGTCAGGCGGTGGTGGCGCACGCCTTTAATCCCAGCGCTCGGGAGGCAGAGGCAGGTGTGGACCTTTGTGAGTTCGAGGCCAGCCTGGTCTATAGAGTGAGTTCCAAGAAAGGCACAAAGCTACACAGAGAAACCCTGTCTCAAAAAAAAAAAAAAAAAAAAAAAAAAAAGCTCTTCCATTCAGATTTAAAGATTTCAAATTATTAGTTTGTATGAGATAAATAAATCAGGCCGGAGAGTTGAATATTATCTTCAAGTAGCTGAGGTACCACACAGTGAAATGATACTTAGAGAATCTAGCTCAGGAAATAGGAAATAGAACTGTAATAAAGGAAATATGTATTGACCCAAGAAAAGGGATCGTCAGTAATTTGAGGTTACCTCTAATTAGATAGCTTAGATGGAACAAGGTGTCACACACACAGGAGGTCTCCTTAATCCTGCACTTGAGATGGGACTGCAGAAAGACCTTCCTGAAAATAATTAACATTGCCCACGACTCACACTTAGTACCCTTTGGGTCATGATCATACGATAGGTGACAGAGCAGGTGTATCTCAGAGAGGTTAATAGATGACATTGACATAGCGGAATAAAACAAAAGTTAATTCCCAGAGAGATCTAAACTTTTGACTAGGATATGAAAAATATTCATCAAGAGAAGAAAGAGAATTATATTGATTGGATTTCCTGTTTTCAAAGGCTCTAGTTGAGGTAGTTTCATTACCATCAAATACAAAAATATGAGATATTACAAAGAGACTTTTAAAAACAGGATGTTTATTAATCTAGGAAGTGTAAATTGGAATAAACCTTCTCAAGCCATGTCAATCAATGTCTCTCTAGCCTTTGGCCTGAACGCCATGGTGGCAGCTTCTTGTGCCCTGGAGGAACAGGAAACCTCCTTCGGGGAGAGGCAGGGGAGGGCTGCAACCTGTTAGCTAGGAAGCCACAAATACATCCCGAAGAGTTCTGCAGGAGAATAGAAAAGGAGCCAAGACAACCACACCAACAATATTAAAAAGGTGGAAGTAATTTAAAAGAAAAGTAGCAATGAATTTGAAAAAGAGACAAGTATATGGGAGGGCTTGGAGGGAAGAAACAGGAGAGGGAAATGGTGTGATTATATTATAATCTCATTTTTAAAAATAAAAAAAGCAAAACCTCTATGGGAGTGGAGCTGGGGGTGAGAGAGATGGGAGCAATGTACTGGGCAGCCTCAGAGAAAGCCCCAGGGGAGGAAGAGAGCAAGTTCACGCAGGGAGCCAGGGAGATGTGCAAGCCTGGGCAGGAGCAGGGGTCCACACAGGAGAATCCCAGTGTTTGCCCACCGGAGAAGAAGCATGAAGGTGGGTGGGTGGTCTACATGCCTGGTACATGGTCACCACTCTTCCCCAGACCCCGAGTTCCATTTTTTATTATTATTTCTAGTTTGTTTGAGATGACAACTAACTTGTTAGAGTTAATTTTTCCCAGACCACAAATCCCACTTTTTATACTTGTACACATTATGTTTTTATTTTTGCTTTGTTGCTGCTTAATCTCACACCATCAAGAGCATTAAAAAAAAAAAAAAAAAAAAAAAGCTTCAAAGATCCCCGGCCTGACTAACAGCTGAGCATGCTGCCTCCAGCACTGGTGGTGGAGCCTGGATTCCCAGGGCCCAGAGGGTATCACCTCTGATGCACATCTTATTTCCCCAAAGGTGTCCTCTCCGTCCAGGTTCCACTGGGTGCCTAGCTCCTTGGTGACTTTGTTTCTGCACCGTCCCAGAGACCTGTCTGAACTCCCTGTTTGGCCTAGACTGATCAATACCTTGCCGGGGAGCTGGAATTCTTCTATCACTGCTTCCTGTTTCAGCTCTGTGACCTTCTGGAATAACGAAAATTGCACGCATTGCTACCAATGTGACTCATGATATAGGCACGAGCTAGCACAGGCTCCCATCCGAGATTAGATCTCATGGGATCCATGATAATCTACAGTTTCAAATTCCAGTTGCACATCTGCCAAACTACCACTGAGTGGTAGACACAGTGATGTGCTGCCCTTACCCTTATTGCTGGCACGAGGCCTGCAGGCAGTAGCAGCCCATCTTTTCATGGCCACTTCAGTTTGAAAGAGGAGCTGTGTTCAAGATCACACTCTCCATGCACAGTCAACATTCAATGACCAAATACTGTGAGAGTGTAAAACATTCTGGCTCTAAGGCCCCACAGGATATGGAAAGTAAAAATTAACATGATCATAACTTGACTTCTGCTGCCCACCACTCAGGAGATGCTGTTGGAGGTCATTTGGAAACACCCAGAGTTTGCATCCTAGCAACCCAACTTACACCATGGTATCTTCCCAATATGCAAGTCCCAGATATTTGCTTCTTATTCTTCTTTTCATCTCAGCTCAAGGTTAAGGAATAACGGCCAAGTTCACAGCAATTTCTTACATAACATTTGGGGAGACATTTTAGGTAACAATTCCATGTAAAAATTTTTTGTTTTAAAAATTCCTGGATCTAGAAATTGCCACATGTTCATATTTAAAATGTGTTATGATTTCAAGTTCCTTAATATCTAAAACCAACCTTTTGATAAAGATTTACTATATACATAAGAGCCTGGCTTACTTCCTTACTAAGTGAAATGGAACCCTAACAGGACACTTCAAACAGTGACCACCACCTCCTTTATGCCCTACACAGCAGCTGGTCTCCACATGGTTCTCAGGGGGAAAAGTTAGAGGTATATTGGGAAAATGCAGAAACATTCTTGATTCACACAGTAACAGAGAGGGTTAAAATCTAGTTTTTGGCATTTAGTGGGCTAAGGTAAAAAATGCCAAGTATCCTGGCAGTAAGTGGGCCAATCCCCTCTCCCTGCAAAAAATAACTGACCTATAATGCTGAATAATTTTCTCTGGCTTTGAAAAGTATTCATGTAGATAAAAATCCATATCATTATATCAGCTTAGGACATAACTCCATTTTACATATAAAAATGTATTCTGTCACAAGTATAGCATAAACTTCATTTTTCCTTAGACTGTAATGGCTGTGGAACCAAGAGAAGACTACCCAGTGCTTTATTGTGAATTTACCAACAGGTCCATCATGTGGTAATTCCCATTATTGGGTGGCCGCTGCATCAACACTGTAGAGGCATACTGCAGTCAACTTTATCCCATAGTCTAGGTTAGTCCTGTCAACTGTTTGTATTCTGAGATATGAATTATCTTATTCTAAATCATATTCCCTTGTCTTCTCATTTTCTAACAACTTGGGAATTGTGTTGAAGGTGTTTTCTAAAATAAGTATTAAATACATGTTTCCTCTTTGGACAATTGGAAACTACAAAATGTTTCTAATAAAAAGATTCTTAGCACAGATAAGGCCAATCTTACTGCCTGTCAATGGTGTTAATTTATATCTTCATTTCAATAATGCTTTTAAGCAAGGAAAATTCAAGGTCTAATCAGAAAATACTGACTCTAAAATAGACCAAAATAATTGTTCTCATTTTGATTCATGGCAATCAAAATATGACAATAAATGGCTCATGTGAGATAGAAACAAAAGCATCAAGAAATGCTTTGTATATTTCTCTTCTGTCCGTATTCTAAAGGATGAAGTCAAGCCGTCTCCCTACAGAGGCAATGCTTTATTTCCTGAGTCTTTTTAATTAGAAAATTCTAATATTTAAAATGGTTTTTAGAAAGAAATTAGAACTATAAGCCTAAGGCTGTGGCAGGCAGGACTAATGACTTTCATCTCAAAAGTTATTCGTTAAGACAAAGTTCCAAAGTGAATTCAGACACCACCTGTGGTTACTGACCATGGAAACAGAAGAGCACAATTTGTGTGTTATTATCCTATTTGTCATCTCAGAGGAATCTATAGCTGCCATACCAGCTAATAATGGACTAAGCTATCTATAGGTCTGACATACTCTGCTCTTTCTTTTGCACCTATTGGCTCACCTATGTGAGAAGAAGAGGACACCAGCCTACTCCAATACACCCTTAGCTCTTAACAGACCATTATTGTCATTTGAAAGCACAACTGATGTCTGGTGCTGTATAAAGAAAGTCTTTTAATCTCACCATGGCATTGATCATAGACTTTTCTTTTTCAATAAAGGGACATGGGCCAACACTATATTGACTCTTATAATACTATGGTTTCCTTTCTTGGTTCTCTACTGTGAGTAATTTAAACAGCCATTCCCTCTCACTCTTTCTATCACCTACCCCTAAGGTGGGAAAAAGGAGAAAACCTCCAGATTTTCACTGAGGAAACGTACAAACAGTGTTGCTTTTCATTATACCCATGATTATTTTTCTTTGTAAGGAACAGATTCACTCAGACACTTACCAATCAGAGGCAATGTAGAGGCATTATATCTTACTAAATGTTCTGCTTGCTGATTAAAATACCCCATACCCAACACTCATTTCCTGCTAAGTGACACTCTCTGGAGGATCTACTAGGGGTCAAAACTCTGCTTATTATTATTATCAGAGAGGAGCAAAGACAGTCTTAGGCCTGACCTACAGAAACCCATCAGTCAAGGAAACTGATAGAGGCATCATAGAAATGTTAGAACAAGGAGTCCTATGAGATCAAAAAGGAGGGCACTGATCCTTGGATTTGGGATCAAAGGTGGCTTTGCAAGGGACCTAAGAATAAACTGCTGGCTAAGGTAAAGTAAGACGTGACAGGTAAAGGGGAAAGGATTATAAAAAAGGTCTACAAAGAGAGAAACCTGGCTAAGAAAGGTAGAAATTGTTTTCCAGACACCAGCCTTTAAAAGCAAGGCAGATCGAGAACGTCCATGAGTGGGGAAGGTGTGGCTGGAGAAAAACGGCAGGATCCATTACACAAGGACACGGAGCTGCCGAACGCCTTCAGTCTTTACTCCTCTGCACCCTGCACTCATTCAAGAACTCACCTACATGTATTTTACTTTTATTTAATTTGGTTTTGTTTGTGATGCTAGGGTTGATTCATAGCTGAAAGGAGAGTGATCTACAACCCAGCTACAACCCCAGCCTATTTACCAACAAATGATAAACTGGTTCACCAAGTTTACAAGAGCAATAAGAAATATTGCATTTACAATATTCTATAAGGAAACAAATATATGGGCAACAGGCATCTGCAAAATATTCCCTATACTAATCATCAGAAAACCATAAAATGCTCCAGGAAGAATGAGTCCTGAAAGCATGTGGGAAAAGGGGGTCCATTGCTTGAAATGCAAATTAGTAAAATCATTATGGAAAACTGTGTGGAAGTTCCTCAAAAACTTAAAACTAGAACTACCATATGATAAGGCAATCCCACGGATAGAGACATACTCAACTGAAAGAAAAGTCAGTCTAGTAAAAAGACATCACCCACCAGTCACAACAGCCAAGAAATGGAAGAACATAAAAGTCTCCAGTTTATGAGGGGTAAGGAAAATGTGATATGCACTCACAATAGAATACTATTCAGCACCGGGCGGTGGTGACACACACCTTTAATCTCAGCACTAGGGAGGCAAAGGCAGGTGAATCTCTGTGAGTTTGAGGCCAGCCTGGTCTACAGAGTAAGTTCTAGGACAGGCTCCAAAGTTACAGAGAAACCCTGTCTTGAAAAAAAAAAAAAGAGTGAAATCCTATCATCTGTGACAACATGAATGAACTGGAGAGCATATGTCAAACACAGAAAGACACATGCAGCATGATCTCATTCATATGTGAATATTAGAAGACTGATGTCATAGGAATGGAGAGTAGAATGTTGGTTAACACAAGCATGAGGAAGAGCTGACCACTGGATACTCAGTCACAGCTAAGTATGGCGTAGGGGTTCTTGTGGCTGCTACACACTGGGGTGACTCTAGGTAAAGATAAATATATACTTCAAACAATCTGGAAAATGCTTTTACCATAAGAAACAATACATAGTGAGTCAAGTGTGCTGGCACACACTTGCAGTGCTAGCACTTGAGAGGTAAAGTACAACAACCTTGAGTTTGAGGCCAGGCTGGACTAGCAAGACTGTCTCTGAGAAGTCTTCCCAGGCAAAAACAGTTTGAGAAGATTGGGGTGTCTAACCCAACTTACAAATTACATAATGTAAACCTTCAGGAAAGTATCACATGATAGTGATAAATATGAATATTTTATGTATTGTAAAACATAAATTTAAGATTCAAAACATTATATAAATAAATGCAAGCTATTTTTTTGTTTGAGAACCTTTAATAATCATTTCATTATTTACAGTTTTAATGTCGGCAACTAGGGTTTCAAGAGGCCAAGGAGAGAATAGAGAAAGACAATTGGTATATTGCATGCTTGTGAGGTCCAGTGTTCAGCCCTAGGACTATACACATGCATGCACACACACACATACACACACAAAAAAAAAACCACAGAAAAATATGAACATGCACATAGCAGAATTAAATGAACTGATTATATACATAATACATTATGAATCCCATATTTCTATTGTTTAGCATAAAAAACAACTATATTCTATATTAAAATACAACAGAATATAAAAAATCAGAACTTCCACCTACTTACATGCTACACAGAAAAGTCAAGTTTAAACCTCAAGGTTCAAAGTTGAGGTTTCACTAAGTTTTGAATAGTTTTGAGTATCACCACTTTTAGCCTTATCTGGGCTAAAACTGTTGCTGATAAGAGAGAGAAAAGGAGAAAACTCAAGTGTTTATTAAACAATAAAGCAATCAAGTTGTCTGAAAAAATCTTAGTGGATTTCTCATCTTTGCAGCAAAGAAAGAAGCCACTCACAAACATTTGCCTTCGCTGTGCCTCCAAGCACGTTGGGATTCACACCGAAGAGGGAGGGAGGGAAGCCGGGTTTCATTCCACTATTGATCTATCAGAAAGAACTTAATCAATCTTCTTCATAAACTATTAAAGCCGAGCTCATGAAATGAACTCACCTGATGCATTCAACACTGATTGCTGCTTTCGAAGAGCTGAATGACAGTCATATCTACTTCTACAGCTGTGATTCAGTTTTTAAGGGACAAGATCTTTCCTTCACTAGTTTCTTCAAAATGCTCCAATTAAGGAACACCACTTTTGATACTGGCCCACAGTAAATGACTAACAAAATGAAGACCATAACCTTGCATTCTAGTCACAGCCTCCAAGAGAGCGGGAGCCCGAAAGCATATGTTCATCAAAGGGAATTTAGCACTAGTCCCAAGATCCTGCTGTAGCGTGAATTCTGAAAAATGCTCTGGCAGCCTGAAACCAATGTTGAGACCTTAAGCTCAGATAAATCTTGGAAATTCAAAGGAAAACTCAAGGCAGCAGTAAATCTGTCTTTACTGCATATACATTTCAGCCAGGGGCTTCTCTATGTAGCATTAGCTTATATGACATCCCATTCAGCATCTAACTGCCTCATCAATACAGGCAGAAAGGTCATTTTATATTTGCAGGCCAACCTTGAAAGCGCTAGATGCTGTACACTGGGGTTGGAGGAAGAGGGGCTCTGTGCTCTCTTTTTATTAGGAAAGGCTAAAGCACAGATCCTCAATGACCAAAGAGTGCTCCCTTTCTGGCTTCTATTTTCTCATTCCAGGAACTTCACATTCAGAAACAAAATACTAGGAGAGGCAGCAACAAAGAATTATCTGGAAATATCACTGCCTGACTAATGCAATGACTTATATTCCTAGAACCGCTAACATGTGAGAGGAGCAGAAAAGACTGCCCAGCCATTAAGAGTGCATATTTCTCTTGCAGAGGACTGGGGTTAGGTTCCTAGCACCCACATCAAATGGGCTCACAACCATCTGTAATTCCACCTCCCACTTCCAGTCTCTGAGGGCATCTGCACTCATATGCACATACCCACACACTGACATAAACATACAGTAATTATAAATAAAATACAATTTTTAAAAAAGAGAAAATATCTATCCTCACCACCATACATGATGCCTCTATTTCTCTATATTCTCTGCAAATGTCATTTGGATTCCACAGGCTTCCCAATCATACTCACCTGAATCCTTTACACCATCCCTGCAGAACTCATTTCACAGGGTGGGACTTCGGCAAAATACACTCATCTTTTGGAATGTGGGGAAAAAAGCTCCAGAACTCTTTGCAGATACAAAAACCTGCAATGCTCAAGTTCCTCATACAAAACAGCATCATATTTGCATATAGCCCACATATATCATTGAATCAATCATCTACCGATTGCTTGTAGTGCCTAACATGATGTAAGTGCAAAGCAAGGGGTGTTTGTTCTATATTGCTTAGGGAATAACGACATGAACTGAAGCTCAGTGGTTCAGTATACATTTGGCATGCAAGAAGCCCTAGGGTTGATCACCAAAACCACAGACATACATGGAGGTTTGCATGTGGTCAGCATAGACGTGTTTTTAACAAATATTTTAAAATAATGATTGAGTCCACAGATATGAGTCTTTGGGTCCCACTGTACAGAGTAAAGACCTGTAAAACTTAACTTTTTGCCTACCCAACTATGTTCTGGAATCTCTTTCAAAGCAGATTTTGAAGCCCCATCAAAAACCATACAAGCTTTATCCAACTGCCTCTGCCCTCAGCCTTTATCAGGCTGCACTGCTCTTCAGTCTCACATTTAAGCCAAACAACGAAAGAGTCAATGTCTGTTCTGAAGATGCTCTTGTGCATGTGGATTCCTGTTAAGATCTAGAGGTAGAGGACCTCCCTCTTTACCTAAGGAATGTAGGGAGACCGATACAGTATGGAGTCTAATGTTTATTTATTATAAAAGTCAAGAATAGCTGGAAGTCCATTAAGAAGATGTTTCAGCAGATTATATTAATTTGTAATTAATTTTCAGTGGTATTTATGAGAAAACCCTTTAATCAGTATAACTCAGACTTTGAAGATTATAATATTAACTAATATTAATTAAATAATAATTTATAAATTCCAATAGTTTTAATTATCTTTTGATTAAATTACCTGTTAGTCAATTCCACACTGCTTTTGATATTAATTAGCTAACTTAAACATGATCTACTGAAACTACTCCCCTGTGGATTAAGGCATATTGTCTAAACAGGTCAACACTGAGATATTTAAGTGTGACAATTTAGATTGCATGATTAGCAAAATTAATTGTTTAAGGTGCTGGCTTTTTCCATTCTCAATTTGCCAGTGGGTAAGATCTTTAAAATATGCCCTGGCTTTCCCTAGGCCCAAATTTCAAGACACCCCACATTCTGTTACTCCCCCCATTTTCCCTCCCATTTCTCTACCCTGTTACAGAACATTCTAGTCTTCTGAGACCTAAATTAGTGTCAGCCTATTAATCAGCCAACAAAATATGTCAGTGGAAAATGAAGTTGCAAGCCCACCTCCTCCACAGGCAGCTCCTCTGCCCCCTCTCCCTACCAGTGGGGCTGGGGACCCCAGTGCTACAGCCCAATTTAGGTAGGTCTCCTCTGTGAAGTGACAACCAGCTCAGACCTCATTTTTTTCTGTGTTAATATTTAATTTAAAGCCATCTCCCACACACGTTCTCATAGAGAATTGTGCCTGTGATTCCACATATGGCTCTTCCATGTCAGATGCTTTTCCCCACCCCGCTCCACCCCCACCATTGAAATACAGAAATTAAGTTCTCCTTAATTTTTTAAACAATTATCAAAATGGCAGATCATGTTAATCATTAAATCATCAAGAAAATTAGAGGATGTACTCTAAGCACACAGAGTGAGAAGTTTTACCTATACCATGAAGAACAGAGAGAAAGAATACTGGCTTACAGAAGCTCCCAGGAAACACAGGAAGGTTCCTGGAGCCTCAGACCCTGGTTTACATGCTTAATTCAAAGATAACCCTGGAAGAGGGCAAACTCCTCTCTAAGAAGGTGTCACAGAGGACTTCACGGCAGAACGTGCATGCAAGTGGGCATCTTACATGCTTACACCATAGTGTGTGCTGTCCTCTAGCTAAATCACCCCCAAACTCCTTATTTCCACGGGTCAATGAGGGGAAGTTTTAGTCAGAAACCTTGACTTGCTCCAGGACAGTTCTTGTTCTGGGTGCTCTGCACTGGAGCTGAGAAAGGAGTAGCAGTTGACTGTGAAAATCAGCAGGAACTTTTGCTAGCTCAGACGCTGCACATATACACAGGGGAAAAAAAGGAACTTGATAAAATGTTGGTTCTTATTCCAGTTTTGCAGTTTTTGCAAAGCAAACCTACAGATGTCTGGATGGAACAGGAAGGACAGATTACCCAGCTCTGGACTGCTGTCTGTTTGTTCTTTTTGTCAATTCCAGGTCTAGTGGTTTCCTTTTATTTTGGAATATTCTTGTTTTAAAACAGCAAATGACTTGCTTCCTTCATGAACTGATATAGAAAATTCTATCTATATATTTGGAAGAATCTCTCTCTTTTGTACAGGAATTGCTTTGTCTTATAATTAGAACAGATTTAACTGAAGCCTTGGATGCTCTGCTGGGCAAATGACTAAGGAGACCCTCAATGACCTTCTGCATAAACACAAGTGAAAGTTTTTCTCTTAATTACTTTGATAAACAGAGATCAAAAGTAACAGGAAGGGGAACAAGTGACCATAAAGTAAAATATTAGAAATGTACAAATTTATACTCATAAAATCAGAAAGCAGCAAAGTCAAGAAGACGTTACTGTTGGAAAATCATCTCACGTGCATTCAAATCTGAGCTACACCGAGACAAGATGAAGGCATAAAACACATGTGTCAGGGGACAGAACACGGCAGGTACAGGTCCCAAGGAGCAAAGACCCCAAGGAGACAGCATGCTGTGTGGTCAACAACGGCAAGGTGGCTATGAACACACACAGAAGAGGAGAAAACCAGGGAGCAAGGGTGAGTAGGGAGTCATGAGGAGAGAAGCTGTGGGGACTTAGCGCTCCATGCTGTGTGATGTCACGGGGAAGCTCAGTTATTTTTAAGATGCATCTATGTGTGATGTATTTGCATCATGCTCTCCCTCCTCCCTCCATTCTCTCCCATGCTGCTGTCGGCCTCCTCTCAAATTCAGGGATAATCTAAATTTTGAATGCATTGCATTTTTGGCAGAGGGAGAACAAGACATTACGGATTGGGGCTCAAGAGAAAACAAGAAGCTGTGGCCTGGTTCAGGTGTCAAAATCTGGAACACAGCAGTCAAGACAATGATGACAATTGGTTGAATTCAGGACACACTTTGAATACAAAGCCAAAAACCTGATCATGTTAGGTGTGGGATATAAAACAAATTCAACGATGCAAGAAAATCTAACCAAAACGCATTATTATATTGATAATATTAAAACAATCTTCAATGGAATTCAATAATGAAAGGCTTTTGATAAACAAAACTAATACTTGGTGAAACGGAGTGGGTAATCCTACGAATATACTCGAGCACGAGCAGAAAGAACTACAGACAATTACTGAAGTTTTAGCAGGAAGCACAGTCAGCTATTGAACTTCAGCTTCTTCCTCTGCTGCTTAAAATTACAGATGCTATTTGATGCATGTGAGTACAATGCATGACGGAGCGAGGGAGGGAGGGAGGGAGGGAGGGAGGGAGGGAGGGAGGGAGGGAGGGAGGGAGGGAGGGAGGGAGGGAGGTTGGTTCTCACTCTCAGCATCCCTCAGACTCTGTCTCAGGACACTTGGCAAGATGAATGCACAATGATTTCTCTTAGTGTCTCTGCTTCAGTTAGGCCTTCAACTCCATAGTGGAGACTTGGGAAGATCTGCTGGGCTCACAGGTTCCCAGGTTTCAGTCCCCATAGTAGTGAGGGCATGAGCCAAGCAGCTCATGTCATAGCAGCCAGTAAGTACCAAGGACTGGGTCTGTGCCAGCTGGCTTTCTCCTGCCCTGCTATTCAAAACTAGTCCACGGCCTATGGAATGGTGTAGCCTGCTTTCAGGCCAGCTCTTCCCTCCTGAGTTATCTTCTCCAGGAGTGACTCTACAGAGCATCTAGACATGTGCTTTACTGACCTCCTGATGCTCTCACCCCAACCAAGAGGACAGAATTAACCACAGATCGTATTTTAGAGAAGGATGTAAGTTAGGGACTGGCCCCAAGTTAAATATGCCAGTTTTTTTTTAAGATAAATGCTGCTATATCACCATATCATAAAATAGTCACATTATTCTTAGAGTTAACTAAAATCAAATTTTAACTATCATGTTAAAAGTTTTGTCACAAAATTCCTAGAAATGTTGAAGGAATTTGTAATGTATAACTAATGATAATAATACACGGCTTTGGCCCTTTAATGTCACAGGTCTATTTAACTTTCATTTTATTTTAAATAAAATAATATATACTATTTTTGCATGTAATCTAACCTATCCAATGTTAGTAGAAAAATAAGAAATGAAAATAACCAGGCATGGTAGCTCATTCATATAACCCCAGCACTTGGGAATCTGAAATAGGAGATTACAATTTTGATGTCAGACAAGGTCTCCAAAAGTCAAAGAAAAATTTATTCTAAAATGGATCTAAAAATATTGATATTGAAATAGTATTTTATTCCCATAAATGTATCTCCATCCGTACCCTTGCATATGTCAACATTTCCCACAATGCCTAAGTGTTAAATGTAGATATGGAGACGCATCTCCTTTTGGGCCTCTAACTGAAGCCTTGCATAGCTCATAATAGTATGTCAACAAAGCTGACAACTGCACTCTGACTTGTAAAATAAAATTCATTTTTAAAGTATCATAAATCTAACAGGGCATGTCTTATATTCTGGTTGGTAGAAAATTGGATACTAAACACCAGGGACAAACTGATCTTCTGAGTCTGGTATGTGAGTAAGTACAAAAAGAAAAAAGAGAGTGGGAGAAAAAATCGTTACCTGGAGTTGATAGTTTAACTGATCATGATCAATTTGAAGTGCTTATTGCTTAAGTAAATGACCTTTGGGGTGATTTCATTAGCTCACACACTGCAAAAGGTTATATCTGAATTCAATTTTATGATTGAGTCTAAGCATATAAAACCTCAAAATAGTTTGAATGGATATGAAAGTAAGGAGCTCAGATTCTAAACCAAAGGCCTGCCTGTTAGGATGCTGCCTGGCCACATGTCTTTAATTGTAAATATCTGAGGGATAAACAGTAATGTACTGATAGTCTTGCTCCTTTGATGTCTGTGATTAAAAACGGCTCTCTAGTCACTCACCTGTCCCCACGCTGTAGTGCTATAAATGACTAGACAAGGGTTTCCTTTGCTGCTTTGATGAAGTCGACAGACTTGGCCAAGTCGCTCTGTCCTGTAATGCCTTGATTTTGTTTCTATCTTCCTTTCCATCTTGAAAATTCAATGCAGCACTTTTTTTTAAATTAAAGTCTTCCTTAAACGTCCTTGAAAGGACTTTGCATGCTTCCTTGAGACATGCTAAGCAGGAGAACCAAGAACATGTTTGAAAACCAGATTGGGCATTGAAACATCTAGTCTTCAAGTGCTTGGAAGAAGAACTAGGGCGAAATCGTTTCTCTAAATACTTCAAAATTAAAAATAATACTGGATGAGAAAAAATGCTCAAAAGGAACAAAATGATATTTTTATTCTACTGACCTAGAAGCCAAATAGAATAGTTCATTTCGTGAGGTTTCCTTAGTTTCCTATTGCTTTTTTAGGCTTTTTCACGTTGTGGTTGAAATGACAGTGACAGAATGGGGGTTCAAATGCACAGGCCCTGGGCTCAGAAAACAATGTGGAAAACCCTGAGGCAGCTTCTGTCTTGATAGAATCTTGTTTAGCAGACGGGTTTTCACTTGAAGTTCAAGGCCCCTTTGGGGTGCTTCCCACACTCCTTTCTCTCCCAGGTTCTCCCTCTTTACTTCTCATGGTGGGGGCCACGCCCTGAGTCTCAGCACAGCTTTGTGGTAAACTGTCCTGCCTTTCGAGGACAGGCTGAGGCAGCAGCTGTCAAGTGGGGAAAGAGGAAATCACGTGACCTCTCAATCCCTTCCTCAGTTCACAATAAAAGAACCTCAAGGTGGGAGGGATAGCTCATGTCTGTAATCCTGATTCTCGGTAGGATTGTAAGTTCAAGGCCAGCCTGGCATGTATAGTGAGCTCTGTTTCAACAAAATGGAAAAAAGGGACCAGCTGGATGGTTCAGTGGGTACAGGCACCTGCAACCAAGCCCGACTGCCTGAGCTCGAGTACTGAGACTCACATGTTAGAAAGGAAATATTGACTCCCAGAAATTGTTCTCTGACCTCCATATGTGCATCACACGTAATGCTTGCATGTACACACACACACACACACACACACACACACACACACACACACACACACACACACACAATGTAATTTAAAAATTTCAAAACAAGAATAAAAATTCAAGCCAACCTCCACTAAGCATTGAGTCTATGATACTAAAATTACTTTGCATTGTTGAACTTCAGTTCCTTCCTTACTTCCTTTCAGATTTCCCCCTTCCTTTTTTTTCACCCCACTTCATGTAATTTACTTTTTGGTCCTGATTGAAATAAGACTTAAAATATTCATTTGTGCCCACCTGACAGCAGTGGACAGGGGTCTTTCCTGCTTTTAAACTTTTCATAACCATGAAGAGTGAAAAGACATGATGACTCCCTGGGCCTGTGCTCCTGGCTCTTCGATGCCGGCTCTGTGCACTTGGCCTCTTTCCTTTACCCATGTAAGAACTGAGGAAGCTATCAGCTCATGTATCAACTACCGGAGGAAACCACAGTATTTTCTCTAATTCTGTTGACAGACTCAGAAAATCACTCCCAGAGTCCTTTGTGAAGTGTGCTTGGAATTTACTTGCTACTGCTTTTAGTGCAGTCTATGAAAGTGTTGGCGCTGTTCCTGCACTTGTTACCTACTGCGCGGGAGATTCTTCCTGCAGAGCGATGAGGCCCGACAAACCGGCAGCATGAGCATTACTCGGGAATATGTGTCACTTTTGGTACGAACCTCACATTTGTTGTTGCTGTTGCTGTTGTTTGGTCTTGTTTTTGAAATAGGGTCTCACCATGTAGCCCACTCTGTCCGGGAATTCACTTTGCAACTTAGGCTGGCCTGGGACTCTTGATCCTCTTGCCTCAGACTCCCAAGTAACTGAGATTATGAGCCACCAGGACCAACTAAATTTTATTTATAAAGATAGTATGGTTTTATGACTAAAAGCAAACAGGTAGATTGCTAGCAGGCACCAAAACCATCTTTTAGGTTAATAATGATTCTCTCCTTGGCCTAACTCCACGTAGGCTCTCTGAGCGGCTTTCTGAGCTCTCCTCTCAGAAGCCCCTGGCATTCGGACTCCATGTTGTCTCTACATGGTCCATACTGAGACATGCTAAAGCACATTATCCATCTTCATCTCATCTCCACCACTCTGAGCTACTTCACCCTGGTCCTACTTCATAAGGATCCTATCAAGTAGGTTAGAAAGTCCCCCTAATCCTGAGCTTTCACCTTGGGAGTATTCTGCCTTTGACTCCAGTCCTTCACTACTTCTTCTTGGCTACAAATTCCACATTTTCTTATTGTGTGGGAGTTGATGTTAGTTTCTTCTCCACTGCAAAAACCCCTATCAGTGGTCTCTAAACTTATTTGAAAGGTCCTAAATATGCACATCCCTGTGCAATGTTTTATCATTCTTTAACAAGTCATTAATAGCTTTTCCTTCAGCAGTCACTGTGCTTCAGTGGAAATTGGAGGATTCAGCAATAAACTGAAAACGGAACTAATGTGAGGACAGTGGCCCTTTAGGGGACAGGCGCTAAGAGGCTGTGCTAAGGAGACCCAAGGCAGTCTGGGCAGGCTTGCAATGCTAGTCTCTTGGCCAGAATGAAAGCTGCTCTGTTTATTCACAAGTATTCATTAAATCTCTCTGTCCTAGATACCTTTTCTGATTATAATGTCACTTAAAATTTTAAGTCTTAAAAATGAAAAAAAAAATATAACTGACAATTTTGACAAGTTTCCAAATTTAGAATTCTCCATGGAAAATTAGGAATTCCGTGTTCTTGTATATTTTCCACCTACTTTAATGGTAAAAAAGCATCTTTGAACAATTCTCTTACACACTGAAGGACACTTGATTGTGCAGAAACATGAGCCACTTGTACCACTGTCATAATGCACAAGTGATTATCCACATTTGCACATATGCACCCTACTAACCCATTTCCCAAATCTGAAATACTTATTTTACTGACTTATGGGTTATAGGATAATTAACTCCCATATATTCTGAAGATTTAGGTACACAGATAACATTTTGCCCATACTTTAGAATAGGAAAGCCTTTCAACTCAAATATGTAAGTTGTAATTGGAGGGTTGGTTTAATTATTATTTTTATGTAGCCAGATTCATATTTAGCTATCTGAGTGAATTCAAAATTCACATTTCCTTTTTGTAATTTGTACCTTTGTGTAGTTGTGACCCTGTTTTTGTGCCTATTGTCTCTATCAGCACCTTCCATACATGTCATAAAGGTTCTAGAATAGAAAGTCTCAACTAAAGCTGACCTTGCTCTTCCAAAATCCACAAACTTGCTCTTGTAAAGTCAAGGTTTCCTTTTTAATCTTTGAGTCATTAGTGTGTTTAGAATTAGTTCCCAATCTCTACCTCATGCCTGTTCTTTAAACTCCAACTTATATTCTTAAACCACTCAACAATTACAGTGGAAGCTTTAAGTACTTGGAACTGTGGAAGACTCAGATAAAAGAACTCAAACCAAGTAAGCAAGTGAACAAAATTCAGTTGTGCTCAGTGATAGAGGAATGCACACAAGCAGCTGGACAGAAGAGGAGGCTGCTGTTGCTGGAGCGTACAATGGGATCAAGGCTTTAAAGAAACAGTAGCTGTCAACTACATCAGTCAATGGGGAATGATGGTTAACTAACACCAGGTAATGGGATTAGCAGCTACTTCTTACTGAGCATGCACTCTTCTCTGTGCTCTCTCCACTCAACTACCCTTCAGGCATGCTACTATAAGATTCCTCTTTTAGAGTTGAGAAACACGAGGTGTGTGGAGAAAAGGAAATTCCTCTCATGTCACATCTAGCCTGGGTTTGGAGCTTGAAAGCACATGCTTAATGACCACTCTGTAATCTCCCACTGAGAAACATGTGCGAGAACAGGACAGACCAGTGCCTGAATAACAGAGCATAGTTTCTTGGAAATAACTGTATTTCTCTTTTTGCTAGTAACTGTGACAAAAATACATGACAGAAGCCACTTAAAGAAGGCAATGTTTTACTTTAGATCAGGGTCTCAAGAGTCCATGGTGGCAAGAGCATGCAGAGTAGCTACTCACATGCTGGCAGGTGAAGAAGCAAACCCTAGACTAGAAGGATGGATGGGTGTGTCTGCCAGGGAGGCCCCAGGTCCCAAAGTTTTCAAAAATTACAAACCATCTGGAGAGCAGGTATCCCTTGCGGGGGTACATTTTATAATCACATGAGAAGTGAGTGAGTGAGAGAACAGGCAGGAACAAACTGTTAAGAGGCGTCCTTCTTTGCTGTGCTGCTGCCCTGGTGCTTGGTTCTGTGTGGCGGTGATGGCACACTTGCCACCAGACGGTATTTACTGCTGGACAGGCACAATTGGATTGCCAATCAACAAGGTCCTCTGGAGAAGATTCAGAGTATTGGTTGGAGGGGTGAGAATGGACCACTTGGACATCTATTTCAACTACAGAAGCAAGAAAGAGTAAGCGGCAAACCTCATACACTTCTCAGCATACAGAAGACAGTCAGCAGATCCTCAGGATGCTTGGCTGAGAGGACAGACTTGATCCTCACAATGTTTTGTACTTAAAGACACACAATAGTGTCATCCACTTAGAGATCTAACACAGAATGGGAAGTAAATGGGAAGGCAGAATGTGTTACCGCTTGGATCTTAAATGTCCTTGGAAAGAACATGTGTTAAAGACTGGAACCCCAACCTGTAGAGATATTGAAATGTGGCAGAATCAGTAAAAGGTAGAGCCTAGCAAAAAGAAGTTAGGTGACTGGGAACATGCCCTTAAAGGGATTTGACACCCCAATCCTTCGTTCCTCACTGGTTTCCAGCCATCACGAGGTAAGCAACCACCTCTGCTTCATGCTCCCTATCGTGATGTTCTTCTGTCCATCACAGGACCAAATGCAATGAGGACAGCTGACCACAGGAACCAAGTGAAACCATGAGCCAACTAAGCCTTCTTCCTCTCAGTTGATTCAGCACAGGTATCAACTACACTTGCCAGCTAACACAGAGTGGAAGTCTGTTCAGGTCTGGACTTGGTCTTGTGATTTGGTTAGAGGCTACTAGGCATTCAGTTGAGATGGAGGTGTAGTGATCAGAATGCATAGAAGTTTGAAAGTATGGCAGGCCTAGTCATACTTGTGAATGACAGTAGCTAGGCAGCTGTAAGGAACACCTGACCTCAGCTCTAAAGAGAAACCTGGGAAATCACAGGTTAAGGGCTAACAGAAGAAAATGCTCCATGAAGCTGCTTGAGAATGTGGATGATGGTGTCAATGAAGGCCCAGAAAGAAAAGGCCTTGATGAGGCACAACCAAGCCAATGACAACAATTGCTTCAAAAATAAAACAAAAATATGATAAAGACAAACAAGCAGACATTCTCAACCTTGTACTCAACCAAGGCATTTCAAAGCAGAATACCGTCCAGTAAAAATATAAATGGATCCTTTTATTTTTCACCTTGTTCATATACTGAATCTCTGCCGTGCATATGACTATTTACTGCACCTTGAAGCATAAGAGAAATTAAGGAGAAATAAGAAAATAAAACAACTTACAATTTCTCTGGCAGTGCTATACAGTGAAGAAACAACCTAAGAGAAAAAAGACGTTGAGTGCAGTAGAGCTGAGTGAAGCTGTGCTAAGGTGAAAGGGAAAAATGAGCTTGGTAAAGACAGCTGCTGAACACGAATGTTTCATAGCAGGCTTTGGAAGAGGCGTTTTCAGACTACTTAGCAACTCTTCAGTCATACAGGGTGCACTAACAAATGAATCCATTGTTACATCTTTATTACATCCTCTAACCTCCACATTGCCCAGAGCACTGTAGATGACACCCCAAACTGCACAGTAGGGTCTTGAAGAAGGGTACTGACAACATTAATAAACGGGCAAAAGCAAGAATCAATAAATATGTGGTGGAAAACACAGGCTTCTCTATCAGGAAGAACACGGATGACCATTCTTGCCTTCACTTACTAACTCTCCATACACTGGGTAATGCTCGAAGCTTCCATTTCATAATTGATCATTGTCTTAGTTAAGGTTTCTATTGCTGAGAAGAGACACAA
This sequence comes from Peromyscus maniculatus bairdii, assembly GCF_049852395.1. Lineage (NCBI taxonomy): Eukaryota > Metazoa > Chordata > Mammalia > Rodentia > Cricetidae > Peromyscus > Peromyscus maniculatus. The sequence goes on from NC_134861.1 coordinate 28,345,605, forward strand.
TGACCACAGCAACTCTTATAAAGGAAAACATTTAATTGGGGCTTGCTCACAGTTTCAGAGGTTTAGTCCATTATTGTCATGGTGATAAGTACGGCAGCATGTAGGCAGACACAGTGCTGGAGAAAACACTGAGAGTTCTACATCATGATCTGCAGCAACAAGAAGTGAACTGAACTGTCTACCACTCTGTGCATAGCTTAAGCATATAAGACCTTAAAGCCCACCCCCACAGTGACACACTTCCTCCAACAAAGCCACACCTACCAATAAGGCTATACCTCCAAATAGTGCCACTCCCTAAGGTCAAGCATTGAAACACATGAGTCTATATGGGCCATACCTATTCAAACCACCACAATCATATAGTATATTTCACTGTTTACTGACAAGACCATAAAAAAAATCACAGATAACACTCCATATTTGTTATCCATAGCACATACTGTACTTTCTCATTTAGTCTGGACAACTTTTAATTGTACATTATTATCATTATTGTCCTTCTATACATAAAGAAACAAAAGAACAAAGGAGAGTTCAGACACTTATTCAGGAACACACAGAAATAGATAGAAGGCTATCTTTGACCATCTCATCCTGAAGGAAATGATATTAGACTCTCCAGACAAGAATGACAAGAAACACCATGGTGGTCTCAGTAAACATGGTGTATAGTCTATGGATGCAGAAGAATAAGAATGTGTGGTGACAGAATTTGGATAAGCAGAGGATATGCCTAACATGGCTGCTATTCAACAAGTCCTTCTTAACCTCAAATATAATAAAAATCCCATGGCTCTAGAAAGATACTTATATATACATAAATACATATGTGTATATATTCACAGGCATACAAGACGTGAGTATATTCTGTTTTATGTATACATGTTTATATATATATAACCAATTTTTAAGAGCAAATACACCCAAGTGACAATGGTGATGTTTTTCCTTGCTAAAGGGAAAGCTATGCTGGTGGGAATGAAGCTTCAACTCAGCCTGTTGCCCTGCTCAGAAGCAGACAGTCTGTCAATCAACCGGGAGGTATCTTACCCGGGAGTGGAAAGGCAGTCACCTAACTGCTCTCTACCAATTTAGTTGGGGTTTCATTCTAACTATTATTTGAAGTGCCTAGAAATTAATGTAATATTTCCTGTACTCATTTGCGTTGCCTGCGGGCTGGAGGCGCCCCTGTGAGGGCCAGAGTTGGAGAGGGAGCTGTATCCAGGGCAACTCAGAACCAAGTTAAAGCAGGAGCAGTGCTTGTAGAGCAGGGCTGACACTGGGATTAGGAGCTGTTCTAGGAGGCTGTGCCAGCCTGATAAATTGAAGTGGTAATTTGGGATTTCACCAGAGAGAGCAGTAAATGTAATAGAATGAGAAAAAAATCCAATGGGAGCAAAGAATGGGGGAGCCATCCAAGTTGGTTTGTGAGGTTTGGTTGGGTTAGGTTTTGCTTTTTAATTCGAGTCCCTCCTTTTGCCTCTGCATTTGAAGCCTGAATTTGAGCATCTCTTCTGCTACTGGAAATCTATTAGTAAAGTGGATTGCCTTTGTTAGTCTAAATTGCTGTGTGTTTGCAAATACATTTCAAGAGCATGCCACTCAAGAGGAAGCTTCTCCAGGACCCAAATTGCAGTGTCTATAAGTAACTCTTGACCTCGATGCATCTATGCCCTGTGTGTAATGAAAGTAGGTGCAGAAGCGGTTGACATCTTCCCAAACTATTCATCTCTTATTGATTCACTTGTTCTATTGTGAGCAGAGAGACACCTACACACTAGTTTAAAATTAGGAGCTCCTGAGACTGTGATGAATGAAAGAGACACAATTTGCCCTGTGGGATTTGAAAGCACAGAATTTTTTCAGCTAGGGTTGTTGGGGACCTTATTGTCCTGGCACACCCCAAGCACATTCATTTATTTATAATTTATTTCTTTAGTCTATACATCCCTGTACATTTACAGGATTGCTATATTTAACCACAGTTGCCTGGTAAATCTTCCAAGTGCTATATAATTTTTAAAGGAAGGAAAAATTTTGAACATTCAAATTAATTGTGGAGTATAATGGAGATGGGATGTGGGGACAAGGTTTGAGATTCCTCTCATTAAATTAAAATTCAGTAACTCACAAATAACGCTGCCCCATGCACACTAGAGAAAAACCAACCCATGTAAGGAAACAGTTTACAAAGGCAGCATAGGCTCCTTCAAACACACAGCTTAGGCTCTGTTTCTACTGAAAATTTCTCATTTCTAACACTTTTGTTTGATTTTTTTAATATAAAATAAATAGTCACCATCATGTTCACAAGAAATCTGTCATCTTACTTTCAGAGCCAGGATTTATTTTTAAATTTTCCTGCTCTACCTACAAATTAGTAACAGGGAAGAGCCACATAACCCATTAGTGGCTAAGTCCTGAGGGTGACCCACACAGCAAAGGAAGAATTGCAGTGGTAGAGATAGGCATGTTCTTCTCAGTGGTAACAAAGCCAATGGCCTAGTTCTACATTATCTTTGCCTTGTGGTAATTCCTGGGCTTGGGACAGTGACGAGGATTTCTTTGGTTTTCCATATAGACAGCTGTGCATATATACCCTGGTTCATTCTGTCCCTTCCCCTTATGGACATGGCTCCGTTCCTTTGTAACACCTTCCCCAAAGTGCATATGCCAGAAAACGTTTCATGACCCTCTCTTAAAAGTCTGTACTGCATTCATGTTTATTACCACTTATCTTTAAAAAGGCATTTCCAGAGTCTGTATACTTAACTCCCCACCCCAAAAGAGGCCTATGCACGCACACACACACACACACACACACACACACAAACACACACACACACACACACACAAACACACACACACACACACACACACACAAAGAGAGAGAGAGAGAGAGAGAGAGAGAGAGAGAGAGAGAGAGAGAGAGAAGTCTTGCCTCCCTTTCCTCACCTAAGCTCAAACAGCCTTGTAGAAATTTAAGAGAACAACAAAGTTTGGGCCACAAAAGTATCAGTTTTTCCACTAACTCCCTCTCCTGTGACTAGTGCAACTGTTATCTAACTAAAGAGATGCAGGCAAACCCCTGCCTTATAGAAATGCTATGTAAACATTGGGCAATTTAATACTTTAAAGTCCAATACCATGTCTGATTTCACTGAATTGTAAATGTCTTGTCAAAGGCTATCCTTTGCTTACATGCCAATACATGTTTTATTCCTTTTTGCCTTCATTTGGCTCTAAATTGTCAGACAAAATTAATTCTCTTTTAAGTTTTTCATACTATAATCTCAAAAATTGAGTTTGAGCCTAAAGATTAAGCCCTGTCCACACATGAAGACAAAGATGAATCCTTTCCCTTTCACAGGAGGACCCTCAGCACAACATGCCTGCAGTTAACACAGTAGCTCATTCGCCTTTTGCACAATAAGCTCTTGACATCTGCCACAAAAAAAAAAAAAAAAAGAAAAAGATTCTAAAGCAGTATTGTAAAATTCCAGGGAAAAGATTCCTCATAAAGCATAATATTCATGTGTTTCAGAGAATAATTTTAAAAGCTAAACTCCCAGTTCCACTTCTTCAGAGAACCAAATCTTGACAACTAGTTACATGAAGTTATCTGTGCATTAGGAAAAGGCTTGATGGGAAATCACAAAGGAGAGCACTCGCTGGCCGGTATTCCACAGGTATGCCGCTGGGTGTCTCATTTTCATTTGCTCACAAGCTGCCTGCTGATGCTGATGCTGGCCATCCCTGAACTACTCAGTGTGGCCAACAGCACTGAACACAGCTCCATTTATTCATCTCTTCTGTGCACTCCTTCCTTCAATGCATATTTTTAAATACACAGATCAACTGTCCTATGCTATTCCTGTCTCACAAATAACATGGAAGTGTAACTAGAGTTTTCGTGCCTTGCCCACAGTCAGGACAAATCTCTGTCACCCGCCAGTCCCACAGCCGCTCAGATCCAACCAAGTAAACACAGAGACTTATATTGCTTACAAACTGTATGGCCGTGGCAGGCTTCTTACTAACTGTTCTTATAGCTTAAATTAATCCATTTCCATAAATCTATACTTTGCCACGTGGCTCATGGCTTCTTCACACGCTGCTTGTCATGGTGGTGGCTGGCAGTGACTCCCTTTCCCTTCCTGTTCCTTTAATTCTCCTCTCTGTTAGTCCCGCCTATACTTCCTGCCTGGCCACTGGCCAATCAGTGTTTTATTTATTGACCAATCAGAGCAATTTGACATACAGGCCATCCCACAGCATGAAAGAACTATACATCTCTTTGTAATTACATAATTTTTCAGTGCCTAGGAAAACTCTTGGTGAGTAGGATATATGGTAAAGAAGAGTCAGTTCTTAGGAAGGGAGGAAATGAGAATAACTAATAAATCTAGGACTAATAACGATGGAATCCTAGAAAGCCACTGAGTCTAATATTTTCACATATAAAATAAGCAGGACAAGGTCTCCCTGAGGCCTCCCTCTTGTTTTTAGACTCAGTAATGTAGTAGTAAAGGAGAACACACAATATGTTTGTTTTGGCCACTTTTTTTTAGAATGCCACCAGGCAGTGGTGGTGCGCACCTTTAATCAGGCCAGGCTGGTCTACAGAGTGAGTTCCAGGAGAGCCAGGGCTACACAGGGAAACCCTAAGCGATTTTCCAGAAGAGCTAATAGATTGTGACAGAGAGGGAGAAAGACAAGAAGGAATGAAGAGGCTGAGGACCACTGTTGAGACTGTAAGTGTCCCCCCAAAAAACTAACTGCCAATCTCCAACCCACATATCTAGATGTATTATCAATGTTACAGCACTTGGACTAGGTATTAATTAGTAAGATTGTTGAAAAGAACACACATTTTTGTTTGTTTGTTCATTTTTATCAGTTATAAACTCTTTTTCTACTTTACTCATAGGAAAGGTTAATTCCTCCAAAGAGGATCAGGAAAAATTGAGTAAAACTCGTCTTTATCACAAGAAGAGATGGGTCTTGATAAGACACATTAATCTCATAACACAAGCTTAGGGGTGCCCAGTCCGTGGAAGGATTATGTGATCCCTCACCTCACAAGGGTATGCAGGCTCCCGGATGGACAGGGATGTAACTGCTGCTTTAAAAGATTCTAGAAGTGCTTTCATCACTTTATCCAGCTTTCCTAAATAATTTATTAACTACCCAACTAAAATACACTTTGCATTTTGTTATGCAGACATTTTTATCTATTTATTGATGGAAGTAAACACAAATATGCAGGGGGATTTCCTTGGCATCATATGGGGCCACAGAACAGATTTCCTCTAAAGAAAAGTTTTTTATTAGGATAACTTAATGATTTGATAGAAGAAAGGAAGAGGTGGACAAGTTTCCAAAATTTTCTTGTCTTTTGTCAGTAGGAGAAAAGGAATTGTCTGACAGTGCACAAATTATAAGCAAGGAAAAAAAAGGATCATTACGTATGAAATGCCAATTGTATAGAATATAGAGATGTGATCTGTGTGTGTGTGTGTGTGTGTGTGAGAGAGAGAGAGAGAGAGAGAGAGAGAGAGAGAGAGAGAGAGAAACAGACAGACACACAGAGAGAGAGAAGGGTGACAGAGACAGAGAGAGATTCTCACAGCCATACAGAATTAACAATACAATCTCATCACATAAAATTACATTACAATCTGCTGTAGAACATGAGACTACAAAATTGGGGTTAACTGAATTGTCCAAGGTCATGCAGCTAGTCTCTTGTGTATTCAAATAAATTTGTTGGACTCCAAAGCCTACTTTTTCTCTCAAAGGCCATTTTCTGCGGAGTAGAAAAGTTACCTTTCAAAGCAATGCAAACATATGAACTTGGGACTTGAAGGATTAGCGGGAATTGAACGGGCAGAAAGAGAAAGCAGGTGGAGGGCCAGCTTAAGCAGGGGTGGAAAAAAGGGTGGTGAAAGAAGCGCCAGGGTGTGTATGTGGAAATGCATGGGGCAAAACAGACAAATGGAAGGCCAGAGTTACCCAGAGTTTTAGATGCCAGGTGTAGAGAAGCAATTCTGTACTTCAAGTGACAATGAGGAACCAATGAAAGCCTTAAGGAGGATGTTACAAGCTGAAGCAATGGTAAGAGATCTTCCTGAAGAGCTAGTAGATTGTGCCAGAGAGGCAGAAAGGCAAGAGGGAATGAAGAGCTGAGGACCACTGTTGAGACTGTGAGTGTCCCAAAGACAGAACTTCAAGGCACTATCATCACTTCAATTTCTTGTGTGTACACATGCTGCATCTAATAAAGTCTGTTCTCATTTTTTTTCATTTATCTTTCTATTTTTTACTGAAAGAAAACTTAAAGTACAAAATGGAGCCCTAGTTCTCATCAGTGGACTTCAGATCCCTGAGGGTAATGGGTCAGGTCCCCAGAGGGCCCCACATTTTCAATAGGCTGTTTGCACACATGAGCAGGGCTCATACATTTTGTTCATGGCCCTGAAACAATTGATGTACTCCAGTATATAGTGTATGTTTTTTATAATTACACCAGAAGAAGGCATTCTTTATGGAAACAAATGTGCTTTTTAAAAACACATTTCTGCAAAGCAGCAGGCAAGGCATTAATAACAAAGTGAAATGATGAACCGAATGCAGGTCTGAGAAAAATTCTATATTTGTATTATACAGGCATTGTTTTCACTCCCAGCACCTTATTTTTCATGTACATAAAGAGAAAGCAAGCTACAGCAGGGTGAGACAAAGATCAATGCTGAATGTATTACTTGGCACTGGTCAGATGCAGTTTAATAAGAAAAAAATTGATCCATTAAGCTAAACCTAATTTTTGGCCGAAAATGGTTGAAATCTCTTCTTTATATTGCTAGCTTCATAAAGACCTTTAATATTTGGAAGAAACAACTCAAGGCTGAGTTTAATAAGATTAAATGTATTGCAAATATACTTAACAAGAATCTATCAAGTTGTTAATGATTGCTATTAATATCAAACAATTTTTGTATAGAATTTTATATTAGAGCAGTTGTGAAATGCAGCTATAAGAAACGCAATATGAAAAGGTCTTCAGGTAATTTGTAGCAACTACAGTTGTAACCGCAGAACTCAAATCTTAACCTACAAGATATAGTCATTCATTTTATCAATCCAGTTTCTAACACAAGCGCAATTCAATTGTAAGTATTTGGCACTGGTCTTTGTATCTACGCAGCAAAATCCAGAAGGAGCACATCTACTTTAGGCAGCTGCACAGGTTCATGGCAGGATGTTAGGAAGTGCTGTGCTAAGACAAGATTAGAATTATTTCTGAAAACGAATCTGAATTTCAGAGAAATTCTTCTAACTCCTCTTGAGTCATAGGCTGTTAAGGCAAACTCTTTCACTCTCCACGTTTATAAAACCATGGCTCTTGGCAGCTGTAAGGGAATTCTGTGACTGCTTGGTTCTGTCAGCCCATGTGCACATGCAAAGTATGTACCTGCAGACTGACTCTGAGATCATCGGCCAAGTGTACAGAGAGTTGGTAAAAGACCAAATTTTTAACTTGTAAAGTGAAAAACATACAGTCCTCAAAAAGTGAAATAGAAACTTGTTATAACCCCCATACATCAACCTGAAACCACATTGGAAACGAATTCCTCTGCCTCAGTAACGAAAATGTTGGCCTGAATGTTCTAATTCTTTATTCCTTCTATTTATATGGAGGCTCACTATTTATTATACTACAATAAGCCCCAAAATACACACACACACACACACACACACACGCACACGCACACGCACACGCACACGCACACGCACACTCACATGCACATGCACACGCACACGCACACACACCCCTCCAAACTCAGTCAATATTTAATATGCATCCACAAAAATCAGAATATTTTAAGATGCATAAATTTTAAAAGCACCTACACTAAGAAAGTGTTTTCATAATAACTGTATTCACAAACTTTGAAAAAGGAAAAATCCTGTTCTTGTGTTTATTTAAAAAAAAAATCCCTTCAGCCTGAGCACTGGGTGGGGAACTCTATTCTTTTACCTCTGGGGTACCAATTTAAATTGCCTCTGAATCAGGAAGAAAAAACATATTTCTTCCAACTTAATGGCGGTTCAGTACAGTATATAAAATGGATAGGAGTCTCAGTACACTCACATTAGAGACTTGTTATTCAGAAGAAAGAGAAGAACTGAAGGATTATGGGGTGAGGGCGTATATCTGCCCCATACACTGTACATTCCACATGTCAGAAGGACATTCGGTACTTAGAAATGCCTTTCAGTTCACAGGGCACTAGCTAAGTGCACCTCATAATTCCTAGATTCATTGGAAGCTGTTTAATATGAAAACTTGCAAATCCCAATGATTTTCAGGCAGGACACCCCCCTTGCCAGAGCAATAGAGTGACCAAATTCTAAAATGGTGAGGTCACAAGGTAGCATGAAACACTCCCACCATGGTATTATAACTCCTAAATATTTTAACTGCAAAGAATGATATAAGAACTCCACTGATGATTAATTTGTATTTTAAGCATATAAATCATGTCTTGGTTGTCATGCTAATACTGATTTAGAAAAATACACACTTCAGCTTATATTGATCTGTTTTTCTAATTCTTCATCAGGAGGGTCTAATATGGCTGTTTTTGCAATTTACTTTCCAAGTTATCCTTTTAGGAGATGAAGTAACCAAAAGATATTGAAAATCCAAAGTAAATTACATCGTACCAGTTAGACTTCCCTGAAGGAATGGATGCACCCTTCTAATCCGCTCAGCTCACAACTAATAGGCAGGGGATTTGGCTCTGTCTTAATCTTTGCTAAACTAGGACTCTCTTTTCAGTACACAACATTTGTCTTCAGGACATCTATCAAATATTCAGTATATCTCTAACAAAATTAAATTTTCTATTAAATTACAATCTATATTATGAATCAGAGCCTTGAAATATATATATATATAAAACCCAATATTATGTTGTTATGCTTACTAAAGTGCACAGAAAAGGAATGATTTGGAAATCATTGTAACCATTTTTTAAGTTCCAAACACACAATTAAAAAAATTCAAAATAGCTTGTTCATACAGTTGGCATTTATGTGTAATTTGTCAGCAATGGAAAAAAGGATCCAAATAGCCATGGAAAGGATGACTAAATAAACAAACAATGAAAATTAACTCTAATCTAAATGAAACTAGAATTTCATTACTGTTACAGGACACAATTGTCTTTTTATAAGTTTAAATGAATCCTCTTCTCTGTGTACACATGCATGTAAACAGAGTACAGATGTATCAATGTGTATTACACTATAGAATGATAAAGAAGACAGTCGACAACCAAATTTATCAAAATTGTGGGATTAAGTAAATGCGGCAGTAGTTTCTAGAGTGAAAACAATATGAAGATGTGGAATACTTCCTGGGCATTTATCCTTCAATGTCATCCAGAGAAAAAAAATTACTACCATGAAAAATTGTCAATAGTGGTCAGAAAACCAAGAGCAATCCATAGTCAGTGCTTCAGACTTCACTGAACTGTAGGAAGGAAATTAATACATGAAACACAACCTAGTAAGAATCCAACCCTATGAAAATGGACAAGGGATTCTGAAGGCTGAATGAGCTTTAAAAGGAAAGTGAGCTCAGGAAACCACAGTTGGGTTCTAAGTTATCAATTGTGTGATTTTTAAACCAAAGACAGAATCATAGCATAGGGTAGGCTTTGGTCTAAAAAGTCTGAAATGGGAAAATAAACATGAAAATTATTAACCATCTCTTGAGAACATTAGTTTTTCCTTTCATCAGCTTAAAGATACAGTCATTAAATTAAATACGTTTCCCCAGGTAAACTGATGGTCACCCTTGTTGCAATCTTTGCTGCATTTCCTATAAATGTGAGTTATTGTCACTGAGCATCTCTCTGTGTGCCTTTAAAAATATATAACAAATTTACAAAACAAATCATGAGCCATGTAGCATCTTCCAGGTTTATTCTGTTTAGTGAATGCTTAGTATAAAACTGTTTTTGTTAATTCAAACAACATCTACATCCTGATGCCAGAAATAGATCCATTTTGACTTGTACTTTACCTTCAAAAAGGTTTGTTTTCAATGCTGCATTCTGTGAAGTTTCCTAATAATATACATCAATATTTAGTTAATCAGGATAATGGAGGGATAGAGGTTATAGATCACAAAAATCATGATTAAGACAAAGCTAATAAAAATGTTTTTAATGGAGTCAATGTAAACTTACTTAGTTAAAATTACATTTAGCTGACTTACTTAATTATGATGCATTTAGACAATAGAACACAGACCAATTCTGAATACATGCACATTTAACATGTATATTTAGTTTATAAAACTAAAATGTAAATGCATACATATACATTAAAATGTGGACTTATAGAAATGTATTACTTTATGTGATATACAATGCACATATAGAATTTTAGTGTTCTAGATAAGTTTTTACATATGAAATAATGTTAAAATACAATGGTTGGTTATGAGACAGTCTTTTTATCTGTAAAATTTAATTTTTTCAAGAAGTATTTGTAATTCATAAGATGAAGATATTTTTGATGTTGAGAAAAGCATCTGTCCAATATCAGGCAGTCTGTAATGTAAAGGAAAGTGTTGAACCTATCAATGCCTCCTGTGAAGCAAGTTACTTCCTTCCTGTTTTTCCTCCTCCACTTCAAGGTCACACACGATGGTTCAACACATCAGCTTATACTTAGCCACTTGTTGGATGTGAATCCCATGCTGTTTTTCAGATCAAATTATCCAAGTAGAATGTGCATCAGTTACCTCCACTCTAAGACCCTGAATTCCTTGTCTACTGGGAGTAGCTCTCTATGCTCTCTGCAGGCTAGTGAGAGCAGCCCTGCTCAGTAAGTACCCTCCAGAGGGCCTTTGCATGCTTTGGGGCTTTGTCTTTTTTTATTGTTTTAGCATACTTTAAGAACATAATTATATTAGTTAACTTGCTTATATATTTTCAAATAAAAAAGAAGTCTTTATGATATTTTAAATTATAACTCAGATTTTCCAGCACTTTCTTTTTCCTCCTGTCCTAATTGTTAAGACTATTTCAAGTTTTTTGTTTTTTTGTTTTTTCTTGAATGTTAACTTTTTAGGTCAGGCTGTCAATACTGTTGACTGTATAGCCACTCACTCCACAAGTAGGCAGCACAGACTCTTGTAGTAAGTAAGCAGAAAGCATTACGGAGCATCTATTAGTTAATACATACTTCTTAAAAGTAAGTATCATCTAATATACAGCATTTGTTCTGAGTAGACTTAGAATTATTTCATTTCACTTAAAACCTGGTAAATCTGAAAACTGCTTCGATTTCAATTAATTTTATTTATTTTTTGACTCAGCTGCAAGATTGGTCAAGATATTATATAATTAAATTGAGTCAGATAACAGTGGTACAAGAAAGGCATTTAAAGTGATACAAAGAATCTTTTGGTCAATATTGTTTCTATGCCAGCCCTTACATTTTTTTCTGCTTGCTCTACTTGAGAAAACAATGAAAAAGAAATAAAGGAGAGAGAGATTTTTCTTTGGTTCAAGTGTGCATTTGCTTCAACTAGGACTTGTTAATTATGCTGATCAAAATATTTGCACAAGACTGTTTAGTGATTCTCTCTTGGGGCTCTAGACATGGCTCAGCACTTAGAGCTGGCTGCTCTTTCAGAGGACTGGAATCCAGACCCCGGAACCCATGAGCAACTCACAACCACCTGTCACTCCAGCTCCAAGGAATTCAGTGTCTTTTGAGTGAATGCACACATGCACACAACACATACACACAAAAAAAATTAAAATAAAAAATAAATCTTAATATTCTTCTCTTCAACCATCCAAATGTGGATTTAGGGAATTTCGATGATAAAATGGCCACTGAAAGGCTGAGTGTAAACAAAATCTTTGCAATGACTGCAATAGGAAACAGTTTTCCCAGGAACATTACCCATGCTAACCCAGCACTTTTAGGAGGGGTCTAATTAAAGTTGTCAAATGCTATTGCAATTTTTTCCTAAAATTGAATATAATCAAAATAAGAGTAAATATATATTAATGACTGTGTGTTCAATCAGTAACACCACTAATTTAGTCATTTTAATAGACATCATACATACATTTCATTTACACATACATTTCAATTACTGAAATGCATAGCTACCCTTAGGCATGTAGAACTTCACATCTATAAATTTTACAGATGTGGCATATACCTACAGGGTTGTAAATACCTGTACAATAGTCTATGGTATTTATAATCTCATTTTGCCTAGTCAATGCCATGTGGCTTAAGTTTTAAAGAAAAAAAAAAAACTAGAGATAAAACTTCTTGAACTGAGTTCTTGAGGGAACTAAAGAATACACTGAGAGAGTAGGGGGAACCTATCTGCTATGCAGAATGCCTGAAGATCCTGCAGAATGGAAATTAAATGGGAAAGGGGAACTAGACTCAATTTTTCCAATGATTGATCCTTAATGCTTCGTTCTTTTGTGCATATGTTCAATCCTTGCATTACTGAGTGTGGTACACTCTCCACTGAGTAGCATTACTGTCTCCATGTGGAACATTCTCCAGAGTAGTGTTTCTCTCTGCATGTGGAGCACTCTCCACAGAGCAACACTGCTGTCTGAGTGTGGAACACTCTCCACAGAGTCGCATTGCTGTGTCCATGTGGAACATGCTCCATGGAGTGATGTCTGCACGTGGTACACTCTCTATGGTACCATGACTACCACTGTCCAGTCTGTATGGCACCTTCTCATGAAACGGTAGGGTTCTAGGAAAGTAAAATGCAAGAGAAGAAACAAATGCAAGGGCAGTAAGCAAGCTGACCTTACCCACTGGTCACGTGACCGGGTGAGCTGACCTTACCCACTGCTATGTGAGCTGGTGGATATTTCCACTCCCCACATTACTGCAGAAATATGTGCTGGTTTTCATTTTTATAGTTTCAAATCAGTATTCCAATCACTAACTATTAAGGTGGTGTTATCATGCAATAGCTATAAGAAGGCTGTTTCCCAGTGTCTGATCTGAAGGAAACCCAACACAAAACACAGCTATAATTAAAAACAGAACACATGTGTGATTTCTGGGGAAACAAACACTATTTACTCATAATGACTTCTGAAGATTTCCATAATCTATGGGAGAGAACACAAAGGCTCATATTCTCAAACTACTAAAAATACACACATACCCTGCCTTCCTTCCCCTTAACTACATTGGAATTAAAAAATTATTATTGAAGTAAGGCATTATTTTTCTGTCTTGGAATCACAAGACACTCTTTTCTGAAAGGGGACACACACACACACACACACACACACACACACACACACACACACACAAATCTGGGTCTTAAGTGAGAAAGCAACAGAGAAATTATCCACCATATTTTGTTTAAATGATGTTTTAAATATGCAGCCCTGCTTGCCAAGGTCACTCACTGCTGTGCTTGTAGGAAAGTGAGTGAATCTGTCAGCCAACTTTCATACTCAGAATCCCTGAGAAAAATCATCTTTCAACAAACCAGCCCCTAAACAAGTCAGATGGGGATAGGAATGGCAAGATCTTCACTCTTAGAAGGCATTGCAATTTAGAAGTTAAAAGAAGCAAGTTATGTTATTTTCATGGAGAGCAAAGTATGGCAGAGGTTTGTGAAAGCTTAGGGAAAGATATTTTTATTTTTTTTAAAAAAAAGGAAGAACATAGTTGTACTTCTCTAAGAAGCCAGAACATCTGTATAGCGTAGAATCTAAAAGAATGTGTGTGTAGGTTTGAATCTCACTTGTGCCATTTGCTAATTAAGAGAATACAGAGAAGTTGTTTAACCCTTCTGAAACACAGTTAGTGAAATGGGATTTTTATTACAGGAAAAAAAATCCCTACAGTCACCCAGCTTCTCTACCTTAGGTCTGTTGGGGAGAAAGTCCTTGGGATTTAAGGTATTTCTTGTCCCACTTCCATAAATATTCTTATGGTACAAACATGCAGATAATTTCAGAGAACAAACATCAAGTGTTTCTCATGCATAAGATAAGGCCATGTAGACATGTGTGTATGTGAATATGTTAAATATACATTCACATTTCTCTGACTGCATGAGAAATGGACGGCAGTATTTCTCTCTGCACAGTGAGACTTAGAGGATTTTTTTCGGTGGGGGGCACAATGAGGGAAATTTTAACTTTCATTTTATCCCCTCCTGTAATGTCTAAGTCTTTAACAATGTACATAGATGATTATGTGATTCAAAATAATTTGGAATACAAACAAATTATTTCAAACAGCATGAGACAACGTAACTTTTTCAGTACATGAGAGCAATGAATTTTGAACCTTTTCTCACAAAGACTAAATAACCTATAAAACTAATGGTAAAATATTACCAAAATAATTCATTTTTAATAGGAGATTAAATGGTAATAAATGATATTAACTGTGCTTTATGAGTACACGATGCCATGGGGCTAATGACTTAACATTTGCTTCAAGGATAGTACAAAATCCTCTCAACATTTGACCTGCTCTGTGTAGCTACTGCCATTTTCATGATGGTGAGGACTGTAAACATTTTAAGAAAACAGAAATATCTCTAAAATAGGAAAAAGGACTGTTTTTTGCACATCTTGTATCTGCATTGCATACCACAATACTTGGTACAAGGTAGTCATTACTAGTGTTCAATGACCTAATAAATGAAAAAATGAATGAGTGATATACAGTCTACCCACTTAACACTTTTTTCAAACTGTTAATGGACTTGTTGAACTATCCATCTTTTGTCCATAGCTCCATCATGCTTAGATAATAAGCCCTTGAGCCATAGAACAAACATCACCTGGTAAATGTCCAGTGGCTCCTCCCACTGATTAAGCTGACAGAACCAGCCATGGAGACTTATATACTAATAGATGCTTTTATATGCCAAGTATTTCTCTCTATTTGACACATGAACAAGGAGGTTAAAATCAGGCCAATGAAAATGGAGGAAAGAGCATCAACTATTAGAGCAGAAGACATAAGATCAAGAAATAAGTTCTCTCGTGAGGCTTAACTTCACTCAGCCCCATGGTTTCTGAGAAACCACTCTGTGCTCCTCGCTTATTTTGAACTTTACCATTTTTAGCAGGTGGCTTTTCCATGCAAATAAACACTGAGATTCCCATGACAAAAGCAACCAGGAGATTCTCTACTGCATGCTTTGGCTTGGCATGTAAATATGAATGAACAAAACTGTCCTTAAAAGACAGTCCTTACACTTGTCTGTGCAATCCCAGTCCTCGCCACTCTACAAGGTTTAATACAGCACCCTCACCTTTCTTACCTGCGTCCTGAGTTTTAGATCTCTGTGGATTAGTTCTTTGGGGATATGCAAATTATCTGTCTCCTCCCTTTCATCTGAAACAAAACTGTTGACCTAGCCATGGCTCACATCAGCTTTCAAGAGCCTATGTGCATGTATCCTTTTAACTCTGCATTCAGAGAAATTGGCCATTACCACAGGGAATTTATGCTACTGGTATTGACAAAAGCCACAAAACAGAATTCTATTTTCCCTCAAAGAGATATACTTACCAGCATATCACCTTCCTGAGCGCACTGCTTTTGCCAAATATCATTCCAATTTTTGATCCCTTTTTTCAACAAAAATATATCAAAACAGTTTTGCATGAGTACTTTATTTTGTTTTTTTTCTCCAGCTTTGAACATATTGTAGTCAAGCTTTTACCCCACCATTCAACTGAAACTGTTCCTATCAAATTCTCAAATTATTTCCAAATTGCCTCATCCACTGGCCAAATGAGTCCTCAGGAGGCACCATCCACTGGTATGGTCTACAGCTCCAGCATGGGCTTCTCGGTTCCTCAGCCTACAGCTCCAGCATGGGCTTCGCGGTTCCCCAGCCCACAGCTCCAGCATGGGCTTCACTTCTCCACACTCTCAGGCCTGACTCTGCCTCCTCGGAAACAGCTGAATTACCCATCAAGCTCAACAAATCCATGCTGAACGAGCATTTCTTCCTACGGACAGTGACACTAACACCACAGTTGCTCAAGCCCAAACCCTGAAGTTATTTGACTATTTTCCACCACTGTCACACTCCATGCCCTGTCCGGAAAGAAATTTGTTTCATTCTACCTTCAAGATAGTTACAAAATATGACATTTGTCTATGCCCCTTTCCTGGAGCAAGCCTACAACATGAATTCTAAGATTATAAATGTGTTGAAGAAGCGCCTGTATCATTACTCTAAACACTACACACTTCAACCTGGAAGTAATACTGACCTTTTTAAAAATAAGGTCTGGCCATGCCTCTTTCTTGCTTAAAGCTCAAAACTATATCTTTTTCTCAGATTAAAAATCAGTAGTCCCCTAAGATATTCTACAGTTCCTTCATGATGCAGGAACTCAAAGCCCACATATCCAGTATGCTAAATGTCATTGGCTTTGGGCCTTTGCTCATCTATTCACGTTGACTGAGGATGTCTTCAGTCCATGGACTTGGCTCCCTTCCTGCATTCTGGCCTTTCCTCACCTTTATTTCTGTACAGTGCAACTTATCTACCTCCTGCCTGGTGGATGTCTCTTACCTTGTTTTTTTATTCCTTCCATTCTCTTTTTGTCATCTCTTAATCTGCTTAATCATTTACATGTTATATTCACTGCCTGCCTGTCTGCACTAAAATGCAAGCTTCCAAAGGGCAAGACGTGCTGTCTGGTTGTCCAGTAACCTGTGTATCCAGGGTAGCCTGACAGCCAGTAAATTCTCAATACTGCTCATTAAAAAGAATTAGGAAGTGACCATTAAGTGGCAAAGATTATATGTGATGAATTCTAACATAGAAACAAGTCTGTGGTTGTAAAAATTAGTAGCTTTGACATCATCTCCCTCACAAAATTTGAGCTTTAACAGTTTGTTGATTGAAATTTAAAATTTTTTTTTTTTTTTTTTTTTTTTTTTTTTTTTTTTTTTTTTTTTTTTTTTTTTTTTGGTTTTTCGAGACAGGGTTTCTCTGTGTAGCTTTGCGCCTTTCCTGGAACTCGCTTTGGAGACCAGGCTGGCCTCGAACTCACAGAGATCCACCCGCCTCTGCCTCCCGAGTGCTGGGATTAAAGGCGTGCGCCACCACCGCCCGGCTGAAATTTAAAATTTACAGAAGAAATGCAGCAGTATTCCCACAACTGCCCCTAAACCTCTCTCATAGCTGGGACTCAAGTCCTGGGCTCTTACAAGAGCTCCTGGCTCCTGCAGGAGTTGGGCATTTGTCAGTGGTGACACAAATGGGCCGGCACAGGGTTTTGTACATATGGTGTTAACTTTTATGCTTTAATATATACACACAATATGGCTGAATTATATTTGCTCTAGGAACCATCACTTTTATTTTACTGACTTTTGTGAATTTTAAACCTCTGGCATAATATAGTATTGAATTAACGAAATTTTTTGGTTGCTTAATTTCTACAGAAGAAAAGAAAAAAGAAGAAGAATTGCTTCAGAATTACATTTCTTCATGACTTGAACAATCAAAATTCTCCCAAGTTTAGGAAGCGCATGACAACTAGATATTAGAAAATGAATGTGAAGTCCCCAAACATCTCTACATCAACTTCAAGAAAGCTTGTAACACACTTATCATTATGCCTAATTTGTCTAAAACATGTGACATAAAAGAATGTATGGAACTTGTAAAACAGTTGATGAAATATACTCATTCCAATATGAATTAAAAACTTATTGTAGCCATAGATTGCAATCATTTCAAACTGAATCTAATTTTTGCTATTCAGCTTAATCGTATAGTTATGACAACACAAGAAAACATCTGAAAAAGAATGCTTAATTGATTTTAAATGCCATTCACTGGTTGAAAAACCAAAGAAGAATGAATACAAATATAATGAGGCTAAAAATTGAGTTTGAAAATAAATAACATCACTCAAAAGAATAAAGTATAAGAGCATTATGAATCCATCATGGTAGATTAGTATTAACTGAATTAGTCACTGGATGGAAGGACTTTTCAGCCTATGCAGCAAACTACTGTATAAATGTTACATACATCTTTCCACATAGACCAAAGAGGGTTTCACAAGTTTGCAAGGGATCAAGATAAAATGTGATTCTATGAACCAGGGTGGCCAGTTGTATAAACTTGTTTTTTTATTATTATTATTGTTTATTTTGAGACAATCTTACTCTATAGCCAGTGCTGACCTGTAACTCACTATGTAAACTAAATTGGCCTTGAATTCTTGGCAAGCTTTCTGCATCAGTCTCTCAAGGGTGGAGATTGCAGGTGTAAGCCACCACACCAGCTGGAAAAACCTTAAAACATTACTTTGAATGTAATATACTGAAATGTACAGCATTGATAATAGAATTAGGCCTACTAAAATAATCAATAATTTTCATTATAGTTGGAATATAAGTACAGGCCTGGTTTTTCTGAAATATGCTTGATTTAAAATATTCTCTCTTATTATCAATTTCTATGTCACTGTTTTTTTTTTCAAACATATAGTTTAAAGATTCTCTGTCTATTATACCTGGATATTTATTTCTAAAAATTGACTTACACAAAATCCAAAGAATAAGAATTTAGGGGAGAAATACGTGTTAACATTAATGTAATACAACTTAAGTTTTATTCATTAGGCATCATTATTTGTTTAAAACTACTGCACTAGGAATAAATCCTAGATTTTTGATCTGGCAAAGTTTCTATTTATGAGTACAAACAAAATGAATTTCAAATAGGTTTTATAATTGATAATTTTCTCTAACTCAGAATGGCTTCTCTACCAATCCTCAGACTGGTTTAAATTAAATATAATATTGGCTTAAAAGTCTGGGCAGTTACCTAATCAAATAACAAATGCCTGAGTAGGCTTCCTGTGTTCACCAACACTCATAGGTGGTTCTGGTCACTGACAGGCTTATAGGCAGCCCAATAGTCAATGAAATCATCTGCCTTTTTACAAGTATAGTACAATGCCAAGGGGAAGCAGCTTTCCTGAGAAGCCTCTATGTGGCTCTACTTAGATTACTTGTAACTCTCCTTTTATAATATCCTAATAATACTTGCACTCAATGAAACATCGGGGAAAATTGACTGTGAAGGTAGGACTGAACCTTGTTAGTCAGCTTTATTTCTATTCTGGAGGGTAAGAAAAAGGAAGAAACACACAAAAAAATGAAATCAGCACAGGCAGAGGTGAGCATGTCCCAAGGTAAGTGGGATGGTAGGGAAGGCCATCTGGGAGTCTGGGAACCAAATGCCCCCTCCTCCTGCCAATGGCTATGGACACACAGACACTTGAGCAGCTCATCCATGTTCTTGATTCTTGGCTCTCACTTCTTACCTTATGTTTTCATCTTTATGACTTGGTTATAACTATATTAGGAAATATAGTTCCAGTTTGACCAGCCTAAGGGCAACAGGTTGAAACAGGTCATTGTACTAACAGACCTACTTTCCATGAAGTCTTCAGGGACTGAAAGAAAATTCTACAGAAAGCATCAAGTCTTTCTTCTGTATCTTTCTGCTTCAAGCCCCTTTGTTTTGATGATGATCTATATCTCTAAGGGACCATTCTTTTTCTTTTTAATGCAGTCAGTATATGAATTAGCCTAAGATGATACAATGTGCAGCAGTAGGGATGGTTTAGGTTTACAATGGCCAGTAAATACTTTCCAAGAAGTTTTATACTGTTTTCTAATCAACATTACACTTACATGCTTATATACCAACATTTATACATATTTATTTTCAATTCTTTCTACAAATGAGACGTAGAATGGATAAAACAAGGCATACTTCAAATACAGAAAACAGAAATAGAGAAAATAAGGGAGGTGAGCATAAATAAAATCACACTGAATTAAAATCAAAATTATTTAGCAACTATTCATTTCTTCAAAATTTACTGAGAATCTACCATTTACCAAGGGACAGATAAAAAGTAAGGCTCTATGTTTGTGTTATAGTCATGAGATAGATATTATGCCGGAAAATCTACCAATAATGACAAAATCAAAGCTAGGAAATTGACTCCCATAGGAAGGCTGATTTAGATATAGGAGACAAAGCTGCTGTGCCTGCTGGGGAGCCATCAGGGGAAGTGCTGAAAATGAGTCAGAGACGCATTGGGAAAATGGTATTCCAGGAAGAGTCAACAGGCGAGAGGCCCAAAGAGCAGCAAGGAAGTCAGACAGGTGAACCACAGCATTTGGTGGGAGCATGAAAAAGGAACCAGAGAAGGAACCAAGGGTCATTACATGTGGACTCTGTACATGTGACCACAGTAAGTCTCTGGGTTTTATTATATGCATTGTACAATTAAAGGATAAAGTACTATTATTTGGGTTGCTCTTCTACAACTCACCAGTTTTCTGGTTGAGAATTATCTGTATATATAAATTACAGATTATATATATAATATCTATAATTTATATATTATAAATTAATATATATTATTAATATATTAATATATTATTTATATATTTATATGTTTATATGTTTATATATTATTTATATATTTACATTTATATTTATATATATCATATATTTATATATAATATATTTATATGTTTATATGTTTATATATTATATATTTATATATAATACATTATATTATAATATATCAATATTAATGTTAATAATATATTAATTTATAATATATAATATATAAATTATAGTTATGGAGCTAAAACAGTAGAGCCTAGAGACAGATGGCAGGGTGAGTGCAGTAACCAGAAAGAAGGGCCAAATTTGATACCGCCTTGAAGATAAACACAACAAAATTTACTAATGTAAAATGGATGTGTCTGAAAGACAGAAATCAGGATAAGTCAACACTATTATGTCCTATACAACTAAAATGTGGTGGCGGGCATGGTGTTTTACTGAAATACAAAACATGGTGGAGAGAAGATGTTTCCAGGGCAAGGCTAACTGGAGTATTCTGTATCAGATGGTAATTTTGAGATGTCCATTAGAGGATGAAAACAGCTGGATCCAAAAACAGGCAAATGCCAGAGATACACATTTGTGGGTACAAATGTAGTATGTAAGCCATAAAAAAAAGTAGGATGCATCAATGGTGAGTGTAGAACAAGGTAAGGGGACGAGGAAAACTGGGCCCTGGAACCACCAACAAGTTGAGATGGCAGCTAAGAGGAGGAGAATAGAGCAAAGAACATTCAGTAGAGACCAGAGAAGAGGATAACCACAGGCATGGTGTCCAGAAACGCCCGCCAAGAATGTGTTTTAAATGCAGTGGATGCAGAGACGTGCACAGAAGTCAAAGACAAATGCAGGGAATTTGAGCAGAGTGGCAGGTCTAAAAGCTTGGCTAGAGTGTGGTCCAGAAGGAATAAGAGGCAAGCATGCAGAGAAAACCAATGCCTTAACAACAGTCTCTGGCCAAATTAGCCAAGAATCACTTGGAATTGTCTCCTGTTGTTACTTAGTTCTCTGCTGCTTAATTTTCAGCATGGCCTCCAGTCATCTCAAACTGAACTTCTGAGTTCACTATTCGGTGCTGCAGTAAAAGCTCCACATAGTGCAGCTTACGTAAGAAATAAAATAAAATAAAAGGGCAGTGACTCCAACTTAGGGTTCTCCTCCCAGCCACTGTGTCATTGTTGACACTGTACGACACTAGTTACTGTAAGTACTATCTGCTAACATCTATGGAGCTTTTCCCCTCTGATTATGTCAAAGAAGAGAAGATAAAGAGCTGCAAAATATCCAAATGAGAATTTGGATATGCCTCATCTGAAGCATATGTTGGCTTTAATGGATGTTTAGTTAAATAGAAATAGACTTTGTGGGCATGGAACTTCTTATGTCATTCTGAAAGAGAAGGAGAGATGTAACAGACTTCATGCGATTGCTACACTGTTTTCCCTTTTCTTCATTTTTCCTTTTTTTTCTGGAGAGAACAGAGCACAAAACAAAGTGAAGCCTTATACAGACTCAGGGGAGAAGCACTCTCACCAAGAGGAACACCATGGCTGTCTCTCTCCTCAACACTAGATGCTTTCTTCACCGTGCCTGTTAACGACTTTAAAAGAAGTGCTGTGAATAAGGACTACTAGGCACTCTAGACATGTGCCTATATGATCTACATGTATGCAAATGTCATAATAAAACCACTGTGTAATTAATATATACTAACAGAACTTAAAAATAATTAAAAGGCATATTAAATGAAAAAGTCTTAACATGAGGAGCAAGCAGGTTCATCAGATGTATATATTAAACTCATTAAACTGTTTCTAGTTCCTTCCTCTCTGAAGAATTCTTTCACGTGTAAATGTGAATACTATCTTGTCTGCATTTATAGAGTGGTTATGATCTGGTCTTTTAAGGACTTCTACTACATCAGGAAACAGAGGGAAAGACCCATTGCTTATGGAGCTCCAATGCAAACTGCAGGACATAGACAATAAAAAATTACACATGAAATCTAGTAGAAATAGTGACGGATGTAGAGAATGTAAAATGTAGAGCAAAGGGAAGGGGGGAATGGTAGTTCCAGGTTCTAAGGTCAAGGTAGCACTTTACAAAGGCAAACTCCAAAAAAAATAAAATAAAATAAAAATTTTAAAAAAATGCTTCAAGGAAAGTGTAGCCTGAGCCAAGATAGAGCTGTAAATACAGCCGGGACAGTTAAAGAACAGAAGAAATTGAAGGAGAGGAAGAAGGGCGGGCAGTGGGCTCCAAGGGTCTTGTGCTAAAGGAGGAGATAGTGCCAGTAAAAGGTCAGTCAACACAGTGTGGAGCTGCAGAGCAATGCAAATGCCTTTCAGTTAAAAGAGCCTCATGATGCTATGTGGAGGGTCGTCAGGCTGTGTGAGAAACAGGGATGGGGAGACAGTGAATACCCCTGTGGACTTGTAAGCAAAGATGAAGGTGTCACAGACCTGGTACCAGTGGTGGAGCTGGCAAGAAATGGCTAGAGTTTCTGAATGCACACTAAACTTAGGTCATGTTGGGTATCTATCTTCCCACAATGTCTAGACTCTACCCTCTTCAAAGCCAGAATGTGATGTTCTCCTTTCAACATTTCCAACAAATGATACTTAATATTTTAATGAGTAAATGAGGGTTCACCAGACAAAGAATCTGTATCTCTGCCACACACCCTGTATTTCAAGACATATTTATAAATGGACAATAGCACCACCCAGAGCATCAACTCTGAATAATAGGAGCAAAAGAAATGAAGGAAAAGGAAAGAATAAGAACTGCATTAATGTGTAACTGATGGCAGAATCTTATAAAAGGAAATATGTCCTTTATATCTGTGAGTTTTATTTAATTTCTGACAAGTTTTTAGAAGTAATCAGCATTTTCTCTGCTTTCTCCTTGAGATGAAATAGTAGCTAAGGGAGAGAGAAATTTCTAGAGCATGCAGACAGGTTCACAGTAGGTTTTGTCATGGAAATATTCATCATTATAAAAGCCAGTGGAATGACATTCCATAATGCTAACCCTTACTGTAGTTAGCACTGCAGGGAAGAAATCTATCTCTGTCTTCAAATTCCATTATAATAATAAAAAAGAAAACAAGAAATGTATATAAAATAAATAACTCCTCTGACACATACACACTTGGCATCACAACAGGCAAGTGAGCCAATCATCTGCTATTAACTCATAACCTTACAAAAACCTCATTATATAGAGAAGTAAATTTCTTCATAAAAAGCGCCCACAGTTATGTCCATTCATGAATACATAGTTAAAGAATTCTTCCTTTAAAATAAGTTGTTCGGCATGTAGATCTGCCACATCCAATTTGGGTATAGAATCCGAGGCAAGCTGCTGCCTGCAGGGTACATATCATTGGTGATCTACAGAGGAAAACGTCAGGAGGGGGGCAGATTTCAATCTCTCTCCTAAGAATAGAATGTCTTTGGAACAATTATTAACAGCAATGAGTCTGTATGGTGTCAGTAGCTGATTCCAAAGCCTGGATTTGGGACTTAGGTGATTCCTGAATGACTGTAATTTGGAGGGGAAATTCTTCTCAGTGATGTGCCTCCTACTGCTATGCGTTTCCACTTTTTGGAGAAGACCAAGCTCCACACGACAAATCTAATTGGAAAATATCAGCCTGAAGATGAAGTCAGTGTTCTAAAGCGGTGGCTCTGCCAGCTAATCTCTCCACAAATATATATGCAGTATTTAGTATTTCCTGCCAAAGTGATAATCACTCCCCTGAAAAGTTAAAATGTTGTAAGAGAGAGAATCTTGCAGACAACGAGTTTAGATGGCCTTACTGAGGTTTGCCCAGGCTAGGAGAGCCTGAGGGGATCCAGAGAAGCCCACCTGGAGGAGGTCAGGAAAGGCAAGCAAGGCTGGCTGAGAATGCAAAGGACAAGGGAGTCCTCAGCAGAGGGCAGACATGATCTTATTTGGCCATGATACAGCAGGATGCTTAGATGCTGCCCTGGCAGTGCAGAAGGCACAGAAGACCAGCATGGAGGCAGAAGGGCCACTCCACATGGTATGGGAACTCAAGCAGGACCTTGGGAGTTGGAACACAGAAAATACTGGAGGGAATGGAAAGATGGGACAAGCAGGTTCAAGGTACATTTAGGAAACAGACAAAGATGTGTTTGTAATTGATCGGGTGAAATGACAGAGAAAAGGACTGAGGACCTTCAAGGCTGAATGAATGGAGGCTGAACCTTAGGGAAAGAAACACAGAAGTGGCAAGCAGTGGGGTAGGGTTTGGATTTGTTTAATTATTTTTAAATTTTATTTTACGTGTGTTAGTCAGTGTTCTATTGCTGTGACGAGACACCATGAAGTGTTTTATGAAGGAAGGCATTTAATTGGGGCTTACTTACAGTTTCAGAGGTTTAGTCCATTATCACCATGGCAGGGAGCAAGGCGACATGCAGGAAGGCACTAAGAGCAGTAGCTTGAGAGTTACATCATGATCTGCAGACAGAGAGAGACGCTGGGCCTTCTGGGGGCTTTTGAAGCCTTAGAGGCCACCTTCAGTGACACACTTCCTCCAAAAAAGCCACACCTCCTAATCCTTTTCAAACAGTGCCACTCCCTCATGACTAAGAATTCAAATATATGAGCCTGTGGGGCCATTCTTTTTCAATCCTATAGGTGTTTTACTTGCATGTATGTCTGTGCTGCACTTGCATGTGTGGTGTCTGTGGAGGCCCGAAGAGGGAGTTGGATCCCCTGGAACTGCAGTTACAGATGGCTGTGAGCTGTCACGTAGATGCTAGGTGTCAAACCTGGCCCTCTAACTGCTGATCTATCTCTCCAACCCTGGAGCAGTTATTTGTTTAAAAGTTTAAAAATTATGCATGATGCATTTCTGAGATTCTATCTGAATTGACTGATAGATGCTGACTGTGATCTGGAGGCATTCTACCTGTTCTGTTTATCCAGAGACATGCATATTACAGAGATCACTGCAGAATGCACATACCAATTCCCTCCATTCTCTCTGGTAGCTGAATGAAGAGTATTGACAAGATGGGGTCCAGCAGCCAGGAGGGATTTTAGATACGCCCAGTGAGTATGTGCTGATTTCATAGCTTCCATTGCACAATCAGAAGCACATTTTCTTTTTAGTTTTGTATTTTTAACCCAGAATCTCATGTGTCCCAGATTGTCCTCCATCTTCCAGTGTAGCTGAGGATAACCATGAACAACCCTGCTGCTTCCCCTCCCAGTGGTGAGGATTACCAGCACACCACACCTCAAACCATGACTGCTTTTTGAACTCTGTTCTATATCTTATTTTAAAATTTTTAATTTAAAAATCCCTACTGAATTCTAGTGAACATTAAGACATATAGTAGAAAAAAGAGCAAAACTAAAAGAATATCCTATTTGACTTTATTTACAAAGCACTAGAGGACATTCTCATTTGATCGAATATCAAATCCACTCACTCATTTAAATTTAGAGAAATGCCAGTAGCCTATGAAATTTGATCATCATTTCTTACTATAAAAGAAAGATATAAGTGTTCTTTCTGATAAGCTATGTCTATTGGGTTATGAAGTCCCAACACTGTGAATATCCACATGCCCAGCAAGATGAATGGGACCGTTTGAGCATCTGATTCATTCAGCACAGCTCTCAGGACAAATTTCCCAAATATTTAATGACCACATCTCTGTAATAATGGATACTATCCAAAGGCCATGAGTACTAAAGATAACTTTGTATCTCTGTCATGTATTTCTGGATTCACAAATAATAAATCAGCTTTTCTTGGAATACAAGAAAATTTTCTACCAAAAGACTTCCATTCCAAATGCAACAAAACAGTATTTAGCCACTATAAACCCACAATGTTCTGCAAGGCTTAGTGGCTTTTGCCTTTAGTCAGAGCACTTGGAAGGCAAAAATAAGCAGATCTCTGTAAACCAACTAAGGGCACATAATGAGACTCTGTCTAAAAAAAAACCAAAATTTGTATATATCAACAATAAAAAGAGACTTAAGTCTAAGACTATGATCCATTTTATGAATGTGAAATCAACTTGGTGAGTTACAGCTAACAGTTTTATAAAATGAGTAGGATAGCTATCAAAGGTCACTATGTTTTATGAGAGAATGGATCTTTTTGTGAATTCTTTGTGTCTGTCTGTGCACATTCAGTCCTCGAATCGAATACTCATGAGGAACTGCACTAGAAAACCACTGTGAGTCCTTGGCTTACATAACCTTGTTGTGGACATTGCTGAGAAATGTCAGGAAATTATAGCTTAACTATGAAGGTAAAATAAATGTCATGAAATTTGAATATTTGTAAAAAAAAAAATTCTCTTAAAATCAAGCACTTGCTTCTTCCAAACCTTGAAATAACATCTAATGTGGTTCCTGACAATAAGGATCTGAGGTCTCTCCCGCGGTGTGTTTTGTTACGGAGAGCATGTGGTTCCCACCATTCCCCATCACTGTTGGGCAGTCTTGTCTACTAGGCCCGGCAGGAGTTACAGGCGGAGTCTTGTTTACTTGCAGTTGACTTTGTGTAAAGTTACAGGAAATTCTGAAGCTGTGATGCGGAATGCACCCTTCAACTCCTTTGTCCTTAAGAACTCTTCAAAAGTTAAGGGAACCAGGTAGGTGGGGGTGGCGCATGCCTTTAATCCCAGTACTCAGGAGGCAGAGGCAGGTGGATGTCTGTGAGTTCAAGGCCAGCCTGGTCTGTAGAGTGAGTTCCAGAACAGCCATGACTGTTTAATATAGAGAGACTTTATTTTGAAAAACCAAAAAGAGAATAAAAGTTAAGAGAGTCGCCATAATCTTCAGGAAAAGCATGAGTTCAAGTGTTACTGTTCTATGTAGCCTAGTTACATGTGCTTCAATATCTTTCTGTGTGCAAACTGGAAGCCTTAAAGTACCATTTACATTTTTAGATTTTCATTTTATTTTAGATTTTATGTTTCTGGGCAGGTATGTCCATGTGAATGTGAGTGCCTACGGAAATGAGAGGCCACAGATCCCCCAGGGGTTGGAGTTTCAGGCCCTTGTGAGCCTCCTGACATGGGTTTGGGGAACCGAATTCAATTTAGGTGCAGGAACAGCAAGTGCATCTAACTGTTCGGTCATGTCTCTAGCCCCATTTTAACTTTTTCACTTTCTGTAATTTTATAAAAATCCTAAAATCACAAAAGTCATATATGATGCTTCATTTATGCCACCAAGAAATGGTGAAACATTTGGCCTGTGAATCTGTAAACCACATTTTACAAATAAATTTTAAAGCATTAATTATCAAGTATCAAGTACCAGCAATGAGTTTTACTTGACTCAAAACCCTCCCCTTTTGAGAGAGCTATAGTGTGAAGTTTATATTTTATTTCATTTCTATCATTCCATTCCTTAGGTTCTTTATGATGTTTTAAAAATCCATAATATAATTCTATGAGAGTTAACATAATAGACTGTAGCAGCTGTTATGGTCTATTGTGTAAATAAGTAATTACAGAATTTACAGACTATCATGTAAATATGTAATTATGGACTTTTTAAAATGTGCATTATTTACTCGATAGTCTATCGTTTACATATGTAATTATGGACTTTAAAACATGTATTATTTACTCAGTCTGTAACAGTTCCTTGGGACAGAGTCGTTCTGGCCTATCGGGTAAACATGTAATTACAGAAATTTTTTAAATATGTATTATTTATCTGATAGTGTTGCCACAGATTATCACATCCATACGTAATCACAGATTTTTAAAAAATGGGTATCATTATTTTGTACAATGCTTTTGCAGTCAACTCAAGACACTCCCAATTCATAGATTAGCTATCCAAAGCCAAAGAGAGATTCTACTGTATAGAATTTGCAGAGTCATGGGTTTTGGTATGTCCTAATCACATTTTCACTTTCCTCAGAAAGTTAAAGAACTGGCCCTGAAAAGAACAAATCATTTTTAGGCAAAAGTGTTTTTTGAATTACCTATCTTCAGGATCTATATTATAATTTTCAGAATTAGCTGCATTACCATATTTGTAGTAAAAAGCCAAAAACCTCTTAACATTTTTGATATCTCTAAGACAGAGTACCTTCTGTGTATCTCACCTCCTTTAATATCCATCCTGAACATCATCTTTCTACAAAGCACTGTGCTGGTAAATTAGTTGGGATTGACTGGAAGGGGACAAGATCTAAATCACCCACCAATCACTGTGGTGTAAACACTCATGGCTGATTAAAGCCAAGTGGGGTTACTTAACTCACAGTGCCATTTAACTGGTAAAATATCAAAGAGAGAATGAACCCATTACAGCATGACTCTGCCTCTTATACTGACTTGTGAGAGCTGAGCACCACCTGACATGCACCTTGAAACCAAGTCTTACTGCAAAGGGCAAATCACATATTTAAACCTTTAAGTCTTTCAATTAAGAGTTAATCAAAGATCCTAGCATGACCTTTTGTCTGGTTCTGACAATTCTTGTACTTCCTCTAGTTGTACTGTGTGTAAACATCATACTGTGAGTGGGGTCTGCCACATTGGTCAGAAACTAACCCAGAAATGTAGTGGTATTTGCTCTGCTCATGACCTTAGGCTGTGTGGTCCAAAGGAGGCGGTGCTTCTTGCTGTTGTATGTGAACACTTACAAAGAGAGAGCTGGCTCAGCAGTGAAGAGCACTGACTGATGTTCCACAAGACCCTGGTGCGATTCCTACATGAATGCACCTAGCTGGGCTGCCATTTGACCCCTCTCTCCTCTCCTTATAAGAAGTCGCCTACAATGGTGGGAAGCACTACTTCCTTTGGGCCTTTTAGCCCAAGGCCATGGGTGGAGCAAATACCACTACATTGAACACCTAAGGTACACTATCAAAAACAGTCTGCAGAATGTTGTAGAGAAAGGCTCACATGAATGGCTGGGTTGGGAACTTGAACAATTTATCAAATGGTGCTATGTTTTTGTGACAATAAATAAACGGGATTAAAAGTTAAGTATATGATTCAAGAAGCCAACGATAAGCCCACAATTATGCATAAGCAGACTCAATCACCATTTTTATTGTGTATATTTTGTCATTTTAACTAATAATAAGTTGTAAACTCAGATTGGCAAGTCTAGAAACTACATAGTACTCTACAACAAATACACACACACAAAAAAAAAAAGTGAACTTCAGAGGATATGACCAAAATTAAGGATATATAAAAGTTTCATATTTTGAAGTTAAAAAACAAAGAAAAGAAAAACCTTAAGCATTGTTCTGGAAAGACACTTTTGAGTTATTTGTTCAGCAAAGATTTTAAGCCTGTGATTGAATAACCCATAAAGATTGTGTTTATTTCAAAAGCTCCTAATTTAAAATTTATAGAATAACACACAAAACACAAATGACCAGTGTGCATATATATGATTAACTCTCTCTTAGGGCATGCTAAACATATAGATCACCACAGTAAAAAGGTATCAGGTGAGCTGGGTTGTTACTCAAGGGTAAATCATTTGCTCTAGGATATGGGAGGCCATGTGAGACCATAGGTGCAATCTCCCATACCAAGACCAAACAAAACAACAGAATAAACACTTAGGTAATTCCTATCCAAAGGCAGAAGATATTATATACATTTGTAGAAAAATTTCTAAAATGGTCTTATTAAATAAAAATCACAGAGCCAAATATAGAGGTGAAAGCCTTAGATGAGGGAAATAGGGAAAGCCACCAGCCAGTCTCACCCCACCAACTCTGCAGCTTCCAAAATTCAAGTTACTTCCAGTCTACCCATGCCTTTATTGCCTTGCTTTTCTGCCCTCTCATTGGCTCTTAGCCCAGGTACCTCACTTCCTCTTCCTACACAGCTCTGTCACTGTCTTCTGTCTGTCTATACAGACCTCCAGATCTCTATGGCTGGTACTGGGGTTAAAGGCATGTGTCACCACACTTGGCTCTGTTCCCTAGTGGGGCCTTGAATATGAAACCTTAGACTTACAAATATAGGATAGATAGAATATGTTCTTTAATTTTGCCAAATACAAATAGACTAGATATTATAACTGTAATTCTTGCTTGATAACTGTTCTGTTATATGTAATTTTACTATGTTAGAGTTAAAACCTTCCTTTTTGTTTAGACAGAAAAGGGGAAATGCTGTGGGATAATGCTTTTGTACACTGGTTTAATAAAACACTGATTGGCCAGTAGCCAGGCAAGAAGTATAGACAGGGCGAGCAGACAAAAGGAATGTTGGGAAGAGAAAGAGCAGAGTCAGGAGTCACCAGCCAGACACAGAGGAAGCAAAATGCCAAGGCAGAACTGAGAAAAGGTACCAAGCCACATGGCTAAACATAGATAAGAATTATGGGTTAATTTAAGTGCAAGAACTAGTCAGTAATAAACCTGAGCTAATGGCCAAGCAGTTATAATTAATATCAGCCTCTGAATGATTATTTTACAAGTGGGCTGTGGGACTGCAGGGGCTTGGCGGGCCGCAGAAATCTTCCAACTACTTACATTTGTCTGAAGATGCTACCACGGTTTCTGCTTCATTCCATTACTGAACATTCTCGAAAGAAGGCAGGCCCTGTATAATTCTGGGCTTTAGATTTTAATTATGTTAAGTCTTTATTAAGACTTGACAGCAGAGGTTGCATACCTTCAGGGAGAGATTGTGTCCCCCAATGTTTAAACCCCCACATAGAGCAACACAAAATATACATTACATTAGGGTATCACATGGCCGACTCCAGACTAGTTCATGCCAGAAAGAGGGCAGGTGCCGCCTGCCAGAAGCTGCAATTTAATATCCTGCTATAAAAGCAATAGGAGCCTCCTGTTCATCTGAAACCTAGAACCTATAATAAAAACAGTGAACAATTCAAAACTGGCACATTACCACCACTGCTGTTTTATGTGCTGGGATTCTGTTTTGTTTTGTATTTTCGTTGTTTTTTTTTTTTTTTTTTCTACCATGCCAGAATCACAAACTGTGTGCAGGTCTGAAACAGCTCAGCTCTTCTTGGGTATAGGGTGGAACTGTGGGTAGCAGAGGATTTACTGTATAGGGCATTCAGTTTCCTTTGTTTGGAGGAAACGGTTGTAATACATGTCCCAATTGTTATTTTGGGAACTCACCTCATCTGAGTTTATTAAATGGCTTAAGTACATGATTTTAGATAAAGTAAGACATTAACAGTTAGCAGCCTGACAGGCAGAAAAGAGAAAGGAAAGCCAGAACATGTAAATACTCATTTCATCCAGGTGCATCTCACTTTAAACAATAAATTCATCCCTGGAGTGAAGTGAAAATGAAATACCTATAAATTTAATGTATTTTAAATTAACCAAGGATATGGTTACTTAAAGGAAGTTCATTCTTCGGTAATATGGATCAACCAATTTGCAATTTATCAGTTTATGAAATGTGAGCTTCAGATGTCAAAATTTAAAGCAATGTATATATGTTTCCAAGTATGTATATTCTTGCAAGTAAATTATTAATAAGTATTCTAATAATCAAGTAGTTAAGATCAAAATACATTAAAGACATTTGGGTTTATCTTGCTCCTCATGGGTTGTTGTTTTTTTTTTTTAATTTTCTGAGCTTAAGAGAACATATAAAACGTTCACTCGAATATGGATGTATTAGAAAATGAAAAACAAAGTTTCTCTGACTGTAGCCAGTTATCTGTGCAGAAAACCTCCATGTCCACTTGACTGCAACAATTAATATGGAGCTATTTTCGAGGCAGGATTATGGGTCCTGGAGCCTCTAGGGACGGAATGTTTTGCCCATGCGTTAAATCCGCATTCCCTGTGAACCTAATGAAAAGATTGCAATGTGCTCTGTCAATGGTTCCTCGAGCATGGAGTTGTCTCTTTCTTTTCCCCTGGCACCTGTGCTGAGGTGTATGCTGCATTTTACAGATGGAAGTATAAGGAAGTGTGTGCTTTTTACTTTGCTTAGGACTTCTGAGGATAGGGAGACTTAATATTATGTATGGAGATGCAGGCAGCCGAGAGCTGAGAGTATGGCTGGACGCACAGTCGGAGTATTTGTAAAACTGTTCTGTGTTTGGGGAAAATCTCTAATGCTATAAAGTACCAAGAAGAAAGACTTGACTTTTTCTGTAGCATTTTAAATTTGACAGTAGCTATTTTTAACACAGGCTTTTTGGTTTGCTCTTTTTTTAAAAAAAAAAAGTTACTTATTATTCTAACTAATTTGAATTCACATGGATGACATGCTCCAGACAGAATAAGGACCTACTCTGCACAGAATGCTTGGGGGCTGCAACAGGACTGAGGGTGTGCCCACCTGCTTTTGATAAAAGGCAGACTATTGGAGGATGGCAAATAAGTGCTTAATCACGGTAAGTAACAAAAACTTCAGAGTGGGATGGAGGCTGGCAGGAACAGCAGGTCACCCATGCATAGGAACACTCCAGCCTGCACACAATCCACTTCAGGTGCTCTCAGCAGCTCCCCACACGCCCGAGGCATCAAGAAACAGGATGTCCTTAGCAAGGCAGCGAGCATGCTTGAAGTAGTCCTTCCCCCACCGTTGCTCAGGCCACAGGTCAGATAGGACCCAGGTCCAAGCAAACACCTTGGAGAGGCTGATCCTAGCAAGCATGAGCAACTCAGTGACTTTAATTTCTGAATCTCACATGCCTTGGTCCAGTAGGCCAGAGATAGCTTGCACTTGTGTTTGGTTTTAGCACCATAGAATGGTTTGGGTGGAAGGAGATCTTAGAATTCAGTCAGATTTCTTCACCTTCAAATTCAGAAGGTTATAGACCAGAAGATTAACATGATTTTGGAGACAGCTGACTAAGAGTCTAGTCACGGGCAAGTCCTCATTCCAATGAAAGGAAACAGCATCCATGCAGCTATGTAAGGTGTGGCATGGTACCTTGTATGTTCTATAAACTTCCTAAAGAGTCTCATTCATCAGCTCCATCCAGAACAAGACAAGTAAGGTTTAGAGCAGCTGACTACCCATTCATGAAATGTCAATTTACTGAATAATGAATGTGAAATACATTGAATTTGCTAAATTTACCAAGAATTTATTTTTAAGATATCCAAAACCTTTATAGAATCCAACGTCCAGAATAATTACATTTTGAAGATTAATTAAGTAGTTAATTTTTGAGACTCGGTCTCATATGTCCAAGACGACCTCAGACGTGC
This sequence comes from Peromyscus maniculatus bairdii, assembly GCF_049852395.1. NCBI lineage: Eukaryota > Metazoa > Chordata > Mammalia > Rodentia > Cricetidae > Peromyscus > Peromyscus maniculatus. The sequence goes on from NC_134861.1 coordinate 28,379,342, forward strand.
TGAGGAGTCCATGATAAACTTAACTTCTAATCCTTCTGCCTCTGTTTCTCAGGCACTGGGATTACAGGCATGTGTCACCATGTTCATTTGTGTGACTCTGGGGATTGAACCCAGGGCTTTGTGCACACTAGGCAAGCACTCTTCCAACTGAACTATAGCCCCAGCTCTCCGAGGTTACCCATGCTTTCACCTGACCGATTTTCCCTTTGTCTTTACAGCAAGAACTCTTAGGAACTTCAGTTCACTTTGATTGTAATTAATGCATCACAAGTTGGCATTCCTAAGAGCAAAACCTGTTATAAAATCCTTCCTGGCACTCCAACTTCTCTACAAACACTAATAATTGTATTACCTTTTGACTTCACGAACTAGTGACTAGTGACAAGTCGAAAGAATCCAGAGAGAGAAGCCACACAAACTTTCTTCATCTTTAAGTTCCTATGGATTCCGTTGCATGGGACAGTTCAAGGCCCCTTAACAACACACTGAGACTTCAGTTTAAGTTTCTCCTGTTGCCGTCAGCTTTTGTTTTACTTTGCAGTATACTGTCAGTCCACATTATCTAGCTGTCATCTTGTATGTGTCTCATTTCATCTGGTTCCAACGTGTTAAGAATGTGCTTTGGAAAATCCATTTGTTTCATCCAGTTAGCAAATCTATAAATCAAAAATGCACAAAAGGCAACAGGCAAGAGGAAAACTGACTTAGATTGCAGGAATTCACCTCCTTTTTATGACTTAAGAATTCTTCGATGTGTAAGATAAGCCCAACACTGCAGATCATAGTACATAACTTAAAATTCTGCAAAGCCAGATAACTCTGAAAAAACATAAAGCACAGGGAACTGAGACAGAGCCCAACCAATAGTTAAAGGGCCTCAGGCAAAGTGAAGAAGAGGAAGGGCAAACATTTGGAAGTGTCCCCAAAGCGCCTACTATTTATACAAGATTTGCAGGGGAAACATGGAAGATATGATAAGCAGTGATCTGGCAAGTTGGCCCGGCCTTGAACCAGTCAATAAAGGAATCAGACTTTGTGAACTGACTTTTGAGAAGCAATTTGTGAAAAGACAGAAGTACAAGGAACTGGACTTCACGGCTGTTTCTCGTGCAGTGGTCTGCTTGGACTAGTAACTGGTGAAACATGGACACTGTCTACTGATGGCAAGACGAACAGCTTATACTCCAGTTTTCCCCCAGTAAGACACCTCAGTGGGTGAAAGCATTTGGTTACCAAGTCTAATGACCTGAGTTGGTCCCAAGGATCCACATGGTAGAAGGAGAAACCCATCTCCACAAGCTATCCTCGGATCTCCACGAGTTCATCACAGCACACACACACCACCACCACTGCTACTACCTCCACCCACCACATGAATAAATAAGTAAATAAATAATCACAATATAGTGTTTCTTTAAATATAGAACAGCAGGATGATTTTTCAAAGCCCTCAAAACTATACTCCAAAATTTTTAGGCCATTGATGGAATTCCCTTCCAGTGGGTTAAGATACATATTCTAAATGAAATCTCACAGCAGAGTTCAACGCAAATCCTGAACTGCAATGTCCCAGTGGAAGAATGAAATACAGTGGTTTTGACTGCTGGGCAAGAAGGCGCTTTTCCTTGATACCAAGAACCCTAATTTGAGCAAGACTCAAACATTTATATTCATATCGTGTGGATGTGTCTGGCCACAGTTAATTTGAGGATGTCACTTGATTCCCTGTGCAGAATATCTAAAACACTAAGGCAGATTCCGGGAGCCTTTCGTCCTGAAACACAAACACTAACACAACGCTCTCATTAACTGCAGCCTTCACATCTGCACCAAACGGAAAACAGAACCCGAAGCTCTGGACCACTAAGTGTATGTCACATAGCACAGCTTAGGGGTGCGTTTGACAATGGCATTTTATTCAGGCTGTAGAGGAAAAGAGGTGCACACATCCCATGCCTACACATTCGTGCAACAAAAACAAACTGCAAGGCTGTTTAAGAGTAATATGAAAAATTTTAAAAACTCAAATACTAGATAAAGGAAATTCTTTAGTTGTTGTTTGACTTTACATCAATTTTATACAATCACTAAAAAGCCAAAACCACTTCTAGGTTATCTGGAGCCACATTTTGAACTGGGAATCTGTTTCTAGGGTAGGAGTAAAAGGTAATTACTTGAAAATAACTTTATGTTTAAATTGCCTGCCCACAGAAATCTAATGTGAGTCACACGCATAATCACTGGTTTTCCAGTTAGCTACATTCAAAAAGTAAAGGGTAAATCTAATTTTAATATGTATTACATTTAACTCCCAATGTAGTCAAAGTATTATTTCACTATGTAATTAACGTAAAAATTGAAGTTTTGGTATGTCTTTGAAACCTGGTGTCATGTTCACTGAGTACAACTCAGTTGACTAGCAACACTTTAAGAGCTCAGGAATCACATGCAGCTAGTAGTTATTATCTTGGTCCAACCACCTCCTTTCACAGAGACTGTTCCTTTGAAGGCTACAAAACTGGCTGTCTCTGGACTGGACTATGGTTCTATTTCTTTCTTGTTGGTTCTCAGCATTCGACTGTCACTGGATGTGTGAAGAGATGGACCAAATGAACACAATAACGAGACTACCACATTCTAGCCTGTGGTGCATATGGAGTTTACCAATAATTAATGCTTCAATGTTGTGTCTGAACTTTTTTCTTGTTTGAAAAATTATTTCCTCTACATCTGAAGCCTGGGGGATAAGAAGCTCAATATGCCTCTTCTCTGTCCACTACAAGGCCATCTTTCTACTGGATTGTCAGAGCACCCAACCTAAGTGTGATTTTCCTTCCATTTTGATCCACAGAGTGAGATGTCCATGTTCTACGCCTTTGCTAAAGCTGATCTTTCTTGACCACATCCCTCTGACTCGCCCATTCTGTGACTCATCTTTACCATCTGCAGTCTCCTTTGCTTTCTTGGATTTAACATCCCAATGCCATGCCGAAGTCTGGACGCAGTATTCTTCCTCCACCTTCTCACCACAAACACCAAGTACTCTTATGCCACAGTGTTCTTTCTCAGTGTGACTTTTACCCCCACAGTATTGTCACGTCTCTTTACTGTCCGTTTTCCTTAACCAGACAGTGAGATCCTAGAAAGTGTCTCAGTTACTCTTTCAGTCACAGCATACAGTATCAAATAAGTGCTCCATTGAGGTTCACAAAGTTGCAATGCTGAACATATACAGAAAGTATAAGCAAGTCCATACACTTGAAGAGTACCAAGATGATATGTCTAACACATCAAATCATAGCCAAAATGCATTCAAAAATGCAACAGTTACATATCTTGTCCCCAGCTACTACGCTCAATTCTGGACACTCAGATAATGCTCTCAGACATGGCAGTTAAAGCATGGGTGAAGATTAGCATTTCTCAAAAGAATGTGACTGCGAGTCACCCATGGAAGTTGTTTAAACAGACTCTGACTCAAGAGGTCAGGAATATATCCTGACATTCGGTATTTTTAATAAGCTTTCAAGTGGCACTACTGGCCCAAGGACCACACTTTAAATAGGAAGGACTATGGTCGAGCAGTCAGGAGACCCGAAATTCAGTTGTAACTCATGTTGTATGGATGGGAGCCATTTCTCTTAATACTGTCGGATCTGCTTGCTCAGCTCTTAAATTGCCTGCAGAGGAGAGCAAATGGTTTCTGTATGATCTATAAGCTCTACAATCCACCATGTCCATGCCCAGGTCAGCCTACAGAGGGTAGCAGGGAGCATAGCAGTGTCTGCTCACTGGGTTCAGTGATTCTGAAATGTCTGCAGGTGAGGTCCAGGCATCCTTCTAAACTTCCAGGGCTGAGGACTGTACAATACGAGCAGCACATGATGACGATTAACTCACCTGACTGGTATCCGTGAAGTTGTGAGTGAGCAAATGATGCTGCCACCAGATAAAGCTATTCTTATTCAGATAGCAGTGTGAAAATCCTGTTGGCACAGACAGGGTAGATCAAAAGTACTGTGGCGTACTACTTCCAACACACACACACACACACACACACACACACACACACACACACACACACACACACACACCATATCCCAGGCCCTGGAGTGCATACCTATGCAGAGGAGAACAGGCATGCCAGTACCATAACAGTTTATTGGCTATTGCTTCTCAAGCCTCTCCAGGTCACCTTTACCATTTTGACTCCTGGGATCAAAATGAAAACAGAGATGTGTTTCAGATGGAGAAGATTAAAGCCAGCCTTCATGGAGTCATTGCATATTTCTCAATTCCAAATGAAGTTCTAACCTGGGTTATTTGAAAATTAAATTTGGAAATTCAAGATATTTAAATGAAAAAGTCCAAATACTTTTAAATTGTACTTCATTGGTTTTGAAAAGGCAAAGGCTTTCTGTTCTCACCACCTCTCTCTGAACATGCTAAGAATTAGGGAAACATCCTGACTTCCAGACTACAGTGCTAAGGTGCTTTGGTTTTAAACATGTTGGTCTTCTCCCTTTATCCCCTTGATTGAAGGGATGAAAAGGCAAGTTCTTTGCTTTCATCATTCTGAAACTCAAGGGCCTTGGAGTAGAGAGTGACACTAAAATATAAATTCATTTTCCCTTACAGTTTTCATTTTGTTCATATTTTTCCAAAACAGGTTATTTGTGTTTTACAAATACAGCCACACAAAACTGGAAAACCCACTATAAGAAAAACATTTAAGGATTTGGGTCGGGGGAGACATTCTGCTCCCTTCAAAGATGTTGAAGCCAATCTGAGAAGATTTAGCTAACATTCTATGAAATGATAGCTAACATTATGAACAAAAAGTAATACAAGCTAAAATGGTTTTGAAGAGTTCAGAGGCAAGAGATGCCTCACTTCCAGCTGGGATGGGCAAATGGAAACCTAAATAAAGACAGGAAAGGTTTCACCCACACCTTCAAGGATGGCAGAGATTAGATCATTAGCCCAGAAAAGGAGACTCTATGATCAAGAGCATGAACACAGAAAAGTGTGAGATGAGTTCAAAAATAGTCACAAGATGAGTAATGAGGAGTGAGATGGGCGAGCCTGACATGGTCCAGGTGAAGAGTTCCGAGCATCCAGACTCAGATCCAACAGGCAAAGGATGAGCAACAAAGCAGAGGCAACAGTCAGATGCCGTCTGCGGGGGTGGGGTGAAGTTGGGACTGCAGAAGCTAGGAGGTGACACAAAAATCAGGTTGGGTGAGAATAGAAGTCCCTGAGGGCTCATCAGAGCACTTTCTTTTAAGTTTCCCTACAGTTAATGGGAAATCAATGAAGACATTTGTTTGCTTGTCTGTTTTGAATGGCACTTAAAGCTGTGTTCTAGAAAACACATTTTGAGGCCAAATATAGCACAAATGAGAGTGGGAGAGAGATCTGTAGATTGGGGCAAGAGAGGCACCTAGCACTAGAGAGAGGGGAAAGTCCCAAAGAAACGCTGGACTGGTAAGTGGAAGTGGAACATGGTGAAGAACTGAATCTAGATGACGAAGTCAATCCACCTTCCCGCCCCCCCCCCCCAAACCCTTACATGAACTTGCCCTCACCTCTGCATGTGAAAGCTACTTACTGTGATCACCTGTGATCATTGCCTAAGGTCTTCAGCCTGCCTGGGGGAACATGGCTGGCCCGTGTGCAGGGCCCATGAAAACTGCTGGAGATGTGAAGCAGTGTGAATCAGCAAGGATACGGAGGACAGATGCCACACTCCTCACCCTTCTGTTAGACTCTCAGTCCCACACGCTCCCTCAGAATCCTCAACAAGATGATGCTTCATTGTCCCAATTGCTAATACAGCTTTTCATGGCTCTATTCCCTATTGCATTTCCTCACTTGTCAGTAATCTAATTATTACTCACAAAGAAACTTGTAGCCCTGGATTTTTGTTTCATTCAATGCTTCTGTAGATACCCAAACTGGAATCATTAGGAGATAAACAATTAAGATTCGATAGAATAATGATCCCCAACAGGTGTCTAGATCCTCACAGCCCATCCACAGGAAACCTAATACACCACACTTATAATAAGCTAATGGAATTTTGTAAATGTAACTAAAGTTAATGACTATGAAACTGAGATAATCCTCACCTAGACAAGCGTGCTCAATCAAATAGTGTGAACACTTATGTGCAGTGAGCCTTTCCCAGATATATAAGGAGACAGGACATGGAGAAGTGGTCCAGAAAGATGCAACACTGCTGCATTGCTGGCTCTGAAGATGGAGGAAGGGTAGCGTTCACCAAGGAGTGTGAATGATCTTCAGAAAGCTAACTCCCTAGAGTCCTCGGATCCAAATGCAGCCCCAATGATAACTTGGCTTAAATAAAGTGAAAAGGAGTTAAAGCCCTAATCTACAAAACTGTAACAAATGTGCTTTGTCTTATGCCACAATATTTACAGTTTGTTTTCTATAAAATAATAAAAATGTATCTATTACTCAAATTATGTGCAACTATATTTCTCAGGTAATCATAAAAACCTAAATAAAAATCAATTTTTTGAACTCAGATCTCTGGATTCAAAGTCCAGAGTGTTAACCATTATACCATGGGACCTGAGAGAAATATAAATAAAAAGAAAAAAGATTAATTTTTTCAGATGTTCATCTAAATGATCAAGACATGAGTTCCATATACTCTTGACTGTGTGATATTCTTAAGTTCAAGGTGCTTCTTTTATATATGTTACATTCTTCAACAAACTATGAAATGGTAAAGAAGCTTAATGTTTGCTGCTTCTCTTTTGTTAGCCAGGGAGTTACTATAATTTAATCGATTGTGTTAAATTTTACATAACACCCTCAAGAAGTCATTAAAGAAATGTGTTGGTGTAAAAAACACTGAAGCAATAGATAATAGAACACCACTGTCCGAACTCCAACCGCTTCCTTGTGCTCAGTTTTAACACATCTGTATGTAGACTTTCATGTGGAAAGGGTGACTCCAGGACAAACGGGTTGTAGTTTCTTCAGTTTCAAAGCTTCACCAAATCTTTACAACACAGAAAGGGTTTCATATGATAATTTTGACATGTTAATTCTATATATGCTAAAGTAACTTTTGATGCCTTGTTAGAAATATGAAATCCTGGGTTCATGGTTCCATTTGGGCATAAAGTTGTTTTCCAGTTGTATGCACCTAGAGTGTTGTATTACAGATGCTTGTACAGGGTGAGTCTACAGCTTCCTTGGGTTGCTACATGATCAGCTGCTGCAATTTTCTTTCCTGTCCACCTCATCTTTGCAGCCATACTGGTTTTGCCTTTCTCCATGAATCACACACAACAGAGACATTATTCCCCCTGAGGGAGCTCGATTTTCCACAGGGTTGAGTCTGTTGCCTCTATGTAAGCTACAGGCATTCAGGAGTAAGAAGAAAGCCCTTATACCCATACTTCTATGTCAACTCCTGAATACTGTTGTCCTGATTCACCTTCTTCCTGGTTCTGAGCTTGTGTCCTGGTGGTAACTGACTGGAGCTGCATCTCTGAGGAGCTGCTGGGAGCCTGTGGTGATGCCAGTTGCTGCTCCCCCTGACCCTGTCTTGTCCTCTGGCCACAATGTTCACACTGCTGCTTCTAAAGGCAGGATTGAAGACTGGGAAGATCATTGCCTTTGTAGGTCCATACTATTTTTCACAGCCTTCCTTCAAGCACGTAGCTTACCACAAAGCCAACAATTAGTTAAAAAAATAATTCTTATTTTTAATTAAGCTAAAATCATATTTTTAAATCCATCTGCAGATTGTCATCTGATAAGGCCAAATGTCTTGCTTTTGTTTGTCTTTTTCTCACAAAATACATGTACTTAATAAGCTCTTGCCAACAAAGTTTCAATAATTCCTTTACATTTACACACCACGAGTTTGAAACCTTCTTACAGAGTACTGATTCAGTTCAGTCACTGGCAGAGCAGAACACAAAGCATCGCTCTTATCTCTGGTGAGCTGTGAGCAGATGTTTCAGAAAAGAGTCTGTTTAGAGTATACCCTCTACCTTTGAAAAGATGATACCAGATTCTCAGAGAAAAACAAATCCCCAAATATCAAGATAATTTGTAGAATGGCTGTATTGCTGTACACACACATTTGGGCAGGGCTTAAGAAAATGAAATAAAGGTGAAAGCAAGTACTAAGGATTGAATTTCAAGCCAGCGTGAGCTCCAACACTTCATAACCAAAAATAATCTGTTTACCTAGAGCTTGGTGAGCTGGGCAGACCTCAGCCGTGGGTCATGTATCCCTGAATGCCTAAAGACGATGACGCAAGAGGATTACCTATTGCTACAGGCTTTTAATACTTAAAAATGTGGCTGCTTTTGAAGGCAGGTGCTCGCACAGACTTTATTTGCTATGGAGTTTTTAACGTACCTAATGCTATTTTTATTCTGCTTTAACTAAGACTGTGTTTTCTCTGAAACTTGGCCCTGTGAGTGGGTTTTTTTCCAGCTATCGTACCTTTGGATAGCATCATCCTGAAGCATTCTGGTTTAAAATGATCTACTCTAGGGTTCTGACCATCCTATTCCTCCTTGCTCTCCTACAGTCTTGCCTGCATCTTAGCCCTTCAGTCAGGTCACTGATCATCTCTGACAAATAAGCACCCTTCCATGGTCTGGGGCATCATTCCTTGGCATTTTTGGTCATTCTTTTAAGTCTTGGTTTTAAACATATAAAAATATCTTAATTCTCTTCAAGTTAAAGAAGCTTGAAAAACGTACCCACTCATTCATGTGATGGGTTAAGAGGCGCGTGCATGGTTTCAGAAGGAACTCAGTTTTCTAGGCCCCAAAGGAGGGCTGTGGATTGGCTGTGAGTCTCAAGATCAGTAGTGAGCCAGTGTCTGATAGGAGTTCATTATGGAAGCATCGTGATTCTTGGGTTTGAGTGTATTTTTGTTTGCTCTTTTGGTTTTCTTCAACACCTTACCAGCCAACCAGTTCAATTCAGCTCAGTGAAGTTTCATCCAAATCAGTGTACACACCTCTTAATTAATTGTGTGACTGAGGGGATGAATTTTAACTTTCTCTAGCCATTTCTCCAGCATTGTTAACATATTAATTGCCAACTGGCAAGATTAAAGAATGATTACTGATGATTCCCAAATCACCAGGATGACAACAATCTTTGAATGTTCTACAAACTTCAAGAAAGCCAGGAAAAGATGACATAGTCTGAGGATTTAATAATGCAGTCTAAAGACTGATTTCTAAGATATGCTGACCACAAAAATGTTCCTCACTAGGACCCAAGATTCACATGTCCTGGTAGGCAAAGCCTCGGCTTTGACTATTCCTATCTAGAAGTTCCACAAGCCATCAGTGGAGGTCTGGATGTCATGCTTTAGTGTGGCTCTCACTGAAATGCACACAGAAGGGCACCAGGGTAGAGGTGCTAGTGACCAGAGGAATCCCTTAACACGTGTGTGTCGTTTCTGTGTTACCTTCCTATGATGCTGCCTCTTAATGTGTAGCCTTGTGCATGTTGTAAATTCCTCAGCCAGACACTTTTGCAACTTCAACTCATAAATGTATTGAATTTTTTTATAGAAGGGTCTAACTAACCTTTCAGTTTAAAAAAAAAGTAAAACCATAATGAATATTGATTAACCTTGGGAGCCAAAAAGTAAACATAAAAACAATTCCTAAGTCTAAGATCCAGTTTAACAATGTGCTAATAGCCCATAATGAAGACAGCAGCCATAAGTTAATCAACCCATTAAGTTGAGATCAGAAGTGTCAACTCAAGTAGTCTACTAATTTACTGACCCTTAATGGGTCAGCAAGATCTATAACCCCAAGGCTGATCTTTTTGCCTCTACTAACGTCACTTTAGAAGCCAATGCACTTCCTCCCAGAATAATGATCTCTGACCCAGTACGGGCAGGAAGTCAACATAAAATCCATTTATGAGAATGAGTTCAGGGTTACTGAGTAATGGAATCTCACTGGCGTGTGAAGTATCTGGTAGAAGCTCCTTATGAAGCACCAGATTGTTTTCCTTATGTCCACATAACTGTGAAAAATAAACATGCACAGTCTTCACCGAACTATCTCCAGCAAGTCCCAGGGTGAGTTAACTAAGGTGTGTTGCCTGGTCCATTCCTGCCCCTTTTAGAGTAAGTAAATCTTAGTTTTGGAAATGACCATGGGCCAAAACAGAACTGAGGAGCAGGGTGGTAAGGTAAAGGACTGTGTCTGTCAACAGGTCACTGTGAAGCAAATAATCTTGATTTACCCAAGAGGGAGAGAGTTGCTGAGAACTTTTGAGGTGTGTTGCTTTGCTCAATGTTTATCTGGGTTTAAGTGAGTATCAACTGCCAATTTTTGCCACTTTCAAGAGAAATGGAGGCTATGTCTCTTTCAAGAGAAAAAAATGGTCTATGTCTTATTACAGATGGCCATCAAGAGGTATAATAAAATTATGATTAAAGACATCATAGTCTGGGAGTGTAGCTCAGTGATAGAGGACTTGTCTAGCAGGCACAAGGCCCTGGGTTCAATCCCCAGCAAAAGCAAATGATTAATTCCATTGGCTCATATTTGTAAAAAGCCTTATTTCGACTGCTATGATAATACAAGGCTATTTTAATGTCATCAGCATTTTCTTTCTAGATCATAAAACAATTCACTGCACCATAATCCACAGTGCCTGTTGGTAACCTGTCAGCCCAGTGGTGTCAGAGACTCAAAAGACATATGTCAGAAAACAGTCACCCAGCAGACATTCTCTGCTGTGACAAAGACAGGTACGATATCAGCTCAGGTCCTGAGAAGGCCGAAGATGAGAAAGGCAAACAATTGGGAGAGGGGGTTCCTCTGGACAGGAAAATTGAGATCCCCTGAAGGACGGGAGGATTGCCTTTCATCTCTAAACAGGAGCTTTGTCGGTTACATGCTCATGATGCTTGGTGGATTCCTTAAAGAAAACCCTCTTCTCTGGGAACACGGAGAGCCCCTCTGTTGTGGGCAACACTGCCCTGTGTTTCTCCCTACGTGCCGCCTTTGTTTTCCTATCTTCTAAAAGGGCTGTACCCATCTCATCACAAAGACCCTGTCCTAAGAGCCGGGGCAGGAGCCCGAGTTCTGTCCCGTGGGGAAGAGTGAGCCCAGGGGCCACAAAGGCGAGGGCGCAGTCACGCCTCGGTCGGCCCGCGGGAGGTGACGACTGGCACCCACTCCCGTCCGTGGCGGTCTGGGGGACGCAAGGGAGCAAGGAGAGACGAAGGGCCAGAGCGGAGGCGGGAGGCGGCGGGGACGCGGGAGCAGGGAGGCCGCCGTGGGGTCCGCGGGCCGCCCGCCCGGGGCAGGCACCCGTCCCGCACGGCGGCGCTCGGCCGGGCCGGGGGGTGCAGCTCGGGGCCGGGCCGGGGTGGCGGGGAGGGCGGGCGGGCGCGCGCGCGGCGGGCCGGCACCTGCCGAGGCGCAGGGCCCGGGGCCCCCCGCGGTCACAGGGCCCGGCGGCGGCGGCGGCGGCGGCGCCAGCTGCGCGGGGCGGAGGCGGGGGCGGCGCGGGGGCGCGGGCGGCGGGAGCGAGCGCGGAGGCCGCGCGGCGCCGCGTCACTTACCGGCCAGGGCGCGGGGCGGTCGCCGAGTCCTCGGGGCGCGCAGCCCGGTGTGCCTGCTCCGCCATGATTGCTTTGTTCCGCTCATTGAACCCGCGCTCGTCCCGCGCTCGCGCTCCCCGCTGCCCGGTCCCCGCGCTCGCGCCTGTCTATCTGTCTGTCTCCCCCATCGGTCGGTCGGTCGGTCCGTCCGTCCGTCCGGCTCGCCCGCGTCTCAGCCGCGGCTTGCTGCTGCAAGACGAGGCAGCCCGGTGCTGGGTGTAGGGAGTGCGGTGGTGGGTTTTGTAAATACAGGTGAGGCGATCCCCAAATCTCAGGCTGAGGTGCACTTGCTAAAGGAGGAGGAGGAGGGGGTGCGTCTCGCCCTCCCCCACGCAGGAGAGTAACCTCCGTGGAAAGTGCCAGAAGATGCCTCTCTGGCCATCCCTCCCTTCCCGCCAAATTCTCAGCCACTCAAGGTCTCTGGCATACATGGACTCAGCAGAGACAATAGCTTCTAGTTTACTTCGAAAACCTCAGGTATCTGTGGTGTCCAGCTGCGGAAGGGCTGCCCAACAGCCACCACCACCACACCGAGAGGCACATGGTCACTCGGTGGCCTACTGGAGCCACTTCAGCTCCATCGGGAAAACACTCCAAACTAGCGCTGAGACCATGGAAAGTTCCGCAGGAGCTTGAGGGCTCCGCTCACCCTTTGTGAAAAAGTACTAGTGCCTAGGACATTATTGCCCAAGCGTAGACTGAGCTTAAATTTTTAAGGAAATAACGTTAGTCCTGGAAGAAAGGCTTAAGATCCCGTTATGTATCTCTGGTTAAAAGTGCATTGGTACCAGTTTTGACTATGGTTAATACAGGCATGATTTGGTTTAGGCAGATTGATAATGAGATTCTGGGACTCTGAAACAAAAAAGTTTCTGGGGTTGTGGCCTCATTTATCCAAAAAGCTAGTCTCCCAATCTCTATTTCTACAATGTTGAGACCAAAATGTTTCAGTATTTGAAAGTTACCTGCATCTTGCAGTAATACCCTGCCTCGTGTCATTGTCGCATTCGTCTCATCACAAGAAGATCTTGTCCTACCTACGTTTCTTTTTGTGTGTAGAGGACTCCAAACAGAGTAACGTCACCCTCATAAGTTTGGATCAGACGTTTACAGGTGACATGATGTATTGGTTATGTGGGTCAAAGGGCCGCCTGATCCATCAAGACAAACGGATAATGAGCGTTCATACTGTTGGCCAGTCACATTCGTTGCCCTAACCCTATGATCAATTCATAGGCAGTTAAGCATTTGGACTATGAAAGTAGACGAAATCCTATTGTCAAGAAGGACCCCAAGCACAGGTCCCTTTAATACATTCTTTCACAGGGAGGTTCATCAGAAATTGGAATCGTTCCCCTCCACCCCACCACCACCCCCGCTTGAGATCTTCGATACATCTCACCAAAGTTTTGAATGCCTCAACTTCTCCCTTAAATCTGACCTTAGGAAACAGCCCCATGCTCATTTACCATCCCCCAGGAAGGTTCTTCTCTTGGTGTCAGATATGAAATGCTTAAACTTCAAAACTCTTGAGTATAGGGATAATGTATTAAGTACATGGATGGATTTGTATTTCACAAAGTTAATCTTAAGGCACCATAATATTTTTTAATTAGATGGCAATACTGTATTGATTTATCTAATGACTTTGATAGTGTGTGGATAATTGATGGTCCATTTTGACAGGAACTTTACCTAATACAGGATTTTTTATTTTTATTTTTTTGCATTGGCACCATGTTTCCTGTCTAGTCTAAGGTTGATTTTCTGTGTCACTGACTCTGAACCAAGGTTTGTTTTGGAAGCTTTTAAAGGAAGACTAATCAGAGCTACTCTTGCCATTCTGAACTCTTGTCTCTTTCACCACAGAGTCACATGGTGCATCTACATATGTGCCATTCCATCCTTATTAGTGAAGAGCAGTCTGTACCTAATTCCTAATAAAATGATAATTACACCACCCACATTCACTGGACTGACACTGAAAACCTCCAGAAGCGTTGCATAGCCAGATTCTCCTTTTAGTGACTTAGACTGTCACATTGATGGCTCCCAGTTTATCACACACACCTCCAGTGTTTGTATTCATGTACAGTCCTCTCAGGAGGTCTGCTTGTGTGAATTGTTCAAGCCTATAGGAAATGTAGTGTAAACAGAAATGATAAACACCTACATATGGGGCCTTGTCCTTTTGGAACCTAACTGCTATGTGTTAAGCATGTCTAAACCATCCTGCTAGAGAGAGGGGTCATGAGGAGGACCGATGCATTAAGGCCCCCCCGCCCCCACCAAGAGCTGAATGATGCAGAGGCAGGAGTGTTCCCAGGCACCATGATGTGATACAGAATAGGTTGTCCAGTGACACACGGATGTAACAACAAATCACTGCTCTTTCAGAACACCAAGTTTTAGACTAGTCTGTTGTGCAGTAATTACTGATACAGCCTTTTCCCATTTCAAGACTTAGGATGGAGCCACAACGTGAGGATAAAGGGAAAGAGACTGGAAAACTAACAGAGCTTCCTGGAACAAGAATCCCATCTGTACTGTCTTAGAGCACAATGAAAACTACTCCACTGAGCTGACAGCTACGCTAGGAATTAGACACAAGTCATCACCTTAGAATTAAGAGCTGTGGGCTGGACTGGTGGGCTCACTTACAAGTGGGACATCTTTTTCATGTCTGGACTGGTGTGCTCACCTACAGGTGGGACATCTCCATCACATCCCATCCCCACAAGGCACTAAGACCATCAAAAAGAAAGGGTTATTAAAAAACAATTTTGTTGTATGATGTTTTTATTTATTTGAAAGTTTTTTTAATAATCAAATTTATTTTTTAAAAAGAGAGTGGGTGGTGAATATGATCAAAATACATTGCATGTATGTATAACACTTTCAAAGAATTAACCATGGGATAAGGAAGTAGTCAAGCCAGTAACCTGTGACACAAACACAAGGACCTGAGTTCAGTTCTCATCCTCGGAGCCTCAGGAGGAAAAGCCAGTGATGGTGGCACATGTTCATAACCCAAACACTGGTAAGGAGAAGCAGGCAGATCCCTGCAGCCAGACTACACTATTTGGCAAGCTCCAGGCCTCTACACCCATGAACAGGGACATGTGTACATGTGCACACATACCCCCTTACACACACACACATGAATGTTTATTCACACATGAATGTTTATTGACGTGAAAGAGATAACAAGTTCAGATTGTATTTGAACCCCAGCCATGTCACCCAAGTGATAAAACACAGTGGAGGACTGTGACTTCTTGTAAATTCCAGTCCTTAGGACTGTGGAATTTAAGCCCATTTTAAAATACACACTTGCACTAGGAAATTGCTCAGGCGAGGCCAAATGAGAAGAAATGATCTAAAATTAGGGGGTATACAGACATAGAAATAAAACATGGACATTATTTATAATTTATTAACATGGTTATTGTGGTTCTTGGGTCTGAATTAGTCATCAAAGAGCCTAGCTAGACCCTTGAAAATGAATTACCTTGTCTGTGTTCTCTGATATAAAGCTGATATAAACACACACAGAGACACACACACGCACACGCGCACACGCACACGCACACACGCACACGCACACGCGCACACACACACGCACACACACACGCACACACATGAGTTACTCAGATTTCAAATGGATGAAAACAAGAGAGTCAATGTCTCAACATGCCAAAGGACATATTTTTCTAAACTTGAAAACATAAGCAGTACTTGTCCTTAAAAGATGAAGTCAAAAGAATCCTGAATATGACCACACATTTCATCTTCCTTCTAAAAACATATATTTACAAGTTAAGCAAAATAAAATTGATAAAGCCAAAGTAATTTACCTTAACAATATTAACATAGTATAACAACACTGCCAACACATGGGTGTGCCTCATGTCAATTATTGAGTGCTGAGCACATCTGCAACTCCTGTGTGCTAGTCAAAGTTCTGTGCAGGATGTTCCTTTTCATTATGTCCCCTGATCTTATCTAGATAGACATATTCAGTTCTGATATGTTTTAGTCCATGATAGTTAAAACTGAGACACCACATACCAACTATAGACAAAATAGAGGCATTAAACTGAAGTATAATATAAGTGTTTTTGAGGTTAACATTAGATTATGAATCTGATCTAAATAGAACTCTTATTAGGTAATCTGCACTGGGGGGACAGTCAAGGGACCTGAGTTTGCATCATGTGTTTGAAACTAACTTTTCTAGGACTTTTAGTTCATGTCCTGGAGGAGCTGTACAAGGATATACTGTGGCAGAGGTGGGTTGGGGATACCTTTTGTGACAAGGATATTTTTCAGGATCATAGCAGTCAACCTTCTAACCCTGCTATAACTACATGGCACATTTATATCTCTCTTTGATTTAAGTTTGACCTCTTGCAAAGATAATTCTATTAAGCTATTTTACTTAAAAATGTAGGCATGTGGTCAATATTTCCTTCCAAAATATACCCAGTGGTGGTAAACTAAATCCCTCTTCTGTTATGCCTCCCGCTTGTATATTAGGTTCTCAGGAAATAAATTTCAGTCTCAGGAAAGAAAGGTTCTGGCTAAAAAAGATGATTTTTCAAATCTCACCAGAATAAAGCTTGGAAAAGCCATGCTTTTCTGGAATGCCTGTGGATGCCAGTAGCAGCAGAGTTAGGAAGTGATCAGATTCTCCTAACTCAGTTTCATTTGCCTTTGTTTACTGGAAAACTACACTCACAGCATCCATGGCAAACCAAGAGTGAAGCCTTGCAGGTCCTGACAGCGCTGCTCTCACACTTGGCACAGGCCAGGCACTTCTTGGAATAGGCACAGAACCTTCTACAAGCACAGCTGCTGCTGGACTTGAGGTCCCAGAACCCAGGCACAGCTCTGGGAGCAGCCAAATTAGTGTGTTCCCAGCCACGACCACTCACTCACTTTCTGTATCTTGAAATATTAAAATAAGCCCAAAGTGTCTTTAAAATTTAAAATTTAATTATACCCTTTGGAATCCATGCTTTGGAAAGCATTTTCCCCCTTAAATAAACCAATAGTTGGAACACATTCACATACACACAATATATATGTATATTAAAGTGTGCTTAGAAAACTCTGTTTACTATAGTATTTGGTTTAGCAGGAAAATGGAGAAATCCACAGTTTACACTTCCATGTGCTTTTGAAAAGATTTTCAAAACATAGCTAGTAAGCATTTGTCTGTTCAGCGATGCATGCACTTGTTTGTGAAGCAAATCTTATCTCTGAGTAGTGACCTATGGGGCTAGAGAGATGAAAATGACTTCCCCGTTAGATCCTGATATTGTGTGCCTGCTAAAGCAGCCCTGTGCTGCTCTATGCAGAATAATAAATGCCATCCTTAGGAGACAGTGATTACAACAATGGCTGTTCTCTTGCCAAAAGAAAAAAGGTAACAAAGGTATTTTAAATTGTATTTTTTATCATGATAGAGTTCCAATAATTTAGCTAATTTTTCCTAATAACTACTGATAATTAACATTGCCATTTAATACAATCAGTAGTTGAATAGAACATAAATCCAAGAAGTAAGCACTAGGGAGATTTGTAACTGATAATGTTGCAAGATTTGTAATTCTGGAGGATAGAAAAAGGAGAACCCAAAGGAAATTAAATGATGCTTCTTCCCCAATAAGTGATTAAGTGTTCCTATACAACAAAGAACACATTTTATAACATGTATATTTTTGATAATTTCTGAAAACCTACAATGAAGATTATATATGTTTTCTACATAAACACTTCTTGCTTCTATCTCTAGCTACTGTTTCTTTTTCCCAAGACACTGAAACAAGCTGTTACTTTATCTTGTTTTCATAGATTATTTGAAATTATAAATTGTATTTTAAATATTTATATGTTATAAATGCCTTATCAACTTGCTTGATTTAATAAGAGCACTTAGCATTGCAGTTGTATTTGAAAAATAAATAAGCACAATACAACTTCACTAAATATAGTCTAGCCTTCCTTCACTAAACACTGTCAAGTCAAACTCCAGTGTAATCAGCAGTTGCTAGTAGCACCACTCTGTGACACTGGTTGAAAATAGCTACCCTGAAATCTGAAGTGCAACACGAAGAAATTATTCAATAGGTTTGTTCATTTCCTAGGGTTCTGTCCAGATTGAACCAACTGGTGCAAAAGCATGAACTTGAGACAGAGCAGTGTGAGCCAGCCCAGGCGGTGGACTATTTTCGCCCTTTCTCTCTCCCTCTCCTGTTTTTCCCTTTGGGTTTCTCAAGAACACAAATATAAGCAACTAGCATCTTAAAATAAAGTGAGAAGTTATAGAAAACCATCTCCAAAGAAGATAACATTGAGACTTTTACTTGTGGCCATTTCTCAATTATTTCCTTCTAAAATTAAAATAAACTCTGCTGTTCTAACACATGAAGAGACATTAATACTTTGAAAGGTCTATATTGCTGATTTTTTTCTTGTCGTATATGGGCATCCATGGATCCTGGTGTATCTGCAGATAGGAACTGCCTCGGTAGGCATGGGCATGACTGAATCTCATGCTTTGGATTTAGTCCAACTTTGAAGCCTGAGATCCACTCAGAGGGTCCACACGTCCTTTTTAGGCATCCACCACTGAAAACAAAGAATGCATCAACCCCTGAGAGCTCTCCCATACATGTGGAGTGTGAGGATGGGAAGCTGGATCTGGAGTCATTGTTATCATTCCTGATCCTGTGTACCATTTCCATAATTTATCCCACCCATTTTAAAGTGCTTGATTTAGCTAAACCAAGTTTGGAGCAAAGCCAACAATAAAATCTCAGAGGTCACTTGAGCAACATACGTCATCCTGTGAAGCTGTTTTAACATGCTTTGCTTCGATAGTGATTTCTTACCACAGTGCCAGCCCTGAAGTTTACTTACATTTTAACAATCATATATATATATATATATATATATATATATATATATATATATACACTAAATGTATAAGCATACATATTAAAGACTCCAAAGTTTTCAAATGGATGCCTGATCTTTTGAAAGTCTTTGATACTGAACTTATTAAATATTTATTTAAATACTTTTAAAAATATTAACATAATACATGTTACTTAATTTATATGTAGTTGTTTATATATACACATACATGTAAATATATGTTGAATAGTAAATAAATGGATAGCTTATATAATATAAATAATGGATAAATATATAAATAGATTTAAATTGTATATTATATTTAATACATGATTTATTATTCATGTGTATGCTACTCTACTAATAAATTATGCATTATTCAAAAGATGAAGTAAAATTTTAAAGATAAAATAAGGAGTAAATAAGCAATTTTATTAAAACTTTAATTGTATTCTATTCATCAATGATTAGACTAATACCTTTTTCTCTCAGATATTTTCAGAGTAAATACACTCTGTCTTTATGTTCTACACTTATCAGTCAAGGGTAAGAAAGAAAACAAGGCCGTAAAGACGTTTTCTTATAGGGAGAACTTAGTACTGGGCGTTATGTACATAGGAAACAGAAGAGCTGAGAACACCAACAGCAAGTGAGGACGCTGCTCAGAGGTTTACAGCTGCAGGCACCTAGCACACAGCTGGACTAGAGGCAGAACAGAGAAGACGGGACCTGGAGGGAGCAGAGTGGGAGACAGCCTCTCCAAGGGTCTGCTACAGGCGAGAATGTGGAGAGTTGCAGAGCCTACATCAGCAGACCTAGAGAAGCAGAGCCTCCCATCAGCAGACCTAGAGATGCAGAGCCTCCCATCAGCAGACCTAGAGATGCAGAGCCTCCCATCAGCAGACCTAGAGATGCAGAGCCTCCCATCAGCAGACCTAGAGATGCAGAGCCTCCCATCAGCAGACCTAGAGATGCAGAGCCTCCCATCAGCAGACCTAGAGATGCAGAGCCTCCCATCAGCAGACCTAGAGATGCAGAGCCTCCCATCAGCAGACCTAGAGATGCAGAGCCTCCCATCAGCAGACCTAGAGATGCAGAGCCTCCATCAGCAGACCTAGAGATGCAGAGCCTCCCATCAGCAGACCTAGCCTTAGCCTTGCGCATCAGTGGCACAGGCTGCAGGGCCCCCTCTGCTGTAATTCAGAGGAAAACAGCCACACAGAGAACAGAGATGAAGCAGACAGCCCAGAACCTGCCAGTGGAGTTAAATACCCCTCTGCTTGTTAAATATCCCATCCTCAGATTTCTGCATCTTGATGTATCTCCATTCTTCTGGCAGAAATGCTGTTCTTTCTTTCCCTTGCTTATACAGCCATCAAGAACCTTTTCAGTCACCTTAAAAACACTCATGGTGTTTCTACTGTATACAGTGTGCTGTGTTTAGGGTCATAGAACCTATTGTTCCTTTTGGAAACAACTCTATTCCCCCAACCTTCTGAGGATCACTGGGGATTCTGTATGATTTCTACTGAAAGACTTTGTTTGTTTCTAGGCACATATTAAGCACACACTCTATCACTGAGCTACATTCCTAGCCCTTCCCTTAAATTATATGTCCTTAAATATTAATTGAACGCGTGCACTTGAGCAGTGCTGAGTGAAGTTTGAGGACCTAGCACGCCTGGAGTCTGGCTTCAATCCCTGCCTCTGCTACTAACTAGCTGTATGAGTGCCTCAGCTTCTTCATCTGTTTCCTGTGGTGGTGATAATATGGACCTTATAGGTGGATTCATACACACACACACACACACACACACACACACACACACACGCACGCACGCACGCACGCACGCACGCGCATATTCTCAATGTAAAGAACATAACAGATGCTCAGCAAATGTTTGATTTTATAAATCATTCACCTATTACACCTCTCCTGTGTCATAAATCATGAAACCAAGTGATGCAGGCCAAAGACAAACTATTTTTAAGATTCCTGAGTAAAAAAGATTAGCCTGTCAGAGTTCATGTGGGAACCTGCACTAAGGCATTTTTAAGTATCTACAAGGGATGGTAAGACAGCTTAACCTGCAAAGTGCTTGTTGTGCAAGCATGTGGACCCAGGATCAATCTCCAGAGTTTAAATGCACACACATGTGCGCACACACATATATATTCATACTACGGGCATGTATTCAAATGTCCATCTTAAAGATTAAACTCAGTTTCCCACAGTGCCGCTCAGTGGTGAATTAGCTTCAATGAGAGTAAATTCCTGTCCCTATGTTTTGAGGTCATTCTATCATTTGGTTTGGTGTCAAAAGGCTCAGAGATCTCACCATAGGTCTACCTATGAGTCTAATTTACCCTTCCTGCTGTTTCCAATTACTTTTTAAAACAAAATTCTTAGTCCCCTCTGTTCCTTGCATCCTTCTTGGAGTCCCATTTCAATGTCTAAGGAGTCAAATGTCATGACCTGCTCTGGCTGTGTTATCCCCATCTCTTTGTGAGTTAGTTACAAGATGAAGACATTTTCAAAACAACTCATCCAGCATCTACAATCCCTCTGGAGTATCATTTACCTCAAGCTTGCCTGTCTTGGAAGTTCTCTGAACACTAAGAGAGTATTTCCCCACATTTTAATGCTTCCCTGTTATTTTATTTTGCTGATTAGTTTGAACCTAAGTTAAGGAATTTTACTCACAGGCCTGGAGAGATGGCTCAGTAGTTAAGAGCATATCCAGAGGGCTTGAGTTCCATTCCCAGCACTCACATGGCTGTAACTTCAGTTCTAGGGGATGTGACACCCCTCTTCTGGCTTCTGCACATGACAGACATGCACGTATGCAATACGCTCACATGCATCAAATAAAATAAATTTAGAACAATGGAAGCTGCTTTGCTTTACAAAAGCGTAAACAACTGAAGATTTTTCTCACACAGAGTGCAAGTCTTTAGAATTTAATTATACTAGGAATTATCATATAAACAATTGAGGATTTTCCTCACAAGGAGTGCCAACATTTAGAACTTAATTATACTAGGAGCTATCAGTCGCCGACCACTGGCCTAAAAGAGGAGTTTTGTGGAATGTGAGTTGCAATGTCTACTTTCCTTCCTGGAAGGGTGTGAGCCCAGGACAATCTGCTTGCGAGGTTCCACTGTTGTCCCTAGCAAGTCCTGTGTCTTGCCATCCATGTCTCTCTGTAGTTCCCTTCCGTGTCAAGTAATATATTCTGTTTCCGAAATGATGGCATGTGACTTCGTAGATTAGTTCATTCATAGAAATGAATTTGCCTTTCTTTATTGGAAATCACTCCCTTTGACATCTGCTATTGTGGTGATATTGTGTTCCCCAATATATTGTGCACCCTTATCTGGGGTCAGAGGACAGAAGAGCCACTAGACAGACATAGAGGCCAGAAAACGGTGGCACACACACCTTTAATCCTAGCATTCTGGAGGCAAAGATCCATCTGGATCTCTGTGACTTCAAAGCCACACTGGAAACAGTCAGGCATGGTGACACATGCCTTTAATCCCAGGAAGTGATGGCAGGAAGCAGAAAGGTATATAAGGCATGAGAACCAGGAACTAAGCCTGGTTAAGCTTTTTGGCTTTTAGCAGCAGTTCAGCTGAGATTCATTCTGGATGAAGACTCAGAGGCTTCCAGTCTGAGGAAACAGGATCAGTTGAGAAGTTGGTGAGACCTTTAGAGATTCATGCTACATGCTATGGTGTAAATGCACTCAGCCTTGTAGCCTGCACAAGCCGAGGAAGCAAGACCTTGTCTACTTTATTGCACTGTTATAATGAGGATATCCTCAACTCTGGTCAAACTTCCAGGTGATGTCAGGTTCATGTGACATCTTGACTACAAACCTTGAGAATCCTCAAGCCACAATAATTTTCTAAGACCATAAATGTGTAAGATCTTTTTTTGTTCTGTCTTTAAATTTTAGAATAATTTGCTATATCATTTCTGTTTTTGCTATATCATTTCTGCTCTGCCCCAAGTGTCTACATTTAAAAAACTATTTTCAGTATGAGAATTAATTTTCTCCCCAAACTCATTCTGCTCTACCCGAGACAACACTACTGGTGTCCTTTTGACCACTGCAAAGCACTCAGCATTAGCTAACAGTAAGTGGTACCCTTGCCAGTAACTTCCCTTCACTATTGAGCTCTAGGCACCTGTGGTAGGACTGGGAAGGTGATGGACAGATGGAGAAGAAACTGAGTGCTAGTCTAATGTAAGGAAATGCAGTAGAGGCCCAGGATGGACCTCTTTAGTCTCTGAGGAAGAAGCATGTTCCTGCCCAGTGACATGATGGACTGAGTGGGGCAAAGAAATCCCCAAACAGGCCATGCCGGGGCTTCGAGGAGAAACCACGTGCCCTCTGTGATGGTGATCAAATGTATGGTATGTTATGGAAGAGAGAGTGCAGTGGGATGTTCTGTATGCTGTGAATGTGTGTTGCTCTGATTGGTTGATAAATATAGTTGTTTGGCCAATGGTGAGGCAGAATAGGATTAGTTGGGACATTCCAACTAGAGAGGAGGAAGGAAAAAGGCAGAACAGAGGAGACACTGCCGCCATGAGAAGCAAGATGTAAAGTACCGGAAAGCCACGAGCCATGTGCAAAAGTATAGATTTATAGAAATGGGTTAATTTAAGATGTAAGGCCTAGGTAGTGAGAAGCCTGATCCAATAGGCCATACAGTTCGTAATTAATATAAGCCTGTGTATGTTCATTTGAGTCTGAGCAGCTGCGGGACCACAAGGACATGGGAGCTGGGTGAGCACAGGAAAACTTTCAGCTACAAATGGTGCCCAACAGCTGGAGTTTCCACCTGAAACCTGAAATATTTAATAAACAATTCTAAGCAGAGCCAAAAACAAGTTCCTGCTTCATGTCTCATGTGGGTGGCAAGACACTGCAACATGCGGGCTTCAACTGTCTATGGTGGGTTCGTGGTGGGTGGGCTTGACCTGTGCCACCTTACACTGGAACATCTCAGCTGCACATTATGCTGCATGATGAATTTAGCCTTCGCTAGTACAGACAAAAAAAAAATTTAAAAGAGGTTTCTAGACTACAAGCTTCTGGATGGAAGCATAGACCCACTGCTTCTGAGAGTTGGTGGTGCACATGGCTTCCCAGAGGCAGAGCTGGAGGTAAACAGACCACGGCCATGTTGGAAAACTGAGGTGGGTGGAGCCAGCAGCCAAAGCTGCCATTTCAGTCCTAGTAATGCTGCAGTTTAAAGCAATAGATTCACAATAAGGCAGATTCAGATGGGAAAAACCCTAAACAGTTTACAGTGTGTGTAAAAATGTACGTAGGCTTGGAAGAGAGAAAAAAATGAATATAGACAGTTATATAAAGAAATGGTTTTTAAAATGAAGTCTTTAAAGAGACAATAAAGGTAATATAAAAAGTAAGCCACATAAAGGTGGATATTACACAGAGAATCTGGATAGTGTTGTCTTTGATATTTTTAACTGCAGAGAGACATTTGATTGTAAAGGCTGCTGAGTTAAACCAATGTGTATATTTTAAAGGTATCTTCACTTCAAAATTTGGATCTAAGGATATGTTGCTTTGGAAAGGAGGCTCTGTTTTTGTTTCCACAGGAAGCAAGAGGCTATGGATTTGTTCCAGATTAAGATACATCAGGTTTGACCAGCCAAGACCCCCTGAAAGTACTGTGATGATACCATGGCCCAGATCATCCAACATCCAGAATGGTTTCAAGACAACTGGCTCAGAAAATGCAGCCTCACAGACTATTTCAGTCAGAACTTAACTTTAATAAAATTTTAAAAAAAATTTAATTTTCTCAGCATCCCCATAAGAATACAGCACCCTTTATCAGCAGGAAGTAGCCTAGAAAACTACACCCACATTCCCAAAAAAAATGGATTATGGATATTTGTCTTTGTTTAGGTTGTTGGTTACAAATTGTTATTGGTCATATTTTTCTTTTAGAAAGATAGTCAATATCTTTCTAAAAGAAAAAAGGGGGCTATGATATGGAAATATAGGATATAGATATGATAGGATAAAAGGATGTATTGTTGAACCTACTTTTAAAGAGCAACTTGTTTAAAATGTTTTACATTGGTATAGATTTTAGTTTAATTGATACAAATTTCAAGTTAATTTTGCTATACTATATATATATATATATATATTTCTCCTCTTGTTAAAGCTATTATGTTTATGTAACTCATTTAAATTGTAATGGATAATTAAGAAATACAGATTAATAATTAGTCTTCTAGGATAAACTTATAGTCATGTTAAGTTTTCTAGGTATACATAGATATAATTCAATTAGGTAGGTAATCTTCAAACATTTCAAAGACTTACAGAATATGGCATTTAAAATGTTTTAGAAACTTAGACTTTTCTGGACAATGAGACACATCTGCTTCTGGAAGCACCAGTTACTTCAAGGAAGATGATGGGCACTGAAGACACTCCATATGGAGTTCATCTTCTTCACGGCAAAAGTTAGCCATTTGGGCAAGAAACTGTTCTTGCCTTGACTGCTTGACAAAATGTTGTATTGACTGGCCATGCAGGACCCATAGGAAGGTGATCACTGAACTTTGCAAGGCAAAATGGTCCTTCAGATTCCTGCTTTGCAAAGGAGGCTGTCAGATATTCTACAGGACAAAGAGAGAAGCAACTGAGAGACTCTAGGTCTATAAGCTGAAGATGGATGCCCCAAAACTACAGAGGAACTTTGGATGATTATCTAGGCAGGCAGCTATCTCTGTCATTTTAGATTTTTGAAAGTTGCTTACAATGTACTTCCTGTTTACTTAGGTAATATTATATCCTTCTGAGGTCTTTGATGTAGTTGAAGACTAGATAGTTATGATTTTCCTTGGTTATGATAAAACATAAGGTAGATATGAAACCTTAGACTCACAAATATAGGATAGATAAGATATCTTCTTTAATTTTGCCAAATACAAATAGACTAAATATTGTAACTGTAATTCTTGCTTGATAACTGTTGTTATATGTAATTTTACTATGTTAAAGTTAATGCCTTCCTTTTTGATTAGACAGAAAAGGGAAAGTGCTGGGGATAATCTGTATGCTGTGAATGTGTTGCTCTGATTAGTTGATAAATAAAATGCTGATTGGCCAGTAGCCAGGCAGGAAGTATAGGCAGGATAAACAGACAAGGAGAATTCTGGGAAGTGGAAGGCTGAGGCAGAGACACCAGCCCACTGCCCAGGGAGCAGCATGTAACAGGCACACAGGTAAAGCCACAGAACATGTGGTAACATGTAGATTAACAGAAATGGGCTGAGTTTAAGTGTAAGAGCTAGTCAGTGGTAGGCCTGAGCTAATGGCCAAGCAGTTTTAATATAAGCTTCTTTGTGTTTACTTGGATCTGAGCAGCTGCGGGACTGTGGGGTTGCAGGGCCTAGCCAGGACTGGAGAAACTTCAGGTATAAGAGAGAGATAATGCTTCCCTTCCTGTGGACAGGGGCATATCTGGAGAAGTGAAAGCGGTGAAGAGTGGACTGAAGTAGGTAGCTTGATTGCTACTCACTGACATGGTAATGTCTGGGCCTGGGCTGCTGCCAGGACCCATGCCTAGGTTCATGATCCTAATGCAGCCACAGTCTTTGATGATGTCCTCTGTCATTGATATCACCAACAGCACAGAGAATAGGACCATATAGAGTTGGTCCTGCCCCTCACTGACTGAGACACTAGGGAGAACAGGATCTGCCCCTCACCAGCTGAAACACTCAAGGGACAGGACCCTATACCTCACCTGGGCAGCACAGTAGAGCTGATGCTATTCACAGGAGAATATGCAGCTGACCCTGGGGTATGAGAATGGGAAAGCAGGTTACACCCCTCTTGTCTGTCACATGGTAGCATGGGTGAAGGAAAAATGCCCTCCTCCCCTCGCCCCTCAACACCTGCAGCAGGTGGGAGACTTAACCCAACTCCTCACCAGCTGTAGCACTTGGGAGAATGGTCCCTGTGCCTCCCCTGGGCAGCACAGTAGAGCTGAACCTGCAGACAGGGATGTGGCTGAGCTAGTCCTGAGGTGTGAGAGGGGCATACCTGGTACTGCCTCCCTTATCCACAGTGTGGTGGTGGGGTGACAAGAGAAAGATGCCTCCCCCCTACCCCTGCTGCGTTCAGCAGGCCAGGGAGCTGGCCCTCTTACCAGCTGCAACACCAGGGAAAGCAGAAGCAGGCCTTGCACCTTGTCTGGGCAGCACAGTGGAGCTGATCCTGTTGATGAGGGAACAGGTGAGCCTGCCAGAGAACATGAGCACGGGAGACCTGGCCCTGTCCTTTTCCTTCGTCTGCCATATGGTGGCATGGGCAGGGGAGAGGTCACCCCACCCACCCATCTGCTGTGGAATAATCCTTTTGTACACTGTGGAGATTAGTTGCTGTGGCTGGTTGAATAAAGAAGTACACTGGCCAATAGCTGAACAGGCTAAAGTTAGGAAGGAAAGCCACACTGAGAATTCTGGAAGGAGAAGGGCAGATTCTGGAGTAGCCAACCAGACACAGGGAGAGAATGAGATGAATGTGCCATGCTAATAAAGGTACCACTACCTGGCAGTGTGTAAATAAGGAATATGGGTTAGTTTAAAATGTAAGAGCTGGTTGGTAATAAGCCTGAGCTATTGGCTGAATATTTATGATTTATATTAAGCTTATGAGTCAATTATTTGGGAAGCAACTGCTGGGTATTTGGGAACAGGCAGGCAGGAGAGAAACATCCAAATAAATATGGTGCCCAACGTGGGGACATGCACATCCACATAAAACTTGAGAAAGCTTAGAAAATGGTTCTAGACACACAAAAATGGAGCCAAGGGCAGCTTAATAGTTCATGTCTCTCATGCAGGCTATGGTGTGTGGGCTTGAGCTGCAGCATGGCAGATTCCCACAGTCTCATATGGGCCATGGCACAGAGAGGCTGTGCTCTATGTGGTGGAGTTAGGGTTTTGCTCATACAGACAAAAAGGACTAGAGATACACAGTGAGGACAGACTCAGACAAAAAGGCCTCTGAAGGGGTCACCGTGTATTTGAAAAATGTGCATACGTTTGGGAGAGAGAAGAGAAAGGGTAAAAACAGTCCCAGATTAAAAAAGATTTAAAAACAATAAAGTCCTTAAAAAGCATATAGAATAAAAATTATGATAAGTCACATAAAGATGGGAAATATATAGAGATTATGGGAAATTCAGAGAGTCTGGATTCTAAATTTTATTGTGTTTTGTCTTTGGACTTTTTGACTGTTAGTGGGTGAATGATAATTGCTGAGAGACATTTGATTGTAAAAGCTACTCAATTAAACCAATCTATATATTTAAAAAATATCTTGACTCCAAAATTTGAGTCAAAAGGTATGTCACTTTGGGGAAGAGGTTGTGTTTTTGTTTCCATAGGAAATAAGAGGCCGTGGATTCATTCCAAGTTAAGGAAAATCAGGTTTGATCGAGTAAGAACCCCCTGAAATCCTAACTACAGACATGGGAAAATAAATCTAAAGTAACTACAAGACATGTAACATATATTTTACTTGCTCAAACATAAAACAAAATTATCTGTGACTGGCTTATGTACAATGCACAGTTTATATTTATATTAATACTAATATGTATGTTACCTTTAAAAGTTTACATATTTTCAGATTAAGGGGACCAGACACAAATAAAAAATGGCCCAGATGATCCAACATCCAAAAAGCTTCAAGGCTGCTAACTGAGATGATCCAGCCTTACAGGACACTCCAGCCAAGACTTAACAATTATCCTTATTTTCTCAGGATCCTTCAAAGATTACCAGTGCCCACCAATCAGCAGGAAGTAGTCTAAATAACTGTGTACATCCACATTCCCCCAAAATGGGCTATGTATATTTATTATCATTTAAGAGGGGAGTTTTACAAGTTGTTATTGGTAATGGTCAGGAAAAAAGCTGAAAAGGGGAGATTAGATTCAAGGATCTTGTTCTAAAAAGAAAAGGGTGGATATAGAAATGATAGGATAAAAGGGCAGATTATTGAATCTACTTTAATCTAAAAATACAACTATTAATCTTAAATATTTTACATTGGTATGGATCTTGGTTTATTGATACAAGTTTAAAGTTATTTCTGTTATACTGTATGTATATTTCTACTTTTGTTTAAGGTTTTGTGTTTATGTAGCTCATTTGAAAATGTAATGTATAATTAAGAAATACAGATTAATAGTCATCTATAATAGCCAAACTTATAGTCATGTTAGATATGTTTTCAAGGTAATAAACAGATGTATTTAGATAGATTGTCTTCAAGCACTTCAAAGAACTACAGAATATGGCACTTAATATATTTAATAACATAAGGCTTTTCATGATGGTGAGACACATCTGCTCCTGACAGCACCAATCTACTTCAGAGAAGATGATGGGCATTGAAGAAACTCCACATGGAGTTTGTTTTCTTTATGGCAAAAGCTAGCCATGTGGGCAAAGAAACTGTCCTTGTCTCAATTGCTGATGGTTATTGTCCAAACGACCCACAGGACACAAGAAAGATGACTGCTAAACTTTGCAAGGACAAGGTAGGACAGTCCTTCAGAATTCTCTGCTTCACAGGAAAGTCTGTTAGATATGCTAGTTGGTTGGGCCAGTGTTGCAGAGGAACCTAGGGTGACTGTCCAGGCAACTGATGTCCCTGTCATTAGGTAACATATCACCCTTCTGGGGCCTTTGATGGAGTTAAAGACTAAATAAACTTATAGCTTTCTTTAGTTATGATAGAAAGCAAAATAGGTATAAAACATTAGACTCATAAACATAGGATAGATAATTGAGTATTTTCTTCAATTTGCCAAATACGAATAGACTGGATATTGTAACTGATTCTTACTTAATAACTGTTTTTGTTATATATAATTTTACTATGTTAAAATTAAAACCTTTTTTAATTAGAGGAAAAAAGGGAAATGCTGTGGAACAATCATCTTTGTGATGAACACCTGCAAGTAGAGATACATGGTAAAGGGGTTTATTGAGTGACTCACCATGTCACACTGCAGCTTCTAAGATGACATTTTCCCTTTCTTTTAAAAAAAATATTTTGTTTTACTTGGAGGGGCAGGTTGCAGGGGCAGAGGGCAGATATGAGGGGATGGGAAATGGGTGGGATCAGGATGCATGATATGAAAGACACAAAGAATAATTTTTTAAAAAAGTAAAAAAATTAATTAAAAAAAGAAATGTAGTATACTGATGTAAAGTGACCATTTTCTTGGAAGTCTGTTATTGCTCTTATCACCTGAGTCATTTACAAATGGACATAATACATTATCTTCACCAATTCATCTCTATTGATGGATTAGTAACTGAGAATCCTGGGCTCAGGTTATAAATGTACTAGTTTGTAGCCCACGACATTAACAGCAATTTCTCTTCACTTTATTTTTTCTTATCTCTAAAAGTTTACGGGCTCAGCTTAGGCCACTAGTATGTGTTTAGTTGTGAGGTGAACAGGTTAGCATGACTCTTGCCTCCTTGGATTCTGCAATTTACACTTCACATCACATGACTTCATTAATGTAATACATTTAGGCTAATATAGGGTTTATTAAGGGAGCCCGTTCAATATATACATATATTCTTAGCTTCTGTGATATTAACTGAGCTAGGTGCCAAAATTCTAGTACCTTAATAAAATCCCTCAAATTAACAATATTTTAATAGTGATAGATTGCTTTAAGTATTGTATAATACTCATAAAACTCATCTGTGAATACTAGGATTTATTAACCAGACTGTCCATCACCTGCCCTTAATTCTGCCTTTCCTTAGGCAAGATCCCTCTGCTATGAACTCTCAAAGTTATTTCTCTAGAACATTTATTTCAGTTGCAATTAAATAATGAACCACAGTATTTATTAAAGTTGTCTCCCCTCTAGATGGGACCATCTTTAGTTCATCATTCTATCCTGTTATTTAGAATACAGAAGGTACTCAACATATACTTCCAGTGTATATGAATTTATTTTCAATTTTGTATGTGCATGAACAATTTGAGTCAGAGAGCTTAAATAGTAAGTCACTCACTGACTTCCACAAGAATCAAGTTAAGTTAGTCCCTATGACGCTTGTCTTATAAGTGCAGATTACAGGAGACCGTGGCCTCGGACGGCTGTGGTACAAAGCTAAGAGCACATGCAAATGGAGATGTTGGAAAGAGCACAGTAAATGATTGCATACATAGTCCCTATAATCTGAGGTTTTGTTCTGAATGCCAGTCCCTTTAGTTAAAGAAGTTTTTTAATGTTTATAATTTACTTTATTATTTGAAACAATTTTTAAATTTGAATATATTTTGATCATATTCTTTCCCTCCTCCAAGTCCTTTCAGAGTCTCTCCTCCTCCTTATGCACTCAACTTTAAGTTGTTTCTAAAAAAAAAACCCATAGAACAAAACCAAGAAAACAAAATAAGACATTACACACCAAAAAACACACCATAACTAAATAAAGACACACACGCACGCACGCGCGCGCACGCGCGCGCACACACACACACACACACACACACACACACACACGCACACTAGTTCTGTTAAATTATGGTAATATGGAATTTTATAACTGGAAGAGACCTTTGAAGTAAAGAAGTTTTGATAAGGATTTGAATGGAAAATTGAACCAAGGATGGAAGCATTACTTTAACATCAGATATTATAGACTGATCAGGAACATGGTTCCTTGAAAATTAACTACATTAAACTTAAATTTCATTTTGCAAATATTAGAAAATGTGGAAAATGAGACATTTGTCTTAATGCTATGTAACTCCTATTTTTTCCCTTCCCAATTCCAGAGTCCTAATGAGTGAATTTATCTAAATGGAGAATGTCTGTGTAATTGATAAAACTATAGTTTGTTTCTTTTCTCCTTCAAAAACTGACTTTGTTTAGGAAATTGTATTTACTCACTTACATTTTATGGTTTTGCTCAAGTGTCAATTTCCCTGTAAAGTATAACTCTATTAAAATATATTTGCCTGTGGCCATGCCGTCTTTAAATTTTACTTAATTTGCATGCACTTCATAGCTCAATGAAAAATCTAAAATGTCTGACATAAAGTCTATACATAACAATACTTTTGATTGACAGGAAGGTTTATTATGCATTGATGTGACATCACATTTATGTATAACAATGACTTTTTGACTGACAACCAAGCAATGATAGAATTCCAGGTACCTTCCATACACCATTTTTTTTATAAGGCAAACTAAAATATCCAGATAATTGGCTGAATTTTTCAGTTTTCATGCCAATTGCTTGGCATGGGGTATGGAAAAATGTGATGAGGTAGTGTCTCATTCTTTACTTATTTTTGGTGCCCAAAGATAATATTTTGTCTCAGTAAAATAGTATATATTTCACCTCCTTTTTACTTTTGGTAACTTTATGTGCTAAAACTGTGCAACTTCAATATTCAATTATTGATTTTAAAAATAGGCACAGCTTAGCAGTGGTCTTCAGAATATATTCAAGATCTCGGTGACAGAAAACCTTAATGGCATTCTGTAATCTGGTATCATGATATAAAGCTCATTCAGCAGCCACATCCATGTATATCAATGTACACCGTGTCAATCTATTAATAGGTATTTTAAGAGTGCTTGTCATGTTTTTGGCACTCATTCGGCACTCATAAGCCAAGGTCTGAGCACAAGACATTCTCAGGAAGAGCCACCAGGTAATTCATGATTAAGGGCTAAATAATTCAGAAAACTAAGAATCTAAAGAAAGGTAATAGTGTCATCTCTGTTAAGAATGCAAGTTTTCTCTGAACCATGTTGACCAGCCAGATAAGCTCAGGTGAACAGCTTCATGGCTTTCCTAAGTACCTTCAACCGAGGATGAACAGAGTGCTGCCTCAGCTCTTCTGTTTGACTTCACATGACAGGCTGGGCAGAGTTAGCAAGATCTGTGCTGAGCCTGAAAACTGGGTGTTACAGCCAACACCAAGGAGGGTATGAGTGACTGACTGAGGATGCTCATGCCAGAGAGAAAGCTTTTGCCAATTTGAGATGTGTGTTATACCACCCTCACACAAATAAAATCCTGCTCTTTACAAGGCAATAATTTAATTTGACTCAACAATAGTATTGTAGTAGTAGGCTACTTATTCATTTATCCAAATAAATATGCAATTTTTAAAAGGAAAAGATATGTAACTCTTAAAGCCAGCTTTTTGGGCTGCCCATCACCACTGCAGAATGACTGGATCCTCTGTGGAACTATGGTGTTGGGTCTCAACTGCTAGGCAAGGGCACTGGCCGAAGGGATAGTGGCAAACAATGAGCTAAGCAGTTAGTAGTTCTTGTTTTCTACATGATACAAGGTTCCTAAACAGTGAACACTTTTTCATGTTATCATTACACTAAAGAAGACACATATTGATAATGAAACAAAGCATTTCTTCTGACCTTGGCCTTGAGAACAATCCAGAAAAACCCGTGACTGTGCAGCAATGGAAGAAGAAGATCACCTCTTGGCTCGTAGTAAGGCACATAGCAATACAAGACTTCTTTCTTAAATTGAGAGAGAGAGAGAGAGAGAGAGAGAGAGAGAGAGAGAGAGAGAGAGAGAGAGAGAGAGAGAGAGAGAGAGAGAATACAAAAGTGTACCATGGAGCTCCTGTATAAGTCATAGAACAACTTGTGGGAGTCAGTTCTCTTCTCCCACCATGTGTATCTTAAGAATGGAACCCTGGTTATCAGGCTTGGTGGCAAGTTCATTTACCCACCCTACCACCTCACCAGCATTGGACACAGTGGATTCTCTTACTAAAAGTAACAACTCTGCCATGGTTTGTTTGTATAATGTATCATTGTGCCCATGGTTTGTATATTGCATCTTTGTTTATTCTTAATAACTCTAAGGTTAGACTTAAATGTTTTCTTTTCTAACAATTGTATATTGGGTTAACAATACACATGACAACAAACTTTGTGTTAATATTAATAATATACAGTTTGTTTGACTTTGTGAAGGAAGCTGCTTTAGAATAATCTGCAATGCTCTGTTTGGAAATGCTCGGCCCCATCCAGCTTTGGCCATTGGCAATCAAATTTCATTTTCAATAGTAACTTAACAATAAAATCAACTTTGGGCTTTTTTCTCAATAGAAACTAAGTTCTATATTATACTTTCAGGGGGAAAAACAAGCTAAGATAGAGTCTATTTTATTTCAAGAAAAATTTGATGGATATTTCAATTTAAAATAATGTTGCTCAATGATGTTTTGAGTAGAGTAAAAATATAAATAAATGTCACAAATGTCATGCTGTGCCCAAAGACTTTCTTTTACTATTTCAGAGTGACAGTTGATGATGTTTTCTTTTTTAAATTATGTTTTTTAGAAATTAGAATATGATTGTATTGTTTCTCCCTTTAGCCTTCCCTCATGTAGCTCCTCTCCTGATACCTTTCAAATTTGTGGCCTCTGTTTCTTTAATTGTTGTTGTTGTTGTTGTTGTTGTTGTTGGTGGTGGTGGTGGTGGTGGTGGTGGTGGTGGTGTGTGTGTGTGTGTGTGTGTGTGTGTGTGCTTGAATAACTATGCAAGCTTCAAAAGGAGGGAAGCTTTTTATAACCATAGGGTTCAGCAATAGCACACCCCTTGGCAGCAGCCAACAGCTCTCTAATTTAAACTTAAGCCCCACTCAATAGGAAGGAAGTCATGCCTGGCACTGAAAACCTATCCAGCTAAAAGGGAATAGGGAAGTCATGGACCTTGGAGGAGAGTCTTCAGCTGCCACTGTACTAAACCATCCTAATCGCTAACTACAGTTATCCTCATACTCACAGATGTGTGTAGTTCCTACCCATCGGGGAAACTTCTCTTTGTAACAAACAAAACAAACAAAGCCACAATTTTAAAAATAGTTTTAGGTTCAGAACAAAACTGAAAGGAAAGTTTGGATTTCCCGTGCACCTTTACACGTGGGCTGCTTCCTCTTCTATCACTACTGCACCTAATCGGTGAGTCGGTGAGCCAGTACATGCTTTACACAGGATGCACTCTGCATGTTACATGCTTTATGCAGGATGCACTCTCAGTGTTCTGTGACTGTGGATTTGGACAAATTTATAATGACATGTAGCTACCAGTATTCTATGGGTAGATTACTTTAATTGCACTGAAAACCTTCTGGGCCTTTTTATTGCCTCTTCAGTTTTGCCTTTTTCAGAATGTTGTTTTAGTTGAAATAATACAGCATGTGGCCTGGCAGATAGTCTCCTTCAGGAAGATGAACTTCTGTCTTAGTTATTCTTCAATTGCTGTGACAAAACAACATGACCAAGGGAACTGATAAAAGAAAGCATTTAAATTGGGACTCAGCTCCAGAGGTAAAAGCTCATGATCATCATAGTGGGGCACAATAGAGCGGGCCGGCAGGCGTGACACTGAGGGGAGAGCTGAGAACTTACATCTTGATCCACAAGTACAAAGCAGGAGGAGCTAACTGGGAATGGTGTAGGCTGTTTGAAGCCCCAAAGCCTATGCCCCAGGGACACACCTCCTTCAACAAGGCTGTACCTTCCAACCCTCCCCAAACAGTGCTGCCACCTGGAAAACAATCTTCAAATGTAGGAGACCACGGGAGCCATTCTCGTTCAAACCGCCACACCCTCTTTCCTCCGTGTCTTTTTAGAGCCCGAGAGCTCGTCTTCTTATCAGAGACTAGCCTTCCCGGGTCTGGGTGCAGCAGCATCTTTGTCTTTTAGTTTCCTACTAAAGAACATCTACTGAAAACTGCTGTCAAATTACACTGATGCCATTAGTCTGCTTCTAGTTTTGTCTTGTGTGTGTGTGTGTGTGTGTGTGTGTGTGTGTGTGTGTGTGTGTGTGCATTGACAAAGGAAAGTCACGTGATATGACTTCATGCAAAAGTACATATGTCTTCTAACATCATGGGATTAAACTTGGCCCAAATTTGAAGTTCATCTTCAGGACTGAAAAACTAACTTGGCATTTGGTAAATGGATGTTGCCGCTGTCGAGTGATGTAAGTTAAGCAACTTTGAGCAGCAGAGAAGCATCTCGCTGACCTGTGCCTCATGACAAGCATCTGGGAGAGCTGCTGGAGGCCCAGTGTCTGAGCACCAGTGCCACTGATGGCTGCCAGCCAGCAGCAATGCAGAGGGGAGGTGTCACTCCCAGCTGACACAGACTGGGGTGCTCTCATAAGACCGTCTCTGAGAACTTCCACAGACACCTCTCAGGAACGCCCACTATACTGGATCCCATAAGAACAGGTTTACTGTTATTTCACTTGGGGAAGGGGCATACAGGAACAATGGTGTCCAAACAGCAGTATTTGGGTATATATTTGAATGTAGTCCTAGGGCACCTGTGTAGGCTGCTGAGCTCTGGAATGACAATATAGTGCTAATGAAGTTTATAGCACCTTGTCGGGGCAGAAGGCCTTCAACCTACACAGACGATCACTTCAAGATGGACAGTCGGGAAAATGCAAGAGCGATGAGCATGCATAAGGTTGTCCAGGAAGACCCGCTGGCTGGGAGCAGGCAGAGACTGTCTCCTTCACATCGCTCGCTGTAAGCTCCTTACACACTTTTGGACATGTTAATTAATTTGTTTTCATCAAAACTGTAAATTTACCGGGGTGGTGGTGCACAGCTATAATCCCAACATTGGGAGACTTAGTGTGGGAGGATAGTGAGTTTGAGACCAGTCTAGGCTGTACAAAGACTCTCTCTCTCTCTCTCTCTCTCTCTCTCTCTCTCTCTCTCTCTCTCTCTCTCTCTCTCTCTCTCACACACACACACACACACACACACACACAGAGAGAGAGAGAGAGAGAGAGACAGAGAGAGAGAGAGAGAGAGAGAGAGAGAGACAGAGACAGAGACAGAGACAGAGAGAGACAGAGAGAGACTGTAAGTATATTTGGAACATGATTTTGCTCTAATAGTGGACCCAAGAAGAAAAGCTGCTGGAAGAGGGGATGTGGCGTAGAAGGCTGTGAGTGGAAGCTGTTGGAAGTTTATATACATGAAATCAACTGAGATGGTGCTGGGCCAGTGCCAAGAGCTCCCAGAAACACGGGCCTTGGGCACTCTCCAACGCATTCACTGTCTAAACCCCCATCCGAACATCATTTCCAAATTGCTACACAACAGGCAAGTTCCCTTGCTGTCATTAAAGGGACAAAAGCCCAGAAAGAAACAGGGTCACACGTCCTGCCAAACCTCCTTCAGCAGGTGACTGTGCTTCAGAGGAAAGCAAATGCTCACTGACGGAAACAGAATGTGAGAAAATGCTGTGATCCCATTTGTTTGCAAAATCATTTCCTCTCCCCACATTAACCTTTTCACATTCTCTAGAACATTTCTTCTTCAACTTACCAACATTTCTTTCTACTATGCATACACAAAGTGAGGTTGCCCAGCATTCTTCCTACACACACACTTTTCTTTGCTGCAGACTCCCCTCAATACATCTTAAATGCCCTCATTTTGTACTCTTCTGTTGCCTTGTTTCAATTCAGTATGAAATTCTCCAGTTACTGTGTTTTCTAGTAAAATAAAGTGGTTTTTTTCATGTGCACACAAGCACACATGACTATGTATAGATAGATGCACCGATGCCTATATATGTAATTAAATTTTTCAACAAAGAATTTTAGATCACACATAATTTAAGTAATTTTATTTTATATGTATGTATGTGTTCCTGGGCTATGTGTGTGCACCGTATGAGTGCATGTACTCATAGAGGCTATGATAGGCATAGATTCCCTGGAAGTGGAATTGCAAGCCATCATTATACAGGTGTTGAAAACCAAACCTAGGCTCTCTGCAAGGATATCAAGTGCTCTTGATCACTGATCCATCTCTCTAGCTCCAAGAATAACATATAATTTAAACTTGCAGATACCTCTGTAAAATTTTTAAATAGATTAAAAATTCTAACTTGAAAGAGATGGAAAAAATGGCTTAAATAATGGGAAAAGTTATAGCTCCACAGAAGCTAACATCTAATGGTAGTAGCTTCAACAATTTAAATTAATATATAATTTCTAGGCAACAAGGACACTCCACCACTTACCAAACTAAACCAAAAAAAAAAATCAGCAGTGATCTACATGGGGAAGGATCTCCTCTTAGAGCACAGTAAATTAATTTTGTTACTGAAATGTCATTGTGCTGTCACATTTCCACTCTTGTCACTTATCCAAACATATCCATTTTTCCTTCATAATGTTTCATTGCTAGGATAATTGAACTTTGCAGTTTTTATCTCAAGCTTATATTACTTAAAAATCTCTGTGTGCATTATTACCAGGGAAAGGGCACAGGCAGAGATAGGCCTTATTTAGCTTGCGTGGTTTCTGATTGCACTGAAGCTCACAATTGATTATAGCCTCCTAACCTCTCTTTTCCTACTCATTACCCTCTTCATTTTATACCAGCATAGCCAGCTATTAGAATATCTTTATTTAGGAGGCACAAAAGAAAAACACCAAGGAGGATTTGAAAGATATTATATTTTTGTTTTGATGTTTCAATTTAATTGTGGTTTGAAAATGCTGAACTGTCTGAGGTATACTAAATATTCATTAGGCACTTTAGCTTTTACTAAATTCTAAATGAAAATGACCCAGCAAAATCAAATTGAAATTTCATAGGGTACTTTTCAAGTATGGTTCTAAAACATACATTAAACAAAATGCATTCATCTGAATGCAAGCATGTCTCTTTCTCCAGAGTCTGTACACACCCTAGGGTCTATTATGCTTTCAGTTCAATGCCTCCAAAATGTGTGTGGTGTGGATCAAATAAATAGTTCAGCAGCTTTCATAAGCAAACAGTCTTACGGGCTGGTATATCCACAAACCTCTTGTGCTGTTTCTTTATGCTTCCCACTTACAAAGGTTAATGCAAATTTCAGTGGAATTCAAGCAATATATTCTGCATTATTTTCTACGTACACAAACCTGTTCAGAAAGAGCCCATCAGAATTTATCCATGTGGATCCAACAGCCCTTTATGGACTTGTAGAAGCTAAATGTGCTCACATTTAGAAATCAGCCTTTCCTGTCAGCCCAGGAATCACAGAATGCATAGCAGGAAGAACTTCAAATATCATACAGCCTAACCTCCCCTTACAAAAGGTGAAAATTGGCTCACTTTCAAAATAGACCCTGTCATTTCAAATGTGTTTTATCTTTGCTAATATTCCTTGTCATGATGCATGTTTTACTTGGTATTAATGTAAGCACTGTAGCTGTCTTACAGTTATAGATCTCATGATCCATCCTATTCTTTTAACAGTCAAATTGTCTGTATATAAAATGCATCAGCTATATATGAGTCCTAGTTTTCAATTCTGTCTGCATATCTCTGCCTTTGGAGATTTAATATATATAGATTATGTACTTACTTTGTTTTTCTTGCCATTGCTATTCAGTATTTATCCATCTCTTTTAAAACAAAAATCTTCTGTTTCTTTTTTTTTTTAACCTCTTTTGACTTAATAAAGTATTTTTTTTTTGTTTTTTTGTTTTTGTTTTTCGAGACAGGGTTTCTCTGTGTAGCTTTGTGCCTTTCCTGGAACTCACTTGGTAGCCCAGGCTGGCCTCGAACTCACAGAGATCCACCTGGCTCTGCCTCCCGAGTGCTGGGACTAAAGGCGTGCGCCACCACCACCCGGCAACTTAATAGAGTATTTTTAAAAAGACATTTTAATTTAGAACAACTTTTAAATTTTTTTAAGGGAAAAGAATGCCCCAACTACACATCCTATGCCCCCAAGTAAAATCTCCAGTGCCAGGAAGTGGTTAGATCTTGTCGAGTCAAAGGCCAAAGGAGTTCCATGGAACACCTCTCCTCCACCACATCACAGGCTATTACCAAGGCTATTGATTGCTCTTCACAACTGGATGGCAAAGCTGCATTGCTTAAGACA
Organism: Peromyscus maniculatus bairdii; assembly: GCF_049852395.1. Lineage (NCBI taxonomy): Eukaryota > Metazoa > Chordata > Mammalia > Rodentia > Cricetidae > Peromyscus > Peromyscus maniculatus. The sequence continues at coordinate 28,418,931 of NC_134861.1, forward strand.
GCACTTACTTATGTCACTGAGCACAGAGAAGTCAAGGTGGTGCCTAACTAGAAGCTTCACTCCTACTTATCAGCGTCCATGATATTGGAAGGTACTGAACAATACCAGAAGAGAAAGATAATCATCAATATTACCCAGATACAAACCCTGAAACCTACAACAATGACTTGCCTGCAAGATACTGGTACAATCGTGGTACAGATGTTATGGGAGTAACCAACCCCTTTAAAAACTGAAAGTAAGGCCCTCTCCATGAGATGGGACCCATACCTGACACTGGCAATATGAGACTAGATGGGTCATGGTTCCAGGGGATAACTTACTACTATTCTACTAAAATAACATAGCAATAAAATGAGTCCTATAGATATATTGACATACCCCATAGATCAATGTATTGTTCCACCCTCATCAGAGAAGCTTCTTGCAGTATATGGGAACTAACAATACTGAGACCCACAGTTGGATAATGTACAGAGAATGAGAGAATTTGGAGCATGCAATCTTAAGTGGATGTGTTCCTCAAACTTCACCCCTCAAAACTCAGGAATCTATGAAGAGGAGGTGGAAAGATTGAAAGAGCCACAGATGATAGATGGCTCCAGTGAGACAGTATTTCCAAGGCCACAGCAGCACTGATGGACTCACAGAGACTGGCAGTATGGAGAAGACACACAAAGTCACAAGAGTGAGAAGGGGAAGTGGACATGAGATCTCACCCTTAATCAAGAAACTACTTGCAATTGACAGCCATTGGCAAAAGAAAAACAGTTTTCTGTAATGGGGTGCCCCTGGGTATATTAGCCATACTCCAGAGAAGGAAGATCCCATAACCAGGAATAGTGGCCAACAAAAGTGATCTCCATGGGGTTTTTGTGGACTTTTTGTTTTGTTTTGGCACTTTTTTAAAAATCTTATCCATTTTTGTTTGTTTGTTTTATTTTTTTCTTTGTTGTGGTTTTGTGATAAAGTTGGGTGGATAGAGAGGTGGTGAGGAGCTGTAAAGAACCAGGAAAGGAAAACAATGCGATCAAAATACACTATATGAAAAAAATAATAAAAAACACTCTAGGCATAGTTCAGAGCTTCTGGATATCTCTCAGCCAGTGTCTATGAACATTTATTAACATAGTTCATTACTGTTGATGAAGCAATATGGATACATAGTAGTTAGTTAAACTCTAAGGTGCTCATATCCTGGATCTTCACCCATCTTTTTTTTTTTTTTTCTTTCTGTCTCAGGGTCCCATGCAAAATGCCACATTGAATTTACTTGGTGTATCTCCTCAAACTCCTCTCGACTGTCATGGTTTCTCAGACTTTCCTCCTGCTGTTTACCTTGAACATGGTGAATAATTGGGTCAGATGCTCTATAGGGTGTTCTTCACTTGGGATTCATGTTACCTCACTCATAATTAGACTGAGATTATGTGTTTTGGAAAGTGGGTATGGTGGTTTGAATGTAATTGGCCTCCATAAGCTCACAGAGAATGGCACTATTAGTAGGTGCAGACTTGTTGGAGGAAGTGTGTCACTGTGGGGGCAGGCTTTAAGGTTTCCTATGCTCAGAATACTACCTAGCATGTCAGTTGACTTCCTGTTGCCTACAAGATGTAGGACTCTCAGATACTACTCCAGCACCACATCTGCCAGTATGCCCCCATACTCCCTGCCATGATGATAATGGACTGAACCTCTGAAACTGTAAGCAAGCCATCCCAATTAAATGTTTTCCATTTCAAGAGTTGCCATGGCCATGTGTCTTTTCACAGAAATAGAAAACCTAACTAGGACAGAAGGCATGAAGGTTAAGTGACTTTCTGGCCATATCAGATGAAGATACATTCTATCAACATGATTGTCACAGTTCATATAACCATAGTCACCAATAGAAGCAACATTTGTCAAGTTTCTCTCTTAGAATGCTGCTCTTCCCCAAACTCCATTTCACACTGAACTCTTGAAACAACCCCACCACATGTGGCCCATATGGAAGCAGTGAGAATCTACACAAATTATTCAGATACTAATTCAAGCATGTGCTGACATTTCTGAGATTTGTGGCTATTTTGGACCTGAGTTATGAACCTATGTATCAGGACTCTTTAACTTGATTTGTGAGTTGATTTGACTTTGTCCTTCCCTGCCCTTTCATACCCTTTTCATCCCTTCCTTTCTCCTTTCCTGTTTCCTTTCTTCTTCTTCCCTTCACAAATACCCTATCCTATCCTTCACCAAAATTTCCTGTTCCTTCCCTCCCTTCCACTTCTTCCTCTTCCTTCCCACATCCTTCCCCCTCCCTGCCCCTTTCTATCTTTCCCTCCATTCCATTCCCTTCTTCTTCCCTTCTTCATTACCCTCCATTTCCCCTTCCTTTCTTCCCTCCTCTCCCTTCCTCTCCTCTCTTTTTCTTCCCCTCCATTCTCCTGCCCTTCTCATATTCTTCCCCTTTCTTCTCTTCCTGTCTCTTCCCTTGTTCCTTTCCCTTTTCTTTTCTAGAATTTTCTTATTCTTAGGCTCTACAGTATGATCAACAATTATATTGTACAAGTCTCATTTTTATCTTAGACTGAACCATTTTTCTGACAAGCTCCAGTTCTTCTTTTTGGACAATGATATAAGGAATCAAGATCTGGGAAGTAGTTGTACTTAGGACTCCTGGGTTGTCATTTCTTCCAGATCTCCTCAAATGACCCAAAAAGATGTGCATGTGTGTATGTGGGGGTGTGTGTAATAATTCTGCTTATAATATATGTATTACTTACTAAATGTGAGTTCATACTGATATCTCTAACTTTAACCCATTACCATGTGGAATACTCTAGTCTCTTCCCCTTGCTATTTGTAATCTCATACTTCAACAAAGAGAATTTTGACCTCCCCATCCAGCCCTTTACTTATTTTTTCAGTTCCTGCAAGTCTGTATAATAATTTCAGAATTGTTTAGGCATAGGAGACTCATCTTTACCGACTAAAGTATAGTGCTTATATATAGGATTCTTTGGAGTTTTTTGTTTCATAGATTTATTTCAAAATTTAATTAATTCAACAAAGTGTTCTCCCATATTTCTACAGTAGATTGTTTTAAGAATTGGTAATAAAGGTAAAATCTTCACATTCTGCATCCCATTCTGGAATCCAATGACCTCCTAAATGATTTTTCATTACATTATGGTTTCTTCTTTGTGCCGTGTCTTCTACAGCTATTGGCACTATGTTGTGATTTACCATTATAGTATTAGCTATTATGATTTCACTGCTTAATTCTTTATCTTTTCCATTCTCCCAACTCTTCTCAACCACTGATGCTTTTAGTCTCTACAGCCTGCCTTTTTCAGGATGTGTTTAATTGGAGTCATATAGTGTCTTAATAGTTTTTTTTTTCATTTTATTAAGAAATTTTCTATTCACTTGACATACCATCCACAGATCCCACCTCTTCCCTCTTCCCACTCCCCAGCCTCCCCTCTCAACCCACCTCCATCTCCACATTTTCCAAATCAAGGTCTCCCATGGGGAGTCAGCAGAGCCTGGCACACTCAGCTGAGGCAGGTCCAAGCCCCTCCCTGATGCACCAAGGCTGTGCAAGGTCTCACACTGTAGGCACTGGGCTCCAAAAAGCCTGCCCATGCACCAGGGACTTATTCCAATCCCCCTGCCTGGGTGCCCCCTAAACAGTTTGAGCTAAACAACTGTCTTCTGTATCCAGAGGCCTAGTCTAGTCCTATGGGTGCTCCATAATTATTAGTACACAGTTCATGGGTTTGCACTAGTGTGGCTGGCATCTCTGCATCATGACCTCATGCCCCCTGCCCACAGAATCCCTCCTCTCTCTCTTTGATTTGATTCCCAGAGCTCAGCCTGGGGCCTGGTTGTGGATCTCTGCATCTGCTTCCATCAGTCACTGTATAAACGCTCTATGATGACAGTTAGGGTATTCACTAGACTAGTCACCAGAGTAGACCACAGTGCAGGTATCTTCTCCATCATTGCTAGTAGTCCCAGGTGGGGTCATCCTTGTGAATTCCTGAGAGTTTCCCCGGCACTCTGCCTCTTCCTACTCCCATGATGTCTTCATTTATCATTGTATCTCTTTCCTTGCTCTCCTATTCTGTCCCTGTTCCAGCTTGATCCTCCCATTTCCTTATGTTCTCATCCTCCATTCTTTGCCCTCCATTACCCCTCCTCCCAGTTTGCTCTTGTAGACCTCATCTATTTCTCCTTTGCTGGTCTATCTATGTGTCCTTCCTGGGATCTTTGCCTGTTAGCTAGCCTCTCTGGAGTTGTGGGTTGCAGTCTGGCCATCCTTTCCCTCACATTTAGTATCCACTTATGAGTGAGTACATACTATGCTTGTCCTTCTGAGTCTGGGTTACCTCACTCAGGATGATATTTTCTAGTTCCATTCGTTTGCCTGCAAATTTCATGATATCATGGTTTTTCACTGCTGAGTAGTACTCCATTGTGTATATGTGCCACATTTTCTTTATCCATTCTTCAGTTGAGGGGCCATCTAGGTTGTTTCCAGGTTCTTGCTAATGCTGCTATGAACATAATTGAGCATGTGCCCTTGTAGTAAGATTGAGCATCCCTTGGGTATATGCCCAAGAGTGGTATAGCTAAGTCTTGAGGAAGACTTATTCACAATTTTCTGAGAAACCACCATACTAATTTCCTGCACAAGTTTGCATTCCCACCAACAGTGGAGGAGTGTTCCCCTTGCTCCACATCTTCTCCAACATAAGCTGACTTCAGTGTTTTTGATCTTAGCCATTCTGACAGGTATAAGACGGTATCTTAGAGTCATTTTGATTTGCATTTCCCTGATGACTAAGGATGTTGAACAATTCCTTAAATATATTTCAGCCATTTGAGATTCTTCTGTTGAGAATTCTCTGTTAAGGTCTATGCCCATTTTTTAGTTGGATTGTTCAGTATTTTGATTAGATCCATATTTGTTGCCATGCACAAAACTCAAGTCCAAGTGGATCAAAGACCTCAACATAAATCCAGTTACACTGAACTTTGTAGAAGAGAAAGCAGGAAGTAGTCTTGAATGCACTGGCACAGGAGACCACTTCCTAAATATAACACCAGTAGCACAGACACTGAGAGCAACAATTAATAAATGGGACCTCCTGAAACTGAGAAGCTTTTGTAGAGCAAAGGACATGGTCAATAAGACAAAACAACAGCCTACAGAATGGGAAAAGATCTTCACCAACCCCACATCTGACAGAGGGCTGATCTCCAAAATATATAAAGAACTCAAAAAGCTAGACATCAAAATACTGAACAATCCAATTAACTGGGGTATTTATTGTGTGAAGAGTCACCATGACCATGGCAATTCTTACAAAGGAAAACATTCAGTCAGGGCTTGCTTATATTTTCTGATGTTTGGTCCTTTATCATTATGGTGGGACATGGTGGCACGTAGGCAGACATGGTGCTAGAGAAAGATCTGAAAGTTCTATATCTTTATCTTCAGGCAATAGGAAGTGAACTGTGTGCTGGGTGTAGAGTGAGCATGGACAACCTCAAAGCCCACAGTGACACACTTCCTCCAACAAGGCCACACTCCCTAGTAGTGCCACTCCCTATGAGGGCCAATTTCTTTCAGACCACCACATTCCACTCCCTGGCCCCCAAAGGCTTGTAGCCATATCATAATGCAGAAATGAATTCAGTCCAACTTCAAGAAGTCACCATATTTATCACAGTCTCAAACGTATTTAAAAGTCATAAACTTAATTAAATTTATTTAAAAGTTCAAAGTTTCTTCCAAGATTCATGCAATCTCTTAACTGTAATCCCCTGTAAAATCAAAATCAAAAAGCAGATCACACACTTCCAACATATAATGCCACAGGATGTGCATTACCATTCTAAAACACAGGGAAGGGAGCACAGTGAGGAAATGCTGGACCAAAGCAAGACTATATAAAATAAATATAATAAATAAATAAATAAATAATAAATATATAAATAAAAATAAATAAATATAATATAAATATATAAAATAAATAAATATATAAAAAAATAAACCAGGCAAACTCCAAACTCTGCATTGCCCTGTCTGGTGTCAAAGCACTCTTCAGATCTCCACCTCCTTTTAGCTTTGTTGACTACAACACACTTCTCTCTTTTAGGCCATTTCCACTCCCTGTTAGCAGCTTTCCTTGGCAGGTATCCCACGGCTCTGGTGTCTCCAACATTTTGGAATCTTCAAGGTAACCCAGGCTTCACCTTCATAGCTTCACACAATGGCCTCTCTGGGCCTTCATTCAGGGACATCCCTACCACCTGCCTGGCCTCAGCAGCTTCCCTTAGTCACAGAGGAAGATTATACAACCCCTTTCTTCTATCCTTGACTCTAAAGCCAGAACCAAGTGACCGAAGAAGCTGCCAACTTCTACTGTTTGCTGGGACTAGAACACAGCCCGTTGTTCAATTACATCTCCACCAGCTTTTTGTTCTTGGTTTCCTTCACTGTCTGAGGTGGGCTGTCCTGAATCTCCATCTGTAGACCAGACTAACCTCAAACTCAGAGATCCACTTGCCTCTGTCTCTTGAGTGCTGGAATTAAAGACATACATGCCTGGACCTAAACTATTCTTTAATCCCTTTTTACAAGTTAGAAGTTTAGCTGGATGGGGTCCTTCCCTGAGGTCACCACTCCCTTTATTCCATTTCTTAATCTGTTTATCTCCTGAACAGAGGAGTTAGCTCTATTCCACTTCCTGGTGCCCCTTTTCTCAATCTGTACATTTTATATTGTTACCTGTTCAGCTTGCTCTCTTCATTATAAATCTTTATTAGAGTTAACACTAATAAATACAGGACAGAGTCTATATTAGGCTGTTCTGAGATTTCTTCTACCAACAGAATTAATCCAAAACTCTTCACTCTAGCCTCAGGCATACTCTTTGGAACAGGGCAAACAAAACAAAACAAAAAACAGCCACATTCTTCAACAAAGTATCACAGGACCAGTCTCTAGGCCACATACTAACATTCTTTGCTGTGGTGATACTTTGTTTGTACTCTAACAAAGTTTCCTGGAGATCAGAATGTGGAGCTAGCCACTAGTTAACCATAGGGGCCAGCCAGTGGTGGCACACACCTTTAATCCCCAGCACTTGGGAGGAGGAAGCAGGAAGATCATGAATTCAAGGCTACCCTGGGCTATACAAGATTGATCCAGTCTAAAAGAACACCTTTGATCCCAGCACTTGGGATCTCACCCCTTTAACCTCAGCACTAAGGAGGTGGAGACAGGAAGTGATATGGCTGGGCAGAGAGAGGAATATAAGGTGGGAAGCCACAGGAGCTCAGTCCTTTTCAGCTGAGGAGTTGGCAAGGTAAGAGGTGGCTCTGGCTTGCTCCTTTGTCTCTCTGATCTTTCAGCATTTACCCCTATATCTGACTCCAGATTTGTATTATTGAAAACAATTAGAATTCACACTACACTTCTCTGAAAGCTCTTGATCCAGGTACCTATGTTCAAATCACCCTCAGCACCATTGTCTTCAATTTTCCTGCTAGGATGGTCCATTAAGCACACTTAAAGAATTCAAAGGCTTTTCTAGGCCGAAGTTGCAAAGTATTCCATATTCGTCCAAATAAAAACATGGTCAGGTTAATCACAGCAATAACTGACTTTTGTTATCAACTTCTCTTTTAGTTAGGGTTTCTATTGCTATGAAGAAACACCATGACCATGGCTTTTGTAGAGACTGACTTCTCTCATGTGAGTATGAGTATTTAAGTTTCATCTGTATCTTTCCCTGTTTGGTAGCTCATTTCCTTTTATCATGGAATGTTCACAGAATAGATACCACTGTGTTATTTTAAGACTATGGAGGACATTAAGTTTGTTTCTATTTTGTGTGATTATAAGTAAAACTGTTGTAATCATACATGTTCAGGTTTGTTAGGGGTACTAAGTAATTATAGTAAGTCTATTATGCTCTGTAACGACTTGTATCTCAAAGTGTTGAAACAGTTTTGCATTTCATTTACAACGATAAGCATTCTGTCTGCTTATTTTTGACAGCAACCAATATTGTTGTGTTTAGAGGTTTCTGTTGTTGTTCCTTGGCTATTTTAATAAACTTTGGATCTTCCATTGTATTCAGTTGTTTAATGTACCTACACCAATACGTGCTGCTTTGATTCCTATAGATTTGGACCCTGAAATTAGAGAATGTTCTCTGCTGTCCCGGGTCTTCTCTCTTTCCACCTGAGCTCTGGAGGATGACTGTTAATGTCCAGCTAGCTTCCAGAGAATTTCCATGAGATGTGTATGATCACTGATGCTTGGTCTCTAGACTAAGCTCAAGTGAAGTGTGTTTGATTTGCAAACCTGAAAACAGTATTGAATCTCACACTGTATGGACATGGGCTGTCTCCCCATGTATTTGGATCTCCTTGAACTCACCAGTTTTGTAGCTTTTCCAACACAGAGCCTTGATGTAATTTTTCAGATTTATACTGAAGTATCTTGCTGCTCCTCCTCCTTCTCTTCCTCTTTTTCTTGCCTCTCATCCTTTTCTCCTCCCCTCCTCCTCCTTCTCATCCTCCTCTCTGCCTTCTCTCCTTCTCTTCCTCTTCTTCTTGCCTCTCATCCTTTTCTCCTCTCCTTTTCTCCTCCCCTCCTCCTCCTTCTCATCCTCCTCTCTGCCTTCTCTCCTTCTCTTCCTCTTCTTCTTGCCTCTCATCCTTTTCTCCTCTCCTTTTCTCCTCCCCTCCTCCTCCTTCTCATCCTCCTCTCTACCTTCTCTCCTTCTCTTCCTCTTCTCTTTATTTTTGTACCAGTATAAATGTTTTCCTTTTAATTAAGTTATTATTACTTGTTTTTAATCTAACTAGCCCAGGCTAACCTCAAAATTGATATTTACCTCATACTTGCCTCAAAGTCATGATCCTCCAGCCTCAATCTCTTGAGTAATTATGTAACAGCAAATTAGCTTATAATTTTTTCTTTTTCATTTAAAATTCTAATATGGTTTTTGTTTGTTTGTTTGTTTGTTTTTCAAAACAGGGTTTCTTAGCCGGGCGTTGGTGGCGCACGCCTTTAATCCCAGCACTCGGGAGGCAGAGCCAGGCGGATCTCTGTGAGTTCGAGGCCAGCCTGGGTTACCAAGTGAGCTCCAGGAAAGGCGCAAAGCTACACAGAGAAACCCTGTCTCGAAAAACCAAAAAAAAAAAAAAAAAAAAAAAAAAAAAAAAACAGGGTTTCTTTATGTCACAGCTCTGGCTGTACTGGAAATTACTTTGTAAACCAGGCTGGCCTCAAACTCAAAGAGATCTGCCTGCCTCTGCCTCCTGAGTGCTACCACTGCACGGTGGTCTGTTTGTTTGTTTGTTTATCCTGTATGTATGAAAGCATTCACTTTTATTTATTACCCCATGACCTTACTGGTTTCATTTACTAGAGCCACATTTATGTTTTTGTTTGTGTATTTTATTTTGTTCTTGGTCAGAGCTTTGAGATTTCCTAGATGGACAGTTATTTTATCTGCAAATAAAGACATGTTTCTTTTTTCTGTCCTTCTAACTTTTACTTTATTTGCTAGTATAAATTCACTGGTTTCCCCTTCTAGTTTGGTGATGTAAGACAAAGAATCCTCTTTCTTTGTTTCCAGTATTAAGTTTAAGACATCCAGCTTTTCACTGAGGAAAACTTATAAAATTTATGAGGTATAAGTGTGTCACAGTGAACTTTGTAGATTCTTTTTATCAAGCTGGCAAAGTTCTCCTTGATTCCTAGTTCATTTAATGCTGTATCAGTGGATCTTAGGCCATTTTTGTCATTGATACAATGATATTGTTAAGTTCAATGATTGAATTTTTTTTTTTTAATTTTCACACCAGCCTCTCACACTTAGAATAAACCCCACTGGAACATGATATGTGATTCTTACACTCACTGCTCCAATTGGCAAATATTGTTGAAAATTTTTATATCCATGTTCAGAAGAAATATTGACATTCAATTTTCTTTTCTGTAAAGGAAAGTTTTTGGTACTAGTTTAATTTTGGCCCCATACAATGAGTTTCAAAATATTATCTTTCTGTTCTGCAAGAGCTTTTGGAGAGCTTATAAACTACCACCCTTAAATGTTTGGTTAACGTCACTGGAAACATAAAACCATCTTGACATGATATGTTTTTTCCTAGCTTTTCTTTTTTCTTCCTCTTTTATTGCTAAAAGATTATTAATCATTGTTTCAATTTTTAAAATAGAAACCTACTCAGATAATCTTGGCAGTTTGTGCCTTACAATGAGTCAACACATTTCATTTTGTTATCAAATCTGTGGACAGGACTGCCTGTAATCACTTTTCTTTGTCATCTTAATTACATCTAGTCAGGGTAGCAATTACTTTTTTATGGGTGGGGGCTTATATTTATAGTTCATGTCACACCTGTCTTTCCTTAGTCAATTTTGGAGGTTTATATATTAATTGTCTTAGGGTTTCTATTGCTGTGAAGAGAAACCATGACCAGAGCAACTCTTTTTTTTTTTTTTTTTTTTTTTTGGTTTTTCGAGACAGGGTTTCTCTGTGTAGCTTTGCACCTTTTCCTGGAACTCACTTGGTAGCCCAGGCTGGCCTCGAACTCACAGAGATCCGCCGGGCTCTGCCTCCCGAGTGCTGGGATTAAAGGCGTGTGCCACCACCGCCCGGCTCAGAGCAACTCTTATAAAGAAAAAAAAAACATTTAATTGGGGTGGCTTACATTTTCAGAGGTTTAGTCCATTATCACGATGATGTGACATGGTGATGTGCAGGCAGACACAGTGCTGGAGAAGTAGCAGAATGCCCTACATCTTGATTTACAGGCAATAGGAACTGGACTGTCTCACTGGGTGTAGCTTGAGCAGAGGAGACCTCAAAGTGCACACCCTCAGTGACACACTTCGTCAACGTCACACCTACTCCAACAAAGCCACATCTCCTATAGTGCCACTTTCTTCGGGGCCATTTTTGTTAAGCCACCAGATTAATCTTTTCAAAGAACTAGCTTTTTGTTTCATTAGTATTTTCTATTATTTCTTTTCTTGAATCTCATTTATTTCTAATTTTTCCTGTTTCACTAGCTAGCTGTATACTTAAATGCTCTTTTCCCCTAAGGTAGTTTATTATTGTACTTAACATTTTATGTATCACTTGGTATTTTTACATTAATTTTAATCGCTTATAGCTATAGTTATAGTTATTTCTACAGTCTTATTTTGTCCTTTCTATATGTCTCTATGATTTCTTCTACCTATTTTTGACATTTTTTCTCAGTTTGCTCCTTCCTTTCCAATTTAAATTTCTATTTTTTATTGCTGAATTTAGGAAGTTAAATTTATACAAGTGTGAATCACATATGCAAAATAGAATACTGTAAAGTTAATCAATATTTCTGTTTCTTCTTCAATAATTCAAGAACCCAGTCCTCAACCTTCCTCACTTCCATGCTGTTTTTTGGGGGATTTTTCACTCTACTCTGTTTTCTTATTACTATACACTTGATATTCATGGTGATACATATTTACTCACATACTTATTATTTTCATTATTTTTTCTCTGAGATTAATTTGTTGTCTTTGTTTGTGGGGTGTTGAGAGCACAATTGCACATCTTTTAGAATTTTACTTAATAAACTTCTGATGACAAAAATCTATCAGATTTTATATTCTAGGAAATGCTTTTATTTTATCTCATTTTGAAGAACATTCTGCTGTCTTGGAATATAGGCTGGCAGCTGTCTTGTTTCATTCCATCTAAAATATCTCAGTACCTTCTGATTTCCAATTTTGTCTTCTGAAGAGTCTGCTGCCCATCTAAATCAGGGGCCAGCAAACCTGCTACATTTGGATCACTACCTGTTTGGGGAAGTGAAGTTTTATTGGAGTGCAGGCCAAGTTGAATCATTTACATATTTTCTATAGCTGATTTCACTACAATGGTAGAGTTGAATATTTGTAAGAGACCTCATTGATCTCTGAACATAATTATTTACTCTCTGACCCATTCCAGTAAAATTCGTTGGTTCTTGATCTACAGCACTTGTAGAAGAAACCAGTCATTTAAGATGTTGCCTCTGTAATTCTGAGCTGCATGTCACTGTAACTTTTCTAAGGGTGGACCTTTTACTGATTGCCTGTACCTTCAGAGCTTATTGAAGATATAGATCATTGTCCATAACTGCTTTTTAGTTTACTAAGTACATTAAACCTGTCTTATAATCTGTAATTATTAATTGACAAACCTGCATTAACACACAGTCTGTGCTTTTCCTTATCTAACGTGGAATAGTAGCTACCAGAATTTCTTGAAACCTGAGGTCGCGTTCTCCAACGAATATCTGAGTTTGTTTTTGTCAAGTCTTTGGAAGCCTGGCTGGACCATCTGAAACAACAGTTCTCCATTGCATAGAGCTGAATGATGCAACCAAGGAAAATGATCTATAAAGCCCTAAGGCATCGCATTTATTTGGCAATTTTAAAAGTAAAACAATCCTTTTCTCTATTCAATGGCCAAGTTTTGGGTAGGTTAATTTCCTTTTGGTCCTGGTGGTATGGAATAGGGTATGGGGTGAATGAGAGAAGAATCCTGGTTTGTTTCCAGCTCACCTTTGCCCTCTACACAAGAGTGATTCTAGGATCCTGGTGTCCTTAATTTTTGATGTGGTCATTGGTCATCTTCTCTTAAGAGGGAGAAAAGAGTTTCTCAGCATCCATAACTGCTGAAGCTGAAGGGCATGTTAGGATGCTCTTCTGTAGTACTGAAGGAACAGAAGTCCTAACTCTCCTTATTTTATGAGAACACACTTAGTCCACAATAAAGTAAACAGTGTGACAGAGATCACGACTCTCTGTTCAGAATAAAAACTTATTGTCTTCTTTCACTCAAAAAATAATTCTAACAAAAAATTCTTTAAATTAAAAAAAATGATAAATTTTATTTTTAAAAAATTAGAATTTCAAATATAATGAATGAGATAAATGTAAATATATACCAATATTTAGTAGTATAGATTTCTTATAAAATAGACTGCCAAATAAGGCATATTTTAAGCACAGAAGACTGTCATTTGATTAAAGATTTTAATCAGATTCAAGGTCATTTCCACCTCAAATTAGTGTGCCTCAGACAAATGTCTTTTTTCACTTGAAATTTTCTCGGCTGCCCTACTTCCTAAACACCCAGGGAATCCTGTCTCCTACCCCGCCACTGAAGCCCAAACCCTTGGCATTATCTTTGCTTTCAAATCTTCCTCCTTCCACATACGCTCATTTGTCAGCCGAGGAGCTTCCTCTCTGTCAGTCTTTTGTTCGGGCCAGCTGCCTCCTGATTAGAATATTGTCAGTTTGATTCTGGTTCTCTAGTCTCTAGCATCTATTTGTTTTCAACTCCTCATAAAGCGAGCACATAAACTGCACAAACACGGTACACAATTACCCTGTACATCTTCTGTGGATTTATTTTAATGCAAATTTTTAGAGGAAGTTTCCATAATGGTGTTTTTCTGGAATAAGAATGTTCTAAACTTGGGAAGTGGAGAATAAAGGAGTTTTAGTTTTATGTGTGATAGTTTTTAATTTTAGAGATGTACAATGAGATATAAGCACGGACCACTGTTTAGATAAGACGAATCAAATATAAAAGAAGTCCTGTGCTTAATGCGGAGTCAATGCCTCTACTGCCCAGAGCTCTGTTGCACCTCTCTACTAACCCCCCCACCAAGAGTTTGTTCACAGTTCCTTTTTGAACATTTAAACTCAATTTCACAACTTAGATCAATTAAAAACTTTGTTACCAAGTTGTCATTCTTTATATTTCTATTTCTTTTTTATTCTCTTTTGAGACAAGTTCTCTCTAGGTAGTCATGGTGGCCTGTAATTCTTTATGTAGCCCATAATGATGATAAATTCATGGTCCTCTGGCCTCAGATGCCTGTCTGGCTTTCCCCCCTTTTCTATTATACCAGCTATTTTTAACATAAAACAGAAACAAATTCAAGCAAGGCACATCCCACAGTCTCCTGTCAAGGTAGGATATTAAGCATGATTTCTTAAAGGTTTCTCTTCATCCTTGTCAGAAACAATTTCCTCCATGTGCTTCCTGCGTCTGTCTGTCCTGCTCTCTGCACTGTGCCAATACTTTGCACATTATGCTCTTCACTCTACTGCATCTGCAGTGCTGGGGTTTACCATACAGCCTCCCAAACCTGAACTCCGATTGGACTGCTGACTCTCTCCATTTGTCTTTATCTGCTTTCAAACAGCTCAGCCAAGGACCAATCCAGAATAATGCTCAAAGGAGTACAGAAGTGGAAAACATCTACATCAGGTTAAGAAAAATGAACCCTAGCTAGAGGTTAACACACCTGGAGTTACTACACAGAAAGACACTATATATGCTATAGATACTAAATATACATATACATTGTACATAAACATGTCTGCCTGTCCCTCCTCTTTCTCTTCCCTCTTAAAGTTGAGGCTCTTGAGTTGAAGAAGCAATCCTGTTTGATACAAGGAGGCCCAATGGAATAACCAGAATTGGGAGACAAGGATCTCTTCTGGTTGGGACAGAGTGAGATGAGACTGGGATAGATGAGAGATGAGTGGAGGTAGGAAAAGAGGCGTTCTGTTTAGAGGCCAAGGAATAGTGATTCTCATCTCCACATCCTTAACTTTAATCCCATTTGTGAAATTCCTTTTGTCACATAAGGGAACATATTCACAGGTTCTGGCAAGTAAGACACTGACACTTTAAGGATCTATGTTTTACAGATCACTCCTTGACTTATGCTGATTCAAGTTAGAATTATTAAACTTAATCATGGAATTGAAGCAATCTGAATTTCATAGAAACTTCCCTAATAGATATTAAATGTTGAGCTTTTCCTCAACTACTGGTGTGATATGCTGCTCTCCAGTGATGCCTGGCCATAAAAGTAGGCTGCCCCTCAAAGTAAGCTGTAAAATCATGAAGGAAAGTGCTGTGAGGTTCTGTAGGTTGGCAGTATTACTTGCATTTCTGACTTAGAGCATTTTCCTAAGGGATTAGTTTACAGAAACATAAAGCAATCATATGTGAGAACTGTTTGTATTCTGTCTAGCAGAGATGGTACCAAATAATTGGTGCTCGGGTCTCTCTAAACATGTTGAAAAAATCATATTGAAATAATACTAAGTAAAATGTGTAAGAAGCTTGAATACAAATTTATACAGAAATTTGCAAATCTACACTGCAGATCACTCTGAATGTGAGATAAAATGATTTTATGAGGTAAATTTTATGCCAGATTAGTAGGAAAATTGTGTCCAGCACTAAACAAGTTCATTTTCTTGAGATGCTTTTCTTTCTAATTGAACCCAAAGAATAAGAATATACCACACTCAGCATTCTAATCTTCAAAGACTCATTACTTCCTGTCTCTTCTAGTTGGGGTGGGAACAGTATAACAATTTGCAGAGGTAGGGTACCACTAAGGGCTCGAGAAGCAGACACAGCCACAAGAGAAGCAAACCACTAGGAAAGTGTTCACATTGTATAACGTAATTTATGATTATAGATTGTATATTATGTAACATACTAAAATTCAGCATATATACACAGAGACATCCACACATTTTAAAAGGTATCTGCTACAAAGACTTGACATTGTGCAACTGTGGAAGCTGGTGCTTTTGTGGCCAGTACATGTAGGGGCAAAGGGAGCGCTTCCCTCTGCCCTCAGAAGTTTTGCTGAAATAAACGGACAATAGGCAGTTGAATAGAACTGGGCATAACAAATTCATTTGATCATAGTTTTTAGAGACATCAGAGCCCTCATGTTGAAGACCCAAAGACCCAGAGTGAACTATTCACTATTATGCTGGGGTTGTAAAAACAGGGACAGCCAAGGGGAAATGGGCTTTGACAAAAGGGGCCTGAGAGAATGGACATGGACTGACTGAGGAGAGACAGCGAGGCCATCTGTTCAGACTCAGCCTGACCCTCAGCTCCAGCGTTTCTTCCTCACTACAATGGGGCAGGACCCCACTGGAAACAAGGTCACCATTTTTCTATGGCCAGCTGTTACCAAAAAAAGCCAGCAAAAGTTAGAGTCATATTTTTAGGTTTTATGGGATGACTTTGGAGAAAAGATGTATCGGTTTCTGTGATCTCCCATGGGGAAGAGGAATTCTGGCTTCTGTAGGTTGCCTTGGGAGAGAATGTGGATTGGAGTTGGGGGTCGCGGGGGAGAAGGTCAGAAAGTAACTTTGCTTCTGAGGCCTTCAGTCTCAGGTATTGTTTGCTAAGCCTTGGCATCCTAGAGCTTGAAGTTTGAAGGGAAGGTGGAGTCAAGAAAGAAAGACGTAAATGCAGAGAGCGCAGGAACTATCCCACAATGATGGACAATGCCCTCACACTGTGAACCAAATCCTCACAATCTCTCTGCTAGGCATTTTGTCACCATGATGAGAAAAGTAAACACACACACACACACACACACACACACACACACACACACACACACACACCACATACAATGTAAAAGATACAAAAAATGTAACAGACTATTCTCATTTCTATAATACCTCCCCTTACATCATTCATTATTCTCACCCCACATTATTCATTATTGCTTTTGCCCTCCACCCCCAAAAGCCCATCCCTGCCTGTGGGTGAAACTTTATTCATTGAAGGGCCTGGGCTGTAAATAGCCCTATCTGAATGGAGCTGCTGTAGCTTCCCGTTTATTTTAATTACAGATACAGAAATTATGACACAAGATCTCTTAAGTTTCAATCATAACTCCTCTTTATTTCCACTGGTCTGTAGTTACCAAATATCCACAAGTGGTCAATACCAATTACCTCAGTTTATCTCTTCCTATTGATTTATAAGCATGCACATTTGACTGATGGCCAACGAAGGGGCCATCTCAATGTCCCATTTAGTGGCATCATTATTATGTCACCAGAGACAAGCTATCCCCTTTGAGAGTGAAACCTCAAGTCCATGTGCAATCCAAACTACAGAAATGAGAAGCAAAACTTTAGGTAGAAGATCTCTGGATTGGTAAGGAAAGAAACCACTTTCATTTTCACCCCTTAATTTCCAGACCTGCTAATTTTGACTGTCATAGACACGGGCCATGTATTAGGCACCTTCTCCCACCCTAGAAGATACTGCCTCAGTGTCATGCGGTGTTTCTACCAGCTGGTAGCAAAACTGAGTCTTCAGAGGTGCTTTCCAATCGTCAATCATCCATTTGTTCCAGAATGACAGAAATATGGTAAATAGAAACAAGTCCCTCCTGTCCCCGAACCCCATGTTGGTGTCTGTTGTTACATCTAGAGTGGCTGTAGCTAAGTCAAACTCGGTGAGTTAAAGTCCATGCTGTTGCACCCTTATTCTTGTTCTTCGTGAACACATCAAGCATTCACAGAGATGGCTGGGGATGAAGGCTGATTGACACCCACATTTTATGGTCATCGTATCCATGCAATTGATTTTTAAAAATCTCCTCTTCTGACGCCCCCTTTGCTGACCACCTTCATGGAACAAGTATCTTCATATTCTATCTGTTGAAAAGGTCTATGGACTCTGCTGCTGTTTGACTTTCGCCATCAACACCTAATCCCTGTTTGTTCAGCCAAATCCTTAGTCATAGGCGGTTAGTCGGAAGATAGCTATAAACCTGGACGTCTACTTTTCCAGGTAATATGAACAATGAGAAACACTGCTCAGAGAGCCATCCCCCAGCGATTTCCTTTTGCTGCTGTTTGCTCAGAGTGATGCCTAGATAATTCATCTATCCCTTGTTTGGAATTGTGTAAAAACCTTGAGGAATCTATTCCAGACCAAGCCCAAATGCTTCCTTCCTCATTCTTCTAGCCCCGGGGAACTCCATGTGCAGTTATAAGAAGTTAAGTGGAAGAGAGCCCACGACATATGCTCTTACCTAATCTTGGAAGCAGGGATAATTAAATTTGATCTTAGAGACTGGTTACTAAACAAAGAGAAAGCAGAGATAGGCCTACACTCATTTACCAGAGTATTAAGTGTAAGGAGTACTTATAGTACTTGAAAATGCTCTATTATAAAGTCCATTTTGAAAACCAAAGCACATGATCACGGATAGGTCTCTCTTCTTTACCCTACACAAAGCTAATAAATCCATCTGAACTAATATTCTGTTGGAGACCACACAGTGATTTAGCCAAGGCTTGCTGAGAAACTGAACTAAAATGGTGGTAGTGCAGAAAAAAAAAAAAAAAAAGACGGTTGGTATAAGTCCTTGAAATGGTAAGTGAGGGGAGTTTTATCAGGCTAGGATGGAGAAGAGGATGAAGTGGTTCAAATTTGTAGAGAGGGGAGTGTATAGCAAGGTGAGTGTCGAAGCAAACGCAGACCCCGCCTAGGTCGCGTGACAGCAGGTCGCACATGTAAGAGGTGACAACACCCGATGCTGGTGTGAGGAACTGGAATTCCGAGGAGTTTTTTATTCAGTTAATTTTGTAAGTGATGGACATCTATGACAGTAACCTGCTGACTCTGACGGCAAGCACAGGATAGATGAAGACAGCTGAAGTTGTACATCTCCTAATATGATAACTCGTTATTGCTCTCCCTCGGATACTTAACACCGGGATAGTCCCTTCCCATCTTTGTTTCCAAACAGCTCTCATCTTCGGTTGAAACCCACTGCCACTTACCTCCTCAGTCTTTCTGGGACGCCTGAGCCAATAGAGTTCATTTCCTCATATGAGCATTTATGATCCTTGCTTCATCACATTGTTTTAGAAGCAGGACATAAACTGTTTGTATTGAAGCTATTTTAAAATTTATTTTAGCCAATACATAAAGCATAAAAATATACATAATAATGGGGTGCTATGTATTAGTTTGTTATATGTCCATAATAGGTAATGTTTCAATAAGGTTAAACATGGCCATGTTCCATATCTACTTACAATCTATCATTTTTTTTGTGGTGAAAACTTTTAAAGCCCTTCTAGCACATTATTCCTGTAGTTATTTTACATGCAGCAACACACTAAAACTTCTTGCAATGTGTAAATATAACTCACCATCCGTGGATTCGCCATTTCCCATCCCTCCCCCTCTTACTTTTTGCAGTTTGTGGTAACCATATAGTCCACTGTCAAATTCTATGACATTAACCAGAAACACCCTGTGCATACTTTTACATCGTTAGAGTGTAAACTCAAAGAGAACAGAGTGAGGCACACTGTGTGGATCAGAGCGTGTGAGCTTTAATATTGCAGAAGCAGCTTAATTAAAAATCTGTCTAAGTGGGAGTCACAAAATATGGTATCTTGCAAGTTTCAACCAAACCTGGAGCCTTATCACTGTGAAGTCCTATGCATACCTTTCTGCTGGCATTTGACATTCTATATTCCAGTGTCTAGCACTTAGGAATGCATTCTGCAGCATGACTGTACTTCATCTTTGCAAGCTTGCTTAATGTTTTATATTAATTTACATGAAATATATATATCTATTACCTCCATATTAACCAGCTTTGAGCTCTTCAAAGTTAGAACTTCTGATTGTCTATTATCCTTTATTTGGAAGACAAGTAGGTACAATAAATACAAACATTTCACACACATTTTAGAATTTTATTAGTTTATTATAGTAATATATAATATATAGTAAATATATAAAATATATAATAACAATATATTATTAATAGTAAATTAACTTGAACACAGGAAGCCATCAAGGATGAGATCTACAAGTGTCTATATGGACGGAGGTACAAGTTTTTAAAAATTATTTTTAAATATAATTAATTCTTTGAAATGTATTGTTAGCCATACTTTAGACTTTGGGATTTCTAGGTTGTGTACTTATTACAGGAAATAAGACAGATGCTCTCTCCTTCAGATGTGGTACAAGTTTCTTGATTTACCAGTTGATATCTTAACTGGTGGGATCCTATAGAAAACTTTTGTTAAAGATTTTTTCATTGATTGCCTTTATTAACTAATTTTGTGGAATAAAATTTTCCCACTGATTATTCCTTATCTTCCCTGCTTTTATTTAGTTATGATAGTAATTTATACCCAAATGAGTATACATAAGTTAAGCTATTTTGAAATAAATCATTTTTATGGTTGAAAGAATTATCACAGTTTTATAAAAAGTTTAGCTTATAGCCTATCATATCTATAATGAGAATTTGCTTTTTAAGTCCCCAAAAGTAACATTTAAATTTTATATGATGAAATACATCATCCTTGCTACAATGCTTGCCTTATTTCCTGAAGGAACCTCTGAAATGAATTTTCATAGAAGAAAATTTCAAAGTCTTAAAATTTGTTATAGATATAAATATGATGAGTACAGAAAATAAGTAATAAGTTGTATAAAAATACCTACATCTCTATTGTGCTATTTACACTATCCATCTTGGCCTTGACTTTAAGGATTTATTTTCAGTTGATACTCATGGTTCTTTCTTTTCTTTTTTTTTTTTTTTTTTAGAAAATAGAAGCAATTAACATTCTTGTATCACTTGAAATGCAAAGTCTCCTCCATCTAAATTCACATCAATATCCTGCCTTTCCTGCTACAAGAGGTGAAAGGTGGGTAGGGTGGGCCTTCTTAGATCTCAACTCCTCACATCCACTTAACAGTGTCTGTGGCTGTCCCTCTCCTGTAGACCATCATCCCTCTCCCATGGGCTCTGGGAAGGTCGGTCTTTCGACTTGCCTTCCATTCCAGTTAACTTCCCACTCCTCCACTTCCATTTCAGTGGGATTTCACATGGTAAGGAAACGTGTGCTCACTGTATCCAATTCTTCTCTTTTTATTCCTTTATGAACCAATTGCAGACAAGTTTTGGTCTCACTATTTTACTGCTCTTGTCTGATGCTCCATAAGTGAGCATCACCCCTCACTGGTGCTCTAGTGAGGAACTTCTCATTTCACTAGTTTGCAGCGCAGGACATGCATGCAAGCGATCTTTGTTTGTCGTTGCCCTCTTTGTATGGAATGAGGAGAAAAACAGTAATAACAAAGAAAGACCCTCTCCTGTAGTGGCTTCAAAGAAAACGTGGTCCAACTGTGGCCTTGATTGCAGGTCCTGGCATTCCATGTTTTCATGGAGACTCATTGCTTAATTCTAAGACATTAATGTTCATTTTATTAAAGAATGTATAATGTTTTCTTTATCTTTTAAAATAGACTTTGCTTCAATATAAAAAAATATTTTAAGGTTGTTAAGAAAGACTATACTATTTTTAATAAGACAAATAGAGTTTAGGGAGGTGGAGAGATGGCTCAGTGGTTAAGAGCACTCGCTATTCTTTCAGAGAACCCAGCTTTGGCTCCAACCACCTCACAGTGACTTACAACCATTTGTAACCACACTTCTAGGGGATATGGCCCCATCTTGTGGCCTCCTTGGGCACTGCATGCATGTGGTATAGAGACATACATGTAGGCAGAACATCAAACATAAAATAAAAATAAATCTTTTTCTTAAAAAAAATGTTAAATAGAGTTTAAAGAAACAATCTAATTTAGTAATAATGATTAGTCGTGTTATTCTGAAATTATTTTATGTATGTGGCAGGCTAAACCAAGTAAGTGGTTTTGTTGTTACTGTTCGGAATCAAGATTTCCAGTATGGAAGATATTCAAGTATAAAACGCGAAGGAAAGGAGGCTGCAGAGCTGGTTCAGTGGCAAAAACAAGTCCCGCTCTTGCAGAGAACTGGAGCTCAGTTTACAGCACCGTCAAGTGTTCCCAGCCTCCTGAACTCCAGCTCCGGGGGATCTCACACCTCCGCCCTCTACCTGACTCCAGGCAAACACACTCACATGCTCACAGGCAAACACACTCACATGCACACAGGAAAACACTCACACACACAGGTAAATACACACACAGGCAAACACACTCACATGCACACAGGCAAACACACTCACATGCTCACAGGTAAACACACTTACATACACACAGGAAAACACACTCACATACACACAGGCAAACACACTCACATGCTCACAGGCAAACACAATCACATGCTCACAGGCAAACACACTTACATACACACAGGAAAACACACTCACACACACAGCAAACACACTCACATGCTCACAGGCAAACACAATCACATACACACAGGCAAACACACTCACATGCACACAGGAAAACACTCACACACACAGGCAAACACACTCACATACACACAGGAAAACACTCACACACACAGGCAAACACACTCACATACACACAGGAAAACACACACACATGCACATAGGCAAAAACACATGCACACAGGCAAACACACACAGGCAAACACACTCACATGCACATAGGCAAACACACACAGGCAAACACACAGACACACAGGCAAACACACACAAAGGCAAACACACTCACATACACACAGGCAAACACACTCACATGCACACAGGCAAACACACACACAGGCAAACACACAGACACACAGGCAAACACACACACAGGCAAACACACTCACATGCACACAGACAAACACACACACAGGCAAACACACATACACACAGGCAAACACACTCACATGCACACAGGCAAACACACACACAGGCAAACACACTCACATACACACAGGCAAACACACATACACACAGGCAAACACACTCACATACACACAGGCAAACACACTCACATGCACACAGGCAAACACACACACAGGCAAACACACTCACATGCACACAGGCAAACACACACACAGGCAAACACACATACACACAGGCAAACACACTCACATGCACACAGGCAAACCCACACACAGGCAAACACACAGACACACAGGCAAACACACTCACATACACACAGGCAAACACACTCACATACACACAGGCAAATACACTCACATGCACACAGGCAAACACACTCACATGCACACAGGCAAACACACTCACATGCACACAGGCAAACACACTCACATGCACACAGGCAAACACACTCTCATACACACAGGCAAACACACTCACATGCTCACAGGCAAACACACTCACATACACACAGGCAAACACACGTACACACAGGCAAATACACTCACATGCACACAGGCAAACACATTTATATAACTCATTTCTTAAAATTAAATATTAAAGAAAAAAAGCTAAAATCTTATAATTTGTTGTTGTTGTATTTTAATTGTAAAGAGAATGTGAACTCATGAAACCAATTAAAGAAATAAGTTCTTTGTTTTATCCACTGATAAACCCTGTAAGTATTAACGTGAAGAATTGGGGCTAAGAATTAACCCCCCTACTTGCAATTCATGTGTTGAAGACCTAATCCCCAATGTCGCCTTATTGGCATCTTTTAGAAAATGATGTCAATATTTTTTAACTTATTTATTTTTACTATTACATGTATGTGTGTTTGCCTGCATCTATATATGTCTATCATGTGATTGCCTGGTGTCTGTGGAGTCCTGAAGAAGGCATCAGATCCCCTGGATGTGAAGTTATAGAGTTGTGGGCTGCTGTATAGGTGCTGGGAATTGAAGCTTTGAGCAGAAAGTTATCTTAACCAGTGAGCCGTGTCTTGAGTCCCCTCATTTGGATCCTTTAGGAGATAATTGGCACTAAATGAGTTCTCCAGAGCAAGTCACTATTCCTGTATGACTGATGTCCCTGTAAAAGGACAGTAACAGAGTCCTCACTCCATCAGTACACACCCAGCAGAAAAACCATGTGTGGACACAGCCAGAAGCTGGCGGTCTCTAAGCCAGGAAGAGAGGTCCCACTGGAAACGGGATCTGCTGGAGCCTTGTTCTTCCACTTCCAGCTTCACGATGGGAACTGAAAGCACACTGTGTGGTTCACCAAATCTCCTGTGTGTGCTTCTAGCTTTCAGTTAGATCAGTGACTTTTGTTGTTTGATTTCTGTGTAAGCCTAACTAACTGATAAAAAAAAATAAAACACCCACAAAGTCTGCTTTCTCATTACACTGCTTTCTCATGAGACTCATTAGACTAATTTTTCACCTATTACAATGAACAGATGTGGAGTGTGTATGTGTATCTGTATGTCTGTCTGTCTGTCTTAGTGCCAGTTACCCCTAAAAGGGATATGACTTTCAGAGAGAATAAAAAAGCAAACCAAAAAACAAAAACAAAAACAACAAAAAGCCTTACTAAGACCTATTTTTAGTAAATCTATCTTTGCCTGGGAAATCTTTGTTAATTGGAAAACAAATTCTGTTTGAGTGACCCAGTAGTCCACATGAATGATCTTCCAAAAGGCAAAGACAGGCAGTTTGAGCACCAACAAGAATGACGAGACCGGATGTGATGCTGCATGCCTGTTACCTTAGCGCTGATGGGAACTAAAGCAGACAGTTTGCTGCAAGTCCAAGGCCATCTGTGAAACACGGGAAGACCTCGTGTTGTAATCAGGGCACCTGCATGGGTCTGACCTAGGACCTCTGCGTGTATGATACAGCTGTAAAGCTGGGTGTCCTTGTGGGGCTCCTGATAGTGGGAGTAGGGTCTGTCTCAGACTCTGTTGCCTGCTTCTGGGACCCATTTCTTCCCACTGGGTTGCCTTGTCCAGCCTTGACATGAAGGTTTGTGCCTAGTCTTATTGTATCTTGTTATACCATGTTCAGTTGATATCCCTGGGAGACCTGCTCTTTTCTGAAGTTTGGAGAGGGAGGTGGAGTGGATCTGAGGGAGAGGGAAGGTGGGAGAGGGGACTAGGAGGAGTAGAGGGAAAAGAAACTATGGTCGGGATGTAATAAAAAAATGCTATTCTGGGATGATGCAAATGTATTTCTAAAACTTCTTAACACAGAACCAAAATTGTTTTGGGTATGGAAAAAATAGCAATGAGTGCAATTGATTAAAAGTATTTAAGAGTACTAAATGCTGTCTTATAGATTCAAAAGTGATCTTTAAAAGCAGATAGGTGGGAAAGAAATCGCACCTCTAAGTAGAGGAGGGGAGCAAGAACCTTAGTGGGCGCCACTGTAAGTAATCAGCGCTGAGGCCTGGCAGTGAGAGCAAACAGCACTTGCTCTACCTCTCCTATGGAAACCACAGACTGGCCAAGTAGCTCTTAGTAACGAGAAGGAAGAGTTCATCTTCACCATAAACTATGTAAACGTGCGGTGGATAATGGAACTAGAAAAATCACAATTTCCAAACTTTAATGAGCTAAAATGGTTTAGGAAAACCTAACAACAGATGCATTTTGAGACGGAGGGTCAGTGAGACGGCTCAGCAGGTATTTGACACAAAGCCTGGCTACCTGCGTTCGATCCCCAGAACTGCCATGGAGAGAACTGAGTCCTCTGACCTCCACATGCACACAGTGGCCCACAAGTATCACACGTACATGCACAAACACAAAATATGTATGTTAAAAAAGAAAAAGAAAAGTTGTTAGAGAGGTGAAGCTATCGACCCCTGAACTCACTGCTGAATCTGAGCAGTCCTGGGAACGGGACTGAAGATGTGGTGTGGTTTGAGTCATAGCACACTGATGCTAAATTATCCATTTAGACACTTAAATCTAAACATCGAGATGGAGGTAGCTAGCCTGTATCAATGCACAGTAAACACAAGAGAAATGGGACAAACAAAAAAACAAGGCAAACAGACAAGTCCAGACTCTCTGGAATGTTCTTCAAATACTCATCCAGTTTCCTTAGCAGGTCAAATACAGAGGGAGGGAAAAGCAGGATAGCTGGGAAAGGGGCTTGTGGGTATGAGACACTTAGGTGACTCATCAGGAAATGTCATGTGTGGACATTTTGGGTATGAGACACTTAGGTGACTCATCAGGAAATGTCATGTGTGGACATTTTTGGATCCAAATTTTTGGATCCAATAATTACAAAAATGAATTTTTGAGATAATTGGAGGAGTATTTGATCTGTATTCAATATTAATTTTATTAAGGAGTAATTGTTAATTTGGTTAGGTATAATAATGGCACTGTAATTATAGAAGAAAATACCCACACTTATTTTGAAACTTTTACTGAAGTGTGTAGCAGTGCTGAACTTTTCCAGACTAGAGCAATTTAGGTCAGTGCCGGTGAAAAGCAGGAGGAGGGTCTTCAATGAATCCCACCTGTGTGGCAGAGCAGACGCCAGATGGCCAGGTGTGGAAAATGTCAGCGGCACCAAAGAAGCATAGTGCAGGAGGGTGTTCATTCATACGTGGGTTCCTTAGGTGGGAGAGAGTTACAATAACACAGGGAAGAAATGACCAGTGCCTTTGGGAGGCAGAGATGGAGGCCAGCCTAGACTACACAGTAAGACCAGGCCTCAAGAACAAAAAAAAACAGGAGGCTGGGGGGGGGGGGTTGGAGGGGGAGAGGAGAGAAAGAAGAACAGCAAGGGTAGGGGAAGATTTCTTCATGTGTGAGGATACCTGCACAGAGCATTTGAACTGAGCATTAAACATTTGAATGGGTTTTCAAAAACTAAACAGAAAAAGAGTAGAATGCCCAGTATTTTCTAGAATGTGCACATTTTGAGGTGTTGGGTTGTCAGGTCAAATTGCTCCTGTGTTCCAGAAATCAAACAAATGTTGGTGATTTATTGTAAAGCCAGGGACATTTCTATGAGATCAGATTCAGACTCGCCACCTCCCCATCTCCCTACATTTCCACACTGATGTTCTGTCCTGCACATGCAGAGTGAGCAAACACCCTCTGCCCTGTTTCCTGCCCGACAGCCCCTTCATCCCGTTACTCACTCAGAGTGGATCTTGTAACACATTCTTTGTTTCAAAAGCTATTTTAAAAAGATTTTAATGTGGCCTGGAGGGACACTGCACCAACTGCTTTCCCAGAGAACCCCGTTTCAAGCCCCAGCACCCACTCATAGTCCTGGTTCTGGACCTGGGTTGTTCAACCCACCACCTTTCCCTCACCATCACTAAACTTGGGGGGAGCGGTCCAGCATTGCCTCAGCTTGTTCACCCAATGCAGCCTGCAAAAGGAGGGCTGGCTCTCTTGCTCTCGGGCCTTCAGATCTGGGTCCCATACACTCACTCACATCACCAGGGCCAGCTCTCCTGTTTTGCCCAGGCAAAGTGCAGGGCCCTCTCTCCTGATTGCTATAGGGGGCATAAGTGGAGGCATAGGGTTACCTCTCCTGCTCTCATGCCCCCAGGGCTGGCTCATCTGCGTCCCCGACAACAGGGTCAGCTCTAGTGTGCTGCCCAGGTGGGGTGCAGGGCCTGCTCTCCTGTGTGCTGCATCTGGTGAGGGGCAGGGCTGGTTCTCTCACTCTCATTACCCCATTGCCAGCTCTCTTTCCTGAGGGGTGGAGGGGGGTTGGCATCTTTCCCTCACCCCATGCCACCATATGGCAAATGGGGGGGATCGGTCCCATACACATTTTTAAAATATTTTTTATTTCATTTTATTTTATTTGTGTGTTTAAATGTGCCATTATGTGTATGCAGTGTGTACAATGGCCTATGGAGACCAGAAGAGGGTGCCAGATACCCTGATTCTGGAGTTATAACTTCTGAGCTGCTGAACTTGGGTGCTGAGACCCAAACTCAAGTCCCCTGAAAGAGCAGCAAGTACTCAATGAATAAGCCATCTTTCTGGCCCCTTAAGCACATTTTAAGCATATATATTACTTTGTTTTTATTATCCAACTCTTAGAATTTTGCTCTGTGTCTTCTTAATGTCATTCTTGGTTTTGATCTTGGCAGCCAATATTGAGGCAACAGTCTTTGGTTACTTTGTAGTCTTATTCACCTGTAGAAAAATTTTAAATGTTTTCAGCTGTGAACATATTTATTCGCTTGAAGTTCATATACCTTCATTAGACTTTGACATTTAAGTGTAGAAGTTGATACTATAAATTTTATTTAGTAGAAAAATTCAAACACAAGCAAAATTCAAGACTCCTCACCCCCATCCACCTTCCACAGTAGAATAGGCTACCATCTTGTTTACCTACACTTTCCTGTTACTCACTGTTATTTTCTCTTTCAAGGTAAAGTTTATACATGCTGAAATGTACAACTATAAAATTTTGATGAATAAATTTCAAAATGTAACCCATAAACTACAGAATCTCTCCATTGCCTAGTAATTTTTTGTTACTGAGGCATTTAAAAGCATATAATTTAGTCATTGAGAGTATCCACTTTGAGCCGATTGGATTGCTCAGTCAGTGGGGCACTTGCAACCATGCCTGACATGCTGAGTTTGATCCCTGTCATGATGGAAGGAAAAAACCAACACCTTCAAGTGGTCTTTTGATTTCCAGACCTGTTCACTGTGGCACATTTCCCCTTCACAAAATATGTGTAATAAAAAAAAAACATTCTAAGAACACAGTTTTAAATGGTTTTTGTATATTCACACATTTTCGTAATTATAACCACTATTAACTTCAGAATATATGTTTCTTCCAAAGGATTCCTATATCATTAACAGTCACATCTCACACCCCTCTCCAATTTCTTCCAGAATTCTGGGCAAACACTAACATACTTCCGGTCTCTATAGATTTGATAATTCTATACATTTCGTATGAGTGAAATCACATATTATGTTTACTTTCAAGACTGTCTTCAAGTACAATGCCATCAAGTCTCATCCATGTTAAAGTGTGTATCAGTGTACCAGTTTTCCTTACTGTCAAATACCAATTCCTTATATAGATTCGCCACATTTATCTACTTCTCAGTAGCCTTTGAAGTGTGCTTCCATTTTAGTGACTATCAACAAATAAGTTGCTGTTGGTTTTCAAGTATATGTTTTTATGGGATATGTGTTTTTGTTTCTATTGGACATAAACCTGTGAGTAAATTTCCTGGGCATTTGATTAGAATATTCAATACTTTGTAGAACTGACAAACTATTCCAAAAGTGGCTGAATAGTTTCACATTCCTCACAGCTGCATAAGAGTTCCAATATCTCCACCTTTCTGCCAGAACTTAATACTGTCTTTTCTTTATATCACAGTTACTCTACATGGTGTTGCTTATGGTTTCCATTTGCATTTTCACCAATAGTTAAGAATGTTCACAATTTTTCATGCTTATTATCCCTTGCATTATCTTCTCTGGATAAACAACAATTCAAGTAGTTTGCCTATTTAAAAAAAAGATTATCTTATTTTTATTTATGTATATGTGTGTGTGTTTGTATGCATAACATACACCTGAGTGCAGGTGCCCCCAGAAGTCAGAAGAGGATGTCAGGTCTCCTGGAACTGGGGTCACAAGCTGTTGTGAACTGTCCAGTGTGAGTACTGGAAACTGAACTGGAACCCTCTGCAAGAGCAGCACATACCCTTGACTGCTGAGCCTTCTCTCCAACCCCTACTTAGAAACTATGATTATCTTTTCATAATTACATTGTAAGAACACTTCACATAGTCTAGATACAATTCTCTTATTGGATATATGATTTACAAATATTTTCCCAGTCTGTAGGTTCTTTATCTTAGCATTCTTGGTTATATTATTTGCAGTCCAAAAGCTTTTACTTTTGACAAAGTCCAATTTATCTATTCCTCTGTCATTTACTTGTCTTATATCTTAGACACTATTGCTAACCAATCTCATGCAGATCTATTCATTTGCCTTTTAATGGGTCCTATTGTTTTATTTCTTTCATTTAGATTAAAATTTTATTTTAATTTTTGTGCATGGTATAGGAAATTGGTAAAATTTCATTTTTATGCATAGGGACATCCAATTGTTCCCATTACCATTTGCTGAAAGTGATTCATAACCCAATTTTCATGATTCTATGGCCAAATACAACTTGTATTATTGTATTTTTTGGTTTCTTCCTGAACTCAATTCTCTATTATTTATTTATATATATAGCCCTATGGCCACACCATGATCACCACATCACCCAACATTTTATTTTTGTGCATGGCCACCCATTACTCTTTATGGACACTTTGAGGGAACCAAGAGCAGCGAGGAGAAGAAGGCCCTGAAAATTTTTGAAGGAGTCTGAAAAGAAATGGCTGGAGGGTAGGGAAAAAAATCTCTCAAGACTATTGTTTTTAAGAGTAGACTAAATTACTACAGAGAAAGTAACTTATTGCCAACCCTGTTGTTAATTCTGTACACATTTACTGAAAAATCATTCAACAGAAAACCAGAAATCTGATGTGTGAGAAGATTCATAAGCTATAGTGACAGGATACAGTGGTTTGTGATTTAAGTCACAGCATTAGAGGTGAACTCAAAAATATCTTAGCTCTTGGGAGGAGAATAATAAACAAGAGGATATTAATTTATGCACTAATTCACTCATACAATAGTTTTTTACTTTTTCTCCATTTTAACAGATGTTAATAAACTTAGAACAGTCTAGACTTACTAGGATGGACTACAAAATATTTCCAGAGTTTTAGATTGCAGATAGCTAACCCCTGGAATCCAAAGAGGGTGAACTCCTGGACCACTGCAGATCCCAAACTCTGGGATGCTCAAGTTCTTTATATAAAATTGTGTAGTTAGAAACATATCTTCTAGCATATCTCTAACATGTATGATCCATAGTATACTGCTGTGGAATATTCCTTTACACTGTGTGAATATATGTTGCTGTGATTGGTTTAATAAAGAAGCCAACTGGCCAATAGCTGAACAGAATAAGGTTAGGCAGGAAAGCCAGACTAGGAGAATGCTGAGAGGAAGAAGTGCAGAGTCTAGAGTCACCAGCCAGCACAGAGGAAGCAGGAGATGAATGTGCCATGCTAATAAAGGTACCACCAGGTTGCAGAGTGTAAATAAGGAATATGGATTAACTTAAAATGTAAGGGCTAGTTAGTAATAAACCTGAGCTATTGACCTACCATTTGTAATTAATAAAAGCCTCTGTGTTGGTTATTTGGGAAGCAGTGGTCAAAACACAGAAAAATTCCACCTACAGTATACTACAAATGCTATGTAAGTAGACAGGAAAATGAAGTTCAGTAGAAGAGGCCACCATTATAAACTTAGCTACAGAGAAAACAGTCTGTGCATTTGATTTAGTTGCAAATGGGTAACCCATGGATACAGAAGACCAGTTGACCTACAACTGTCTGCAACTTGTCTATATAGAAAATAATATATTTTCTTGATGGTAAAGAAAGAAAATGATTCATTGACATTGGGGAACCCATTGTGTGGAACCTTTCATAAAAGACTAAATTCATTAACTATTTTAGGGGTACCCAGTGGGTATATGTTTTAAGCTCAATTATGGCCAAGCAAAAGAAGTCATTAGAAGCTGTTGTGACAAACATATAGTTGGAGAATTATTGAACTTCGGTTAATGGTATATTGACCAGAAATATGAGATGATTAACATGGATTAATTTAATCTCAAAACAGCTTCCTAAAAATAATTAAGATGTCATCAAATATCAGGCATGGTGACATACACCTTTAATCCAAGAACTTGGGAAGCAGAGGCAGGTGGATTTCTGTGGGTTTGAGGCCAGCCTGCTCTACAGGGAAAGTTCCCAGACAGCCAGGACTACACACAGAGAAAACCTGTCTCAAAACACCAAAAAGAAAAGACAAAAAAGATATCATCTAATAATGTACTTTAAATTTCTAGAATCTTCTATACCTTTTAGTATCTGCTGAAGATAGTGATTTTTGCTCCATTGTGTAGGAAGAGCACACACACACACACACACACACACACACACACACACACACATTTTTACTAAGGTTAGAAAAGAAACTAACACCTTAGAAAGGCTGTAACAGAATGTCTGAGGCTGTGAAAGTTTTACTATTTGCATTGAAAATGACCCCACTTTCCCCCAAAGACCAACCCTGGTTATAAAAGTTCTTTGCATGAGCTTTGTCCAGGGCATAGTCATGAGACTATCAGTCACAGCAAGGACTGTGTGGCTCAGTCCCCAAACATTGTGCTGAATACTTGGCTTGACAAAGTGTCTGCAGACATAACAAATATAACAGCCACAGTCAAATTACAGGCTGTAAAAAATATTGCAGTATGAATTATTTGTCAAGAAATAAAAGATGCATTGTAATTTGCCAAGAAACAACTGTCTAATGTGCTTTCTCTTTTTAAAAAAAATGTGCTTGCTTGCAAAATATTTGGAAAGTAAATTATGTATTACTATTGCTTGCTTGCTAATTGTCAGTAATAATCCCTTTCAATTACCATGGTGAAGTAGGTCAGCCAATTTTTAGTGCTTATGAAACTTGCAATTTAGAGCAAGACGGCTTATCAGCAAGTTAGATTTTAATACAATTGAGCAAGTGCACTTCCTTTCAGTCCTCTGAACCTAAACACAAATTCTAACTTGCTATGGATGACATCTGAAAGCAATACATTATCATTACATAAGTTCATACCTGTTTGTAATAATGATAGTCCAGTTTCAATATTTTGACTATGGTTTAGAGGTAATTTTTTTGTATTTATAGAAATTTTAACTAAATATTTTGTTCGCCATACACATTTTATCCCATTTCCCATTTTAATTCACATAAACTTTTCTTTGGATATTTCATATTTATGGGTAGCTTGGAAATTTGAGATTATCTTTGTATATTTTGAATAAGATGATTATCCTCATACCCTATACCTCCACATAGGGCCCAACCAGTTTTTCTAGCATCTTGGCCATTTACATTATTCATCTCTCATAGTCATTGAAGAACTTAAGAATGTTATAATGGTGTTGACAATAATAATGATTGTGTAGTAGAATTGGTGGGTGACTGAGCTAAGGGAATTGAATGGAAGAGAAAGTTTTGAGAACATTTGTGGGTAGCAGTGAAGTGGCACAGAATGATTCCTGTGTGGATGCAGGAGAAGAAAGAACTCCCAGGAGTCTGGCTTAGTCTAATATGTACGTTAAGAGAGAGAGGAATATTCAAGAAGAGTGGATTGGGGAGGCAGGAAATACTGACTTGCTATAGTTAAGGGACCTTTGAGTAAAGATGTCAGTTTTGAGTTGCAATAGGGGCAGCAGATAGTTTAGGAAAGCTCTCCGGACTAATTTAAAGCTGTATGGGACATCAGTGTACATTGGAAAAGAGATGTTACTGGATATGGAATACGTGTGATAGGCTTTAGTGCTTGTACAAAGGGAAAACTGGTTTAAAGGCCACCAACTTCTTGCTGGCTTGATGGTGTTGAAGGTAGTATAAAAGTAAGAGAACCTAGTGTTAAAATGGGTGACTCTTCTTAACTCAAGCTTTATCATCCAATTGAATGACTTCAGACTTTAGAGCTCTATGTGTGTGTGTGTGGTGTGTGTGTATATATGTATGTGTGTGTGTTCATGTGTGCATGTCCTTGTCTCTTGTCTTCCTACTGAAACAAGATAATGAAGTGGTTTGCCTATTTTACCTCAGTGTCTATAATCCAGAGATCACCTGACTCAGCTTTCCCTACACGTGAGAACCCTCAGGTCCAGAGAGCTTTCCTGGCAGACTAAAGACATCTCTGCTAATAAACATTGTTCAGGACAACAACCCACACTATTTAATCTGACTTCATCACTCCTATTACGTTTCCTCTTATATTTGGCAAACTGGGAAAGATTCAAAGCTCATATTCCCTTTTGACTTCAATTTTAATTTTTGTAAGTATATCTGGGCCTTTTGAATATCAAAGTTTCCCTTGTCCAAAAACTGAAGAATAAATGGAAACTTATAGCAAGCTTGATGTTTTGCAATTAAGCCTACTTTAGGTTTTACAAATTCCCTATTTCATAACAGTATGATGTCTTTGCATTTTAAAAAAAGGGAAAAAAGGAGACAGATTTAAGTCACCTTCCATTTCTGCCTTTTATGACAGCAATTTTTTAAAGGTTGAGCAGAGTTACCCCACACCTGTTTCTTTTAAACTGAAAGGGACCCAGCTGCACTCTGTGGGGAAATCACATAGACAACTGGAGATTTTGTCAATTTACAGCCAAGCTTGGCTAGAGAAAAGTGGATAGCTGATTCGGGAAGATAGAGAGTAAGTCCATTTACCTGAAGATGAGCATGGCCTGGCTGAGGAGACTGCAGATAATGAGGAAAGCTTCCTTTGCTTTTGTGGGAGAAATCTAGATTCTGTAACATCCATCAAGACAGTTTTATCTGATTGCTAAGTTTCAAGAGAACCAGTGAACATTTAAAATAGCTGTTGAGAAAGAGAAAAAAGAGAGAGAAGGTACAATCATCCTCTGTTACGTTAAGTTGGAAACCAAAGCAGTAATGATAGAGAATTAACATTAAGGTTTAATGCTAGGGAATTGAAGCGGGAGTCTAGCCTAATTGCATAAGAACAAAGAATTTCCTGTTAGGTTTTCAGGCCTTGCCTGCAAGAGCTTATAACCCTGGCCAACACCCATAGAAGAGAAACGCCGGGCTGGTGTGAGCAGCCTGGGCTAACAAAATTCAGTACTTTACAAATGAATTTTTAAAAGTCTCAGTAAGAATAAACCTGTAGCTAGAGTTTTCCTGCCTGGCCCACAGTCAGGACAAATCTTTGTCACCCACCAGTCCCACAGCCACTCAGACCCAACCAAGTAAACACAGAGACTTATATTGCATACAAACTATATGGCTGTGGCAGGCTTCTTGCTAACTGTTCATATAGCTTAAATTAATCCATTTCCATACATCTATACCTTGCCACATGGCTGGTGGCTTACCGGCATTTTCACATGCTGCTGGTCATGGCGGCAGATGGCAGTGTCTCTCTGCCTCAGCCTTCTGCTCCCCAGAATTCTCCTCTCTCCTTGTCCCACCTATTTCCTGCCTGGCCACTGGCCAATCAGTGTTTTATTTATTGACCAACCAGAGCAATTTGACATACAGACCATCCCACAGCATAAACCCACATCATATATTCTCTTAGATGTTCAATCAATGTGGATAAAAGTCACCTGCAACATGCTTATTGGATGGTTTCTGTGTATTTCCTCATCTACCGGCAGGCTATAGCTGTAAGGAACTCACATGCAGTGTGGGCACATGGGACACCATCAAAGAATTATTGAGAAACCACTTCATTTCTTCCCCCAAATATTCACACACATGTAATGTGTGCAAAAAAGATGATATTAACTTGTCTTTGGTAATCTGTTCACCTGACTAACTCGTCATTGTTGCCTGGAGGGAATGATGCAGTTTAGAGGATTCAGGAGACATGTAGCATGCAGGACACAATGCTTGGGATTGGAGGAGGAGTTGAAAAGGTAGTGGACGTTGAATGACAGGCTGCGTAGGCAGCAAATAGGACTCGCCTTATTAACTTTGCTTCAGTGTTTGTAAAAACACCAGTTATGTGCAAAGGCTATGCTGAAGTGTAAATCATCTTTGTTATGCTCCCTACTCTAAACTGAGTCTCTAAACTTGCACAACTGAGATCTTCGAGCCCACATAGTACTGACAAATTGCTGTCCTGGTTCCAGGGCCACAGAGCTTCTGGAAATAGGTATTGAGTTTCACATCTGCATAGAAAGTAGAGCTCAGGTAGAGACTCAGAAGTTCATCTTGAACTGCAGCCTCCCGGCTGACATCTGAAGGCAACGGCACAAAAAGAAGATCTCAATGAAGCAAACAAGATGGGGAAAATGCAAAGGTACAGAGATCCTGTAAGCATTCTCAGTGATGCAGAGACCACGTTGACACCAGGAGGGACGTCCTGAGTGGTTGAGCATGAGAAAGAAGAGGAAAAAGAAGCCATTGTCTGTTTAGAATGTAGAGATCTGTTTTCAAGGAAAAACATCGGATCCATTTTAGTGAGGCCGAGTGGCTTTTATACCACTCCTTCATCTACAGAGGACACTCCTCAATGCCTACACCCTGACAGCAGCTAGCCACATTTAGAGAACCACTTGCTGGACATCCATGTGGACACCAGGTGGACCCTGATCCAGAGTAGGGAAGAGACAAACTCTTGTAAACAGTCCCATTTTACAACTTCTCACGACCCTTCTTGTTCTAAGGGGCCAAGTGGGAAGTATTTCTGAATACTAAGAAATCCTGCCCCACACCTCTCAGTCACCCACACTGTATACCTCATGCTTCCTTTTGCTTCAACAGAGAGGACTTAGTGCTCTTCACATTCTTGCCTGTCACTAAACAGAGAACCAATTAGGATTGTCTCGGAAACGCTGAGGATTGTGCCTGTTGGAAGCCAGTTCTGGAAGCACTACTTATCAGGACATTTTTCTCCTCCCCATCTTGTCTCCTGCCGAATCGGCCATGGAAACAACATGACAATGTCCTCCTGCCCTGAACTTGGCCTCTCCTCCATGTCACACTCTCCAAAGGAAAAAACAGGGCCTATTTCTTTTCCACTCTCTTTATGGGCTAATTTTCATGGAAATTATGTCATTTGAAATTTATGAAAATGTTCTAAATTTGAAGATTCTCACACTAGTGCATTGCTGACCAGGAATTCTCACAGTGAGTGCCTGGTGAAGAGATGGTGACTTCTTAAGCAAATAATCTGCTAAATTAATAAACCTCCTAAATAACAAACCCCCTGAATACCAACTGCAGAAATGCAACCACTCTCTGACCTGAACCTAGTAAATGAAGAAGTCTGCTGTGCATAATTTACAGCAGAGCTATGAATGAAAAAGAGCTCCTTAAAAGGGAGAGAAAACACTAAACAGTCTGGTTGTAGAAGCAGAATCACTGATTTACTTCAGTTCTTATTTATTTTAATATTGTTTTATGGGTGGCCTAATAATTTTGCCTTTATTACGGTTTTGCTCTTGATTGCTCAATAAGCCACCTTGATATAACATTATATTTTGCCAGTTGGGTGGTAAGAGTGATTGGAAAAGCAAGCCATCATGTTTTTAGTGTATAAATGTGTGTTTCCTTAAAGGTGTGGAGCACAGCATTGCATAGATATATGGCTGTTAGTGGTGCTACTGCTAACCTAATTGGTCCTCTTGTCCAAAATGTTAAGGTAGTAACTCAATATTTCAAAGGTAGTAACTCAGTAGCTCTAGAAATGTAGAAATGGGAGATGGTATTCATAAGTGTCAGTCACTAATGTAAGTGCATCAGTCTGGAGATCTGCCATACACCGGAGCACCAATAGCTAACGACGTGGTATTGTGGACTCAGAATCTCCTTAAATGTGTTCCTACCATAGATGGTGGGCAAGGAAAGATGCAAGGAAAATACGCCTATGAGCTTGACTGTAGCAATGGTGTCCTTGGTGTTTGTATATGTTCAGTACCATTTAATTGGGAACATATTAAATATGATATAAAGTATTTGTGTATCGATTGCACATTAGTAAATTTGTTAAAAAAATAAAATTTAAACAAACCAGTATTTCTCCAATGAGAGTAGTTTTGCAATGTCCTCCCCCAGCATACTTGTTAATACCTAGAAAGATTTTTGATTATCAAGATTAGGGGAAACAGAGGTAGTGGTATTTAAGGAGCAGAAGCCAGGAATATTGCCATACAGTTCATAATGCAAACCCATCTGAGCAAACTGTTAATTGGCCTCAAATGATATAGAGCTGCTGTTGAGGAATCCCACACTAAAGTGACAGACACCAACCTAGACTTCTGGGTATTTAGAAGGAAAGAGAGCATTAGTTAATTTTTGTTTGTTTGAGACAGTCTCACCTAGTAACCTAGATATCAGCCTCCCAATGCTAAGATTACAAGCATGAGCCAATGAACTATTTATACCTGGTTTTCTTGTCAAATTATTCTGTAGACTTTTGCTCTGAGCAAACATTTTGTCTACATCAGCCAAAATGAATAGGAAACTCACCTTCTTAGTGCTCTGGAATTTTGAATAAAAAGACTAGAAGTAATCACTTTTTCAAAGATAGTGGAAGGGACGTCAACAGATGTGACCTGTCCACAGAGCTGTCATCTGAAGAGAAAGTCGGGCAGAATACGCACTGCAAGTCTGCTCCTATGAGGAGTTTGGACCCAGATGGACTGAAAGAATTGCAGAGATGAGAAAAAAAAAATCCTGTCCTGCCCATCACTCTGATTCTATTAATGAAATCATATTTAAAATTCCAACTTAAATCTGTTATTTTGGGACTCTGAGGGTGAACACTTGCTGAGATTGAGTGATTAAGAGAAAAACTGAAAGAAAGGCATCTAATTGGGGTGTTCAGATATTGTATTGCTTCGTCAAACTACACAGATCTTGACTATAGCGGGCGAGATTTGATCTTTATTCTTTGTAACCCTGAGTCAGCTTACTTGATGAAGTTCTTCATGAACATCCTAACATACAAAGTAGCCACTTAATTGTCTTTCATTTCCTTTCAAGTTCTAGATTTCTTGTTTCTGTGTCCTCTAGTGCTATTTATTTATTTAAGGTTTTTTTTTTTCTAAACTACACTTTCCTTCTGTCTATAGCAATACATGATACACTAAAAATTCTGTGGATTCACCACAGCAAAGAACGAGTATATTAAGCTGAAAAAAATATTTTAAAGGATGATGTCTTTAGATCAACTCTACCTTTATAAATTTTATCTCTTTTACTGAGCCCTGAAATTGATGCTGTCAGTCAGGTTCTGTACTTGGCTCAAATAGGCCAACATGCTGGCTTTGAAGCATAGTTATTTGCTAAACAAAGCAATATTGCTGGTGTGCCTGTTAATATTAACCTTCAACTTGACACAATTTAAAACAACCTGCGAAGAGAGCCTTGATCCAGAAATTATCCAGATGAGGTTGGCCCCTGGGCACATCTGTCTTGATTAATTGAGGTGGGAAGACCAAGCTGATTACGGGTGGTTCCATTTCCCGGGCTAGGCTGTGAGAGGGGAAAGAAAGCCAGCTGGCAGGAAGCAGCAGGAGGCTGACAGCGTGGTGGCATTTGTTTCGCTCTGCTCTTGACTGTAGCTGTGATGTAACTAACTGTTGGACTTCCTTGACTTTCCTTCAATGACGGACTGTGACCTGGAACTGTAGGCCAAAGAAACTCTTGCTCCCTGAAGTCACTTTTTGTCGGCGTTTGGTTTAGTTTGGTTTTTTCCTTCATAGCAACAGAGAGAAAACTAGGACAGTTAGCTTATGCATCAGACAAATAATGAGGCTGAGGCAGAGGAGCAGCTCAGGGAAAGTGGATTCAAGAATCCTTCCCACAGTGAAGAAGCAAGGCTCTGCTGTGGAGAAACAGAACTGGGGTGAGTCCCTGCTCTGCTGCCTAACAGAGGCAAGGGCCTTGAACACTTTGCCTATCCTCTCTAGACCCTTGTTTTCTTGCTTAGAAAATTACCTAGGGACTAGTAACATCCACCCATGGATTCTTCTGTAGCAACTAAATGACATAGTTTGTATATGGTACTTTTAATGATATTCACAAATTTCCACTTCTTCATTTTCTGCTGTTTGCTTTTATAATGTGCTATTTTGTATTATGAAGCTCTGAGTTGTCTTACAGATTCACAACAAGAGACACATTCTGAAGCTTGCTGGTAATTCGTTAAGCCTTCTGTACATTGCTCTGAGTATCTAAATGTCACAGGCCCTCAATGATGAGAGACGTTTAGTGTGTGATGCAATGGAAGAGAAAGGTGCCCCAATTCATGTAGAAGCTACTTAATGTCACCACCATTATCAAGACTCAGGCTTTGTCCATGGTCCCTACCTTCCGATCTTCTATAATTGTCCACCTTCATGAGATTTAGCTTTAACCAAAGACCATGACAGCCTTTTCCTTCTACTGTAGATCACTTAGGCCCAGGACACTCACTACACTAGACAATGGGTCTCAGAGTGAGTTTCATGTTCAGTGGAATAGCATTACCAGGAAATAAATTCTCGAGTAAACTCTGGCTTCTTGAATCAGAAATGTTTTCACAGAAAATTCAGATGCTCTGTCGCCCCTTTGAGACCTAAAATAATGGCCTTGTTTCTCCTCTCTGGTTTTGGTGGTTCTGGGTAACATGGTGATGTTCTTAAGAGATAAGGGAGCTTCTTGAAGGTTAGTTGGTGTAATGCTACCAACCGCATGTTAACCAGGAATAGTTATAAAATGAAACAGACGACTCTCAAAGTCGTTATTGGAATAGTAAACCATATGTTCCTAAGTATTACTCTGCTTGAAGAAGTAAAAAGTTTAATAGAAGCAAATAAGTTTCAGATTCATAGATTAAAGTTTTTAAGAATAGGAAAAGAATTACTCTGCTTGAAAAATAAAAAGAATTAATGAGGCAAGTAAGTTCAGGGCATCTATGTTAGCTCTTTAAAAATAGAAACAAAATGCTATACTTGAAAAATAATTAGTAAAAGCAAGTACCTGTAGGGTCCCTGGGTTCCTTTTTACCCTGAACTTGTCTCAAAAAACTTCAGACTCCCCAGTTTCCTCAGGTCTTTCAAGTGGAAAATATATAAATGTTCTGCTGGTATGGATACCTCTTAATGTATCATATCTGCACTTTGTTATAATACAGTTTATTGCCAAGATTTCCAAGTTACACCATGTCCACCTGGAGCCCTTCAAAATGATTAGTGCATTTGTTCTCAACAGGAACTATTTGACAACCCCTGGAGATATTTTCCCTGGGCTCAGCTGAGATGGGTCTGCTTACCCCCGGGAAACAGTAGAGACTAAAGATGTTGCTGAACCTTCTGTCCTGTACAGAACTGCCCGCTAAAGGAGACTTCTTTGGCCCAAAAGCCAATAGAGACATTTCTGAGAAATTCTTCACTAGGAAATCAAGTACTGAATGCGGCTTTCTGTGTGTAGTCACTCACACACCGAAGCCCTCTAGACCACACTCTTCCTGATCCAAGACTGACACAAGCCGGCCACAAAGAACAGTGAATGGTGAATCTGTGGAGACTTGGTGAAACGGGTTCGGGGAAGCTCGGAGGCAGAGCCCTTGTGGAGCACGAGTGAGGCCTGAGGTGTGACTTCTACCCCTGCGCCTGGGGCATGGGCATTACACTAAAACAGCAGCACACCCTAGCAAGTGATCAAAATCCCTGAACACGATGGAGGGGGAAGGTTGGAAATGACTTTGGATGACCATAGCAGACAACAAGCCAGCTAGGAGGACAGGACAGCCCAGAGAACAGGAGCAAGGCAGGTGTGGCCACCTTCCTGAGGGACAGTTCCTCAGATTTACCCCTATGACTCTACCTGCAGGTTTCACGGACCCCCTAATCCTCCCCAAGCATAGCTACAGCTAGGCAGCAAGCGCCAGACATTCACAAATGGTGGCACAGAAGATGTAAACTTTCATTTTTCACCCCAGGATTTTCTTTTTCTGATTTTTTTAAAATTTAATTTTGTTATGCTTTGGGGGATTTCTTATGAAAGTACTGTTTGCATTATTTCTACCGTTCTTTTTCCCCCTCTGAATCATCCTATTCCCCCTTTCTAGCTCAAATTCATAACTACTTCTATATTTATTAATGTTACGTACACACACACACACACACACACACACACACACACACACCAACATAACCTATTGAATCCATCTATCTGGTGCTGCTCTGATACATGTATTTAGGGCTGACCCTTAAAGACTACTATAAATTATTTAAGTAGTGTCTGTAAATTTCTAACAAGTAATTCAAATTAAGTTCATAGTTCTGCTTACAATACATTCCACTCTCCACATTTTTTTAACTCTTTCTAACATCAAAATTGAGTGTCAGGCCACCCCAGTCCTCCACTGTGTCTGTCACCTGGCCTTACTTCAAGCATGTGTGTCTCCTACCCAGCCCCTCAGCCCTGCACTGGGACTCCTGTGGCCATGGTAGTCAGAGGGATCTTTTGCCAATGATTAACAAAGCTTTACTTTCTCCTTCCCTAGGACACGAGCTTCCTTTATAAAGCAGGCAGTGCCCGTGAAAGCACCTAAGAAGTTCACTTTCCTGTGCAGGAAGTCCACTACATGGGGGCATGGGTCTTTCACTGAAGCCAATGAGGACTCCCTAGATCCATAACTGGCCTGATAAAATGAGGTTTGA
The DNA here is from genome assembly GCF_049852395.1 of Peromyscus maniculatus bairdii. NCBI lineage: Eukaryota > Metazoa > Chordata > Mammalia > Rodentia > Cricetidae > Peromyscus > Peromyscus maniculatus. The sequence goes on from NC_134861.1 coordinate 28,460,872, forward strand.
ATTTCAGTATAAATGATACAAATTACAATAAGCAGTAATGTATGCACAGCATTTAAACATTGCCAGGGTGATTTGCAGTTTTAGTGATACTAATAGCAATAATAATACCAATAACAAATGCTCATTTCTACATAAAATGTCTTGATCTACTTTTTATTAAATAAAATCAATACATGGGAATGTGATTCATGTTTATCTTGTAGCTTTAGGTGCTTTCTGACAGCCTGAATAACATTAAACAAGTGTGAGATGCTATTGTTCCCCGTCTTTCAAGACCCAGCTAGAGAACGCTTTCATTAAATCTTCCTTGACCACCCCACCCTTGAACCCCCTTTTTGAATTCCAGCAGTGGTTATTTCTCTCCCTAGTTTTCTTGGTCGTTGTGTGTGCACATGGCCTTGTACGGCTCCCATTGTCACATGTTATTTAAATATTTGTGCAATAGAGATTCTAGTCGTTAATTGTCTGGATGTTTATCTCATCTCTCCTGAACTGGATTACAAGCTTGCTGTGTCAGAGGCCATGTTCTCTGCTCTACTTTACTGCGCGCTCCCTCTGTGGCAGGCACCTGGTAAGTGCCTTTGATTTCATCTGAAGAGAGTGTTGAATCCTACAAGTGCCAAGAGAATATGTCTCTTAAAACTCCTCCTCTCTAGGCTTGTCCCTTCTGGAATGCAACCAGAGAATAGCTTTGAAGTGAGGTTATGGTGTGTTTCTTTCTTACTTCTTCCCAGGAATTGAAAGCCCTTGTTTTCTACCCTAGCAAAGTAAGATCATTTGAATCTTTCTAATGCAAATTCAAATACATACTGTTCTTTGTCATGAAGGTCATGTGCTAGAATCTAAAAGTATCTGTTGGTAACGATTATTGAAGTAGCATATTTCTAATCTTTGAAAGAATAGCCCTGTGTTTAAAATTATTTTCTTATTTGTCTATGGTTGCAACTTAAAACCCTTTTCCTTATATGCACTATAAAAATGTTAATAGCTACATATAGAGTGACTTTACGACTGTAGTGTCATTTTTCTCAGCTTGATCAGCTCTTTTGAATAGCATCATTATGATCAAAGTTGTTTACAGTAATAAAATATGAATAGTTTCTATAAAAAAGTAGACACCATTACAATTAAACAGAATCTGGCATTTTAGAATGTGATAACCAGTCATAATACTATTGTGGGATAAGCAAGTCTACATATAAATACCACCATAAGAGTGACCCACACAAGTCTTTGAAGCACAAAAAGAAATGTGAGTTGGAGGAAGCTCCATGCCTCAGAGTTGGGTGGGATGCAGAATATTTGCCCTACCTGGACCCTATTAAAGAAACTATGTGCAGTTTATTAATATTTTGTTTATAATGATACCCTTCATCTAGTTCTGTTTCTGCAATGAAAAAGCAGATTTTAAAATTAAGATAACATGCCAAATGTCTCAATAAAACTTGGGTCTTAAGACTTCACTTGATTATGAATGCTACAAAAATGAGCATATTCTTATTTGTGGGGTACTTATTCAGTTTTGTTACCATGCTGTTGGAAAACATGACAGCAAAGGTACATAAAGTAATACTATACATCTTCCTGCTGAGAATTAACACTTACTCAAAGGCCGTGACATTTTTGCATCAAAGTACTGATTTTCACATTCCTTTCCTTTTTTGTGAATATTGACTTCTTCCTGTCTGATGTATACATTCATTGCTACCAACACTAGGAGAAGGATAAGTAAGAAATTTGATGAAATTCTAGTCAACCACTGTTGCTATTTGCTTAAGCTTCTGAAACAAAATTGTGAGGCTGTAAGAGATGATAGACTAGTTTGGGAGCTGGTTTCAGCAATTTTATAAGGTGGTTGTCTTCAGGTTGTTTAAAGCAAGTGGAAAAGTGAGGACTACAGAAGCAGCTGAATGCAGTGACTACCTCCTTTGTTGTAGGAAAATAAGCAGTGTTTGACATGGTTCCTGACACATGGGTACTTAGGAACTTGTATATAAGGATATTTAAAAATTAGCTTAAGTAAGTTGTAAATAATGCCAATAACATTGAATATAACAAGACATGTACATTTTTTTACTAATTCATTCTTTATGTGTATGAATAATGAAAGCATTTTGCCATGTCAAAATAGTTTATCTGCCAAATGAATTGAGTCCATGCTTCTTAGACCTTCACCCATGGCCTTGCAGAAACTGATCTTGACATACATGAACAAATGTAGGACTCCACAGCCTTGTGTATTGATGTCCAGTTGACTCATGGAACCTTAAAAAAATGTTAAATACTGCTTCTTTGAAATGCTACTTTTGGTTGCATTTCACATATTATAGCTCCTGGGAATCGAATATTTATGATAGAGTTTGGTTATAACAGAGTTTGTCAAGCGATGAAATCATAATCTGTGTGCTCAATCTGTGAATTGTGAAGCATTTCTTATAGGTCTGGTGTGTTCAAGTTCCTATAAGTTTACAGAATTCTTTCTCTCCTCTATACTCTGTAGGGAACATTTAAGGAAAGAATGACAAAATTTATAAATAAACCAAAAAGATCCTTTTAAATAACAGATTGCTAGCTGAAATTCCTAAGTCAGAGTCTTTATTTGTATAGGCACAAAAACTTAAGAGCCACTTTCTAAGGTCTTACCTGCTACTGTAGTGACAACCCACAGGAAAAGTCAGCCTGCCTTAAGGTTTTGATTCCCACTTACCCCAAGGCAATATTATGTAAACATGAATGAAACAAGTGAGTTCTAGAGGAAAGATAGAGTAATAATATCCCATCACTTTACCAAGTTCAGTTAACCTTTTTATTTCATTTTTTATTTTGTTTGTTTGTTTTTATTTTGAGATATGGTCTCACTGTGTAGCCTTGGCTGGTGCAAACTCACTATGTAGACAGAGCTGGCCTTGAATGCACAGAGGCCTGCCTCTGCCTCCCAAGTGCCAGGTATTAAAAGCCTGCATCAACATGTCTTGAGTTAAGTAACCTCTTTAAAAAGTAAAATTAGAAACTGTTAAATTACCAAATAATAGTTAACGAAAAAAAAAACAAGTCCAAATATTTGAGAACAAAACAAAGACCACAAAATAAATATGTGGTCAACTCATATTTGTTGGATAAATATAAGTTAGGTTAGTTTGGTTATGCATATGGCACCTTTTGTTTTGTTTTGTTTTTTGAGACAGGGTTTCTCTGTGGAGCTGTGTGCCTTTCCTGAAACTCACTCTGTAGGCCAGGCTAGGCTCAAACCCACAAGGATCTGCCTGCCTCTGCCTCCCAAGTGCTGGGATTAAAGGCGTGTGCCACCACCGCCCGGCCCTCATATGGCACCTTTAAGCAGGGTGTGCAGGTGGGGAAGCTGAAGAGTTCAGGGTTGCACAGTTCAGTTATGAGAATCTTACTGATCTCTGGAAAGACAACAGGCATCATCCCAGATGGAGGCTGTGTGCACAGATGCTACTTACCATCATGCCCTCAATACTTACCATCATGCCCTCGCTGCATAGTCTGGGCTGACCAGAATTGGTGACAGATACAGACTGGGCCACCACTGCTCAGGTTTATATGATTTGCTACAGCAATCCTGTTTCCAGGAGTCTTCTTGGGGAAGTTTCTCCATAAGTATATGAGGGAAGCTTTGAGACAGTTACCACACTGCATTCCACCTCCCTTCTTTTGAGCTGTTAATTATGTGGAAATATGGTCTCTTGATGGGATGAGAGAGCACAGCCTAGTCCTAGTTTTCCTCTTGTTCCAAGCTTCTGCTTCTGTGCTCTTCTGTCACGTGCAAACAATCTCAGTTCTGAACACCACTGCTGCACATAGGCACACCGTCCTCTCCTTGGGGAAGTATAGGGCAAGTGTCATCATCGCAAGTGTCTGTGCACCTAGCCAGCTTCACCAACAATAAACAGTTAATCTTGAGAGTAAGCAGGATTTTACATCACTCTGGCACTTGAGCCTTTTTCTAAAGACCTTCTGAACCTCAGTTTATAGCAACAACATGTTCTCATGACCTTTATCTATCTCCTCTTCTCTTTTAGAGAAACTTGGTTCTTTCCCATAAGAACAGTGGGAAACTATACAATAATTACATAGTTCTTATAAGAACTGTATCATTCCACTCTGTTACTGTCCTCAGTGTGTTGCATAGAGTATATCTGGTATTTACTCTTTACACTGTCTTCTCATTGCTGTACAATATATAGAAATTATTTTAAAAATTACTCATTCTATATTCTTGCTATCTGCTGGGTAAGATTCATTTATTTATTCTTGAAACCATCCATGTATGCAGCCTATACATGTTTATAAAACACCTATACATAACTATGGAAGGTATGTGATTATATACCACACAATGTGGCCAGTGGAGCACAGAGCTCCTGGGAGTTTGCTGCAAACTGAGGTCATCAGTATAGTATACATCTGATTCCTCTCTACTTCCTGGCTGTCGTGAGATGAGCATTCTCTGCCACATGCTCCTGCTGCTATGAGCGTCTATCTCACCCCAGGCCAAATGGATCCAGCTGACTTTGGCTTTAAACCCTGAAACTGGGAGTCAAGACGCATCTCTCTTCCTCTTAAATGATTTCTTTCAGGTATTTGTCATGGCAGCAAAATCTCACAAACACAGAAAACCGACAATGATGAGTCGAGTAGGGTCATTGTGGCAATTCTGACAATGTGCTGAAGGCCTGCCAGAGCATAAGTGCTTTATAAACAAGTATAGGCTGCATGTGTGGGTGGTTTCATGAATAAATGGGTGACTCTTCCCAAACACATATCAAGAATATATGATGGGTAATTTTTACACAGGTTCTATATATTGTACAGAAGCAAGAAGACAGTATTAAGAGTAAATTCTAGAGATACTCTATGCAACACACAGATTATAGTGACAGCATTAAATTTTATGGTTAAAATAAACTAAGAGGGTGACTCTTCTGTTGGGTTGTCTGTGGAGGCCCACAGGGGCTTCCAAGTAAGGCCTTACTCAAGGTCAGAAAGGCTGAGCTTGCTTTGCCCAGCAGGGCTGCATAAAGGGATGATTTGGCCGAGGGCATGGTTACCACGTGTTTTGAAGGGTCTGCACTTGTTGCTACTTTACACTTCAACCTTGAAAGGGAGAGGTCTTTTGCCCCTCCCCTTGCTAATATTTGAAAACCCCATCAAGAATCGAGTTGGGGTGGCTGGGTATTGACCCAGGGCCCCCCCCCCGAAGCTATTCTGTGTCTCTGTCTTTCTCATCGTCTCCATCTATATTTCTATCTAGTGCTTCTTTATTCCTCACTCCTCCACGCAAGAACACTTTGACAGATTGGAACTGGCCTCTGACAGTTGTCTTACCAAGATAGTAACAAAACAGCAATAATAAAGGGGCCACCAAGTTACCATGTGACCTGAGACACGCATCATGAGCTGGGTGTTATTTGACCCACCAAGTCATAATGTAGGAAATGCACACCAGCAATCTATTATTAAATTGAAGTGGTATATATGTGATTAGGCCCTAGTGGGTCCTAAAAGCACAAGCAAGTTACAAGAAGAAGTTGCCCAAATCTCTATGGTTTCTACTCCTGTTACAATGCTGTCTGCTGTCAAGCATGTACTACAGCCTTATGAGGTGTGCTGTATTGGTTGACTGAGAAAGAGAAGACTAGGGCCAAGTTTACTGGTGGTTCTGAATGTTATGCAGGCACCACCCAGAAGTGGACAGCTGCAGCATTACAGTCCCTTTCTGGGACAACCCTAAAAGACACCTGTGAAGAGAAATCTCCATAGTGGACAGACATCCAGGTAGTACACATGGTCATACATTTTGTTTGGAAGGAGAAATGGCCAGATATGTGATTGTTTACTGATTCATGGGCTGTAGCCAATTGTAAGCACCCATGCTCACTTACTGGGCCAAGTCACCTGATATGGCCTTGAGAAATTAAACCAGGCTTGGTTGGAAGGGCTACAGCAAGACTGCAGCTGTGACAATTTTATGGAGAGCAGTCAATCTTTTTATACTTTTATCAGAAAATAATATAGTAGCAGTTGCCAGGATCAATACAGCTGTAGTTGCCAGGATACAATGATGTTTGCAAATTATACAGGGTATACGAGATTAATATCTCAGAACAATTGTCCTATTAGGCTTCCATACTTCCTTGAATTCTTGTGAAACATGCAGAGAAACACACAGCAGCCTGAATGCTTCACTGCCTGAGGAAGGGTGTTCATCTCTCAGGAACTGGAAGGCACAATGTGTCCCAGGAGCCATGGACTCTAACCTGAAAAACCTGTGATGCATGCCTGTCAAGGCAGCTAGGCCAGGCCAACTCCTGGTTCCTTATAGCCAATCCATTGGCTGGATGGTCAGAGCATGATTGGAAAATTGGTGAGAAAGACATTTGAGGAAGAAGTATGTGGAGAGAACTCTCCAAATGGGTGAAAGATGTGAAGATCCTTCTGTCCTATGTAAATTCTCATCAAAAGGTGACTTTAGGGAGTTTAATAATCAACTAAACAGGATGACCTATTCTGTGGACAGTCAGCCCAGTGGGCTCATGAACAAGGTGGCCATAGTGGCAGGGATCAGGGTTCTGCATGGCTGGACAATAGAAAGTGAGAGTCACATTTATGGATTTTAAGCTATCATTGGATTCACAAGTGTATACTTATTCAGAAACTCATCAAAATGTGTGTACTAAATATTTAGAGTAAGTGTCTTTGCAAGGCTCAGCCATAAATGGGGCATCTTCACACCCTCTATCCCCAGGGCTCACGTATCATCATGGAAGAGTGGGTAGAAAAACTGTAAGAGCCAAAGACCGGAGAGGACTGGGTAGTGTCCTCTGCACATGACAGGACCACCACACTCATGAACTCACAGAAATGAGTGCCGGAGCAGACCTGACCAAGACCAGGCAACCGACACTGTAGCATTGGAAGGATGGGGTAGGTCATGAGCTCCAGACCCTAACTGAGGAGCTACGGACAGTTGAGAGTGTTGAGGGGGAGGAGTCAGTTTTTTAAGGGTGTGGCCCCTGGCAGGCCAACTGTACTCCAGTGGGTGACCCTATATAGGCCTATGAATATATGGACAGAATTAGGGCTATTAAAATAATAGTGATTATTTGAAAGGACACAAAATTGGGAACAGGTTGAGGATGGGAGTGGGTCTGGGAGGCATTAGGGATGGGATGAGAGTAGGTGAAAATAACTAAAATATGCTGTATGCCTGTGTAAAATTCTCAAAAAAAACCCAATAAAGTACATTAAAATTACTAAAATATGTGTGTTTTTTATGTGTCAATAATACTTTCACCAAGTAATTAAAAGAAAAGAACGAGTCACGAAAAAAATGCAGTTTCCCTTTCTTTGTATAATCCCTCAACCAATAAGACATTAGTTAGCCCTGGCTGGTTACCATTTTTGAGGCATTGGAACAATTACAGCTTTATTCATATTTTTCTCTGATTTCCAAGAAAAAGATGTGAAGACAATTCTTCTGTCCACTCCTCTCTCTCTCTCTCTCTCTCTCTCTCTCTCTCTCTCTCTCTCTCTCTCTCTCTCTCTCTCTCTCCTTCTCTCTCTCTAAGCTTATGTGAGTTCACACATGTGTACATGGGTGTAGGTGTGCAAGCACATGTGAGTGGAGGTCAATGCTAGATGTTTTCCTTTATTAATGCTGATCTCATATCTTTGAGACAGTCTTTCACTCACCCGACCGACACTTAACCAATCTGCCCCTGCTTTCAGCCAGTGAGCTTTACGGATCCTCTTTTCTGTGCTTCCCCAGTGCTGGGATTTCAACCCCAGGACCGCACTAGGCCCTCGTGCATGTGGTGTGGGTCAGAACTGAGGGTCTTATGCTTGTGGGGTGAGAACTTTATGGACTGGGTCCTGACCTCTGGCTCCCTTACTCCTGTATATAAACGTTGATGTATGTATTCATCTGAGAATCATTGTGACCTATTCATGTGCTAGGCACTGGTATAAGAGATCTGGCCCCACTTTGAAGGAGTTAACCATTTATTGAAATGGGCAGTTTTTAATTAAATAACCACAACAATAAATGATTGATTGGACTAAATACATCCATAATTGAAAAAAGATGCAACTCTTTATTTTAAGGAAAAAGAAAATGGCTGTTTACACATAAATTAAGATTAATTTTTAATCATCTATCTTTTGAATTTCTTTTGTAAAAATTTGCCAACCAAAATTGACTAATACATATTTAAAATTGGGATTGTGACAGAAAAACCCCATACTGTTATTCTCTTGTGAAAAATTAAGTTGAGTTACTGGTTTGATTAATTTTGAAAGCTCTTCTTTAAGGTTATAGTCATCTGACAGAAAAATTGAAGCCATGATTGATTTATATGGCACACTTTAATGGAAAGTACAGTAAAACATTGCAAAAGGCCTCTGACTCCTTTAAAGATGAACCCCAGTGAGAAATGCCAGGTTTGTAGGGCAGGAAAAATGTCTCTGAAGGAACTTTCACCTCTGGCCTGCGTCTCCTGTGCCACACTGGCTGCCAGGGAGCTTTGTTGTGCATCCGTGATGGATGTTTTTATGCAGAGCAGCTACACTGAACGGTGGTACTCTCCTCACATACAATGGTAACAGAGAGCCTCATCAAAGGACTTCAGAATGCAAAGAGATGACAGCACAGCATGAGTTCCAAGCATACACATTTATCTAGTGGGGGTCAGAGACCAGCAACCCCCTCCTCTACCCCTCTATTAGGACAGGCAGTGGCTAGCTGTTAGACATCTTTGTATCTACTGCAAACAGAACCGATGGCATACTCCGGTCATTCCTAGCAAATGCTGACTGTGTAAAGTGTTTATACTGTTTACTTGTATTTGTGTTTTCCAAATGTTCTGTAATTGTACTGTTTTTTGACATGACTAGGGATGTAGTTCAGTCAGTGGTCGAGTCTTTCCTAGCATGTATAGGTCCTATGTTTGATCCCTAGTACTGCAAAAGACAAACAAACCAAAAACCTCATAGTCAGTAGAGAAGAAACAGGAGGCAATGGGAGCATTCTACTGTTAGAATCTTCTTTGGCATCTTCCACAGTTCCACATGTCCTCAAATTGCTGCATCTGTCACTTGTGACCCATCAGGACAGAAACTGATCTTGGTACATCAGTCTGTCAGATGTGTGGCTTCCCATTCTTTCCTCCTTTGGATATCATAACATTTACTGTAGTATTTCCTGCAAGCTCTGAACTCAGAGAGGACAACAGTGAACTCGATTGATATTTGCTATGTACTTAATGAGCTCATGTTCATTAAGGCATCTTCCTGCGTTCTACAGCAGTGCCAAAGACCTATTAAAACATGTGGGTTATTTTTAATCCTATACTCTTCACCATTTCAAATAAATTTGAGTAAAAATATATGTGTGTATCCTGTAAATGTGTCTTCAAAATAAGTTGTCCCTTAGCAAAAATGTTGCTATCCCCAGAACCCTTCCTAGAAGGAAATGAGTATCCACCAATGCATGGCGTCATTGGCACTGGGAGTGCCATTATTTTCCAGCTGAGGTCAGAGCAGAAATCCCCTGCAGGACAAACTGGCTAAGACAATGAGCCCAGGATGCCTGTGTCCTTTACTCTGAAGTCAGCCTGCACCTAGAGAATCTTTTTAGCCAGACTGTATAGAACCACAAGATGAAGAGGAGGGTGTCAGTCTTAGAATTCACAGAAAGGAGACTGAATCTACTTTATTTCCAGAAAACAAGTGCATTGTCAAGCAGGCTTGAAAATTCTGATTACTAGGGATGGAAACCAATCCCTCAGCCAGCTGTGGTTAATGGAAATGGTTCTGGTTTTCCTTTGCCTGAGACCTCATTTGGCTTAGTGCTCAGCCCACCAGCCTCCCATTAGCTGATCTTCTGTTGCCCATAGTGTTCACATCTGTATATTGTGTTGGGTATTTCCTTATTTTAAGGCTTAAATGCTAATCATACAGATTTATTCATTTATTGTCCTTTAGGAAACCGTTAGAGAATATCCTTTTAGATTTAATATCAATACATTATCTTTTCTCCTAACTCTAATATTACTAGCTACCACATAGATCCGTATAATTCTGGAACACAGAAAAATATATGCTATGTCAACTTGCTCACTCAAATTACTGGTTATCTTACCTTTAAAATTAAATATCAGTATTGGAGCCATTTCCAACCTTCTGTTTCTTATGTTTAGTAGGGAGATTTACATAACCATGGCTTTTTCAAAGGAAGACAACCATGATAACCTGGAAAAGCCTTCCACCTTGAAGCTGATCACATTTGTTACCATTAGTATGGAAGGCAATAGGAGCCTCAGCATTCCCACCTTGAATAGACGAGTATGTACTGTTTCTGGTCCTCTACACAACCAAGAACATTGGATGGAAAACTATCCATCATTATTCTTCCTGTGTCCCTTCACATGACACCACCAGTAGTTTCCCCCAAAGCTGCTGCTCCCCTGCCTCTGTGGGCCCCGTGGGCCCTGGCCCCCGACTGTGAGTGGCTGCCGCCTTGCTTGCTGACCTTGACCAGATGTCCTCCCTATTCAGACTCCCTGCCGGTCTCCTTCTCACCTAAGGATCACCGGAGAGCTTGCCTGAGGTTCTTTGTTCATGTATCCTGTATTTTGGTGTAAACAACTTAGATGCAAGAATGTAGAACATTGGGTCTGGAATGTAGACCATTGGTAGCGAACTTCTGCCCTCCGGGGATCCTCCATTTGTGTTGTAAGCCTGTATTTAAGGTTTCTTCCCTCTTTCAATAAACGGCATTCGGCATTTGGCATTTGGCATTCAGTCGTGTCGAATGACTTGCTATCTCTTGTCTCTATTTTTAATCCGCAGCCCTTCGCTCGGACATGGTGAACGGGTATCGGTAATGCGGGCGTTACCGCTACATGCCTCCACTCTCTTCTTCCTTTTTTCCTCTACTCTTTCTTCTTCTCCTTCTTCCCCTTCTCCCTTTAATGCATGTTCTTGTTGTATAGTCCAACTGTTCTAGATCTTGCTATATAGCTCAGGTTGGTCTGGAACATGTGATCTTCCTGTTATAACCCAAGGAGCATTGAGACTACAAACATGCACGACTTTGTTGTGTAAATGACAGATACATTCTATAACTTTAAGGGATTTTAATCAGAGTTAGGGTTAGTACAAGATGGACTTAGATATCATTAAAGTAGATCATGAGGTGAAAGCAGATCATGGCGATAGCTAAAGAAGAGATATGTGTTACCTATTCAGTGGCAGTCATATAAAAATGCTATAATTATCCAGGTGTGGTATCTTACACTTGTAATGTTGGCACTAGGGAGGTCAAGGTGGGATTGTGACTTTGAGACCAGCCTGCACTACAATGTGAGACCATGGTGACCATATCTAAAAAAACAGCTTTCTTATTCAAATCTACAGTTATATATCACATGAAAGCCGCTGTGCCAGTCATAGGCTGTGTGTTAGGGTCCACGACTCTGTCTAGTTAGTGCTCATCAAAGCATAGCTCAGTAGTCACAGTGCTATCTTCACATCTTTTTGAACATACACTTAAAACTGTGTGAAGACAGCAAGAGATATAAAATCATGCCATTCTCCATGTCTTTCCTTCAAACTTTATCTGGGCATTTCCTCCTCTGTGAAGTAGACAGGTTAAAGCATCAGACATTTCAGTTGATGATGGTTCAGTTGATCACTTGCTTAGCAATGACTTGTCTGGCACAAGCGTTATCCATTGGTAACCAATGGACATGAGAAAGGTCTCCTGTAGAACTTCAAGTACTGTCACTTTACTCTCTGAAAAAAAGGAAGAATTTCTAGAAGAAATAAATTCTTTTGTTTTGTTCGTTCCTTTTCCATTGTACGAGATATTGGCATGTGAAGCAACACTCCAGAAAAGGATAAAAGCAAAAAGGAAGACATTAGCTTACAGCCAGGAAGTCTGAGGAATTATGCTGCAAATGTCTGGCTGATAGATAGGAAGTATTAGGGTCCTTAAATATTCTTATGTCCAACAAAAGCTGTATGTCCTTAGTATTCTGTGGATGAATTGGCACCACTACCTACAAATCAAAGTTTGGGGTTTTGTTAACTAGTAGCCCAATGGGACACAGGAAATGCACAGATCTCTAAGGTAAAATAGGAGAGCCATGGGCATGAAAGAACATGATGTACACACATCCTAACTTGCAGTCATGTGACTGCCTTCTCAGGTCTTGAGTGTGAAATGCCTTTCCATTCATCCCACATCAGTTTCAGTTAACAGAAGTAGAGTTTGGGGGTGTTGGACATTTTGGAAAACTAGTTGTGTTTCTGTTCTCTTCAAAACAAGAATGCTATAGGCTGGCTCAATGGTTCAGTGTGGAAAGGGGCAGACAGTCGAGCCTGCTGAAGTGAGTTTGAGCCCTGGAACTTACACTGTGGAAGGAGAGAACAGACTCCCCAGAATTGTCCTCTAGTCTCCAGCGTGGCCTAGGGTATACCTGTGCCCACCTCCAGCCCACAGTCACACAAATACATTCACACAAATAAATAAATGTGAACTTTTTAAATTAAAACGATGACTTCTAAAGTCACAGAGTACCAGAACAGACGTGAGAGGACTGGAATTCAGAGAGCAGTGAGGTGTAAAGTTCACAATCTCCCCTAACCGGGAGCTTCCCTGAGTCTATCTTGGGTCTCATGACAGTGTTGAAGCTCCCTGTTTGCAATGCCCCCAACTTCTTATTTCCCCTATGCTTCTATTCCCTGACCCCGAACATCTGTAAATACTGTTGGTAATTCAGCTGTAAGTGACATCAACCATATTCTCATTAATATACCTACTCAGCCAGATGACTTAATGAAATCCTTTGATAACAAAGCAAATAATCATTTAATCTAAAAGGAAAAGATAAATGTATTGAAGAGTGAGCAGGGGACATTCCTGAAACAAACAAACAAACAAACAAACAAACAAAATGTAGAAAGCACTGCTTGACTGCAAACAGCTTTAGAATAGAGTTGGAAATCAAGCAGGAACTAGCCTTTACTATCATCCCCTGGGAGCTCTGGAACCTTGAACCCCCTCTCCCCACCACCACACTCTCTCTATAGTCTTGCTTATCTCTGTTCCTTATGTTCAGAGCCAAAGAATGTATTTACCCACCCCCAGATACTTGTATTTAACACTGCTTTCCAGAAAAAGTCATTTGCTACCAGAGACCCACTCATCTCACACCTCACCCTCAGTTGTGAATGCCTATATGATAGACCTAGAAGGAGTAACACTTTAAGATGTTTCCATTCTAACCAGACAAAGTTCACCCCAGACTATCAGCTGTGCTGTAGGGGCAGCTCCCCCGTGTATCTTGGATGCCTCTGATAAAAGGAAACTTCTCAGAGTAGTGTCACTGAGAAGTTGTCTCCAGAGTGAGTTGGACCTGTCTACACCTGACCTGACCAACAACCCAGCTGTTGGGTTTTTTTTTAGTAATAGATTGAAGGTCTCTACTAGCTAACTATAAATTAAATTTAAAATGTAGCTTGACAATGACCATGAAACTCCTTTCTAGTAATAAATGAAAAGGTGGGTAATGGCACATGGGTAGGAAGCCCTCAGAGGTGGTAACTGCTAGTGAATGTTATCATTCTCCAAAGCTCCGTTATCTGTGTAATTTATAATTACCCACTGCATTTATTATGGATTTAGGTAGCAATACATAAGCAAATAAATTTTAATAAAATGTATTTTATATAGAACTTCTAAATTCAGACCTTGATTGACTATATCCAAGCAACTCAGCAATGAGACTCAGATCTACAATGTGCAATGTCAGGAAACTTCAGATAACCAAGTGACATATGATACCACAGCCATTCCAGAAAATACTACCTGTATTTTAAGGCGATGAAAATGAATAATGAAAAAGCAGGATCACATTATAAGTGACATCAAGCATAAAAAATGTGAAATTTAAGCCATGTCAAGAATGTCCCTATTTAAAACAAATTGAAATTAAATGTTAATGAAGGTTAGGGGAGTGCACTGTTAAGAATTGTGTAAGTTATAAAATTATAACTATCAGATTTTTTGGAGATTGAAATTCATGTTCTATATGTGTCAACACCAGTATGAATTTTGTTTATTCAAAATGTTTTTCAATTGTCACACATTTTAGCAGCACTATGATTCACACTGTAAATTCTGACATGATAGATGAATACATGAAATACCTATACATTGTATTTGTTGTTATATATGAAAATCTATTAGAAGAAAACCTAGATAACATAAAACATTTTTGCAAATTAAAGTAGGCAATAATGTAATTTTTTTAAACTTCTGGGAATTTGAAAAGAAATGATAAGCTGAAAAGGTATCTCATGAATAAAGACAGGATTTCATAGTGAGGTAACAGGGTATCTGAGAATGAGATCCTGCAGATTCACACCCAATATGGAAAGGGATGGCCAGAGTGGGAGCTATTTAGCATAAAAATAAAACTCAGAGCACCTGTTTGAAATATAAGACCCTCAAACATTACTTATTATGGCAGAAACGAATGTTTTATTTTGTTTCTCAGAAGATAGGATAATGTCATTCTTACATTAGTTTTTATTTTCATGAATCTCAGCTTTACCTGCAGTAATAATTACTTTTCTGATGCCATGATAAGCACCATGACTAAAAGCAACTTAAGAATTAAAGAGTTTATTTTGGTTTCTTGTTCCAGAGGGAGAGTCCATATGGCTGGGAAGGCATGGCAGCATGTGCCAGGAGCAAGAAGCTGGATGATCACATCTTAACTGCACACAGGAAGGAGAGAGAAAGAGAAAGAAAGAGAGAGGAAGTACGGTGAGGCTATATGAAAATATGCCACCAAGTGACATACTTCCTGTAGCAACTTCACCTCCTAAAAGTTTTATAACCTCACCAAACAGCACCACCAAAGAGGGACCAGGTTTTCAATATGTTTTTCATTCAAACCTGTGCACCTGAGTTAGTGAATATAGCAAAACATTATACAAAAGCTGTCCATGCTTTGGTTTAATTTGGAACTAGAAGTGGAGTACCTTGAAGACTACTAACTAACTTGCAGACATGGAGTGTTGGAATATTCTGACCAAGTTTGGAATAAGACTGTAAATTTTGTTTCTCAAATGCTCTAAAATTTCCAAAACCATCAGGCCAAGTCTACCAGGACTCTGAGATTTTGTGGCTTAAGTGAGGTGGAGCTGAGTGTGGCCATTCCAGAGCTTTTCCTCTGTTAACCTAAGCCTTCTTCATGCCTCCATCCAAGAGCCAGGGTGTCATTTGCCTGGGGTATCACTGCCCAGACTATATATACTATAATGTCAGCCACCTCTGCCATTGCCCACATCGTCATCAGGACACTAAAGGCAAATCAGCAGGAAACACACACCCTCGCATAGACACAGCTAGGAACCCTTGGACACTTCTCAAAGCCAAAGAGCCAGTTCCTTCCTGTCTCTCATGTTACAATATTAAGATAATGGGCAAAATGAAAATTCCTTTAGTCACCTTAGTGCCAATAATTTCATGGTCCAGTTTCCCAAGAAACAGTTGAGTAGCAAAATGCTTTGATTCTTGGCCAAAAATTGGAGAAGTAGAAGAAGATAAAACTATCCAGTCAACTTCTCAGTCTTTGGATACAGCAGTTGTAGACTAAAAAAATAAATAAATAAACAAGGAGAATGGGCAGACTAATGAAGTGGGTATATCTGTGTCTTTTCTGAAAGTAAACAGAGATTTTTTTTCTGGGAATTTGGGCCTCACCTCTTTCTGCTCCGTGTGTGTGTGTGTGTGTGTGTGTGTGTGTGTGTGTGTGTGTGTGTGTGTGTGTGTTTCCAATTGTAGCCAAGGCACCTGTCTACTGCCAGAGTCCTAAGAGTGCCATTTATCATGTACCTGGAATCCTAGTGAAGTGAGAGGTTATCTGGCAGCCCATGTTAGATTCAGCAGCCCATCTTAGACTAGTCAACTTTCAATTAGACCAAACAATGTGGGACTTCTGGCCTTTAGGCCTGCTGTTCCCACAGACTGCCAATACTAGGGTGGGTTAGAAATAATCTACATGCCCTAGCCAGTGGTCAGGATAGCATTCTTATTCATTGAGCTCTTGGTCTATGCTTCCTTTGTCTTATTTTCTCTTGAGCTTATGCTCTGTGCCAAGTTGCTAAACAGCAGTTTTCAGGCTGAACCATGCCCTGAGTGACCCCATTTCATGAGCAGTATTGGGCTCCATTTTCAGGGCAATAGCAGAAGCAGTGGGGCAGCGTGACTCTGCATCTTTTACATGTGCTTCACCACCACTCCTGAGGAACAGACTATAAAAAACTTATTTCTTTTTTATTAGTTTTATTAATTAATTAATTTATTTCTAGCCTGATCACATTTTCCCCTCCCGCCCTCCTTTCCTCCCTGAAGTGTGAATCCACAAAAGTCTATTTAATAATTTTTTAAGGGGTGCAATGGAAATACAGACTCACTAATACAGAACAAGGAAGACGCCTCTGCTGATCCTGCTGGTCCAGCTGCTGCTGTGCTGCTGCCCTGTCCTTCTGCCCAAGGGCATTGGGCACCAACCACAAGGATTGCTTCTACTCCGACCACCCAAGAGAGTGGATGACCCCTAGTCCTCTGCTCTTAAGTGGTCATGTATGCAGGCAAGACTACTCCCTAGGGCTTTCTGCCACAAAGTCATTGACTGAATGGAACAAATCCCCACAACACTTCCCCCTTTTTTCTAAATAAAAGGGTTCTCATCCTAACACAAAGCTATATATAATAAGAACAATGACTAAGTGTTGTCCAGAAGAAAGAAAAGGTTCAACCATGAACAAAAATGAAACCACAGCCAACACCATTAAGCAAGAAACACATACTTACTGTCCAGACCATAGGTAATCGGCAAATTACAGAGATTATTCCAACATCTGTCCTATCTTGAAGAATCTAAGTGTTGTACCTGATATGCTGTTAGGTAAGATACAGGAGGATTATAACTATAACTATCTAATCTTCAACCCTATCAAAGACCTGAGAAGGAAAATAATATTACCTGAGTAAGCAAGAAGTATAAGCAACTTCCAAAAATGCAAGAAATGATAGAAACAGCTGGCTGCCTGGACAGTCACCAAGGTTTCTCTGCAATTTTGGGGCATCCTACTTTGGCTAATGGCCTAAAATATTTGAAAGATGATTTTCAGAAGCAAGCAAATTTGAAAGACTGTCCTACCCTGGCTTGGCAAGGTTTAGCAGTTGCTTTTTCTTGTGTCCTACTTCTCCATGCTTACTGTCAGCAGTCAAGACAAGGGCCGTTCTTTGCCCAACAGACCAGTTTTGCCAAGAAGAAGACAAACTCCATATGGAGTGTCTTCGATGCCCATTATCCTCTCAGGAGTAGATCGGTTTTGCCAGGAGCAATCATGTCTCACATCAACAGAAGTTACTAAAACATTTAAATGCCATATTCTCTGGGTCTTTGAAGTATTTGAAGATTACCTATCCATCTGAAATATATCTTTTTTTTATTGAGGAAACCTAACTAATATGACTATAAGTTCAACAAACATGGGTGACTATTAACCTGTAATTCTTATCAGTCTGTCTATATAGCTTAAAGACTAAGGCTTCACATTAAAAAAGTCAACAATCTATAAATATATATACAGTATAAGGACAATGACCTTGAATATGTGACAATATACAAAAACATATTAATCAGAGGTAGAAATGTATAGTGCAATATGACAAAAACATCCTTAATTTGTATCAATATACAAAATATACCAAACAGAAGTAGAACATACATACAGTATGACAAATATAATTTTACTTTTATATCAATATACAAAAATATTTTAAACAGAAGTATAAACAAATATACAATATGACAAACATAATTTTGAATTTGTAACAAAATACAAATTATCTTAAACAGAAAAAGAAAAATAACTTTACATTTGTATCAATATATAAGAATCAATACAATGCAAATTATCTAAAACTGATAGTTGCTTTTTTGATTTACAAGACAATGGTTAAGTCTCATGAGGACTGGCTACAACATTTGAAACCATTCTCAGAGGAATGGGTAAAGCTTATCTCAAGTTCTTGTTATAGTGGTATAAGAAGGTGGACCATCTCAGCTAGCCACCTGGAATTGTCCTGGGCAGTTTGTAGTCCAAACCCAATCTTTGAGTGGTTTTTATCAGCTCAATGGCATTATTATGAATCAGGTAGAATTGTTGTTGTAGGGCCTCATCATCCTTCTGAAGACTTCAGAGATTGCTGTTAGTAAAATTTATTGTTATTAAGCTAGCCCCATGCTGGGCACCATGTAAAATGTAAACCCACAAAAGTCTATTTAATCATTTATTAAGGGTGCAATGGAAATACAGACTCACTAATACAGAACAATGAAGATCCAGCTGCTGCTATCCTGTCCTTCTGCCCAAGGGTGACAGGGACCAACCACAGGCTTACTTCTTCTCTGATCACCCAAAAGAGCACACAACCCCTATTCCTCTGCTCTTAAGCAGTCATGTGGGCAGGCAAGACTACACCCTAGGGTTTTCTATCCCAAAGTCATCAGCTGAATGGAACAATTTCCTACAACAGTCCCTCCTCCTTTCTCTTCAGAAAAGGGCAGGCCTTCCATGTATATCAGCCAGTCATGGCATATCAAGTTGCAGTAAGACTAAGCACCTCCTCTCCTATTAAGGCTGGATGAGGCAATCGAGTAGGAAGAAGGTGTCCCAAAAGCAGGTCACAGAGTCAGAGACAGCCCCTGTTCCCTCTATTAGGAGTCCCACAAGAAAAAAACAGCTACAAGAAGAAAAGCTACACAACTGTAACATTATGCCCAAGTCAGTCCCCTGCAAGTTACCTGGTTGTTGGTTCAGTCTCTTGTGAGCCCCTATGAACCCAAGTTAGTTGATTCTGTGGATTTTCCTATGGTGTGGGTTTTCTTATCCTTGACCCTTCTGGCTCCCATAATCCTTTTCCTCCTCTTCTGCAGAATTTCCTGAGCTCCTTCTAATGTTTGACTATGGGTCTCTGCATCTGTCAATTGCTGGGTGAAGCCTCTCTGATAACAATTGGGTTAGGTATCAATTTATGAGTATAGCAGAATATCATTAGGAATCATTTCATTGGCACTTTTTTTTTTTGCCAGTCATGTTTGGTTCTATTCTAGGTCTCTGGACTGTCCAGCCTTTGTGTCATGGCTACCCAGGTAGTGTCAGGTGTGGGCTCCCTCTCATGGTGAGTCTCAAGATGGATCAGTCATTGGTTGACCACTCCATAATTTCTGTGCCACCTTTACCCCAGCACATCTTGCAGGCATGGCAAATTGTAGGTCACAGGTTATGTGGCTGGGTTGGGGTCCCAATCCTTCCACTTGGAGGTCTTGCCTGGCTACAGAAGATGGTTGGTTCATTCAGGCTCTTTATCCCCCATTGCTAGGAGTCTTAGCTAGGGTCACCCTCATAGATTCCTGAGAGTTTCCATCACACTAGGTTTCTAGCTCATCTCAGAGATGCCCCTGATTCTAGTTGTCTTTCCCAGTACTCTCCCCCTTTCTCCTCCCCACACTGGAGTCCTCCTATTTCCATCCCCACCCTTCCTATTCAGAAACACACCCTCATTCATGTTTATTCTATTTCCCCTTTATAGTGAGATTCATGTGTCCCCCTTGAGCTTTCCTTGCTCTTAGCTTCTTTGGGTCTGCAGATTGTAGCATGGTTATCTTTTACATTATGGCTAATGTTCACCTCTAAGAGAGTACATGCTATGTTTGCCTTTCTGTATCTGGGTTACCTCACTCAGGATGACCTTTTCTAGTTCCATCTATTTGCCTGCAAAATTTCATGATGTCGTTGTTTTTAACATCTAAATAATACTCCATTGTGTAAATGTGTCGTATTTTCTTTATCCATTCTTTGGTTGATGGACATCTAGGTTATTTCTAATTTCTGGCTATTAAGCATAAAGCTGCTATGAACATGGGTAAGCAAGTGTCCTTGTGATAGGATGGAGTGTCCTTTGGATATATTCCCAGGAGTTATATAGCTTGGGCTTGAGGTAGGTTGATTCCTAATTTTCTGAGAAAACACCCACATTGATTTCCAAAGTGGCTGTACAAGTTTGCACTCTCACTAGCAATGGAGGAGTGTTTCCTTTGCTCTACATCCTCATCAGCATGAGCTGTCACTTGTGTTTTTGATCTCAGTTATTCTGACAGGTGTAAGATAGAATCTCAGAGTCATTTTGATTTGCATTTCCCTGATGGCTAAGGACGTTGAATATTCTTACAGTGCTTCTCAGGTGAGATTCCTTTGTTTAGAATTCTCTGTTTAGATCTGTACCCTATTTTTTAATTGGATTATTTGGTTTGTTGGTGTTTAGTTTCTTGAGTTCTTTACATGTTTTGGAAAACAGTCCTCTGTCAGATGTGGCTTTGGTGAAGATCTTTTCCTTTTGTGTAGGCTGCTGTTTTGTCCTTTTGACAGTGCCTTTTACCTTACAAGAGCTCTTTAGTTTCATGAGGTCCCATTTATTAATGCTGATCTTAGTGCCTGCATAACTGGTGCTCTGGTCAGGAAGTTGTCTCCTGTGACAATGTGTTCACTTTCTCTTCTTTCAGGTTCAGTGTATCAGGACTTATGCTGAGGTCTTTGACCTACTTGTACATGAGTTTTGTGCAGGGTGATAGATATGGATCTATTTGCATTCTTCTACATGCTGACATCTAGTTAGTCCAGCACCATGTGTTGAAGATGTTTTCTTTTTTCCATTGTATAATTTTGGCTTCTTTATAAAGAATCAGGTATGCAAAGGTGTGTGTATTTATGTCTTGGTCTTTTATTCCATTCCAGTGGTCAACCTGTCCATTTTTATGCCAATATCATGCAGTTTTTATTACTATTGTTCTATAGTACAGCTTGAAATAAGGGATGGTGATACCTCCAGAAGTTCTTTTATTGTACAGGATTGTTTTAGCTATCCTGAGTTTTTTGTTATCCTATATGAACTTGAGTATTGTTCTTTCAAGGTCTGTAAACAATTGGGTTGGGATTTTGATGGGAATTGCATTGAAACTGTAGATTGCTTATGGTAAGATGGCCATTTTTACTATGTTGATTCTGCCAGTCCATGAGCATGGAAGATCTTTCCATCTTCTTCAATTTCTTTATTCAAATCCTTGAAGTTCTTGCCATATAGGTCTATAACTTGCTTGGTTAGAGTTACACCAAGATATTTTATATTATTTGTGGTTATTGTGAAAGCTGTTGCTTCCCTAATTTATTTATCAGCCCATTTATTGTTTTATATAGGAGGTCTACTGATTTTTGGTTTTAAATTTAGTTTATATCCAGCCACTTGGTAGAATTTTTGTGGTTTCTTATGTGTGCTGTCATATCATTTGCAAATAGTTATACTTTGACTTCTTCCTTTCAAATTTGTATCCAGTTGATCTCCTTTAGTTGTCTTACTGCTTTGGGTAAAACTTTAAGTACTATGTTGAATAGATCTAGAGAGAGTGGACAGCTTTGTCTTGTCCCTGATTTTAGTGGAATTTCTTTAAATTTCTCTCTATTTAATTTGATGGTAGCTATTGGTTTGCTGTATATTGCTTTTATTATGTTTAGATATGCTTCTTATATCCCTGATCTCTCTAAGACTTTTATCATGAAGGGATGTTGGGTTTTGTCAAAGAATTTTTCAGTATCTAATGAGAGATTAGATGTTGCTGGATCCTAACGGCTTCTTTGCAGGGAAGGGTTGAAAAGGAACATTGTCAATGACATAGACACCAGGAGTCAGTTGAAGGCAAACAGCAGACTCGCTTATTCAATAATGGGGAAGGCCTTATATACCCTTCTCCCAGCACCCAAGCTGTGCCCCAATCTGATGGTATTGCATGGTCATCCCTCATTGGCTGATCACTATCAGGAACTCTGACAGTGTCCAAGAACTCTGACAGTGCCTGTTGCTAGGCCCTCAGGCAGACTCCAGGTTGGCTCATAAGGAAGTATGTTATGTGCATGCCTTGGCAACTGGTTTGAGCCAATTTTCTGGACCTTATGGACCTGTCCTATTACAATGAGATGTTTTTTTTTTTCTTTCAGTTTGTTTTTATGGTGAATTATATTGACAGATTTTATATATTGAACCATCCCTGCAACTCTGAGTGGAAGCCTACTTGATCATGGTGGATGATCTTTTTTATGTGTTCTTGGAGTCTGTTTTGAGTTTTTGAGTATTTTATTGAGTATTTTTGCATCTATGTTCATGGGGAAAATTGGTCTGTAATTCACTTTCTTTGTTTGGTCTTTGTGTGGTTTGTATATTCAGGTAACTATGGCCTCATAAAATGAATTTGATAATGTTCCTTCTGTTTCTATTTTGTGGAATTTTGAGTATTATTGATATTAGTGCTTCTTTAAAGGTCTGGTAGAATTCTGAACTAAAACCATCTGGCCCTAGCCTTTTTTTGGTTGGGAGACTTTTAATGATTGCTACTATTTCCTTGAGGGCTCTAGGTCTATTTAAATTGTTTATCTGATCTTGATTTAACTTGGTTAAATAGTATTTATCAAGAAAATTATTCATTTCTTTAGATTTTCCAGTTCTGTGGAGTACAGATTATTGAAATATGACCTAATAATTTTTTGGATTTCCTTAGTGTCTGCTTTCATGTCTCCTTTTGTTTCTGATTTAGTTTTTTGGATATTCTCTCTCTGCTTTTTAGTTAGTTTGGATAGGAGATTGTCTATCTTGTTGTTTTTCTCGAAGAACCAACTCTTCATTTTATTGATTCTTTGTATTGTTCTCTTTGTTTCTATTTTATTGATTGCAGTGCTCTGATTATTTCCTGCCATCTACTCTTCTTGGGTGTGTCTGCTTTTTGTTCTAGAGCTTTCAGGTTTGCTGTTAAGTCATTAGTGTGAGATCTCTCCAAATTCTTCATGAAGATACTTAGTGTCTTAAACTTACTCTTAGCTCCACTTTCTTGTGTCCTATAAGTGTGTTGTGCATTCATTTTCATTGAATTATAGGAAGTTTTTAATTTCTTTCCTTATTTCTTCCTTGACCCAGTAATAACTCAGTAGAGAGTTATTCAGATTCCATGAGTTTGTAGACTTTCTGTTGTTTCTGTTGTTGAAATCTAGCTTTCAACAATGGTAATGTCACAAAATACAGGGGGTTATTCCAATTTTCTTATGTTTGGAGAGACTTGCTTTGTGACAAAATTTATGGTCAGTTTTGGAGAATGTTTTGTGAGGTGCTGAGAAGAAGGTATATTCTTTGAGTTTAGGTGAAACATTCTGTAAATATCTGTTAGGTCCTTTTGAGTCATAATGTATGTTAGCTCCATTTCTCTGTTAGTTTTTGTCTGGACAATTTGTCCATTGATGAGAGTGGGATATTGAAGTCTCCCAAAATTGATGGGTGAGATTTGATGTTTGACTTAAGCTTTAATAATATTTCCTTTGCAAATGTTGGTGCCCTTGCATTTTTGGCATAGATTTTAAGAATTTCAATGTCCTCTTGGTGGATTTTTTCCTTTGATGAATATGAAATATCCTTCTCCATCTCATTGATTAAATTTGGTTTGAAGTCTCTTTGCTACATAAGCTTGCTTCTTAAGTCCATTTGCTTGGAAAATCTTTTTCTAGTGCTTTACTTTGCGGTAATGTCAATTTTTGGTGTTGAAGTGTATTTCTTGTATGCAGCAGAAGGATGGATCATGTTTTCCTATCCACTCTGTCAACCTGTGTCTTTTTATTGATATTGAGAGATATCAATGACCAATGATTCCTATTCCTATTATTTTATTGTTGTTGTTTTTATTGTTGATGGCAGTGGTGGTAGTCGCAGTGGTGGTAGTGGTCTTGGTGGTGGTGGTGGTGTGTGTGTGTGTGTGTGTGTGTGTGTGTGTGTGTGTGTGTGTGCGTGTGTGTGTGTGTGTATGTTTCCCTTCTTTGAGTTTTGCTGGTGTGAGATTATTTATTTCCTGTGCTTTCATGAGTGCAGTTAACCTCCTTGAGTTGGAGTTTTCCTTCTAGTAGATAGAGAAAACAATATATTTCATGACAAAGTGAAATTTAAACAATATCTATCCATAAATCCAGCCCTTCTAGTATCTTATGTAGGCCTGGATTTGTGTATAGATATTATTTAAATTCACTTTGTCATGAAATATGTCTTCTCCATCTATAATATTTGAAAGTTTTATTGGGTATAGTAGTCTGTGATGGGATCAGTGGTCTCTTAGAGTCTTTAAGACATCTGTTCAGATTCTTCTGGCTTTTAGAATCTCCATTGAGAAGTTGGGTGTAATTCCAATAGATTGTATATTACGTGGCTTTTTTCTTTTGCAGCTTTTTAATATTCTTTTTTTGTTTTGTAGTCTAGTGCTGTTTATTTTCTGGTGATGGGACTTTTTTTCTGGTCCAATCTATTTGGTGTTCTATAAACTTCTTGTGCCTTTATAGGCATGTCCTTATTTAGGTTGGGAAATTTTTCTTCTATCATTTTGTTGAATATATTTTCTGGGCCATTGGGCTAGAATTTTTCTTCTATTCCTATTATTCTTAGGTTTGGTTTTCTCACAGTGATCTGTATTTCCTGGATGTTTTGTTAGGAGTTTTTTTTTTTCAGATTTCACATTTTCTTTAACTGATTATTCACTTCTATCATATCTTCAATGATGGGATTCTATCTTCCATCTCTTGTATTTTCTTGGTGGAATTTGCATCTGTAATTCCTGTTCACTTACCCAGCTTTCCCATGTTCAGAATTCCCTCCATCTTTTGCTTTATTGCTTCTATCTCCATTTTCAGGTCTTGAACAGTTTTTTTTTTTTTCATTTCTTTCAGCTGTTTTTTTTTTTCTTGGATTTTGGCATTATTTAAAAGATTTATTGATTTTCTCCAATTTTTTTTGTTTGTCTTTTCCCCAATTTCTTCAAGGAATTTTTCATTTCCTCTTTAACGACCTCTATCATCTTCATTAAGTTGGTTTTAAGGTCATTTTCTTGTGCTTCAGCTGTGTTGGAATGCTCAGGTCTTGCTGTCATAGAATAGCTGGGCTCTGGTGGTGCCATATTGCCCTTTCTATTGTTTGCATTCTTAAATTGCATTTAGGCATCTAGATTTGGGATGATTATAGGTCTAGGTGTTGATTCCTGAGTGGGTCTTTGTCATATGAGTGTTTTGTTCCTTGGTTTCTGTTTTTCTCTGGTCTTCTGGCCTAAGTGGACAGAGGTCCTGGTGACTATTGAGATTTCAGGACCAGAAGGGTATCTCAACTGGGGATTTTGTGTCCTGCAATACCTCTGGGGTTTTGGGTGCCAACATTGCCTCTGAGGTTCCAAGTACATGTCTGGCCTCTGGGATTCTGCATACTTCTTAGTCTCTAGGATTCCTCATATGGAGTGGCCTCCCATAACGTAGAAGTCTTCTGCTGAAGTTTTGAGCCAGAATATAAAGCCCATGGGAGGGGGTGCAGTCTGGGGTTGTTGGGCAGGGGGCTTTAAGGAGTCTTAGGGAGCTGTAGGATATTGTCTTACCTAGGGTCCCTAGGACTAGCCTGGCCTGGTAAAGCATCTGGAGTTGTGGCATATAACTTATTTCTAAAAGTAACAAGGGGCCCACTTTAAAAGCTTATTGCAGTAGACTAGGACCACATGTGCACATGGCTTTATTAAAACCAGTCAAAAAAACCAAGCTGGAAAATTTACCCAGTATACTAGACTGAGGAAGGCTGTAATACCTTCCCTACAAAAAGAGAACATCTGAAAATGCCGTGACTCCAGTCTGCACTTGCCTGGTCATATAACCATAGGCATGTGCATTAAGGGACAATCAGATAGAAATCTCAGCTGCCCTGTGGATTCAGCTCGGCTCAGTCCCCATTACTGAAGCACACTACTTGATTTGCCATTCACCTGTCCACATGTTCATTGGTCTAGATAGACCAAATCCTGTATTTTACCTCTGTGTCTCCCATAGTCTGCATCCTGCTTCTCCAGCTCAACTCCACTCTGAAACTTGGCTTTCCCCTGTGACCTGTGGTAACTCTCTAATGGGCTTCCTTATCTGAGACCCCTTCACCTTCCCATCCCACCCCATTGAGGAAAGACTCTGTGAATCCCTTTGGCCTCTGTCTCAAGTTAGGCCTACAGAGCTCCTTGGACTTTGCAATGCCTTTAAAAAAACTCTTTTATAGCTGTTCTGTAACCTACCTACAGACATATGTAAAGATATAATTATTGCATCATGTGTAACGTGTGATCAGAAGGCTTATAGCAGTAATTGAGATTGGAAATCTCCTTCTTCCTCTCTGCTTCTGTCTGTCTGTCTGTCTCTCTCTGTGTATATCTGTTTGTCTCCTCTATATCTCTCTCTGTGTCTCTCAGGCCTCTCTCTTTTGTGTGGGTGTGGGTGTCATGTGTGTGCACATGTATGTAGGTGAATGTGAATGTGAAGTGTGCACATATGCATGTAGAGGCCAGAGGTTAACATTGAGTGTCTCCTCATATGCTTATTTTTAAAATTATTTTTATTGTTTTACATGTATGACTATTTTTCCTGCCTGTATATATCTATACCACATCTATGCCTGGCACACAATGAGGCCAAAGAATACACCAGATTCTCTCGTAGTGAAGTAATAGATGGTTATGAGCTGCTACGTGGATGCAGAGAACTGAACCCAGGTCCTCTACAGTATCAGTAAGTGCTCTTAGCCAGTGAGTCATCTCTCCAGCCCTCACATGTTTCTCTGAGACAGTGTCTGTCAGTGGACTTAGAGCTCACTACGTGCAGTCCAGGTGACCAGCAAGCTCTCTGACTCCCAGTCTCTGAATGACAGGCACATCTCATCCTTCTCACATGGGTGCTGTATATCCAAACAGGTGCTCTCAGAGCATGGCAACTACTTCACTGGCTGAACCATTTCCCCAGCCCCTGCATTTTCTTTTACTAATTCTTTGAATTTGTTTTTCTAGAAACTTTGAATACCGTTGCAAAACACTCTCCTTGTGTTGGCTGCCAACCTTCTCAAGTTCATTTCAAGATGGCAACATTTCCCTTCACATGTATCCATTTGTTTACAGTGATCCCATTATAGATGTAAAGTTTGTAGAGTTAAATGGACTTGAGCTGTGAATACCTTGATCACTTCTGCAGTCAAAATGTCTTTCTAGAAAGCTCTCAAAAGACCTTTCTTATCACTGTCCCACTTCTTCCTTACAACAACAATTGTGAATTTCTGACATCATAGATTAGTTTACCGTAAATCTAGTATTTCATGTAAATGTGTCTTCATTGGGAGTCTTTGCTATTCGTTTTATTTTTGAGTTCTGTTCTTTACTACAGAACTAATGTTTGAGTTATTTTGATTGTTTTATTTTTTGCTTTTATAATTAAACATTATGAGAATTTATCTTCAATCTTTTTTTTCAACATGTTTTCATTTGTCTTGTTCCCTATGATAACATTGATGAGTCACCGGGTAGCTGGATCTTATAATTAACAATAACACTCAGGTTTTGTAAAACAGTCTGTCTCATTAGTTTACTTAAGGTTAAAAACACCTGTGAGAGCTCTAAACCACATGTTCTGTAAGCATGAAGGCAGAAGAGACTTCTGAACTGTGATGAATTAATCAAGGAAAACACTCTCTGCCCCCTTTAGACAACAGCTGACCTTCACCAAGTGTTTACTATTTGCTCTGCTATGGATCACATGTCTGTTTATCTGACCACCATCTCTCTCTCTCTCTCTCTCTCTCTCTCTCTCTCTCTCTCTCTCTCTCTCTCTCTCTCTCTCTCCCTCTCTCCCTCCCTCTCTCTCTCTCCCCTCCCCCTCCCTCCCTCCCCCTCCCCCCTCTCTCTCTTTCTCTCTCTCTTCTGTCCTACTTGCTCCTCACTAGATTCCCACACACATTTCCCCATTCACTCAATTCCTGCTGGGAAGATTACTCTGCTTTCCCAACTTCAGTCCAGTGTTCGGGAGCCTAAAAGTTAACTTATAAATAAACAGCTTCATAGAAGAAAAGTGACTAGTTATCTATCTATGTTGTCAGTGACACAATCCAGGCTTGCTGCCTGATGAGCACAGGTCAATACTATGTTACTAGATTTTAAAATAAAGAAAATTTTATTGGGAGAAATGTCCAGCAAGGAAACTCCTTCCAAGAGAAAGGTTAATGGAAGCGATATTTCTAGAGGTCTTTAGTCTAATAAGGAAAACCCAATAAAAATTCTGTTTGTATTGTCTTTAAATCAACTATTTTTGTGTTAGAATCCTCTTTATCCTGTTGGTAGAAGTCTAAGTGCATCCTTATATCCCCAGTTAGAATTCCAAAATGCACATACAAATATTGTGTGACCTAAGCTTTCACAAGTGCTATGGCAGAAGTTTCCAGATCTCAGGCACACAAAGCCTTTTTGTAAAAACTTTGGCCTGTCTCTGCTGTGCTGTCTGTGACTAGACCTTTAACCACAGCAGCTCTTCTCAGGCCACCGGTGTAAGGAGTTATTATTTATGGGCAATGCTTCTCTCCAAGTCACAGTACATAGGAATGGTGTTCAGTGAGCATCCTCAGGCCACAGACAAACTTCTGCTTCTCCTTTCAGGGTTAAAGTTTCCGGATTTCCTTCCTCATACTCCAACACAACCTTCCCATGGTTTTCCATGGTTCCTTGTGCCCACCTCCATTCTCATAATGGTAGTGTGGTATCATTTGGCCACTTCACTTTTGCCCTGTAAAAAGTGATTGTTCAGCAAAGGATTATTGACTGAATAGGTATGTGCATGATTGAAGTTCTTGAATACTTTAGGGGGAAATTTCTTGTAACAGATGTCATAGTAAAGGGGAAAGGTATAGAGCAAGTGGAAAACTCCTTTTATAACTGGATCATGTGCTGTCAATGTAGCACATTCCTTTAGGTCTTTTTATGTTTGTTTTGAGACTTATAATAACCAATGATGGAAGCAAAACAAGCATCATTTCTATGCAGGAGTAAATAGGATTACATTGCTAAGTAATTGGCTAGTAACAGCCAGAGCAAGAACTATGGTGCCCAGAAACAATAAGCCCTTTCCCACAATTTTTCTCAATTTCATTTTGCCATTTTTTAACCTTGTACATCTTCTTACCAATAAAAACACAATACACACATATATTCTCACACATACTCACACACAACTCACACAGACACATTTACACTCACACAGTCACATACCATCACAAGGTGCCATGTCAAACACTGTAAATCATAGAACTAGAAAGAGCCTTTGAAGTCATCTGCCCTGTGATAGGGTGAGTTTTGCTTTCCTGCCATAAAGCATCAGCATCAGTGTGTGTGACTGGGAGTTGCCCTGTCACTACTGTCCTTTGGTTCCAGGTAGTTTCACTGTAGGTTCACAGGAGCCTTCAGATGAAGGAAACTGAATGTCTCAAGGACATAGATTGAAACTGAAAAGAAGGGACTCTTTCTCCCCAGCCTTAGGCATGATGGGAAGAAAAAAACCACACTCCACATATTTTCACCATCCACCCTGGCTTTCCCACTATGAATAAATGCAAACAAAATGACAAGCTACCTGGTCTCTATCCCTTCGGTGTCTCAAGAGTCTGGGGCACAAGTGGGAACAAAGTAATCAAGCAGCCCCAGAGATTCCTGAGAGGAGAGGCCATGGGAGCAGCCTTCTCATCCTTAAAGCTTTTTGGGCTTGCTCTCCAAGCACCTTTCCCAGGATAGATGTGCTGCTGTGGAACCAGGTTCATGACTTCTTCTTGGTTTCTGTTTTGCTCAATGTATCTTTCCTTTCCTTACCTACTAACACTGTGATCCTGCCCAGTTATGGAGGCCAGAACAAAAAGTTTCCATGTAACATATATCAGAGGAAATCACCAATAGTGGTTATGGATCACCTCAGAAAGAAAAGCACATTTAACACTAATCCTGGAGAGGCAAGGTTATATTACTGAAAATGACAACCCCAAATAAAAAGGCAATATCATGTTCCCTTAGTCACTACTCAGGACCAAGTTTGTATATAAAGAATTACTTGTTAATGAGCAATGACATGCATTTGTTTTGTACTTTGTCTCTGCTTTTCAAATTTGTTTCAATAATGCTTTTCTGTAATTGTTTTAGGTACTTGATATACAATATTTGTTGATGTTAGATGGATTAGTGCTGGGGATGTCTTTCTGTATGCTGTGAATGTGTTGCTCTGATTGGTTGATAAATAAAAAGCTGATTGGGCCAGTAGCCAGGCAGGAAGTAACTATAAGCGGGAAAGGAAGAGAGGAGAATTCTGGGAAGTGGAAGGCGGAGTCAGGAGATGCTGCCAGCAGCCACCGCCATGAGAAGCAAGATGTGAAGGCAGAACTGGGAAAAGGTACCAAGCCATGTAGCTAGACAAATAAAAATTATGGGTTAATTTAAGTGTAAGATCTAGCTAGCAAGAATCCTGAGCCATTTTGCCAAACAGTTTTCATTAATATAAGCGTCTGTATGTTTATTTGGGTCTGAGCGGCTGTAAGCCAGGTGGGACCAGGAAAACTCCAGTTACAGATTTATTGTAATCTGATCACATTTGTTGATATCTCTTGGTATGCACAGGCATCTGGGCATCATTAATATAGAATAAGGGCAAGGAGACTCAATAGCCAAATTTAAAAACAAAACAGGCATGTTTGCAATCCTTTAAAATGTAGGATTTGTTATTCTCTTGTACAAGTAGGAAAAAGGTTAAGATATAAGAAGTTATTTTATAATAAATATAATCCTACTACTATGAAATTTTAAAAGAAAAACAAGAATATTTGATGCATGTAAAACAAACAAAAACTGGTACAAAATATAAATATATTATTTTATATTTGAAAATATGAATATCTGTGATTTTTATGACAAAAAAGCTACCATTTTTTAAAATAAAAATGACTACTCTTGATTTTCTAAAGTAAGAAAATTTCAAGTGGTAAGAGTTATGAAAGAGTCCTAGGAAGATGGCTCAGTGCCACACAGCATGGAGCCTGAATGAGAATCCTTAGAATCAGCGGAAATCTGGGCACCTGGAACCCAGCACTAATGGAAGGAGATGGAAGTAGGCAGAGATAGAAGACTCCCTAGAAGCTCCCAGGACATTTGCTTAGCATACAAAGCATCAACAATAGAGAAACCTTGCCTCAAAGCAAGATAGAAGATGAGGTCTGACAGCCAAGGCTATTGTTTGAGCTCCACATGCATACTGGGACATGCATGTGCCCCACCCACCCACCCACACATGTGTCCATATATAACACAGGACTATAAAACAGTTTTGAAAGAGGAAAAATACTACAGAGCCAAGCAACAAATTTATTATCAGAAAAGCCCAATTATTTATTATAGACTATAGTTACAATAATTCTTAATTCAAATCTTTCTATACTTTTAATGTGAATTTAATTCAGAGAGCAGCAGTTTCGGGATGTAACTTACCAAAGTTAACAAAAGCAATAAAAGCTTGATGTATCTTTTAGACTTGAGCAAAACAAACAAATAAACAAAACTGTGAATTTACACAGAGAAAGTGATATTTAGCAGTGACAGGCACTAGGACATGTAGCCCAAAGCATCCTTGAGGAAAAGCCCACAGATCCTTTACATTTTTCAAAACACGCTGACTCATCACTTTTCATTTTTTTCCTGTTTTAGAGATTTGTGACTTAGGATAAAGAAAATGTAGTTTCTATGTATTAATTCAAAATAGAAGAACTTTGTTGTCTCAGTGGCCATTTCCCATTGTAAATAGCATTCCAACTCCTTTTTACCCAAACTGATCTTATTCTTCAAGAGTAATCAAAGCTGATGAGTGAAATTATAGTTGTGTCAATCAAAATCAAGACTGTTCTGGAATTACAATTTTGAGTAGAACAACGTCAGAGTAGAAAAAAATCTAGATCTATTTTTGACCATAGATCCCTGGGAAAATTACTTCTATTTCTTAATAAACTGGATCCCACATCCTCCATGAGATCTGGCTTTGCAAGGCTCTCCACTCATTTCTGTGATAAAGTCATGTAAACTTATCCAATAATTCTTCCCTTTTGGTCTAAATTAGACAGAATGCCTTTCCGTCTCACACTTCAAATGAACCCAAACTGAGACAGTTCTCAGTATTTTCTCATGTGTGCTGGTTGGGATGCTAGAGAAAATGCCCCACCTCTACTGCATGGGATAGGTTTCCATGAGTGTAGCTGTGACCGAACAATAAAAAGTTTCCGTCAATAGTTAGAAAGCCCATTTCAGTTCTGCATCACTATTCATTGGTCATTTTGAAGTTCATTAAGATGACTGAGCATCAGTATTGCCATTTGTAAAAAGGGAACATGTTTCCTATTTAATTGTGTTGAAGATTAACTGAAGTACAACTTATTTGAAAATCCTTTTTAAGTTGTAAAGCATCATCCAACTGTCATTTATTATTATTATTATTAACTTCATCATGCATCTATAATTAACTGACTTGAGACAAGGCTTTCAAAATCATCTAATGGAGAAAAAGAATACAAAGTTTTATCAAATGCAATTGGGACAATTGGCTAGTCATACACAAAAGAATAAAAGACCTCAGACTATATACAAACATTGATGTAAATGGATTAAAGCCACAAATATAAAACTATTAAATGTTTTACAATGAAACATAAGGAAAAAAATTCTTGCATTTTCAGATTTGACAATAGTTTCTCAGCTATAACACAAAAGCACAAGGAAAAAGAGAAAAATATATTTGACTCTATCCTTTTGCACATACAAAATACACAGTAATGAAAGAGAAAAGATAATCCAAAGAACAGGAGCATTTATAAACCATACATCTACTAAGGAAACCTACAACTCAGTAGTAAAAAGATATATAACTTAATTTAAAATTACACAAAATGTATGAATAGTTATCTCTAAATTTATATAAATAACCAACACACACATGAAAAGATAGCATTATTCGTCATCAACGAGTTATAAAACCATGACTAGATCACACATCACCATCATCAGGATGAGTAGAACCAAAGTTGGATAATAATGTGATGACTAAGAGCTGGAGAAACTAGAACCTCCAGAAACTGTTGACAGGGAAGTCACACGACACAGCCATCCTGGAAAACAGTCTTACAGTTTTTCATACCGCTAAACATTGAGTTACCCGATGCAAAGATTATTCTTGTCAGCTTGATTGAATTGAGAGATGCCAAGATTAGTAAAACAATGCTCTGAGTATGTAAAGAAGATGATTGCGGAAAGGATTAGGTTATTAGGACTCTGACCTATCAATGGCTTGATTCACTGATGGGTCCAAAATCTGAGTAGGTCATTGAAAGGCACAGCACTTGGAAGGCAAGTGTTAGGTGGAGGAAGGTCGCCTGGGAGTATGCCATTGGATCTGTGTTAACTCTGACAACTTCTTACTGTTCTCTATGTTTCTCAACCACAATGACAGGGTCTGCTCTGCTTGGTGACGCTACCTCTGCATAATGATCTGTTTCACGGCAGCCCAAGGCAGCAAACCCAACCCACCAAGTGCTGCAACCTGTGAATTCCCATCACAAAATAAATCCTTCCTCCTTATGTCAGATACATTTGCATAGCAAGCAAAGGACCATGTTCTCTAACAGTTTGACATCTCTGCCCTGGGTGAAGGACAAGGAACAAATCCAGGCTTGTACACAGTAACAGGATTTAGTCATAATAGCCTAAGTATAGAAACATTCCAAATATTGGCCCTGACCAATTGACTAACAAAGTAAAACGTCGTATATCCATGCAGTTACCTATAATTTGGCTAAAAATAGTAATGATTGGTTGGTATACATTGTAAATACTATGACAAATAAAGCAACTCAACTTTGGTTGTTGTTTGGGGCCTAGGGATATAGGAACACAGAGTCACAGCAACGGGGAACAGGGTTTCAGATGATTAAAAAAGTCCTAAAATCAACTGTGTTTTTTATACAATTCCATCTATGAGTATATTGAAAATAATAAAATTTTACATTTTAAGCAGAATAATTGTATTGTTTATGACTTAAGTTTTGGAATAGCTGTTTTTAAAAATACCATTTCCTAGAGTAAGGAAATTTCACTTTCCCAAGTAGGGATAGTCAATAAAAATAAATAACATACTTTTGGTGCAAAAATCCCATAAGGATAGGTTCCAGGGTCTACTCAATTTTACATACATTTTATAGAGTATCTTATGTCCCATATTAGCATATAAACCCTATAGCTTATGTTTAGGCATCTTTAGCAGAGGTGATGCTCCATATCTCTGTGCAGTGTTGAGTGTGAGGTTCCCTTAGGATAGATACAGAAGTATGCATTCTTTTCTAATGATTTGTTTTTGTTTTTAGTTATATGTACATGTGGGGAGTGGAATGTGTACATGTGAGTACAGACGCCCACAGAGTCTAGAAGAGAATACTGATTCTCCAGGACTGGATTTGCTGGTGGTTTTGATCCACCCACATTTTGGGTACTGGGAACTGAACTCTGTCCTCTGGAGGAACAACAAATTCTCTTAACTGTTGAGTTATCTCCCAGCACCACACCCAAACATTGTTATTCTTATATGAGTATTTCTCTTGGTGAATTTGAGTGCCTATAGCAAGTTACTCAATAGTCTGCTTTGTGCTTCTGGTTAATGATCTTTCTTACTTTTCATCTATAACCTTCCCCCCCCCCCCAATAAACAAAACAAAGACGAATTAACCCTTAGCTTCTTTCTTAACAGTTTTTCTACTCTTTCATTACCACCAGCTTCGGGACTCAGTATAATCATTTTCTCAGCGAACTTTGCATATAAATGCATCAGAGCTTGTTTTTGTACTCTGAGTTATTTCTGTATATTACAAATGCTTGCTATTTGAAGTCTACG
Organism: Peromyscus maniculatus bairdii; assembly: GCF_049852395.1. Taxonomy (NCBI): domain Eukaryota; kingdom Metazoa; phylum Chordata; class Mammalia; order Rodentia; family Cricetidae; genus Peromyscus; species Peromyscus maniculatus. The sequence goes on from NC_134861.1 coordinate 28,495,849, forward strand.
ATGGTGGGTTATCTGTTTTCCCCCATTGGGATATCAGTCATTAAATTTCTAGAGCGGTAAAATCTTTACATTTGTCCATCCTTAGATATGAGATTTTTAAGTAATTATAACATGAAACCACAGAAATTTGGAGTTTAAAAAAGGCCTTAGTAAAAATTTGGTCCAGTGTCTCAATGAGTTTTATCTTTCTGTAACATTTGTGGGCAATACCTTATTCAAGCCACTAGTTTAACATTTTTAATATTTTGAAATCTACCACCTCATAAATGGGCTCATTATGTCCTTCTGGCAGAAAATTCATCACTAATGTTAAACCTCAGCTTGTAACTTCCACCCTTTGGATATTCTGAGGTCCATCATGTGTGGCTATACAAGACTATCTAATTCATCACCCTGACAGGATATTAATTATTTAAAGACACCATCATAATCTCCTTGTCCTGTCTGCCAAGCTTCTCACTTCATTCAGATGTTTCTCATAGCTGTGGTTTCTGGACCTTTTACTTCAGAGACTCAGTCTCTCTGAACACTACCAGATTTTCAATAAGCCTCAAGTCACACTTCCTGAAAGTAGAGCTCAATACTTATGCTCAATGACAAATATGCAGATTCCCTTTCCTGCTGTAATCTGTACCTGGACATTTGTTCAAGATCTAAAACTACCTGTGTTACCTGGGAAGCCACAGCATACTATAGTTGTTTGCTAAGCCTGCTGTAAACTGAATTCTGACCTTTCTTTGCATATGTGAAGTCAGATGTTCTGAGTTCTTAAACTTCCAGTTAATACTGTCAACACGCATACAAGATTCTGCATTGATTTTTAATAATAAGCAAAGTGCCCTGCATAAACTAGAAACTTGGCAAATATTGCTATTTTTCTCTTATAGTAGGCATCACTGAAATATGACTGTGTGTTTATTCTGTGATTCTTGAGAACAGGGCCCAGATATACTTGGCCATCACTGTATCCTCATTGTGTAGGAAGTTTGCTGCTGTACAGTAGTTGTTCAAGGACACTGTTTCCTTCCAATTGTTTGAATTTCCCAGATTCTAACCATAATAGTGCAGCCAAAGAATTAATTTGCTTTTATTGTCAGTCACTTGAATTCAAACTGTTAACTGTGTTGACACTATTTGAGATAATCGTTCTGAGAAAATGACATGGCCTTAAAATTCCAATCAGTGCTAAATTTCAAAATATGACCAATATTATCTAAGAATCTAATTTGCATCAGGCAACCATCAATTCTAGAACACAAACTTTTCTTTTTAATGAGTGTGGTGACTTTTCACATGAGTCATCTCTAGACCATCAACTTCTAATCAGTAGGTTCATTGGGACTACTATGGCAGGGGGAAGATTCAAAGGAAGAAGACGAATGTCTTATTGTCTAGTCTTGCTAACTCAAAAAATGTTGATTTGAATATAAACAATTTATAGAATATATAAGCTATTCTTTCCTTGACTAAATTAAGGTAAATTCAAGGGACAAATCAGAAAAACAGTCTAGGGACAATTTATTTTTAGATTTCAAAGGTGACATAAATATGCCCTGGGTACTTTGTAAGAAACAAATTTTCCTGCAAATTAAAATTTCTAATTAAAACCAAAATACTCCTATTTAGGAGTAAATGGGAGCCAAAGATTACTCTTTATATTACATAACAATTTGAGCACAGAATTTCATAAAATAAGGCTAAAATTATGAACAATTTGGCTTTCCAAAGCTTTTGCTACTCATTTTTGCTAGCCTCACGTTACGGAAAATTGGCAGAGAAGCTTCCTGTTCTTTAATATATGACATTACGGACTTCTTGGAAACACACGATAGAAAGGAGGGCTGTTTATGAGTGAGAGGATGTGTGCCACCAGCACCTCGAGTAAGAAGCATCAGACATTGCTGGTGCTGAAAACCTTTCAGTGAGGTGAAGCAGGCCACGTTCCGTTCCTTTCATTTGCAGAGATGAGATGGATTTGAAAACCATCACCTGGTTTCCTGATGCAAGGACTCGCCATGGGAGCTAATCTCCAGCACATTACTTTGGCAAGCAGATCTTTCACCCCTTTGTCTCCATGCATTACAGAAAACGTTAAATCAGGTTGGTGTCCACACAAACTTTTGATCCTAGGAATAGCCTAGGATCCCACCATTATCTTCCCGCCCATGTGTAGGCCTGCAGTAGGCACTACTAATTTAATCTCTTTGCTAGACGAAAAAGTAGCTGATTTTCTAGATCAATATTTGATTGAATATGTTTGAAATGTTGGCAGATAAAGGCCCCTTTTCTGGTCCAAAGACTTTTTGAAGCACAGAGGTATAGCGTTCTAGCTCCCCTGGGACTTGAGTGGAAGGAGGTCTCACAGATCTGTAAGAAGCCTTCCTGCCTTCCCTTGTGTTCTTCCAGCAAGACTCTCCAAAGGTTGAGATGAGAAAGAGGTAAGATCAAGAACGGGAATGTCTTTACATCCATTTTTTTAATCTTTCCCGGGGCTTCTCTTAACTAAAAATAATCGTTTATATCACTAGTTTACAAAAACCTCCTATGATAGGAAGGTAGAAAGAGAGCCTATCTGATCGGCTGCAAGGACATAACCTAGTGACTGTGGCAAATAATTTGAGACCGCAGACTCTATCATTTATACCACCAATTAAAAAGATGTCAAAGTATCACAAAAAAGAAAAAAATAGAAATGAAAAGACCAAAGTGCTAGAGAGATTTAGAACTTCATTTTTCTAGTTAGGTTGATAAGTAAAATATTTTTTAAAAATTATAAATTGCATTAATTTTATAAAAACATTTACAAAAAAAGCATGGAGGTTGTGGAAACTTTCATCTAAATAATAAAAATAATATTTGACCATACAAAGAAAGCAAAACACAGGTCAGTACCATCAGAATATATCATTATAATCAGTAATTTCATTCATTTTAAAATGAAATTAGATTAACAGCCCTTGCTCAAAACAAAACATAAAAGTCAAAGTCAGCCTACCCCTGAGCATTCTTGGGATAAACAATTCTAGCAATAGTGCCTTTCTACAGATGGTATTCAAAGAGAGATCACCCAAGAGAGTACTTCTGTCTAAGTTTCTCCTTTGCTGCAGAAATGGACATGCACCCCTACAACAAAAAGGAAGGATGCTGCATCCCTACAACAAAGAGGAAGGATGCTGCATCCCTACAACAAAGAGGAAGGATGCTGCACCCCTACAACAAAGAGGAGAGGATGCTGCATCCCTACAACAAAGAGGAAAGATGCTGCACCCCTACAACAAAGAGGAAGGATGCTGCATCCCTACAACAAAGAGGGGAGATGCTGCACCCCTACAACAAAGAGGAAGGATGCTGCACCCCTACCAGAAAGAGGGGAGATGCTGCACCCCTACGACACATACAGAAGGGTGCTCAAAATCCCCTGTGCTGCCATCCCTATCACCCTCTCTGGTTTGCTGTGGGTAGAATCTGTACCCTCAGCCCCAGCTACTGGGTTTGAATGTAGAGGCCAACAGCAGGGAAAGTAACCTTCACACGCAAAGCCAATTGCAACCCCTAGGAAATGCAGATCCCATGGGATTCATTTTCCACAGGCTAAGCCAATTCAGTTCTCTTATTCTGAGATGGGAAGACCACAGCAATCTAATTTTTTAATGACAATTTCTCACCACTTTGATCTATTTTGGTAAAAATCATCTAGTCACAGCAATGATATCACCAGCACAAACTCAACAGCCATTCAGGTTATTATATCATATTTCTTACCCAAATTAGGAAATAAGTAGTCTGTGAAAAAGGATGTAGTTTTCTGTGTGTTTATTTTATAACATGCTGCTCACTGCTAGGTGGGAAATAGAAATGCCATAAACATTGAAGTCAATTACATGGATAAATTCAATTTTTGAATACTGCTTTTAAAGAACAACCAGAATCTGAATTAAATAGACCAACTTTCTGTCTACAAGTATATTATGAAGTGGATGGTACTGGAGTCACTGGAACACTCCTTCATGGTTCTTATACACCAACTGAGCAGGACATGGAAGTACTGCCATGGGCAGAAGGATCCTGAAGACAAACTCAGATTGCTCCATGTCTTTGATTTAGAATCCTTGCTTCAGGGTCTCTTACAACCAAAATGTCCCTCACTGGTGGGGCGGCTCTGATTGTTAATCCTTGAGAGAGTTCCATCTTCTTCCCCAAGATGTAAGAAGAAGAAAGAAAAGAAAAACAGTGAGACAAGCTATTAGATATGGAAACATAAAGTGTTACCTATATAAAGTATTCAATATATTTTTCCTTAGTACTGTTTAAATAAAAGTGTAACTCCTTATTTTCCTAAAATGTCATGTTTTGTAAGACTTGATTTATATATGTCTTATTATTCCTGTAACAGAACTCCTTTGTTATGCAAAGATTTAAGGTTTTAATTTTCCTGATAATTTATGTAAATGAAATAGTAGGCATTAAACCAACATACGTCCCTGGCACTTATGAGATCTAAACTGAAAATTCTATTTCTCTAATATACAAATACTGGGTAACTGCCCAGATTCTCCAGCCTGTCAGAAACCAGAAGTTGTGAGTTTAAATCGGGAAAAGATGTATCTTCTTGACATGACCCATGGTTTTAGGGAAAAGTGCCCTCATTCCCAGTTTCAGGAGGGACATTAGGAAAGGAATTCTTTTTAAATTAGAGAGTAAGCAGGGAGACCACTGGAGAGGAAGAGCCTTGTGCCAGCATGGGCTGGAAGCAGAATTGGGGTAAGACCGTTCCTGGAACCCACAAGGAGCTTTCCAGGGGCAGAAACGGAAAGTTTCTGAGGTGTGTGGCTGGGTAACAGCTCAGGTCTTCTCAACCCGGTGATGTTTCCTTTACTTTAAGTATTGCTGAGGTGAGTCTTTTGGTTTGCTGTGGTCCTTATTTTCAGTTGCAGATGTCATGTGGTATGCGGAGTGGTGTGGTAACTTGCCCTTTTCGGTTTGTCCCTCTCCCCCCTTGTCACGGCTGCGAGAGGCATAGATTACTTGTGGGAAACCCTATCTTCTCATCAAGACATCATAGCCGTGCCCAACCCTTTGCTATTTGAATAATACATTCATTTTTTTTTTCAAAGGATGGCCTATGATTTCTGAGGTTCTAGTCAACACAGAAGTCAAAATTTAAAAGTACTTGATTTAGGCCTCACTGTCTTCTAAGTGACTGAGGCAGTGGGTGAGGAGGGGCTGTGCTGCTAGAGAGACTGATGAGAACAGGGTTGAGGAGACAAGGCTCGCTGTGGTGACAACCAACAGATTCTTCATCTGGACAGAATAGATACGATTTGAACATTATCCCACCACAGTTCTGCTAGCATGCACAACCAGCTAGCCTGACTTCCGGCATGACTTCAGGAAGGTAAACTAAAAACACTCTTATATGACATCAAACACAATGATATCATCAATCTTATCAGAAACAATATTTGTATTATAGGAATTAAGAAGATGTTTTCCCAAGGAAACTGAGTAGCTATAACACACTAAATATTAAGCAAGGTGAGAAACTTAAAGTCTATGTATGTATTGCTGACAACTTGATAAGAGACTTTAGGAAGACACAAAGTTTACAAAAGTGACTGAGATGTCTAGCGGTGTGTGATACACTAACATGTTCAGCATCTGCTTTGATTGTTTAATTACCTTTTTTCTCCTTTATCCTTACTATAAGAAATATGATATTGTCTTTTGATGAGGAGGACTTAATGCTCTTAAAGTAAAATGAAGATGACTCACTGTAGATAGTACAACTTTCCTCCTTAAATTTGTGGTAAAGGAAGAAGTACAACACTCATTGGCAACTTAATTAGATAAACATAGATATGTATACATACATACACAGATATATTTTATTGAATATACAAGTTATGAATATATAATCCATATTTGTCTACATATATTTTTATATAAATAAAGTGTTCTTTTTAGAATTGTTTATTTTCCTTGAGATTCATGGCTAGGTAAGTAATAATAATAATAATAAAAGAAAAAAGACGAGATTCAACATTCTACGTACATGTGAAAGCTGATGATGGAGACACTGTGTTTCCCTACTTATTAGCCAAAGGAATTTCTGGAAACACAGGAAGAAAGATGTGTCTCAGCAAGAGCAGAGGGGAGGAGCTTAGGTCTTAGCAGCCAGAATTGCTCCAGGGGTTCTGCATAGACTGGCTTCTGTCTTAGGTTTTCTATTGTCATGAAGACAGACCATGATGAAAAGCAACTTATGAAAGAAAAAGTTTATTTCAGTTTACAGGTCCCAATCACCAACCATCATGAAGGGAAGCCAGGGCAGGAGTTAGTTGAAGGCAGGAACCTGGAGGTAGGAACCGAGCAGAAGTCGTGGAGGAATGATGCTTACTGGTCTACTCCTCATGGTTTGCTCAGCCTGATTTCTTACAGCATGCAAGACTACTAGCTAAGTAAGCTGGTCCTGCCACATCAATCACTAACTCAGAAAACACACCACAGGGTTGTTCACACATCAATTTAGTGGGAGCGCTTTCCCAATTGAGGCTCCCTTTTCCTAAATGACTCTAGTTTATGTTAAGTTTCTTTCTTCATGCTGGAAAGCACTGTGTGGTGGTTAGCGCTGGCATTTGAACACTTGGTCCTTCAGTGGAGCTGTTTGGAGAGGGTTAGGAGGTGTGACCTAATTGAAGGAGGTATATAACTAAGCCTGGTTTTGAGATGTAAAGCCTCCCACGACTTCCTTTTTGCTCTCTCTCTGCTTCCCCTGTGCTCAAGGATATGAGCACTCAGCTTCCTGCTCTGGGTACCATGTCTTCCTCTTGCTGCCATGCTCCTCAGCCATAATGGACTCTTATCTTCCAAAACTTTAAGTCAGAATCAACTCCTTATTCTGTAAGATGCTTTGGGTTGTGGTATTTCATCATAGCAACAGAAAAGTAACGAATACACACCATGCCCGGAGAATTCATTGTTACAGACCGAGTTCATTGTTAGGCATGAAGACAGCAGCCCTTGTCTGGAGTCACACTGGAGTAACCCTGAGTGACTACGAAGCTGCTGTCCCTTTTTTGTTGCTGTTGTCTTCTATGAGAGGTGAGGTTTCATGATACAAACATGGTATTGCTGGCTCTCTCGCTAGATGGGAATGAGAAAGGCTCTCAAGCCAATAAGAACGTAAATACTACCATTAGGTAATAGAAAGGAAAGTAGAGGTGATGCCTCTTGTCTCTGGAAATCCAACAGAAATGGACAATGCTTTCCATGACGAAATGAACCACTGCCATTCATAGAACAAAGCTGAGTAAGTTCTCCAAAGGCCACACATTGGGGGGGGGGTTCACTAGGCAGTGTCATTATACAACTTTTTGCAGAGAAGCTTAAGGAGGCAAAGGATATGGATTATGCAGCTCTGGGTATTTAGCAGCACCCATGCATGCACAGTGTCTGAGCACGGTCTGCAAAGAAGACAGCGTAAGTCACGGGCCCTGCTTTCCAGAGGTGCGGTCGTTTGTGAAATGAAAATGAGGAATTCAGTTAGGATCATCTCCAGGATGTCTCAAAAAAAACCCTCTTCGTGCTTTGTACATCTCTGATAAAATTCCCCAAACAATGGGCTTCATCTCTGTTTTTCTTTTCCCACATAACTTGTGTGGTCATGTTACTGTTCGGTATAAAATATAAGCTGTTTTTTTTTTTTTTTTCTAAATCACTTTCTTCTGAAGATTAGCTGCTCTCCCTCTATTTCCTCAGCATCCTTAAGGAAGTTGATCATATCAAACTGTGATGAGTCACCACAGTGACTCTAAATGAGGAGAAACTAAGTTCCCAGCAGTGATGTTGGATACTCAATAGTCTCCAAAAGGATAAAAGTAAGCCTGGCAAATCTTTGTTTTGTACCTGCCTCTGGTCCATTTGTGAAGGGGTGCTAATGAAAAATGAGAGTGATGTTCCCATCACACATTTTTGGATTACTGTGCAGCAACATCAATTGGAAACCTAATGAAACAGAGACCACCTACAGAGGAGAGAGATTGTGCTCCTCTGTCTGCCGGCATCCAATTTACCAAGCAACTGTGTGGAACAAGCTGCCTGTTTGTTGAGCCCCTACTCAATTGATCATGCATTTAACATTGATAATTGGCAATGCCAATTGCCACTGTCTCTCTCCAGTGGGAGAACGCTGCAGTGCTTCACCATTGGGTAATAATACAGGGAACGATCTCTTTCTTCCAGGGCGAGCTCAGCCCTCTAGCAGTTGCATCATTTCATAATGGTGGGCTGTGGAAATTATGATAGGTCCCAGAAAAGCTAACTGGTCGTTTCACTTTTTCCAGTCTACGAAGGGACAATGCTATGTGTTGTCAAGTAGAACTTCTCCTAGTCAAGGAAATAACAATAAGAAACGTAGTAGGTGAGCTCCCACCAAGCATATGGAGCATATATAAAGAGAAAAGCTGATGTTCCAAATGGTAGCATCCTGTTCTTTGTTTTTGCACCTGTTCAAACTGGCATCTGGTATTAGGCTGTGACTAGTCAAACATTACTACTTTCTGTCAAGCTTGCTGGGAGAAACAAAAGAAAGGGAATATGGTATAAAATATTAGTTAGTCCTGTGTGTTATTTTGTTACTACATTTTCCTTGTCAGGCTCCCTACCTGTGTTTATCATCAACATCAGTTTTGTTTCCATTTGCCTTTCTCTTAATTTGAGTCCTAGAAGCCATCTGGCGTTCAGTCTAATTCCCATGCTATGGTTCTCCATCAGTCAGTCGGCTGACTGCTTGTCAGGTTACAGGATTAAGTTTAAGGTTTTCTTAACTCACTGTGAGGTTCTTCGTGGAGTTGATCTATTATTTCTTTCTGAGCTTGTCCAGTTGTAGATTTCTGCACGTGATTTATGTTTAGCAGGTGTTAGTTTGCTAGGGTTTTCTAAATATTGGCTTCACAAAGCAAGGGAGGCTGAGGAAGACACTGGGACTCCCATAAGTGGGGGATGGCTTCCCTGCTGACACTCAATGCTGCAGAACTATGAAGCCATAAAGATGGATGCTGCAATCCAGAGAAAAGCAGAGAGGCTCAAATTCCACCACTGACTCACGAGGGGCACTCAGGGTACTCGGAGAGGAGAACGGGTGAACGCCAAACACAGATCCTTTCCCTACAGATTACTGAAAAATTGAGCGTGTGTGTGTGTGTGTGTGTGTGTGTGTGTGTGTGTGTGTGTGTGTGTTTTAATGTCCTACTTTTAAGTTAAACACATTCCTTTGTACTTTTGTTGTCCTGGTGTGAACTTTAAGTGTATGATAAAGCTGTAGGCCTTATTAGGGAGAGGAGGAAAGGCCTGCCTTTACAGAGAGCATTTGTTATTGTCCTTTAAGATGTGTTACAAATGCATTGCAATTTACACACAGCATTGGACAAACATAGGACAAAAGGTAAAGTTCATTTATTGATGAATTCTGATAAAGTTTTGAAAACTGTTACAAACACCCATTTCTTAAGTTCTATGTACTTTAATAAACTTCCCAGATTTGGACGTGGTGGCTTCCATATACTCGTCTCAGTGGGTCATTAATCTTATCATTATGTCTATAAAGTGTGACAATGTCTAAAATGTCTATGAAGTTTTTGGACTCTTACTGGTCTCGCAATGGTGTATGTGTGTGTATATGTTGATTTTAGCCACTCTCTGTTATTCATGAATTCATTTCCAACTATTCAAAAAAGTTGCTGTACTCATATCAGAAGGGATAATGGAAAACAAAAGGAAAGTAGGATGCTGTACATGTGGTCACACTGACAATCAAAATTAACATACAGAACTCTGTGCTCCTAGGCCACTGCTCGGCCCCTTGAGCAATACCACTTTTTACTATAAATTTTTCCTACAATTTAAAAAATGTATAATATGCTTGTGATTTGCATATCTTAATATGAATTACAAAACATTAAATTTGACTATAGGTCCTTATCAAGCAGTACTAACAGGAAGCACCTGAAGGGCCCAAGCTGTGAGATACCGAAGTGCACAAAAGTATGTGCACCTTTCATGAGCACCAGGCACACAGTTTGATATGTGTTCTTTCATTTTTGGCACAAGACGACAGTTCAAACCTTTGCTTATTCATTGTATTTGATCTTGAATTATTGGGATACTTTTTAATATTTCAGGTGAAAATTATCATTATAGGATTCAGATGTGATGATGTTATCTTCAGATACCACATGTCAGGAGAAAGTACTTAGGTACATACTAATCAGTAAAAATAACAAAATATATTTGTCACTTGGAGATTGCTACTATTAGAAAGGTAAAATAGCTGGGTGCGATAGCACACACTTTAATCATAGCACGTGGGAGGCAGAGGCAGGCAGGTAAATCTCTGAGTTCAAGGGTAGCCTGGTCTACATTAGAAAAACCATGTAGCATTATTATATGTTTGCATCAGATATGGACTAAATGTATTAACTCGCTCCTTGTGGGGAAGATGGATGATGAACCTGTTGTTTGAATCTTAGATGGTCTTTTAACAAAAACACTGGAGCCAGATACTGGGGTGAAAGCTGAAAGATCAGAGAAACAGAGCAAGCCACAGCCTACCTCACCTCACCAACTCCTCAGCTGATCCTGTTTCCTCAAACTGAAAGCCTCTCAGCTGAACTGCTTTCGTTCCTGTCTCCTCATGCCTTATATATCTTTCTCTGCCCTACCATCACTTTCTGGGACTAAAGGCATGTGTGCTTTCCAGTACTGGGATTAAAGGTGTGTGCCACCACTGCCTGGCTCTGTTTCCAGAGATCCAGATAGGTCTCTGACTCAAGTGATAAGATTAAGGGTGCATGCCACTACTGTCTTGCCTCTATGTCTAATCTGATGGCTGGCTCTGTCCTCTGATCCTCAGGCATGTTTATTAGGGTACACAATATATTGAGGTACATAATATATCAATTTCCCCTTTTTTGTCTAAAAGAATAAAAGAAGGTTATAACTAATGTAAGAAAAACTACATACAAAAAGTATAACAAGTATATACAATATATACAGTCAAGAATTATATTAACAATGTCCAGTCCATTAACATTTGACAAATTCAAACAAAAAACACCAATGTTTATTCTATTTTGGTGAGTCCAAAATGTTGTACCTAGTTCACTTTCTGTCCTACCTTGTATTACCAATCAAAAACTATCTTTTGATGTCTTTCAAACTTACACACTTTATACCTTTTTAGTGGGTTTCTTTTCTGAGTTTGTTAACAAGGAAAACTATAACTATTTAATCTTCAACTCCCTCAAAAACCCAAGAAAGAAATAATATTACCTAAGTAAGCAGGAAGTGCAAACAAGCGACTTTCAAAATATGTGAGAAATGACAGAAACACCTGACTGCCTGGACAATCACCCAAGATTTCTCTGTAACATTGGGGCATCCATCTTTGGCCTACAGGCCTAGCATATCTGACAAACTCATCTGTGAAGCAGGATTTTCTGAAGGGGCTTCCTATCTTGTCTTGGCAAGATTCAGCAGTCCTTTCTTTTGTGTCCTACAGTTGAGGCAAGGGCACTTTCTTGCCCAGTGGCTAGTTTTTGCCACAATGAAAGTAAACTCCATATGGAGTTTCTTCAATGCCCATCAGCTTCTCTGAAGTAGATTGATACTGCCAGGAGCAGACATGTCTCATAATCATAAAAAAAAAAAGAAAATATCTATGTTATTAAAACATCTTAAATGTCATATTCTGGAGATCTCTGAAGTGTTTGAAGATGTCCTGTTTATCTAAAATATATTTCTTTGACCTTGAAAACATACCTAATATGACTACAAGTTTAATTGTAATAGGTGACTAAATACTAACTTGTATTTCTTTATATCCTAATTAGTTGGTAATAAGAACTTTTAAGGACTAGCAATTTGCATTACATTGTTAAATGAGCTATATAGGTACAATACATTGAATAAGATTAGAAATATATGTACACTATTTTCTAACAAAATCCATTTCAAATTTGTATCAATATACATAATTTATATACAATATACAAAAATCCAATGTAAAATATTTAAAACTAGTAGTTGCATTTTAAAAGAAGATTTAATAATCTACATTTTATCTTATCATGGCTGTATTCTCTTTTTTTCAGAGTAGATTCAATAATCTACCTTTTATCTTATCATATCTATATCCTCTTTTTTTCTTTTCAGAGTAGATTCAATAATCTACCCCTTATTCATCATTATTTATTCAGAGTATAAATCTTTATTTTTCAGAGTATAATAAATAATCTACATCTTATCTATAAGCCTCTTTTTTCTTTCCTTATTCCTTCCTTCCTTCCTTCCTTCCTTCCTTCCTTCCTTCCTTCCTTCCTTCCTTCCTTCCTTCCTTCCTTCCTTCTTTCCCTTTTCCTTCCTTTCTTTCTATTTTCAAACAAGAACCCTTAATCTAATTTCCTTTGTAATCAAGCACCCTAAACAATGATAATTATCCATAACCCATTGAATGACAAAAAAACCACCCACCCCACCTCTTGGGAATGTGGGCTTCGTGTTCTTAAATTTACTTCCTGCTGTCTGAGGGCAAAAGCATCTTTAGGGAATCTTGAAAAGAAAATTTTGGGGTTAATTGTCAAGTTCTGGGAGAGTTGCTGTATCATTTGTACAGTCTCTGCTTAATGAGAAAGTGCAGGGCTTGTCTCAAGTCCTTGCTTGAGTAGTCCGTGAAGCTGGATCATCTCAGCCAGCCATCTTGAAATTGCGCTGAACAGTTGTAGTCCAAAGTCGATCTTTGAGTGGTATTTGTCAGCTTAGTGGTATTATCCTGATAGAATCATTGTTATGGGGTCGCATCATCTTTTGGGAGACTTCAAAGTCACTGTTAGGCGTGGTCATGGTTCACTGCAGAAAATCTTTTTTTGTGGGACTTTTTTTTCTGGATGATTCATCCTTATTCTTCAGATGTCTCATTGGTCCAGTGTTTTTCAGATTCCTTAGCTGGATGCCTTCATTTCCCTGAAAGATAAAAACAAAACTCTTCCCCACCCATAACTTTGTGGGGAGTTCCAAATCTTATCTTTATCAATTTTGATTTATGGTTTCTTCTGAATTTTTTTGTTTTCTCTTCTCTTAGTTGTTCTATCATCCAGAGCAGTATAGTTTTTGACAATAGGCATTAGGTTCTTTAATTGTTCTGAGAAGGATTTTCTTCCATGGTGACAGGAAAGGACTAAACAGAATTTGTAATAGGGGCCTGTGAGAGGTCCCTCAGGGAGTTTCCTGATGGCAAAGGAAAATGATTACTTTGTTCCTTGTTGAACTACATTTATTAGTCCAATGTTAGCCTTTGCCACACCTTCTACATAATCTGGAGGGAGGGGCATTCTGTTGCCATTATTCCTTGAATAAACATTGTTTCTAGGAATGCCCTGTTTACAGTCCCTTTTTAGGTGACCTTGTTTACCACATTTGAAACATCTGATATTACTATTTTTCTTCAAACTTCTACATATCACCTCTATTATCCAAGTATCATCATGGCCATGAGATTCAATATTTAATGTATCTCGGATCCATTCCTCCAAGGATGTTGATCTTGCTTTTAATGGCCTAATTATACTTTTGCATTGTGCATTAGGAATTTCAAAAGTCAGAGGTTCAATTATATCTGTTTAGCTTCTGAATTTGGTATCATTCTATTTACTGCTGAAAACAGCCTTTGTAAGAAATCAGTGAAGGTTTCTTTTGGGCCATGTATAACTTTTGTAAATGACTCAATTGTCTTTCCTACTTCTTTAATTCCTCCCCAAGCATTCAAGGCTGCCATCTCTTACTCTCCAAGAAGTTGATCTTGGGGGATTTCCATACCTTTACCCTTAATCCATTGTTTAATGGTCTTAGCCTCATCCTTCCACCAGGTCCTCCGTTATAATTGGGGACCAGCCTCTAAAAACAGCTGTAACCAAATCTCTCCAGTCTTGAGGGATAATTTTATTGCAAGTTGACCATGAGTTTAACATCTGCTTCACAAATGGGAAATGCATACTGTATGACACTATAGCTTCTTTAAATCTCCTCAAATCTAACATTTGCACAGGAGTCCATTTAGGTTGTACACAGCCTTGAGCATTTGGCAGTTCTTGTAAGGTTACTGGATAGATTAAAGTTGGCTATTTGAAAGCCTTAGGCTGTTTCTCTGTAGCCAATGCTGAGATTGGTTCACCTTTAAATTCCTCTGTCTGGGTCTAAATTTCTCTATGATCTGTTTTAACAAGTTTTTCTAAAATTTTTATCTTGGCACTCATATTAACTAACTTTTTTCATTATAAAACAAAAATGATCAAACAAATATTTATGATTGACATTACATAAATTCCATCTTCATTAATTTTTCTCTCAGTTAACTGTTCCATTTTTAGACCATCAATTGTATTATCAAACAGAGACCAATTCACTCTATTGTAAAAATGTTTCCCATTTTTTAATGTGGGAAAAAGCTTTCTTTTAACTAATTCCTCCCTTTAAGAAATCTTAATTGACTCACCAAATCTGCCGATAATGATTATTCAGATGATGGTGTGGCAGCGGCCTGAGGAAAGCCAGAACCCACCAGGAGAGGAAAGAAGCCAAAGGGCCAGCTTTCTGCACTGGGGGACATGTGAAAGCAGCTAATTCTGGGGTGTTTGGAGCTTGAGCCTAGGGAGTTTTCTGCCAGCATATTAGGGACTCCCAGCCCAGGTAGGGTAGAGATTCTGGCCATATGTAGCTCTGGCCTGAGCCCCAGGTAAGTGGCTTTTTCATGAATTCATGCCCCACAAGTTGGATGCCAGATGTTGTTTGAATCCTAGATGGTCTTTTAATAAAAACCCCCGGAGTGGGGTGAAAGCTGAAAGATCAGAGAAACAGAGCAAGCCACAGCCTCCCTAACCTTGCCAACTCCTCAGTTGATCCTGTTTCCTCAGACTGAAAGCCTCTGAGTCCTCACCCAAAAGGATCTCATTTGAGCTGCTTTAGTTCCTATTTCCTCATACCTTATATATTTTTCTCCACCCTGATATCACTTCCTGGGATTAAAGGCATGTGTGCTTTCCCAGTACTGGAATTAAAGGTGTGTACCACCACTGCCTAGCTCTATTTTCAGTGTGACCTTGAGCTCACAGAGATCCAGATGGATCTCTGCCTCCCAAGTGATAGGATTAAAGGTGTGTGCCACCACTCTCTGGCCTCTATGTCTAATGTAGTGGATGGCTCTGTCCTCCGATCCCCAGATAAGTTTATTAGGGTACACAATATATCACCACATGAACCCAGCACTTTGTGAATGTTAGGAAAGTGCTGTAACACTGAGTTATATCTTAAATGCACTAAATATGTTCTAATTTTAATATTTCTTGATTTAATTTGTATTTAATTTTTATTTTATATTGGAAGTTAATGTATGGCATATGCATACATGGGTTGGGAGGCCAGAGGAGGCTATTGGGTACCCTGCCCTATTATTCTCCTTCCTTATTCCCTTGAGACAGGTCTCTCATCGAACCCAGAACTCACCTTAAATGCTATCAGCACACTCCAGGGATCCTCTAGTCTCTGTACATCTCTCCCCCCACACACACTCCCCCACAACACCAGAGTTTAAAAAAAACTGCATGGTTGTGTGCATCTTTTTATGAGTATGCTGGACATCTGAATTCAGGTCCATATGCTTGAGCAGCAAGCATTCTCAACTACTGAGCGAACTTGCAAGCCAGCTTCTCTTGACTTCTAAGGGGAATTTTTTCATAACGGATTTTGCACAGTTTCCTGCCTTTGGCTGTCATTCTTGGTCTTTGTCCTATTATGGCTCCATTGTCTGGCTTCTCACAGCCAGCCTCAGTAGAACAATTATGTATACAGCATTGATAACAATACTAACTCAAGAAGATTGTCAAAAGAAAACATAAAATCCAGAATCTGTTTTAAAAGGCTACCCATCCCACTGTAACTAAAGGATGTATGGTTCTGCTTATGTGTTTGCTGAAGGAAACATGGGCCCCTATAGTGGATTGTGATGGGAAACACTTTCATCGTCTACTCTGTGTAACAAAGCATAGCTCCTTAGGGGGGGACTTTTCCTCTGTGAGATCCACACCACCTTCCTTTTAAATGCTGCTATGTGTGAAATTAGTGTTGTCCTGTAAAGTGCATAGGATTAATTGTTAGTAATTGAACACAGTTTGGGGGCTAATTATATAAAAATTGATATTAAAAGAATACTACCAAATTGATTGAGTTTTACAGTTCACATTTAGCTTTTAAATTACATAAGTTGGAAGTCAGTGGAAAGAGACAGAAATCCATTCAATGCTGCTGTAGGAAATTAAGGTTTACTAGTTCTTTGAAAAAAAAATTAGTCAAATGCTGTCATGTCGGCAAAGCAGTAAAATGATTCTGAAATTAACTATAGAATTAGAAATGAAATGTGCTAAGCTTGACCATGTTTTGTGGAGGTGACTGACTTTCCTTGTGCACTGACTAGTTAAGCTACAGCAAACCAGGACACAAAGGTACTTCCTAGTTGAGCACACAGCTGGGTGGAGACACAAGGTTGGAGACATCTGCTCACCAATAAGGGATGCTGCTGCTGGGACCTGCTTGGTCAAAAGCAACTTCCTAGGTTTTGTTGTTGTTGTTTGTTTGTTTTTACAATCCACTAAATCCAGTTAGCGCTGCCCTTACATGCATGTGTGTGGGACCATCCACTGGAGTGTGGGAATCTGTTGTGGAATATTATTTTAAAGAAAAATGTTGCAAAAACCTGTGCATACATGTGAAGTGTACAAAGCATGGGATGCATGTAAACCAGGGGTTTTACAAAATGAGCTTTGGCCTTTGGAAGGTCCTTGAGAAAGCACTGCACACAGGAGGCATGAGCTCTTCTGCTTCAGAACTTCCTTGCTCTCATTAGATTTGGTAAGAAAGATTTCTTCCTTGGAACCCTCAACTTATGATGTCAGTTATGAGACATCAGCTCAGACAAGCAAGGACAAGGTCATTCCCACCCTGGTTTCTCTTTTGGTATTGCTGAAGGCTAGTCACATGACTGGTCACAATATATACCAGCTTCCACGCCGGCCACTTAGTCTTCTGGCCCCATTCTCACCGATCCTATGTCTTTTGCCTTTAACTACTTGGCACTAACCTCCTTTTTTATGACAGCCTTGGCATCTACAGGGCTTTGGACACTTCCAGCCTCTCCTCATCAAATAATCTCCCAGGTTGTCATCTCACGATCTCTCTCTTCCTAAGAACCCCGTGGATGACTCTGAGGCCTGTTCGGGCCTAGCCTAAGCCAGTCCTCACATGGGAGCTGATACTAAGTGCCAAGTAACAGAGACAAAACAGCAAAATAGTTAAAAGGGAAAAATTAAAACACCACAAAGATATTGACAGACTCACAATTATGCTAAGATAATTAACATAATGCTATTTATCCATATGCATCAAGACAGGACAACTTGGCTAAAATAACTACAGTATTAGAGAATCAAAACAAAAGTAATGGCTCAGAATTCCAAAATACTGAGAAATTATAGCACCTCCAAAGACTATAGTTTTTCCCAATACCCAATGATATGCTGCTGAAAGTATTTTTAAAATTCCAGGCCAAATAATAATAACATCAGTTTGTATAACTATAAGCATATGATTCAAAACTAATTAAAGCATTAGGGTTTGAGCATAAAATTAGACAGGTAAATGAAACACAAAGATATTTCTAAGATAAAATCTATACTGTGTAACAGATTAACATTTTAAAAGATTTGTCCATCCAGTGGGGATAAAAACAACCATAATTAGTTTTTAATATAATTATTTAGGAAGCGATGTATCAGATCTATTTTATTACTCATTTTACATTATATATCAGAGCTTTTAAATTTATCTTCCATAAACCAAAGATATCCTCAAATGCAGGGCTAGGGAAGTAAGAAAACAAGTGAGAACTTCCTTATTTTCACAAGTTAAAATTTGTCAGAAATTCTTGTTTAGAGAAAAGATTTTTACCAAAAAGAATTTTCTTTTGGGAATTCTCTGATACAAAAATATATTTAATGGGCAATATCACTGAAAAAATCCTAAACAATACAAATGAATCCATAATAATCCAATAGCAAGCACCTAAAATAACTAGAATTTTTCAAAAATGTAACAGAATAGAAATATAGGAAAGACTGAGAGATGACTACATAAAATTTAGAATTATCTTTTTATCAAAATGAGTCAAAGCAAAAGGCAGTGTCTATATCACACATGAATTTTAATGTATTAGTTCTTTCATTCTAGGAAACTTATATAAATGAATTAAAACCACAAAGTTCTGACTTTGTGTTTTGGGAAAGCAAATTATTTGGACAGTAATGCCAAAGGGAAAAACCCAGGCCAATATCAGAGCACTAATGAGTGGGAGAAATTTCAACCAACTTTAGAACAGGGAAGGCAGATGGAAGATGGTCAAGGCGTTAAAGCAAAGAGATGGTCAGGGCCTGAGATGCAGAGTGGTTGTCTGGCTCAACCAACAGGCCCCAGAGACAAGCTGGTTCTGATTCATCATGGGTGGAGAAGAGGGATTGGGAAGGAGGGCTTCACAGACAGCATGCCCATTAGATTTGAGCACTGAAGTGTCTTCAGCTCAGCTCGGGTCCTCCTTCCCTCACCTGCCCATCCTCATATAGAAAGAATCATCAGAAGCGAAGCCTTCATTTTCTAAGTTAAAAACAAAAACAAAAATGGAGTTTTTATTTCCAAAAAAAGAAAAAGAGCCTCTTGTCTGGGGAGAACTCTGAAGTGGGAGAAAATGGCTTTGTTGCCTTCAGACATCCCTGTGTGATGGTCACTTCCTAGCCAACTTACCATCATGTAAAGGACAGGGATATTGCTACATTCTTCTACTTATATAAAAATATGACTTGACATTGAATGAACCAAGTAATATGAGAGAGAATGATCCAGGAGTACAAGCAATAAATGACCTTCAAAGAAGGGCTGAACTCATGCTGAAGAAAATAAATGAAGACAAAATAAATGGTCTCTAATAATCCCTCATGAATATTCAGAAAACATTGTGACCATAAAGTATAAATAAGATGTTACTAAGAAGAGGAATGCCAGCTGGAGAATGAGAATAACTCATGCAATTTAAATATGATCACTAAATAACTACTGGGGCCAGCAAGATGGGTAGAGGCTACACAAACCTGATAATCTGAATTTGATCCCCAGAATGTGTGTAAATGTGGAAGGAGAAAACTGACTCCACAAAATTGTTTTCTGACATCCACATGTGCACTGTGGTACACAGATGCCCTGCACATACATATCATATGCATATACACATGTGCATGCATAATAATAATATTATTACTATTATTATTATTATTATTATTATTATTATTATTAAGAAACTACTTGTGGTAAACAAATATTTGGGTATGCAACTAGGCAGATCAAGGGAAAATGCCTGGCTTTGTTTCATTGTTAAATTAACAAAATAAAAAGGAGAAGTTAATAAAATTACTCATCCTGGAGAGAATATACCATAGCGTGACTTGTGGTGTTGCACACGTACACAAATCCTTGGAAATTATTCAGCTATAGATGCATCCATGAAAACTGTTAGCCTAGTGCAGGACAGTTTTCTGGTGGCCTTGGAGCAGCATAGTCTTCCTTCCTTCCTTTCTTGTTATTCTCAATAATAATTGGAGAATGTGCTAGAAATGTAATATTTTAGGTTACAGCACCTAACAGAAACTGGGTAAAATGTCCACAAAGTGGGCCACACTCCAGGGCCCCTCAGTCATGGCACAGCTGGGCACCCACAGAGGGTTCCTTACTTGACTGATCTAACCCAGTAACCAGAAAACTGTAACGCTACTTCATACCTAGTAATTCTATTTAATTACCATCAAAATGGAAAATACAAGGAAACCAAATCCAAATGCAGAAACAGCGAGGTTCCCAAATATTTTAGTATAAGAGAATTTTGAAGGGAATGAAGTTGTTTAAACACCGTT
The DNA here is from genome assembly GCF_049852395.1 of Peromyscus maniculatus bairdii. Lineage (NCBI taxonomy): Eukaryota > Metazoa > Chordata > Mammalia > Rodentia > Cricetidae > Peromyscus > Peromyscus maniculatus. The sequence continues at coordinate 28,515,903 of NC_134861.1, forward strand.
TTGTGCATGAGCACCTAGTCTTCAGTGTAAACTTCTAAAATATCCACCAAGGAGCACAGATAATCATGAAAACTCAGCCTGGCAGGTTCTACTCTCAGAGGTGAATTGCATTGATTTCTCCTGTTTCCGCAGTTATTGGTTGATAAAATCTAGAGACGGTGTTGTTTGGAATGAGTTTTGAAAGATGAATGAGAGCTATATTCCCAATAGTTTTTACTAGTATTTCAGACAGAAATAGCATGGGCAAATATGCCCATCACAAAATCATATAGAGATTCTGAAAGAGTGTAAATAGTTTGGGGTTTCTAAATCTTAAACCATGAAGTTGGGTGAGTGTGGAGGTGAGGATAGAGAGACAGGTAAGGAAGAGCCAGGTCCTTCATTACACCAATAGAAAGTTCTACCTTCAGGTGGTAAAGTGGCAAAAAGAGTTTAAGCAGAGGAGTGGCAGACTATGTTTAGATGCACCTCATCACTGAATTCACGGGAGAGAAGAATGGGAAACACACGGAAAGGTGGGATATGATACAAATAAGGTTATTATCGGACATCTAAAGGGGTATTGTAGGCAGGTAGCTAAATACCTAAAGAGGAGAGGAATATTCACTGAGTTTGTTAGTTTAAGTAGCAGTTAAAATAATGAAAAATGATGAAATTGCTAGACATTTACAGAATTTACAAAGTGAATAGGGATTAGTAAGTGAAAAACTTCTTGGGGTGTCACTGTGGAAAGAATCATAAACACAGAAATGTACAGAGATGATAGAGAAGAAGGAAGCAACAGGCAACGTCAACCAACAGAAGAGAGAGTTTAAGACAGTGTCAATAGTGTCAAATGACCCAAGAAGACAAGAGGCAAAGCATGACAACTTGACTTGGCATCTGGAGGCAACTAAGCCCTCCAGAGGGACTCCATGAAGCCTGAATACTGGAGACCTACAAAGGGAGCAACTTGCTCCCTCTGATCAGACTAATTTAGCACAAGGAACAGTGGTGGAAGCTGAAAAGGGAAAGGATAGGGGTGGGCAGCAGAGGTGTTTGTTTAAGACTTGGGGGTGGCCAAACCTGTGGGGAGGGTGAGTGTTGTCGGTGGCTGGAATGAGAATGAGGCCCCCATAGCTTCATGTATTTGAATGCTTAGTCACCAGTGAGTGGCACTCCTTGAAAGGATTAGGGGGTGTGGCCTTGTTGGAGGGAGTGTGTCACTGGGGGTGGGCTTTGAGGTTTCAAAAGCTTATGGCAGGCCAGTCTCTCTCTCTGTCTCTTTCCCCCTCTCTGCCTTTGGATCAGAATGATGCATGCCACTGTGCTTCCTACCTTGATGATTATGGACTGAGCTTCTGAAACTGTAAGTAAGTTCCCATTTAAATGCTTTCGGAGTTGCCTTGGTCATGGTGTCTCTTCATAGCAATAGAACAGTGACTAAGATGGTAAGAAAATCAGTTGAAAATAAAATACATGGATAACAATAGGAAATTCAGTCTTAGAAAAGACAGAAAGTTCTGAAATCTCAAGCACCTGGTTGGGTCTTCAGCAGGAGGAAAGCAACATAAATTGGACAAGTTCTAGGCTTTACTGCCCTAAACATAGAGTCATGGCATTTGAAAAATCAGGGGGCTCTTTGATTTCTCCCCTCTCTTCCTCTGCAGCAGGTCATACCCCAATCCTTTGATCTTCTTTTAGAAAGGATCATAAGATGCTCATTCCAGCAGGACCCTTAATACCTGTAGGAAGCAATGAATACACATAAATACAGTGACGAATCTGAACAAACAGGCCTTACTAAATCGCCCTCCAATTATTGTCATTAGACGATATCCCCTGCTGTGCAGTCATCCTTTTTTTAAATGAAGGAAGGAATGTTTTATTCATTTTGTATACCAACTACAGATCCCCCTCTCCTCTCTCCTCCTGCCCCTCTAGTCTTCTTCCCCCAAACCCTTCCATTCCCTCCATCAACAAGGTAAGGCCTCCCATGTGGAGTCAGCAAAGCATGGTACATTCAGTAGAGGCAGGTCCAAGCCCCGCCCCCATCAAGGCTTTGCAGTGTCCCACCATAGGCAGTGGGTTCTAAAAAGCTGGTTCATGTACCAGGGATGGCTCTTGATCCTATGTGCAGTCACATTTCTAAATGACTGTCCACTCTTAGTTTATATTTAGTTATGTGTATGTGGGGGAGGTAGGAATGGATACCATGTGTGTATGGGTGCCTGCAGAGACCAGAAAAGGAAGTCAGGTCCCAAGAGTTGGAGATATAGGCATTTTGTGAGACACCTGATGTGAGTCCTGGGTACTGAACTGTGCTCCTGCAGAGAAGCAGAAAGTGTTCCTTTGTGCTGAGCCATCTCACCAGTTTCTGGTCTTCCTATTTGAAGACCTCTATTCATGACACTTGCATTGAATACATGTACATGCTTTCCTCTTCTTTGTCTTATTATAAGGTATGAACTTTTTGAAAAGTGAAAAAAAAATTGTAAGAGGAATCTTAAAATGTCTTATTAATTAAAAACCTGGAGACAGATATTGGGGTGAAAAATGAGAGATCAGAGAAGCAGAAAGAAGCCAGCCACATTCTTACCACTAGGAAATCTTCAGTCAAAGACAGAGCTACTTCCTGTATTCTCATGTCTACAAAACTTCCTGTGCACTGTCATCTTACTTCTTCTCTCTGCCCAGATACATCACTTCCTGTCTGTCTATACAGACCTCTAGACCTCTATGGTTAATTAGCACTGGGATTAAAGGTGTGTGCCACCATGGTTGGCTCTGTTCCCAGTGTGGCCTTGAACTCACAGAGATCTGGATGAATCTCTGCCTCTGAAATGCTAGGATTACAGGCGTGTGCTACTACTGCCTGACCTCTACGTTTAAATAGTGGCTGGCTTTTCCTCTGATATCTGCTTGCATGGGCAAGCTTTATTTATTAGAGCACAAATAAAATATTACCACATTTCCCTTTTTTGTCTAAAATAAAAAAAAGTTATAACTAATATAAGAAAAACTATATACAATAAGTACAATAACTATATACAATATATACAGGCAATAAATACATCAACAATTTCTAGTCTATTTGCATTTGACAAATTCAGAGAAAATATCCCATTATCTATCCTATCTTTGTGAATCCAAAGGATTATATCTAATTTACCTTCTATCCTAATTTGCATTACCAACCCAAAACTATCTTTTGATGTCTTTCAAACTTATACACTTTACATTTCTTTAATGAGTTATTTTCTGAAATTATTAACAAGGAAAACTATAACTATCTAATCTTCAACTCCCACAGAGATCTGAGAAGGAAATAATATTAACTGAGTAAGAAGGAAATGCAAATAAGCAACTTCCAAAAAATGTGAGAAATGACAGAAACAACTGGCTACCTGGACAGTCACCCAAGGTTCCTCTGCAACATTGGAGCATCCATCTTCAGCCTACAGGCCTAGTATATCTGACAGACTCATCTGTGAAGCAGGATTTTCTGAAGAGCTATCCTACCTTGTCTTAGCAAGGTTCAGCAGTCACTTTATTGTGTCCTGCTTGTCCATTTTGGACAGAATACTGTCGGCAGTCGATGTAAGGGCACTTTCTTGCCCAGTGGCTGACTTTTGCCACAGTGAAAGTAAACTCCACATGGAGTTTCTTCAAAGTCCATCATCTTCTCTGAAGTAGACTGGTGCTGCCAGGAGCAGACATGTCTCATAGCCATAAAAAATAAAATATCTATGTTATTAAAACATCTTAAATATCATATTCTGTAGATCTTTGAAGTGTTTGTTGATGACCTGTCTATCTAAAATATATCTCTGCTTGACCTTGAAAACATATTAATATGACTACAGGTTCGATTATAATGATTAACTACTAACCTGCATTTCTTCATTATCCTAAATAGGGGGTAATAACTTTTAGGGAGTAGAAAATTGCATTACACTATTAAATGAACTGTATAGGTACAATACATTGAATAAGATTAGAAATACATATATAGTTTTTCTAACAAAATCAATCTCAAATTCATATCAATATACAAAATGTGTATACAATATACAAAAATCCAATCCAATGTAAAATATTTAAAACTAGTAGTTGCCTTCTAAAAGTAGATTCAATAATCTACCCTTTTATCTTAGTATATCCATATTCTCTTTTTTCTTTTCCAAGTAGATTCAATAATCTACCCTTTATTTTATCATTTCTATATCTTTTTTTTCAAACAAGATCCCTGAATGTAATTTCCTTTGTTTATGTTTTTCCTGACCATTAACAATTAACATCTTGTAACCAACCATCCTAAACAATGACAATTATCCATAACCCACTGAATGACCAAAAACCATCCACCCCACCTCTTGAGAATATGGGCATTGTGTTCTTAAAATTACTTTCTGCTGACTGCAGGCAAAGGCATCTTTAGGGGATCCTGAAAAGAAAATTTTTGGGTTAATTGTCAAGTCCTGGGAGAGGTAGCTGTATCATTTGTTGTCCAGTCTCTGCATAATTTGAAAGTGTAGGGCTTGTCTCAAGTCCTTGCTTGATAGTCTGTGAGGCTGGATCATCTCAGCTAGCCATCTTGAAATTGTCCTGAGCAGTTTGTAGTCCAAGGCCTATCTTTGGGTAGTGTTTGTCGTCAGCTTAATGGTATTATTATTGTTCTGATGGAATCATCATTGTGGGTCCACATCATCTTTTTGGAGTCTTCAAATTTGCTGTTAGGTGTGGTCATGATTCCCTGCAGAAAACTGATAGAGACTCAAACCTGAAATCTTGTACAAGCAGCTAGATGAAGCCTTTTTTCTAGAATTAGTTAGTACTCAATATGACCATTAATATCATGACAAAAGTTTAAAATATATATGTATTAAACTTATAAATTTTGATGTAAAATTCATACCTTAAGAAAAGTTTTAAAGAATCAAAATGGAACCAAAGAATTATGACATTAGTGGCAATAAAATAGTTCCTTAATTTTGGTTTCCTTCTATCCCATAACAAATGGCCCTTCTGACATGATACAGAGATTTGCATTTTCTTCTAACAAGCAATGTTTGGGTTTAGAGGAGAGAGCTGCGTTCCAACTCCAAAGCCAGTTCTAATTTTTAATTGAACTTAGACCACATAAAGACTATTTGTCTTAAGTGTCTGTAGAGAACAGCAGAAACCAACATTTAGGAAGACTTATGAAATTTTATCTTGTTAGATATGTGATATACAAATAGGCCAATTTGCTCTTTTTCTTGGGACATTTTTTTCTACATGATTTGTTCTTTTTTCTTCAGATACCTCATTCATCCAGTGTTCTTCAGATTCCTTAGCCTTCATTCTCCTGAAAGACAAAAACAAAAAGCTTTCCCCAACCCTAACTTTGAGGAGGTTTTCTTTCAGCAAGTTATATTTGATTAAATGAAGAGCATTTGTTAGTGGTATAAGTTAGTTTAAATTGGATGTTCATGCTGGTTAAGAGGTCTCTCTTGTTCAAATTGAACCTTTATCAATTTTGATGATATCCATAGCTTTTCTTCTCCTGTAGAAACAAGAAGCAAAATCTTGTCCCCAGTGTAACACATATCCTGGTTTCCATTCTGAAGTCAGCATATCTTTAAAGTACATAGGCTGATTTAATTCTGTAGTTTTTTTCTATTATCCAATGTCTCTCCACAGCTGTTGTTCTTTTCTCATTAGCATTGAGAAAATTAAAAGTTAATAGAGCATTATGTAATCTACTTCTTGGGATTTTTGTTACCCCTTTCTGTTTATTTAGCATATCCTTTAGAGTTCTATTTGATCATTCTATAACTGCTTGGCCTGTAGGATTATGTGGTATACCTGTAATATGCTTTATATTGTAATAGGCAAAAAACTGTTTCATTTTACCAGAGACATATGCTGGAGCATTGTCAGTTTCAATTTGTGCAGGTATACCCATGATGGCCACAACTTCTAGCAAATGAGTGATTACAGAATCAGGTTTTTCAGAACTCAAAGTAGTTGCCCATTGAAATCCTGAATAAGTACCAATGGTATGGTGTACATATTTCAATTTTCCAAATTCTGCAAAGTGAAACACATCGATCTGCCAGATTTCATTTCTCTGAGTACCCTTTGGGTTACATTCTGCTGGTGATGGAGCCTGATTGTAAAAGGAACAAGTAGGACATTTCCTTACAATCTCCTTGGTGTGTTGCCAGGTTATGGAAAAATCCTTTTTTTAAATCTTTACTATTGATGTGATATCTTTATGAAATTCTGAGGCCTCCAGCACATTTCCTTTCAATAATTTATCAATCTCATCATAACCTTGTGGTAGAGGGCCTGGCAGACCATATGTGAGTTATATATAAGGGATGATTCCTATTCCTGATTATATATTGTAACTGAATAAATAGTGAACTTAATTCTGACTCATCAGGGATAAATTCTGTTTCAATATGTAAGACAACTTTTTCAGCATATTGAGAGTCAGTAACTATGTTGAGAGGTCCCAAAAAATCCATTAATATCAACATAAAAGCATATAATTACAATTTTTGGACAGAATTATAAGAACTTTGAACCACTTTACTTAAATTTTCTGATTTATAACCTGCTTTTCCTTGTTTGTTTGCATCTGTATAAAATGTTAGGGGCTCCAGATATTGGTGTTTCCCATACAATGAGAGGCAGGATCCAGTTAGCTTTCTTTATAAGTTGAATTCTATCACTTTTGTGATATTTGCTGCTAATCTCTCCCTAAAAATTACAAGCTCTTTAGCAAGGTTCACTTTCTGCCTATAATTTGTCAGTTTCATCACTAGTTAAAAGTACTACAATTTCTGCAGAGTCTATTACTGCTAATTGACGAAGTCTCAATTTTCCTTTTAAAATCAACTCGGAGATCTTTTCCATATATGTTTTTATTTTTTACTTTGTTTATTTGGTAGAAATATTCATTTTAATATAATATTTTCCCTCTGCATTAATATTCCTGTAAGAGAATGCTTAGAGGGTAAAATAAACAAAATGCAATCAATCTTTGGATCCCCATGATCCACATATGCTTCCTGTATTTTCTTTTCCACCAAAGCCAGTTCTCACTCAGCTCCAGAAGATAATTCTCTTGGACTATTTAAATCCTTGTTACCTTCTAAGGTTTTGAACAAATTACTCAGTTCATCATTTTTACCCTAACAACAGTTCATAGCTAGAAAATGTCTCTGAATAATCTTTGAAAGTCATTAAGAGTCTGTAATCAATCTCTCCTAATTTGCACCTTTTGTGGTCTAATTTTTTGTAGCTCTATTTTATATCCTAAATAATTAATAGAATCTCCTTTTTATATCTTTCCAGGAGCAATTTGTAACCCCCAACAAGGCAAAATTTTCTTTACTTATTCAAACATTCTTTCTAAAGTATCTGCATTTGAATCAGCTAGTAAAATATTGTCCATGTAATGATAAATTATAGATTTAGGAAATTGTTTATGTATTACTTCCAATGGCTGTCATATAAATTGTTGGCATAGGATTGGGCTATTTAACATTCCCTGTGGGAGAACCCTCCATTGATATCTCTTAACTGGTTGAGAATTATTATAAGTAGGCACCAGGAAGGCAAATTTTTCTCTGTCTTTTTCTTGTAAGGGTATTGAGAAGAAACAGTCTTTTAAATCAATAACTATAATAGGCCATCCTTTAGGCAATAGAGTAGGCAATGAATTCCAGATTGTAGATAGCCCTTTGACTGAATAACCTTGTTAATTGCTCTTAAATCTGTTTCCATTCTCCATTTCCCAGATTTCTTTTTAATAACAAATACAGGAGAATTCCAAGGGCTGGTTGATTCTTCAATACGCTGAGCATTCAACTGCTCTTGTACCAGCTGTTCTAAGGTCTGCAGTTTCTCTGTTGTTAAAGGCCATTGTTGAACCCATACAAGCTTGTCTGTTAACCGTTTTAAAGGTAGAGCTGTTGGTGTCTTTGAAAGATCATCAGTTATTGTGCCCTGTTCTTGTACAATCAAATGGCTGGAGACTATTCTTTATAATACCTTCTAATATTTTTCTCAGAAACATGTGTTAGTTTGTGGTTTGTTTCTGAGGTTGGAGGAATGTTAATCTGGGTATTCCATTGTTGTAACAAATCTGTCCACATGGATTCATAGCTATATTAGCCACATATGGCTTTAATTTACCTCTCTGTCCTTCTGGCCCTATACATTCAACCCATCTTGCACTCTGTTTCACTTAAGATGATGTTCCAGTCCTGAAAAGGTGAACATTTAGCTTCTGAAGAGGCCAATTTGGATGTCAAGATTCTTGTACAACTATTATTATATCCACACCTGTGTCGGCAAGACCATCCATGAGAATGTCATTTATTTGTGTTTTTAATTTTGGCCTTTGTTCTTTTATAGAAGTTTGCAAAAAAATTTGCTTTATGATTTCTCCAAATTTTTTGTTCTCCTTGCTATATCTGTTCTATCACCCTGAGCAATATGGTTTTTTTTTGTTTTGTTTTGTTGGTTTTTTTTTACAATAGGCAATTGGTTATTTAATATCACTGAGAAGGGGTTTCTTCTATGATAGAAGGAAAAGACTGAACTGAATTTGCTATGGGGGCCTGCGAGAGGACCCTCAAGGAGCTTCCTGATGGCAAAGGCAAAGGATTACCTTGTCTGTCCTTTGTTGATCTACATGCATTAGTCCAATGTTTGTCTTTACCATACCTTATGCAATCCAGAAAGGAGGGGCATTTTGTTGACATTGTTCTTTGAAAAATCATTATTTCTAGGAATGTCTGTTTTACAGTCACTTTTTAGGTGACCTTGTTTACCATAATTAAATCATCTGACATTATTATTTTTCTTCAAACCTCTGGAAAATACCTCTCCTATCCAAGTATCATCATGGTCATAAGGTTCAATATTCATTGTATCTCAGGTCCATTCCTTCAAGGGTGTTGATTTTGCCTTTAATGACCTAATTACCCTTTTGCATGTTGTATTAGCATTTTCAAAAGCTGGAGATTCAAATATTAGCTGTCTAGCTTCTGAATTTGGTATCATTCTATTTACTGCTAAAAACAGCCTTTGTAAGAATTCAGTGAAGGTTTCTTTTGGGCCCTGTATAACTTTTGTAAATGACTCAATTTTTTTTCCTACTTCTTTAATCCTTCCCCAAGCATTCAGGTCTACCATTCAGCATAAAATTAGTATGTGGTAATCACATAAAGATTGCCTTTGTATATCAGCATAATTGCCTTCTCCAAGAAGTTCATCTTGGGGAATTTCCATACCCCTAACCCTACATCATTGTTCAATAGTCTTAGCCTCCTCTTTCCACTAGGTCCTCCATTGTAACTGTGGACCAGCCTCTAGGACAACTGTAACCAAATCTTTCCAGTCCTGAGGGATAATTCTATTACAAGTTGAAAATGAGTTTAACATCTGCTTTACAGAGAATGCACCGGGCGGTGGTGGCGGACACCTTTAATCCCAGCACTCGGGAGGCAGAGCCAGGCGGATCTCTGTGAGTTAGAGGCCAGCCTGGGCTACCAAGTGAGTTCCAGGAAAGGCGCAAAGCTACACAGGGAAACCCTGTCTCAAAAAAACCAAAAACAAAAAAAAAAAAACCAAAAAAAAAAAAAAAAAACAGAGAATGCATAACATATGAGACTATAGCTTCTTTAAGTCTCCTCAAATCTAACATTTCCACAGAGGTCCAGTTAGCTTATACACAGCCTTGAGCATTTGGCAGTTCCTGTAAGGTTACCAGATAGATTAATGTTGCCTGTTTGAAAACCTTAGACTCTTTCTCTGTAACTGTAAAATTCATTGCTTAGATAGGTTCACCTTTAATTTCTTCTGTCTGGGTCTGAATATCTCTATGATCTGTCTTAACAAGTTTTTCTAAACTTTTATCTTGGCACTCAAATTATCCAACCTTTTTAATGATCAAAGAAAAATGATCAAACAATAATATTCATAATTAACATTATGTAAATCCCATCAACATTAATCATCCTCTCATTTAATTGTTCCATTTTCAGACTGCCTAATGTGTTATCAAACAGAGACAAAATTACCCCCATTGTAAAAATATTTCCCATTTTTTAATGTGGGGAAAAAACTCCTTTAACTAATTTCTCCCATTAAGGTATCTTAATTGATTCATCAAGTCTGCTGACTAAGTAGAACAGTAGAAGTCTGAGGGAGTTTCAAAGCAGTTACCTAATGTGGTAGCAGTCTGAAATAGAAATACAGAGAAAGCCCACAGCCCACCAGGAGAGAAGAAGCCAGAGAGACTCCAGCCCATGTGTAGTGGAGACTCCAGCTGCATGCAGCTTAAGCCTGAGCTGGGAGCCTGCAAGGCCACAAGTGGCTTTTTAGTGAATTCTTGTCACAAATGTTGGGGGCCAGATGTAAAACAAATCTTAAAAGGTCTTATTAATTAAAAACCCAGAGCCAGATATTGGGGTGAAAAATGAGAGATCAGAGAAGCAGAATGAAGCCAGGCACACTCTTACTGCTAGGAAATCCTCAAAGACAGAGCTACTTCCTGTATTCTCATGTCTACAAAACTTCCTGTGCACTGTCATCTTACTTCTTCTCTCTGCCCAGATACATCACTTCCTATCTGTCTGTACAGACCTCCAGACCTCTATGGTTAATTAGCACTGGGATTAAAGGCGTGGTGCCACCATGCCTGGCTCTATTCCCAGTGTGGCCTTGAACTCACAGAGATCTGGATGAATCTCTGCCTCTGAAATGCTAGGATTACAGGTGTGTGCTACTACTACCTGACCTCTACATTTAATATAGTGGCTGGCTTTTTCCTCTGATCTCCATGTAAACTTTATTAGAGCACATATAAAATAACACCACAAAAGATATTAATTTTCTTTCATACTTCTTTGTGATTTTTTTTTATCAGAGTGCAAACAAAGTCCCCCACTACCACAAATTATGCAGTAATGTTTCCCACATTTGGGAAATCTCAGGACTAGCACATCCAGAGTGCAATGGATAAGCCTCATCCTGGAAAAATCACCTTCAAGATCATGTTATCTCTCCTGTCAGGTAAGTAAGTATTGCTTCTTTGTGATTTAAGAAAAGCAAGGATGAATGGCAGATGTACATGAAGTGGTAGAGGTGAGGTAGATCAGGAATAAAGCTAATGTCTCTGAAGTAGGAGGCAAGCATATTTGTTAATGAAGTCAAAGAAGACACAGGATGTTGAAAAACTCAGATGGGAACGGCAGACGCTAGGGTGCAATTAAGATTACAGTAGAGTACTGAGGGCCAACATTCCATGTTGTAAATGTATGATGATACTAACTAACTTGAATGGTCATGGGGATATTTCTTAGCTATTCTCAGTATCCTAAGTACACATAAAAACATGGTATGTCACATTGGCCATGCAAAGTGAGATATTGTTGAGTAGAAGGTTTGTGGACTGGAGATCTTTGGGAGGAAATTGTTCAAGGTATAAACCACATAGGTAAGGTCAGTTAATAGTCTGGCTAAAAGGGTAGGGTTATTAGATAAGAGAAATATGAATGCATCAAGGATTGTTGTCCTTTCCTTTAGTCGAATCAAAGAGAATTTATTCATTATTTTTCTCTTGCTTGAGTCAACACCATGATCAAAAGACACTTATTGGAGAAAGAGTTTATTTTAGCTTATAGTTACAGAGAAACAAAATCCATTATGGTGGGAGGGAGACAGGCCAGCAGGAGCAGAAAGCTAAGAGATAACATCTTCGACTGCAAACAGGAAGCAAAGAGAGTGAAGTGGAAGTGTGTGGTGTGCAAAGTCTCAATGTCTGCCCCAGTGGCAGATTTCCTTCAAAAGAGGCATCATGTCCCCAAATAACACCACCAAATGGGGGCAAAGTGCTCAAATATCTGAGCCTGTGGGAAACACGTTCATTCAATCCACCATTAGAGCAGTTGAGGTAAAATGGATGCTTTATTACTATAAAAATAATCCCTAGGGTTTTGTTGTTGTTTGTTTGTTTTAATGATTACCTGAATAATTGATCTCAATAAAATCTAGACTTACCTGGGAGGCAGGCTTCTGTGCACGGCAGTGGGAGATTGTCTTGATTAGGCCATGGGAAGTGGGAAGACCCACCCAAGGCAGGTGACACCATTCTCTGGGCCAGATTTCATGAGAGAAGAGAGTGAGCTGAGCATCAGGCATTACCTCCACTTCTGGGCTGTGGATACAATGTGGCCAGCTGCCTTAGGCTCCCACTGTTGAGTATTCCCACCTGATGGTCTGTAACCCTGAGCAATGAGAGAAAATAAACCTGTCCACTTTAAATTGCTTTTGTCAGGGTGTTTTATCTCAGCAACATAAAAAATACTAAAGACAGTTACTGTTAATTACAAATGTGGAAGAATTTTATTTTAATAACTATCAAGAGATTAAAAGACTATTTTCACAAAGTGAAAACTTTAATTTTGATCTATAAAAATCTTTTGATATGTCTGAAATATGTTCTGCCTTACTACCTGGGCCCCAATGACAAAGGAAGGATCTCCAGAAAAATCTATTTTTATATTCATGCACATCAGGCTTTCCATATAAAGAGTTTGTGGGAGAGATAGGAAAGAAGAAGAGGACTAAGACATTGAAAAAGGAGTTATAGGGTACTTTGAGGTTGAAAACTGCAGAAAATGAAATACGGCAACAAGAAATTTGGTTGGCTTTGAAGCCAAACGTATATAGGAGAAAATTATCACAATTAATTAAAAAGTATATTCAAGCATTAAACAATGAACACTTAAGTGGCATTGTTCTGGAAAAGAAGGCCAAACTGATTGAATGAATTCTTCACACAGGTAGACTGCAAAGTGCCAGGCAAGAATCGGCTACAAATAGTTGAGATTAATTAAGGCATGAAATCAAATGCCAAAGTACTATAACTAGAATTTAACTGAACCAAAAGATCCTAATATTGGAGAAAACAAGAGCAAAATAGAAACTTTTTACTCTGAAAGAAAAGGGTTTCCAGGAGGGCAGCATACTTGCCTGGCACGTTGCACACGAGCATTGGCGTTGGCTAGTTCAAATCTAATGCAGCCCTCTCTGTGACTGCACCATTAATAAGGTCTTCAAAATGGTTTCCCTGAGCAGTTTCCTCTTTTGGTTTTTCACGGTTTAATTAGAAACGTCTTTAAGAGCTGGTTTTACTGTGGTTGTATCACAGCTGCCTCTTCAGCACTCTGTGGTTTAACGACAAGGGCGATAAAGTGAAATCCCCAGTCCTTATTGTACTATCGAATAGAACCCACACATTTCCTGCTTTTAGTGCCCCTGAGTCATCATCTTATATTTGTTCATCAACATTTTAAGTGTCCCTCTTTAAAAAATGTAATTTGATAGTTAATTTTCTAAACTTATTATTCTTTTATTTCTTCACAAAGTAATAACATTTCATATCCATTGGACGGGTATCGTCCTGCACCCGACTCCTTGTTTCTAACAAGAAAAGCTTTTATTCTCTATTTTTACCTTATAATATTATTCTTGTTATTTTTCCTTAGAGATTTGGTTAAACTTAATTCTGCAAAGGATTCATGGGCACCAGTAAATGAATTAGCTCCTTTGTGCCATATCCTTCTATAGTTTTAGAACATACATAAACACTATAGTGGTTGTATTGAAATTTATAGCATGAAATTAAAGGTCTAGGAGAAAATTTAAATATACAGCTGGAAAATTAAACACACAGAACACCTGCTTTCATATAAATTTATTTTTCTAGTAAAAATGATTCTCCATTTATTTATTTAGTATTTATTTATTTGTTCATATCTATCTATCTATCTATCTATCTATCTATCTATCTATTTTCACATTCAAAGAATTTTCTAGGTGAAATACTGATTGAGATTTGTGAGAATCAAATGGATGATGAAGAACAAAGGCTATTCTCTTGCGTTCTCCTTTCAAGGCTGGAAATGTTCAGGTCAGCATTCTTGTTTATCATGTAAACACCCACAGCAGTGGGAACATGCCTGGCCACATCAGCCACTCCTACCTTCATCTCCATGTGTAGTCATGAAGCTGGTCTTGGAGTACCAGCTCAGGAGCCCAGCTCTGCTGGCTCCTGTCTTCATCTGTCCTGCCTTGCCGGATAACGTGATTTGGGGCAAGTTATTGGACTTTTCTCTAGTCTTCATACAATGTGGCAGTGGCTTTCCACTGATGCAGTTCTCTGGATGAATTTTTACCATCTTTAAAATACTTAGGACAATGACTGGCACATGACTGACAGGCATGACTACTTCCCTGGCAAGAAAGTTTGTTTACTTTTTATGCTAGTCAACTTCTGTGGTGATGTTGTGTCCCCCAACATATCGTGCACCCTAATAAACTTATCTGGTGTCAGAGAACAGAACAGTCACTAGATAGACATAGAGGCCAGAAAATGGTGGCACACACATCTTTAATCCTAGCATTCCAGAGGCAGAGATTCATTGCGATCTCTGTGAGTTCAAAGCCACACTGGAAACAGCCAGGCATGGTGACACACACCTTTAATCCCAGGAAGTGATGGCAGGAAGGTAGATGAGGCGTGAGGACCAGGAGCTAGAGCCTGGTTTAGCTTTTAGTCTTTTGAGCAGCAGTTCACCCGAGATCCAGTTGAATGAGGACTCAGAGTCATCTAGTCTGAGGAAACAGGATCAGCTAAGGAATTGGCAAGGTGAGGCTGTGGCTTGTTCTGCTTCTCTGATCTTTCAGCTTTCACCCCAATACCTGGCTCTGGGTTTGTTTTTATTTTATGAGACCTGTTAAGATTCGTGCTACAAACTTCCCATCTTTATGACAAAATAAATGAGAAAAAAATAACTGAAAAAAAAGAAAGGAAGAAGGAAAGAAAGAAGGAAGGAAGGAAAGAAGGAGAGAAGGAAGGAGAGAAGGAAGGAGAGGAGGAAAGGCGGGCTATGCTAGCTCATCATTTTGGAGGATTGGGTCCATGGTCAGTCGGTCCCACTGAGGCCAAGTGAAGTCAAGCGTCATGGCAGAAAGCAAAGGTGTTCACCTCACTGTCATCGGACAGCAGAGATTTGAGAAGAGGTTGGGGATAGATATACCCTCTGTGAGAAAACACCTCAGTGATTAGGGCCACTCAAATGTTCCCACAGTCAATCGATGGCACGACCAGTGAGCATCAAGCCTTTACCATAAAAGACTGGAGGAACCTCCCAGAACATCTATCCTTCTTGCCTTTTTTTTTTTTCCTTTAAATGCACAAGTAGCTCTTCCCTAGATTTATTCACTAATTTATTATTTTACTCAATAGGGATTGCTTGAGCACTTGCTACATTCCAGAAACAGAACTAGACTGGGGAACCTTAAGAGGAAACTGGAGCCACACGGCCTGCAGTAGCTGGAGTCTGGATTACCCAACTAAAGGAGCAGTGCCAGAGAGCCAGAAGGTGGGGAACGCACCTGGGAAGCCCAGCAGGTGCCATTCATACCACCCTCACTTTTTAGCTCCTCCACTATTTTATTAGGGCTTTGCAGATTTGCTAAATGGGTTTATTTGACTCCAAAGAAAGGTGGTGGAGTGCCTCCAGAAAAGGTGATGGGGCGCCTAGCATCTGTGTACATAGAGCACTCCAGCTGATTTTGATACAAAAGTCTAAACGTCTTAGACAAAATGGACAAGAATGAATGATAATGCTGGCAGGATGTCTCAGGGTAGCTCCAGCACATCCAAACTGTAAGCAAATTGGCACCTCATTCCAGTAGCACATTGTAAAAGAAGAGAGACTCATCCCTGAAAGGGGATTACTCAATCTGTCACTTCAGATGCAGCATACATCCTATGCTGGAGAGAACCAAGAGCCCCATACTTGAACACTCGCCAGTGAGGGAATTTTTATAGTATTCCTTGTTTATATTGCCTAAGGAGTCCAGTGTCAATGGTCATATTCTTGGGGTCAGTCCGGAATGATCCTTTCTGCTGTTATATTTAATTTCCCACATTTTTTAACCTCAAAGCTCTCTTTGATTCTCTTTCTGATGTCTTATTTCACTTCTGCTTCCCCAATCCCCGACTTTGCCATTCTATCTGGAAATACCTGGAGCTCATTTTATGAAAATAATGCAACAGTGATAAGGTTCAAAGGAATATCCACCCGAAGGAACACTTGTATTTTATGGTGAGGAAACCTTTAAGAAAATACAAAGTAAAGTTTGGAATTTTAGACACAAGATCACTGATGGTGCACAGCTGGGTTTTGTTGCTATCCCTTAAATGACACTATTCTGGGTGACTATGGTTGGCAGCCATTACGATCTTCAGGGTATTCAATTCCCATATGCCATCACTCTATACGTTGTTTTGCTTAAAGTGCATGGTTCCTGTTCAGAGCTCAAACACTGTTTCTAAGGAATGGGGGAGCAAAATGAAATTGTCCACAATAGTTTTAAAAGGCAATTGTTCCTCTTTATCCATGGCAGAATAATAACAATAATTGTCACCATTTAAATAGTGCCTTTCATCCTCCGACCCCAAGGCACTTCAACAGGGAGGCTACACATTATTTAAGTGAATTTCTTTTGGGAGACAGGGCAACTGAGAGACATGTAATACATGGTTAGCTATGCTAATTTTGTTTTCTTTAACAAATGCAAAATAAATAGCCTCCTAAAAAGCCAGATAATATCTTGGAGATAAACCCTTTCTAAAGTAGGTTATTCTAAACAGATGTGCCTTCTTCTATGTCAATGTGATTTTTAAAATTTTATTCAATATACATGCAAACCCCAGACTTAATACTGAATTTTCAGCCTGTTTTATCAAACACAAGCACATAGAAAAATTGTTTTAATGAACAGAAAACCTACAGCTTTTTGGAGCTTTGCTGTTTCCTAAATTTTATGAGTAAATTTTGTGGAAACTGTGTAAATAGAGCATAATTATTTTAAAAATAGGAGTCTTTGTTATTAACCGCCTAACTGTCGGGAGTATACAAAGCACCCTGCTGCATAGACAAAGGACTGAAAAAAAGTTACCTGGAGAGAGTTTTTGCTATTGAAAGAATAAAAACTAAGCAATAAAATGAACTTTTGGTTCACAGATGCAAATACTGAATGCTAAACCTGGCTGAGGGGAAATCACTTTCGCCTGATAACCAGATTACTTAGAACAAAAATAGAGAAAATTAAGAACTGAAGAGCAGAAAATTAAGGTAGAGGCAATTTAAAGAGTAAGTAGATGATGTAGGCTTTCATTTTCTTCCCCCCCTGTGTCCAGCTAATTAAAATTACAATCAAAATGAAAGAGTCTAAACTTGTAAATATCTTTAGCTAATGATTTTGTCTTTTTAATCATCCTCACATTCACAGTCTTCTTTTATTCATTTAGGTCTTTACAATAAAATGAAATTGTTTTTCCCCTGTAAAAATCCTTCTTCTGATTTTTGTTATCGGCTTCTCTGTGTCCCCTAGCTCTTTTATTCTTCCTCTTCTCCTTGGAGCTTTTCAGTGTTTCTTTGAACATACTTCACAAAAGGTAAAAGATGCGTGTTGAGTGTTTGTTTTATTTAAACATTTAAATGTTGGGGGCTGGACAAGTAGCTTGGTTGAAGCACATGCTTCACATACAGGAGGCCCTGAGTTCAGTCTCCAGTACCAAGCAATTATAAAACAAACCAAACTATCAAATTCTGTTATAAACACAGTACTTCAAGGCTGCCTCACACATAAAAAGAATAATTCCTTGTTATAATATATATATATATATATATATATATATATATATATATATATATATATATATCTTGTATAATTAAATGTGTACATCATTGTCTTATATAATGCAATCATTACAAATTAGCTTACAGAAATTAATTTAATTCATATTTTGTACCATAAATGCTTTGTTATTGCTATCTTTGCCATAAATATTCTTTACATTCAATATTACCCCATAGCTAATAAAAATTAGCAAGACTATTGATCTGGTTTTTTTGTTGTTTTAATATTTTCATTCTACCCATCTGCATCAGCACCAGTCTATTCCAAGTACCATCATAGCACAGTCAGCTTGTAGCAGAGCTTTATCCTTCTGCTTTAATGAATAAAAAGCAAATCTTGAAGAAAAAAAGCCTTAGGAAAGCACATTTCAAACTATCATGAGTTATCTCGTTACCTAGTTAGAAGTGCGCAGAAGTAGTTACCAGCGTAGCCTCTTAGCCAACCTCTGCGCTCACCCTGGCTCTCCTGTATTGCTATGGTGGTTAGTGAGATTGTATATCCTAGGTGACTTTGGATACTGTACTGATTTTTTTATCCTAAAAAACAAGTTGTAATCCTGTCATTTCTTAAAGTCTCACAGATTCTTCCCCTGACTCTTAGTTAAAATTCCTTACTTTGAGGCACTGACTTCAAGACCTTCTAAGATTAAAAGAATTATTTCTCCTGAGGCTATTCTTTATACAACAATACAACAGTTTCTTAAAAATTGCACGCAGCTTTCTGACTCAGGTGGATACCCTTGTACACATTATTCTCTTCTTTTTTGCCCAACAAAGTCCTATCCATTCTTGGTATGATACTTTATCATCCGGACTAGATCAGGCCTGAGATAGAGACTTACTTTTGCATTGATTTCTCCTTGTCCTTTGTGAGAGATACTATAAATGCACCACATTGTATCTGCCTCCTCATTTAGCTATAAGCTCCCTCCTGGCTAGGGCTTTGCTGGTTCTTGCTCACTGCTTTAGCTCCAGACACTCCTTATATAAGCAGGTTATCACTGAATATTTTCATAGGAAGAAATCAAATACTGAAGGAATAAACAAGCTTTGTGGAAGAACCCAACATGAATATAAGCTAGAGTGAGATTTCTTGACATCCATCATCCCACTATTACTAACTGAGATTTGACCAAACATTCATCTCGGCTTCATTTGAGCACCAATTAAAGTATGGGCATCACTAGATTCTAGCATCTGCTATAAATAAACGTGCATATGGATAGGAGCAATTTGTAGGTCCATTCTGTAATGGCAGATGCTGGAATATTGGATAATTTTGTTATTGGTAGAGAAGGCCAATACCCATTACTTGTGACTAATTATTATATCTGACAGATTAATACCTATTACTTCAAAATGCATAATTCAAGGAAAGACAAAATAGAGAATGCTTGAAGCCCATAAGAGATAATGGCCGCCTTCAAAGTTCATGCTCCCCCTGAGTGAAGGGCCAAGTTAAGCTAGCAACTATTAGAACCACTTGGCTTATATAGTAATTTAGGGTTTTGAAATTCACACTTGCTGGGCTCTAGAGGCAATTCATTTTATTATAGAGCAATTTCCAGTTCAACTGCAGTTTGGCTGCAGCATGAAGACGGATCTGACTCCCTCCTGTCATCACAGAATGCAGTTCCCACTCAAGGCAGTACTCTGGTGATCAATTCTGTTGAGTATGTGCCTCAGATATGTTAACCGTCTCAAATACTACAATTCACAGGAAAATGTGATGCTCAAAATTGTGTAACTCACTTTTTTATTGCAATTCTATGACTCTAAGTTTACTGAAAATTAATGAAATGAAGTCAAAATGTGTATATGTGGTAATCTATTTAATAAATATTTGAGTTTCCATTATTGTCAAGGGAGTAGCAAAGCATTGTAGTCATGCCAGAGAAGAATGCTTCTCTCATGAAGTCTGTATACATTAGTGAAGGGGAACAGACAATAAACAAATAAATACTAGGTTGGTGCAGAAGGAATTGCATTTTGGGGCTGTGAATTTTACTCATTATAACTAGGTTCAGATACATCTTTATGAATAAAAACAGAAACCATTACAATGAATGTATTTTTTCCCATGAGATAAATTTGTTTATTCCAGTATCATAAAAATCCATACTTCAGGATGTAGTGAACTCTTGGAAAGCATTCCATTCATCTTGCTGGCTGGGGAAGTATTCTCCTTGCAAAAAGTTGAGATAGTTGAGATACTTGAAGAAGTGGCAATTGGCTGGATAGAGGTCAGATGAATATAATGGGTGACACAAAATTTGGTATCCTAATCTGTTCAATTTTTGGAGCATTGTTTGTGGGGCATGTGGTTGAAAATTGTCATGGAGAATTGGGTCCTTTTTGTTTACCAGCCTCAGCTACAGACATTGCAATTTTCAGTATTGATCAAACTTCTCAGATATCATACTTCTGTCACTGGGTTCAGAAAGCTGTAATGGGTCAGACCACAGTGACCATGACCTCTTTTGGTGCCAGTTTGATTTGGGAAGTGCTTCAGAGCATTGTCTCAGTCCAGCCACCAAGCTGGTCATCATCAGATGACCACACACAATCCACTAGTCATCACATGTAATAATCTAACAGAAAAGTGTCTCATTGTGGATTGGAGTAAGAGACAAGACAATTCAAAACAATGAATTCTGTTTTACTTCTGGTCAGCCATATAAGGCACACATTTATTGGCAAATTTTACTATTTCAGTTTTGCTTCAAATGATAATTACAATGGGATGCTACTCATGGATTTCTTCACCAAGAACTCTTTGGTGAATTCTTATGTAGTTGAGAGATTCTGTTTCAATGGTTGTGCTCAATCATTTTCCAGTGGCCAGCTTTTTTGCCCCCATCAAGGTTCTTGTCACTTTTGCAAAACCTCTTGAACCACCACTGCATTCTATGTTTGTTAGCAGTTCCTGGGCCAAAATGTATTCTTGGTGTTTCAAGTTGTCTTGGCTAATTTATGAACCATTTTGAACTCAAATAAAAAATCACTCAAACATACTTTTGTCTAATATCATTTTCATAGAATAAAACAAATATAAAATAAACAGAGAGTAGCAAGTTATTAGTGAAAAGAATGAAGTGGAAAATTTCATTAAAATGATGTATAACATAACCACATTTGTTAAGAATATATTCCAATATCAAACAGGAAATTTGAACAAAGTCAAAATTGAAATTACTCTGTAACAACCCAATAAGTTAAATATATATTTGCTAAAAGATAATAAGTCTACAGAAAAAGCAGGGTAAGGAATTGGATGTAGTAATGTGCTGTAATTTTGAACAGTTGACTGAGAGACCTTTTAAAAAGATGCCATTTGAGCAATGACCTGAAAGAGAGAGAGGGGAACAGCGTCTAGAGGGAGTCATTTCTGGCACATAGACCAGCACAGAGACAGGAGCAAGACTAGCTTGCTCAAGGGATAGCAGGGAGGCCACTGGCCAGAAAAGTGAGTTAGCCACAGTAGAGATGGACTCAGAGTGGGAAGAAGGGGAAGAGAAACCATAGGTCTTTGTGAACTGCTTTTGTAGAACTGAGTTTTTTACTTGATTGGAATGGGTAACTATGGGAGAGAAATGAGCAGGATAGTGACATGATATTATTCCCAATTCAAAAGGATCTTAGTGACCTGTGTTGGCCATAGAGGGACAAAGGCACAAGCAGAAGTCAATTAGAACACTGTTTAGAGAAATAATATTTGCAAACTTCCTAACATCTGTAAATAATCCCAAATGAGCTGAATTAAGGTTATAAATCTTAAGTCTTATTTTTGACACACTGATTGACCTGGTAAAATTGGATTAAACAGAAATCAAATAGTTCCTGTGGGACTATTCTTTCATTTCTGGAAGATATACTGTCCTTGGCTTGCAGGGCCAAAGCATTGCTGGGTAAGAATAGCCATATGTTGTACAATGAAAGGCTCCCTATTTTCTTGTTATTGCACGAGATCATTTCGAAACTGTGGTGGTTTAAATGAGAATGTCTGCCATAGGCTCAGGAGTTTGAACACTCGGTCCCCAGCTGGTTGTGCTGTGTGGGGACATTACGGACCTTTAGGAGGTAGGGCCTTGCTGGCGGAAGTGCATTAGTGTGGGCAGTCTTTGAGTTCAGAACCTTGCCCCTCTTCCAGGTTGCTTTCTCTTTTTCCTGTGTGTGATCAGACAGCTTCCTGTTCCTGCTGCCATGCTATGCCATCCACAAGCCAAGACAAACTCTTCCTTCCAGACTGATTTTCATCATGTTTTTTTTTTTTTAATCACAGTAACAAAAAAATGACTAATACAGAAACCTGTGCTATCTGTTCATAAATGACAGTTTTTTCTGTCATTTCTATAACTGTACAATTTTAGTTTTTTTTTTTTTTTGGTACTAGAAACCAATGTAATACTTAAGAAAGTAGCTAATTTAGTTAACCTCAAAGGACATTGTCCATAATGAAATAAGAATACTTTATAGGAATAAAAGTTATTATAACCATTCTATACATTTTTAATCTGATGTAGTCTGTAGCCTGAAGTTTCTCTGGTCCCGCCAGAACCCCGCAGTCCTGTGGCCTACTTATAAAATAATCACTCAGAAGTTTATATTAATTATAATTGCTCTGCCATTAGCTCAGGCTTACTACTGACTAGCTCTTATACTTTAAGAATTTATGTTTAGTCATATGGCTGGGTACCTTTTCTCAGTTCTGCCTTGTCATCTTGCTTCCTCTGTGTCTGGCTGGTGACTCCTTCTGACTCAGCATTCCTCTTCCCAGAATTCTCCTTGTCTGCTTAACCTGCCTATACTGGTAAGCCACAAGCCACATGGCAACTTACAGATTAATAGATATGGGTTGATTTAAGATATAAAAACAGTTAGCAAGAAGCCTGCCATGGCCATGCAGTTTATAAGTAATATAAGTCTCTATGTGTTTACTTGGTTGGGTCTGAGCAGCTGAGGGACTGGTGGGTGACAGAGATTTGTCCTGACTGTGGGCCAGGCAGGACTGGAAAAACTCCAGCTACAATACTTCCTGCTTGGCTACTGGCCATTCAGTATTTTACTTATCAACCAATCAGAGCAACACATATTCACAGCATACAGAACGATATCTCACAGCACCTTCCCTTTTCTGTCTAATCAAAAAAGAAGGTTTTAACTTTAATATAGTAAAAATACACATAATAGAACAGTTATCAAGCAAGAATTACAGTTACAATATCTAGTCTATTTGTATTTGGCAAAATTAAAGAAAATATTCTATCTATCCTATATTTCTGAGTCTAAAGTTTCATATCTAATTTCTCTTTTATCATAACCAAGGAAAACTATAATTATAACTATCTAGTCTTCCACTACATCAAAGACCCCTGAAGGATTTAATATTACTTAAGTAAACAGGAAGAGCAACTTCCAAAAATCTAGAATGACAGAGAAAGCTGCCTGCCTGGATAGTCATCCAAAGTTCCTCTGCAACATTGGAGCATCCATCTTCAGCCTATAGGCCTAGAGACTCTCAGTCCCTTCTCGTTGTCTCCTGTATATTATTTGGCAGTTTCTGCTGCAAAGCAGGAACCTGAAGGATCATCTTGCCTTGCAAAATTCATTGGTCACCTTCCTATTGGTCCTGCATGTCCAGTTTTTACCACATTTTGTCAAGCAATCCAGGCAAGAACATTTTCTTGCCCAAATGACTATTTTTGCCAAGAAGAAGATGAACTCCATACTGAGTGTCTTTGATGCCCATTATCCTCTCTGAAATAAATTGGTGCTGCCAGGAGCAGACATGTCTCATTGTCCAGAAAGTCTAAGTTTTTAAAACATTTTAAATGCCATATTCTGTAGGTCTTTGAAGTGTTTGAAGATTACCTACCTAATTGAAATATATGTATGTGTACCTAGAAAACTTAACTAAAATGTATATAAGTTTGACTATCCTAGAAGACTAATTATTAATCTGTATTTCTTAATTATCCATTACAATTTAAATGAGCTGCACAAACACAATGCCTTAAACAAGAATAGAAATATAATATGGTATAACAAAATTATCTTTAAATTTGTATCAATAAATTAAAATCCATAGCAATGTAAAACATTTTTAAACAAGTTGTTGCTCTTTAAAAGTAGGTTCAATAATATACCCTTTCATTCTATCATATCTATATCATATCCCTTTTTTCTTTTAGAAAAAGATTGCATCTAAAATCAACTCCCCTTTTAATAAAAATAAACATTTATAAGTAATATTTTGGGAACTTGGGTATAGCTTCTCATACTACTTGCTACTGGTTGAGGGCATAGGCAATCTAATGGGGATCCTGAGAAAATTAAGAATTATGGTCAAGTCCTGGCTGGAATAGACTGTGAGGCTGTATTGTCTGAGCCAGTTGCCTTGAAGCCATTCTGGATGTTGGATTATCTGGGCCATGGTGTCATCAGAGACCTTTCAGGGGGTCTTAGCTGATCAAATCTAATGTATCTTAACCTGGAACAAATCCATAGCCTGTCACTTCCTGTGGAAACAAAAACAGAGCTTCCTTTCCAAAGTAACATATCCTTAGATCCAAATTTTGAAGTCAAGATACCTTCAAAATATACATATTGGTTTAATTCAATAGCCTTTCCAATCAAATGTCTTTTTGCAGTTAAAAAATCCCAAAGACAATATAATCCAGACTCTGTGTGTGATTTCTATCTTTACATGGCTTATATTTTTATATTACTTTTACTGTCTCTTTAAATACTTTATTGTTTTTTGAACTATTTCTTTATGTAATTGTCTATATTAATTTTCTTTTCTCTTCCAAGCCTATGTACATTTTTACATACATTGTAAACCATGTAAGTTTTATTCCATCTGAATCTGTTTTATTGTGAATCTATTGCTTTAAACTGTAGAGTGGTTAGAACAGAACAGGCAGCCTTGGCTGTTAACTCCACCCACCTCAGCTTTTGAACATGGCAATGGTACGTTACCACTAGCTCTGGGATCCATGTGTACCACCAACTCTCAGAAGCAGTGGGTCTATGCCTCCATTAAAACAGCATGTAGCCCAGAAACCTTTTTTTTTTCTTGTCTGTATTAGCAAAAACTATATCCACCATGCATCATGCTGTGTGGCTTACAGACACCACTCTGTATAGCTGTGGGAATCCACCATGCTGCACTCAAGACCATACACCATGAACACACCATTCTGTAGCTCAAGTCTGCATACATGATGTCTCTGTACCTTGGCATCTCTGTATCTCGACCTGCATGAGACATAAAGTAGAAAGCTGTTTGGGGCTCTATTATTATGTGTTTAGAAGTCCTTTTTAAACTCTTTTAGGCCTTATGGAAATTTGAGAGCCCTGCATTGGTACACCAAGTGTAGTTGGAAGTTTTTCTGGTCCTGCCAGGCCCCTGCAGTCCTGTGGCCTACTTATAAAATAATCACTCAGAAGCTTATATTAATTATAACTGCTCAGTCATTAACTAAGGCTTATTATTGACTAGCTCTTACACTTAAATTAACCCATAATTCTTATCTATGTTTAGCCATGTGGCTTGGTACCTTTTTTCAGTTCTGCCTTATCATCTTGCTTCCTCTATGTCTGGCCGGCAACTCCTGACTTAGCCCTCCTCTTCCTAGAATTCTCCTCTCTGCTTGCTCCACCTATACTTCCTGCCTGGCTACTGGACAATCAAAATTTTATTTATCAAACAATCAGAGCAACACATATTCACAGCATACAGAATGACATCTATCTTTATCAGATATAGATATATACAGATAACATCATATCTATATCAGTAGTCTGATTCCCAAAGCTTTACATTTAAGAGTCAATATAATCAGATTATTTCATCAGACCATCTCACCAGAATTCCTGTCTCACCATTATATAGAGCAACAGAAATTGACCTACACATCTACACAGAGAGATAATATTCTTGCAAAAATAAGACACTGCTTATAGAACATCTCCTGTTAGTAAGTGGCACTAAAAATGTCATTTGTATGGATCTGAGAGATGGCTTAGAGGGTAAAGAACTTGCCAACAAGCCTGATTTCTGAATTGGATTCACAGGACCCATATGGTAAAA
Organism: Peromyscus maniculatus bairdii; assembly: GCF_049852395.1. NCBI lineage: Eukaryota > Metazoa > Chordata > Mammalia > Rodentia > Cricetidae > Peromyscus > Peromyscus maniculatus. The sequence goes on from NC_134861.1 coordinate 28,541,760, forward strand.
GGGGAGAACCAATCCATGTAAATAGTGCTGTGACCTCCATGTGCATGCTGAGACACACATGCTCCCTCTGCAAATAAATGTAATAAAAATATGTCCTTTGTGATGGTTTCTTAAATGTTAAATAAAAACAAAACAGGGTCCACATTCATAAAATAGAAACACGAAGCAATATTTCTAGAATTTCCGGACTTTAAGTTTTAAAGTATTTTAAGATAGCTGAAAGGACATAAAAGTCCATTTCAATAGCACCAAATTAAGTAAATAGTTTATAACTTTGGGTGGTAGTCTGTATGCATAGTTGTTAATTTAAGTTGTTTTAAAGCCCTGGGCCCTGAGGTCCTATATGCCAGGGTGTTGCAGGTGAACTACCTGGACACCCCTTGCAGGAGTGGGTAGGAAAGAGCAGCATTACTGACACAGACACTGGGAGTTGGGTGAGAAGCAAGTAGCCTACTCATTTATTACAGATATGGGGTTGAGCCTATATACCTTCTCCTGATTTCCCATTGGCAGACGGAGATTGCCTTAGCTGTGTTGTCTCTTTCTCATTGGTCCCAGCATTCTGATGATCATGCATCACCAATCACCAGGTGCAGTGGCAGACTCCAAGTTGGCTCAGCGAGAAGTAGCTAGCATGAATGCCTATGTGTACTACCTGGAACAGGGCAGCTGTGGTTTTATCAGGCTAGCTGGCTGTGCTCCTCCTAAACCAGGTGACAAGACACAGAAAGTCTAATTTTCTCACAAATTGCCTCTGTCTTCTGCAAGGAGCCTCTTGTTTCTATAACCCTCACCTGTTGTTAATATTTTGAAGTAAGCTGAATTAATAAATTATACACACACAAACCCAAATTCATTCACATACTCATATACATAGTCACACACTAAGCCCTCACAACACACACACTCACATTCTCACACTCACACATGCATGCACATACTCTACTCACAAATACACACACTCACACACATGATCACATATGCATGCACACTTACACACACACTCACACACATATTAATCTTATTAGTTTTGTTTCTCTGAAGAACTCTAATACACTAATACATTTATTAATTGTCTAAGATTGTCTGTATTCTTATCAATATGGAATTCCTCTGTATAATCTTTTGCCAATGATGAGTCCATTCAAAATCTATAATTCATCATGTAAATTATGCTCAATAATCATTTTTAAAGATTATTACTCTAGAGGAGGGACTGGATGCAGATATGTACACATGTAGCTAGAGTTTCCTGCCTTGCCCACAGTCAGGACAAATCTTTGTCTCCCGCCAGTCTCACAGCCGCTCAGACCCAACCAAGTAAACACAGAGACTTATATTGCTTCAAACTGTATGGCCGTGGCAGGCTTCTTGCTAACTGTTCTTATAGCTTAAATTAATCCATTTCCATAAATCTATACCTTGCCACGCGGCTTGTGGCTTACCGGCATCTTTTCATGCTGCTTGTCAGGGTGGCGGCTGGCAGTGACTCCTTCTGTCTTCCTGTTCTTTTATTTCTCCTCTCTGTTAGTCCCGCCTATACTTCCTGCCTAGCCACGGGCCAATCAGTGTTTTGTTTATTGACCAATCAGAGCAACTTGACATACAGACCATCCCACAGCATAGCCAAGTGCAGACCATCTCAGACACCTGCACTCAGGCTCGTGGTCCTAATCTTCCTCTATGAGGACCTGCTGAGTAAAGCCACGAGGAACCTGAGAACGGGCTCTCACAGGACATACAGAACATCCCACAGCAGACACAAGTTATGAAAGAGGTTATAAAACTAGTTGTTCTGGTTCTAATTCTGCAATGGAGTTTTTTGTTTTGGTAGTGAGTGAGTAAATACATAAATTGGATAGTGAAATTGTAAAATTCAATGTTATCCTCCATATCTTCAGAATGGCTGTTCTAACTATAGAAGGTCACTAAAATGTGGAGTGATAATTTTGATGTGTGTTGTTTATTTTATTTGTAAGTTGCTTTTTTAGCAATAAAGTTTGTAAAGTTAAAAATAATATTATCCTAAATGAGACCTAAATTACTTCATTTACAGCTGGTGAAATAAGTCAGTTTTTTGAGTTGTCATTGAGCAAGTCTCTTAAAATATAATGCTCAGAATCTTTGACACACCTGATAAAATGTATAAGCCTACAGCAAAAAATGTGTTATTTGAGAGTTGTTTAAAAAATAGAGTTTATCAAGCCCTGCCAAAGTCTTTTATGAATGGAGTAAACAAAGTGTTTTTTTTTTCCAGGGGAAATATTTTCTGTGACATTACAAAGCAGCATTTGTCAAAATGAAATCTATTGGAACCCAAGGGGTCAGTTCACAAGAAGGTTCCATGAAAAATGTTGGCATGAGAGTGACGAATAGTGTCAGTACTAACAGAATGAAACAATTTGTGGGCTCAAAAACACACCAGTAGCACTAGAGATTAATTTGTATTCCCTTATTTATTAGAACTTCAGTAGTTTTCTATGACTTTAATATATATTTTTCCTGGCATAATTTTTTAAAGACAGGCTCTTGCTATCTAGTCCAGGCAGGCTGAAGTTCATGATGAGCTATGTTAACTGACTGAGTGCTGGGATTAGAGCTGTGTACCACCCATCTGCTACATATCTTTTACAAGGTTCATGTCTGCCACATGCACCTTGCTGAATTTCAAGTTAAATTGAATTTTCCTAAAGATTTACTGAATTGGTTCCAGTCACTCTGGGTTTTAAAGTTCACAATTTTAACATTTTGGCCAAAGTTGCTTTTCAGTATTATTCAATGTGTATTTTCAAAAATTAGAAAATACTAAATTAATTTCAAACTTTTGCTTTTAATCTCCAAAAGAAACACAAAACTTCAAATTTATCAGTAAAATCTTAGAGCCATCAAATCAGACCTATCCATATGATTCAAATCAAATCAGACATTCTTGACATCTCATTTGTAACAACAAGCATATTGGTGAATGCACACATCAGGGCACTTGCTGGCAATTTTTCAGTTGGATTAAAGAAACAGTACAAAAGCACATGGAATAAGTAAAAACACAGTTTTAGAGACACATCAACAAAGTGCAAGCTCTACACTGCTGAGTCTTCACATAGTACAAAATTAAAGTATAGATTATGCTGGGTTTAAATTAAGGTTATAATTAGGATAATTTAAAGAGCAATTTTGAGATGAGTTTTGAACAAGGTTTGTAAAAAGCTTGTGTGTGTATGTGTGAATTGGCAGGTGGGGGTAGGGATTTACAGCAAGAAAAGCAAGTGCCTTGGAAAGGAGAACCTGTAAGATAGAGCAAGAAACACTAACCACCATTGCAAGGTGGGTTTCCAGAGTCCTCAACTTGAACTCATGCGCCCCAGTGCTCAGCTCCCTGTTTTGTCCACTTACTATAATTTTTCTGTCTATTTTTGACAGAACTAGTGACAAATCCCTGCAACTACTCCATGGCAAGCATTGAGTACATTTTGTCCTTTCTCGCTATCTCAGGTTTTTGCCAGTTTTATACACCACAAGAGCCAGTTTTGATTTATGTAAAGGTGGCTAATGAACTGAACAGAAGTGGCCAAATTCAGATTATCTCTCTGATGAAAGTCGTAGTCCTATTCTCATGCTACATACTCCATGTCTTTAAATCAGAATCTTAATGATTCATGTCAAACTATTATCTCTGCAATTTCTTTAAGTTACCAATAAATAAAACCAAGATTTTCTGAAGAGCAGTTGCTAACTGCTTGACCCTCAAACTGTGCTTCCAATTCTAGTTATTCATGAACTCCAAAATTTATATCATACCTGCCTTTTCTCTTTAAATTTCCTTGTGTTTTGTTTGCCTGGGTTTTATTTTGTTTTTGGTCTTTAGGGGACTTTTACTTTGCATCCCTCTGCCCCTTGTTGCCTGCCCTTCTTCTCATCACAGAGGTGAATACCAACCTCAATTCCTTGAGCTTCCCAGCAAGCGCTCTAGCCCTGAGTTACATTCCCAGCCTCTGTTTTTCTCTTCTAATATCAAGGATGTCGAAGAATTTCTATACACTTATATGAACTGGTTTTGAGAACCTCCTGTCTATTGCAATGTCCCTCCTCATCTTCCACTTTACCCTTCTGCTTTTTTTATTGTAGACAGAGTTTTCCTGTCCCACCTGCTCCCAAATAACTGACACAAAGGATTAATATTATTTATAAATGATTGGCTGATAGCTCAGGCTTGTTGATAGATAACTCTTACACTTAAATTAACCCATATTTCTTATCTATGTTTCACCAAGTGGCTCAAGGCTTGTTAGCTCATTTTCTATATGTCTTGCTTCCTTAGTGGCTGGCTGGCATCTCTTCTGACTCTGCCCTTCTTCTTTCCATCATTCTCAGTTTGGCTTTCCCACCTAACTTTATCCTGTTCAGCAACTGGCCAGTCAGCTTGTTTATTAAACCAATCATAGCAACATATTCACACAGTGTACAAAGGATTATTCCATAGCATTAGATCTCTTATCTCAAAGCCACTAGGCCCATGAGATAGTTGGCCAACACTGACCTCAAAGGTATTCCTGTCCACGAAATGACTTAGGAGCCTATTCTTCATTGGCAACCTGAGGAATGTTTGCTTGAGGCACAAGAATTTTCGAGCCCTGGAAATATTGAAGAGATATACCTCATAAACATATTTGCTTCCTATGCTTGACTTCATTAATTCTTCTGTCTTCTAGATAATCCATACAAGTAGCACCTGCTTAGGAATCTATGTAGGTCCTTGTTTTGGTTGTTTTTTTTTTTTTTACTCTTTACTTTTTTGGGGCCCGCCTCCCAGCTCCCAACTAAATCACACATGGAGGCTTATTCTTAGTTATAAATGCCTGACCTTAGCTTGACTTGTTTCTTGCCAGCTTTTCTTAACCTAAATTATCTCGACTATCTTTTGCCTCTGGGCTTTTTCCTTTTCTTACTTTTGTAATCTTATTCAGTGGCTGGCTGGTGGCTGGGTTGCTGGTGACTGGACCCTTCTTTTCTTGCTCCTTGCTCCTTCTTCTTTCTCCTCCCAGATTTCTTCTTCTATTTATTCTCTTTGCCTGCTAGCCCTGCCTAGCCTTTCTCCTGCCTTGACATTGGACATTCAGCTCTTTATTAGACCATCAGGTGTTTTAGACAGTCACAGTAATACAGTTTCACAGAGTTAAACAAATGCAACATAAAAGAATGCAACACATCTTTACACCATTAAAGCAAATGTTCACAGCATCTTAAAATAATGTTCTACAACAGCTCCTGGCCTCTAGCTCAGTATTTTTATTTTTAGGACAATGTTTCATCATGTAACTCTGACTGGCCTTGTCACTATGTAGACTTGGCTGGCCTCAAATTCAGAGACTCTCCTGTCTCTGTAGCTAGATTTTTTTTCCCATGGAAAGCATCTACTTCTAAATCCATGTCCTGCCTGCTGAAAGGATTTCTATTTTTCAGTTTCCTAAGAACCAGGCAGCAGTCTTCTTTTATCAGCAACAGGCATACTGTGTGCCGCCATATTAAAATTAGACTTAAGAGTCGAGAGAATGGCCCAGTAATCAAGAGTGCTTACCACTTTTCCAGAGGATCCGAATTTCCCAGCACCCATGTCAGATAGTTCACACCTGAGGCAGGTAAGGCTGAAAGCACTGGGCCATGCCTTAAGCAAAGAAAGAGCTGTGACATGCACAGAGAGCACTCTGGCCAGAGGAAACCTGACCCATAAACTCCAAACTGGAAGGTGATGATGTACAGCCTCAGAGCCAACCAAGAAATGCCACAGTAGCTAGGAGCAGAGTCTGCCAAAATATTCACACATAAAAACCTCAGCCCTTTGTTCAATAAAGGCGGGATTGCTTGCAAACCTCCCAGAGTCTGTGTTGTTGACTCTGCATCTGCTTACCCCCTGCTGCTAGGATCAGAGACAGCAGGACCCCAGCTGCAGAGCCAGCAGCACACACCCACCTGTTAACATCTAACACCTTCTCTTGGCCTCTGTAGGCATCTGCACACACACAAACATGGACACACAAGCATGCCACACACATACACACACATTCCCAATAAAAATTAATTTTTCAATTAGGCTTAAGGTTTTATCTACTCAATCACTTACTTAAAGGAAATTCTTAGTAAAGGTTCCTATTCCTGTGAAGAGATACCACATGCACAGCAACTCTTATAAAGGAAAAGTATTTAATTGGGGATAGCTTACATTTCAGATGTTTACTCCATTATCATTATGGTATGCAGGTAGTCATGGTGCTAGAGAAGGAGCTGAGAGTTCCACATGTTGATCTCCAGTCAGCAGAAGCAGTCTGTGTCATACGGGGCATAGTTTGAGCACAGGAGACCTCAAAGCCCACCAGTGACACACTTTCTCCAACAAGATTATACCTACTCCAACAAGTCCACACCACCTAATAGTGCCACTTCCTCTGGGGGTCATTTTTTTTTTCACACTCTCTTAGGCTGCAATTGTGAAATGAAGCAAGTGAGGCAGTTTGGAGACGATGTAGGAACATGGGATCTATGCAGCTATTGCAGTACAGAGTACACGGATTTCATGACTGTTTGAATTAGATAGTGCTCAGTTCATTACCTGTAGCAAAGCCTAATGGACCCAATGATGAACAAGTCCCTCCAGAGTTAGCTTCAGGCCAGAAGTTCCCCATAAAATATTAACTACTGAAAAGCCCCTCTCTGTTTATCTCCTACTTGGAGTTATCAAGACTATTCAGTATCTGAGTTTGCTGAAGAAACTTCAAATACTTGAAACACAGAAATTATGAAGATCAGTTCCTAGAACACCTTGACTGAACCTTTGGGGTAGCCACTAAACTCCCATTTCTTATGATCTCCAAATGAGGATAGCTCCAAAAAAATTTTGCTTATTTTGTAAATAATAAGATCTACTGTACTGGATCAAAATTTAATAGTTCCCAGCAAACAAGATTACACACTAGAGTCAGGGAACTGATGCATCCCTGCAGTGGGATAACAAAGATGTATGGGATTGGGGGCTGGAGAGATGGCTCAGCAACTAAGAACACTGACTGCTCTTCCAGAGGACCCAGGTTCAAGTCCCAGCACTGACATCACAGCTTACAACCATCTGAAACTCTAGTCTCAGTGGATCTGTTGCCCTCTTCTAGTCTCTGAGGGCATTGCACACAAGTGGTGCATGGACAGACATGCAGGCAAACCACCCATACACATGAAATAAAACAAACAAATTTCAAAAAAACAAAAATATGTATGGTTTCTTCTACCAAAGATAGCAAACTTCTGGCAATTCCTATAAACTACCTCTACCCTAAGTGCAAAACAGCTATAGTAATTGGTTCTAGAAAGATGAAACCATCTAGTAGCAGATATAACTAGAGTCTCTACTGGTTTTGTTCCCAGTAATCTCCTCTAATTATTTAAGAATCAGATGGTAAAGCCATAGAGAGCCTATTAATTTTTGTACTTATCTCTTAGGAAACAACTTACAGGGTTTGCTCCCTGTTTTAACACACAAGGAAAATGCTAAGTGACTTCTATTTGTTCTTCCAAAATACCCATCCTTATTTTGTAAGAGAAACAGCGGGGATCGTGCCTATTCCCAAAATACCCATTTCAACAAGTGATGCTGGATCTGAGAATACGACCCTGTCCCCCATCCCCACCCTTTTAATGGGGTGGGGGTGGGGGTGTTAATTCTACTGTGCAATAACCTCTGAACACTCATCTCTGTAACATAATTATCCCAGCCCCCACAAGCTGTCTTCCTAGGACTCAGTGATAGCTCTGAGCCAGTATCCGGCATTTCCCAGGTTTGTTTCCATTTCCTCAGCGCTTAGGTATTCAGTTAACAACTGCCAGGCACTGTAGAAAGGAGAAGGCAAAAGGTTCAGTGTGCCTCTGTGGTGTTAAGCAGGATGTTTCCTTAGAGACACTGGCCTCCCCTTCACTGGGTGATGGGTCTGTGAACTCCAAATTCTCTAGCACATTGGCTCCAGTGAGGTCTCTGTTCACCAGACCTAGAATAGCTTTGGTTAAATAAATCAAGACACACCTTAATTGGCTGTCTGTCTATTTCATTCCTGGGGACCCCATGATTAATTAACCACAGTCAGAAATTTCTGCTACTGAAGCCATTTCCGGGTCCCCAAGTGTAGCATCTGGCTATTAAAACAATACCCACTTTGCTTCAGACTGTTAACAGTCATCACCTGGGCCAGGCCTCAGCTGGCCTTGCACAGCCCCACCGAGACCAGGAATGCCATTTTTATTACGGCTCCCTCTCCATGATTCCCAGTTCAGGAAAAGGCGAGCCAGTAGAGCACTTTAAATATTTGGGTTTTTCCTTTTTCTCTCTGTTTTTCTTGGCAAGTGAAAGAAGTCTTCATGGCCCTGGCAGGATACAGGGGTGAAACACATGATGCATTTAACCAGCCTTCTCATCTCCCAAAGTCTTTCAATTCTTTCCTCTACATTTTGTCACCGACTCTCTGGCTGTTCGTTTCATCTAATGAAGCCAACGGTGGGTTCCCACTTGTTTTAGCAAACCTAGAAAACTTTTTACTAAAGCCAACTTTGTGAGCTATCACACTGACTGTAATATGTCTTATGAATGAACATAACAAATAGAGCTCATTTGTGTTCCCAGAGAAAGTTTAGATTTCTAGCATTGCTGCCCACTAAAATAATATGGATAGTTTACGAAATATGACGCCTATTACAAATGGCGCCTCTCCCAGGCAAAATCAGTGTCTCTGGGGTTGGATTGAGCACCTTCAGTTTTGCAGATCTGCCCAAGTGGTTTTAGTCCACAGTGAGGCCGAATCCTACTTGTACAGCAGTTGCCATCCACTCCTAAGGTTGTTTCCGATACCACTCACACTATGCTAACAGTGTACATTGTAGATCCTTCTGAGAGCTATTACTGAGATCAGCCTCATAAACAATATTCCCTTCTGTGCCCCCCAACCCTGCAATCTTCCAAGAATTTGGAAGCATGCACACTTAAATGGATTATTCATATTATCATAGTTACATTTATGACAGTGCCAAGCTCCGAGTAAACAGGTAACATCAGCCTGCACTGCCTTTGTACTTAGATTTAACTGCCGGGGAGGGTTTCCTGGCCCTGGAGCTGCTGCCATGTGCGGCCAGCCCACTCTTTGTGCTGACTCTCTTGCACATCGAAGAGTGTTCTGCAGTGTTTATGTGATCTATCCATCAGTACCCTCATCTCTTGTTTAACTGCCCAAAATTAATCTAGACACTGCTAAATATTTCCTGGGGAAGAGGGGTCAATATTGCCCTAAAACTGGCTTACGATATTTAATTTTTAAAAATTTGTTGTCAGGGTCTCACTATGTAGTCCTGGTTGGCCTGGAACTTGCTATGTAGATCAGGCTGGCCTCAAACTTACAGATATCCACTTACCTCTGCTTCCTCAGTGCTAGGATTGAAGATGTGTGCCACCGTTCCTGCTAAGAACTTATATTTTAACAGTTACATGTTAAATGTATTCAACTTCCCTCTACTGTTTCTAATCTTGGATGTTTAAATCTTTTCGATACTTTACCAATCAGGAAAACTCCCCTTCCCAGGGATGATACATACCCTTCTACAATTAATCTGTCCATATCAGGATTTCAACAGTGTTTTATGCTGCTCTGAGGGGTTGTACTTACGTCTCTCCTAAGCTGAAACAGGCCATTCTGCCTTTCCATCCTATGCCATTTACTGATGAAGAAATTGAGCCCATTGTTCAACTGTTTCATTGACACTCTGGGTTGCCAAAGTTATGTAACTTGTTTCTCTGTCCCCAAGTTTCCTGTAAACTAGACGTTACATCCTCAAACCTGAGTAGATTTAGGCCAAACACCATCCCTTGGCACATCAGCTGGTACATATTGGATGGGGTCCCATGTTATAGGTGATTCTACTATTATGAGGCTGATAGTGTTACATCTTGGGAATACCTGTTCCACCACAGCCTTTCAATCAATAGTTTCAGCACCTGCTAATGCTTGGCGCAAACTCCCCTTCAGGAGCTGTGATGTTTTCATTTTCTAGAGGTCCATTTTTGATACAAACTATTTCATGTAGGCGCTAAAGCAGATAAACACAGACCTGTAGGTTGGGGCTAGAAGGATGAATTTGGGAGTTATTCACATACAGGGAGCATTTAGCACCCATTATTAAATGTAATTACCGAGGGGGAGGGGTCCGGAAATGAGCTCTCCCTTCCTCACCTTAGTCACAATCAGCACTGCAAGGGGAGCGGAAGTGTCGGGAAGGCACAGCTACCTCTCTACACCACCCTCATAGCTTTGCATCAAGTTTGCTTGGACTGTGAGAATTGTCCCCGTTGAACTTACTGCCTCTGCTCGAATGTTTTCTTCTAGTTAAATCTGTCAGATGAATTCCCAGACTAAAACACTTGAGGGAGCAGAGAATGCATGCTTAGCAGGCAAGAGTCTAGGTTCAATGTTTAGAACCAACAACATTTTCTTCTTTGTGTATTTCATTTTTGAGATCATAACTTGATTGTAATATTTCTCTCTTCCATTTCCTCCCTTCAAACCCTCTCATATACTATGAAGCATGATCTCAATTAGTTTTAACAATAAAAACCCGGAATCAGATATTGAGGGTGAAAGCTGAAAGATCAGAGAAGCAGAGCAATAGGCACTAGAGACTTCTTAGGAATCCTCAGATCGAAGCGGGGGGTGGGGGGTGGAGGTGGGGGTGGAGGGGCAAGATACTGTCTCCACCAGCCTTATACTCCTGTCTCTGCCTCCCTAGTCCTGGGATTAAAGGCATGCACCACCACCACCTGGCTCTGTTTCTCTTTTAGACTGGTGTAATCTTTTGTAGCCTAGAGTGGCCTTGAACTCCTGATCTTCCTGCTTCCTCCTCCCAAGTGCTGGGATTAAATGTGTATGCCACCACTGCCTGGCCCCTATGGTTAACTAGTGGCTGGCTCCACCGTCTGATCTCCAGGCAAGCTTTATTTGTCAGAACACAAACAAAATACCATGTAATACTACCTTCCCATTTCTTGCTCTCCTTCAAATTCATGGCCATTTTTTTTTTTAATTGCTACAAAACCATCTTCCCCACTTGAACTGCTGTGAGGACAAAGCCCCGTTGCCTACAGTCACCACATAAGTCTCTTTCTATGTGACTCTTTTCTACCTGCCTAAGCTTAAACCTTACCTTCTTACCTGTTATTGTCTACTTAATACAAACCTAGTCACCTGGAAAGAGGAAGTCACATCTAAAGAACTCTCCAGAGCACAGTGGCATGTGGCCATGTCTGTGTAGCATTTTCTTAATTGCTAATTGACACAAAAGAGTCCAGGCAAGTGTGGGTAGTGCCAGCTCTGGGCAGGTGGGCCTGGGCTGTATTAGAAAGGTAGCTGAGGGAGTCATAGGGAGCAGACCAGTAAGCAGCATTTCCTACGTGGTCCCTGCTTCTGCTCCTGCCTGGAGTTCCTGTCTTGCTTTCCCTCAATGATAAATTGTAATCTGTCAGCCAAACAGATCTTCTCCTCTCTTAGGTTGCTCTTGGTCACAATGTTTACCACAGCAACAGAAAGCAAACGGCACCTGATGGCAGGTTCCCCAAACATTCCAAACCACTTAGCACTGTTGTAACTTTTATTCAGCATCTTTTGGAAGGGCTTATTTGATGAATACCCTACCCATATTCTATGTTTGAGCTACAGAAAATGCACCTATAAAATATTTCTGGACCACCAATTAAATATCCTGCTTTCCATGTAGTTGTATACATGTTACAAAATGTGACCCGAATGCAATGCTTTACAAAGTGAGCACAGACATGATCATTTACTGCTTTCTCAGTTAATAACCCTTGTATATGTAAGTATTGTTCTACAAAATTATAAACTAGAATATTCATGAGCTGTTAACCAAATGCTCTGGTTCTTCTAAGCACACAGGGCTTATATATGTTGAGGTTCCCTTGAAGGAAGGAGTGGCCCTGGTACTCATTATGGCTAATGAAGTATAAGCAGGGATGACTTGCTAGAGGCCATTAGACCCAATACTTGATTTATTTCTTCCTTCTTTTTCCCTTATGGAGGTCTGGGTTGCAATGGAGTCTTTATCAGCCAGGGTCCCTGTGCCAAGAACATGTCAACTTGTTGGAATGTAGAATGAGTAAGAAATAAATGTTGCTTGTATGAAACCACTAAGTTTGGGGATTGTCAGCACAGCACAGTGCAGCCAATCCTAGTTGGCATGCCCAGGAGATGGGGATGGGGCAAGGGCTGAGGATTGCAGTAAGGCTGAAAGCCAAGCCAAGCTGCTGGGGAGTTAGTTACATCCCTACAGAGCAGGCAGGGCTTCCCACTCAAGCACATTTAGTGTTTGAGAACTCTCTAAAGAGGGTTCGTCATATGAGTACAGCATGTCGAGCAATGTGCTGGCTTCCGTGACAGAGACATCAGTGGTATTCACATACACATAAGTCATGACTGAGGGAAGCACCTCCAACCACTGCTATGCATCTTTTAGGGAGAGGAGTCAGCATTGCCCCACAGTTGTTGGTTTTAAACTTCACTCACACTGCTGCAGATCTTAAGGGGAAATATCTCCATGTCATTATGACTCTCATCAGGTTCCCAGAGTGACGGTTCTCAGGTTTGTATCCTCCTGGCCATGGTGCTCCATTCTGACTACCCCTCTTAGTCAGGACACTCCAGAAGCATTAGTTAGAATTGGCTTAGCTGTCTGTTTCTTGTGGTTTGCATTTACTACCCCAGGGTAGGATGGCTATCAGTTTTTTTATCTTGTGAAAGTTTTAATATATATCCTTCCCAAGAAAGTAGGTGTTCTGCGAGGTTTCTGCTCAATGGCGTCTGCAAGGACTCCAGAGCTGCTATGCCTCTGGGAAGTGGGAGGACTCCAGAGCTGCTATGCCTCTGGGGATGGGGGAGGACTCCAGAGCTGCTATGTCTCTGGGAAGGGGGAGGACTCCAGAGCTGCTATGCCTCTGGGGATGGGGGAGGACTCCAGAGCTGCTATGCCTCTGGGAATGGGGGAGGACTCCAGAGCTGCTATGCCTCTGGGAATGGGGGAGGACTCCAGAGCTGCTATGCCTCTGGAAGGAGGGAGGACTCTAGAGCTGCTATGTCTCTGGGAATGGGGGAGGACTCCAGAGCTGCTATGCCTCTGGGAATGGGGGAGAACTCCAGAACTGCTATGCCTCTGGAAGTGGGAGGACTCCAGAGCTGCTATGCCTCTGGAAGGAGGGAGGACTCCAGAGCTGCTATGTCTCTGGGAAGGGGGAGGACTCCAGAGCTGCTATGCCTCTGGGAAGGGGGAGGACTCCAGAGCTGCTATGTCTCTAGGAAGTGGGAGGACTCCAGAGCTGCTATGCCTCTGGGAAGGGGGAGGACTCCAGAGCTGCTATGTCTCTGGGAAGGGGGAGGAGTCCAGAGCTGCTATGCCTCTGGGAAGGGGGAGGACTCCAGAGCTGCTATGTCTCTGGGAAGGGGGAGGACTCCAGAGCTGCTATGTCTCTGGGAAGCGAAATGGCTTCAGTGCTTCACAGTAACTTTTCTGTGAATAAGTGAAAATAAATCTTTACACGTTTAAAGTTAAACATGTTAAACATGTTAAAGTTTTGTACACATCTATTAGGAAACTCACTGAATTTATAAGATTAGCAAAATAGTAAAGATTTTAAAATATTTTGATGCTGATCTACCCAAGGCACATGGAGACTTGGTTACACCACAGGAGACAAAGAATACTGTTGGCACAACCCTCTTTTCAGATCTCTTAAATAAACACATGCGAACATTTTGATCCATTAAAGTCATCCATGTGCCTGCTGCTTGAAAGATTTCGAATAGAAAATTCCTCCCTCCTCACCAGAAAACAGCAGTGAGGAAACCACCCAGAGACAAAGGTAAATACAGGGGTGGGGGTGGGGGGCCTCTATAATCTCTCAGAGCACCTGTCACCCAGTCAGAGCTAGAGAGAAAGCCTAACCCCAACCTGAGGTCCTCAGACACCCGAGACTGTGGCTGACAGACAGGAGCAGAGGGGTCTCATCTGTGGAATTTCACCATCCAGTAGTAGGACATAGTGACTAAAATAGTTTGAATTTCTGAGACTATCAGACTAGCAGCTACCCTTCATTTCCCATCACCTGCCTATGAAAAGCCTGCTAAAATTATGGAGAAACCACATTTATCTCAAGTTGGAAAAGATATTGACTGATAATATAAACACTTTCTATTTCATTTTATTTATTTCTTTATAATTTTTAATTAAAAATTTAGATATTTCTTTATTCTTGAGTCTTTCTTACATGTATAAAATGGAATATGACCATAGGTGCCCCCAGTTTCTCACTCCAACTTCCCTTATATCTCTTCAAACATGTTTCCCTCTTAGTTAAGGTTTCTATTGCTGTGAAGACACCATGACCATGGTGACTCCTATAAAGGAAAATATTTATTTGGGGTGGCTTACAGTTCAGAGGTTTGGTCCATTATCATCATGGTGGGACACAATGGCATGCAGGTATACCAGCGCTGGAGAAGCAGCTGAGAATTCTGCATCTTGACTCAAAGGCAACAGGAAGTAGACTAAGACACTGGGTGTGGCCTAAGGATATACAAGACCTCAAAGCCCAGTCTCAGTGACACACTTTCTCCAACAAGGCCACAACTACTCCAACAAGGCCACACCTCCTAATAGTGCCACTCCCTATGAGCTCAAGTGGCCAATTACATTCAAACTACCACTCTCTCCCAACTTCCTAGATTTTATTGTTTTATGTTTGTTTTTATAACCCACTAAGTTCAGTTAGTGCTACCCTTACATGCATGTGTGTGGGACCATCCACTGGAGTGTGGGAATCTATTGTGAAATATTATTTTAAGGTATGTTAAATTTGTGTATGCTGTGGAACATTTGCTTTAATGATGCAAAGATGTGTTATATTCTATGTTACATTTAACTCTGTGAAACTGTGTTACTTTGCCTGTCTAAAACACCTGATGATTTAATAAAGAGCTGAACGGCCAATAGCAAGGCAGGAGAAAGGACAGGCAGAAAGAATAAACAGAGGGAGAAATATGGGAGAAAAAGATGAAAGAAGGAATGAGAGAACAAGGAGAGGAGGACATTAGGGGCCAGCCACACAGCAAACCACAGAGTAAGAAGTAAAAAAAGGTATACAGAAACAGAGGGAGATAAAAGCCCAGAGGCAAAAAGTAGATGGGTTAATTTAAGGAAAGCTGGCAAGAAACAAGCCAAGCTAAGGCCGGGCATTCGTAATTAAGAAAAAGCCTGTGTGTGATCTATTTGGAAGCTCAGTGGTGGGACTCCCAAAGAGCCAAAATAGTAAAAACAATCAACAACAGGAATCCTACCAGCGGGCACATCCTCAATAAAGGATCATCTCCCTTTAAGCAACCATCCATGGTCAAAGACTCTTAGTAAGGAGTGGAGCCTGGAGATCACTGAAACCATCTAGGCCAGGATTTTGGCCAGTCTGATCTTATATAGATCTTGTGCAGTAACCACAGCTGCTGTGAGATCATTGTGGCAGTAATCATGCCCAGAAGGCAGCATTTCATGGCACTCCTTCCTCTCTTCAGTTCTAACATTCTTTCTGCCTCAGATTCCTTGATATTCCGAGCCTTGTGGTAGAGGACTTAATATAGATGTTCTGTCTGGAGTCAAGCAGTCTCTGTTCTCAGCTCTGTGACTGGTGATGCATCTCTCCATAGGCTTCTGTCCACTGCAAAGAACGCCTTTTGGCTCGAGGTTGACAGCAGCCCAGGTCTGTGGGTTTAAATGTAAATATTTAGAAGGCAATTTGACAACATGGCCATTTAGCAAGACAAGATAGCAGGTTCTACAAAGGCCCTATGGCCTCCCAAGTTAAGGGCTTTCAAACAGTATTACATGTCAGGCAGGAAATCCTAAGTAAATTTCTCATTTGAATTTATACTTTTGTACTTACTGTTTAGTTGTTT
The DNA here is from genome assembly GCF_049852395.1 of Peromyscus maniculatus bairdii. Classification (NCBI taxonomy): domain Eukaryota; kingdom Metazoa; phylum Chordata; class Mammalia; order Rodentia; family Cricetidae; genus Peromyscus; species Peromyscus maniculatus. The sequence continues at coordinate 28,557,788 of NC_134861.1, forward strand.
TACCTTCTCATTTGAGTATGCTTTTATGACTATACTTTCTCTATACCTCTGCACCTACTTTATAATATTCTTTTATGTATAACTCATATACCTTGCTTCTCATTAATATTCCATTTTCCCTCTTTTCCCATTCTTTCATCATTTCACTCCATATAATTTTTGAGCTATGGACTAAAACATAAAATCAAATCTAAGTTATATTTTTCCTACTCAGTACACTATTGACACTGTTTCTCAAATTTATCAGTGACAAAAGTGAAGTCTATGAATGTCTTCTCCTGTAGGTTAAGACGGGGACTCCTATGAAACTAGTCTCTGTTACTTCTATGACTTCAGCAGGCTTCTGCCTAACTAGTAGTGGGAATAAGAATTCAAGTGAAGAGACCTCACCAAGAAGACTCACATAAAGCAGAACAAAAATGAACAAGCAAATTTGGAAAACAGAATGCAAAACAAATCTGGAGGACACATCACTTTGCAGCAGATGTGCAAAACACAAGAGATGCACATTTTTTATTATCAACCTTGAAAGTCAGGAAAGCTTAAAATAATGTATTTTTAAGCTCTGAAAATAAGTAATTGTCAACCTGTAGTCAGAATTTTCCCGTGTCCCACCTGGTCCACAGCCACTCAGACCCAAGTAAACACACAGAGGCTTATATTAATTAAAACAGCTCAGCCATTAGCTCAGGCTAACTATTGACTAGCTCTTCCACTTAAACTCAGCCCATTTTTGTTAATCTATATGTTGCCACTGTGACTTTACCTGTATGCCATTACATGTTGCTCCCTGGATGGCAAGTTGGCGTCTCCTGACTCAGTCTTTCTCTCCCAGAATTCTCCTTGGCTCTTGTCCCACCTATACTTCCTGCCTGGCTACTGGCCAATCAGCATTTTATTTATCAACCAATTACAGCAACACATTCACAGCATACAAAGAGACATTCCCCCATCATCAACTCAGATCCCTATACCCACAAGTTATCTTTTTAAATTTCAAAACAAGGATATAGTAAGCTATCACTGACAACCAAACCAACACTGCAAAAAACAAGCAAATGAACAAAAATCAAACAAAACCGGAAAACTTATGGGGATACTATACATACAATAAGAAATACAGTGTTTTATTCATAAGAGCACAGGAAAGAATAAGCCTCATGAGAGGAAAAGATCAGGAAAGTAAAGTGATCAATACTTTCTTTACAGTATTGAAAATTATACTGAGATGAAATGAATTAGTTGAAAATTAACTAGGTAGAGCAGAAGTTAAGACTGTTTTGAGGAATGGTTCACCTACCTGTTGTAGAATATTATTTTAAGATGTGTTACATTTTTTTATGCTGTGGAACATTTGTTTAATGATGTAAATATGTGTTGCATTCTTTTAAGTTGCATTTGTTTAACTCTGTGAAGCTGTGTTACTTTGCCTGTATAAAACACCTGATGGTCTAATAAAGAGCTTAAAGGCTAATAGCAAGGCAGGAGAAAGGATAGGTGGAGCTGGCAGGCAGAGAGAATAAAGAGGGAGAAATCTTAAAGGAGCAAAAAAAAAAAAAAAAAAAAAAAAAAGATCAAAGAAAGAGGGGAAGAAGGAGGAGGATTCAAGGGGTCAGCCACCCAGCTACATAGCCAGCAATGGAGTAAGAAAGAAAGAAAAAAGATATACAGAAATAGTAACAGGTAAAAGCACAGAGGCAAATGATAGATGGGACAATTTAAGTTAAGAAAAGCTGGTTAGAAACAAGCGAAGCTAAGACTGGGCATTTACAATTAAGAGTAAAGAGCAAAGGAGTAAAGAAGTAAACACCACCTACCTTGCTTTGACTTTGAGTGAACTCATTTTGTTGGCCAATGTGGCTGTTAAATTTCTATATTATGCGATGTCTACCCTGGTTTTCATGAACACAGGACTCTAGAAGAAGTAATTTACAATGTGTCTTCTACCAAATTATGCACATTAAAATTGATAGATATTTTTGGAAACTTTAACAAATTTTAAATATAGAAAGTAACCTTTCCATAATTATAATTTATATGAAGCAATCTCACTTCTTATGCTATATGTAAGTAAATATATTTTATATATAATATTTATATTAACATATATCCATAGACTTTACATTCACTAGAATAAATATCACCTAAGGAGTCCTAAAAACTTGTATGAGTTCAATCTTTTATGTGTTGTCTGTCCAGTCCTTCTATGGAGTTCCAAGTTACCAAATTTGACTGTCTACCTTGGAACATGATGTCTCCTTCTGTGTCCTTTTCATTTCACAACCTCTTTTGCTTTGGGTTAGTTATAAGATTTCAAGAAGAGAGATTAAAATGAATCCTGCTCAGATGACTATAACCAATTTCATAAAAGCAATTAATGTTTTGATAAATATTTTTAAAGTCCTGTTCGTTTAGAATAGTTACTTAGAATATTATCATTTGAAATAACTATACTTCACATGCATGTAAAGTTACTTTAATTTTGAAATGACAACTTTGAATGATTTTTGGATGGCATGTAACTACAAAAGAGATCATCTATATCTGGATTTGTAATTTTGTATGTTCATCTTATTGTTTTAGAAATTCTCTATCCATCAATCAGAGTAATAAAATCTTTTTTTTTTTTTTTTTTTTTTTTGGTTTTTCAAGATGGGGTTTCTGTGTGTAGCTTTGTGCCTTTCCCGAAACTCACTCGGTAGCCCAGCCTGGCCTCGAACTCATAGAGATCCACCTGCCTCTGCCTCCCTAGTCCTGGGATTAAAGCCGTGCACTACCACTGCCCGCACAAAGTAATAAAATCTTATGCAAAGACACCTTACTTAAAGTCTTTATTGAGCTCAACTCATACTGTACATGGACTTCATCCTTGGCTGCAGTAATTGGTTCACAATTTTACAACATCATTTCTTGAATCTATTGTCCAATTGAAAATGTAATTTAACCATCATTTCTGTTGTTGACAAAATACTAATAACACTCAGCAATAATGTTCTACTTATATTTCACAAAATCATTCTTGAGGAACTGCTAATAAAAATAATATATAGAATACTGGTGAGTATAAAGAGTTAAACTATCTATAGATGAAAAGTATATATAATTGACTTTAAAATAATTATCATTCATATAACACATATTTACATGTAATTTTTGCTTTAAAACCCATTCATTTCTTACAGATTGACTTTTAGAGTTGCAAAGGACCCTAAGGATCATAAAGTGACTTATGTGAGGTGATGCATTTGTCAGGTTAATCTATCATGGAAAAAATGTTCCAATGGAAACAAAAAGATAAAGAAAAGGAAACAAAGGATTTTACACAAGTAAAAATCCACTAAGCTTTATCAAACTAAGATAAATGAAATCTTAAAAGTCAATGTAACCAGGTTGGTAGAGTTGAAAAAGTTTACTTTATCATCTGAATCCTAGAAAAGCAGTTATTCACAAATTGTGGGAGAATGAGTTGGTATAAGTTATCAATGCATAATCTGGTAAAATTTATCAAAATTATAATTTAATATATACTTCATAAAAATACAGAAATCAACACTAAGAATGTAAACTTAACTTTGTGTGAATTATGCCAATTTTTCAAAGTAGAAAAAGCTAATAAGGTATCTTGAAAATAAATTCCTTATTTCTTTAGAGAGCAAGAGATTGATGCATATTTACTGGTATGCAAGAAACTCTTCATCTATTTTGTAAACAAGTCAAGTATCTGAACTCAGCTTTCTTCACTTGTCATTCATAAGTGCTTCATAGAGTCAGTAGATGAACTCAATTCTGATAACATTTACATTTCTATAAATTTTTGCAATTAACATTACTGTTAAGTAACTTGTGTTATATAGACAGGCAAATAACCCACTATTCTTCAGGAATCAGCTAATTATATATCCTTCCTTTGGTCTCTTCAGTGTTGCTTTTTATACAGATCAGTATTTCATGTACATTTTATATGTAAATGTAATATGCATGTATATAGCTTTCAGACATCTAATCACGTTGTTATAAGCAAACCATTTGTAGCTTATTGGTCATCTGATTGTCTCTATTTCTAGAAACAGTTTTAGATCATTTGAAGGGGGAGATTATATTTTCATGTGTGGTACTTGTTCAAAAGAAGATCATTTTTATACTTTTATTGGATATAAATAAATTGCTTTTATTAAGTGTTTTGATTACACATGGCTATCAGAAGTAGGATCGCATCTGTCTCTCCACAGATTTGCTAATACTGGCTTTTTATAGTTAAGAGTTTGAAGAATATTAAGACAGTTATTGCTTTTTTCCACAAAGAAAATGTTTTTTTCTATATTGAAACAGAAAAATAGTATAAAATCACTTTAGAATACTGAAACAAATTTTAATTTGTTTTGTTAGTTCAGCATACTATAAAAATCAGCTATTTTCGTATTATAGATAATTTATGCTTTACTACTTCTGTCTACAGAGAGAAATATATAATACTAAGTAGAAACCAAGTTATTTAGCAAAGGATTCAATAAAGAGCCAACATAGGATACAACCACATCTTAGTTATTTTTCACTTACTTTCATGTTGCAAAATATAATTTTATTGCTTCCTTACTTTATTCATAGCACATTTCATCACTGTGTATATAGATGACCTTTTTCCAAAATATAAAATGGGTTATTTTAAATTATTTACTTATTTGTTCAATTAAGGTCTTGGCATGTAGTCTTGTAGGCATATAACTCAAGGCTGGCCTTGAGCTTTCCATCATCTTACCACAGACTTTATATGCTGGATTTGTAGGTGTGCCATAATGCCCACCTTAAAATTGTTTCTTTATTGCTCTCTATGATGCTATGCACTCATCTAATGACTAATCCCTAAGGGATTTTTGATGGTTTTCTCTGTCCTTTTATCTTCTCCCCTCTCTCTCCCTCCCTCCCTCCCTCCCGTCTTACTTTTGCTGTGTGCTGTGGGGTGTGTGTTTGTGTGTGTGTGTGTGTGTGTGTGTGTGTGTGCATGCAAGTGTGCATGCGAGTGAGCATGTGTGAATATACGACTGTGTGCGCATGTGTGCAGACAGAACTAAGGGTTTGTGTAAAGTTCAGTATCACTGAGTCACAGCCTCAGCCCAATCCTTAGTAACAAAATATAAACCTTTGCAACAAAATAACTATAAATTTGTAAAATATAAATCAGTCCAATGAAAGGAAATACCACCTTGAAATCATGTAAAAAACAGAAAAATGTAATAAAATACTTTTGGAATTACTAATAATCAGTTTTATATTGGATTTCCCATCCCTGTCTTTTTTCCATTTTAGACAGATTCTCATGTATACCAGGATGATCTTGAATTCAAGAATTAGCTGAGAAAGATTTGAATTTCTGAGTCCTGGAATTATAGGTGTGTGTCACCCTGTGTTGATGATGCTAGGTATCAGTCCCTAGATAAGGTAAATGCTCTATCCAATGACAAACAACCCCTGTTCCTTTATATTGAATATTTAGTCTGAAAATTAGTTATGAGTATTTTGTATACTATTAGAAATGGTAAGATGAAACTGTTTTAAGTCTTTTGTGATTGTGTTTGAATGCACACATGTTTGTGACAGAGAGAGAGAATTTCAGAGTGTAGAAATGGATATAGTACATCTTATAACCATTTTCTCTAAGAATTTTTTTCAGCATTAAAAACTACATCTGTGTATGGGGATGGTCATTATAAGATGACTCACTTATACAGGCCTCTATGAAACTATGATTGTCTTGTCATCCAGGGCTACAGCCTCAGTCCCAACAGCTTCTTGCAACTTTGAGGAAAGGTTAAAAAGGAATTCACCTCCCTAAAATCTAATCCAAATTAAGATGGATTTTTTCCTTAATTTTATAATTAAGGTTATCCTTATTTTATGGCACCCTTTAATTGTTTGACACTTAATAAATAATATATATTTGGGTGGTATTATGCAGGCCTTTAATCCCAGCACTCTGGAATCAGAAACAGGAGGATCTCTGTGAGTTCTAGGACATCAAGGTTATAAAGAAAAATACTGTCTTGAAAAAGAGGGAGAGAAAGAAAGAAATTATACTTATTAATTTAGCTTGTATCTGCTAAGCCAACTGTATCTGGGTTTGGAACCATAAAACCTCAGTTAGAACAAATAATCATTTGATTAATTCAAACCCCTTAGCTGTGGCTTCATAATGGATTAAAGGTGTGTGCCACCATCATTTAGTGACTTTATAGTGGAATCAAGTATGAAAATTTATATTAGACAAGTTCAGGGAGATGGCTGTCAAGTTCTAGCTTACAACAGAATCACTCTGATACATCACTTTAAAAAGACTCCTGAAACATCCTGCCAGAATCCACGTTTGTGTTCTGTGGGGTGGATGCAGGGAGCACAGCAGGCAAGCAAGCAGACTCGATGCTGGGGAAGCAGCCAAGAGCCACATCCGATGGAGAGCGGGAGGGAGGGGTCCTTATTCAAACCACCACACAGAAAATTATAAACCTTCTATTTCTTTTTCTAAGTTAGGACATCCAGTTTTCCAAAATCATGCATTTAAAGCGTACTATTTTGTGACACACTATACAAAAGAAATCATACCTAAGGTGCCTCAAAGAGCTTGATATTTCAGGTGGTTCCTTATGTAGCTTGTAAGAGATCTCCCAAAATTTAAATCTTAATAATGGTGAAAGAAGTAGTTGCTTGTTTTTCTGATGGTCAAATATACTGGGTATCCTCTGCAGTTGATTTTTCCTGTGCTTCTTATATCAACAGATGATGGCACAAGGTTTTACCACTCAGTATAGAATAACTCAGCATAGTGGTTTGACCATTGAATTAGGAAGTCTTTATGTAATATTCTTGTTTTATTTTGTCTGATACTGGATAGATTTCTTAGCTTAGTGCATTTATTTTTTTGGGAAATTCTCATTTAGAAATTTAACCACTAGGGAAATAACTTAGGACTATTTACCTTAAAAATAAAATGACATTTAGTAATACCTTTAAAAAATCCTCATTAAGTTAATGATGAGAGTTCAGAGGCAAGGAGTCAACTGTCTTTGGCTACTGTGGATAGTACATTCAATGACAGCAGTGAACGTGATGTACGATTATAGGGAAAAGTATCTTGACAGCAACTCTCCATTCAATATCAAATGTAGAACTTAAACCTTGATTCTAGGCTTCTTCTTCTTCCTAACAGCAAGAAATAAATTTCTGGGGGTTCAGAAGCCACTCAAATTATGGTACTTCTGTGATAGCAGCCTGAGTAAAATAAGACATTTAACAAACAGTTAATGCTGAACCAGGGAATACACTAAATGATTAAGCATAGCAATAATTTCAGAAGACAAGAAAAATTCCCATAAAGAGCATTTGAGAAGGATGGTGGAGAAAGGTTAAAGTTTCCACAGGAAAAGCATGGTGATAGGAGAGGTTGAAGTACTAAAAATGGCAAGTCTTAGAGGAAAAGTTATAAAGTACTTGATGAGATTACACATCTTAATGTTGTATGGTCCCACTGTTGAACAGCCTTAACTATATCTCCATCACGTAGTACAGTCTAAACATTCTTAATAACTGAGTTGTATGACTGAACAGATGTTAATTCAGCATGCATTAGAATCATTTGTAGGGTTGTTAAAATACATTGCAGGGACCCTATCATCAGAATTTGAGATTCTTTAGGTTTGAGTTAGGGGTATGTGAAAAACATAGAAATATCTTTACTTCCCATCTTTATGCCTGAGATTCATATAACAAATTAGTCAGAATACTGCAGACACTGCTGTGGGTGTGTGAGAAGCTGGATGTCCACTGCAGCTTTAGCAAGTGGTTAGTTGCTGTCATAATGGCTCTGTGGGAGGAGGGGAGCCGGTTACAAACTGAGGATGGCAGTTCAAGAGGGATGTTGAACTGAGCAGGAGGAGGCATCAGGAGCAGTAATGGGGCAATGGATAAGGAAACTCATTCTACCTACTCAGTTACTTTGACAAATAAGTGCCTGATACCAGTGTTTGAGAGACAGACTGGATCCTGATAGAAAAATGCTGCTAAGAAATTGCCTTGACTACCCTAGACCAATTTACCTTCATCATTTACATGGCAGGCAATATCATTTCCATACCCTACTGTGATGATGTGTATGACAGTCTGACGAGCCATTTGAGCACTTTCAAGACTCAAGCCTGTTCAAGTCAGAAGTTTCTTCAGAGTTTGGTCTATCTCACTGGGAATCTCACCAGTTTGGCACTGGGTATTTGCAAGTGCCAAGTCCATGAGATTGCTACCTACACACATCTCAGATTTGCTGGTCTTTATTGAGCTCCCTGAGAAAAGGGATTTCAATAGTGGAGGATGACTTTTGTGAATATGAGAAAGCATCACCTAATGCACAAGAATATGGGTCTCTTTGCATCTTGTTTAAGCTCAGTGGCTCTTAAGTATATTCACTCTAATAATAGTCACTAATGTTGAACAGCACCCAAATGTTCCCATTTCTTCATGGTAAGGAGACAGACCCTAGGTCAAGGTACATATTACTACAAACAAACTACAGCACAAGTCGAGTGAAAATAATGAAGAAAACTTCCAGTACACAGCAAAACAACAAATAAAACCAGACTATCTCTAATCCAAAGAATAGTAGCTGCTAGCCTTGGTGCAGTGAGGAGGGGCTTGGACCTGCCTAGGCTCAGTGTGTCGGGCTCTGCTGACTCCCCATGGGAGACCTTGATTTGGGGGATGTGGGGTGGCTAGGGAGGGAAGGCTGGAGGGTGGGAGGAGGGAGGAGGGAGGAATCTGTGTGAGGTATGTAGAGTGAGTAGAAAATTTCTTAATAAAGGAAAAGGAAAAACATAATAGTAGCTGCTAAATTAAGGACCACAGTAGTATCTCTTTTCAATACATGGTCAAAAACAAAGCCTTTATAAAGTTGTACAAGTTCCTCACGAGTAAACTTGATTTCTTTTGCATTTCACTTCTATTTAGCATGAATCGAAACAAAAATTCTATTACAGACACTTCTGGAAGATGTGAGAAATTAATGCTGGGTTAAAATTATAGATGATGAAAAACCAGAAAAAAATAGCATGTATATGACAGACAAATTAACAAGAAAAAGCATAGACATTCATTTAATACCATTTACATGGCATAAAAACCTAACAAATTGAGACGTAAAGCAATAATGGAAACCTCTATTTTTTTTTTATGATACAACATGACTATAATAAAGGGGTATAATATAATGGTTATAAACTGGGACAACTTTAGAAATTCATATGTAGCTTCTTTTCCATGTCCCTGCATCTCTAGAGACAGGGATATTTCTTTATTCTAGGTATAGAGAGAGCCCTCTGGGGTGAGTGTCTCAGTACCTGGGCCCAGAGACGATTAGATTGATCTAGATTTTGTTGTTTATTCAAATTCTAAGGTGGTATGTTCTGAATCCATCAAAGGGCAAATTTCTGTTTAGGTCATGGAGTACTGAAGACCACTTCTGAGTTTTGAAAACCCACCAATCTCTGGGCTTTTTCCCCAAGCTCAGAACTTGAAATCCCATCAAATCTTCATCCTGGAAAACTCCATCTGCAAAGAAACCTGTCTCCTACTCAGTTCCCTGCTGCTTCTCACTCAGGCAGAGGCAGCCACCCTCTTCTGTCTTTCCCAATAAAACTCTTGTGTGAGGTTTGTTGTGTGGTATGAGTTTGAGGTATTCCTTGATGCTTGACTGACAGGACACCTGTCCTTTCCCCTCAGAGCTGTAACACATAAGATGTACACGTTCTTCAGTGCTGACACTACTGCAATCTGAGTTCCATTTTGAGGAAGTCTTAGCACAGTGGTTCTCAACCAGGGGGTCGCGACCCCTCTGGCAACCCTCTATTTTTAAAGATTTATAGTTTGATAGAATTTGTCACAATATTCTGGATGCTTAGAGAAAACAAGAATGTTACAACTGTGGTTAGATTAGGTTACACAAAAATGGTGGTTCTCAACTTTCCTGACATTGTGACCCTTTAATATTTCCCTAGTGTAGACAGAGAAAGATTGATTGAACCAGATTTGACAATCTACAGAGAGGGCAAAAGGATACAAAAGACTTATTCATCTTTGCACAATCTTTGGCATATTACAGTGATATCTTAAAATAATAGGGGTCAACAGTGACTCACTGTAATACCAAATTACTGTATGGTAAATATTAGCAAGTTTCTTAAAACAACACTTAGTAAAAGGGAATGAGTAAAAAAAAAAAAAATTCCTAAGTTAGCAAAATGTACAGGAAAGTTTGTCAGGGAAAAAGTTCACCAAGTCCGTCTTCAGTCTCTTATGTTTTTGCTGTATTTGAGAGTGCACGGCATCAGAACTGATTCAGGGTTAAACTGAATCTCCCTCAACTGACCCGCAGGTCCTTCAAATACATATATCTGATTAAACACAATGTGCCACTACGCCCAGCACACAATATTCATGATGTACTGAATGTACTGCCATTTATTTACACATGCGGTTGGTTGAGGGGTAAATCGGCTGGAGACCGATTCTAGAGCTGACACAGGACAGGGGAGATTCAGGTTCGGGTAAAGGCTGTACGCGATGTGAGCACTGTAGAAGCTTTCTCGGGGGAGGAGTCTGCCCTGGAGTTGTAGCCCTCTCCCATAAAACCAACAAGAGGGCGTTGTCGTGTTTCTGTTGTTCTTACAGCCAAGGCCAGGATAACTCGGTCAGTCAGACCCGTGGCCTTGAGAGTGAGCTTCCATGCCCTCCGTCCTTGGACCAGCTGACCCAGCCGGACTCTTCCCGCCAAGGCCGGTTCCCGCCCCCTCCCGCCGCAGACTGCGCATGTGCGGCGGCCATTCCTGCGCGCCATGGCAGAGACTGAAGCTAACCTGTTGCGCCACTTCCCGCTGCTGCTTCCTCAGAACCGGGAGAAAACAGTGTATGAGGGATTCATTTCGGCTCAGGTACCCTGCGGGGTCGTTCTCTCGCGCCAGAGCCTGTCACCCGCGGCGCAGCCTTAGCCGGCCTCGGTGGCGGACTCCGGCCAGCCTGGCCGAAACTCGCGCCGAGGCACTGCGCTTGCGCGGCCGCTGTAGGCGTGGCGGGCGCCTGCGGGGGGCGTGGCGGGCGCCTGCGGGGGGCGTGGCGGGCGCCTGCGGGGGGCGTAGCGGGCGCCTGCGGGGGGCGTGGCGGGCGCCTGCGGGGGGCGTGGCGGGCGCCTGCGGGGGGGCGTGGCGGGGCGGCTCGCAGGTGGCTGGCCTGAGGTTGACTGTGGGGTGCAGCTTTGCAGATCTGAACAGCAGGAGGGTCAGTTTCCTGGAGGAGCCCCTCCCCGGTTCTGTTACTGCACTCACAGGGTTTTGAAATTTACAGAGCACTCTGGATTAAGTAGAAATTAAAAACAATCCAAACCCCACCATTTAATACTTGAAATCAAATCCTGGGAAATTTAGAGAGGCTAAGTACCTTGGCGGTGATAGCATTAGATACTTCCGAAGCTCTGGCTGTTTTAAAAAAAAATCTCATTTCCCGTCTCTCCATGGTATAACAGATTACCTTAGTTTAGAATTTCGAGTTTGGACTTTTCCTCTAAATATTAAACTCAACTGAGTGTAAGTTTCCGTCAGTGACAGGGGTCATTGATTACCGTGTGTGTTGCGGTCTCCTTAATGCACAGTCTCTAGAATACTGAGCACATTATCAAGTCTGCTTCGGAGTGAGACTTTTCCTGGTCCCTAAGCATTGCCGGGAGTTAAGAAAACGTTGTGTGATGAGGGAACACACAGGAAGCTTGGGCTTCATTATGTGTTTTCAAAACCATGTGAACATCTCAAAAAAGAGAGGTTGTATTTTATTATCGTAGAAGGAAAATGTATTTTATCCACCTCTTCTTGCTTAATTGTTGAAATATCCAGTTAAAATGTTTTTCACTTTCACAGAGACATTCAGAAAAGTTCAAGTTTTGTTATGTGTGAGGAGTTGGAGGTTGAAGCATTCACATACCAGGCAAGGTCTGGTAGGACAGACAGAGCAAGTGTTTTACATCACTTGTGTATATCTGCAGTAGCACTTTAAGAAACAGTTACAGCCATCAGATTCGCCTGGAAGCAAATTAGCCTGTGCTGTAGGTGATTTCTAATTTCTGTATTTCTTTAAGTCTTGAATACTGTCTAAAAACTGTCCAGCACAACCAGTTTTGTCCAGAGTGTGATTGTGGCTGGTCCTATACACACATTTTCCTTACCTTTTGAGATTAAATCATAGACATAGTTCTTGCTTCTTCATCTCTAAATAATTTAGCATTTATTTAATAAAAAACAAGGGTCCACTGAAACCTAACTTCAGTACAGTTACTAAAACTGCTCTCTGGTGTCATTTTCACGGGTGTATTTAATGATCTTATCTCTTATTTTGGAGAAGTTTTTAGTCTGTTTTTATTAACTTGAATTTTTATTTTTAAGCCTTCAGTTTATTAAGTTTGATATTTTCTCACCATTAAATTCTGGTAAGGCATTTGGGCAGGAGCACTCAGAAGAGTGCTGTGTTCCCCTCGAGACATACAAAGTCACCTGCTCCCAGTGTTGATGTTGGTAACATCAATCTCCAGATTAGAGTGACTTCTGCCAGATTTTCTTTTGGAGTTAACAGGTACTTCTTGGTGGGTTCTTTGGGCCATTACACATTCACACATATACCACAGCGTTCCAGTCCTTGACTCCGGGCTCCAGTCGGTTAGTAATAGTGGTTGATGCTGAATGATTATTTCCCAGCACTCTCCTGCCGCCTCTCCACCACCCGTGCCTTCTGCTATAAGGAACAGCTGTCTGAGCTTAGTTCTTTTTGACTGACTGTGGGATTGTGACTGTCACCTCCTTTATTTTGTTTGCACTGTCCCAAAGGAGCCAGGACAGCACATTTTCTGTTTATAGGTTTCTAAGGTGTTGCATTTGGCATTGTGTTTTCCTCATCTTGCTGTTTTCAAAGTATTGTCTAGAAGCTTACATATAGTGTTTTATCACTATTTTCTGGAGCTTATCTAATTTCTACTTGTAGTTCTTCATTCAGGTTTAGTTAAGTAGAAACATTTTCTAAATTTTTTACTTTCAGTCATTGTTACAACTTTTAGTTATGCTGTACCACAATTAGCATTATGTATAAAATATTCATTTGTGGAACTTATGGTTGGATACATTTTTTGTGTGCCTTAGCAATCAGTTTATATGTGAATGAATTACTGTGACTAGATGAAAGGTGTTTTCCCTATTATTAGGCTCTTTGAGTGAGCTTTGGTAGTTTGTCAAGGAATTAATTTCATCCAGGTTTCTGAATTTATGGGCTTAAATTATTTATGATGTTTCCTTTTCTTTTTTTCCCTCCCTCCCTCCCTCCCTCCCTCCCTCCCTTCCTCCTTCCCTCCCTCTCTCTGCCTGTGTGTAGGAGGTCAGAGGTGTACACTGGATGTTTGCTTCCATAGCTCTTCACATTACTTATCACAGTAGGGTCTCTTGCTGAACATGGACTCACCAATCCCAGGTAGTGTCTTAGCCATCATGTCCCTGAGGCCCTTTGGTTTGTCTGGGGAGAACTGAGATTGTAGGCAGCTTCATCTGGGTTCTCCGGACTCCACCTTCAGTCCTCAGACTCCTAGTGCCGTCACCCTTTCAGTCGATACCCTCAGGGCTGCGCTGCTGACCTCGTACTAGTTAGCTCTTACTGCTTCATGTTTCCAAACAAAATGACGGACTAATTATCCATTTCAGCCGATCAGGGATTTGGAAACACCTTGGTGCGTGAGTCCTGAGCAGGGAGGGTCTCTTATGAACTTCCAATAAAGATAAGCCAGACTTTGACCGTCTCAAAGTTAAATAGTGGCAAAGAAGCTGTTTGCAAGATTATTCACACAGCTATTGGCCAGAGGTCTCAGTTCTTGATCTCATAATGTGTGTGAGTACCACCATAAGATAGCGGCTAGTTCCCCCTCAATTCTAGAACCCATCTGTTTTCGGATTTGTGTCTCTTGGTTTTTCTTCCCATTATGGGCCTTATTTTTATTCTTTGACTGTCTAATGTGCTTTGGTAGTGTGCCCACCATGAATGTTTTTTTTGTTGTAAGCGGTAGTTATTACGTGAGGAGAGTCCAACTGTTTTAAGGTTTCCTTTTATTTTTGTTAAACATAAGCAGAGATTAATTTGGCTGTACCAGTGAAGCAATACTTTTCTGGGTACTGTATGTAATGGCTCTTATATTACAAGGATTTCTACTTTGGCTGGTTGCATTATACCAGGATTGAACGTGCTGGAAGATTCCTTTGTAGACTAGACTGGGGAGTTAGTTCTGTGGTAGAAGCTGTGCTAGTGTGTGTGAATCCATGGGTTCAGCCCTCAGCTTCCTCCTTCCAAAACAAGACTGGTTTGCATGCTCTATGTCTCCTAGCTTTCAGTACTTTCCTTAAAACCTTATTTTTAATTTTTTCCTTCAAAATTACATTATTTTTTTTTTTTTTGTGTGTGTGTGTGTGTGTGTGTGTGTGTGTGTGTGTATGTATATATGTGTCTATGGGCATGTATGCAGGTACATGCATGTGTGTGCATATACATGTATGTGCATGTGTGTGTGTATATACATGTATGCAGGTACATGCATGCTACAGTGTGTAATGTGAAGGTCAGCGGATAAGAGGGAGAAGGTTCACTCTTTCAGCCTTATGAGTCACAGGGAAGGAACTCACTCTGGCTTGATGGAATATTCCCTTACCCACTGAGTCATCTGTCTGGTCCCTTATCCTTATTTTTAAATTCTGATTTTTTTAGATTGTATTATTATGACTCATTTTTTCTCATGTATCTGTGCCCATTTTTGTGTGGTGACTTTCAGAAAGTGGAGTTAGGCTCTGATTGTAAATATCCTCTCAGTGTCTCCTGTGACGTGTGAATTGGACTTTTGCTGGTGCTTTCTGCTCCATCCTTATTTTTTCATGGACTTATGGCATTTTTCTTGCTTTTACTGCACTGTTAAGAAATTTTGTTTTACTCTGTTCTTCCTTTGGCATGTTTAAACTTATTCTTTCATCTGAACATCGTTGTGATTTGTTTAATTTCCTCTCTGAGTTTAGTCAATTAGTCCATCACTTCTTTTAGTTTCTGGTCTTGGCTTTTAGACATCTTGGTCTTGAAATGTTCATTTCCTGACACTCTTATCATTCTTCTAATTAGTGTGTTCCTGGGTTCTGTTCTCCTGGGATCCGAATCACCTGAGACACTTTGCTTACCACGGTCTGTGTGTCACTACACCTTTGGATTGGGGGGACACAGATCCTGGAGTTTTCGAGTGCTTTGGTGTTTGCAATAGTTTGTGAGATTTCAGATTCAAGAACACACTCTTCTGTTGATTTAGGAAGGTGCAGTTTACTTGATGAATTAGTTTTTGGGGAGTGCTGATAAGTCTTTAGGCTCTTAGTCTTGTCCTAAAAATGTAAGTTTCTCCCTGTTATTTTTTCTTTCTGACGTGCAGTTTCCAAAGGGTGTTTCTAACCAATCTTTTTCCTGCTCTGAAATGTTTTCAGACATCCCCTTGACTCTTTCTTTTTTCCTTTTTTAAAATAGTACTTCACTGTGTGGCCCAGGCAAGCCTCAAACTCATGGTCCTCCTCTATCACCTTTCTGAGTGCCGAGAGCGCAGTACATGGTTGCCCTTGCCATCTCTCCTGGAGTATTTGGTTCATATTAGGTCTCTTATTTATTGTTGTTGCTCTATTCACCCAGAATTCTTGGTAATTACTTCTGCACTTAACACCAACCCCCTCATTCTTTCTTCTGTGTTTTTTTTTTTTTTATTTGATAATACTCCAACTGCTCATTGCTGTTCGAACCCCCGAAGGATCTCTACTCAAAAGTGATTCTCTTCCCTCCTACAAGTAATTACACAGTTAGTGTCTTCTCTGACTTCTGGTTGCAAACATGGGAATTTTGACTTTTTTTTTTTTTTTTTGCTTAGATTATTAATCACTGTAGTTTTTTGGTAGGGTGTGTCAGGACATTCAGGTTTACACACTCTGTACTTTCATTGTCTGGAAGCTTGAAAAATCTGCCTTTTGAGAAAGAATAATACTATTTAGTTGCTTTAAGTATGGAGTTTTGTATATTTTCTTGGAAAAGTCAAGTATTGGCCCACTTGACCTTTTACAGTGTCTGGATCTCCCAAATCTGGGACTTTGAGTTTTTTTCTTTCAGGTAAAGTAGAATTGCTTTTACTGCTTTCAAGTACACTGTGCATTTCATATCGCTCTTAGACCTGTGTGTGGGGTGTGTGAAGTTAGGCTGAAGTTACTACATAATACCTTTTAGTGCTTTAATGAAATAGTGAATTATTGTTACTTGACCTTTTGAAAAGGTCAGTAGTACATTTTGTTTCATTTTTTTAAAGGACATTTAAATGTAATGAAAGTCAGAACTGTAATATTACCATGAAAGTAAAGGTTATGGGGTACATTTAATTGTGTTCCTCTGTTTTTGAATCTGCTTTGAGGGAGTCTGCTAAAATTCCACATGGTAATTGTTTTTCAAGCATTTTATTACTCTTTTCATTTTATATTGTTGGAGTAAAAGATTACATTTCTGTTTGTCTTCTGCTTGTTTTTGCTCAGATTTCTCTTGTATCATCCTATTTAAGCTACAGAGTTTAAACCGCTTACCTAGCTGCTTTTGAAAGAAAGTAAAACCAATATAATTTTTCAAAGAACACAATTTCCTTTCTGTAGACTATGGAGAAAAATTTTTGTATAACTAGTGAATATTTAGACTTAAAAAGTTAATGTACTACTTATTTTATTTATTGGAGGTTAACTATATAAATTGTTTCATGGTGCGTGCGTGTGTGTGTGTGTGTGTGTGTGTGTGTGTGTGTGTGTGTGTGCTGATGTACACACCTGCATTGGTGTGTTTATGTGTAGGTTGCAAAGGACTTTGGCTGGCCTGTTCTGCCATTCTCTGCTGTTTTAAGACATGGTCTCTTATTAAATATGGAGCTAGGCTGGAGGCCAGCAAGCCCCAAGATCCTCCTGCCTCCACGGACACCACACTGCGGGTTACACGCTTTTTATGTGGGTGCTGGGATTGAACTTGGATCTTCATGCTTGCGCAGCAAGCTGCTTACCTGCTGAGATATTTCTCTAATCTCTATAAGTGTCTGTTATGTCTAAACACTGAGGTTATATAACATTATGTTTTCATTTTATTAAAACTTAGAAATTGCAAACTTAAAATCTGAATGTGTTATATATTCTTATTTTATATTATAATTTTTTTCTTCCTCATCCATAGCAACTTGAAGCAATATTCTTTTTGATGAATTTATACTTTAAGAAATAAATTTTTGAATGTTTTCTAACAATTTCATTGTATTTCTTTTCCTTGTGTCTTTTTCTTTAAAAATCCAGTCCCACTGAGCAGTGGTGGTACATGCCTTCACTCCCATCACTAGGGAGGCAGAGGAAGGTGGATCTCTGTGAGTTCGAGGCCAGCCTGGTCTACAGAGCGGGTTACAGGACAGACTCCAAAACTACAAAGAGAAACCCTGTTTTAATAAACAAACAAACAAACAAAAATTCCTGGCCCTATCTAAATGTTGCATAATTTCATATATATATATACACATATATATGTATATATATATATATATACACACATATATACACATATATGTATATACATATTTATATACTTTTTTGCTTATATTTTTCAAGTATAAAAATTTAGCTAAACTTGATCTTTTATAAATATAGGGTAATATGTTTTGTGTGACATTAACTTTTTGGCATTAAGTGAAAGAAGTAAATTTGCACTTTTATTTTATACAGGGAAGCGACTTTCACCTCAGAATAGTGCTGCCTAAAGATCTGCAACTGAAGAAGGCAAGGTGATGTGGTGTTTGCCTTTATACATGTGTTAGTGGAATAGGTGGCCTGATATCAGATGGTTCTGCTGATGAGAGCTTTCCCTGAAGTGTTTATCAACATAGTGCCAACATCCCCAAAACATTTCTGATTCTTCCAAACCAGTTTGTCATTTGCAAATCACTGTTAGTTTTTAGAGTTAACACATCAATTGTCTATTTGTTTTTATTGAAAGCAGTAAACAACAATTGTGTATACTTCTCTAACAAGTTCTGAGTAGAAATTTAAGGGGGCACTGGGAAAGATTAGAAGACTTCCACAGCTTTCCAGTGATATTTATTGTACACATATCGTCTTATAATTTGGGAAGAACCATGCTGTCATCTCAGTCCTGGTATGCAGTGTGAGTAAAACTGACTGTCACAGAAATAGCTCTTCAGAAGGTAGGGCACAAACCCCAGTTCTGCCTTCAGTGTCTGAGTAAAGAAAAAGAAACCAGAACTGTTTAAGAGTAGAGACACAAGGATTTTATGACTGATCACAAGTACAGGTTGTGTTGGCTTGTTAGTGAATGAGTGAGGAAAAAGGAAATTGAAAATTAAATTTCTCTGTAGAAAAGATACATGGATATGGAAGGAAGAGTCATGGAATTCTGAAGCCGATATGTACTTAAGCAGTTTAATTCATTGAGGAGAAAAATATAGCAAGGATAAGCTAGGAGACACCACAGTAAAGGTATCATTAATAAGAGACCATGTTGGCAGCAAGGGATGGGAAGCATATTGGTGAAAATGCTGCGTATGGGGGGACATTTGCAAAGACCACTGCTACTAAGAGAGGAGACGGGGTGGGGATGGAGTTTAACACACAGCAGAGGGAGTGGTGGTGGAGAAAACCCAGACTTCATTTATTTATTTATTTTTACTTACTTGCTTATTTGTTTATTTTTTGTTTTTCAAGACAGGGTTTCTCTGTGTAGCCTTGGCTGCCCTGGAACTCACTCTGTAGACCAGGCTGTCCTCCAATGTTGTTTTAATTTCAGCACAGTGATTGCACCTTAATCTAATGCTACTTCCGCCAGCAATTGCAACTCCGCAGTTACTGGCCTACTTCTCTACAGCAGCCCAGCTGCTCAGGCCACAACCTGGCGGGAATTCTGTTCCCACAGGCACAGGCCCTGTCATTGCCATTAAAGGTAGCTTTAACTAAATCAGTCATTCTGTTTATAAATAAGACTCAAGATTTAAATGCTAGGGTGAAAACCTGTGAGCTCAGAGAGGCTGAGTAGCAACTAGCTAACCCTCTGTCCTTGCTGGTGTCTTCAAAACACCCATGCTTCCACTCCGCCAAACCAGAAAAAGCTGTGCCACTCCAAACCCCTCCCTGCTACTTCCGGTGTCTCTCTATCTCTTCTGGATGCCTTCTGATGCTCTATGATTACTTCCTGTCCATGAGTTGTTAACTCAGCCTCCTGACCCAAGGTTAATTTTATTTAATCAATGCAAATGCAAACTCGATGTTCATAGTGTGATTAAATATCTCCTAACATTTCCTCCTTTTTGTCTAAATAAAAAGGAAAGGTTTTAACTCTAACACAGTAAAATAATATACATAATAACAATTATCAAGTAAGTATTGCATTCACAATGTCCAGTCCATTTGTATTTGGCTAATTCAGAGAAACTATTCTATTATCTATCCTATCTTGGTGAGTCCAATGTTTCATACCTAATTTACTTTCTATCCTAACTTGTATCACCAACCCAAAACTATCTTTTTTTTTTTTTTTTTTTTGGTTTTCCGAGACAGGGTTTCTCTGTGTAGCTTTGCGCCTTTCCTGGAGCTCACTTGGTAGCCCAGGCTGGCCTCGAACTCACAGAGATCCGCCTGGCTCTGCCTCCTGAGTGCTGGGATTAAAGGCGTGCGCCACCACCGCCCGGCTCTCAAAACTATCTTTTTAGACCTAAAATATTTTTAGTGTTTGAAAACATTGAAAGCTTAAACAATTTAAGCTTTTATGTCTCTTAGCCTATAAGCCTATACTTCTTTTGTGAGTTTCTTTACTGAATTTGTTAACAAAGAAAACGATAACTTTAACTATCTCATCTTCAACTCCATCAGAGACCCAAGAAGGATATAATATTACCTGAGTAAATAGGAAGAGCAGAGCAAACAACTTCAAAAACTATAGAAATGACAGAAGTAGCTAGATGCCTGGATGGTCACCCAAGGTTCCACTGCAGCATTGGGGCATCCATCTCCAGCTTTCAAGCCTAGAATATCTGACAGACTTTTCTGTGAAGTAGAAATTTTGAAGAACTAGCCTACCTTGTTTTGGCAAAGTTTGGCAGTTGCCTTCTTTCGTGTTCTGCTCATCCGATTTGGACAACATACTGTTACCATTCGAGGCAAGGGCAATTTCTTGCCCAGTGGCTAACTTTGCCACATTGAAAACAAACTCCATATGGAGGTTCTTTGATGCCCATCATCCTTTTTTGAAGTAAATTGGTGCTGCCAGGAGCAGATGGGTCTCATTGTCATGAAAAGCCTTAGATTATTAAAACATCGTAAATGCCATAATCTCTAGGTCTCTGAAGTGTTTGAAGACCACCTATCTATCTAAAATATATATCTCTGTTTAACCTTGAAAACATGCCTAACATAACTACAACTTTGATTATTATAGATAACTAACTACTAACCTGTATTTCTTAAATATACATTATATTTTAAAATGAATTGTATAGGTACAGTATCTTTAACAAGAGTAGAAACATATACAGCATAACAAAAATAACCTTAAATTTGTATCTATATATAAAAATCCATGCCATTATAAAATATTTGGGATTAATAGTTGCTTTTTAGTTTAAAGTAGATTCAGTAATCTATTTTTTTATCCTATCCTTTCCATATCCCATTTTTTTCTTTCCAAAACAGATCCTTGAATCCAACATCTCTTGCTTAGTTTCTTCCCTTACCATGACCAGTAACAGTTTGCAACCAATACCCCCTAAATGATGACAAACATTCTTAACCCATTGTATGACCAAAACCCACCTACTCCACCTCTTGGCATTGTATTCTTAAAATTACTTAATATTGCTTGGGGGGTGATTTCATCTTTAGGGGACCCTGAGAAAACTGAGATAATGGTCAAGTCCCGGGAAAACTAGCTGTAACATTGGTTGTCCAGGCTGTTCATAGTGGGAAAGTTCAGGGCTTATCTGAAGTCCTGAGAGAAGTAACTGTATTATTTTTTGTTTAGTCTCGTTTTATGGAAAATTGCAGGGCTTATCTGAAGTCCTGGCTGGAGTATTCTGTGAGACTGGACCATCTCAGCTAACTGCCTTGAAATTGTCCTGAGCAGTTTATAATTCAAAGCTGATCTTTGGGTGGTGTTTGGCAGCTTATTGGTGTTAACACAATCCAGGAGGAATTGTTGTTGTGGGGCCCCATCATCTCTTTGAAGACTTCAAAGGTTGCTGTTAGGAATGTTCACAGTTCACTGCAGAAAAATTACACATCTTAAATGTTACATGCAACAGATCTCAGAGAGGTTAGATGACCACAATTTATTAAGCTTTTCTGGGATACACAAACTTAATTCCTAGTTACTTGCTTTAGACTCAAACCCAAAATCTCATATAGGAAGCTAGATGAAGCCTATTTCTAGAATTAGTTAGTACTCTATATGACCATTAATATCATGACAAAATTTATATTATATAATATATATATATTACAAATTTTGAGATAATATTTATATCTTAAGAAAAGTTTTAAAGAGTGAAAATAAGCCAAATGATTATGAGATTAGTGGCAATAGAATCGTCCCTTAATTTTGGTTTTTCTTCTGTCCCATACCAGGTGGCTCTTCTGACACGAGACAAAGAATTTGCATTTTTCTTAACAAGCATGCTTGGGTTTAGAGAAGGAGAGAGCCATGCTCCAATTCCAAAGCCAGCTCTGATTTTTAATTGATAGTCCCAAAAGAGACCATTTGACTTTTTATATGTTTATAGAGAGCAGCAAAAACAATCATTTTGGAAGATTTATGAAATTTTATTCTGTTGGAAATGTGTTATACTGTTAGACCAATTTTACTCCGTTTTGGGGACGTTTTCCCTGGATGGTTCATTCTTCTTCACATGTCTCATTTGTCCAGTGGTCTTCAGATTCTTTAGTTGGATACTTTTATTCTCTTGGAAAGACAAAAACAAAACTCTTCTCCAACCCTAACATTGGGGAGGTCTTTTTTGGTCAAGTTATATCTTTGTTATGGCAAACTGTTTTTTGGCAACAGAAAAAGTATTATCTTTTAATATCAAAAAAGTTATTTTTTTACCTGATCAGATGAAAAGCATTTATTAGTCTTATAAGTTAGCTTGGATCTATCACCTCTTCTAATCAAGAAGTCTCTCCTGTTTGAATCCAGTCTTTATCAATCTTGATGGTATCCATAGCTTTTCTTCTCCAGTGGAAAAAAAGGCAAAACCTCTTCCCCAACGTAACACAAATAAATCTGGTTTCCATTTGAGGTCAACACATCTTTGAGATGTATAGGCTGATTTATTTAATTTATCATTTTTTCTATCATCCAATGTCTCTCTGCAGCTGTAGTTCCTTTTTCATTAGCATTTAAAAATTTAGAGTCAATACAGCACTGTGTAATCTTTATCTGTTTTTTTATTACCTCTTTCTGTTTATTGAACATCTCTATTAAAGTGCAAGTAATCTTTCTATAACTGCTTGTCCTGTAGGATTGTGTGGTATACCTGTAATATTCTTCATGTTGTAACATGCAGAAAAAAAAAACAAAAAACAAAAAACATTTTATTTTACTAGAGACATGTGCTAGAGTATTGTTAGTCTTGATTTGTACAGTTGTCCCCATAGTGGCCATGACTTCTAATAATTGTGTAATTACGGAATCAGCCTTTCCAGAACTTAAAGCAGTTGCCCATTGAAATTCTGACTATGTATCTATGGTATGGTGCACATACTTTAATTTTCCAAACTCTGCAAAATGAAACACATTATTTTGCCAATTTTCATTTCTTTGACTACCTTTTGGGTTACTTCCTGCAGGTATAGAGTTTGATTATACAGAGAACAAGTAGGACATTTCATTATAATTTTGTTGACTTGTGGCCAAGTGATAGAAAAATCTTTCTTCAAATCTTTGCTGTTAAAATGGTGTTTCTAATGAAATTCTGAGGCTTCTAGT
This sequence comes from Peromyscus maniculatus bairdii, assembly GCF_049852395.1. Lineage (NCBI taxonomy): Eukaryota > Metazoa > Chordata > Mammalia > Rodentia > Cricetidae > Peromyscus > Peromyscus maniculatus. The sequence goes on from NC_134861.1 coordinate 28,580,909, forward strand.
ACATATCCTACCAATAGATGATCAATTTCATCATTACCTTGTGCTATAGGTCCTGGTATCCCTATATGGCATCTGATATGTGTTATATACAAAGAGTGATTTTTATTTCTGATTACTTGTTGTAGTCGAATAAGTAACAAAGTTAATTCTGAATCATCTGGAATAAGTTCAGCAGTTTCAATATGTAAAACAACTCTTTCTGCATATTGAGAGTCAGCAACTATATAAAGATGTTTTGGAAAATCTAATAATACCATGGGAATAACATATAATTCTGATTTCTGAACTGAATCATAAGGACTTTGAGCCACTTTATTTAATTTTCCTGATTTATAACCCACCCTTTCTGATTTATTTTCATCAATATAGAATGTAGGAGATCCAAAAATCGGTGTTCCTTTTATTATACAAGAAAGAATCCACTTAGTTCTTTTTATAACCAGAAGTCTTTTGTTTTAGGGATATTTGTTGCTAATATTTCCCAAGAAATTACCGCAAGCTCTTTGCCAGTGTTCATTTTCTGTGCATAATGAGGCAATTTTAGTATTAGTAAAAGGTACAACAATTTCTGCTGGGTCTATTTCTGTTAATTGACGAAGTCTTAATTTTCCTTTCAGAGTCAATTCAGAGACTTTTTCTACATAGGTCTTTAATTTTTTACTCTGTGTGGTAAAAATATCCATTCTCAGATATTATCTTCTCTCTGCATTAGAATTGCTGTAGGAGAATGAGTAGAAGGTACAACCAAGCTATGGATCTAAGTGATTCATGTGTGCATCCTGTAATTTCTTTTCTAGAGCCAATTCTCTATTATCCTCATCTGATAGTTTTCTTGGACTTTTTAAGTCTTTATCACCTCCTAAGGTTTGAAATAAATTACTTAGATCTTGATTTGTTAATCTAGTTGTGGGCCATAGCCAGTTAATATCTCACAGCAATTTTTGAAAATCATTAAGAGTTCGTAACTAATCTCTCCCGATTTGTACTTTGTGGTTGAATTTTCTGCAAAAGTATCTTATATCCTAAATAAATAATAGTCTCCTCTTTGTGGTTTTTCAGGAGCAATTTATAATCCCCAACAAGGCAAAATTCTCTTTAACTCATCAAATGTTTTTCCAAAACATCTGTGTCTGAATCAACCAATAAGGTATCACCCATATAATGGTAAATTATGGACTGTTGTACAAAATATTGACACAAGGTGTGCTGTTTAACATTCTGTGTGGAAGAATAGTCCAATGGTACCTTTTTTTCCCTTTTTATTAGGAGATTTTCTATTCATTTTACATACCAACCATGGATTCCCCTGTCCTCCCTCCTCTCACCCAAGCCTTCCCTCCTCAACCCACCCGCCATTCCCACCTCCTCCAAGGTAAGGTCTCCCCTGGGGAGTCAGCAGAGCCTGGTACATTCAGTTGAGGCAGGTACAATCCCCTCCTCCCTGTACCAAGGCTGAGCAAAGTGTCTCAGCATAGGCCCTAGGCTCCAAAAAGCTGGCTCATGCACTAAGGACAGGTCCTGGTCTCACTGCCTGGGGGTCCCCTAAACAGTTCAAGCTAAACAACTGTCTCCCTTATCCAGAGGGCCTAGTCTAGTTCCATGGGGGCTCCTCAGCTATTGGTTCACAGTTCATGTGTTTCCACTAGTTTGGCTAGTTGTCTCTGTACTTTTTCTAATCATGGTCTCAATATCTCTTGCTCATATGATCCCTCCTCTCTCTCATCGATTGGACTCCTGGAGCTCCACCTGGGGCTTGGCTGTGGATCTCTGCATCTGCTTCCATCATTCACTGGATGATGGTTCTATCATGACAGTTAGGGTGTTCAGCCATCCAATCATCAGAGTAGGTCAGTTAAATACTCTCTTGACCACTGCCAATAGTCTATAGTCAAGTCATCTTTGGATTTCTGGGGACCTCTCTAGCACTCTGCTTCTTCCTATTCCCATGGTGTCTTTATTTATCATGGTATCTCTTTCCTTGTTCTCCCACTCTCTTTCTGATCCACCTAGGACCTCCCGCTCACTCGGTGATGGAGAAATGGATGAGATCTACATGAGCAAACCGGGGTGAGAGGGGTAATGGAGGGCAAGGGTTGGGAGAAAAAGAGCTTAGGGGAGCGGAAGGTCCAATGGTACCTTTTTACAGGCTGGGAATTATTAAAAGTAGGCACTGTGAAGGCAGATTTGTCTCTATCATGTCCTTGTAAAGATAGAACAAAAAAAAAACCAAACATTCTTTTAAATCAATCACTATAACTGACCATCATTTGGTAATAAAGAAGGCAAGGGAGTTCCAGGCTGTAAAGAGCCCATTGGTTGAATTACCTTATATATGGCTCTTAAATCTGTTAACATTCTCCATTTTCCAGATTTCTATTTAATAACAAATATAGGAGAATTCCAAGGACTTGTCAATTTTTTTCAATATGTTGAACATTCAGCTGATCCTGTACCAGCTGTTCTAATGCCTGTAATTTTTCTGATGTCAAAGACCATTGTTTTACACACACAGTTCACCAATTCATCAGTTAACCATTTTAAAAAAGCTGTTGGTACCTTTGAAAGATCAGCAGCTGTTATGCCCTGCTTATGTACAACTTGAACAGTCAATAACTGCCCTTGATAATTCCTTTTAATTATGGTTTGTTTCTGAGATTGGAGGAATGTTAATCTGTGTTTTCCATTGTTGCAACAAATCACATCCCCATATATTCATTGTTAGCCACATATGGTTTTAATTTTCCTATCTGTCCTTCTGGCTCTATACACTTGACTCATCTTGCACTTTGTTTTACCTGAGATAAAGTTCCAATCCCTAGAAGCTGAACATTTACCTACTGAGGAGGCTGATCTAGATGACAAGATTTTGGTGAAATTATTGCTACATCTGCACCTGTGTCAACCAACCCCTCTTTTTCAATCCCATTTATTTGTATTTTTAGCTTTGGTCTTTGAACATTTATAGAATTTTGCCAAAAAACTTGTTCTATGATTTCTCCTGAAAATTTTGTTTTACCTACTGAAGCTGTTTTGCAGTCCAGAGCAGTATGGCTTTTAATAACAGGCATTAGGTCTTTTAATTGCTCTGTGGAGGGATTTCCCCAGTGTAGACAGAGAATGATTGATTGAACCAGATTTGACACTGGGGCCTGTGAGAGACCCATTACAGTGTTTCTTAATGGCAAAGGGCTACCTTTCCTGCATTCAGTAGTCCACCTTTGACCTTTGTGACACCTTCTACATATTCCAGAAGGCTGGGGCCTTCTGTTTGGATTATCTCTAGAAAAAACACATTGTTTCTAGGACTATCTTGCCTAAAACCCCTTTTTAGATGACCTAGTTTACCACAATTAAAACATGTGACCTTTTGATTTTTCTTAAAATTATTAGAAATCACTTCTCCTATTCAAGTGTCATCCTAAGTGTGAGATCCAATATCATTATTTTGGATCCACTCATCTATGGGTGCTGATCTTGACTTCAAAGGCCTAATCACCCTTTTGTATTCTGAAATAGCATTTTCAAAAGCCAAATATTCAATTAATATTTGTTCAACATCTGGATAAGACATCATTCTATTTACAGCTGAGGTTAATCTTTGTAAAAGAAAAAAAACCAGTGAAGGCTTCTTTTGAGCATTGTATAATTTTAGTAAATGACTCAGTCCTCTTTCCTGCTTCTTCAGCCCTGTCCCAAGCATTCAAAGCTGTTGTACAGCATAGTACCAAGGTGTTATCATCAAATATAGACTGTCTTTGTAAATCAGCATAGTGACCTTCACCCAGAGACTAGTCTTGGGAAATTTCATGACCTCTAGCCCTTCTTCATTGTTCTAGGACCCTCACTTCCTCTCTCCACCATATTCTCCATTTTAATTGAGGACCAGCTTCCAATAATTCTACAACTAAATCTTTCCATTCTTGTGGAATAATTCTGGTCCTAGTTGTTTGTGAATTTAACATCTGCCTCACCAATGGTGAATACATACCATATGAAATGACTGCTTCCTTAAATCTCTTCAAATCTAACATTACCACTGTATTCCAGTTAACTTCTGCATAGCCTTGGAGGTGTCTATTATCTAGTGGTCATTCTTGTATGGTAACTGGATAAATTAAGGTTGATATTCTAATAACTTTAGGCCCTGATCTTCATTTTCATAGTGCAGTGGTGCAGTAGGTTCTACTCTAAATTACTCTCTCTATGTCTAAGTATATTTGTTATTTTCATTGGTAGGCCTTATCAATAGTAAGTCCTTCTAAGACTTATCATATTAGTCAAATTTTCCTATTTTATTGATGTCTTTCTAAGGCTTGTCAAATTATCACATTTGGTATAGTTATCAACCCACTTTTTTTAGGATTAAATATTAGTTGCCAAACTAATAGTAATTATAGTTGGCATTATGTTAATTCCCATCTAAGTCTTTTCTCCCCTCATTTAAATTTTCCATTTTCAAACTATCCATACTAGCACTGTACATGGTCCTAGTGCCCTGCACTTTGATGTTCCCCATTCTTAACATGGGAAAGATTTTCTTTTTAATATTATTTAACACTTCTTTAAAGGACTTCCCAGGTATCTCACCAAATTTGCTGGCTTCTCCCTGTTTGTGTGTGGTTTTGGTGGTGAACCCAAGCCCTTCCTTCAATTTCCAAGTGTAAGCCTACTTTCCAGCATCCTGTCAAGTGGCAGCCACTTGCTGTCAGTGCTTGCAAACAAAGGCCCAGGTAGCAACTGTGGAAGAGGGGCTGTCATGAGTCCCTGTCCCTGTGGTTGTTCCCCATGTTGAGCACCAGATGTTGCTCTAATTTTGGTACAGTGGGTGGGCCTTAATCTAACGCTATTTCAGCCACCAATTGCACCTCCGCGGTTACTGGCTTGCTTTTTCAGCAGCAGCTTTGCCGTTCAGGACAGGGCCTGTTCCCACAGGCATCAGCCCTATTGCTTCCAATAAAGGTAGCTTTACCTAAATCTCTTTTTCTGTTTATGAATAAGACTCGAGATTCAAAGGCTACAGTGAAAACCTGTAAGCTCAGAGAGGCTGAGTAGCAACTAGGTAACTCTCTCTCATTGCTGACATCTCCACCAAACTAGAAAAAGCAGTACCACTCCAAACCCCTCACTACTACTTCCTGTGTGTGTCTCTCTCTTCCAGATGCCCCTATGCTCTATGATTACTTTCTGTCAACTAGATGCTAACTCAGACTCCTGATCCAAGGTTAATTTTATTTATTCAGTGGAAATCCAAACTGGAGATTCACAGTGTGATTGAATATTCCCCAACACTCCAACTCAGAGATACCCTGCCTCTGCCTCCCAAGTACTAGAATCGGAGTTGTGCACCACCACACTTGGGCCACTTAATTATTTTTATTTTATGTGTATGAGTGTTTTGTTTTTTTTGTATATGTCTGTGAACCATTTGAATGCCTATTGCCTGGAGAGAGAGATAAGGGCCTTGGTTCCCTTGGAACTGAAGTTATGAACAGTTATGAACTGCCATATGGGTTGTGAGAATCTAACCTGGATCTTCTAGAAGAGCAGCCAGTGCTCTTAACTCCTGAGCCATCTCTGCAACCCCAAACTCAAGGCTTTCTACATCTTGATAATTAAAGTTATTGACCTAACCAATATTGTGTGCTGAGTTGAGGTGAGCTGGAGGTGATGAACTTATCAACACCTATATAATTAAAAGTATCTGTTCAGTTCAATTATATCAATCTAGAATATGGAGACTATATTGTACATAGGGTTTTTCAAGTGTAAATTTGATATATTGTGATACAAACTCTGTATTGTATCTGCCTACTGTGTTGAAGTGTCTACTTCAATGGAGTTTTCATTTGGACATATTATAGTTTAGAAAAGATGTGTTATTAGCATGCTACTTACTAATAGCTGTTGTCTGTGTTTGAGGTGATGAGACTTGCAGCAGTATGAGTGGCTAATATTTTTCTTTACTTGTCAGAATATGCTTATATGATTTTATATTATATTTACATGTTTGTTAGCATGCAAATACATTTTTCTCCTTGTAATAGCAAAATTTTTTTCCTGTTAAAATTTCAGATTACTGTGTAGCTGGCACCTGAAAAATATACTTAATGAATACCGTCAAATAGTCCAACAGGTAAGTCTGTTAAAAGTCTTATGCTTCAAAATGAGGATAGAAATTGCTAAATTTATCTTTAAAGTCCTGGTTTGTAAACAAGCTGGTTTATTAGTTGCTGTGTTTTGTAGGTTTCAAGTGTTTTAAGCATTGTGTATTACATAGAGGTTTTTCTGGAATCAGCCAACAACTCTCAAGGCAGCATTGGGTTTGAAATTGATTTCCAGCCTTGAGACTTTATGTTTCCAAACATGGTCACCCCATCCATATGCATTTCTTGGTTGATTTCTCCACCGAACTTGTAGAGGATTGATAGGAAAAAATTATGGACCTAGACTGTGTATGGCAATAATGAATTTGGAGCTCTAGTTTATGAAGAGGAAAGGTGAAAAGGAAGTCACTTAGATCCCTGTGATCTTTCGTAAAGAGAGGAGCTGAGGGTGGCTAAGGAGATCTTGGCAGCATTAACTTAGTTATTCTTAGTGCTTGGTAAACCCTATCTGAAAAGTCATTTGAAGATTATAGAAACATTGTAAAAGAAATTATTACTGAAATAAGTAAATATGGTGGAATGTCTCTTCCAGAAAAATAAATGTTAGTAGAATTGCACTTGTTATAATGATCTTTTCATTTGTGTTATTTTCCTGTATTACATTCTGTGATAAGTTGTGATGATAACGGGCAAGGATGCTCACTCATGAAGTGTTACCGAGACACGGAGGAGTGTGGAGATGAACTGCTTGAGAAGAAGAGTGTGAAATGTGCTAGTTGTGTAAGCTCTGCATTGCTTTGAAGGAATGCCGAGACTACCTCCACTCTCTTTACTGCCCCTTTGTTCTTGTGACCAGTGTATATTGTACACAGAAGTTTATGTCCATTGAGTCATTTGAATAGCCTGAGAAATGTGCTCATAGGTGTGGGTGTAACAGTCTTATTAAATAAGAAACACAGAGCCAAATGCAGAGTTAAAAGCCCAAGAGGTCAGAGCAGTAGCTAAGAGCTGATACTAAAACCCTTTCTTAACCTTTGCTGCCACTGCTGTCCTTCCCCTCAGAAAGAGACCTACTTCCTGTGTGTCTGTCTTTTTATTGACTTTCTGTTCTGCCTTCTCATTGGTTGTAAACCCAACCACATGACCTCCTCATCACTGCCTATCTATACAGACCTCTAGGTGTCTATGGTTGGTATTGAGATTAAAGGCGTATGTCTGTGTCCTTGAACACACAGAGATCTGCCTGTCATGTGATTGGGATTAAAGGTGTGCACTACCACCACCTGGCTTCTGCTATGGCTCTGACCCCCAGGCAACTTTATTTATTAACATATAAATAAAATCACATTTTAGCACAAATATCACCATACATAAGGGCTAAGCAAACAGTGGAACAAATATCTCATTTTCCTCTGCTTATTCTGATAGAAGAGTCCTAAAGTTGCCATCACTTATTTTCCCGCTGCCTTCAGCTGGGCAGGGAAAACTCAACATTTAATTTTTTGGTTTTTTCCATGGTTCAGTTGATTGTTACTAATTTTTTCTTATGGTACTTTCAGTAAATGTGACCCAAGCAGTCAACACACTTTTTATAAAAGTTGTTCAGCGTTCATAAACAACCAAGCCCTGTCAGTTGTGGTACTCTCTTCTGACAGCAGCATCTAAAGAGCCATAAACAAAGGACACATGGGTGTGGCTGCATTCCAGTAAAACTCATTATAAAACAAGGTATTGAGCTGGGTTCAGCTGCTGGACTATGGGTCACAGGGCTTTGATGGAAGTTGTTCCATGTAGGAGCATCAGTCATGTAAGATTTACTCCACAGGTGTGCATTCCACCAGAGCTGTGTTATAGGAATAATTTGCCTTCATGCACTGTTCAAATATCTTAGGCTGTTAATTTTCTCTTCTAAAAACATGGAACAAGTTTACATTTAGCTTTGTTTTGAACAATGTGGAGCTAGTGCAATGCATCACAATGTAAAACAGAAACACAAAGCAAGCAGTATTTTTTTTTTCAAGCAGAGAAATGATGTAGTGTTCTGAGAAAGCATTCTAAGATATGACTGTTTATTCTATAGTTATTTTAAGAATAAAACATGTTGCAGAAATAGAATACTATATCTCTGATACATTCATTTAGTTTATAGGGGATAGCTGTTTCTGCCATTTTATCATTATAGTTTTTATTTCAGTGAATATTTTTCTCTTTAAATTAGGATGACTTAGCTGTGAAAGGATGAAAATGACTATCCGTGGTCTTAAAGGTCAAGAAGCAAAGTATATACTATCATTAATAAATCTAGCTAATACATTAACTAGATGTCTTAGTTAGGCTTTCTATTGCTGTGAAGAGGCATCGTGACCATGGCAACTCTTATAAAGTGAACATTTAAATGGGGTTGCTTGCTTACAATTCAGAGGTTCAGTCTATTATCATCATTGCAGGACATGGTGGTGTGTGGGCAGACATGGTGCTGGAAAATTATCTGAGAGTCCTACATCTTACAGGAAACAGAAAGTACTCTTTTCCCACTGGGTGATATTTTGAGCATCTATGAGACCTCAAAGCCCACCTCCACAGTGACACACTTCCTCCAACAAGGCCACACCTCTTAATAGTGCCACTCCCTTTGGCAGACATTTTCTTTCAAACCACCACACTAGATTTTAGAAGTTAGAATTTTATATTTTATGTTCTTTCTGTTCACATCTCTTTACTCTGCCCTTGCCCTTCTCCTTTTAAAATAATGCTTTCCTGCATTTGTTAGATTTTTCAGTGATGAGTACTGAAGGGATGGAGGCAGGTGTGCAGTTTTAAGTGAATTCATCCACAGTTCACTACATTTCACCCAAATAGACGTGGAGGCAGTCCTGGTTAGTTTTGATCAACTTGACTGACACCAGCTTAGCTATTGGGAAGGAACCGCAGTCAAGAACTTGCTTTCATCAGATGGCCAGTCAGCAGGTTGGTAGGGCATTTCCTTGATTAGTGATTGCTGTGGGAAGCCTTGCCCACTGTGATGATACCACCTCTGGCAGGGAGTCCTGGATGGTCTAAGAAAGCAAGCTGAGCAAGCCACGGGGCAGGGCTGTGAACAGTGCTCCTCTGGCCTCTGCCTTCAATCCTTGCCTAGAGTCCCTGGTCATCAAAATGGACTACAGGATCTAAGTGGAAAGAAAACCTTTTCTCCTCAAGCTGCTTTTGGTCATGGTGTTTATCACAATAGTAGAAAGCAAACCAAGACAAAACTTTTAGTTACGCTTTCAAAATGAAATTGGTAGAAATAGAAGTAATGACCAGTGTTTCACTAATTAATACTGTTAAGATTTAGATGTAGTTAATCCATTCTCACATTGATTTCAGTTTCAATGAGTGGAGCATTCATTTCATGAGTTATTAATTCAAAATGTTTTGATTTAGAGAATGAAGCACTCTCCTGATCTAGTGAGCTTTATGATGGAGTTGAAGATGATTTTGGTAAGAATTTTTTTCGAACACTCTTTTTGTATCTACTAAGTCTTGATTGTTTCTGAAACTTTTTAGTGATATGTATCTGTGTATTGATGTTTGTATGTGTGCACCTGTGTGAGGGTATATGAACATGTGTCTTCATGTATGTGGACATACTCAACTATCAGTTTCCTCAGTTGTATTCCACCTTATCTTTGAGGTGGTGTCTCTCACTGATCTGAAGCTTGTTGATTTGGCTAACTTGGCTGACTGTTGAGTCCCAGACATCTTCTAGTCCCTCCCTCCCCAGATCTGAGATTATGGGTATATGCTTTCATGTCTGGCCTTTTCATATGGGTAATGGGGATTGAAGTCAGATACTTTTGCTTGTATGAAGTAGTCATACTTAATGACATAGCATAAAACACAATTAATTTTTTTATACATACACAGATTCCTGGAGGACTTTTTCAACATGAACAAAAGAAAGGTGATTATAGTGAATAACCTGAGTCAATGACCCAATGTCAACATTTTGTCAATCATATTTCTTCCCCAACATTTTTTGAAGAGATTGTCGTATTTTAACAGGAAATCCTGGAGATTATACCAATTCCTTTAAAAATATATCACTGTGTATATTTTTAACTTAGTGCTTTTTGCCTGCTTCAAAATATTTAATTAGGGTTGGCAAGAGGGCTCATTAGGTACAGGCACTTGGTGTGCAGGCCTGGCAACCTGAGTTCAAGCCCCAGAACTCCCGTAAATGTGTAAAGAGAGGACCAACCCCATGAAGTTGTCCGTTGATGTTCACATGTGTGCTGCGGGCACATGTGCTCCCCAACACACACCATGAACACACCCGTACACCATGATGGGAATAATGAGGACAATGCTAGTGATTTTGAATGTATAATTATAGTCATTCCTTACAGATGCTTTGTTTTTATCAGATGGGTCCCACACTTGAACTCAATGCTGATTCGAGGTTTAATTTATGCTGTCTCTCTTTTTGCCTTTGCCTTTCATTCATGTTCTTGTTGAACAAAACAAATCATGTGCCCTATAAAATTTCTCACGTTGCAAACAGACTTTGTTAGAAATCCATGGAATCTTTCAGCACACTCTCCTAAGGGTTGTGTATCCATTACCTCCAAACCAAAATGTTTCATGCCCCAAAATGTTTTACACCCCAGTACCCAACTCTGCCATGATAATACAAATGGCAGATGTCACAGATTAAGACTTTGTGTCATGCAGAGAATTGCTAATGATATAGATTAAAATAAAATATGAATATTATACTTTGGTTTTGGTCACATCAAAATATCTTACTACGTATATGTAACTAATCCAAAATCTGAAAAAAATTAAAATCTTAAACATTTCCCAGGTAATTTAGACAAAGCATAATCCATACCTTTTCTTTGTAATCTGCCAGTCAGATCTCAGCATATTTATTTTGATATGAGTACTTGGTGCTTTGTACTTCTTACTGTGATGCACTAAGACTTGTATGTATGATGTCTGCTATTCTTCATTTAGATTCAGCTGGTACAGTTTTATATCAGTATCCACCTCAGGATTTTATCATCCACTGCTGATTGTTCTGTATCCACCATTTCATTGGCATTTATAAAGGGTGGTTTATTTTCTTTAAGTTATATTTTACATTTTGTGGTAGAGGGCATAAAGCCCCACAGCTTGTGAAATGCTTTGTCAAAGGGCAGTGTCCCAAATGGTCAGTAAAAGAAAAAAAAAAATCTTTCATTTAGGTTTGTTAACCAAAAATATTTTAAAGAAGACCTCTCACCATTATTTGGCTAGCATGAGGCACAGCATATGTTAGAGCAACAAGGTGTTTGCTTCTTTTCTTGTGGTTTTTTTTTTTTTTCTTTTTTTTTTTTTTCTGGAGCTGAGGACCGAACCCAGGGCCTTGCGCTTGCTAGGCAAGTGCTCTACCACTGAGCTAACTCCCCAACCCCTGCTTCTTTTCTTTAAAAAAGAATAATTTTACTGCAATGAGTTAGTGCCTAACAACTACCACAGGGAACTAATATACTTTTAAGAATCATTATTAACTCATGGGATTTATATGTTTGATTAGCTTTAATCCATTACAGTCATTTTCTTCCTGATGTTTAAATTGTCCTATTTTTGATCAGTTCACGCTGCCTCATGTTGATTCCTGTGGTCTTTTAATAGAACCTCATCTTCCTTGCTTTGTGATGTCAGTTACTCTGGACATACTTATTCATCCTATTCCAGAACTGTCATCAGCCACTCTAATAAATCTGTAGGACTTATTTATAGTAACACTAATCATTATTGTTGTGGGAAATGGTGTCAGATACCTAGGTCTAGAGAGAGGGGTGCTCATTGCTGTCTCTGCTTCGAGTTCTTTTCAGTAGACAAAGCTGTGGCAGAGTAGTCGTGGGTTCATAACGATATTCCAGCGACATTTTTGGATTTTTCTTTGCATTTATGCTTCTTCTGTCTCTTTATTCTGAAATGTTGGTTTCTAATTACATTTACTTAATTTTTTTTTTTTTTTTTTTTGGTCATTGTGTTGGCTAACTTTTGTCTCTGTGATAAGACATCTGAGAACACCTCAGTGAGAAGGGCTTTTTTTTCCATTTATATTCAGAAGTTTTAGCGCATGGTCAGTTGGCTCCCCAGCCTCTGGGTTCCTGCATGGTGAGGCAGAAGATTATGTTTGGGAGGAGTAAAGTGGCTTATGTTATGATATATTGGAGGCAGAGAGAGACTGACATAAGGAGACAAAGTCAAGATAAGCTCTTCAAGGTCTGCTACTTTGTGACTTACTTTCTCCAACCATGCTTTGCTTCCTAATGGCTCATGGAGTTCTGAACTCATCAGTGGATTGACCCATGCAAGATCCCAGTAGTGTTTTTCACGGGGGACCTAGCTCTTTTGAGGGATTTTCAGCTCTAAATCATAACAGTTATGCATAACTTATTAAGCTTCTTTTATCTTTGTTTATGTCAAAATCATGCTGCCAGTATTATTGCTGAAAACTGGGAGCATTTTATTATTTCTTATTTTATAATTGTTTTGAAACTTTTATAGTGTCCATAGTATATATATTGGAAACTCAGTTGCTAGATCTTTCTTCTGAGTCTGTTTATTTATCCTCATGGCAAATCTTTGAGTACATCATTGATAAAATGCTTAGAATAGAATTGTTGAGGATCAACTTCTATATTTAAATTTTGATTTATGAATTTATAAATCTTAATAAAGATTATCAAACTTACCAAACTACATCAAAGACCACAGTATAGGAACTTTAAAAGAGTAAGGCAAAGAAACGTATGTTTCACATTGCTTTGATATTTGGAAAAATTTGGAAAATTTCTCCTGTTTATTATAATTTTAATATGCAAATATAAGAACATGGAACTAGAATAAGACTGTATCCCATTAAACTCTTATTGGATTGTAAGTTATGGCTGTATTGGTCATTCACTTTTCAGGAACCATTTATTAATTTCAGCTAAAGTAAGACTCTTATCAATCCTTGGCTTACAGTACTTTGTTTTGTACATTTGTGCTGTATTTTGGAATACAAACAAGAGCCTATAGTCTACCTCTCTGACAGATTATAGATGAACATGGTGGTTTTATTACCATTTAAGATAATGTGCCTAGACATGTGAGAATGCTGAGTTTACTTCTGAGGCCATGTCCTTACTGACAGTGTGCCAAGTCCACAGTGATGGCCTTGAGAATGGTGTTCACATGAAGTCAGAAGCTATGTTCATAAAGATTTATAAATTTCTTGTGGCACTTAGTAATATTTAGGCACATATATTTTTAATTATTGGAAATGGTGAATGTTTGAAAAGGACTCTCTGAGGTAGATTATTTTATTTCTATTTGTTTTAAAGCCAAGCCAAAGATTCTAATTTGTCTAAACTAGGAAATGTTAACGTCAGGATTTCCACCTCTGTGAGACCTATTTGGAATGCGTGTTTCTCTTCTGGTAGTTCTTTTTCAGTTCCCTAGGCCATTGCATGGAGACTCTGGCTGCTGTGCCTGGTCTTGTCCACAGTCTTTAAGCAATAACAACAAAACAAACTGCCACCTGGGTTTTCGATAAAAATAGTGCTTTAGTTAGGCGATGAAAGGATTATGAAATTTTGTTTTATAACTAGTTAATAATTCTCTATTTAGTGTTCCACAGCCAATTAAAATATTTTTCTTTCAACAGGAAGTTGCTTTAAAGAATAGACAAGATTTGTGTGTACAACCACCTTCTCGCGGTTTCTGCATAGACCTTCTTAATGAGATAGGAGCTGTTGGTTGGGATAAGTATGTCTATTTAAAAATATATCTTAGAAATGTCTTTGTTTTACACATTTAGCTTCATGTATTGCTAGCTGCCAAAGCTTAGTTTTGTGCCCACTTTTAGTTGGTGTTTTGGTATAGAGTATCTGATCCTGATTGCTGCTGTCAGTTACAGACAGGAGCATTGTGAAATATTAACTTGAAAATCTTCATGTGATTTGAAATAATGGCATTTTATGCACATAATAAGACTTATCTTAATAGGAATTTTCATTAGATGTGACTAATATATTATGTGTGCCTAGCAGTATTCTAAATGTACTACAGGTTTCGTGTTTAAAAGTAATGCTGGGTGTTGGCTTGATGCTCAGTGAATAGAGTTTTTACTCTTCAAGCATGAAAAACTATGAAAGTGCTGAGTGGGTAGGTAGACCACATGGAACAAGTTGGCCAGCTAGATTAGTCTAATCAGTGACCCTTGACCACAAAGGAGCAACTCTCTTAATAAGTGAGATAGAGCACTACTGAAGAAGAAATAGAGCATCAACATCGGCCATCTGGCTTCTACACATATGTACACAATATGTACATATGCCTACATGCCATATGTGTGTGTGTGTATACATGTATGCATGTAATGCTAATAAATATGAATAAAAATGGAAAATTGCAGTTTTTTGGTATGTTTGTGATTGTGTACATACCTATATTTGGCTGTTATTCAGTTTTGCTCTCCTAAATCTAAATATCCACATGTATTTTAAATGCTTTTGTACTTTCAGCAATAAATCTTTCTTTCCCTGAAGAAAATAACAAGTAAGGAAACTTAAAACAAGGCTGGGTATAGTGGCTCACCTTTAATCCCAACACTTGGAAGCAGGTGGATCTCTGTGAGTTCCAGGACAGCCAGGGCTATGTAGAGAGATCCTGTTTCAAAACACAGGGGGAAAGAAAAGAAAAGAGAAACTTAAAAGAAAATTCAGTAGATGGAAATGTAAATTGTTAAAACTTTATCCATACATCACCGAGAAAAACATGTCTGGTAATTTCCCTGATTCTCAGTTGTTGAATTCAATTCTCTGTGTGGACATTTTTCAAACATTACATTTTGTTAGTAAGTATCTTATCAGCTTTCTGCTGGACTAAAACATCAGTGGGATAGGCAGTTTAGTTCTCAGTTTGTAGCTGCCACCAGTTGTACTTCAGTGTTTGTTTATTATGCAGTTCAGGGTTCTTTATGACAAGGATAAATCAAAGGCTGACTTCAGTTACCACTTAGAGAGTAGAATTTTTCACCAGCAAGTTTTTCGGAATGTGTTTACGACATTTCATTGTTCTTATGTACATTGTGTCTTAGCTGTTTTCTGAGTTGGCCTTTTGACCACTAATTTAAAGAAGTTGATCATTAAATAGTATTTTAAGAGAAAACAAGGAGTTCATCATAGGCAGAAAACATAATTTGCCAAGCGAGATGCCCAAGGGAGAGAAGGCCACAGGGAAGAAGGTGGCCTTGGCCCCACCATTGTGAAGAAACAGGAGGCCTAAAAGATGGTGAATCATCCTCTGTTTGAGACAAGGCCTAGAAACTTTGGCAGGATATCAGCCCAAAAGAGATCTCACAGGCTGCAGTGGCAAAGAGACATCCTTTATGAGTGGCTCAAAGTACCTCCTGCTGTTAACTAGTTCCCTAGGCCCCGGACCAGCAAACAGCTACCCAGCTGCTTAAGCTTGCCCATGGCTACAGGCCAGAAATACAGCAGGAGAAGCAGAAAAGGCTGCTGACCCATGATGAGAAGATGCTGTCAAAAGGGACTTCCCACCTAAGAGGTCCTGTCCTTCCAGCAGAGGTCAGTGCAGTCACTACCTTGGTAGAGAACAAGAAGGCTCAGTTGGTGGTGACCACCCACAATGTAGACCCCATTGAGCTGGTGGTCTTCCTGCCTGCCCTGTGTTGCAAGATGGGGGCCCTCTACTGCATCATCAAGGGAAAGGCCAGTGTTTTTTTTTACTCTTTTGGGGGGCCCGCCACTCAGCTCCCAAATAAATCACACACAGAGTCTTATTCTTAATTATAAATGTCCAGCCTTAATTTGTCTTGTTTCTTCTCAGCTTTCCTTAAATTATCTCATCTACCTTTTGCCTCTGGGCTTTTCCTCTTCTCTTACTTCTGTAAACCTTGCTCTTACTCCATGGCTTGCTGTTTAGCTGGGTGGCTGGCCCATGAAGTCTTCCTCCTTCCTCTCTGGCTACTTCTTTCTTCTCCCAGATTTCTCCTTCTATTTATTCTCTGCTTGCCAGCCCCACCCATCCTTTCTCCTGCTCCACTATTAGCCATTCAGCTCTTTACTAGACCATTGGGCATTTTAGACAGGCACAGTAACACAGCTTCACAGAATTAAATAAACGCAACATAAACAAAAGTAACACACCTTAAAATAATATTCCCCAACAGGCCAGGCTGAGGCGGCTGGTCCACAGGAAGAATACACCACTGTTGCCTTCACACAGGTTGGATCTGAAGATAGGGTGCTGGTGGAAACTATTAGGACCAGTTACCAATTACAATGACAGCTGGGATGAGATTTACCACCACTGGGGAGGCAATGTCCTGGGTCCTAAATCTGTGGCTCAAATTGCCAAGCTGGAAAAGGCAAAGGCCAAAGAACTCACTACTGACCTGGATCAAATATACACTACTAAGCTTCCTGTGCAAAATTGTAATTATAAAATATAAAAAAGAAAATATATTTCCTTTAATAAATTTATACTATGACCACACACAAAGTGTGTGCCAAATTATATTCATGTAAATTTGTTTTCAGAGGCATTAAGAATGTAGTACATTTATTACTGTTAGAAGAGAGAGCCTGGTCCTTTGTCCATGTGTCCAGCTTCTCATCCTATTCCTTATAAATCTTTACTTAGAACAGTTTCCTCTCTTATCCACAGATCATTACTTTCTGCACTGGGTTTGAGTGGAGCATAAATCTTTTGGTGTACCTCTGTGTAGAGATGAGTGACCATTATTTCAGAAATGTATCTTATTTAGACTTCTTAACTTATTGTAACTGCTTCTTAACTTGTCTTCCTGGCTAATAGTGACAGAATGTAGATCTATTTTTATGAGCCTTGAAACTTATACATTGGCCTCGTGTCAAAAACTATAACTTCAACATCCAACTATTAAAACTTGACTAAAATCTTGATTGCAAGTAATAGTGTTTCAGAATAATAGTGTATATAATAGAATTATGTTTTCCAAATTGGATTTTAGAACTGAGAACCATTATTGTGAATTAACCGATTTGCATCAAATGCAGCTGCCGCATGAGATGCTGGACATTATGTTGGGTGCCTTCCATTTTGTGATACAATAGTTTTGCGAAGTAATGAAGGACTTTTTTTCTTTTCATACGTTAAAAGGCATGTTTCTCTGGAATATCTGTCCTTTTATTTAATCAATATTAGGAATCTTGTAATTGATTTAAACTCCCTTTGAAATGGCTAGTAGGATGCTAAGTGTCAGATTATGGGTCCACTTTAGAGCCATTTTGGGTTATTTGGGGGGGCGTGTTTCAAGACAGGGCTTCACTGTTACACAACAGCTTTTGCTATGCTGGAACTTGCTCTGTAGACCTGAACTCACAGAGATCCATCTACCTCTGCCTCCTGAGTGCTGGGATTAAAGGCATGCCACACCACTGCCTCTCACCATTTTGAGTAATTTATATTTCTGTATACTACTAATATTACCTTGCCTTTTATTTTCCAGCTATTTTTTTGGTTTTCTAAACTACCACAAATTCTTTATGAGTGATATTAATAATAAGTTTGTTGTATTGGGTGTCACATGAAAGTTATATTCATGAAAACTGACAGATGTTTGGATGAGTCTACTTGTCCATATTCTTAACTTTTTCTAGTATTTGATATTTTACTAACTTTCCTTCTTACAACTCCTTATCAATAGTTCTTGACAATTTTTCTTTTTCTTTTCCTTTAATTCCATCAGTGTGGTTTAACAGTTCTTTGTTTATTCATTTTCTTTCATGATCTAAATCCTTTGTGGACTGTTTCTTCTCTTCTTAAGATATTTTGCTTTTCTGTCAACTTTGATGAAAATACTTGGCCATAATGTTTTGAATTGATCATTTCAAACTGCCCTCAAAAACATTTAGCAAACAATTTAACCAAAGTTCTCTTCTAATGACAGGCATTAGTTCTAGACACGTCTTTAGTTATTAGACTAGAACACATCTTGACTCTTTCCATGCATTTATTTATAGTCAGTTGTCTGTCTCCTCTCTGAGTTATGATGGAAAGTTCTGAGAGAAGTAAGTTAATTTTGAGCAACCCTCATCTCTAATTCTTCCTCTTGGTTCTTTCTGGTTGGGCATTTTATACTCGCCAGTTAGCAAATACGTTCAGTCTTTAGTGTGCCGGGTACTCAGCACACTGATACACATTTCTTTAGGGGTTACTTAGTTGACATACTCACTTGCACAGACTGCTTTTGTAAAGGAAATTATCGGTTTGGAATCTCTCAAAATCCCATGTTTCTTGAAATCAGTATGAGGGCTACAGAAGAATGCACCTCTATTCATTTCCTTAAGTATCCATTCATGGAGCAAGCCTAACCCTAACCTAACCCTGACCTAGAAGCTAATTTATGAAGTAAATAGAGGTATGATTTTTACCTATTGTTTCCATCTTATAGGCGCTAAGCTTCATAGTCTCCATGTTCCCATTCTCCTGGCAATTCCCTTCTTCCCTCAGTGCAGCTCTAGGTTTTCTGAGTTCCTTGAGAACTGTTGTTTTCTCTGCTTGATGTAATGATTTGTGAAAACAAAGTAAAGGACTTTATATTAAGCTCTGTTGCTTTTTCCTATTGCTTTGAACTCAATCATTGATTGCTCTTCTGTCTCCTTCTCCCTTCTTCTTTTTCTTCTCCTCTTCTTCCTCCCGGTTTTCTTCTTCGTAAAACATTGCTTCTATTCACTGAAGTTGCTAATATTTTTCAAAAGAATCTGGAAAGTGGCTTAATGCCCTTCAATGCCCTTAATGCCCCACTCATTGAATGCCCCTGATCAGTGCTACCGGGTGTCTGATCTTCAGTATTTGTCCTTGCTTCCCCAGGCTGCAGCACTATGCCTACTAACTTTTTGTTGCATGTTGGAAAGTGTGACTAAGCAGGTTCAAGACCCCTCATAAGATTTCTTTTGCTAGACAGATAAAATGGGAAGAGGTTGCTGTAGTGCGAGGTTGAGGTTAGAGTAGGTTGTTTCCATAAGTTGATTGGCCTGATTGCTTCCCTTCATCTTCTCTTTGAAGCAAGAGACAAGTGTATTCACAGATAGGTTTTTCCATTGCTGGATCTTAAACTCTCAATTCTTCCTATCTACAAGACCAGTTTTCATCTCAATTAAAACCCATTTTTGCTTAGAGTTCATCAATTTCTTGCTTGCATTCTTTTTATGGGTCATATTTCATGTGTTCTCATTGAGATCTTGGAGAGGGGGTATTCATTTAGATTTCATCTCATCCCAGCTCTAAATTCTAATTAATCTCTCCTTACTATTATTGGCTTTCTGGATATTCTTTGTCTTTTAGTAGCTGTTTCCTGATTTTTTTTTTTGTTTGCTCAAGGGTTTATCAGAGAAAAGCTAGTAAACTATTAGAGCAAGTTCTTGAGAGTTGATTTTTTTCCACATTCTGACTCTTCAAATCCATTATTTTTATCTCCAATATTCAGCAAATTAGATTGCCAAAAGTGCTGCTGAAGATTTTGATTTTGGTTTTAATTTTGTGTTTGTTTGTTATTGTTTCTTTGGCCACTTAATAGCTGGTCTTTATCTTGGCCCTTTGCCCAAATTTGTTGTTGTTGTTGTGCTGTACAGTCTTCAAACCCTGGTTTTCTTAGCAGGTCTTTGATGCTCCTCCCCCTTCCCCTTTTATAAGGCTACTTAATTGAGTTGTTAGAGAAGTTTTGGTCCATAGTGTGTTACTCCATTTTAGTCAGAAATGGATTTTGCATCTAGCTTTTAATGCTCTGTTCTGATGATATTAAAGACTACTTAATGTTTTTTCATCCAATCAGGCTTTAGGTATGTTAAGACTCTATTCCTCAGAGGATTTGTATTCCATAATAATGGGGCACAGAAAAGAATAAAAACAAATATTGAGATGTGATAGTAGCAGTTCCAACAGAGGTCATGAAGATGACTTGGGCCATTGGTGCCCTAGAGTCAATCATTCTTTAGATATAAATGGTCAGAAAAGAAAGAATTAAATTCATTTTCAGATGCTTCATGTTATGCTCTTTGTGTTGGGAATATAGGAAAGGCTTGGCATTGGTAGAGACAATCATCTTATTTTTTATTCCTGTTCTCTTGATAAAATATATTTAAAGCAGATTTCCAAATGGATCTGACATGATTGAGAGAAATCCTACACTGAAACATTGATCATAGGAAATGGGAATTTTGAATCATTCAGTTTTTTTCTCATCCAGCTATTATATGTTTAATATGATTTAAAGCAATGAAGATACATAGGCGGTTTAAAATGCCACATGGAACTTAACATCTAGTGGAAGAGTCAGACTTCAACTAGATGATTACAGTAGCACTTAATTACCACTGTGATAAGTACTGTAGAGTATAATTGCAGCATTTTGTGAGAGCCATTAGCAGTAAAGTTATAAAAGAAATAGTACAATATGTGAAGTCTTTTATGGAATAAGTGTTTTAAGGGATACATTGGAAATGTTGACTTTTCCGTTGAATTGTACACATTATTCTGATATGGTGAAAAGGGACTAGATTTCCAACTTGGATGAGAGATGGAAGGATGTGAATTCTTTTGGCATATACCATTCATTAGGTAATAAATATGTATCTTTAGACTAAAGTTACTACATTAGAAGACTGCCTGTTTCTGTTGTGTGCTTTTTATATTTAATTCTCAGAATGAATCCCAAGATAAATACTTTAATACAATGTACATATGAATGTATAAATTCAATTTAGGCATGTTGAGGATACTGTTGCTTGGAACTGTGTCACAAGACACCTTTGATGTGGAACTCCTTAATGAAGCTCCTCCTAGGTCTAGAGATAGGCACACACTGAGGGTACCTTACCATGAGTAAAATGTCTGTTAGCAAAACTACTGCATCCTTAAAGACACTTTTACAATTCTTTTGCTTAGATTGTAAAAGATCATGATTTAGCTGTAGGGACCAGGATGAGTGAGCGACTCAGAGCACAGATATTGCTGCTTGTGAAGAACTTCTTAGCAGAGGAGATACTGTGTGAATGGACATGTGAGAAACATGGAGTGAGATTTTTGTCAGCATTTATCCGGCACTGTCCAATGAAGTAAGAAAACCCATGACCTGTACTCTTATAATTCTTAGGTGTGGTCTACTAGGATGTGATAAAATCAGGCTAGGTCCTGCAGACTGAGGCCTGATTGTGCCGGCCCCTGTCAGATTGTCATCTTCTGAGGCCTTTCCTGAGCCAACTGTAATTTAAAATATCCTTTGAATTGATACACACAGTAATTTGTATGATTTAAATACATTTTCAGAAATGTAATGATTTTGATACTATGTTAAAATAACTGTATTTTCTATATATTTGAATAAATAAATAATCTTATGGATTAGCCAGTGTGAAATCTGATAATAAGAGAAAGATATTTTCATGGGTAATATATACCTTACTTTGCCTTTCAATTAAATAGTTGGCATTTCTGGTTTTTTGTTTGATTATGTTTTTAATTTTTAAAAACATGGTCTTAAACTTGCTATGTAAGCCAGGTAGCCTTGACCATGGAGGCAGTCCACCTGCTTCAGCCTCCTAAGTGTTGGAATTATAGACATGAACCACCACATTCAGCTCTAATGGACACTTCTAATGGATTACATAGGATCCGGACTTAAGAATATTTTAAATGGAAAGGAAAAAAAATTGAAAGATATGATGGAACTTACCTTTTTCTTCTTTACTGAGGTAAGATTGAGAATAAGTTGCCAACTGTAAGTTTGATCAGTCTTGTTTACATTTTCATACTCATTTCAACTTCCCTAAAACATTGTCAACAGCAACTTCTTTGTGTAGTAAAATGGATGTGGTAACAGTTCTGGGTTAGTTTTGGTGGTTCACTGGCTCATGACAATAAGTAACACCTGACCCAAGATGAGTTTCTGTTAACTTCAGCTTATGATGCTTCCCAGAATGGCTCATTAAAATGTTCACAGTGTGAGTTTGGGGATTGTCTTTGTGGTGTTGAGTATCTTAGCCTTGAAAGCACCAAATACTTTTGCTTTGTAGAGAGTTAGGTCATGTAATCCACTTTATCTAGAACCATCCTAATGTCTTAGTCTCATCACTTTAGGATCAAAAACATTGAAGGTTGGGAGGAATGTAGAGTCACCATTTATCAGATAGCATATTTATTTTAACAATCACATGTCCATAGATAATTCATAGATTAAACAGTTCTACGAGATGTGAGCTGATGAAAGCTCTTTCTCAACAACATATTGTCATTTACAGTGAGTACAATTTCGTGGCTTGGCCTTTTGAATTTTATCTTCAGAAAGAGCTAGGTCGTAATGTGATGTGCTACTGAGTAATTACCAGTATGTATTGTTAGGCTTTGTAGTTTAAGTGCATAATCTTGGAAACTGGTTAATCATGGTATTTCTATAATTCCTAATGCATTTCAAAGAATTATAGCATTGGAAGAAATGGAAATACACATTTATTAACACAATTTAGTCTTAATAATTAGAGCAGAGCTTTTATTATTGCTTATCACCTGTGTAACCACAGGCAAATAACTGAATGTCTCTTAGCCACATTTCATTCATGCTTCAGATAAAACTAATAACGCCTTCTAATAAAGCAAAAAAAGGAAACATGTTATGTGTTGTAGTTTGGCTGTGACAAAACCCCATGATCAAAAGTAACTTGGGGAAGAAAGGGTTTATTTCAGCTTACAGTTTGTAGTCCATCATGAATGGAAGTCAGAGCAGGGATTGAAGCAGAAACCATTGAGGAATGCTGCTAACTGGTTTGCCAAGCCTGGGTTTCCTATGTAAACCAGGACCACCTGATCAGGCAGTGGTTCTCAACCTTCCTAATGCTGTGACCCTTTAACAGTTTCTCATGTTGTGGTGACCCCCACCCATAAAATTACTTTTGTTGCTATTTCATAACTATAATTTCCTGTTCTGAATTGTAAAATAAATACTTGTGTTTCCCTGGCGGGAGCCATGCAACTTCTTTAGGGAACAAGGCCTAAGAATAGCATGAATAAGCTCTCCTTGTGACAAGGCCCTAGAGACCCTGACCCATTTTGGCAAAGCCTGTGAACAGTTCATTGAGTGATTCCGGGCATGACCACAGGGGTGTATGTGCTGCCTGCCCTCATTGCTTTCACTGTGCTGGCCACATTGCTGGCTGCCGTCAGTTTCACTTTCTCAGTCATGGATAAAATACCTGTTACAAAAGGAAAACTTCTCCCTGATGACTCTCCTCTGGGTGAGCCAAAGGGGAGGTTGTTAAAAATATACAGTGGATCTGATTCAGTCACTAAAGCCTTTGATGTTTCAAGTGTGACCATGAATTCAGGCTTCCTAAGATCAGGATGCTGCCTTTCCAGTGCACCCTGTGACTAGTCTGAAAGAGTCACAATAGTTCATGATAATATTACAAATTTGCATAACTTCTGGAGAGAATGGTTTTAACCACAAGAGTCTTGGAGAAATACAAATAAATAGATGATATCAAGAGTTTAATGGGAACAGTCTAGGAACAGGAAACAAAGCAGAATCATAGAAGCCCCCAGTGCCCTTATTTCTAATAACTTTGCCAATAATGTAGGAAGTTGAGAGGAAGGAGACATGAGAACAAGGGATAAACAAAGCAACTATTCAGTGTAGGCTTCTAAGTTAGGTTGCTTGCAGGATGATAGAGAAAACCTGGTACATACCCATGGGAGACAGAGTAGTGCAGAATGAGGAACGAATTGATCTAGCTTTGGCTGGTGAGTTGATTGTGAGAACTTAGACCTTGCCAGATGTAAATGTTAACCACTAGAGGAAAAACTTTTTCACTCTCCATGCCGCTGTAGCCGCAGATGCTGCCAGCTGGGCACACTGGTCCACCTGTGGGTGTGCCGAGTTAGAAAACTTCTTCGTCGCCTACAACACTGCTTATGCTCCTGACGTTAGAGCTGTGGGCCAAATAGGTAATGGCTCCCTGTAGGAAAGTTCGGGGATGGAAGGAGAATGAAGTAAAGGAACAAACTGGCAATTATTGTAACCATTTTTACAGACTTAAGGAAATCAATTTGATTGTAAAACTGTTCATGCAAACCATTGAAATTGTATAAATAACAATGGCCCAGGGTATCAGGGGCTACTTGTTGGAAATAGGTGGTCACAGTTTCTTCTCTGCGCTGACTTCACATACCCATCCCAGGTCATTAGACCCATTGGATCAAGGCTCGCTGCATTCCCCAGTGGTCTTAGGGGATATGATGCCTGTGGAGGGCTCATTAGAACCCCAAAGGTGCCACGACCCACAGGTAGAGAGCTGTTGTACTCAGGAATGGCACTGCCCACGGTGGGCTGGGCCATCCAACTTCAGTCCTTAATCAAATAAGAATTGCCTGTGGACCAATCTGGAGACCTTTTTAAATTGAAGTTCACTCATCCCAGATGACAAAAAGAAAAGAAAGAAAGAAGAGAAAAGAAAAAAACTAACCAGGACATTACACTGTTCTTTTGTAAATTAGATATAAGCTAATGCTGCTATACTAGTCATCCAGTAATGTTAGACTATATATATGAGTTTTATAGTACTTAATTAGGGTAATGATTTAGTTACAATGAATAATAACCTGTTTTAAAACAGGTAAGAAATAAAAATATTAATAAAACAAAGATTAATAAAACAAAATGTCAGTGTGATTTCATTCTAAATACCCTGCTAATTTCTTCAAAGTGTTGAAATAACAGTAGTGAATTTTTTTGAGATTGGAATATATCCGTAGTATTTAACTTGAACAGCATTTGCATCCAGCTGTTAAAACTGGTACCCAAATCAGTACATAACTAGCCAGTCTCACAGTGGCTCCTGCATGTTCTTGCATACATGCTGCATTTTCACATTCATAGAAACAGAAAACTACATAATACAGGAGAAGCTTATTTGACTGGCAAGCTAAAACCCAAGTGAATAGGTGTGAATCGGTGTGAACTAAGATGAGGCTGAAATGTTCAGTTTGTGAGCACATTGCCAAGTTCTTGAGGAGAGATGAGTGTTCCAAGCCCAGAGTGGAGAAAGAATGTTAAACCTGGAGGATGAGGTGAGGTGCAGTAGGTCAGTTACTCACATGAAAAGATGAGGCTGTGGGATAGACTACAGGATTTCCACTGCAGGGTCAGAGACTGCAGGGGATGGGGATGAGCAAGGGGTTGATTGGATTTTAAAGAAAGGGTAGATGTTGACACAGAAGACAGCATGGATTGATATTATAAAGAGAAATGAAGTGACGAAAGTGAACAGAGCAGGAGTTTGGGGTAGTCTAGGAGTGATGTAGTTAGTGCTGAACAGTCAAAATGGAGCCTTTAAAGTTTCGAAAAAGTATATTCCTACATCCCTCTCAGTCTGGGCTTTGATGTGGGCTGCCCTGTTGATGTTAGTACCAGTTAAATGCATCTAAATGGTTAAGGAAAAGAAGCAAAACAGTTTAAATTGTTGGTCAAACTAAGTCCAGTATTTCAAGAGATTAAAAAAACAACATTAGGTTTAATATGTTTTAAATCCTGTTCATGTTCACTCAGTTCAATATGTAGCTCTCACATTAACAATTATAGATTTCACTGTTATTAATCTTCACTCTTGATCTTTTCTTTTTTGCGCTTCCCAGAGTTGTCACCTCTTCCTTTTAAATTGCAGTTGTGAAGCGGGTTTACATCAGTGTCTGTAGCTACCATTCTTTTTTTGTCTGGCTAGATTCTAAATGTTATAAGTAAACAGTTTTGGTTTTATGATTACATTTCACTTTTTACTTTTTCACTGTAAAGTTACTAGCAGAACCTTTTTAAGGTTTCCATGTGTTTTTATTTAGAAAACTTCATCTTCCGTTTTGATTTCTTGTATTATTTTCAGCCAGTGTGTAACCCTGCTCTGTTTTACAGATCTTTCCTTGGCTGACTGTCACCCATCTCGCCCCCTTTACCCCGCTTTCAGCCAGTGCTTTTGAAGCTGCCCCTTTATAAAAGTTTCTGTGCTTTTGCTTCAATCCATGCTGATTTTTGTTAATTTTGAAACTGCAGTTCTTACTTTAAAAATCCCTGTATTTGTAAATACATGTAATGTTTATAAATAGAAGAAAGACAAATAAATGCACATGCCTTTCTTGTTTTGGATCTGAAGAAGTTTTCAGTCAGATGCACGTGTATCTGAACCCATGAAAAGGGGATGGAGACAAATGCTTATACTGTTTGAGTATGAGAAGTATAATAGGATTTTATAGATATCAGTGGAAAAATAGAATAACCATGTATGTACATAAATATGTTTTCTACCATAGTTTTACTTTCATTTGTTTTCTAAGACTTTAGACTTTTTACGAATTAGATAGAACTTCTACTCTGGATAGTTTGGTTTTACATTTTAATCCATTATTGAACACATACATGCTCTTCAGATTCCTGTCTGGTTTTCATTAGTGTTCCACAGCTTCATTGTCCAATGTTTTCTTTAATTGAACCATTTTGCCTTTGTTCCTGGTCTGTAACCAAATGGATTATAGTGATGTTGAGGTTAGATAGAGGCTAATGTTGGTTCTCAGCATCTCTCTGGGCGATGAGCTGCACAATGGTCTCAGCCCACTTTGTGCCTTTAAAGAAAATAGTACTGTAAAAATGTTCAGTACCATCTACACTCCAGGTACTCTAGTGAACACACTGCCTACTTTGAGCCACTCTGGAGTAGCTATGCTACTCAAGGGACTGCATTTTTACAGAATGATGTATTTCAAAGGATATTGGTTTTCATTGTAGAGAATTCATGCATTTAGAGCAATTCAAACCAAAACAACTGAGTTTGAGCTATGTGTTTAAAATATTATTCATCTTGAATCATGCCTGGGTTAAGTGTCAGAAGCTATATTTTGTGCAAAAAGGAAATTTATTGCTAAGAGACCAGTCCATACCTGTGCTTATACAGCATTTTCCATACGTTTAATCTGAGTGTATGAACTAATATCAGCCAGATTGTTGTACAGTAACATTACTGATAACAAAGGAGAAGTTCATTG
Source organism: Peromyscus maniculatus bairdii (assembly GCF_049852395.1). NCBI lineage: Eukaryota > Metazoa > Chordata > Mammalia > Rodentia > Cricetidae > Peromyscus > Peromyscus maniculatus. The sequence goes on from NC_134861.1 coordinate 28,608,118, forward strand.
AGGAGAAAAACAAATAAAGGATGCATAAAAACCTCATACTGTATGAAACTACAGAAATGGATCAAAGAATTTGACAGGAAGTTTAATGTGTACATAAGTAGATGCTGACAGAAACATGCTGTGTGTGCCAAAGGTTCCAGTGATGGAAAAGCGAAACATAGTGCTCACTGACCACAGCATGAGCCTTGACACACATTGTAAATAATCCTGAGATCTATGGCTGCATTAAGCACTGGGCTGCTGTATTAACTGCAGTAAATCTATAGCAGGAGGAGATGCTGGCATGCAGAAATTCCTGATTAATTTCCTCCATGTAGTAGAAGGAATGGTACCCTCCCCTGCACCCCATAGCCCACCTCTGTGTGATCATTTTTTATTCTCTTTTGCTCACCAGACTTGTGTGTGTGGATACTTCCTTCAGTACCGTCAAGTTAAAAGCACATGATGCTTCTGGGAGAAAGCACGTGATCACTATCAAGCTGAAGGCGAAGGTACGTGCCTTGTTATTATGGTCAGGAAATACTTTGAGAAATGACCTCTGGAGGTTCAATGTTTAGAAGTCCTGGTTATTTTTTAAATGACATGGGTGATTTTAAAAATTAATTTTAGAAAGCCTTAAGGAATTTATTCATCCAGTTTCCAAAAGTCTAGGTATAATTTCCTGTCACAAATTTATTCCAAATTTCATCAAAATGCAGATATTATAATCAAGAAATAAGAGTCAACAGCCCCCTCAAGCTCCATGACATTAGTGTTGTAATTTCCTGTTTAAAAAAGAGTGATGAGTCCCCTGTCCTAATAAACTTCTTATGAGAAAGTCTCTTGCCTCTACTTCTGTGAGTTTTTTGTAGTTCTTATCTCTTTCCTCACCCAAACCCCTAACACACACACACACACACACACACACACACACACACACACACAGCACATACACATGCATGCACAGTTTATTATTTATTTTGGCTAAAGTTTTTGGGTGTATATATTCTAAGAACTTAGAAAGGTTATGGCTTTATAAGCTTGTGTATGCTAGTGATCTATAAACAGTCACAAAACATTTGTTTTATGTTTTTGTTTCATCTTTATGTTTCAGTTCTAGATTGGGAATTTTAAGAAATAAATATGAAAGCTCAACATATTAATCATTCCCTTAGTAACAATTGGGGAAACATTGAAATTTCAAGGAAACCAGGACATTCAGATTTTTATTGTTTCTAGTAGTCATCAATCAATTCTATTTCAGAAGATTGTAGTGATGAAAAGATCAATTGTATTTGTCCTTTTTAAAAATGAGTCTGGCATTTAAGGCTTTCAAAAGAGAAAATAAACAAACATAGAAAGCTGTGTTGGGTGGCACAGAAAAGTTGGTTTGTCTTAGTGGCTCCAAGAGACAACTCAGCAGCGACTCATTTCCCCTGCACACACAGAACATTTAGGTACAATTTTAAGACACATCAACAAATTAGTTGGATATGAATCTAATTAATTTTAAAATGAGTTAGAGGTTTGTTTCATTAAAATAATCTTATTTTTAAGTTTTTAAAGGTATGCTTCTAAAAAAATGGAAGAAATCATCTTTTATCCTTACAAAAGGTCACATTTAGCCAGCAACAGTGGTTCTTCCTCTTCACTCAGATCACTGTTTAGATCCTATACACTGAGGAGACTTGCTTTGCCGCTGGGACGGTCGGAGCCCATGATTTTAATACATCTGGCCTCAGGGTGAAAGCTTGTGTGCTTGCTAAGCAGACAGTGCTTGTGTCCACACTGCCTTCTATGTTCAGAGACTTCCTTTATTGTTTATTAATTTTAGGTATTGTGGGGTTCGGTGTAGAAAAGGGTTTTTTTTGATCTATATAATATTAACATAATTGGTGATATTGCAAATGGTGATGTGGACATTAGTATGTTCCATTATGTCTATAGCTTTACAATGTAGATGAGCTTTTTCTCTAAAAATATTTTTCTGTGTCTGTTTTACAGCTATAGTTTCACAATACTTACTACAGACAGACACTGGCAGAGAAAAAAACAAAACTTTATTTGAGATGGGAGGAGATGGGGGTTGTATTTGAAAAAGACATGGGGTCTTAATCTTATGTTGATGGTCTTTATTAGACTTGTCTATTTAATTTAGATTTATAGATATGCCAAGATTGTCTTTAGTATGTGATCTCTCCATCTCCCCTTCTCTTTCTTCCCCACTCAGTATTTAGGTCTAGGGATATCAGTTAGGAAACATCAATCACTAGAGCTATTTGGTAAGATTGTAGAATATAGTATTTTAACCCAAACTATGATTTTTTGAAACAAACCTTAAAGAGTGTTTTTTTTTACATATACAAACCTTTGTTTTTTGACTTGACATACATTAAAGACATACATTTTGTTTTGTTTTGTTTTTATTCTTGAACACATACTCTTCCAATTCTACCACCCTCCTCACCATCCCCAACCACAGTGAACACAATACTGATTTGGGCTAGTTAAAAATAAATAAATCTTGTAAAAACAACTCAGTGTGTGTTAAAGGCTGAGATCTTGGGCTTTGTGGTTTGTGTGTGTTTACTTGGGGGCAGCCTTCTTGGTCAGAGCAGATTAGGACTTGGTTAAAATGTGTTGTGAAGTAATAGACTGTAGAATCTAAAAACTATTGCAACAAATATATGTGCTTAATGGCATATAATTCCTTGAAAATTTATAATTTGGCTTGCTTCAAGAGAGATTTACAGAATTATTAAACTGAGAAATTATTAAAACTTACACTTGAAAAAAATTTTTGAGTCAGAGTCTCACTTTGTAATCCCAGTTAACCTGGAAGCTGCTGCGTAGAAGCTGCTATGTAGACCCGACTAGCCTCCAGCTGTGGTGACTATGCTTCTGCCTTGTGGGTACCAGGGCTATGCATGTGTGTCACTTTGCCCCATTCTTATATGCAGAGTATTGTTGTCAATATGATTTCCAAAATAAAAGTTTTCAGGCTGGAGCTCTAGATCAGTTGATTAACTGCCTTACCCAAGATCATGGATTCCATGCCCAGCGCCATCAAAACAAGCAAAAATAACTATAGTTTTTATAACTACTGCAAATTGGTATTGCATATACCCTGAAAACTTAAGAGCCATTCTAACTTTGCCTGGGTGGGGTTGGTATATCGTGTTTAGTTCCACACTGTAATTTAGCTACTGTAGTCCAGAAACTATTTTGAAAATGATTTTAGACATGGTGGTTCATTCCTGTGATCCTAGCACTTGAGAAGTTGAGGAAAAAAATTGTCCCAAGTTTGAAGATAACCCAAACTATACAGTCAGTTGAGATCCAGTGGTAGGCTGGCCTACAGAGTGAGACCCTATCTCAAAAGCCCCAAAAGGAAAATAAAATTAATATCGATGTAACTTTATATTTTAATAATTCATAATAAACCCCTAAACACATAAAGTTGCTTTTTTATTCTCTTCATTTATCTGAAGTTTATTTGAACAAATTGGTGTTTCATGTAAGTAATATATATATATATATATATATATATATATATATATATATAACATCCTTGTATTTATTGAACTTAAACCAAATATGCAATAAAACCACTACATACAGATCAGTTTAATTCATTAGAGCCTGGTGTGTTTACACAGTTATAAATACATACTATAAGTGTCATCATCTCACAGATGATACAGAGGACTTGCCTGTATACATAAGGTTATGCACAATTCAGTTGGCTTCATTTGTTTAACTCTTTTGGGTATGGATCTCCATGTCATTTTACTTAGTATTTACTGTACTAAATCTTAGTTAAATGTAGGGTTTTACTCTTCTTAATGTAATGAGCCATGTGTGTACTTGAGGACATCCAGGGCCACAGAGGCTTTATGTAGAATACCATGCCTTCCCTTATATTCTTACACTATCCACACTGATGACTCTGTTAGAACTGACACTGGCCATTGGTAGATCCCAATGTGATGAATAACAACCCAAAGTGAATCAAATTTTCTATTTCTGATCCAGGGAAGTTTTGAGGGTACATATTTTATCTTTTAAACTTTTTAACATCTATATCATCTATCATCACTCTATAGTGTATGTACACCGTGGTACACATGCAGAAGGACAGCCTTTGGGAGTCAGCTCTCTTTTCCACCATGTGGGTTCTCTGGATTGAACTTACAGTGTCAGCCGTGGTGGCAAGCCCCTTTTCCTGCTGAGCCATCTGGCTACCTTGCATATTTTTAACAAATCCTGATAATTTAGAGGGAATAGATCTTTATAACACTTTAAGTTCTGTCACTGTTACATGTGTAAGCCTGAGAAGTTAAATGTCTCCTCTAGGATTGTAAGAGGTAAGTAACACAGCTGGAAGCAGAGAGTGGAGGGATGGGGGCAGTTGTGAAAGGTGCAGAGACAACTCACATGACTTAGAAAAAGTAAAGGTGTACATGTTTTTGCCCCCATGGTTATAGCCCCTGCTCTGAAGTACAACCTGGAATATTTTGAGTTGCCTGAATATACTCCATTTTTCTTAACCTGATCTTTTGTTTTCTTTTTCTTGTTTCATATTTAAGCATTATAACATTTTTCTATGTATTTGTGTTAATTTTGTTACTAGCTTTATATAACCAGATAAAGTTAATTAGTATGTATAGATACTCACTTCATTCTAGTCAAACTTACCTTGAGAGCAAAATGGTAATTCTTTGGGAAACACTGAATTCAAATATAGTTATTAAAAAAAATGTTATAGCACACCTTCCCCTCCTCCTTCTGTCCCTGTGACTTCCTCAATAAAGTAATGAAAAATCAGAGACTAGAAAGTAAAGCCTGGAACTTAAAGTAGTTTGTCATAGGAAGCTTTTTAAACTCATTCTCTTCTAAGGAATTTAGCTTTTTAATGGCAAGTAATGAGTATTTTTAATTATAAATGACTTTGAAGATTTCAGAATTATATTTTAATTGATTTTGAAATAGAATTCTCTAATAAGAAATTTAATTTCAAAAAAAAAGCTATTTTTTATCTTTGGTAACTTAGAAACCTGATTTGTTCTTATGACTATCATTTATTTTTATATAACCAAGTAATTAATTCTCTAGTAGTTTTACCAATCTAAAAGTTTTTTCATGCTTAAAACTGTAAGTTTTATTTTTCCCTAATAAAATAGAAGATGTTTCATCATTTCTGTTATCTTTTTGTTTTTATTTATTTTTTCCTCTTCTTAATATAAGTAGTTGCCTATTATTTCAATTAATAATTACATATAGTCATCGTTGTGTGCTTCTTGATTATTTAATGCCACTGTCTAGTTAGTTGGTGACTGAAGCTAACTGAGATTAAATTTATGACCAGGAAGAATTAAATAACAATTGGTTTAATCTCTGTTTAAAGAAAAACTTAACCTTCAGCTTTGGTCCTTGCTCAGATCACACCAGCAGCAGTGATCCTGACTCAGATCGCTGCTGGTTGCTCAGCACTTGTTGGAACCCCCACCTCACTGCATCTTGTACCTCCTAAGCATGGGAGGGGGGGCTATTAATCACCCCTGATGTCATTATAATAGTACAATTACAGCATGTGCATGTGCATATTTAATATATGTTACGTAAGTATTCCATCCGTGTATATGTTTGTAGCTATGACGCCTTTCCTAATGTTCCTAGTTTTCTGAAGTGCCTCATGTCAGGTGTCACGCAGACACAGGAGTGACCTGTTTTCATGCTTTGTCACAGCACCCTGTGGAGCCACCTGATTGTGTTGTGGACTTTCCTGTTCCGTTTTCTGTTTCCTGGACACCACAGGTAAATAATAAAGTTTATTTTAAATAATTAAATTTTATATTCTTTTTAGTTGAATGATCATTTTAAAGTCTAAAATTATTAAATTATTTGTTTTTTAAGCATTTATGTTAACTCTCCTGCAATAATTCATATTTTCCAAAAAATGAATGTCTATTTTCTCTATATATACATGAGCATGCACATACACTTGTCTAGATTTCATTACTTTAGGCAAACATGTAGAAGCTCTACTGATATACAGTGTTTTGTTAAATTTAAATCTTAAAAAAACTCTTTAGAAAGCAGTGAATATAAGCAGGAAGTTTGTGGAATTTTGTATATTGTTAAATTGTTAATATTGATGACATATATAACCTTTGTAAGTGAAGAATGGAATATAAACTGTACTATGACTTGTATCTGTGCTTACTTTACCTAGGCTAATTCAGTTTCCCAGTCCATCAATAGAGATCAATGTCTTTATAACCATGTTATAAACTGATGTTTTATATATATATTCTTAGAAGGTGATATTAGTAGTAAAATATCTTTAAAAATTGAAGGAGGACAGTGTCATGATGAGGTTGTTTACTGTCCTCCTTTGCACCAGGTCAATTTTGGTAGTTGATGGTACCTAGGACAAAACATCTCTGCTTATAGATTGGAAAGTGAAAGCAAAGTCTCAGTGACAGTTTACAAGCGTTTCTAAGTGGAGTTCATCCATGTTTTTATTCTGGACTGTTTAGAAATATACATGGATAGTTATACTTTGGTTTTTAAAATGCATGTATTATTATTGTATGTGTTGATGTGTGTGTGCATTTGTGTGCTCTATCTAGTGCACATATGGAGATCAGAGTACACCTCTGTGGGGTTGGTTCTTTCCATCCTTAAGTGAGTTCCAGGAATTGAACACAGATTATCAGCCTTGCGTGGCAAGCTTTGCCCACTGAGCCATCTCTCCTGCCCATAAGTTAGTTTTCTAATGCTTAAGAGGACTTAGGTTTATATGAGGGTTTGAATAATTAATCAGCTATTTTAAGTCATATTTATTTTTTCATTTTCTTCTTTATAAACAACAACAGCAAATCCCATTTCCAAATCCCATTGGAAACTGATAAAACAGAAAATAAAAAGAAAATGTCTGTAATTTTCTTTTGGTACTAAAAATAATATTTTTTCAACAGTTCATTTGCCTACAAATTGCATTATTTTTTTCTTTAGAAACATCTTTTTCATTTGACCCTGGAAGCCTCATCTTTTAGTTAAACTTCTTTAAGGTCATGAGAAAACACTGCATCTGAATTGTATGACTCTTTCCAAGATGCTATGTAGAATTCACACTTTAATATTTATCTTGTGATGAGTTTCTTAGTTTTCTTTTTATTGTGGGTACTGTGTAAGTTTCCCTGAAAGGTCATGAAGAGTATGTGTGACACCAAAACTAGTTTGGACTGCTGGACTGGAAACTGCTTGGGAACAGTTTATCTTAAGTTTGGTGTTCTCGCTTTAAACAAGCTTGGAGCCTTGGGCTTGTGAGTGTGCAGCTAATGCAATATTATTCCATTAGAGCTGTAGACTTGACTATTGGAAATTTCTTTTTGTAATAGCTCCAAGCAAACAGGATTAATTAGTAGTAAATGGAATGTAATATTTTTAAAATTTTAGAATATATTAACTTCTTACAGTTCTAGAAAAATTAGGACTCCTTTGAATCCACAGCTCCCACTGGTCAGATATTATCTTGTCACCTTTGCTTTAGGTGTGTATCTAGCGCGCTCCTTTCTGTTAGAAATAAAATGTTTTTGGAACCACACTGGGCCCACTCCCTCTTCTGGGCCTCATTCCTTCTGTGCTCTTTAGTTTTCTAAACAGGACTCTCTTTCCCTTCAATTCTAAGTACGCTATCCTTGCTATCTTATGCTATATTTGAAGTGTAAGGTATTTAAATCAGTACCATTTAGTTGACTTCTCTATACTCATCTGTGTGTCAGTTTACTCATTTATGCTATATGTTTTTATCTCCATCAATCGGTTAATTTATTCACTGCCCTATTGGTAAATATATCTAATTTCTTATTATCAGCCTGCAATACAACCTTCTGTGTACTTCCCAGTGCATATGTATGAGGATTTCTGTATGGATCATTCCTATAACTGTTACATGGAATATGCCTCTTTGAGGTTACTAAACACTGCCAGCTTGCCTTCCTAAATTGGTTGTATAAGTCTTTACTTACATCAAGGCACACATAGTAATTCTTATATTACCATATTTTATTTTGATCGCAGTCTGCCTTTTCTTACCAAGAATTGATAATCATTGCTGTGCTCATAGTCTTTGCCTGTTAGAAGTCTTTTTAGAAGATATGCATGCATCTTTCATACTGTTTTGATACTAGTGCTTTCCTGGTTACATAGAATAGGAACATCTTTTCATAGCATCTGTTTTAACTCTGTGTATTATATGTTTTATATATGTTTTATGTTTATATGTTACATTTTCAGAGTGGTCATGTATATTAGTCTGAACAGTGTTGATTTTTTTGTATGTCAAGGAAAATCTATACCTTTTTTTCTGAAAAGATATAAACACCATAGTTTATTCTAACAGTTACAATTTGTTCATATTCAAGTATTCTAGAACAGTCTAAACTTACTTTTGTCTACATTATACATGCAGTTTGGAGATGTCTTCATTTGTATCAGTCTGAGGTAATTTCAGTTTTTTTAATATAATACATATAAATTAAAATTTCAAAAGTTTTACAAATTTTTGTTTGCATATAAGTATCGACCTATTTTTTGTGATAGAATATGAACTCTGATTCTCTTCAACATTACAATGTTGGCAATGCTAACTTGTTTCTAGAAAGTAAGGTGTGAGGTGAGGTGACATTGTGTGTGGTCCTTTTCCACAGACTGGCTGGGACAGTTCTGCTCTTATGGGGTTAGGGTTTTTTCTTCTTTATTTTTAAACAATTTGATTCTTAAGCAAGTGAATATTACAGTTGTAGTCTAGTAATAAAGTTGTATTTAAAACACTGTATATAGAGTCCACATAACTGATCTTACAAAGTCTTTGTCTACTTCTGTACATTTCTTCTCTGGCTTCAGTGTTCCTGGACTTTGAACTGGGAAGATCTTTATTTTCCTTTCTTTTTGTAACATAACAGACATGGCTTTGTGGCATCCATATTAAAAATGGGTAATTTTCCTTATGGTCCCCGTCTTCCTGCTGAGTTGATAATGTTTTGATGTATTTTTCTTTTGCCCTGATGAGAGGTCTGCTGCTGCTGCTCTGACATGTTCATTTGGATGAATAATTATAACGTGCACAGTGTCAAGCTGAAGATGGTAGGCTCTGTGCGTCATGACAAGCCCAGTAGCCGGTGCAGGTGTCTCACAGCATGATCAGCAACAGCCAGTGTATTCTGGCTCAGAGGGGACGTTCTGAGTCGGAAGAATCAGCGGCAAGGGCAGGGCTGCTGCTGCTCTTGCTGCAGTGCTGTATGCCAGAGAAACACAGTGTCTGGATCTCTTCAGCCGCTCATTGTGTTTGCTCAGTACATCCTCCTTGCAGATTCTAGTGTAGAATCTAAAAACAGCTCATGATTTTTATCTCTCTTATACCACATGTGCTATAAAATATGTTACTTTTAAGATTTTTACACACATGCCATACACGTCAATATTGTCAACTGAGTGTGCTAATCTCAGATTCCAGCTAATTCCAGGTCACAGACTAATCAAAAATGGCTGATTTCTACCTGGAAAGTGTGTCATTAAGTACAGATTTGGGGAAGTAGCCTTGTCACAGGCAGTTGGAATATTTAATTTGATCACATACAATGAGCACTGGCCTGTGTATTTCCTGCCATGAGAAATCTGACCCTCCTGGGACAGTGCCATGGATCAGGAGGAGTGGCAGGAGCGGGGAAGCCTCTGGCAGGTGTCTTCTGATGACTGAGGAGTGTCATTACAGACAGAGTCCCTTGACCAGCAGGGCACTCGGGCTGCTCCTCAGCGCTGCAGACCCGCCATTGGGCAGCCTCACTTCACTCTGGTTTACACTTCACCACTGTTTCAGTCTTTTTTTTGAGACTGGCTGCACAGGATAGCCCAGGCTGTCTTGGAGCTCATTATGTAGCTTCAGGGGTCTTGAAACTTAGGGCAATCCTTCTGCCTCAGTCTCCTGAGTATAAGTTGTCAGTCAGTGGTGAGCTCCCCTTAAACGGTATAATTTCATACGAGTTTCTTGGCTGCCTTTTGCCTCAGTTCTACATACATGACCTTTTCATCTTCACACATGTTCAGGGAAATACACTTTGTAGAGAAACAGGACTTCAGCGAGGCACAGCACGCAGCTGTCTGCTCTAAGAACCGTGCGAGTTCTCAGCGTAGGCTTTCAGGCCTTCCAGCAGTCCTGTGTTGCCCGGTCAGAAAATTCATAGAACCAGAGTTTTCTTTACTCATAAATTAGTAAGTTTTATATGCTTTTGCTTTCTTGGCAACTTATTTTTGTCATTGGTAGTATAAAAAAATAAAAGATAAAAGCCAAGAAAAGGCATCTTCTCAATTCTATAATGTGGTAGAAAATGCAGTGAAGGAAGGAGACACGGGGTCTTTCGGCCTCGATGGCCGGTTCGCTGCCTCTCTGCTTTCCTTTTTCAATAATATCATTTTAAAAGTACTGTGCCTTCAATGAAAAAAAAAAGGAAAATGCAAAGAAGCAAAATTAGAAAATTATAGTCACCTGGTACATCATTATGTACCATGTGAAACTATGCCTTGCCATTTCTAAAATACCAATAATAAAATATACATATTTAAATAATCCTTAGGGTCATGGGAGTTTTCTTCATAGTTGGGCTTAGTCCGTGGACTGAAGACTTTATGTGCACAATCACCTCTTCCCTGTTTGTTTCATTAGGTCTTCTTAATCCAGGTGTTCTGTAGTTTTGCTTAATTTCCCCCTTAGTAGCTAATTTGTGTGACAGGCTCTGACATTGCATCTTATCATAGTGTGGGTATAGCACAAATCCTAATTGGTCTTAATAATAAAAACCTGGAGCCAGATATTGAGGTGAATGCTGAAAGATCAGTAAAGGAGCCAGCCACGAGAGAGACTTCTTACCTCTACCAAATCCTCAGCCTGGACCCTGCCTTATCACTCCCTCTCTCCTCCCAGCCAGATCACTTTCTGTTTTGTCCTCTCAAGTGCTGGGACTAAAGGTGTGCGCCACCACTGCCTGGCCTCTAGTGGCTAGCTCCGCACTCTGATCTCCAGCAAGCTTTATTTGTAAGAGCACAAGCAAAATATCACCACATGTGGGTAACCTATTTATTACTTTAATTTTCTATCAAAATAGAAGTTACACTGGAACATAGTATGAGTTAGAATTCAAGGTCCAGTTTAATATTTTCCCATTTTAGATAAAGTAGCATTTCCTGCCTTCTTTTCCACTTACTCCACTTTCTTCAGTGTCAGCCCCTTTAAGCTGTTAGCATATCCTTAGCATTTGTGTTACTCAGTTTTCCTGTCACTGGAGAATATCTGAGGTAATTTTTGTTTTGACTTCAGTTTTGGAAATAAGAGTCTGTGCTCCAGTAGGGATCATTGCTTTGGGTATCTGGTATATTTGGGTGTCTGGTGTAGAGGTATAGAGGTATCTCATTATAATGGGAATGTGTAGCTTAGCAAAAATGAAAAAAGAAGGGTCCCAAGCCCTACCCCTGTTAAAATAGTGACTCTCGGTGGCCTAAGACCTCTCTCCAGGTCCAGCCTCTTGAGAATGCCCACTGCTGTGGGGAACATTACTAAAGCCTTTAATACATTGACCTTTAGGGAAACATTTAGAATTCAAACAGTGGTAGTATTGTAATTCATGGTATTATATGTTCACATATGTATAGTACCATCTTTTTTAAGGCATTATCTGTAATTTTATACTGTGAAAAGTAAGTTGTCTGGTTTTTTTTAACCTACCTGCACCCTCAAAGCATGTGTATTGTGTAGTGCCTTGATCTTCACCATATAATTGCATTATAAATTTGATGTTAATATTCAGTGTTTCAATCATGAATTATATACTATGCAGAGATAAGCAATGAGTGGCTGGATGTCGGTATTTTTTTCCTTTGTCACCTTGTTTTGTTTTTTTTTTTTCCCCCACAGAGTTGATGATTATCTTACTTTTCCAAATTGTATGTTCTCATTTAACACTGTCCCCAAGAGACCCATGATATATATGAATAGATAACTTTAGTGTACAGATGGAGGGATGTCTTTGACTCTCACACAGTTACTTTCATAGAAGGGAAAAGATACGATTTTGATTGCTGTTGATTTAGAAGATTATCAAAGTTAGCTTAAGCTTAGTAGAAAAATTGGAATCAGTTTTTAAAATTGCACATGAGATACTTCTGTGCAATAATAAAAGTTTTCTGTGAATGAAAGACCCACAGAGACTTATATATGGGACAGGATGTTTATCAGATGACCCTTTCCCACCTTAAGGCACATTTGAAATGATCTACCTGCTCCTGTTAATAAGTTTGACTGAATTATAGATCTTCATAGTAACCTCCATAATTTGATTTTTTTGGGCCAGAGTAGCATAGGAAAAGAGAAAACAAACTCTAAAAGGCTGGATCAATCCTGTCTGGGCACATTAATGTATGGCATTGTATAAACTATTTAATTTTATAAAAAGAGGGAAATAATATTTGTGTCATAGACTGCATATGACACAAAAATCATAGATTGGGATTATGAACAAAAGTCTTTTGGATTTGTAAAATGTGACACAAATGTTTTACCTTAGTGAGCTCTTAACATAGAGCTCAGAGGCAAAAAAAGTGACTTTCATGTAGATGTGTATTATATATCGGTCTAGTAATAGTGTATATGTTGTTACATTTATCTTAAAGATTCTCGAGTTCTCAAGAATTGTATGATGTTCTACAACAAAACATGGATGAGTGATAAGAAATGCCTCAATCTCAGTGAGCTGTGTGGGTGGGAAAGATGACTAAACACATGGACAGAAGATGAATGTCCTGTTTTTTTATTGGCTAACATATTGCTTTTATTTAAACTATTATTTAATCTTTATCATAAATTGATAAAATATTCATACATAGCAGGTGCCTCAAATAAAAGAAAAAAATCTATCAGATTATTTTAAGTATTTCACTATTGGATGAAAAGAAATTATTTTAGCTAATATCATTGAAGCACATATGTAATATTAACATTCTCCATCATCCTTTCTGATAAGTTCATATTCTCTATCTATTTGTTCTTACATAAATTAATTTTTATGGGCATACAAAGGAATGATTTTCATAATAGTATTTTCATGTATGTCTTATCATTGTACTTTACTTATACTTGCTGCCCTCCCACTCTACGCTTTCCCTCCACCTGGGACTAATTTCCAGTGGGTGGGTATTAGTGTACTCATGCATAGGAGTATTTTCATATTGTAAAACATTCTTTGGGGCCGGGCGGTGGTGGCGCACGCCTTTAATCCCAGCACTCGGGAGGCAGAGGCAGGCGGATCTCTGTGAGTTCGAGGCCAGCCTGGGCTACCAAGTGAGTCCCAGGAAAGGCGCAAAGCTACACAGAGAAACCCTGTCTCGAAAAACCAAAAAAAAAAAAAAAAAAAACAAAAAAAAAAACAAAACAAACATTCTTTGGGGACAGAGATAGGACTCAGCAGATTAACATGCTTGTCACCAAACCTGGTGAGTTGGCCCCGAGTTCAGTCTCCAGGACTCATGGAGTTAAAGGACAGACTGGATTGGAAGGAGGTGTTCTCAGACCTTCTCTGTACACTGGAGCATTTGTGCACACACACTCAGTGGTGTGTGTGTGTGGTGGGGGAGGTTCCTGAAAGCACCTTAATACATCCTTCTGGAAAATAAGCATTCAGTTTGAAGATTAAAATCTAGCAGGTTGGAAACAGAATGGTGATCAGTTATGAAAAGTATGAGAGACACTAGTTCTTTCTGCTAGGAAATACCTCCCCACACATTTTTTAGGGAGATAGAAATTGCATATTAAAAGCCCCTAGCTCAGTAGGCAGGCAGAGAGGGAAGCAAGAGCTGCAGGAGGAGACAGTAGAGGCAGCAGAAGAGTGTGTAGTTTTAAAGTGCTGTCAATGCAGTTAGTCCCCTGTCTCAGGCTATGGGAACAAGATTAGCAGCCAGCATAAACTGCTATTCTTTCTACTAGTCCTTTTGTGTGTGTGTGTGTGTGTGTGTGTGTGTGTGTGTGTGTGTGTGTGTGTGTGTTTGGTGTGCATGAGAAAAAGTTCCATATAGCTAGCTTTTTCTTTGTCAGGATATTGATACTGTATAACAGAAAGTTAGACTAGTCCATGGAAGGGATTCTCTTGGTAATGCTCATTGTATAAGCCTGAGGAGCTGTTTGGATTCCCAGCACCATGTAAAATTTATACATGGTGGCACTTGTCCATAATGCTAATGCTTTGAGGCAGAGACAGGTAGACCCTTAGATCTCTCTGGGAATCTGGGAGCTCCAAGTGCAGTGAAAGACTGAGTCAAAAAATAAGGGGAGGGAGATGATGCCGGATACCTGGTGCTGCTCCCTGTCTTCCACATATGTGCAGACATATGTGCACATGCACATACACTACACATGCCACACACACACAAAAATAGACATGTATACATACACATACACTACACATGTCACACACACACAAAAATAGACATGTATACATGCACATACACTACACATGTCACACACACAAATAGACATGTATATATACACATACACTACACATGTCACACACACAGACAAAAAGATAGACGGGCCTAATTTTTAACCAATTGACTCGTTTTTTTTAAGAAATAGTATAAAACATAGGATAGCTAAGGACAATATTTAAAATGCCTACTTATTTTCATCATGAGCTTGACAGACTTTTTCTTTCTTAGTAAAATTACTACAGCTATCCTGTCAAACATGAGGTGACTGCTTCATTGATCCCCAGTAGCTCTTCACATAAACTGAAGATAGAAGCAAATACTTGAGATGGTCAGTTGCAGTTGAAATAATATCAGCACAACAGAGACAGCAAGTCCTTCATGGATTTGCTTAACAGGAACATCATGCGGTTGGATAGATCCAGTAACACATATAACTAGAGATGCATGTGAGGACATCATTGGAAATGCAGGTAAAATCAAATGAATTAGATATGTAGATTTATTTAGAGATAACTGATTGGAAATACTGCAGTCAATATTAAAATTAAATTTCTGAAGTTTAATCTCTTCATGTTTTTACATTCTATGTAAGTCTTTTTTGAATCTCTCATTGATAAAGATAAAAATGGTTATTATAGGGTTTATCTGCAAGTATTGTAGAGAAATATAAAATAATCAGAATGAGAAGCACCTGTTGCAAGTACTAGAAAATTATGCTATTGATTTAAGTGTCATCGGAGCACAAAAGCTCACATTCCAGGACTATGTGAACATTATTAAAATACTGGCCATAATAGTGCTTAAGAGGACCGTGTTAAACTCTGAGATCTGCTTAAGTGACTGCTGTTATTACTTCTCTTTGGGTATTAGGGAAGTAACAGAATGCTTTTAAAGATAAGAAGCACTGCACTTCGAGACTGGCAGTGTTCACACTTTAATGCTTAAATGCTTTCCTGGTTTAACATGATTTAATAACAGCTATGGGGCACGAGCCAACATCTTGGTCCCCATGTATATGTCTGTCTTCCTTCTCCAGTGTTTGTACTATGTATTTGGTAAGATCTCATTGTCTCCATTGGTGTATGAACCAATTGCTCCTTTGTCTCTTCTTAGCGGTAAAGAGTACTGTTATTTTTGCCTAAGTTTTTAATTGTTAAGGAAAACATTGCTGAGAGTACTGCTGAATCTGTTACTGTCCAGAGATCACAATGAGTATTTCTTGAACTGGTTTATTGACAAACTAAATGGGACACATTAAAGAATGTACATTTGGGTGAGTTTTGACAAATAATTGCCCATGATGTCATCTCCATTCTTAAGATACTGACATTTCTACTGTGTGCACACTTTGTCCTTCCCCTTTGGTCTCCTGTCTTGTCCCTTCTGTCCTAATTTCTCCTCCAGCTGCTGTCGCTGTTTGTGGCTTCTGTGCACTTCCAGGCTTCTTTCCTTAACATAGCTGTTTGGAGATTCCCCTTGCTGCAGCATGTCGTCGTATAGGCCATGCTCTTACTGTGAAGTAGTATGGAGAGACCACATGCTGACATTCACTTGTCTGTGGACACTGATGTTTTCAGGAGTTGCCTAGACTAAGGCTGGGAAGTGGCTCACTGGCTAAAAGTACTTGCCTTGCAAGGACGAGGATCTGAGTTCAAATTCCCAGAGCCCACAAAAAACCTGGACATGTAGTGGAAGCATTTGTAATCCCAGTGTTTCTATGAAGAGGAGCTTGCAAGCAGTTAACCTGGCAGATAGGGCAGAAAAACAAGTGAGATCCTGTGTCAAACTAGGTCAGGGCAGGACTGACATGCGAGGCTCCTCTGACCTGCACACTACCGCCATGACACACATGAACATGCACGTAAACATTCATACAATTTAGAACCTTTTATTTTAATGAACTATAATTAAATTGTGTTCCTTCTTACTTTTCTTCCCTCTAAGTCCTCTCCTGTCCGCTCCTTTCAATACCTCTTATTTCAGGGCTGACCACTTACTGTTGGATCACCAATCAGGGGCTCATCTCCAGGAAAAGCTACTCCACCCTTTCTAAGCACTTATTAGCTGCCTGTAGTTCTTTGTCTAGAGTGAGTCCCTGGAACATTTCAGCCTTCCATGTCAGCGTGTCTGTTGGTGTCATGCTGTTCAGATCATGTTTAGGCAGCCATGTGGTTGAGGTGTTGTGGGTTTAGCTTCCCTGCCATTTCTTGGAGACACAATCTTACAGATGACATCCTGGTCCTCTGGCTCTTACAGGCCTTCCACCCCTTCTTCCACGACATTCCCAAGATTTAGGAGTTGTGTTGTGCTTGTATCAATTGAGACTAGGCACCCCACGATCAGTTAATACCTGCATTTTGACACACACACACACACCACACACACACACACACACACACACACACACACACACACACCTTTTACATAGAAAAGCAAAACTTCTATAAACAGTGTGTCTCATTATGTAAGCATGTTTTCATGTCTGTTTAGTGCATGCTTAGAAGTGGCTATATATTACAGGAGCTACATCTGTAACTTCTTAGGGAACTATCAAGTGTTTTCACTGTTGCGCTGTTTTCCATTTTAACAGTCATATTTGAGACTTGCTGCCCGGCAGCTTCTTTGCTGGCCTTGCTATGCTTAGTTTCTTCATCTTAGACACCCAGGTGGACATTTGATGGTGTCTCAAATGTCTCTAATCTTCATTTTCTTAATGACTAATGGTGAAACATCTGTTGGTGTGCTTGGCATCCATGCGTCTTGGCTGAAGTGCCAGCACGTGTTTTCCTCAAATTCTTCATGGACAGAGAGAACCATGTCTATGCATTGGAAGGTGCAATGTCTTTTCTCTCCAGATTGACCTGTAGATTCTGTATAAACCCAATAAAAGTTCTGTGTTTTTCTTCAGGCCTGATAATTATTTTAAAATGAGCTCAAAACAAAAAGGCTATTGACGGACAAGCAAATCTGAAGAACTGAGTTGGGGGAGTAGCCACATCTGGTCTAAAGACGTGGGGAGCTTTTCTTAAGATAATCTGGTGTCACATAGGTAGACACAGAGTGCAGAACAGACTCAACAGACATCTGTGTTCAGCAAGGTGCACGCAATGGGTACAGCCAGGGCTGTGTTTTCAACAAATAATGCGGAGACAATTGGAGTCTGTGTGACAAAGGTCAATCTCTGACTCACATAAAAAGATGAACTCAAAATGGATAGTAAACAGTATAAGAGCTGAAACTCCAAAATTTCTAGAATAAACTTAGAAAATATTTGAAGCTTTAGGTCAGACATAGGGCTTCTTGTTATTCACCAAAAAAAACAACATTCAGAAGGGAACTATTTGGTGATTGAACTTTGTCAAAATTGCAGATTTCTGTTCATGATGCTATTATGAATGCGGGAAGGTAGCCTATGGGTTGGGGGAAGATGTGTTCCACTCCTACCCTAATAATGTACTTGTGTTTAGATTAGATAAAGAACTCTCGGCCCTCAAGGAACCCCCAAGTGGACAGTATTTCTTGAAGGCAGAAATTCGCTTTTACCCTCTTGCTACCATTAAGCTTCTAAGGACTGATTTCTTGTGGTGAGTGTTTTTAGAAACACCAGAGAAGTCTTAGAGAAGTGAACTGGTGTCACTTGCTGATTCCTTTTGGCTACCTCCCCCTCTAGCCACACTCAGCCATGGTGTTTCTTTCAGCTTTATAATGGAGTGTTCACCTTCTTTCTAGGGCGTTCTTAGCACCGAGGTCCAGGAGTCTTGAGCTACTTGGGGGCTGTATCAGGGGAGCTCATCTGAGATTGTGAGATTTAATACCCCTGTGGCAACCAGTTAGTGGAGAGAGGAAAACAGTAAATAAAGGCTCCTGGGGTCAGGGTTGGGTAGTGAGGAGAACTTCCCCTTCATCTTCTCAGTGTCTTTATTGCCACAGGACCATTTCAGATGGATACCCCCTATTTTGACCAATCTATCCCATATTTCACCTTTTCCATTCCCTTATTTGCATTCCTTAAGTTCATTTCTAACCATTTCTCCTTCTTAGACTTTGCTTTAGGGGCATCTTGGGCTCAGCCAAATCGTCATTGTTCTATGCTATAGATGATGATGCTGAAGGCAAGAGTACATACACCAAGGACACTTTAAAAAGTCCACAAGTTTGCCTTAAAAAGAACCTTGCTTCTCAGTTGTGTGATTTGTTTCTCAAAATCGAACAAAATCTGTGCAAATGTTTATGATTTCTAAGACATTTCGCCACCAGGAAGTCTTTAAACTCCATTCCTAAAAAACAGGGCCAGGCCTCTTTCAGGTGCTTTCCTTGTCCCTAGAATTGCATAACCTCCCCGACAGGTGTTCATATGATTTGGGCTCACTGTGTGGAAAGCTTTCTGTAACTTCTGTGTGAGTAGCCATGGGCTGGAGGCACTAACCATAGCTCTACTTCCACCCTATTAATGTATAGAACAAAAGAGAAGTATTTCTGCTGCACATCGCAGGAGCAGGTGCTAGTTCATTTGTAGAGTTTAGACCTCAGCACACATCACTTCCAGATGATTTCGTGGAACAAAAATCTTCATCTACCTTCCTATTCATTTGGCTCATACTTCATAAACTGTAATTTAAAAATGTATTACCCTGCCTTTTAAACTATATGGTTGTCCTCTCTATACACATTGTGCTGGCTAATTTTATGTCAACTTGACACAAGCTAAAGTCGCCTGAGAGGAGGGAACCTCAATTGAGAAAATGCCTTCATAAGATCTGGCTGTAGGCAAACCCGTAGGGCATTTTCTTAATTAGTGATTGATGGGGAAGGGGCCAGCCAGCTCATTGTGGGTGGGGCCATCTCTGGGCTGGTGCTCCTGGGTTCTATAAGAAAGCAAGCCAGTAAGCAGCTCTTCTCCATGGCCTCTGCCTCAGTTCCTGCCTCTAAGTTCCTGTCCTATTTGAGTTCCTGCCCTGACTTCCTTCACTGGTAAATGGTGATGTGGGGGTGTAAGCCAACTAAACCCTTTCTTCCTCAAGTTGCCTCTGGCCATGGTGTTTCATCACAGCAATAGTAACCTTAAATAAGACACACATAATAGAGTTATCTACCCTAACCCTGAGTTATTGTGAGCACCTCTTTGCTATCTCAGCCCTACTCTGCATTAAAATAACAGTCTTTTTGTGGTTGGTGTACCTTCACATGGCCCTTCCCTGTGGACACTTTCAAGGAAGTAGAATAGAATACTGTTGGCGGCCATTTCTTTTTACTTCTGGATATTCTCCAACTTTCTCATAATGTTTTATAGTCATCTTCTTTCTCCTCCTCCTCCTCCTCTTCTCTATCTTTATCTGTGGTAAAAGATTCTGAAAGACACTGTTTTTAGCATATCTCCTCCCACCATAATAAGATTTAGCTGAAAGGTATCTGTGTTCTTGTTTTGATTGGTTTAGGGGACACTTAGCCTTCTGTTTGTGTGTTGAGTTTCTGTGTATATGTGTGTGTGTGTGTGTGTGTGTGTGTGTGTGTGTGTGTGTGTCATTTCTCTTTGCTTCTGTCCTGCGTCTGTTTTGTTTTGTTTCAAACAGGTTCTTATGTAGACCTTCTTTATGGAGCCCAGACTGGCCCTCAAGTCCTGGTCCTCTTTCGTAGCTGGGGCTGTAGATGTATGCCACCACACCTGGCTCTGCTGTGTATTTTTTATTCTCCCATTTCATATTCTTTAATCATTTTCTTGGAAATACATACACAAACAATGGCATTTTGGGTGAGTTTACCAGTTGCCCTGGCATAGGATTGAAATTGTTTTATTAAATTAATCTATTTTAGCATATTATGAAGATCAAGAAATGCAAAGACAGCTAAGAGCTCATCAATTCCAGTTTCTACATAGTTTTTTATTATTATGAAAATAATACATAATCTTATATGAAACAAAAAGTGCAAAGAAGAAAATAAAAATTATAAATGTGTATGTATATGTATGTGGGTGTGTGTGTAGGAAGCAGTGAAAAAATAGACTGAAGTTGTTTGAGCAGATTCATAATGAAGCTCAGATTGGTTATTTTGGAAAGGGTTAAGGGCATGGATTAAGGTCTCATAGGATCTGCAAAATATTCACCTCTTCCCTGAGGCCCTGCCACAGAGCATGACAAATAACAGGAGTGCTGGTGGATAATGAGAGCAGAGTGAGACCATGCGGGGAGTTATCTGTTGAAGGAAACGTTACTTTGGACAATTCAGATATTCCAGGCACTTCATTTTTTTTAACCCATTTCTGAACTCTGAAAGTTTTGTTTCTTTGCCTACTACGAAGCTGTGCAATTAGAGAAGTGATGTCTAAACTCACAAGGTGATATTTCTGTTAGATCATATGTTTGTTGGTGTTAAGGAGTTATTTTCTTTCCACTTTATATTAATGTCAGCTCATTTCGATTTTACTGATGCTTTAAATAACCTTTTATATGTTAATGAAATCAATATTCATGATCTAATTTTGTACAAATATTTTCCTATTTGATATTTCCTTCATTAGGACATAATTTTTTTTTGTTTTTTTGTTTTTTCAAGACAGGTTTTCTCTGTGTAGCTTTGAGCCTTTTCTGGCTCTTGCTCTGTAGACCAGGCTGGACTTGAACTCACAAAGATCCGCCTGCCTCTGCCTCCTGAGTGCTGAGATTAAAGATGTGCGCCACCACCACCCAGCAGGATATAAAATTATTTAACTCAGGAACTATATCTCTTAAAATACTTGCTACAAAAGTACAAACACACACTATATACTGAGTAGTTGAAATTTTATATACATTGTCCACCTCAAATCTTGGAAGGATCTCTGTGGTGTAGATGTGCTGTGTTGTGGTTGACTATCCCCCAGAAGCTTGTATGTTAAAGACTTGGTCTGCAGAGCGGTGCTTATGGCAGGTGCAAGAACATGTAGTACATGGAAAGCCTGTAGGTCATTAGGGGCAACTTAGTAGGGAATTGAAGAACCTTGGTTTCTTTTTCTGTCTCCATTGCTTTCTGGCTGTGTGTGAGGAGTCTACTTCTCCACATGTTTTCTCCAAAGCCCTGTTGCCAGTTGGCTCCCTCTTCAGTTGTCCAAAGCCATGGGGTTTTCCAGTTTGGGACTGGTAACTCCAAAACCTGGTTAAAGTAAGCCTTTTTCTCTTGGTAAGGTAATTATCTTGTATGAAAGAAAGCTAACTACCACATGAAACTGAGATTAAATTACTTCCTGAGAAGTAAATGTACTTAGAGATTATAGTGCAGGACTGGAAATTTGACTATAGGGCTTGATCTCACCTGCTATACTTTATAGTGTCTTTGGTATCTAATATAGGATATAACATTTAATAGATTCAGTATTCATATTTGCTCTATTGAATTGAATAAAGAAGGGCACAATTCATTTCTTTGGGTTTTGCTCATTTAATTTTATATTGTGTATTGCAGATGAATATCATTGAATATGATTTGAAACTGACCACCTAAGGTTGAAGATATGATGTTTCTTCTACAGGACCAATTTCATAGATAGGTTCTGTAGGCGGAGTTTCTCTTTGTCTTGGCAGCTGCTCCCAAATAACTACAAAGGAGCTTAATATGAATTATAAATGATTGGCTGCTAGCTCAGACTTAATACCAACTAACTTTTACAACTTAAATCAACCCATTTATATTAATCTACATTCTGCCATGTGGTGTTACCTCTCTTTCATCTTGTACCTCCTGTTTCATCTTCTGGTGATTCCTCTGACTCCATCTTCCTTCCCAGTATTCTCTCTGCCCCAAAAATCCTGCCTAGCCATTGGCCAATCAGGTTTTTATTAAAAATGAGAGCAATATATATGTACAGTGTACAAAAATTGTTCCACAGCAAGGTTCAATTTTTACAGCCTCATATAACAATTCCAAAGTTACAATATTATAAAAGTTAAAAGATATGTATCTAATTTCATTCTTTTGCTGGTTCATATTCAGTTTTCCCACACTTATTTGTGAAATAAGACTATCTTTTTTTTAAAATATGAAATCAGAATTTTGAAGAGTACTGCATTAAATCTATAGGTTAATTTTGCTAGTATCACCATTTCACTAGTGTAGTGATTTTCACAACATTAAGTCTGCCAACCCAGGATTTGTAAGGTCTTTTCATCCTCTAATATCTTCTTTGTCTTTCATTTTTAATGTCTTGATGGTTTAATTGTAGAGAACTTTCATTTGTTTGGTTAGGTGTGTGTTCCTTATTAGTACTTAATTTTTTTCTTTTCTTTTTAAGTTATTTTGAATGAAATATTTTTCCTAATTTAACTCTCTGAGAGTACATTGCTGGTATATATGATGACTACTTTTTATAATGATTTTGTATTATGTAACTTTACTGTACAGTTTTATTAAATATAAGAGTTTGTTAGTAGATTCTGTAAGGTCTTTTAACTACAGAATCATATCGTCTACAAATAGGCACTTTTGCAGTAAGTTTGACTTCTTACTTTTATTCATTTTTATGTCTTTCTCTTTTCTAATTACTATAGCTAAGATTTTGAATACTGTATTCAATAAAAGAGGGTAGAGTGTAAGAAAGAAGATTTCCAGTTATAGAAGAATGAAATTAGATACATATCAAAAACCAGTCTCAAATGGATCACATGCCTTAAATTTAAACCTGAAATGCTGAAACTGATAGAGGAAAACATAGGGTATATTTTTTAAGACATTGGGGTAGGCAAGCATTTTCAGGACAGAAATTCAATAGTGTAGGAACTAGACCCAGTATCAACAGATGTGACCACATGAAAGTAAAGTTTTTGCACAGAAAAACAAAACCAAAAACCAAACATTGATAGAAGAAAGTGTCCACAGAATGAGAGAAAAAAATTATCAGGTGTATTCTAGACAAATGGCTAATATCCAGAATTTTCAAACAGTATAAATTAAACACCAAGAAAATAAAACTCCCAGTTAACAAATGGACTAATGGAAAAACAGACAGTTTTCAACAGAAAAAGCACAAATGACCATTAACTTTTAAAAAGTGTTCAATGGTCACTTTTTAAAGATCAAAGAAATCCATATTAAAACTACTTTGAGACATCTCCTTCTTCCAGTAAGAATGACTGCTATCAAGAAGTCTGACAACAGATGTTAGGAGGATATGGAAAAGAGAGCCTTTATTCACTGCTGGTGGGAGTGCAAATTCATACAGCTACAATGGAAATCAATTTGGAGGTTCTACAAAAAAATTAAAAATAAAATACCTTAGGACATAAATATTCCATTCCTAGGAATGTACCCAGAGAAGTCCAATACTCTACTGAAGAAATATTTACACATCTATGTTCATTGCTGTTCTACTTACAGTAGCAATAAAATTAAACCAACCTAGATGTCTATCTCCAGATCAATAGATAATGAAAATGTGAAAGTTTGTAGAGAAAATGGAATGTTATTTGGCTGTAAAGAGAAGTGAAAACATGAAATTTGCAGGAAAGTGGATGGTCTTAGATCATCTAACATTAAGCAAAGACATCTAGATTCAGAAAGGAGACAAACAAGATCCTAGCCCATAATGTGTACATTTTTATATATAAGTAGCTTTAAGTGTAGGTATCCTGGTTTGCTTTCTGTTGCTTATGGTAAATTATTGGAGAAGAAAAGGCTTACTCCAGCCTGCACTTCCAGGTCTTATATCATTGACAGTAGTCAGAGCAGGATTTTAAAACAGGATCAGTGGTGAGAACCATGGAGGAAAGCTGCTACTTGCTCTTTGGCTCATGTTCCATGCTATCTTACACAGTTCAGACCATGTGCCTAGGGATGGCCCCACCCACAGTGGGCTGGGCCTCCCTACATCCATTAGCAAATAAGACAATGCCCCATGTACATGCTCACAGCCCAGTCTGTGAAGTAGTTCTTCAGCTGAGATTCCCTCATCCTGGATGACCTAGGTTGTGTAAGGTTGACAATAAAAGCCAGCCAGGACAGTTTATTTCTTGTTAAGTTGACGAACTCATCATCATCAAACCCTAACCTTACCTTTCTCATGTGTCCTCAGGATATCATGTTAATAAAACAATATAGAATATAATACCACTTTAGATGTCCAACCATTTTAAAAAATTTCATTGCTTTAAAGG
The DNA here is from genome assembly GCF_049852395.1 of Peromyscus maniculatus bairdii. NCBI lineage: Eukaryota > Metazoa > Chordata > Mammalia > Rodentia > Cricetidae > Peromyscus > Peromyscus maniculatus. Next base: position 28,632,756 of record NC_134861.1, read on the forward strand.
TTTGTTGTCTCATTATAAGTAAGTAGTCTCTCAACTTCTATCAAGTTGAAAACAAGTTACACACTTCCTTATTCCAAAAGGGAAGTACCAGAACATAGGAAAAAATTAGACTGAAGCAAAAACAAAAAATCCAGCAATGTAAATCCAAATGCTGTAGCTCAATGTCTTGAGACTCACGATATTCTCAGCTCCAAAGGTTTTAAGTAGCCCGTCTCTCCAGAACTGCCATCCAAAGCACACACAGCTTGTCCTATAGGCTCAGGACAGCTCCATTTCATACCTGCCACTGTCTCTGTTGGACACCCCATGGTCCTGGCATCTCCAGTATCCTGGCTTCTCCACTGCAGTAGAGGCTGCACCCTAACCATTAGTCTCTTCAGGGACACTGACCCTGCCACATAGTGCCAGCCCTCAGCCACTCTCCACAACCCCATCAACTAACTTCACCCCTCTAATACCAGTATCAGGTATATGACTTACACATTACCAACTTGAGATGCACCCTTGCACCCCTCTCCAGGACCATAGCTTCTGTTCCTGACCCTGACAAAATGTTTCCCAGATACTTCACATCAATGATACTGAGCTCTCATTAATCAAAAGCTGATTTTTCAGCCCCAGCTGGCTAGCATCCTTTGTCCTAATAAAGCGCAGGTTTCAGTTCAGTGGTTCAGTTCAGTTCCTATTATGAAAGATTATTTTTCAGCTTCAGTTGACCAGCAACCACAGATTCTTAAAACAAAATATCTCACAAACAGCCCTGTAGTATCTTAGCTTTCCTCTGAAATTTCACAAGTCAGGCCTCCATTTATCTGCATTTCTCCTAACATTATGATCTTCCAAGATCCCACAACACAGCCCTTTAAGCTCTGTACTCAGGGGCTTGTAGTTCTCGAAGTTCTAAACCCTCCCTTAGTCTTTCCCAAAGCAACATGGTCAGTCCATCACAGTAACACCCTGCTTCTGGGACCAATTTCTGTATTAGTTACTTTTTCTGATACTGTGATAAAACACTGTGACTAAAAGCAACTTAAAGAAGGGTCTTTCGCTGGGCGGTGGTGACATACGCCTTTAATCCCAGCACTCGGGAGGCAGAGGCAGGCGGATCTCTGTGAGTTCAAGGCCAGCCTGGGCTACAGAGTGAGATCCAGGACAGGCTCCAAAGCTACACAGAGAAACCCTCTCTTGAAAAACCAAAAAAAAAAATGGTCTTTCTATGGACTGTCCTGTTTAATGGGTTGATCTAACGGGGTGACATGGGATTGGGTGGGTCATAAACTCTGATGGAGAGGCACCAAACCACCCTATCAGGTCGATCTCAGTCCTCGGGGATGGCCTTGATCTGGAGGTGGTGGGAATGGGGGGTGGGCTGGGGGGAAGGGGAGGGGGGCAGGAAGGGGGAGAACAAGCGAATCTGTGGCTGTTATGTAGAACTGAATAGTATTGTAAAATAAAATAAAGAAAAAAAAGAGTTTTCATTTTGTATTGCGTATTTCAAGTGGATAGCAAGACTCTATCAAAATATCAATATATCAACTATTGCAATGGTTTTGGTGACATCTAAACTTGTTCAAATTACAAAATGAAGAGTTGGCTTCTTTTATTAAAAAAAAAATAGATACCTTATTCCCTTGTAATACTTACTGAGTTTTGACTTTAACTTTGGCCATACTATTTTTGGCACATTTGTATAAATATTATTGCTAGCGTATTGGAATAACTTAGTATTTTAATTGGATAATTTAATGCTAAGGGTTTGTGTGTGATTTGACAGTCAAATTGAACAACTGGGAGTCTGTTTTGTGGATTTGGTGGGATCCCTTTACTCCAGTCCCTGTGTCCCTGAGGTTGCTAACAGAAATGTCCTTCTTTCCTGGAGTGAGTGTGTAACTCCCGTTGAAGCATGAATTCTGAAAGTCCTTCTGGTAAGGTCTCCTAGTGGTTTCCAGGGCTTAAGATTCACCTTTTCTGCCATCTCCCATCTGGTCTGAAGGTTACTTGTGGATTTTGTTTTGTTTTGTTTTTTCTTAAACTGTTGTTTTCTCACTTTAAAAGTATTTATTGTTCAAAATGCAGTTAGAATTTTTGTACATAGGAGAAATGGCCAATGAGTTTATAAATACTTTCAATAATGAGTGCCTTTTCTTTTGAATGGGGTTAAACATGAGGCAAAGAGTGAAATAAGTCATAGACTTTAGATACACTGGTGCACATATAGATGGAACAAGGGGAAGGCCCATGTATGCTGATTTTAGAACTAGCTGTGTGTTTTAGTTAACCGAGTTTTTTGGTTTTTTAATTCTATTACTTACATTTGCACCTTGTGGCATACCATAAAAGACATTCTCCCTTCATGCTCTAAAGGTTATTTTTAGACATACAGGTCTAGTTTCCATTCTTATATTCCAACCTCACCCTTGAAGCTCAATAGTTTAGAAAATGTGAAACCATTTCTGCAAAAGGAGCCAACAATTCATTGGACTCTACAGACTATTGCAGCGATGGGTTGTGAGTGTGAGGAAGGCCACTCTCGACAGCGTTTCAGGGACATATCACTTCCATTGTCACCTTTTTGGATGAATACATCTATACTATTTTCAGACTTAGTATATATCCTGGTTTTTTGAAACAGTAAAACCCTAATTCTTTTTAAACTGCTGTATAAAATCTGTTAGCAAATAGTTGTATCTTTTAAATATATCACATTTTTTTAATGAGAAATGCTTTCCTTTTCTAAAAGAAAAATATAAATTTTATTTTTAAATCAATCATGGCTTATTTATTGACATGTAAAGTAGTACAAAGCTTGGTTGGAGATAAAGTTCAGTGGCATAGTCCTTGCCTAGCATGTACTGTGTCTTTGGTTTAATTCCCAGCCCAGTAAAACAACAACAAAAAAGCATTTTCATATTTTTATACTTATTAGGTCTGTAGAGCTTGCTAATTTGCTAATGTTTAAAGGTAATCTAGTCTAATTATAAATACCACTGTGTTTAAGTTCATTTTGTAGCAAAAAGAATATTTTTGGTGACATTATAATGCTCAATGTATTATATATGATAAACATCAATAAGTTTATTCATATATATGTGATATTCATATATCACATATATAATATATTGTATATATATATGTATATATATATATATCACTTTTGTGATTCTGTTCATGTCTAACGTGTCATATTATACAGAGACCATGCTTGCTAATGTGTAGACTAGTGACAAAGAGCACGCTAAGGCTGGCTGGGGTAAACAGTGTACAGTAGGGAGCCCTGAGCCTGTCAGTCCACATTCTGGCTGAAGTGAGGCAGCCCCAAAGGCCTGAGTGGAGTGTTTTGAGTGGAAGCTGATCTGCTGTTTGTAGAGCACATTGACTTCACAGCTTCTGTGTCTTCACAGAGCTCCTTGGTCGATATCCACAGTCAGTTCTTGGCGGCACTGGAGTCACTGAAGACATTCTGGGATGTGATGGATGAAATTGATGAGAAGACCTGGGTGCTGGAACCAGAAAAGCCTCCCCGGAGTGCAACAGCACGCAGGATTGTGTTAGGTAGGGAAGGAGGACGAGCGTGTCCTCAGGTGCCTGAGTTTATTTTATATCATTGCAAAAATGACTTTGAAAATGGCAGTTAAAATCTTAGGAGAAAATCTTACAAGAAACTTCTTTATATGGAGTCAGCTATTGAAACTGTTGGAAATAAAACCTGATTTTTATTACTACATGGTTAAATATAAATGTTCTAGGTAAAAAGTGCTAAGGTGTTCCAAAAGGTGATGGTCCAGTAGAAGCCACATTCAGATAGTGTTTTAATTAACATTAATTAGCACAGAAATTGTGGGGCAGGTAATTCAAAATGGATGCTATGTAGAACAGAAGCCTGTGTTAGAAATAATGATGTCTTCATCTTCTGTGGAAGCTAAGATCCGGCAGTACTTCCTGACAAAAAGTAGGGGGAGGGCACTGAGTTGGGTCATGCTACTGAGGGTAGATGTGAGGCAGCAAGTGAGCCCTCCTCTCCCACAAACGGCCTGTGTGCAGTCCCGTGGTCAGATGGCTGTTTGCTTCACGAGCAAACAAAGCAAAGCCTGTTTTAGAGTTCAACCTTTGTAAAGATTCAAATCTTTTAACTATATTTCTCACCACATTATGGTAATATCTGCTTACAGTCTGCCCATTTAATATTTTCCTCTTTTTTTGAAGTCTTGTTAAGTGCTACTGTAAAGGATATATTCCCATAGACATTTTGAAATAGTTTCTGGATCCAACTGAAGTCAGTGAGCAGCTTCTATACTTTATATATAGCAGAATAGGAGGGCAAGGCTGCAGAGTATGGTGGCTGCAGCACTTTGCTAGCACTATTGTTACTTTCCAGTTAAAAGTCTAATAGTATTTAATTTGGGGTAATCAACCAATTATATTTGTCAACAAGTAGATAGTAATACTGAAAACATGTCTTTAGAGAAATGTCATGATTTGTTATCATCATGGCCCCATTAAAATAATTATCCTTGAACCATGGTTTCTATTAGATTTCATATAGTTCATCTCGAACAGCCAAGTTGTATTCATGCTCTGTATTTGCTTTTAGTTCTTCTTCATGCTTCAGGCAATGATTTGCCATCTTTGGGCCAACCTTTGAGTTGAAAGATGTGTTCCTACAGCCATTGCCTAAAAGACAGCTCTTTCTGGTCTGTAGTAGACAACATTGTTCAAGGCTGATGAAGTGTCTTCTGTACTGACAAATGAAGTAGACAGTTTTAATTTTCCTCATTGAATGGCTATACCATATATTAAGTTTTCACTTTGAGCATTTTTGCCAGATTTGTGTATTTAATTATTTCCAACTTTAGCAAAAAGCTTATAGAATTTATCATATCACTTTTGTTATAAAAATGCATCCAAATTCATCTTAAATATACCACATACCTTCACCAACTAGTAGGTAGCTTTGTGGAATTTGTACATACTTAGAACAGTTAAACCTGTAAAAGAATCTAGTGCTGAGTGAAGTCATTTTTTTAGCTTCAAAAATAGCTTCTTTGAAGTATTAAGAAAAACATCTGTTTAACGTGAATTAAACATTTGTTACCTTACAAGGAAAAGTCTCAGCTTTTCATAAAGCATAATTATTCACACAGTTTTTATGTCAGTTTTCTTAGACATGTCAGTTTTTACCAGGTATAACACTCTTCTTTCTTACTTTGGACCATAATTACATGAAATGCTAAGTTTGTAAAGAAAGTTATGAAAAGTAATTTAGCTCATTACTTAAGTGTATGATTTTTTTTATATATTAAAGGCCTTTATAATTCCACTGAAATTTTTTATTAAACTTTACTGGAACATAATTACCAGAATACCAATTTAAGTTAATCATATAAATTTTGGTCTTGTCTTTTGGAACTTGAGGTCCCTGAATCTTTAATGATGATCGTGATTTCAAAAATACTTTTGTGTTAAACAAGGATATATTTACTTCTACAGAACACTAAATAATAAAAATAAAAATAAAAACCCATTTGGCTAGTTTTTCCTAAGAATGAAATAGGTGGCCAGGTTCGAATGCTCTGAGTTTATATTGGCTTGCTTGATGAGCTGCTCACATCTAAAGGCCTTCTTGTTTCATTTCAGGGAATAATGTTTCCATCAACATTGAGGTAGACCCCAGACACCCTACCATGCTTCCCGAGTTTTGCTTTCTTGGAGCTGACCATGGTATGAGATCTTCAAGTTAAGGATCTGGAACAGATTCATAAAATCCTGTCTAATATTGTTAAATATTCCAAAATATTAATATTACAATTGTTTTAAATACTTTTCTCATTCTGAACCATATACTTTTTAAACTAAATACATAATTTAGATTTTAAGCCAAATAGGTAATCAAATACTGTAGCAGTGGTCTTTTCAAAACAAGTGCAACCAAGCCTAAATTATTAAAACTTTTCCCCTCTTTTTACTATTTAAAGTGATAAAACCCCTGGGAATCAAGCTGAGTGGGAACATACATTTATGGTAGGTACCTTGGCAATGTAATTGGTACCGTTCTATGGGCTAACAAACTTTATAGGGATTTTCTTCCCCTTTGTTTTCAGGGATCCAGAAAATAGTCTGTTACAAAATTTGAAAGATGTTTTAGAAATCGATTTTCCAGCTCGTACTGTCTTGGAAGAATCTGTAAGTTTAATTGTTGCTTTAATAGTCTACATTTCTTTAATAGTCTACATTTTGTAAATAATAAAATTTAAATGCTTCTCTTAGAAAAACAGGGTGAAAAAATTTTTGGAGAAATGTTGTAACACAGACCTCAGTTACAAGTAACATTTTTATCAATGAACTTGCTAACTCTGCTAGGTGGTAACATTTTCATCAGTGAACTTGTTAAACTCTGCTAGCTGGTAACATTGGCATCAATGAACTTGTTAACCTCTGCTAGCTGGTAACATTGGCATCAGTGAACTTGTTAACCCTTACTAGGTGGTAACATTTTCATCAATGAACTTGTTAACCTCTGTTAGGTGAGTTACATGTGCTTTGTTCATGATCAGCAGCAAGTGGTTAATGACAGCTACATTTATGAAAATGAAAGAAAAGAGGAGACATTAATGAGATGTTAGGATTTTTTTACCTAACTTTTTTTTTTAACTTACAAAAAAGTTTTAATTAACTTACTATAAGTTTGTGAAGGACAGCAGTAGTTTTTCAACAGTGAACAGCATCATTGGTACTGTAAAGACAATGAAGGCAGGGTTGACTTTGGACTGAGCCATTGCTGTTAGCATTCAACGATGGCCACGTTTTTTCTTTTGCTGTAGAATTGTGAGATTTGGTGTTCACTAGTTGGTGTCAGATCTGTCTTTGTGTATATACAGACATGATTATGTCTATGGAAAAACTGCTAAAATGCAAAAATTTTGCCAGCCAGAAATGAAATCTGTGTGTATTTGAGTGCAAAAAGAACACTATGCAAATGACTAGGTGTTATAACCTGCTTTTATGTTCCACAATACAGAAACATACTTTATAAAGCAGATATAAAAACAAATGTTAAGTAGTCATATTTATTCTTCCTAATCTTACCATATGCACATTAAACAGAAATACTAACAACAACTTTTCTTTTGAAGGACTTTAGCATGGACTGTGGAATCTGTTATGCCCGTCACCTTAATGGTGCCATTCCCGATCAAGTATGTGATAATCCCCAGTGTGGACAGCCCTTCCATCAAATATGCTTATATGAGGTAAAACTAGCAATCATGTACATATGAAATACAGAATCTAAAATCTGTTTATGGAAGTATTTCCCTCCTTTGCCACAAACTCCTGTTACTAGTTAATTTTACATGCTCACAGGCTTCATTTCTTTATCTTGGGTACTATTGAGTATTCCATAGAATTCCAGGGAGAAAAACAATCTATAATACACTCATGACAGCATATTGACACATAATAAATTGGTGGTAGGTATAACTGGAATCTTCCTAGTCTGCCATCACCATGCAAATTCTCTAGATCGGTTAGATGAGGGTGATGGCAGGAATGGAGTAAGGAAGTTGTTAGTTAGTTAGTTAGTTAGTTAGTTAGTTAGCGTATACTACTTTACAGGCTGCATATCAGTATAGAATAAATACAATAATTCTCTTTTGAATATTCAAAGGTTTTTGTGACCTGAGCGTCTCTCAGCTTTTTATTTATCTTTTCTACATGAATTGTGCTTTCCTCTCTCCGTCCTTTAATCCCTGTAGCATTCCTGTTAGGACATGGCGCAGATGATTAGCTGTCTCCATGCAGAGCACCCAACAGTGGGGAAGGGCCATTCGTTTTCAGTCTTTCTCTTCTGACGTAGGTAGAGTAGCTGGTACCGTTTACCCTTTCTTGATAGGCAACTGAGGGACAGTCATTTCACCTTAGACAGTCATAACATTACCAGGTCCACTTGGGAAATTCTAATGGAATCTCTACTTTATTTTACAATAGTGAATGTTCATTTTAATTTTTCAAAACTGTTGCCTCATACTTGTAATCAGTGCAGTGGAAATTGCTTTGATTTTTTGTTAAGATCAAAATCTCAAAATCCTAAGATGTATTTTATAGAGAAATTGTTGACATGTGATTCATTGGCATAGATATGTGAACCATAGGAACCTGTATGAGTCTTTGTGTGTCTGTTTTGCATGTAAGTGTGTAATTGTCAGCCAGGTCTGAAAGGGCCCATAATTTGCTTATACACTAGAAGTCTTCCCGATTATTCACTATAGCAGTAATTGGGCCTGCGCTCAGAAAAGGTTTCCCTTTCATAAAACAAAATTAGAGTAAATCTGGAGCGGCATGTGTGCACTCACTGACCTGCCCCACGCTTTCTTCCATGCAGTGGCTGAGGGGGCTGAGCACCAGCAGACAGAGCTTTAACGTCCTCTTTGGTGAATGTCCCTATTGTAGTAAGGTAAGCCACTTGTCCGTCACATTTCATAAAGTGTGCCTCACTCTGGGGAGTGTGTCCTAGAAACTGGATCTGTAGTGTATTAGGTTGCCTAAAGCTTTTAAAATGTATTGTTCTCTATTTAATGAAACTATGGCAGTTTCCTGTGGGATAAGTTATTCTTCTATATATCTTAATTTTCAAATTATCTTTGATCAAAAAGATTTACATCTGGATTTCTTGGTGATCTTAAAAGTATTTCAAAGGTATATAGTGAAATATTTTCTAATAAAAAGCCAATAGTAACTTAAAATACTATTTTAATTCTTAAGAGTGTATCCAAAATTTTGTTAAAATATATTATCTCTCTTTCTCTCTCTCTTTAAGCCAATTACTTTGAAAATGTTGGTGAGAAAACCCTAAAGAAAGAATGAGACACACCTGTGAAGAGATGGAATCCTGAAGAATTGGTTATAAAGAAAACAACTGATTTATTTGACATCAGAGAAGATACAAAGCGAGACAAACTAATATCAGCAGGAAAACTATAGTGAGTCCGTAGTAGTACACCTCTGCCTTCATCTCGTCACTGAGAGTCAACTGGAAAACTGCAGGCCAAAGTCCTGGAGGACGTTCCAAGTCTGTGACACCCATATCACCGGTGGAAGTATATCTGTACTGAACTGGAGACCTTGGCTTCCTGATTGTATCTCTACTGGTGCAATCCGGATAGGGCTTACAATATGAAGTTTGCAAACCCATATAGCTGGGTGTCTGCTGAAGACTGTGCATTTCACTCTGAAAATCTGAATACTCGTATATATTTCTTCTCCTTGAGTTTTCCTATGAAAGAAATATATTTTGTTATATTTGAGTTATCCAGCTGTTTATCATGTACTCTGTAACAATGCTAAATAAAACAACACAGCAAGCAAGTCTGATCATTAAAATGACTTTGGACATTTGGCATATCGTGACAGCCCAGAGGCAGATTTTGTTTCACATGTCTTAAAACAGGAACAGTTGAACGACTGTTGATCGTTCACTAGACCTGATGGAGGTCCAAGGTTATCCCGTTTCTGCTTTAGCCTGGTGACCTCTGACACGCCCTCTCCTACTACCAGTTACTGAGTAATTCAGAAAAGAACAGCTTCATTTTTAAGAAAGCAGACCGAGGTCTATCCTTTTCTCTGTCAGCTTCATCCATCACACCACATCTCAGAACTGCCACTTTTCAGGCAGCTTTTCTCCCCACTACCTCCACATGGTCATTGTCAAAGGTCACAAAGGATTCCACCATAAGATGTGGGTAGGCCAGGCACAGGGGTACATGCCTGTAATCCCAGAACTTGAGAGGACTTCTGAGTTTGAGGCCAGCCTGCTCTACATATTGAATTCCAAGTCAGTCAGAGCTACACAGTGAGATCCTGTCTCAATGCCACAAATCAAGCAAAAACCAAAATTAAACAAAAGATACATTTAAGAGAGATCTTTCTTGTGCTGGGCGTGGTGGCGCACGCCTTTAATCCCAGCACTTGGGAGGCAGAGGCAGGCGGATCTTTGTGAGTTCGAGGCCAGCCTGGGCTACCAAGTGAGCTCCAGGAAAGGCGCAAAGCTACACAGAGAAACCCTGTCTCGAAAAAACCAAAAAAAAAAAAAAAAAAAAAAAAAAAAAAAAAAAAAAAAGAGAGATCTTTCTTATTAAATAGAAGCTGATTATTATTTGAGATTCTGATGAGAATAACTTTACTGATAGTTTTAATTACTAAAAGAAAATAAGTGACTTTTTTTTTCTCCAGGATACCAAATCATTCTCACTTAAAGGGAAAGAAACACACAACCAAATACATTTCCAAGGCCAAGAACTATTGGGAAGTTGGATATATACCTAGTTAGGGACAGATCACACTAAGATTCTAAGAGGGACTTTCTGTGACTTTTCCAGTGTCTCAGTAACAACTGGTGACATCACACAAGAAGTTGATATACTGGTTGAGAAGGCAGGCTATGAGACAAGCTTACAAATTTTCTTCACAAAATACTTGGATGTTTTGTTAATAGTTTATTGGGACACAGCCTTGTCCATTTGTTTATGTTTCATCTATGGTTGCTATTTGCACTGAAATAGCACAGTTAATTAGTTCTGGCAAACTATGCATTATAAAACCAAAAATATTTTCAATCTAGACACTTAAGAAAAATTTTGCTGGGCTGGAGTGTAACTCTATGGTAAAGTGTTTGCTTAAGTGCATGTGATTGATCCTTGCACTGAGAAGGTGTTTGCTGATCTCTGAATAAGAAATTCTTGGACATAGATGAGAAGGTCAGTTGGTCACTTCCTCTTCTCTGTGATAAACACCCTGACAAAACTACTTAGAGGGGAAGGGCTTCCTCTGGCTCACAGTCCTGGCAGAACTGTGAAAGGACTCTTCACGGAGGCACGCCGAGACAGCACAGTGGTGGCGGCAGCAGCCCAGCTGGTGACGGAGCAGCCACACAGCGAAGCAGAGGATGAACAGAAGGATGGCTGAGCTGCAAAGTGTCAGTGTTCCCAAGTAACTCACTTCCTCCAGTAAGACTCCATCTCCTCAAGTAGCCACAAGCTTCCCAAACTACCATCAACTGGGAACCAAGTATTCCAACATGAATGGTTATAAGTGACATCTCACATCAGACTATAATATAAGGCAAACAGATGATCATGTTAAAATATAGCTCTCTCAAGTTGGGGTGTATGTGTGGCTGCAACTCTGTCACTCAAACCTGTATAACACTGGCACAGTGGGTTCACATGCGCAGTGAAAGCCTAAGGCAGTGCAGAGATCGATCAGTAATTCACTGGCACAGCGGGTTCACATGCGCAGTGAAAGCCTTAGGCAGTGCAGTAATCTATCAGTAGATCTATCAGTAGTACACTGGCCCTCAACCTTGAGTGATGGTAACACAGAGGAGAACAATTTCTGGAAATATTTGAGTTGTCACAACTAGGAGGAAGTACTATTAGCATCTAGGGGCTACACACCAGGAATGCTGCCTAACATCCTACAACATACAGGACCGTCATCCTACAGCAAATAGCTCAACTCTAAGTGCCAATAGTATTGCTTCCAGAAGACCATCTTTGGAATACTTATTAACCTTAAATGCACATTAGAGTCACCTGGGGAGCTGTGAAAATACCAATGCCACTTCTATTCAGGCCATTCTTAATGGGTCTCCAACAACCTCTTGCTATTAAGCTGATGAAATAGACACAAAACAATAAAATTAGACAAAAGTATATAAAGCCACTTTAAAAAAGAGTCTCAAACTAACAAGGAATACACAAAGAAGAAAAATAGCCTAGACTTCAGAAAGTCTGCAATTTAAGATTATGCTTAGTGTAGACCAGATCAGAAGAAAAACTATAAATAGAAGTCATACTATGATCAAGATAAGTGAATAAATCTACTTCCAGGGAGGTGGAGAGATGGCTTGGTGGTTAAGAGCATGTACTGGTTCTGCAGAGGACCCAAGTTTGGTTCCCAGCATCCACAGCCACCTGTAAGTCCAGGTTATCCCATGGCCTCTGGGCACCTGTACTAATGTGCACTTAACCCATATATAGAAACACACAGGTACACAATAGTTTTTTAATTAAGAAAAAATATAAAATCCACTGCCAGAACAGATTCCAAACACTTTGGAGGACTTAGAGGAAAAGTTAAAACTTATTAAAAGGGATCTTAGCAGATATATGAAAATATAATCCAATCTGCTGAAAAATACAACATGGAAAATTCAAACCTTTACTGGCTAGGTCCAATTGCTAATTAGAAACTGATGACTTGACAGTTACCCTGCCATTGGAACAAAGAAACATCCAAATATCAAGAGTGACCTAAAAAAATAGTGCCTCAGCTGCCCATATATTCATGTCAAATAATCTTACATGCATGTGCTTGGGACTAAGGCGGAAGAGAAGGAAAGAGGGAAACAACATGAGGAAGTTAAGGTTGAAAACTTCTAATTTGATGACAAAGTGAAATCATGCATAAAAGAAGCTCAACAAAGTCCCAGATCAACAGCATAAATATGATCAACCTAGAATACAACAGGACAGATGCCCTGAGAGCATCCCAGGGATAGGCACAGCATCATGCACTACAGACTCAGAAGTGAAAAACCATGAATTTGATTCAGAGATTTAAGGAAATCTTTGGGCAGGGTGACCTACCTGCCCAAGATGGCTCTAGGTTTCATCTCTCTAGGATTTCTGTCACCCAGCAGGTGACTCAGAAGTGGCCATGATTCGATTATATAGAAATATGTAGCCCAGGCTGGCCTTAAACTCATGGCAACCTTCTTGTGTTAGCCTTCTGGGCTCTGGGATTATAAGAGTGAGCCATCACATGCTCGATCGGTTGTATTTCTACTAGTGTTAGTTTTTAAGCACTCATCAGAATTGATTACTGAAAAGCTTATAGTATCCCAGGCTTTCTCTAACACAGGGCTTCATAAACTTCTTCAACTCTTGACCCTTTTTGATGTGAAACAATTTTATGTGACCCCAGATATATAAAAAATAGATATACAAGTGAGATAGGTACTTATACCACAATTTTAAGATCATCTATATACATAATTATATCACTTATTAATGATGAAATCAGTTTACAAACTACCGTGATAGAAGTACTTATTCCATTTTACAAAAAGATATTAAACATAAATAAATATATCAATCATAGAGCTGATTTTTGACAAAGCTACTCAGGTTGCTGAACACTTGAATGGCAGTGTTTCCTTTGATAGTTAGAGAACTGTTGAGATTTAGTAACCACTCACTAATATTAGTTCCTGTCTTTATACACTGCATGGCCATCATGACTATAGCATATAGGAAAACTAGTTCTTATGATAAAAGGAAATATTTAGATAATTTTGAAGGGAAGATATAGTATGCATATATACAGAAAGTTAAAAATTTTGTGGAGACCAGCACAAATGGAGGAAAGCGCCAAGTTGCTGCACTGTGAGACCGTGGTGGGGATCATATGAAAACCTACAGTAGGACATTCTTAAAATATGTATGTATGAAAACCATCTAAACTGGAATCACCACATAATGGGGGGAGGGGAGGAACAAAGCTCTGACTAGACATCTCTCACCACCAAATGAAACCTCCAGTGCTAGGAATGAGTTCTGTCTAAATGAGCTGTTGGCCAAAGGGGCCCCAAGGAGATCTCCAAACATCTCAGCTCTTGCCAAAGCTACAAGTTGCTCTCCATGAACTGAGGGTGAGGCCCTATTGCTAAAGACAGCACCTACATATCTCACTGAACACGAAGAAGTCAAGTCTGTGCCTAGTGAGAGCCTTACCCCGACTGACTAGTGTTCGTGACACTAGAAGGCAGCCTGCACACCAGCAGAGGAAACACCGACTAGCTGCACACCCTGTGGTCTACAATGGTGACCCGTTCACATGATACAGGGGTGCAACTGTGGCACAAAATCTGTGGGAGGAACCAACCACTCTGACTGGATTTAAGCTTCACTCCATCAGAGAAACCATGCCTGACAGTGCTTAGGTGGCCAAGAACCTGAGACTCAATAGGCCAAGGACCTAGGAGAAAACCAAACACTATCCTGCTAAAGAACTTAGCAATTAAATGACTCTAACTACTTGCTCAGCCATCAATAGAGAAGCTAATACAGAGACCCACACCTGGGCAATGGCAGAGGGAGAGACCTGGGAACACTCAGCCCTAAGTGGGATGTCTTCATCAAGTCCTTCCCCTCAGGGCTTAGGGAACAATGGAAGAGGAGGCAGAAAGATTGTGTGAGCCAGTTTGGATGGAGGGCACCGAGGAGACAAGGCTGATGCACATAGGAACTTTCAGTGATGGCGGCAGTATGTACACACAGGACCTGCACAGGATCAAACTAGATGGGGTGCCAGCCCTGAGAGGGTAAGTGGGTACGAGACCCCTCTCTAACCCAGAAGCTATCTCCGTTGATAACTGCTTGCAAAGGAAAAATCAGTTTGTTCTATAAGTCTCATGGGCATACAAACTACACTTAAGGGCAGCTCTAAGTCTAGCACTAGATGGCCAACACAACACAAACACACTGGGATGTGTGGAGATGTTTTGTCTCATAATGCTTTGCTTGGGCATTTTTGTTTTAAACCTTGTGAGTCTTTTGCTTATATATTATGGCTTCTGATTTTGTGTTTTCATGGATTTTGTGTGTATGCATGTGTGTTTGTCTCTATGTATGTATGTATGTATGTATGTATGTATATATATGTATTATGTATCTTGTGCTTTTTTCTGTTTTTTTTTCCTGTTTATTTTGTTTTATTCTGGTTTGATTTTCTTTCTTTTTTTGTTATTTTTAATTTGCCATTTTGTTTTATAAAGAGACAAAGAAGGTGTAGAGAAGTGGGTGAGAGGTCAGGAGGAGATGAGGGAAAATGGTAAACAGAATATACTGTATGGGTAAATTTTATTTAAAAAAATTGTCAGTTATCTTTAAGGGGTTGGCCACTGGAAGTTTGACCATGCTCCAGTGAGTATATGGACAACACAAATTGAACTTGGTGTATTTCTTTTTTTTTTTTTTCTTTCTTTTTCTGGGGAAGGAACAGAGGTGGGGAGGGGGGTTGAACCTGGGAGGAATGGGAAGTTAGTGTAATGGGGTGCATTGTATGAAATTCCCAAATAATAAATGAAAATATTATGTTGGAATAAAATACATCTTATGGAGGGAGCAAGACTTTAACTATTACAGTGCTGAAATTTGTAAAGAAGACTGAGGAGTTGCCCTTCTAATTTTAGAATGTGCTGTAAATCTACACTCATATGTGATGTGTGGTGCTAATCTCAGGAAAGACAGAATGGAGGAAAATAGCCCAGAAGTAATCCCCACTGACACACTTAGCTAATTTTCAAAAAAGCATCCAAAGGAGTTCAGTTAGGAAAAGAAAAATAATAATTCCCAGGAACAATGCAGTGATAAGGTAAGTAAAAGGCGTGGATTTCAACTCCCACCCCATGGCATACACAGGAACTGAGAGTTAAAACGCAACTATGAATGAACAATGTGAGTAGGCAGAGGCTAGCCATATTACAGAAATATGACAAGGATCTTGTCTGTGGACTATGGAAAGGATTTCCAGAACTCACATGCAAATAATGAGTCACAGTACTTGAAAAGACACTTCATAGAAGATACATACATGGCCAGTAACCACCTCTATTCAATTAGTCATCAAATAAATAGCTGTACTCAGAAGTTGATACTAATATACATGTGAGTGTTAGTTAACTGTAAAAGACTGCAACACAAAATGCTGGAAAGGAAGTATAGGAATACCAGAACACGTGCACATATTGGTGGGAACATAAAAGTTACAGCCACTTTCTAGGAGTCTTCGTCAACATTTTAAATTTATTTATTTGTTGGGGTTGGGGCTGTGCTCATGTCATGGCCCCTGTGTTGAGGTTCACAGGGAAGCTTATGGGAGTCAGTTCTTTCTTTTCACCATGGGCATCCCTGGGATCATGGCAAGCGTCTTTACTTGCTAAGCCATCTGGCCATGTATAAACATTTTATAATTGAACATATATTTATTTGCACAATGATCTAGTAATTCCATGTCTCAGAAGAAATGCAATGTCCACAGCAGACCTGGAGCAGAAGGAATGCAGTATTTTCCATAAATATCTTAATGAGATGAGAATCAGAAGACAGAGAAAGGAGCAAGGGCTGCTAGAGCAGTGAGGACAAGGTGCCACACGTCCCCACACCGCAAGTCCCGCCACACGTCACAACACATCTCACCTCCCACCACCCCATACATCTCACTGCCAGGCCGGTCAAAGTGAATGTGTTTCTTCACTTGAAACCTGGGCGTCTTCTTCCACAGGACCTCCCTGCCTTGCATGACTGAAGAGTCCAGTACACACCAAAGACTTAGAATTTCTGATTTTGTCACCAAGCAGTATTTGTGTTTAACTTTACAAGTGGGACTATAAAATATGCCCATCTGAAGTAGATTTCTGTATGTAAGTTTAAAATAAAACCACAAATAATGCTATTTCATACTGAATAAATGTAAAAGGTTCCTTTGAGCACTAACAGCAACATTTCTCTCTGGATAAACTTGTTTGCTGGTTGGATGAGAAATGCATAACTCTACTTCTAATTTTTGCCTCAGCTGCCAAGAAGTTCAGAGCCAAATTCAGTGCTCAGTTTAGTGATTAACATCCCAGCTGCCCCATATATCAATTTTTCTTGGGTGGAGGGTGAGAAAGGTGGGGGTATTAAATTATCCTGTTTCACACTGTGAACTGCTTCAAACCGTTCGAGAATGATGGTGCACAAATCAAATGAAATGCTGGCTATTGTGACATAATTAAACTTTACTTTTCTCTCCAGATAAAATGTGTATGCTTTGCTTTCCCATCATAGGATGTCAGCTTAGGGAGGACTTTGCGGTTGTCTTCATAAGTCATCTGCAAAGGGCAAGTCACTCTCCACCCCAACAATTCCAAACACAGCCTACTGACAAGCAGATACTAGCCTTACGTTGGATGGTAAGGGTTAGCATACAGGAATCATGGAAGTGCAGTTTATGCAGAGGAAGGGTCCCTAGTGGATTGCAGACAGTGAAAGAAATCCAAGTTTGCTCCATTATATTCTTAGGGGGAAAAAAGGAATCAGATCTATCCGCATGTGTGTTTGTCTCTGTTCCTGTAACAAATGCTGTAGGCTGCTTTGATTTTGCCAGTGGACAGGACGTTTTCTGTTCACATTTAACAAAATCATACCACCTTGACCTCGGGGGCAGGGAGTCGGTATCCCAAGGTGTTTATTCTAATGTCCCACGGGTAAATCAGGGCCACCCGACTCTCACCAGCGCTGCTGCTCTGCTGGGCAGGGCTCGGGGCTGGCCCTCTTCACGCCCCTTGCTCCCTGCTGCCCATGGACCTCTGCAGACTTTCTTGGTGAACTCAACTGGCAACTCACTGGCTGCTTTCGCTGTAACCTTTGGAGAATCCACCTGTTGGTATGGAGTAACAATATGTAATGAAATGAAAACTATGACATCTCTTTAAAAATAATTCACTCACATCCAGATTCTTTAAAAACCTAAGCTGGATAATACTGGACTTGACAAGGAAACAAACAAACAAGAAGCAACAGTGGCTATTATGGGGAAAAAATGCAATCTAGCAAGATCCAGACCCTTCCTCAGCAATGAGATAAGAACAATTAAAATCCATGTCAGTGTTGCACACGCTTTAAAAATTATCTCTACAGAAAACTTGCTTACAATAAAAATGATATTTTTATGGAACATTGTCACATTTTCAAATTGCATGTGAATTCATTATTAACCTTTGCTGCGAGTGGAGCCAGTGTATCATTGTAGCTTAAATTCCTATTAATTAAGATCTTATTTTCCTATTGTTGGAGAGAGGCTAATTAATGTGAAAGTATCCAAGGAGCTTATGATGTTGCTTACATGGAGTGCAGGTAGTTTAACCTTTGTGCAAGACGAGTTCACGTCACCTGGCACCATGTACTAGGACCAGAGGTTAACTTCATGACAAGCTTGCTGTCTCTTAGGTTTCCTTTTCACACTGTGGTGACATCTGGGGAATGACTGACTCTCAATAACCTTGAAGTAGACACAGGAAAAGAGGGCAGAGCCTACAACCCAGGTGGAAGACTGAACGCCAGCGATGGTCCTTGACTGAAGTGTTTGTTTGTTCAGCAGCTCCAAGTGCCATCGCCTTTCCCTCAGTTAAATGGAGAGCAGGAGACAGGAACAGCAGAAGGGGAAATAATGGAGTAGCCAGTGCCAAAATAGAGAATAAATTATGCTGGCTGGGCAAACAGATCCTTAATTTGTAGTCTCTCAATTTCCAGTTTCTGTTGCCAAGTGTGTTCATTCCTTCTCTTTGAAATAGGCTGGTGCTCTGAAGGTGGGGCTAAGTTGTCACAACAGCCTCCTTTATTCCTACCTCCTCCCGGATCTCAGCATCTTAATGAATAGCAAAACCACTGCCTTTCACTAACCTGCAAATTGGAAATGTTTCCCAATCACTTGAAGTTAACATTTTTTTCACCTGCCCTCTAAGTGCATTGGGAAAGTTGATGGTTTTTGATTAGACAGAAAAGGAGAAGTGATGAGGGAATGTCTTTCTCTGTGCTGCAAATATGTGTTGCTCTGATTGGTTGATAATTAAGGCCATTTGGCCTATGGCAAGGCAGCTTAGAGGCAGGTGGGAAATTCAAAGATGCCCAAGGAGCAACATGTAATGGGACGCAGGTAAAGCCACTCAACATGTGGCAATACATAGATTAATAGTTATGGGCTAATTTAAGATATAAGAGCTAGCTAGCAAAAAGCTTGGGCCATGGCCATGCAGTTATAATTAATATAAGCCTCTGTGTCTTTACTTGGGGTACTCGAGTGGGAGAGATTTGTCCCAACCGCCCACAGACCGGGACACAGGAAATCTTCTGACTACAGCTGCCCTCCATAATGTCACTTTGGTAAGAAATGCATCTTGTTATTTATTTCACTAATGTGAAATGAGGGTCCCCACGCTTGTTTCACCCCCTGGAACACTGCATAGCAGTCACTGTGCTCTGGATTAGCTGAAGGTTTCTCCCTTCCATCTTTACTGAGATACAATCAACAAATGAATATTTATCTGCTGTGGTGTTTTGACATCTCACATTGTGAAACACCATGCTCAAAGTCCATACTTTTATACATCTGTATGTAGTGAGACTATGACAACTATTTTCTAAGGAGGTTTCAAGCACATCATGACACATGACATTAATAAGTATAGCTTATAACTGAAATGATTGTGTCTTTAACCAACATACCCCTGTTTTCTCCAACTCCAAACTTTTGGTATCTACCATTCCACTCTCTAATGTCTTGTTGGATTAGATTCCACATAAAAGTTACAACTATGCAGTGTCTGTCCTGACCTGTTGGGCATATTTCACTTGATATTAAAGAAAAGAGAGGATTTCATTCTTTTTTAAAGCTGGATGACTTTTCTTACTCAGTCCATTACTTTCATTCATTCACCAGTGAATACTTCTTTCCCTACTACAGATAACGCTACAACAATGAGATACACAGGCAGGTCTCGGTACCATGATTTTATTTCTTCAGGCTGTGAATTCAGAACTGGGGGTGTGGGGTTATACAGACTGTTTTTAGTTGAAATACTTGAGGACTTTTAGTCTCTCTTATATACTAGGCATTTAAGGTGCTAGTTTCCTCTGAGATCCTCTGACATATTGAACAGGATTGGGTATAGTATGAGACTCCCTGGAAGAGATGGTCCCTGGGGGTCAGGTCAGTGGCCTAAGGCTTAGGTTGCAAGGCCAGGGATGTTTCTATCTAATAAGTAAAATGTTTTCCACCTTAGTGAAGAGCTATATTTCTACAAAAATTTAAAATGCTAAGAGAAAGATAGAATAAATAAATTCTTAATTTTGAACAGAGTGAAACATTCATATTTAAAAAGATATGAAAATAAATACAAAAAGCACTCCTGGCATCTCAGAATGTAAAAAGGGATACTACCCAAATATATATCATTTTCAAGAAAATGCACTACTTAAATGAGATAATATTTTCCTTAATTTTCCAATGTAACCTCACACTGTTCTATAAAATGAGAACACATTACACTCTAAACAATGATAATGGAAAAGTCTTCCGACCAGGGATTCAAGTTCCATTCCTCTCATAGAAAACACACAGGAAGACAAGTTTATAGAATTATTTTGAGAATTAAAGCTTCTCCATGAAGATTTGTACCCCAGCAACACACATTCCCCTTTGACTTGCTGGACTTCAGGTTCAGACTGAGAAAGGAACCACATTTTACTATGTGCAATGAAGGAAACTCAAACTTCCGCTCTGACCCACAGCTTTCCCAATGCCTTGAAATGGGCAACTCATCTGAATTCCTGCTCCTCCAAGAAGAGGCACAGACAATAAAGTGGTGAACTAGAAATGAGGCAGGGCTGCACAGTGCAATCCTCTCGCTGACTGTACACTGACAACCTGGACCTGCGGCTGACCTCAGCAAGCACTGGTGAGATGCGGTTTCATTCACTGAATTTCAAAGAATGAGTCACAGAGGGTGACTGGGATATGGCTGAATGGTAGCATGCCTGCTAAGCAGACTTTACTCCAAACATAATATAGAACAACATGAAACAAAACAAGCAGCAAACCCAAATGCTTCCGTGGGTGCATAAGCAGCTGTGTGGCCATCTAGACGATGAATCTTGGAATGGCCTGGTGACAGCAGTCACCTCCAGAGCTGCTGGATGGTCTTGCAAATAAAGTGTTTGCTTTTCCAGAGACAAACAAACAAACAAACAAACAACAAACAAAAATCCCCAAGCAACAGCACCCCTGCTATGTTGACAAAAATTCATTTCCAGTTTAGCTCCGGAAGAAATCCCACAATTTACTGTAAATGGTTCACCACACCCAAATATCTATTAGTAAAATATCGCTTTACTTTGCAAAAGCATGTTGGGAGTTCATAGGGAAGTGTGCTACCTTCCAAGGAAAAAGCATTTTGTTAAGAATCCTAAAATTCTAAAAAATTCATTTTAGAATGAAATAATATGCTGAAAATTTTAACATGCATAACTTCCTTCCCTTTGAGTAATAGATGGTAAAAAGAGTTTATGTATATATGCATGTTTTTTCAGGTACAATGACTTATTTTTAAATACCTGTCCAAAAAGAAGTAGAAGTAATAATAATTCATCTACTATTTTGTCAATAGCTGCAGATTCCACATGCATAGTGACAAGGTATACTCTGAGAGACTAAGAAGATGCTGGAACTTGAACGAGAAAATCTGTAGCCACCAGGTTGACTTGACTCAACTAATTCTGTTAGGGAACCACCAGCTGCAGACACCTTCCTGTGTGCATCACTCAGCAGAACCGAGGACAGGATGGTGATGTAGGCATAGTTTCAACATTTTCAGTTTTGATTTTTATAGCATAAATAAAAACCTGTAAACTGTAGAAATTAAAATTAAGATGCAATTTACCCACAGATAGTGAAATTATATATATTTTTGACATATTTAAATATATATGTACACATAAAACAGTAGAGAAATAAAGTCATTAATTAAGTGTATGCTATGAAATGTGAAATACTAGCTACATATCCAGGCTGATCACACTGTTAACAGAAATTAAGATGTTAAAGTTAGATGTGATTTTTAAATAGTGTTACTTATAATCAAAGCACTCTAATCAAAAGGAATAAAATATTTTTCATAAAAGCTCATGGAAAATGTTCTACATTGTATTATTCTCTGCTTAAAAATTTGGTTTCACAACAAATACTCTTTGATTTGGTGAACTGCACATAGTAGAAGATAATAATTAGAATGTTATATAAAAAGATATAGTATTTTTTAAACAACTTTTATATTTCAGTGAAGCTTATGAAATTGAAAACTATAAAAAAGGGTGCAAATCTTAAATTAGTGCAGATTAAGTGCTGACCATCACTGAAAGGGGCACTGTCACAGAAATGGTTTTGTTTCTGTCACTGTAAGGGACATTGTCACGGAAATGGTTCTTTGTTTTGTTGGAAAAATGATAAAAATACAAAAGTCAATAAAATTGTTAAAGGAAGTCTCCATAATTACCAAGATCAAAATCCAGTGGCTTTTCATTAAACATGAACTTTTGTTCTGCCTACTGCAACATGTAAACAGTGCTGACAACTGGTTTGCGAGGCTCTTGCTACAATAAAATGTAATTGTATCACGAGAGAAAGGTGACAATCAGGGGATCATGAAAAAATTACATATTCTCCCTGGTAGTTAATTAGCCATGCAAACCCTCCTCAAACAGATCTTCTCTTCTATTAGGAATGATTACTATGCAGACCTACAGATGTCAATACCACAGTCATTCAAATACTTCTTTTCCTGCTAATTGAAGGTTGTAAAGCTCTGGTGCCAAGGTTTGGCTTCCAAAGAGCTAATTTATGACTAGAAGGATATTTTATGTCTTCAGTTGCAGCAGCTACAAAATTCAGCAAATCAGAACCATCTGTGCACCGAGACTTGACTCACCATTCATCTAGCAGCCTATCAGTCACATTAGCCTGCATCCTGCATTCTTGGCTCACGAGCACTTGTGATGATCCAAAGTTCAGAAGAAATATTAAAGTAAATGGCATTCTAACCCTAACTTGTACCTCCACCAGAATGAACCTCCACACACATACATTTATTTATTTAATATGGATAGCCTCAAGTGACAGTGTTGCTAACCACAGACTCAGGTTTCTACCGTTCTCTTCTGAAAATCCTTTGACTTTATAATTCCTTGCTCAGAATTAACTTTTTTAAGTTGATGTGAGGGCATCCATTCAAAGAAGCATAATAAAGGAGATAACAAATACAATAACAACTTTGTTAAGAAAATAATTCTTTTTATAAGCTGAAATATCAACAGATATGTATCAATCACTTCTAAGACTATTTTCCAGCTGCATATCATGGTGAAACTGGGAGGCAGAGACACAGGGCAGAAGAGAGATCCACAGGACACGAGAGAGAGATCCACAGGGTAGAAGAGAGAGAGAACCAGAGGACAGGAGAGAGAGAGCTACAGGACAGGAGAGAGAGATCCACAGGGCAGAAGAGAGATCCACAGGACACGAGAGCGAGATCCACAGAGCAGGAGAGAGAGATCCACAGGGCAGGAGAGAGAGATCCACAGGGAAGAAGAGAGAGATCCACAGGGCAGGAGAGAGAGATCCACAGGGCAGGAGAGAGAGATCCACAGGGCAGGAGAGAGATCCACAGGGCAGGAGAGAGAGAGAGCCTATAGCAGCACAGAAAGGCTCTCATGAATCAAGGTGGAGTGGCCTTTAGCTCTGCCCTAGCCACGCACATGACCATCAGTGATTGCACACAGCAGGCACAGATCCCATTCTAAGAGATAACACGCCAGAGGAACTTTCAGGTTTCTAAGTGCTGATTTAAAAGAAACAGGAATTAATGTAGCAAGCCAGTCACCTTTGACCTGAAATGTCTTCACAGAAGCACTCTCACAGTGTGCAATTGCAAGAGCACAAGTATTATGTTATACTTACTTTTTGGCGGGTTGGAGTATGCACATGAACACTCTGTGCTTTGGTGGAAAATTCCAGGGGCCCTAAAGGTACTCCATCTGGATTTAAAATCTTCTTGAGCTTCTGATAGTCTGGCTTTTCATCATAAGCTAAATTACAGACACACGCCAAGAACTTGGCAAGTTCACCTGTGAAGTATCAAAGTTTTTACATGTCACTTGTAATTGAGATGAATTAATAAAACTCTAATGATTCTCAAGTTTTTCTGTTACTTTTTCCTTCACACACACACTTGAATGAACTAAAAATAAATAAGTCAATAAAAATCATTTAAAATTTTTTTTATTTAAAAAATATTTAAGAGTGACTGACATGATTTGCTAAAAATGGGATAAACTGACAATCTTTTCAATATCACTTTGCTGATATGTTTACAATGAGCTCATCTGCCAGGTGGAAATAACTAGACAAGGATAGTTGCTAACTTGGATTTATGAGGTGTGGCTCCTTACTACTCAAAACCACAGCAGCTCGATGCACTTCAGATTTTTCTTTCACATTAACATTTAAATATTTATTTATTTATTTATAATTTTTTTTTTTTTTTTTTTTTTTTGGTTTTTTGAGGCAGAGTTTCTCTGTGTACCCTTGGCTGTCCTGGAACTCGCTTTGTAGACCAGGCTGGCCTCGAACTCACAGAGATCTGCCTGCCTCTGCCTCCCAAGTGCTGAGATTAAAGACGTATGCCACCACCGCCTGTAAATATTTATTTAAAAAAACCAATGTTACTCATAAATATATAAATCTGACTTCAAAGGAAAAAAGTACTGTGAGTTTTACCTATAGTTTTCATTTTGTCATTATATGAATATATTAAAAAATGAATATGGATTCCATATGTTTAATCATGATTGGCCTTAACAGTCATGTCCTCTATACCTTAGTATCCCAGTGCATCCCTGCTCTTCCTGATTTTAGGTCAGTAGGCTGAGGAGTTGTCTGTTCTCTCTCTCACAGTAACTCCTCATTCCAGCTTCTGTTTATTTCAGTCACAGGCTTTCGAGCCCAGGTCTCACACGTGCTAAGTCCTCACACTGCCACTAAGTTACTTCCACCACTAGTTTTTAAAAAGAAGCATAATTAATAATAAAAGTGACAAAGAGTCACCTTGAAATGCCCATGCTCTACACTTCTGTTCAGGAGGAGGCTCATGCTCAAACCATCATATTTTCATTTGTTTACACAATGTTTATACTGACTTTTCCTTCTTTCTCACTTGGTCTGGGCAGCTTCAGGAGCTGAGGACAACTACCTAACCTTTTCCCTTCCCTCATAGCCTCCCTGTACCAAACAGACATGAAGAGCACTGGGTCTTACTCCCTAGACAGACAGACAAAAAAAAAAAAATCCAAAAGTAATCGTCATATCTTCTCTTTCCCTTAAAAGCAGGTGACTGCTTTTTAAGTGTGTATGTGTATACATGCCTATGTATGTGAGTACACTCTTACGGGCACAAGTGAGTATAATTACCCATGGAGGTCCAAAGAGGTTACCAAATTTGCTAGCACTGGAGCTGTAAGTGATTGTGAACTCCCAGTATGGGCACTAGGAACTAAATTCTGGTCCTCTGCTGAGCTATCTCTCCAGCCCCCAAAGTGACTATTCTATACCAAAGTTAGAATTATTATCTAGAAATGAAGAGCTAATGCAGTTAAAAGCAGAGCTCCTGGCTCTGTTGTTACTGTTGTTTGTTTTCTGTTCTTAACAATCTAGCCATTAGACAACTTACTTTTTCTTCTTCTCTAACATATGAGACATATCAAGCTCTGTTATCTAACATTTAGTTCAGTAGATTGCTGTTAGCCAGCTCCTGTTTTAGGACATACTTTAACTGGTGTTTTCTGGTGTCCGACTGGAGGCATCCAAATCCAATTATTAAAGAAATACTCAACAACATCCTTTGCCATTTTCTGAGACATATCCTGCTGCTTTTCAGTCTTGCAATAGCTAGTAAGCAGAGCTTAGTATAAACTACAAGTCTATTAATCAGAATGGAGAACAGAGCTGAGTTTGTTGGGAACAAATGCCTGTTATAAGACAAAGGAGAATTCCCAGCACACCACCAACTGAGAGCAGCTGAACAAAAGGCCTCATGGGCCTGAGGTTTAGAAACTTTGGCACCAGAGTGGCTCAGGAGGGCAAGAACAAAACAACACAACACAAAAACAAACAAACACCCCAATATGGATTTATTATCATAAGCCCGAAGCTCAGAGCACTGATGTAAATGTTAGCCTTCCAAGATCTGGGTTTATTCCATGAAACATAACCTTTGATTTGCTTGTGAATTTCCAGAGCTATTAAACAGAATGAGTATACTCTTGAGTTACCTGCCTGTTGGGCTAGTGACACATTAAGCATCATCACTGACTATTTTACATCTCTATTCAAGACAATAAAGACTTCTGAAGGTACCACACTGAGTTGGATACACATGCTGCAAACTTCTGCATTTAAAAAAGGCTGGAAAAGTGTTTTGTAAATCAGTTTATTTTCAAGAATGTGCTTGCTCTACAATCTCCTAAGAAAATTAAACCCTGTGCTCTAAGAACAGAAACCTGTTTATATTTATGAGCATAGACTAAATTCATGGGTAAGAAAACAAGGAATCATGTGTGACCTATCACTAGACTTTTCATATGACTAAAATTCTAGTATATATCTAATGACTGAAATATCATGGGACATAGACTAGCTCACAAGCATCCACCTTGTACAATATGAGGCATCCAGGCCTTCTTTTCTAGACCTGAGCTGAAAGGACAAGAAAGTTAAGGGGGAACATATATTTGAAAAGGAAATGACATCTCTGATCCATCTTGCTTTCTGTCTCAATGAGAAAATATACTATCAACTTGGTAAGAATGTCAGTTTTATCAGTTTCTCTAATGTAGTTACAGAATAAAACAAACAACAACAATAACATTTGCAATTTTGAGCTTATCTTCCCAAATAAAAATCTCCCATCTTCTGACCTCTCCATTAGAAGAAAACTACCACGGAAAGGGGAACGTGGGAACCTGGCAGGATGACACACATCCTGTGACTTAGGAAACTAGGTGGGCACAAGCCTGGGCTGTTCCTCTCTGTAAATGACAATTTTGGCTCATAGCTGGGATTATAGGCTAAGATAACATCTTGACTGTTCTACTCGCACATATCTATCTGATTTTACTAATGGCCAGTGCACACTAGCACTTCCAGAAGTCAGCTAAATGCTAACCATGAGATGGCCTCGCGTCAATAGAGAATAAGACTCACTCTGCTGCCAGGTGGTGGTGATGCACGCCTTTAACCCCAGCACTCATGAGGTAGAGGCAGGTCGATCTTTGTGAGTTTGAGACCAGCCTGGTCTACAGAGATAGTTCCAGGACAGCCAAGGCTACACAGAGAAACTCTGTTTAAAAAAATTAAAAACGTCACTCTGCTAATCTGCACCTCGTAAAAGGAAAGTCTGAGGGCAAGTTAACTGGCTCTTCTCTGTGTGACAAACCAGCTCACACTGCATGAGTCACACATGCACAAACAAGTGACTGAAACTGCAAGGTTATTTACCGTCCACACCGATGTGAGTGTCAAAGAACTTGAACTCAAAAGTCCTCTATAAACTTGAAGGAGGAAATTGTTTCTAAAATGTACCTCCACATCCCCAAATCAGTTGACTTTCTCATCTAAAATGCTTGGTTGGCCGATATAATGTGACCCAGGTATAAACAGCATTTAGGTATGTAATGACTAAGTTTTTTTTAAAATATATTGACTCAAAATAGACTTTTTATAATTTGACTTTACCTCCATTCAAAAAATGTCTTAATTCTAAAAATACCAGTTGCTATTGACTAACCTTCGAATGATTCTCAAAATATAAACCTAAAACTCTGGATAAAAACAGAAAGCTAGATCTCCAATACTTTGGCATTAATGTCTGAGATGATTTAAATATCTTCTCTAGCAAACTATCTGTGACCCTAAAGCTTTCCCCGTGGGAATGGAGTGGGTAAGGCTGACACCTACATAGTGGCAACTGTGATGACCTGTGGAGAGATACACAGAGGGCTTATCATCCAACTTACAGCAACTACTTCCAGGAGGAGCCCACGTAAGCACCGACTCTGGGAGTTCATCCAGCAGACTAAACAAAACAGGGAAAGGACATGGTAAGTATCTTCAAACCCATGTTCACTGCTTCATTCAGAACATAAAACTCTGAGTCTGTGTTGACAGGACACCACGGTTTTGCCCTTTTTTACCCAACTGTAATGGACGAGGATTACAAAGGGTGAGGGGTCCTTAGTTCTAACTGGCCAACCAATGTGGAAACAGGGATGATTTAACCCAAGCTGTATACAGTTGAGGACTGCAGAGGTAGGAATGCTTGCCATGATGTTGCCTTAAAAACAACAAAAAATACATATAAAATTGTTTGTAGATGGTGAAGTCATTTTTTCCCCTCATATATTTGTCACTGGAGAGGTATGGGAAACTATCCGAAGAGGTGAGATTAAAACTCAGTTCAAACTGACTTCATCAACCCGATCAAAACTTCCAGGAGTTTGACCCCAGGGTGGTTATTGTCAGCAAATTTAAACACAATAGAGTATGGGGAAATGGTTTCCAGGAAAAAATCCAGGTACACAATAAAGCTTAGGGTGTGACTACATAGAAATTCATTTGCAAAGTACCTGTGACCTTGAAAGTGGGTTCTAGAGCTAAAAGGCCTAGACTCTAGCTTGGTCTCTGACCCAGATAACATAGAGGCCATAAAGTACATGTGACATCTCCCCTAAGGGTGGGTTCTATTAACTGGGAGCTAAAGATAAGGGTCTAGGGAGGGAGAGTCTGGGGTAAATATTATGGGGGATTTGGGTGAGGTCTGCCTCCACAGAGAGCAATGGTCACCAAGTTGTTAACAATATCCACTCCCAGATTTCTGGATGGGAAAAGAGGCATTTTATCTCCTCCATTGAGGAGAGGCCCCTATATGTTCAACATTCCTGGTTTCCCTGGTGATCTGTGGGCAAAAAGACCTTTGTGCCCAACCCCCTCTCCCATCCCGCCCCCAAATCATATTTTCCTCATGTATTTACCATCGGAGAGGGATGGTTTTTAGTTATCTGTGTATAATAGTTCTCCCCTAGGAAGAGTTCATTCTAACCAATGATTGAATGAGTTAATGAGAAGTATCAACACAACACACCAAATCAAAACAACAAACGCTAGGTAAATGCTTTTCAGTGTTTTCAGCTAAATAAATATGCCTCTCTTAAGTCGCTGTAGCAAAAATATATAAAGTCTCAACTAAAATTATGGTTCACAAAGAAACTCAAGCAGAAAAGTGCAGCGATCTCAAGTGACCCATGACAGCAAGAATGCAGGGACACGTGGTGTGGCCAAACCTGCCATCCTGCCTCCTGTTACACCCTCACAGGCAAATAAAGCACCATGTGTTACATAAGAAATCTGAAATGTTCTAAGCTTTGACACATAATATATTGGTTTTACTAATGTTTGTATTTATATTGCTAATCAAATAAAAATGAAGATAATAAAATACGTAACGTAGAGGTAATGTTTAACTTATTAAAACCCTATATTTTACACAGTACTATTTTATTATACATGAATACATATGTAGACATACTAATTATTAAAATGAAGGCATCTATGTATACATGTTAATACAAGACTAAAATAAGGCAGTCATAAGTCTTATTAAAAGAAAGCCTGCCAATAATCATAAGAATTAAAATGCTAGCCTTTAATTGAAATACACTACTTAAACTAGATAAACTGAGCTGACATACTGTATACCAGGGTTGCTTCTGAGTGTTGATACCTATGGGTTGACTTGGTGGGATGTGTAGAGCATGCCAGACAGACCAAGACTGAGATGGACAAAACTCATCAGAAAGCCCCAACTCTGACTTGCACAAGTGTGTCAGGGACGATGGTGGTCAAGATTCCAAGGGCAACTATTGCACATGTCAGTTTGTAAACATCTGTCATTTCCAACCTTTAGTCTTCACTTCCTACCTTGAGCACTGATACTAAGGTGGATCCAGGTGTGGGGATGCACACCTCCAATCCCAGCACCTGGGAGGCTGAGGCAGGAAGATCATAAGTTTGAGACCATCTTGGAATACAGAGTGAGACACAGTCTAAAAAATTTTTGAATTTGAAGATTGACTTATATGGCTGAGTTGTACCTCTGTGTGTGAAATGTGTCCATTTTCATTGTTTATTTTCCTAAAATTCTACTCCCTTGGTACAACAGCAGTCTCTCCCTGGATAACTATCTCCACCTATCTTAGTATGTGAGGGAAAGTGCCTGGAACCCAGCTGACCAGTGAGAGAATTGTAAAACAAACACTGTTCTAAAACTGACCTCCTTATGCTAACAGGGTTGAGGTAAAAACTTTGAATGTAGAATATTAGAAAGGTTTATGCAGCTACCTAGTATTTCATATAACTAGCACACTTAAATGTTTTCTTTGTTTCTACCTCAAGGGTCTTCTGGGGCAGGAATGTGAGGTATGCTTTGCTCACCTGAGAAATGCAGGCCCTCCTCTCCTGCCTCACCCGCTGCTCTGCATGCTGCTCTGCATGGCTGAGATCAACCACACCAAGAAGAGAGCACTTCCATACCCAGGTACCACACTCACTGGAAAACAGTCCATCTCATAAACACCACCACCTAGAATCTAAGTGCTAGAAAATAGCATGTCCAGAAAGAGAGATTTTATTTTATATTTGCACTGTAAAATTTTCTATACTTTATAATTTTTCAGTGCTGCCCTAATGGAGTTTATGTCGGGTTCTGATTTTTTTTTTTTAACAATAGTTTTCAAACTACTGATATTTGTTTTGTCATGGTGGTGGAGGGGCAGTTTTATCTGGCATGTCGACTCCCCTCCATGACCTCTCTCAGTCCTGCTGCATGAAGGGATGGGACATTTGAGAATCCCTACTTGGTTTTAGCAGTCTGGACAGCCACAGGGTCCTCCAGGTTTGTGTCCCAAGGTAGCTTCCCACATAGCCAGCGCAGCATGCAGTAACCAAGGATCTCAACGTCGCTTCTTCTGGAAGGGGCTGCAGAAAAGGGAGGATAAAAAAGTTCGTGAGAAATAGAGAAATCTCTGAGTGAGCTCCCATTGACGAAATATGAAAAAACCAAATGGGCAAAGTGTTGTGTTTACTCAGCTGGAGTGAAGTTAACCGTCTGGGCGTCTGGCCTCAGTCCACAGACAGGCAGGACTCGTGCTGAAGTAAGGGTCAGCTTCCTCACCTCCTCCAACTTCATCTTGCCGTCGTCTAGCCTGTCACATGAACTTGATCCCATGGCCTCTGACATGATCCAGACAACCCATAACCCAGCACCAACACTTTCTCAAAGAGCCAAACAGTAAAACAAAGAAATAAATGTCTGCAGCTAAATTGCTAACACATGTTCCAGGAAGTCCATGGGGTCTGCCTCGGTCATGCAGAGACCTTCTGAGTGCAGACTACACGCTGAAGGCCTTTCCTATTCCGTCACAGCAGTGGTCGCATCTGAAGTCGGAAGAGTGTGACAAAGCTGCCATCTAGTGTGCAGTCTTCAAAACCAGGCCGTGAAGACCTTCATCAGTGGGAAGTGCAGTGACTGTGGGCACACAGCTCCACAGTGCTCCGCACATCACCTCCCGATGACTCGGAAAGCCAGAGGCGAGGGAGCACGGAGCGGGTGTGGTGTGGAGGGGATGGCGGAGAAAGAAGTTCCGAAGCCAAACAGACTCCAAGTAAGATGGCTTTTCCTAAACCATTAAAAGAACATACTCAGGCCTCAGTAAATATGATGTATATCAAGCGCTAAACTCTGTGGACGAATTTCATCTCAACTTGACACACTTTCCTCGAGTACCTTATATAAAAAGACAACGAGATCTAAGAATTGTTAAATACAACTGACACCTGCTAATGAGTCACTGAATTAATAACTAGCACACTTAGTGAATACCCATGAAATAAAATCATTTTATAAGCATTCCAAGCTATTATAAAAATAATAAGCTGGTATTTATATTTATTCTACTACTTGAATGTTCATCTGTACAGGGATATATAATATCCTGAGCAATATGGGGTTGTTAAAGCCTACTGTAAACAGGTATCCTATTTCATTGTCATTCATTAAATAAACTCTGAAAAGTCAGTGAGTGAATGAACTAGGTCTTTAATTTATGAATCCATCCACTGAGAACAATGGTGCCACCTCACTGTAGTTACTCTGGGTCACCATACCTAAGTTGTTATAAAAGCAGAGTGTACAATTACTCCTACACATACTGGGTTATTAAAACCCCTTCAATCCAGTGGAGGGCCAGGCCCATGGGTGCTGTTTATCTGCTGCACAGGCCTCAACAATGTCCTAATGCAGGACTTGACTCTAGTATTAAAATAAAAACAGTTGCTACCATGCTGCTCTGCAAGGATTTCCTTGGTGATAAAGCTCCCATTAATAACAGAATTATTATTATTATTATTATTATTTACACAAGAATCTGTTCCTTGTGTACAGATGTGTTCAGATGTGTACAGGAATTCCTGATTACTATCAATTAAAAAATTCACATCCTTTAAATGCTCAAAAGATGATATTCTGACACTTGTTTTCCCTACACAAAAGGAGGGCTAAAGTCCAGTATGAATTAGTGTAGAATGCACCTTCCCAGTGACTCCAGCCACACTCCAGCGGAGGGACTGATAGAAAGCTGCAAATACTGACATGTCATTTAGATTTCTGAAACAAATATTTCATAAACTGGTCTTCATGTAAAATAGGCCTTTGAAAGTTGAGTTCACTTCTCTATTATCTAATTAAATATATTATCGCATTTCCAATCTTTCCCTATATGCACTACATTACTGGGTGTGGTTAAGCAAACATTTTACAGTCTTCTCACTGAGTCCTACAAAAACACTTGGAATGTTAAAAAGAACGATTATATTTTCCTAGCCTAAGAAGTATGATAAAAGCATCAAAATGTTTCTAAGTCTGTCTCTCTGACTGAAAATCGGTCCCAGAGAGACAAAATGCTTGACTTGTTTTGGGGAAATCAAACTCTTTCAATCTATAATTGTCATGTCCACTCTCTGGCTACCATACAGAGAGGAGTAAATGTAATAATTATTAATTCAAAAACAATAATTAAGAAGTTAAGACCACGTGCTACTGTGGCAGAGGACCCAGGCTTGGTTCCCAGCATCTCTGTGGTGGCTCACAAACATCTGTAACCAGTTCCAGGTGGTTTATCGCCATCTTGTGGCAGCCATGGGCACCAGGCATGCACATGGCACACATACATGCCTGGAGGTAAAACACTCATTCTCAAGAATTAAAAACAAATAAATGTCTGAAAATACTTTTAACCTTAAAGCTGATTGTTTCATTACAAATTTCCAAATTCATCAGAAAATGCTAATTGAACCAAGAAATGTTCAGAGTTCCAGAGTAGGAATCCATACAGCAGGGGTGAGTTCCAGCCACACCTCTTCAATGCTGAACTCTGTAGTTCAATGTGCAGACAGTCTACCATCTATAACACACTGGATTCTTTTGGGGAGACAAAATATTGTGGTTTATTCTCTCTTGAAAACATGTTTGCATGATTCACTGTATTATATGAGGTTCTCAGTTGCATTTCATAATCAATATTATCATTATTTATAGGTCTTCATAGAGATACACAACAACTCAGACTTTTACTTTCTGTTGGAAATTTTGTTATCAAGCATTTTCCTCTAAACTTTCTTAAATTAGTTTCCAAATACTATTTAGCATCTAATTTTATTGTGCTTACTAGCATGGAGCAAGGCAAATTACTCTTTTCACTGAGAGTGTGTTGTTTGCAATTGTTCAACATTTCAAAATGATAAAGTATTGCCAAGCATAACAATAATAAAAAATAGGCACAGGTGGGGCTCAACTTCTATTTCAGAAAAAAAAAAAAAAACAGATTCCAGAAATAGCTGACACTAGAACTGAAAATTAAAGTAAAAGAACTTATGTGATTTATGGAGAGCAGCTACTGTACCATGTACTGTAGTCCTGTATTATTACTTTTTAATCATTCCAACAGTGTCAGTATTACTAATCATATTGGCACATAAGAAAACAGAGGCTGAAAAGGTTAAATACCCTGCTTCGTATCAGAGAGCAAGAACTGACAGGGCAACAGTGAGCTGCATTGTTCAGAACGAAGAAAGCACACACTCAGGCTAATGACCACTTCCACCATCAGTTCTAAAGTCATCCAATTGACCTTATCTCACTACTTTTAGTTATGGGAGGAGCTATGTGGTGCAGGCATTTTGACTTAAAATACAAAACACACAACACAAAGTTACTATATTGTGGAATAAATAAATAAGTAGTAGATTCTGATCTTTGCTGAATCACTGACAAAATTCTCCTTGTGACCATCCTTCCCAAAAAGATCCCTCTGTATCATCCCATTATGAGAAAAGGGCTTCTATTAAATATTTATTTATTTATAAAGTAGCAATGGTCCATCTAAACTGGAATAAGATCAACAGAAGGTCACACTAGAGAGCTAGCCTGCACTCTAAAGATAAATTAGGATAATTAACTGGACCAACTCACCAAAGGAAAGAATAGGAAAGTGTTCTAACTCCATATGCATCTGTCAGTGCAGGTATGCTTCCTACTTAGTTTCATTTCTTATATATTATGGAGGGTGAAGAAGACACAGGATTTGGTAGGAAAGAAAGCAAACATGAAAACACTTGTTTCCAGTAGACAGGATATAAATGCCTAACATATCACTATATGTGATTAGAAATTATGAAAGTAGAAATGTCTGAACAAGAGGCTCACCTGAAAGGGGGGCGGTGACTAATGGCAGGAAAAATTTATACTTTATTCTTAGGTTTCCAACTGGCTACTGTGTTGGTGAATATTTTGTCAACTCAGATGTACAAAGAGCAAGAAAATACTACAGTGGCTCCTGTTAAGGCCTGAGTATGACATGTCTACCATAGACTTATGCAGTGGGGCTCAGTGGCGACTCCAGGAGCTCTGGGGTGTACGGCAGGGGAGGATCTCCAGGGCTTTCCTCCTCAGATGAATCAATGAGATAGTGGATAGGAGTGGGGCATAGGTGTGCCGAAGGAAAGAGTCCCTGGGGCTGTGCTGTCTGCTCCTCCTTTCTCAGTGCCCCTTTCCTGCTCACTGTTTGCCATGCTGGGGTGCCTTTTCCAAGTGACCCCACTGTCTGCACCACGTGACCCCACTGTCTGCACCACGTGGCCCCACTGTCTGCACCACGTGACCCCACTGCCACAATGTGCAGCTTCGTGAGGCATCGATGAAGCTGAAGACCACGGAGTGGAATGTTTAAGTCTGTGAACTAACACAAATCTACCCTCGACAGAATTATCTCAAGTGTTCTGTCACAAAGCAAAGTCTGACTCATATACTATCACTTAGTATAATTTCAAGGGTAGTAGGAGAGTGGAATGCAAAGTGTCATGTTTCAAATAAACAAGAAATATAGTTTTGCTTTTTCTCTTTTTAGTATCTTCTATATCCTAATCCCTGATTTGTGTATTTGTGTGTGTGTGTGTGTGTGTGTGTGTGTGTGGTGTGTGTATAAATGATTAATGTAGAGCTATTAGGAAAACTTATTCAATAGAGCAAAGAGACTTTACATTTAGGCGCTGTGCACTGTATATTCCTAACAAAACAATTCAATTAAAAAGCCAAGGAATGTGACTTAAATGTGTAAATGTAAAAGAGGTATGTGAATGAGATGGCTCAGTGAATAAAAGGTCTCGCCACTAAGTTTGAGAGCTGAGTCTGATCCCCGGCACCCACATGGTAGAAGGAGAGAATAAAGTCCCACAAACTGTCCTCTGACTTCTACACATGTGCTACAGTACCCCCACCCACCCAAAATAAATGTAATAAAAATAAATCAAATGTAAAACAAAAGGCCATATGTCACATAGACACAATGCCTTCCTTGGCTTATGTTAGCCAAAGGCTATATACAGCATTCAATTTTACCTAAAAAGAAGAGGTTAACAGTATAGTATTCTTACTCCTTGGGAAATACTTAATTGTATTTAATTCAATATTTAATGGTATTGCTTAATATCCTGTAACAGAAAAGGGTGTTTGTTCTGCTGACTTTGTTGTAGAATATAAGCTGTGTCACCCACATCATGTTCCCAGTTTAGTAGCATGAAAACACATTCTCAATTTCCTTCACATATATTTTGTAAGTTGGAATCCCAAAATGAAATAAAAACCATGCAAGAAGTAATACAAGACTTGGATTCCATGTGCTGCAGCACATGGCAAAATTTTTTAAAGTACGCAATATATTTTTTTCTTTGACACTATAAGCAAATAGACATTTAAAATGCAATTTAGATATTCTATTTTATGGTCATCAATGATGTCAGATTAAAACAGGTATTATATACCCAGTGCTCAGGTCTGATGTGTTTAAGAAAGCTCCGCCTGTTCAATGCCGTCTGTCTCTAGAGAAATTAGGTATTGACTGCATGCCTCAGTGAGTAGAGAACTCTACAAAAATCCATAGCACTCATTGATCCAAATATTGCTTCTTAACATTACTAAGAATGCAACAAATTTTTAAACAGTGTATTTGACACACATATAATTCTCTTTAATTATCTTGCAACAAGAACAAAGTATGTCAGTGCTCGTAGATGCTGGTTTTGATGGAGGAAAAATTAATAATGAAGAACTACATTTACCACCCTTGCTCCAGTTTTATA
This sequence comes from Peromyscus maniculatus bairdii, assembly GCF_049852395.1. Lineage (NCBI taxonomy): Eukaryota > Metazoa > Chordata > Mammalia > Rodentia > Cricetidae > Peromyscus > Peromyscus maniculatus. Next base: position 28,669,203 of record NC_134861.1, read on the forward strand.
CTGATGAAGCAAGTCAGCGGCAGAAACTTCCCTTAGGTTACAGAGTCCTGAGTCTGGAAGAACAACTGCCATGTTCAAGTCGTGCCATCCACAGCACTTCCAGGAATCACCATCTTTCCATCTGTCCCTTTGTCCTTCCATCTCTTTTGGTTTAATGAGCTACCTAGTAGAAAGGCTGGTCTCTTCTTCCCTTGCAGCTACTCCCTCTCACGACTCTGAATTGGAAACCGTGTAGGTAGGAGAACTAAATGGCACCTGCCTCTCACTGCTTTCTTTTGCATTGTTTTCTCTCCTGGACTTCACTAGGGAGATTTTTGGATATTAAATCACACAGTAATTGTACTAATAGTTAACATGAATATTTATGAATCTGATTTTCTTCATTTACATATAGAATTTGAGCCCCTTTATTCTGGTTTCTAAATATGGTTAAATGACTAGTTCATTTCTTTCCTTTTTTCTTTTCTTTTCTTTTCTTTCTTTCTTTTTTTTTTTTTTCTTCAGTTTCTTTGAGACAGGGTTTCTCCGTGTAGTTTTGGTGCCTGTCCTGGATCTTGCTCTGTAGACCAGGCTGGCCTTGAACTCACCAAGATCCACCAGGCTCAGCCTCCCGAGTACTGGGATTAGAAGCATACGCCACCACCACCTGCTGATTAGTTCATTTCTAACAAAATTCTGAGCTGAAATGCTTAATTTTGCAAATTTCAATGGACAATATTAGGAACAAACACTGTTCAAACACAGTGGAAATATCCAATCTTCCAGTTTTATACAAGAACAAATAACACATGTATTTAGCAAATACATGTATATATGTTCAAATACATAGGTAGATATATGTGGGCATACATATATGTATTTATATAGATGTTAATATGCAAAATACATGAAAGGAATCCACTATTTTATAGGAAAGCTGAGCCACCTGTGATTAAACGAATACTCACTCAAACACAAAACCACAAGACTTCCCTGCAAACCTCACGATAGTTCACCTGCCCTCCTGAACATTCTTTCAGATGCAGAACCATCTCTACAATCACATTCAGCCCAGTCTTCTCCCCAAGATCCAGAGTGGGGAAATCTACCCAGTGTCTCAATCAGTACATACTATAACTGTGAAGAGGAAGAAGTTTAAGTTGAGTTCTAAATAGAAATTGGATTAAATATTTCATGAAGAGAACACATACACACACAAAAACCATGCAGAATTAATTAAAGAAGGCTTTCAGAAATATTGCTGTCTGAGCTTTGGTCCAAACAACATGTGACTATTCTCACCCCTCCTACAGTTAAGATGTGCCTTCAACTGACTCAGCATTAGAATATTAATAATGCCTAAGAATCTGTGTGGGGAATTCCAGGCACAACACCAAGTAAGGAGTACTTTCCTGTCTCTGAAAATTCTATTCTACATCACAAAGTAAGTCTGGCAAGCATTCTTTGGCTCATTGAAAATGAAAGTAAAGTTAGAATGCACCACTATCTGGGCCAGAGAGATGACTTAGTGGTTAAGATCACTTGTTGCTCTTGCGGAGGACATAGGTTCAGTTCCTAGCACCCACATGATAGTTCATAGCCATTGAGACCTCCAGTTCCAAGGAATCCTACACTCTTTTCTGACCTTGCTTGACATGCACCTGGTACACATAGATATATGCAGGTCAAACACTCATATACATAAAATAAATAAATCTAAACAAATTATTTTAAAAAGCACCACTGTCAATCAGCATTTTATTTTCCTATTTCCTAATTTAATCAAGGCAATGTCACATTATACCTTCAAGTGTTAACTACATCATTAACAATGTAAATGATGGAAAATTACACAACACTAATCATTACTTTTCTACGAAAACTAGACTTGACAAAGACACGTTCTGAATGCTTTCCCTCTGTTCCAGAGTATAAAAAGTGGTCTTCATTTCAGAAACTATCCTCTAACAATCTTCCTAAAGAAGATGACACATGGTCAACACACTGCTCCACCTTCTTGATGGCCTTCCTTAAAAGACTGTGGATTTTAATTGCTCCAGAAAATGATCAACACCCTCTGCATTACATGGTCAATGGTCCTTTTAATAGAAAAGGCAATAATATACAGTTGTTTGAACCAAGTAAAACTCGTTGGAAAGTATTAGTTTAGGGTAACAGTCTGACAGCCATTACCAGTGCAAATGCCTTGCTGACACTCAGTGAAGATGTATCTCTTTCAGAGATGTTTAAAACCTATGTTTGCTTTACTATGTCTGACACCGCTTTTATAAACAAAGTTTGCAAAGAATATAATTTTGAAAGCCAAAGTTTTTTAATAATCGCCATTTTTTTCGCTAGCATAACATTAGAATTGACTTTTTGTCTCGCTGACAGAGCAACTAAGAAAGTACAGTTGCACTGGGTGTATTGATTGTGAGCAACGCGGCCATCAGCGGGACTCAGCACCATAGCTTTTCAATATTGACCTCCTACTTCCTTTTCCATGGCTTTCTGGGTCGGCTATTGGATTTGGACTGCAGAGTAATAAACAGCTAAGGTTTAATTAATGGTAAATGAATACAAGACATAGGTTATGACTTTAACTAATTAGGGAATTGTTGAATTAAGTCTGCCTTGGAATGCAAGGCAGTACAATCAATATCCAATAAAAGGGCTATGTATGTAATTTACCTGCAAATGTGTTTCCAATACCATCAAAGTGAGTTTAAATAAGTAAGATCTATGAAAGGCGCCTGGGAGAGATTTCCCAAGTTAACACTTTGGGGGTTCAGAAGATACTGCTGCTGTGGAGAGATCTCTTTCAAGGCCCTGAGAAGGACACAATGCTAACAGGACAGCATGTGACTGCCACTGATTCTGATGTCCCCTCAGCACTGCCCAGCAGCCTCACATACAGACCTGTGACTTTTCAGCCTAATGAAGGTCAGGCTTTGCTCCTGTCTAGTCACATGGTTTCTGGTTTCCGCCAGATATTCACTGGGATAACAGGAATTTACTACTTTCCACAAAAATGTCGCCAGAGCGCTCATCCTTCAGCCTGAGCACGCGACAGTCATCTCCTGTAGCTTCAGCACTTTCAACTCAACCGTCCTTCTGAGATAAAAATGTGCACTAAAAAAGGAGACCTACCTACTCCTCTGTGGGCATCCAAGCTTGTAAACTCTATTGTTCCATTATGGCCCTTCCTGGGATTTTCCTGATACTGTTTGTGGTTCCCATTGGGACAGTATCTGTAGCAAAGTCCATAGTCTGCAAGATAAACCTGGAAGAGATGGAGAGGCCAATGAGTAATGCTTCATCCTCTAAAAACATGGCCTTTAGAGTTATGTCTTAAGAGACTTGTGAGTTGTGTGCAAGTGAGGCAGCTGGGTGGGTAGAGGAACCAAGCCTGACACCCGAGTCCAGTGTCGGGACCCACCTGTAACCCAGACAGTGGAAGGACAGAACCAAGTCCTCCTGACCGCCACATGCACTGTGGTACAAGCATGCGTGTGCACACACACACCCCACAAAATAACAAATGAATCACAAATTTTAAAAAGGGACTTGAAAGTTAAGAGAAACCTCAGACCTCAGATCAATGTTTCACTACACCGAATGGTGGATAAAATACGTACTAGGAACCAGAACAACCAACTTTCTTACTTAAATCCTTGCTTCATCATGGGCTCAACCTCATTCCTAATTGCCTTCTCCTCAGGCAGATATCTAGGTGTACTTTCTTCATCTGCTGTCACATACATTATAAAGCTCTGCCTTTTAAGAAACCCTTTCCTGAAACTTAAACTGTGTTAAGTACAGAAGGCAGAGCAGAGGAGAGAAACGTTCTTTAAGTTTGAACATGGTAAGTCTCCACTGGCAGGAAGTTTAAACATAGTGAGCAGACTGTCGGGGGTAATAACTCAAACAGAAAACAAAGAAATAAAGAGCCAACCCCCAAATCCTCATCAACGGCTTGTGCTTAGGAATGGAGGGAGGATCAATGGGTGTCTGTTGGACTTTCACGGTGGCTCAACTCATCGCCACCACCATCCCTGGCAGCCACTCCGACTTTGAGCAGGTTCTCCAAGCAGAAACATGGACTGTTAGAATCAGGTAGTAATTGACAAGGGACATTTTCCTCAGATTACTTTGGAGAGGGAGTGACTTTAAGGACATAGCACACCCTACGTACTATGGAGAACTGTTTTGAACACACATTTCTGTGACATGGAGATGGATAACAATCCCACATGTCTCAAATACATTTTACCATACCCACCATGCCTCACAAATGAGAGCAGTTTCAGCTCAAGAACATACTGCTTCATATATATTTCTTTAAAATGTAAGGATTTATGCAATGTTTCAAAATGTAACTTCATGACAGTAGAGTATCATAACCTGGATTTAAAAATGTAAAATCTAGCTGGGCGGTGGTGGCGCACGCCTTTAATCCCAGCACTCGGGAGGCAGAGCCAGGTGGATCTCTGTGAGTTTGAGGCCAGCCTGGGCTACCAAGTGAGTCCTAGGAAAGGCGCAAAGCTACATAGAGAAACCCTGTCTCGAAAAACCAAAAAAAAAAAAAAAAAAAAAAAAAAAATGTAAAATCTATTGAAAGAAAATTTAGTATTTAGATGTTAGTTCTTAAATGTTTCATTGTAAGATATCTCAAATAGAAGATATTTGTAATTTCTAAATATAAGACACATAATTTTCCTCAATTGGACAACATAAATTTGCTGAATAACCCGAAAAATGTACTTCCCGAGTTTTTTCTCTCTCTCCTTCAGCTAAGTAACTGATCTCTGCACTGAGTAGCTGGGTGCTTCAGATCAGGTGAGCAATAAGTTCTTGCTTTCATTATGTCTCATGCACTCTTGCCTTTGTTTATTTCAAGAACTAAATACTAAATATACTTCATTTGCAAAAGTAGATTCCTGAAAGACACAGCACTGATGATCAGCAAACAGCTTTATTTTAATACACCAGAGAAATTTGCAGTTTTTACAAAATATCAAGAAGCTTTTCATGTACAACATTAGCTCAACAAATAAGATCCAAGCCTTTAAGGAGTGGACACCATGCACTATGCTGTGCTGTCATTGACCCAAGACAGCAAGCAATCTCGCAGGTAGGTCATGATGCCCATTCTATTTATATGGCCCTTGAAGCCAAACAATTCATAGAAAGAGAGCCAGAATCCTAGAGCAGCTCCTAGCATTATCACTTTCAAAGTTACATTAGGTTGTCAAGGGACACTTCATTCAAGATGACTCTAACAGGGAAGGCATCTAAAGAGAAGGCTAGGAAGAGAGAGGCCACAGTAAGGACCACAGGCCAAAGTGCTTAGGCCTTTTAAACTATTACCCTGAACAGATACTTCCAAAGTTCACAAGGAGGTAACTTCCTGGTCCTCAGCAAAGATGGCCAAAGTGCTCCAGGACAAGAAAGACACTGAATCTCAAAGAAGGGGAAGCATTTAGAGTTTCACTTTCCTGTACACAAGAAAAGGGAAGTGAGGCGATGACAGTCAGGAAGACTTTCCATCTATTCTGGCCATTACTGAGCTCTGAGCCACAAGAGTATGCTCAGAATGTGAAGGGTGCAGGGTTAGCCCTTAATATGAAGATGGAAGGTAACAGTTCAGTGGAGAAGATACATTAACCAAATTTTAGTCAATGAGTATTTCAGAACTAAGTGATCTAAATCATGCAGGGTCACAGCCTCAAGCAGCACAGCCATCAGAAATGCTTCTGGAGTCTTTACAGAGTTAAGGGAAGGAACCAAGTTATCATGAGAAGGCATTGAACATAAAATAAAAGACTCAGCAAAATGGGAAGTCTCTATCCCTAAACCCTATCTTCACATGTGCCTTTTAAAACTCACCCCTGTTTGGAATTTTATCAATTAGTTTAGCTTGCCATTCAAAGTATCTATATATTTCTATAACTTTTATGAGTAATGAACAGCCATTGAGGGGGAGATGGTGTACTCTTCACTGAGGGGGAGATGGTGTGCTAGCCACACAGTGGCAAGCATATATATATATATATATATATATATATATATATATATATATAGTTATAGCCAAACAAAAAAAGTTCTTTCTTTTGTAAGGAATGGAGTAAGTTGAAAGCCTCTTAAATGCCCCAGCTGGTCACTGGGGCTCTTCAGGCATTTGCCAACCCAACCCCAGCCACACTAGTTCTGGTAGTCTCCATCAATGACTAGTCAAGGAAAAGACGATACTGTCATTTCTACCCAGCCTGCACCTCCTCTGATGGGCAGTCTTCACTTTGTAGCATCACAGCTGGAAACAGCCTGCTCAGTTCTGGTGATGCTCCTTCCACACACAACACATGACATGGCACTGACAAAGCATTCCATTTTGCTTGCTCCCTTTTAACTTTTAATCAGCATCACATTTTACACCCTCCCATAAACTTCTTGAACTCCTAATTTTGTTTCAGCATCTGCCTTCCTGAGAGCCCAATTTCACAGAAGATCAGTAAATCACAGCTTTGATTAATGAATGAAATCAAGTTCTCCTTTAGCATAGCCATAAAAATCACAGCTAATTTTCCTAGCTGGAGTAAGCCATCTCAAAGCTCAGCTTCCTTTGTTACTTGAGTGGCTGAGTAGGTCCCACACAACATAGTCTCCAGCTCTATGCTGTTAAGGCTTCACCTCCGGGGTCCTTTGCCACCTGACACTCTCAGAACTTAAACCGCTCTGGTTTTCCAGTTTGATGTGTGGAATCACAGGTGATTAAAGAGCATCTGTGATGATTCTCCTGAAGCAACTTGCACAGGAAGAGCTTTCCTCCTCACAGCCACAGCTCTGTGTGGTGATATTTTATTTGTACAAACCAATAAAGTTTATCTGAGGATCAGAAGAAAAAACCAGCCACTATACTAAACATAGAAGTCAAGCAATGGTAGTACATGCCTTTAATCCTATCATTCTGGAGGCAGGGATCTGTCTGGATCTCTGTGAGCTCAAGGCCACACTGGGAACAGAGCCAGGTGTGGTGGCACATGCCTTAAATTCCAACACTAGTTAACCATAAAGGTCTGGAGGTCTGTATAGACAGACAGGAAGTGATGGAGCTGGGTAGTGATGTAGCTGGATGGAGAGAGCAAATGATATAGCAGAACAGAAAGGCATATGGGTGTGGATATACAGGAAGTAGGTCTCTTTGGAAGCTAAGGAGTTGGTGAGGTGAGGTTAGCTTGTGGCTTTTCCTATTCCTCTGATCTCTCAGGTTTTCATCCCAATATCTGACTCCATGTTTTTTTTTTAATAAGATCTGTTAAGATTCATGTTACAATTGGCACTCCAACAATTGTGGCAAGAATTCACTAAAAAGCCACTTGTGGCCTTGCAGCCGACCCGGTTCATGACAGAGCTGCATACGGCTGGATCTCCAAACCACATGGGCTGGAGTCTCTTTGAGTTTTTCTCTCCTAGTGGGTTGTGGGTGCTCTCTGGATTCCCATCTTGGACTGCTACCATAATGGATAGCTGCTTTGAAATCCCCTCTGACTTCTACTATTCGACACAGTCGACAGACTTGGTTAAATCAATTAAGATATCTTAAAGGGAGAAATTAGTTAAAAGATAAATTTTTTCCCACATTAAAAAAATGGGAAACATTTTTACAATGGAAGGAATTTGGTCTCTGTTTGATAAAACATTAGGCAGTCTGAAAATGGAACAATTAAATGAGAGGATAATTAATATTGAAGGGATTTACATAACATCAATGATGAATATTATTTGTTTGATCATTTTCATTTTAGCATTAAAAACCTTGGTCAATTTGAGTGCCAAGATAAAAGCTTTAGAAAATCTTGTTTAAAAGAATTATAGATAAATTCAGACCCAGACAGAAGAATTTAAAGGTGAACCTATTTAAAGGATTGAATTATATGGTTACAGAGAAACATGCTCAGGTTACCAGACAGCAAACATTAATCTTACAGTAACCTTACAGGAAGTGCAAAATGCTCAAGGGTGTGTACAAGCTAACTGGACTCCAGTGGGAATGTTAGAGGAGTTTTAAAGAAGCTAGAGTATCATATGGTATGCATTCTGCATTTGTAAAGCAGATGTTAAACTCATGGTCAACTTGTAATAGAATTATCTCTCAAGACTGGAGAGATTTGGTTACAGCTGTCCTAGAGACCAGACAACAATTACAATGGAAAAAGTGGATCAAAGGGGAGGCTAGAATGATAGAAAAATGATGTAGGACTAGAAGTGTACAAATTTCCCAGGATCAGCTTCTTGGAGAAGGCAATTACACTGATATACAAAGAAAATGTTTATATGATAACCAAACCCTAATTCTATGCAGCGTGGCAGCTATGAATGTGCAGGACAGAGTTGGGGAAGCAGGGAAGAAGATTGATTCATTTACAAAAGTTATACAGGGCCCAAAAGAAACCTTCACAGATTTCTTACAAAGGCTGTCTTCAGCAGTAAATAGAATGATACCAACTTCAGAAGCTAAACAGATAATAATTGAATCTTTAGCTTTTGAGAATCCTAGTACAGTGTGCAAAAGAGTAATTAGGCTGTTAAAGGCACAATCAGCATCATTCAAGGATTGGATCAAGGAAATAATTAATATTGAGTCTCATGACCATGATGATATATGGATAGGAGAGGGGATTTCAAGAACTTTGAAGAAAAGTAATGTCAGATGCTTTAATTGTGGTAAACAAGGTCACCTAAAAAGGGACTGTAAACAGGGCATTCCTAGAAACAATGTTTCTTCAAGGAACAATGGCCACAGAATGTCCCTCCCTTCAGGATTATGTTAAAGATGTGGTAAAGGTAAACATTGGACTAATGAATGTAGATCAACAAGGGACAGACAAGGTAATTCTTTGCCTCTGCTGTCATGAAAATCACTGAGGGGCATCTCAAAGGCCCTCGTGGCAAATTCAGTTCAGTCCTGTCCTGCCATCTTAGAAGAAACCCCTTCTCAGAGCAATTAAGTAACCAAATGCCTATTGTAAAAAACCATACTGCTCCAGGTGATAGAACAGCTATAGCAGAGAGGACAAAAAAATTCAGAAGAAACCATAAAGTGAATTTTTTTTGCAAACTTCTATAAATAAACATAGACCATAATTAAAAACATGAATAAATGACATTCTCTTGGAAGGTCTTATAGACATAGGTGCAGATGTCACAATAAATGCACCAGAATTTTGGCATCCAAATTGGCCTCTTCAGGAGGTAAATGTTCAGCTGTTAGGGACTGGAACATCATTTCAAGTAAAAGAGAGTGCAAAATGGGTCAAATGTATAAGGCCAGAAGGACAGAGAGGAAAATTAAAGTCATATGCGGCTAATATAGCTATGAATCTATGTGGACAAGATTTGTTACAACCATGGAATACCCAGATTTTCCTCCACCTCAGACACAAACCATAACTAACACAAGTTTCTGAGAAAAATATTAAAAGGTATTATAAAGAACAGTCACCAGCCATCTAGATTGTAAAAGAACAGGGCACAACAGCTGCTGATCTTTCAAATACACCAACAGCTCTACCTTGAAAATGGTTAACAGAACGCCTTATGGGCTGAGCAATGGCCTTTAACAAAGGAGAAACTATAGGCCTCAGAATAGCTGGTATAAGAGCAGTTAAAAGTTCAGCATATTGAAGAATCAAGTAGCCCTTGGAATTCTCCTGTAATTGTTATTAAAAAGAAATCTGATAAGTGGAGAATGGTAACAGATTTAAGAGCAATTAACAAGGTCATTCAGTCAATGGGCTATCTACAATCTGTAATTTCTTTGCCTACTCTGTTACCTAAAGGATGGCTTCTTTTAATTATCTATTTAAAAGACTATTTCTTCTCAATATCTTTACAAGAAAAAGACAGAGACCGATTTGCCTTCACAGTGCCTACTTATAATAATTCTCAGAAAGTTAAGACAATTCAATGGAGGGTTCAACCACAGGGAATGTTAAATAGCCCAACCCTTTGCCAATATTTTGAACGACAGCCATTAGAAGTAATACATAAACAATTTCTTAAATCTATAATTTATCATTGCATGGACAATATTTTACTAGCTGATTCAAGTGCAGATACTTTAGAAAGAATGTTTGAATGAGTAAAAAAAAAAAATTGCCTTGTTGAGGATTACAAATGGCTCCTGAAAAGATACAAAGAGGAGATTCTATTAATTATTTAGAATATAAAATAGGTCTACAAAACATTAGACCCTAAAAGGTGCAAATTAGGAGAGATTAATTATGGACTCTTAATGTTTTTCAAAGATTATTTGGAGACATTTCCCATCTACAAACAGTTGTTGGGGTAAAAAATGATGAACTGAGTAATTTGTTCAAAACCTTAGAAAGTGACAAGGACTTAAATACTCCAAGAGAATTATCAGCTGAAACTGGGAGAGAATTGGCCTTGGAGGAAAAGAAAGGACATATGGATCCAAAGCCTGATTGCATTCTGGTTATTTTACCCTCTAAGCATTCTCCTAAAGGTATTTTAATGCAGAGGGAAGATATTGGAATTGATATTTCTAACAAATAAACAGAGTAAAAAATTAAAAACACATATGGAAAAGATCTCTTCGTTGATTTTAAAAAGAAAAATTGAGACTTCATCAAGTAGCAGGAATAGACCCAGCAGAAATTGTAGTATCTTTAACTAAGGATGACATTGACAAATTATGGGCAAAAAGTGAGTCTTAGCAAAGAGCGTGCAGTAATTTTTTGGGAGAGATTAGCAGCAAATATCCCAAAAGTGATAGAATTCAACTTATAAAGAGAGCTAATTGGATCCTGCCTCATATTGTACAGGAAACACCAATATCTGGAGCCCTTACATTTTATACAGATGCAAACAAACAAGGAAAGGCAGGTTATAAATCAGAAAATTTAAGTAAAGTGGTTCCAAGTCCTTATAATTTGGTTCAAATATCAGAATTGTATACTATTCTGATGGTATTAATGGATTTTTTTGGAAGCTCTCAACATAGTTACTGACTGTCAGTATGCTGAAAGAGTAGTTTTACATATTGAGACTGCAGAATTATCCCTGATGAATCATAATTAACTTTGTTATTTATTTAGTTACAAGATATAATCAGGAAGCATTATATATGACTCACATCCAACCCAATACGGGTCTGCCAGGCCCTCTAGCACAATGTAATGACGAGATCAATAAACTATTGATAAGAAATGTGCTGGAGGCTTCAGAATTTCATAAAAAACATCATGTCAATAGTAAAGGTTTAAAAAGAATTTTTCCAAAACCTGGCAACAAGCCAAGGAAATTGTAAGAAAATGTCCTATTTGTTCTTTATACAATCTAACTCCACTACCAGCAGGGTGTAACCCAAAGGGTACTCAGAGGAATTAAATCTGGCAGACTGATGTGTTTCATTTTGTAGAATTTGGAAAATTGTAACATGTACACCACACTATTGATACTTGTTTAGGGTTTCAAAGGGCAAATGCTCTGAGTTCTGAAAAAGCTGATTCAGTAATCACACATTTCTTAGAAGTTATGGCCATCATGGGTATACCTGCACAAATTAAAACTGACAATTCTCCAGCCTATGTCTCTGGTAAAATAAAACAGTTTTTTTTGCTTATTACAATATAAAGCATATTACAGGTATACCACATAATCCTACAGGTCAAGCAGTTATAGAAAGAGCAAATCAAACTCTAAAGAATATGCTAAATAAACAGAAAGTATAACAAAAACCCCCAGAAATAGACTGCATAATGCCCTATTAACTTTGAATTTTCTCAGTGCTAATGAGAAAGGGACAACAGCTGCAGAGAGACATTGGATAATAGAAAAAACTACAGAATTAAATCAGCCTATATACTTTAAGGATGTGCTGACCTCATAATGGAAGCCAGAAGATGTGTTACATTGGAGACAAGGTTTTGCTTTTTGTTTCTATAGGAGAAGAAAAGCTATGGATATCATAAAAATTGATAAAGGTTCAATTTGAACAAGAGAGACCTCTTAAGTAGAAGAGGTGATAGTTCATCAACCAGCATGACCATCCAATTTAAATTAACTTATACCACTAACAAATGTTTTTCATTTAATCAGATATAACTTGCCAAAAGGGAACCTCACCAAAGTTAGGGTTGGGGAAAGGTTTTTGTTTTTGTCTTTGAGGAGAATGAAGGATAAGGAATCTGAAGAACACTGGACAAATGAGACATCTGAAGAAAAAGGACAAATCATCCAGAAAAAATGTCCCAAGAAAAAGAGTCAATTGGCCTATAGTTATATTACATATAAATTTTAATAAGTCTTCCTAAACATTTGTTCCTGCTGTTTTCTACAGATACTTAACATAAATAGTCTTTATGTAGTCCGAGTTCAAAATTAGAGCTGGCTTTGGAGTTGGAATGTGGCTCTCTCCTTCTCCAAACCCAAGCATTGCTTGTTAAAAGAAAATGCAAAATCTCTGTATCATGTCAGAAGAGCCACATTCTGATATAGGATAGAAGGAAACCAAAATTAAGGAACTATTTTATTGCCACTAATCTCATAATTCTTTAGTTCCATTTTGATTCTTTAAAACTTTTCTTAAGGTATGAATTTTATATCAAAATTTATAAGATTAATATATATATATTAAACTTTTGTTATGATATTAATTGTCATATAGAGTACAAACTAACTCTAGAAAAAAGGCTTCATCTAGCTGCCTGCACATGTTTTCATGTTTGAATCTCTATCAGTTTTCTGCAGGGAATCATGACCATGCCTAACAGCGACTTTGAAGTCTCCAAAAAGATTATAGGGCCCCACAAGACGATTCCACATGGACAATAATAATACCACTAGGCTGACAAACAACACCCAAAGATCAGCTTTGGACTAAAAACTGCTCAAGACAATTTTCAGATGGCTAGCTGAGATGATCCAGCCTCAGAATATTCAAAGGAGGACTTGAGACAAGCCCTGCACTTTTGCATTATTCAGAGCCTAGACAACAAATGATATAGCTACCTCTCCCAGGACTTGACAATTAACCCATTTTTTTTTTTCTTTTCAGAATCCTCTAAAGATGCCTTTGCCAACAAACAGCAGGAAGCAATTTTAAGAACACGACACCCACATACTCAAAAGAGGTGAGGTGGGTGGTGTTTGGTCTTTCAATGGGTTTTGGATAATTGTCATTGTTTAGAATGGTTGGTTACAATTTGTTATTGTTAATGGTCAGGAAAAAGGCTAAACAATGGAGATTAAATTTAAAGTTCTTGTTTAAAAAATTAAAAAAGAAAAAAGAGGATAAGATGTAGATTATCAAATCTATTCTGAAAAGATATGATATAGATAAAAAGGTAGATTATTGAATCTACTTTTAGAGAGCAACTACTAGTTTTAATATTTTACATTGGATTGGATTTTTGTATATTGTATACAAATTATATATATTGATATGATATAAATGTGAGATTGATTTTGTTAGAAAATGCTGTACATATATTTCTAATCTTGTTCAAGGTATTGTACCTATACATTTTATTTAACAATGTAATGCAATTTGCTAATCCTTGAAAGTTATTATTACCAACTATTAGGATATAAAGAAATGAATGTTAGTAGTTAAAACATTATAAACGAACTTGTAGTCATATTAGGTATGTTTCGAAGGTCAAGCAGAGATATATTTTAATTAGACAGATCATCTTCAAACCCTTCAGAGATCTACAGAACATGGCATTTAAAATGTTTTAATAACATGGATTTTTTTTCTTTTTCTTTCCTTTTTTTTTTTTTTTTTTTTTTTTTTTTTTTTTAATGACTATGAGACATGTCTGCCCCTGGCAACACCAATCTACTTCAGAGAAGATATGTGCATTGAAGAACCTCCACATGGAGTTAATATTCATTGTGGCAAAAGTTAACCACTGGGTGAGAAAGTGCCCTTGCATCAACTGCTGACAGTATGCTATTGAAACAAAAGAATGAACTGCTGATCCTTGCCAAGACAAGTGTGGTTGCAGCTTTGGCTACAGGCGTCCCCTGAAGCCAGGGCAATATGGCCTCATAGCTGAAGTGGCTTCACAATCCAGAAAAGTGTCCCTTCCTTTAAAGGCAGCTGAGCAGGCAGTGGTCAAAATAAGTTATTGGGGGTCATAAACTTAAAAGGAAAATGCTTATTTATTGGGTCCTTGCTAAGAGAGGCTAGCATTGCACTAGTCAAATCATTCAAACTTCGATAAAAGGAAGTCATTTTAAGGCCATTTTGGAGAATTAGAAAATGGGATGAATGAAGTGGTCTGTGCAAAATAAATTTCCGGTGGCTGGTGATCTGAACTTCCATCCCTCTGACCAGAAGCCGAGCTTCTCCATGGCTACACATGGAAGGGAGAGGGCAGAGGCACATCTACAGGTCTGCAGACACTTATCTGATGACTGTTAGCCTTCAGACTCACTTCTTGAAATCCTGGCTGACAAGCAGATAATACCCTGGCCTGCCCAGTCCTGACATCATCTTAGGTAAAGCCCACTTTGAGGGAAAACTCCCCCTCCCCCCCTCTCTTTCTCTTCATTCCCAGAAGGTATGCACTTCCTTCCTCTCTGTGTTTCTCTCCCCCTCTCCTCTCTCTCCCTCTCTTCTCTCTCCTTTCTCCTTCCCTCCATTCCTTCTCCCCTGCCCCCAAAATAAACTCTCCATGTGGACATGTGTCTGCATGGTGTGAGTGACTTTAAATCACTCCATGCCACAGCCTGGCCTCAAAGTCTGCATGGCATGTCTCCCTCACCCACTGGGGCACCTTGGCCCAATCCGCCAAGGCCTCCCTCGCACCACATCATAACACTGGTGGTGCATCATTCAGCAGGTTACCCCCTGGCATTCTCTCCTACCCACTGGCAGTCTGGGAAACGCTGGGACCCGTAACTTCCAACTGAAGGATTCCAACTGGAGGGTCATTGAGACCCTTCATCCTATTGGTAAGTCCCTCTCTTCTGGCCATTTTCCACAAGTAAGGATTCGTGTCTCAACCATGGTTTCTCACCTTTTCAACCCTGGTCATAAGCCCCAGCTCTGGGCAACCACTCGTCCTTTGGGTGAACACCCTTTCTGTTTGTCTTAGGACCACTGAGTGGCTTGTGCCATTTTGAATCAATCCTCACTTAATCTCTGGGACACCAGAGACTTTAGCTATTGGATCTTATTACCTCACTCATGAAAAATGCTGCTTATCCATTGGTCACCTGCTGCCTCCCACCATGGCTACAGCTTAGCATATCTTATAGCAGGAGGCTCCCACCACCTTGGAAACATCTACCCTCCCCCTTTTCTGTTTTGCTTATCTGTCCTGTTCACTCCTCTGCCAGCTCTAGCCCGCTGGGTGCCTCCATATCGTCTGCTCCGTTTCTGTGGCTGCTGCCATCTCATGCTTTCACTCAAAATATCTCCTTCTCCTATCTGCCCTATCTGCCCCTCCCTCCTGCAGGCGCTGCCGCCCACATCTTCGCCTTCTGGTTCATTCAGTTAAAAGTTTATTTCAACACCTGGTGGCCGCAACGGCGCACGCCTTTAATCCCAGCACTCAGGAGGCAGAGGCAGGCAAATCTCTGTAGTGGTATTCTAATTGTACTGAAATGTGATTTTGATTGTATGTTAATAAATAAAGTTGCCCAGGGGTCAGAGCTATTAGAGCCATAGCAAGAGTGTGGCCGTGGTGGCACACGCCTTTAATCCCAGCACTTGGTAGAAGAGCTAGGTAGATCTCTGTGTGTTCAGGGATACAGCCAGCATTGGAGACATATGCCTTTAAGACCTGAGGGGGGGCTGTCCATACAGACAGTGACGAGGCAGTCATGTGTTTGGGTTTACAACCAATGAGAAGGCAGAACAAAAGACTATGAAAAGACATACACACAGGAAGTAGGTCTCTTTCGGGAAGTTAGGAGCTCCCAGGAGGAAGGGTAAGATTTTAGCTCTGAGCTCTGACCTCTCAGCTTTCTCTTTTACATTGGTTCTGTGTTTCTTATTTAATAAGACGGTTGGTTACATCTACAAATCTCTCTGAATTCCACGCCAGCCTGGGCTACAGAGCCAGATCCAGAACAGACAAAAAAAATACAGAGAGAAACCCTGTCTCAAAAAAAAAAAAAGTTTATTTTGTACGTGGGAATGGAAATGTGTGACTGACATGGTCAAGAGACTGTGTTTCTGGCTGACTTTGAATGCTTGAAATTACATATTCCATATCTACTCCATTTGTCTTACAACAACAACAAAAAAACCCACATGACCACATGGTTTTGTCGCCATATTTGATAAGGGCAATCATGTGGTCAGGGGCCATCATTATTAAGGACAGCAAAAAAGTCACTTCCTGTCTGTGGCTGGAGCATGGGCAGGGCACCCAGGGCCAACTATGATGGGACATCAGGAAAGCTCCCCCTCATGCTGTGCATTGTTTTACTTGGCTGAGGACTGGAGACTCCAGTCTGGGCCTCATGGGCTCAGAGACCTATCCTCTTCCTCCCTCCCAGGCTCTTGGGCATCAGCAGCACCACATGCTGGCGATATGGCCAACGTGCCAGCTCATTTTATAGATTAAAAAAAAAAATCAAGCCTTACTTTTTCTAAAGCTACTAGGTCTCAACATAAATAGATTATTTAAATGCTTCAGACCACTTTCCCTTTCTTTGATATTGTTATATTAAGGTTTTAAAATTTCAGATTTTAACATTAATAGAGTTCTGATGCAGTTTGGGTCACAAGCTCAGGATTTTGAATTTTCTTTGGTTGTCTTCATAATATAAACTTATAGGTATGAGTCTACTGCTGTTTTTCAGATACCCATTACCTGCTTTTATGTTCTTTGATAAAATAAAAATTCATATAAGCTTCAAAGGATCAAAAGAAATCATAAAACTTAGATCCACTTCACAGAGGTCAAAAGAACTCCAGATAAATGAGTTTCCCACACCTGTCTATTCCTGAGGATGGCATTTTTCTCTTCCCTAATCTCCACTTCCCAGTTACTAAGACCATGAGCCTAAAAGTTCCAAATAAGTTCATACATTTTAACTCTTGTCTCGAGTCTACATCTGTTTCAGTGGATCTGGCTGACTGACACATCCAAGCATCAGCTATTGACTTCAAGCTGTGAGTCATGGATGTACTGAAAGCTGATGTGGACAAAGACAGCCAATATGAATGCTCCTTATTTCCAGCTGGATCAAAACAGATGCTTCTGATTAATACCCCATTGCCTAAATTCCCTCCTTATCCTTTGAGTAGCCTTTCAGCCTCCCTGGGCTCTTAAGACCTGCACCCTGTTTTAGCTTAATAAAGAGAATGTGCCATCCCTGCTCCCTACTCCCAAACAGGCCAAATGGCTAAGTTAAAGGTAAACCCCTGGCATAAGGACAAAAATGGGCTACCTAATACCCATTGATAAACCCAGAAACTGGACCCAAAATTGTCAATTTATTAACTAAAATGGTTCTGCAATAAGATAAGACACTTGACCTTCTTTATGCAGAACCCAAGTGGTATTATATGATCTTAAGAAATTATTTCTATATAAGTCATTCAGGATTATAATCTGGCTGTACTCAAAGATGGCATCAAAACTACAGGGCCTTACAAATGGTAACAGACACAGATATCACTGCCAATGGCTTAAAAATGTCCTCCTTACTCATGGTCTGTTCAAGTTTAGGAATGTAAGCCTCCGTGTCCTTGCTAATTTTGTTAAGCTGTAACTAACTGGGAAAACTACATGTCCAGATTTAATTTATATATGCTCTCAAAATTAAACCTAAATAACATCTGATTTTGTTCCCCTGACTTCATCATGATGCAGTCATCTTTTACTGGGGTTTACTAAGGTTAAAAAAATACATTTAGTCCAAATGACTTCTCTGTCAATTTTATCTCCTTGTAGAGTAAAGAAACAATCCTCAAACATATTAGACTGGTGTGAAATTTATCTGTTCAGATTAACAAAAGCTAACTGAGAGATTTACACCTATGTCTTTGCCAAGTGTTCAACATGAAGCTTCTAGAGAATAAATGACAGCATATGTTTGATAAATAAGATATTTGATTTAAAAAAAGATATATATCCTATGATGGAGTTGCTGATCCCCCAGGGGGTCCTTTTCTCAGAGCTGGGTCACACCTCAACTCACAAGCCCCTTTTCTCTTATTCCCATTCATCCCTGGTATCTTTCCCTTGTTACTCGTCTTTGTCTTCTTAGGAGACAGTAAGTCTTAGTCCTATGAAAGATGCTAACATATTGGAGACTTAGGGGATACTAGTTGGTAGTCATTCATACATAATGGACGGACAGTCTTCAAATACTCAGAGATCTGCAGAATATGGCATTTAAAGTGTTTAATTAAAAAGCTTTTTGTGATAAAGAGGCATGCTGGCTCCTGGCAGCATTCTTATTTCCTCCAGAGAAGATGGCTGGGCACAGAAGAGCCTCCACCCAGAACCTGCTTCAGAATGGCAGCACCAGCCACTGAGATGGGCAGAGAACCTTGACTGCTGCCAGGGCCTTCTTCAGACCATGGACAACAGGACTCTGGGAGCCCACTGCCTCACTTTTGCCTCGACAAGGTAGGCTGGTCCTTCCCACAAGTTCCTACCCCACAGCCATTGGATCTTCTGAGGCCTGGCAGGCCTAGGCCTGGCAGCTAAAGACTGATGTTGTTACCCTAAGACTTGTGCCCTTGATGACCATGGAGAACCTGGGGGTGGCTGTCTAGGAAGCCAGTAGGTAAATCCCTGCAACTTTCAACTCAGGTAAAAATTTATCCTTCTTAGATCTCTGAGTCCATCTGACAACCAGGCTTTGCTTCAGCTGCCTTCTCAGTTCTCTATGTAAAATTCACAGCCTCATTCTCTTAGTATCCTTAATACTGCTCTCGGTATCCTCTGGTGAATTAGATAAAAAAGAAATAGATTTAAGGTTTATATGAAGACAGGAAAGCTGTCTCACTGTGTTCACTTACTTATCTTTCTCAGACCTGATGATGTTGCCAGTTTTAACAGCTCTCTCCCCCAACTCCACGATTTCTGTGGACTTTACTGGTCCCAGCTTTTAGAGACAGGCTAGCACTGGAGAGGGTAGGGAATCTTCCTTCTTCACTCATCCAACCACTTCCATTCAGTGAATTTCCGCTGGTTATAGATTTAAAGATGTGTTTCATTGGGCGAAACCAGCCCCTAAAAACTGTTCATATCTTTGAACGCAAAACCATAGCCTTTTGCTATGACACCAAGTTGTACATCTGTTCCAGTGGTTCTACACATTTACGGGTTCCTGCATAGGTCCACCCCTCCTGCCAGACTCGTGCCAAGGCCAACCATCAGGGGCTCTTCAAATACCACCAGCTCCTGCACCAGCTCTGAGGATGCCAACCCCAACCACCAACCAAGGCTACCAACCAGGCGAATACCAGAAGGTTGATTTCACCCACATCTCCACTCATAAAAAGGCTCTGTATCTCTTAACTCTTACTGACACCTTTACAGGATGGATGCACTTCCCACCCCCAGAGAAGCAGCAGATGTGGTGGCTCCTGTGCTCCTGATGTGGCATCCATCCCCAAAACCCCTGGTGCATCACTGCTACCAGCACTCCAATCAAAAGGATATATCTGCTCTTGTGTCTCACTCATTCACCCTTGCCTCTTCTGTACAACCAGGGCACTCTTCCATTCCATTCTTTCTGGCAGTTATCACTTTGCCATGGATAGCCCTGCTCATGGGGCTGATGATAACAATCTATTTTTTTTCTCCTAGCAACCTGTCTTCTCAGCTCCCTCAAGGAACTGAGGCCTGAAGACTGCATGACACCAGCTAATTGAATGCTTCTTCACTCACACCTCCTGCTGTGTGTGACCCTGACCCCACTTCACCCCAACTCAGCAGGAAGCGGACTCAAGAATGTGGTGCCCTCACCCCTACTTGCTATGCACAATACAACTCACCCTTTATAATAATCAAAGGGAGATGTTAGCATCCAGACTCACTTCCTGGAATCCTGGTCAATAAGCAGATACCCTGGCCCACCCAGTCCTGACATCATCTTAGTAAAGCCCACTTTAAGAGAAAACTCCTCTTCCCCTCCCCTCTCTTTTTCTCTGTATTCCTATGAGGTATGCGTGCGCTCTCTCTCCTCTCTCTCTCTCTCTCTCCCTCCCTCTCTCCCTCCCTCCTTTCTCCTTCCCTCCATTCACTCGCCAAATGGACATGTGTCTTCATGGTGTGAGTGACTTTCCACTGCTCCATGCTGCAGCCCGGCCGCCACTTCTGCAAGGCATGTCTCCATCCCCTGTACCTGGGTATCCCCATCTCTTCACTTCAGCTTCCTCTGTGCATGTCTTTCTCCAGAGTCTTCCCTCCTTTACAAGGCCACAAATCACACTGGAATAGGGCCCTCTCTAATGGCGTAATATTACTTTGATCCCTGCTGTAGAATGGTCTATATGGCAAATGTGTTGCTATGATTGGTCAATAAATAAAATACTGATTGGTCAGTGACTAGGCAGGAAGTATAGGCAGGACTAACAGAGAGGAGAAAAGAAAGAACAGGAAGGCAGAAGGAAACACTGCCAGCTGCTGCCAGGACAAGCCGCACGTGAAGATGCCGGTAAGCCACCAGCCACGTGGCAAGGTATAGATTTATGGAAATGGATTAATTTAAGTTATAAGAACAGTTAGCAAGAAGCCTGCCACGGCCATACAGTTTGTAAGCAATATAAGTCTCTGTGTTTACTTGGTTGGGTCTGAACAGCTGTGGGACTGGCAGGTGACAAAGATTTGTCCTGACTGTGGGCAAGGCAGGAAAACTCTAGCTCAGATCCCTATTTTCAAATGAGGTCTCATTCACATGTATTAGGGATGGAACATCACCTGTTTTAGATGGAATACATTTAATCCAAAGCAATTCCTACTGTTTCTCTTTGCCAACACACTACAGAAAAAAATACGCACAGGGACAATGAGATGGTTCAGTGAGTTAAGATACTTGCTGCCAAGCTTGATGATCTGAGATTGCTTTCCAGGACCCACATGACTGAAGGAGAGAAACAACTCCCACAAGTTGTCCTCTGACCTACACATGCATGTTGTAACACATGCCCCCCCCAATAAAATGAACAAATATATAACTGTAATAAAAATTTTTAAAGAAAGAAAATGCTTATTATTGCTATGAGAAATAGTTAAAAGTCTTGGGTACAATAGCTGATCTCTCCCAATCGGAATTTAGGAAAAATACAATTAAACTTAATTAACATACTCTATTATACTAAAACCAGCTATATGAGTCTGAAGTTACATATGTTTCTTGAACATTACAGAATACATTCAATTTGTCATTGCTTAGTTATCATTTATTTATTGAATGCTCAGTACATCCCATGCCTTATGCCACCTGTTGGAAGTCTATCCATCAGTGAAACATGTTCCTAGTTTGCCTGATTACAAGACTAGACATTTGATATCCTGTTGCAAATGTCTAGTTATAGGCCAGCAGTTCCTGAAATGATACTTGTAGATCGGTTAGTGAGTTTCACCAGCGCTGTGACCACATGGCTGATAGAACAACTTCCAGGCGGAGAGACAAAACTGGGCTCACAGTTTCAGGGGGTTCATCTATGGTTACATGAGCAGAAGAGCAAGGTGGAGGATGCTGTTCACTTCATCGTGAGAAAAAGTGAGAGCAAACAAGAGACAGAACCACGTGTAACTTCATGGACAAGCCCTGTCTCTCTGTGTGATCTGCTCTGTCCTGCCAACACCCCCTCCAAATAACACTCTAAGCAGCACCATGAGGGGACCAGCTGTTCAAAATGCAAGCCTGTTCCAACCATATTAAAACCATAATAATATTTTAACCATAATAATAGCTGCTTGCCAGTTTCATTCAAAGACTTTATGGAGTCATAAAAGGGACCAAAAGAGACACATAAGCTACTCAATACCTAGAAGGGGAAGTTGTACAAAAAGGAAAAGAAACCTGTAGTGCAACTACAATAAATATGATCACATTTCCATGTCCCATGAACTTCAGAAAAAAAAAAAAAAAAAAAAAAAAAACGAAACTGTATCTGACACCAGGGAATTGTCATCAATTTTGTTAAGAGTAGCAATGCCATGATGATAATATGGTGAATTTTTTTTGTGTTGTGAAGATGTTCATATACATAAATATCTGTGTAAAATGCCACAGTACCTGTAATTTACTTTTAATAAACTTCTGCCAAAAAATAAATTAAGCAAAATTTTAAAACATTACTTTTAAAATCAACATGTATATGAAGTTCTCTATTGTCAGTATCCTTTAAATTTTACACAATAAAGTTGAAAAATATGTTAAATTTTTTTAACATTAAAATTAAAGTTAAATATAGACACTTGGACTTCTAATTTAAGTTATTATGTTCTCACTGTCAATATCTCCCACCCATCATTACTCTCCAAAATTAATAAGATGCTAATAGGTCATATTAAGAGCACTACCATTTCTGTACCTTCAAATGTATATTTTTAATATGGCTCTAATTTTATTTTATAGAAGGCATTTTAATATGCAATGGTGAAAATAATATTGAAGAGTAAGAACACTAGTACACCAGCCACGCATTTGATTACTTAAATGATTTTAAAATATTTCAGTAAATAAAAACCAGTTCAAATAACCAGTAGTGTTAACACGTTATAAAAGTGAAATGTAAATTAAATTTGGGGCTGGTTTTGATTTCATTTGACAAATCAGACTAAAAGAATTCCAAAGTAGATTTAAGAAAATCTAAATATATAGCAAGAAGGCAATGTGACAAATATTTTAAAAAATAACATTTCCTGTCATGTCTAACACTCATATACTGGCATGTTGCATCCTTGGGAGGGCCATCTTCTCTGATTCAGTAGAAAGCTTTGAACAGAAACACATGTATCACAATAGGCAATGAGTTTCATAAGCTTCCTAAGTTTCACAGTACTCCTGGTACTAAATGAGGCAACAATACTGCATCATAACTGGCCTCATGTCTTGGCTAGTCAATAAAGTATTTCTTGAAGAGTTATAAGAAATACAAACATAGGTGCTATGAGAAATGGAGAATGAACATTAGAGCTACCCATAAACCTCCCAGTTTAGGGAGGAAAATAACACAACACCAACAAGAGTTGAGTGCTCTTGAGGTTAACACACACTTGGAGCTAAAGGAAATCAATCATGATAAGTATCCATCAAAGTCTGCAGGGAAGCCTCCAGGTACACAAGGATATACCAGGCACATGAAAAAAAAAAAAAAATATATATATATATATATATATATATATATATATATATATATATATATCCCTCATCAACAAAGGTAGAAACAAATAGCTGCACTGACATCAGTTGAGTTATCAAACCCCCACAGTGGTACTGGAAGATGCAGTAGGATGGATATTGCTCAAAACCACCACCCAGCATCACTTCAAGTAAGGCCAGTGTGAATAAATACAATAAAATTGTTATATTCTTTTCTAAACACTAGGTCTCAACCAAGCATCCCTGTCCCATTCCACCACCACTAAGGTTTCATAAATATCTTTAAAACAGCTTAGGAAGTCCACAGTGTTGATATCCAGAAAGTACAGACATACAATCCTATTTTACTAAGAATATGATGTAATGCCTATGGCATAATAAATGTTCAAAACATGGGCTAAAACTTACTGAATGTCCTTTCTAAAGATGTCTCTTCTCTCAGTATAGTTTCTCAATACAACTTATTTTAAAATAACATAATTTAGGTACCACTTAACTAAGTCAGTACAAAAGAAAAATCATATTTCCTGTACTGAATATGATATTACCAGAAGCATTTCTTAGTCTGTTTCCTAATAGAAATAATTTCTTAAAGCTTTCATGTTCAAATGAAGATAGAAAATCCCAGATTTTCTTTGACATGCAGAGAAGGAAACACCATCACAGTGCTGTCAAAAAATTCATAAAGTAACGTTCAAACTATTTTCAGTTCTTCTGAACTGACCTTAAGTACTGATGCAAGTCTTCGGAGTTTTAAACATGTAAGAGAATACCATTACCTACAAGTTTTTGAACAACAAACTAGGAGAGCAAGAACAGCCGCTCAAAAAATGCCCAGGAAAACTTCGACACATAAGCGAGCATCCGGTATCATCTAAGAGATGTCATTAAGAACAAAAGTGGGGGTGCGTGAAACGAGAGCATACAAATAACATACTTTCCAAAAAGTGAATGGATGCCCCTGAAATACAAGGAAAGAGTGGGCAGAGAATGGGCAAAGGAGACAGAGCCCATGTGCCATGAACACCCAGTGCACAGAACTGACCGAGAAGGACAAACAACTCCCATGCCAATGGCCAGACAGGCTGCCAGCCATTCTCTCCAACACAAAAGTGAAGGGAAAGAAAAAGAAAATGAAACAGAAAATAACTGAGAGGAGATAACCACTGTACTCAAAGAAATTTAAGCCATAAGACACCACAACACAGACTACTATATAAATTTGAAAAACTATAATAATAAATACTAGAAAACTACTAAAACAGATTAAAAAAAATATTAGTAAGACTACAGAAAATGACACAACCAAAAAAGCCTAAACAACTCTTCCCATTGGAACAAAATAAAGATTTAAAAATAATTTCTCACAGAAAAGCAGCAAAATGAGATGGTGTCACCCCCAGGGCTAGATGGTTCTTGTCTAAAACAGTTGTAAAACAGAAAATGAAGCAAAATATCCAAATTATTTGTATGAAGTAAGTACAACATGAGCCAGACACCTTATGTAACATAAGACAACCTGATAGACCACCACCACTTATGAGTTCAGCACGAAGGAAACACCTAAAATATTAGTGGACACACAGAACCATGCTGACATCATGACACTCAAAAAAAATAAGATTTATCACTGAAAAGTATAATGGTCTCAATATGAGAACCTCGATAATACACCACACTATAGTATTACATCTAAGAGAAACAGATGATCTGTTCCATTGACCCTAAACAAACCTTAGTGCCAATTTCACTAAAATAAGCTATTCAAGAAAGCAAATAAATAAAAAAAATGCATTCGTGACAGGAAATCAGTAGCCACCCCTATCAGGACCCTAGAAGAATTTCCTACTAGTCAACATACAGCCACCACACTCTCTTAAAAACCAGAGAAAACAGAAACCAAGGAACAAAACACTCACCCAGAATAAAAACAGATATCAGCATCTAGAATTACAATCTTCCCAATCCCAGATGCTTAGATACTAGCATTAAAAAAAAATAATAACAATGTGTCTCCACTACAGCCCAGCTATCCTACTAGAGCAGACTTTGAATATTCCAACATAGTTAAAGCATAAGAAAAAGACATTTAAAAAGTCTTTATGAATATGATAGAGGTCCTTAGAGAGGATATAAATAAATCCTTTGAAGAAATCTATGAAAATACAATCAACAGTAAAAGGGAATGAATAAACCATCCAAGAACTGAACATGGAAATAAAAAGTCAATAGAGAACACCCAAACCAAGGGAAATCTGGAAACAAAATAGAAACTCAAACAAGAACCACAAAGGCAAGCCATACCAACAAAATGAAAGAGATGAAAGAGAGAATCTCAGGCACTGAAGACACAATACAAGAAATGAACAAATTGGTCAAAGAAAGTATTACATCTAAAAAACTCCTAGCAAAAAATATCCAAGAAATCTGGGACATTAGGAAAAGAAACAAATCTAAGAATAAATTAACAGAAGGAGAAGAAACACAGGTCAAAGACAAAGAAATATTTTAAATAATATCACAGAAGAAAATTTTCCTTACCTAAAGGAGATACTTATCAAGGTACAAGAAGCTTACAGAACACCAAATAGACTAGACCAGAAAATAAAGTCCTCTCAATATATAATAATGAAACTACAAAACACACAGAACAATATATATATAGCTGCAAGGGAAAAAAGCAAGTAACATATAAAGGCAGACCTATTAGAATTACACCTGACTTCTCAATATAGATTCCAAAAGCCAGAAGGTTCTGAACAAATGTTCTATAAACTCTAGGAGACCACAAATGCCAGCTCAGACTACTATACCCAGGCAAACTTTCAATCACCATAGATGGAGAAAATGAAACATTACATGATAAAACAAAATTTAAGCAATATTTACCTACAAATCCAGCCTTACAGAAGGTGCTAGAAAGATAACTTCAACCAAGAGATTAATTACATCTATGAAAACACAGGGAATAAATAACCATGAACAGCAAACCCAAAAGAGGGGAAACACACACCACCACCACCACCACCACCACCACCAAACAACAACAACAACAAAATAACAGGAATCAACAATCATTGGTCATTGACATCTCTCAAAATCAATGCTCTAAATCACCAATAAAAAGACACAGACTAAGAAAATGGATGTGAAACCAGGATCCATCCTGCCGCATTCAACAGACAAAACTTACCATCAAGGATAGACATCTTTTCAGGGTAAAAAAAGGGAAAAAAGATATTCCAAGCAAATGGACTAAGAAGCAAGCTAGTGTAGCCATTTTAATATCTAACATACACTTCAAACCAAAACTAATCAAAAGATAGAAAAAAAAATCCAAGATGACACTGCAATAATTAACATCTATACACCAAACCAAGGGCACCCAAGTTATAAACAAAACAAAACAAAACAATACTACTACAGCTTAAATCACATACTGACCTTTACGTGCTCATACTGGGAGACTTCAATACCTCATTCTCACCAATAGACAGATCATTCCGCCCCCCCAAAAAAAATCATTAAAAAACCACAAAAAACAAAACAAAACAAAAAACAGTACCCCTCCTATATCCTATATACAACTGACAGACAGACTGAGAAAGAAACTGGGGAAACAACACCTTTTACAATACATTAAAATAATACAAAATATCCTGGGGCAATTCTAACCCAGCTGGAAAAAGATGTGCATGATAAAAATTTCAGGGCACTGAAAGAAATTGAAGAAGATATCAAAATATGGAGGGACCTCCCATACTCATGGATCCATAGGATTAACATAGTAAAGATGGCCATCCTACCAAAGTAACCTATAGACTCAATGCAATTCCCCTCAAATTCCCAACACAATTCTTCACAGATCTTGAAAGGACAACTTTCCATTTTATATGGAAACACACACACACACACACACACACACACACACACACACACACACACACACTTAAAAAAAAACCCAAAAGACAAACACAAACGAAAACAGGATAGCTTAAACAATCCTGAATAATAAAAGAACTGCTAGAGGTATTACTATCTCTCATTTCAAACTGGACTACAAAGCTACAGTGTGAAAGCAATACAGACTCCATCTTAGGGAAGGGCCACCACCTTAGCCCACCTGCTGTACTCCAGGAAGTATCTCAGGAATGTGCCATGACACTATGCTCCTGCAGACATTCTGTCTGAGGTTTATGGCCCTTGAAGATACCCATATAACCCTGCTGAGCAGCCCAAATAATCCTGCCTTAGCAAGTTGTGGTTCCCTGCCAAAAGTCCAACCCAATAGTTTCAAATGTGGTTTCAACACCAAAAGTCTAGACCAATAGTTTCAAAAATCACCTTCCCCCATATCCCTTCTGCCCAATCCCAAGATGCCAAAGCATGTAATCCCCGGCTTGTGGTTTGCCCCTATAAAAACTCTTTACCTCTGGGCCCACCACCACATTTCCCTCCATCTGCCTGGCAGTGACCCAGGTTTGAACCTGACAGTAAAAAGGACTCTTATGTGCTTGCATTGGAAACCTGTTCCTTAGTAGTCTCTGAGGGTTTCGAGACACGGGTACAACATTAGTAATAAAAACAACATTGTTTTGGCACAAAACAAGTATGTTCCATACACCTATGGATACCTGATTTTTGATATAAAAAAAAAGACAGAAATACATACTATAAAAAAGACAGCATCTTCAACAAATGGTGCTGGTGAAACTAGATGTCTGTGTTTAGAACGATCCAAATAGATCCATACATATGACCCTGCACAAAACACAACTCCAAATGGATCAAAGACCTCAAACATAAAAAGAGATAGACAATCCGAGAGAAGAGAGAGTGGGGAATAGCCTTGACCTCACTGTCACAGGAAATGACTTTCTGAACAGAAAACCAATAGTACAGGCTCTAAGGTCAACAATTAATAAACAAGAGCTCATGAAACTGAGAAACTTTGCATAGCAAAAGACACTGTCATTCAGACCAACTACCCATCTGATAGAGGGCTAAATATCCAAAATAAACAAAGAACTCAAGAAACTAGATATCAAGAAAACAAATAACAATAAAAAATGGAGTACAGAAAGTTCTCAAAAGAGGAAACACAAATGACTGAGAAACAATTAAAGAAATGTTCAAACAAAATTATTTTGAAATTTCATCTTACACCTGTCAGAATGGCTAAGATCAAGAAAACAAGAGACAGCTCATGCTGGCATGGACGTGGAGTAAGGGAAACATTCCTCCATTGCTGGTGGAGTGTAAACTTGTACAGCCACTCTGGAAAACAACATGGCAGTCCTCAGGAAGATGGGGATTGTTCTACCTCAAGATCCAGCTATACCACTTATTTTAGTGAGCGTTTATTTCTGTGAAGAGACACCATGACCACAGCAACTCTTATAAAAGAAAGCATTTAAATGGGCCTTACAGTTTCAAAGGTTTAGTCCATTGTCATCATGGCAAGAAGCATGGCAGCAAACAAGTAGACGTGGTGTTGGATAAGTAGCTGAGAGTTCTACACCTGGGGTCACAGGCAGCAGAAAGGGAGAGACACTGGGCCTGGCTTGGGCTTTTGAAACTTCAAAGCCAACAGGGTGTGGTGGTGTATGCCTTTAATTCCAGCACTAGAGAGGCAGAAGCAGGCTGATTTTTGTGAGTTTGTGGCCAGTCTGATCTGCAGAGCGAGTTCTAGGATAGCCAGTGCTACAAAGAAAAACTCTGTCTCAAAAAAATCAAGAAAACTTCAAAGTCCACCTCCAATGACACACTTTCTCCAACAGGGCCACACCTCCTGCCCCTTTCAAATAGTGCCACTTCCTGAGGACCAAGTATTCAAATCTTTGAGCCTATAGGGCCATTCTCACTCAAGCCACCACAGCACACTGGAAATATACACAAAGGACACTTCATTCCACCACAAAGAAACTTGCTCAGACATGTTTATTGCTGCTCTATTCATAATAGCAAGAAATCAAAAACAACCTACATGTCCCTCAACAAAAGAATGGATAAATAAAAAGTGGTACATGTACACAATGGAGTATTGCTCAGTCATTAGAAAAAATGACATTATGAAATTTATAGGCAAATGGATAGAACTAGAAAAAAATCATCCTGAGTGAGATATACCACATCTAGAAAAGCAAATGTGGTATGTATATGCTTATATGCACATACTAGCTGTTAAGTCAATGATAACCAAAGCTACAATCCATAGAACCACAGAGGGAAGGTATAGAGTAAAAGACTAGAGGGTACAGATAGATCTCCTTAGGAAATAGATGATTCTATCTGTTAGAGACAGAATAATTATGGATGGATGAGGGGTAGAATGGGAGGATCAAGTGGGAAGGGGTGATGGGATTGAGGGACAAAATATGGGAGAAACAGCTAAAGTTAAGGGAGATTTGAGATGTAGTATGGAATCCTAACACAGTAGAAGCGTTCTAAAATATATTTATATCAGGGTGAGCTAAATGAAATCAACAAATAATGGGGGAGACAGAGTTCCAGTTGGCCATCTCTTGTCACCAAATGAAGCTTCCAGTATTGGAACTGGGTTATAGCTAATTGAGTTCTTGGCCAAAGGGGTTCCATTTGAATCCCAAAACAACCCAGACTGTTGCCAAAACAATAGGTTGCTCTCCACAAACTGATTCTAAGGCCCCATTGCTGGAGACAACACCTACACAACTCAATGAACATGGAGAGTTCACGTTGGTGCCTACACAGAGCCTTCACCCCTACATCCTAGTGTCTTTGGTACAGGAAGATAACTCTGCACACTATTGAAAGAGAAATGTAAACACCAAGCTGGCAACAAAACCTTTGATTTACGACGGTGTCCTGCTTGCAAATTATGCTGGTGCAATGGTGACACAAAGCTTAGGAGAGTCGCCAGCCAATGTCTGACTTGACTCATGGCACAGTCCATGAGATGGAGCCCATACCAAACATCACTGAGTGACCAAGAACCAGAGACTAGATAGTGCGGGAACATAGAGTAAACCAAATACTACTGATCTAAACAAAGAAATAAATGTTTTAAAAAGTAATGATAATATGACTCCTAATGATATTCTGTAACACTCACAGACCAGCATCTGTTGCACAAATCCTAGTTGGTCTTATAATAAAAAAAAAAAAAAAAAAAAAAAAAAAAAAAAAAAAAAAGGAGCCAGATATCAGGGTGAAAGCTGAAAGATCAGAGAAGCAGAGCAAGTCACAGCTACTACCTCTTATCTCACCAACTTCTCAGCTTGCAAGAGCAGGGAAGGGCAGAGACGAACTCCTGTCTCCTTCTACCTTATATTCCTTTCTCTGCCCAGCCATATCACTTCCTGTCTCAAGCTTCCTAGTGCTGGGATTAAAGGGGTGTGATTCCCAAGGACTGGGATTAAATGTGTGTGCCACCACTGTCTGGCTCTGTTTCTTCTTTAGACTGGATTAACCTTGTGTGTCTCAAGCTTCCTAGTGCTGGGATTAAAGGGGTGTGATTCCCAAGGACTGGGATTAAAGGTGTGTGCTACCACTGTCTGACTTTGTTTCTTCTTTAGACTGGATTAACCTCGTGTGCCCAGTGTGGCCTTGAACTCACAGAAATCCAGATGGATCTCTGCCTCCCAAGTGCTAGGATTAAAGGTGTGTGCACTGCCTGATCTCCATGGCTAACTCTGTGGCTGGCTCTGTCATCTGATCTTTAGGCAAGCTTTATTTCTTAGATTACAAACAATATACCACAAGCATCTTGTCAGCCATCATTAGAGAAGCTTCCTCTTGCAGCAGAGGGGGAAAAATACTGAAACTTGCCACCAGATATTATGCAGAGAGTGAGAGAACTTGGAACTTTCAGTCCTAAATGGGATGTCTCCATCAAGTCCCTCCACTCAGACCTCAGGGAACCCTGCTAAAGAGGGGGTGTAAAAAGTATAAGAACCAGAAAGGATGGAAGACATCAAGAACACAAGGCCCTCTGAATCAGCATGAGCAAAGTTCTTATGATCTCACAGAGACTGAAACAACATTCACAGGGCCTGCACAGGTCTGCACCAAGTCCTCTGCAAGTGTATTATGGTTTCCAGTTTAGAGTTTTCATGGGACTCCGGAATGTACAATGAGTGGGTCTGTGATTCTTATGCCTTCTCTTGGGCTCTTTTCCTTCTGTTGGTTTGTCTTGTCCAATTTAGATGTAATAGTTTTTATCTTATTATATGTTATTTTTATTATTGTCTGTCTCAGGGTTTCATTGCTGTAAAGAGAGAGCATGACCATAGCAACTCTTATAGAAAAAACATTTAGTTGGGTGGCTTACGGTTCAGAGGTTCAGTCCATTATCATCATGGTGGGACATGGCAAAGTACAGGCAGTCATGGTGCTGGAGAGGTACCTACGACTCCTACATCTTGATCAGCAGGCAACAAGAAATGAACTTAGACATGTGGCTTGAGGATATGTGAGACCTCAAAGCCTGCCTCCACAGTGACACAATTCTCCAACAAAGCCACACTTCCTAATAGTGCCACTCCCTTTGAGGGCCATTTTCTTTCAAACTATCACATTATCACTTAGACGCCTGTTTTTATCTAATGAGAGACTGTAGTAGAATATTTTAAGGTGTGTTGCTTCTGTTTATGTTGTATTTGTTTAACTCTGTGAAACTGTGTTACTGTGACTGTGTAAAACACCTGATGGTCTAATAAAGAACTGTCCAATAGCAAGACAGGAGAAAGGATAGGCAGGGCTGTCAGGCAGAGAGTATAGATAGAAGGAGAAAACTGGGAGGAGAGACCTAAGATCTATCAGCCAGAGAATAAGGAGGACTCAGGAGCCAGCCAGCCAGCTACATAACCAGCAAGCCATGGAGTAAGAGTAAGACTTGCTGTGGATATCACTCTATATAAATAAAACACTGATGGCCAGTGACCAGGCAGGAAGTATAGGCGGAACAAGGAGAGAGGAGAATTGGGGAAACAGGAAGAAGGGAGGGAGACACTGCAGCCACCGCCAGGACAAGCAGCATGTAAAGATGCCGGTAAGCCACCAGCCACGTGGCAAGGTATAGATTTATAGAAATGGGTTAATTTAAGATATAAGAACAGTTAGCAAGAAGCCTGCCACAGCCATACAGTTTATAAGTAATATAACTGTCTGAGTGATTATTTTATACATGGATTGTGGGACTGCGGGGCTTGGTGGAACCTGGAGAGAAGCCCTCCAGCAACAAAGACTTACAGAAGTAAGAGAAGGGGAAAACCCAGAGGCAAAAGGTAGTCGAGATAATTTAAGTTAAGGAAAGCTGGCAAGAAACTAAGCCAAGCTAAGGCCAGGTATTTACAATTAAGAATAAGCCTCCATGTGTGAATTTACTTGAGAGCTGTATTGCGGGCCCCCAAGAGAGAAAAGAGCAAAATCAACCAACAACAAGAGACAGAAAGGGAATGGATCTGGATGGCATGGAAGCTTGGGAGGAACTGAGAGGAGTAGACAGAGGGAAACGGTACTCGGGATGTATTATATGAGAAAAGAATGTGTTCTCATAAAAAGGAAAAAAATTAAGAGAAAAAAAAACAGAACAATTGGTTGCTTACTTAACTTTATAAACACACACATGTACACAAGACATCTGCACACATTTGCACATCTGTACACAACGTTTTAATCCTAAGGGCAGCATCATACCTAGTAGGATAGTAACTCAGGCATTCCCACTAAGATCCCAGAGCAATAGGATAAACTCAGCATCACTACTATTTAGCTTACACTGGGGTCTTACTAAACCATGCAATAAGACAAATCCATTGGAAATGTAAGAACTGGAAAATTATTCCATTTGCCTGGTATAACAGTTGCTTAAGAAAATCTAAGAGAAGCTGAGGAGACGGCTCAGATGGTAAGAGCTCTTGTTTTTCTTGCAGAGGACCTGAGGTTGCTCCGCAGCACCCATACGGTGCCTCATAGCTGTCCATAACTCCAGAGGAACCAGCAGTGTCTTCTGGCCACCACAGGCACTGCATGTACATGATACACATATGTGCAGGAAAATCGCCCATGTATGTAAAATAAAAATAAACATATCTTTAAAGCACATTAACAGTGACAATAAAAACTATAGTATTTATGAATAAACAGAACAAGAAATAAGAAAAACTAACATGAAGAAGAAATCACTGAAATACTCCTGAAGACGCAAATATAAATCTCACAAAATATAAAACTTTCCTGATTGCTCAATGAGCATGAGTTAGAATGATGTCAGGTCTCAACTAAATTAATTTTAAATTTGCCAAAACTTCAGTAAGAATACCAAATATTTCTTAACCTATCTAGATAAGTGAACACAGAAAATATGGCTAGAGTGATGATGAGGAAGAAAAAAACGTAACAAAAAGGAAATACAGAAGAGAGTAAGAGGTGGGAAGACAGCAGCAAAGGACGGTCAGACCAACCTAACACTGAAACACGGCAAAGAGCATGGGAGGTCAATGCGCTGGGATTGTGCACACACACACAATCACTCACACACACACACACACACACACACACACACACACACACACACGGTCTAGAGCTACACACATGTGTGCTCGTGCACAGTAAGATTCAACAGAAGAAACTAAGTATTATGATTAAACACAGTAACTGACGCCAACAAAGTGTTGCAGAAATGGGAAAAACTTAAAACTTACAAAAGGTAAAGTTAAGCTCTATGTCTTTTCATGTAAAGAATAAAATCAAATTATGCAATGAAGTTCTTATAAGTAAGTTCCCTAATTATAACACAAGATCTGTAATAAATAAAAGGCTGGTACCCTTGTCCACATTATTAATGATCATCTGCATGGAAAGAAAAGGTCCAAAGCACAGATAAAGTACAGAAGACAGATTGGAAAGCCAGGCACGGTGGCTCATTCCTGTGGCCCAGCATTCTGGAACTGAAGGTAGGTGGATGAGGAATTCAAGGCCAGCCCTGGCTACATGAGGGAATTCTATGCTAGCCAGGTCTATTGGGATCCTCTCAAAAAAAAAAAAATGTAAATTATTAAGAAAATCAGACATGTAAGTTATACAGCAGCAAAAGGACTCAGACAGTTCATACAAAAACTCTTCCAGGGGCTGGAGAGATGGCTCAGCGGTTAAGAGCACTGACTGCTCTTCCAGAGGACTCAGGTTCAATTCCCAGCACACACTTGGCAGCCCACAACTGTAACTCCAGTTCCAGAGAATCCAGCACGCTTACACAAACATGCTCACTGGCAAAACACCAATGCACATAAAATAAAAAGAAATCAATTATTTTTAAAAACCTCTTCCAAATGGAGGGAATAACAAAATAAATGAAGATAAGAATGGGCAAATGGCAAGAACAGAAATTCAACAAAATTAAATTACTGAAGCTGGCCTTCTTAGTTTTAAAAATGATGAAAGTAAGTCTGCCTGGATTTTCACCCCTGCTGCACATAGTAATTGTGAAGTAAGTAAGTGTTTGGAGGTTTTAAACATATGACACAAGACTGTGCTCCTCAAAAGAGCCACAAATAGGTGAACCGTATGAGCACCCAGAGACATCCTAACTAGCACATGGAGTGGGCAACCATCAGAGGGCAGAGGCTCAGGCAGAACCTGAAGCTGAAGGTTCAGAAGGGAGAGAACCACAGGCAGTTGTGGCACCCGGAGGGAGGGCAGGAAGTTGAACCTCTTCCCGATCTCAAGGGGTGAGAGACGGTCTACTCCTGACTACTGAAGTGATGAATCCCATGGTGAATTAATTGGCTGGAAGCAGAAATAACCCTCTGAGCACAGGCTCCTATAAACCTAGACTAACAAAGCATGAAAACAAGCCTCTAATGGACACACCCTCGCCAAGAGTTTAATACACATGTACAGGGGAAAGGGTTAAAAGCAAAGAGATAGGAAAGACATACAGTGCTGAGATCAAGAGCAGTTATGATGGTTATACCAACAAAAGACAAAAAACAGACTTCCAAAAAAAGATGAAAGAGACAATTGATAAAAAAGACATAAAAATCCCATATGCAACCAATGCACACAAAGGAAATGCTGATGAGGATTCTTTAAAAGGAGAAAAATTCAAGAGTTTCTAAATTCTTCTCATAGAGATACTGAAAACTGAAACAAAACTCAACCAGTTTTACCTTACTGACATTTATTAAACATATACCCCAAACCAAGTAGCAGGATATATGTTATTTTCAAGGGTCTATGTAATATTCAGAAAGTGGCCTGTGTCTTTAGACATAAAGTAATTGCCAATAGACTTTAAAATACTAAAATCATAAAGTGTAATTCTCTAATCAAAACAGAATTAAGATTCTGCCAATCTCCAGCAAGGGCTAGGAGGATGGCCCAGTGGTTAAGAACACTTGTTCTTTGGGAGAGAGGATGCACTTCCATTTCCTGCATCTCATGGTGGCTCTCAGCTGACCAGAAGTCCAGTTCCAAAGATTCTGACGCTCTCTTCTGGCCTCTGGCAGTACTAAGCACACAGGTGGTGCACAGAAACACATGAAAGCAAAACGACCATACACATAAACAAAAATAATAAATTCTTTTGAAATTTTTCCAAAATTAAAAAAAAAAATCTTTGGCAGGGGCTGGAGAGAGGGCTCATCAGTTAAGAGCACGTACTGCTCTTGGAAAGGGCCTGAGTTCAGTTCCCAGCACCAACATCAGGTAGCTCAAAACATCTGTAATCCCAACTCTGGGGCAATGAACACCCTTTTACAACCTCTAAAGGCAACTGCGTTCATGAACACAGACACATATAGGTACACATAATTTAAATAGAAGAATCACTGACAGAGAAAGATTTAAAAGCTCCAAAATATATGAAATTTAAACACAATTCCACATAACCACAACAAAAAAAAGCTAGTATCAAGGAAAATAAGAAAATATTGTGAATTAGTAAAAGGAAAACAAGCAAAGGGAGCACGGGAAGGTGGCCCCTTGTGAGGTGGCCGGCCTGGCACCTCCTCAGGACAGTCTACAGTGTCATAGTAAATGTGTCACAGCACACAACAGTTAGTCAGCGTCCTAACAGGTTTGCTGGTAAACCTGACAAACTGATTCCAATATATGAAATTCCAAAGACGCCAGTGTAGCCAAAACAATTTGTTTTTAAAACAAAAGAACGAAGTTGAAGATGCCCATGACCTAATTTTTGCATTCTATAATTACAGTAATAAAGATAGTCTTCTACTGGACCTCACACCTACTTATCAAAGACATCAGGAAGGAAACCAAGACTGGCCAAGCTGTAGACATTATCTACAGCACAAACATCTGACAAAGCTCCTACCCTCAAACATAAAGACACCACAATTCATTTAGAAGTTTCTTTAAAAATGGACACGTTCGCCAAGAAAACACAGGACTGGAAGCAAGCAAATACAACTTGGTCAGTGCCAGCATGTGACTAAGGCAGATGTAAATGACAGGTGCCTAGCAACTATCAGAAACGCTGAAACTCAAAAAACTAATGGAAATGTCATTGTCACATATTACTGATAGAAACTTCGCAATGACATCTCTGAAGGAGAGTGTGGCAGTTTCTACACCATATATACATTATCAAATGACCTAGAAAGTCAGCTCTCAGTTATTTACCCTAAAGGAAAGTAAAACACAAGCCTGCATAAAAGCTTTACATGCATCTTAGTTCACGGTCATTTTATTCATAACTGTCAAAACCTAACGACTACAGCCTAGAGAGATGGCGCAGCAGTTGGCTGCTTTTCCAGAGGACCTGAGTTTGGTTTCCCAACACCATGTTAGATAATAATCAAAATAAAACCTAAAAAAAAATCCAAATGTCCAAGACCAGGCAAACAGATAAAGTAATAGTACTATTCAAAAAATACTATCCAGTAGTAAAAACCAATTACAAAGGTTTGAATTATTCTGCTAAGTGATGGAAACAGCTAAAAGAATATCTGTCTCCTTGCTTACTCTCTCAGATTTTCTCTACTTGGCTGTTTTTTAAGGAAGCTGCACCACTGTTCCTTCTCCACATCTTCTAGTTTTAGTACAGGTGACCTATTTTCATCTCAAGGACAGTGCTACATCTTCTTCCCCCCATCCTGATTTCATTTTTATCACTACATTGATAAAATTATATGAAATTATGATTTTCTATTAATTTCTTGTTTGCTAGATATTTTCAAATATTTATTAAAAAATATCTAACAGGTACTCATTCCTTATGTCTAGGATTAATTTAGAGATATATTTAAATTTTTAACCCATTGGTATTTTCTGTAGAGACTTTTTCTCTTATTTAGAATTTTCAATACTTACAGAGGTCTATTAAGCATTTAATTATAGTTTTCTAACATTTTTGAGTCTTAGTTTCTTTTACTTTAAATCTGTTGAGACAGTAGGTAATAGTTGCATATATTTATTTAAAATTAAATTAAAATTTCAGCTATTCAGTTATTTTTGCCATATTTTTATTACTTATTTGAAGAAAATTTTATGTTTCATGTTGATAAATTTTGAGCAATTTAAGTAAAACTAAGCAGCAAGTGCTCTGAGTTCCCATATAGTCCCAGCCCCTAGACATACAGCTTTTACCTCAACACTGCTCAGTGAAGCCTTTGTTAATATGGATCAACCGACATGACATACCAGTATCACCCAAGGTATGACATACCAGCATCACCCATGGTATGCAATGAAAGCGGGACTTGACAAAGAAATAATGGTGTATGTGCATTCTTGATGTACACACAAGTTTCAATGCCCTAGAAACCATTAGTACTCTGTTCACACCCCTGGTTTCCAACCCCTGGCCACTACCAACTGTTTGAAACTGATATTGTCTTGGCCACATCTCAAGGAATGCTATGACATTGGGTAGAAGATTTCTACCACAATGGAAAGTTCTTTTGAAAATGTTTCTTTGCTCAAACTATAGGGAGAAGAAATGGAGCCCCACACAGCTACCTTCCTGCACACATCCATTCCTTCTCCCTAGATTGCTATAGTACTTTATCTACATTTGCTTAGAAACTCAGATTCCTGCTCAGGCACTTCTTCAATGTGTGTCCATTAGCAAATGATTTAACCCTCTGACTCTCGGTTTCTTCATCCTAATTACTCATTAATCTGGAGCAAGGATTAAATTAGGTAAGCAAGGTAAGACAAATTGAAACATTCATCATACTAAGCCCTCATTTGTAAACTCTTGTGGGTTAAGAGTCTGTCTTTACTAAGTTTGACTAAAGAACTCTGAAGATGCTTGCTGAAAGCCAATGTTAATTAATCCTCTCTTTACCCGATTTGGATTTGTGTAGCCCAACAGTAGGTTTGCTGCTTTTATATCACCATGAACATATTCATTTTCATGTATATATTCCAGTATGTCCAGCTGTGAAAAAAATAGATAAGATCAATATTAATGTTTTACACTTGAATACAATGGTTTATTTCTACACATTATAAAATAATGTATCTCACTCTTACTGCTTATTCTAATATATCATAATTTCTGGTTGCTCATCTCATAAAAGGTTGGATGAAATGATCCTCAAACATCAAATACTATACTTGAACCTCTGAGAGAGGGAAATCAAGATTCAACAATACTTATTCTTATGGTCCTGAAAGCCCAATGGCTAGGCCAAAATGAACAAAGGTGAATGTGATGTTTAATCTCACTTGTCAAGTTGAGAAAATCTAGAATCACATGGGAGCTGAGCCTCTGGGAATACCTGTATGGAATTATCTTGAGTAGACTAAGTTTGAAGGGAAGATTTGCCCACTGTGGGTGGCACCATTCCCTGGGATGAGAGTCTGAACTGTACAAAATGAAGAAACCTGGCACAGACACCCATCATTCTTTTTGAATGTGGATGCAATGTGATCATGTACCCTAATATCCTGTTGTTTGTGACTTCCCCAACATGAGGGACTATAACCTCAAATTATGAAACAATGTAAATACTTTCTCCTTTAATTTGCTTTTGTCAGAGTACTCCATCATAGTAACTAGAAAACCAATTTAGACTGGGAATAAATATCATAAAAACTACAGGAACATAGAAAAGACATCTATGGTGAAACAGTCATATAGTTCATTCATCAATCAATACTGTAATTCAAATCTTGAAGATATCAGAACAAAATATTATACCTCTGATCATTATCTTGTGTAATAACAAACTCTTAGGCATCAATAAATCCCTAGAATCTTGCATGTCAAATATATATATATATATATATATGACACACACACACACAAACACAGAGACATATATGAGAGAGAGGTGTTCTGTGAACACTCACTAGGAGAATGGATAGATGAATAGGTAAATGGAGAAATTAACACATGACAACCTGGCCTGATCTGTTTCATTCTACGTATAATTAGGGGCGGGAGGAGACTAAAGCAAGATACATACAAATAAGGTAAATATGTGGCATGATCAACAAATGAATGTATGCATGGTCATTTGTGACTACTTGCTTAAAAGTTAGCAGTGTGTATGTGTGTGTGTGTCTGTGTGTGTCTGTGTCATCCATTGCTGTAATTAATTAATGCCACCACCCCAACTTAGACTTAAAATATTTTAAATCAAATCATACCATATTTAGTATGAGAAGTAGTCTATTTGGCCATAATTTGTATTACAAATGTAACAGACAAAAGAAAGGTTATTCTTGCAGCTATATAAGCTTGCTCTGATATGAAAAACTAAGCTGTGATGGAAAACTGAGTGTAATAACAATGGCCAAAGACAACACAGCCTGTATTCTGCAAAGCCCATGGTCATCAATTTCACCAAAATCCTTTCTACTCTTTATAACTGCCATTCCTAGGAAATAATTCTTATTTTCTCATAATTCCATAAAAAGCAAAACAAGTAAATAATCTAAAACTGAGACATTTGAAGTGAACCATCTTGAACTCACCACCCTGATTCCAAGTTGCAGGACAGTCGATTTTTTAAAAACACCATTCTGGTCTGAGAGCTTCTGTAAATCTATTCCCAGTCGTTCCATTATCATGAATCTGTAACTGAAAGGAGATAACAGAAAAGAGATCTTCCTGAAATAATTCTGAGATTATCTCCTAAAGAATTTAAAAAGACAATGCTGCCCACCTAACCAAGAAGAATCAGTGCAAGGCACTGGAGAACACGTGGACAACAACCTGCTATACTCTGAGGAACATACTTCCCATCTAACAGTCAAAGAGACTCAGTCCAACCCACTGAAGAACATATGCACAATAACCCACTAGTCCTCCATGAGGCAGTTTAGTATTCCATATGGTTTATTCACTAGCACTGAGCAGTTAATACTGTCTCGGATAATGGAGAGAATGGTGCTTCAAAATTCCTCTTTTGCTTGTTTATGACAGTGTTAATTGCTTGGTACAGATTAGTCCCCATCACCTTGTTATGTGTCCTAAAAATGTCACTGCCCATACAGAAAATGGTAAATCTTCTTTACCTTACAACACTATATTTTATCCATTGTTATAAACATTTATTGTTTCACATTTTATTTAGGCAGGGGTGTGTATGTGTGTGTGTGTACACAACTGTGTGTGCCTGTGGGCACAGAGGATAGAAAAGGCTGCCTATCTCTCAGTGCTGAAGCTAGTGGTATGTTGCATGGGGGCTGGATCCAAACTAACAGGCATGTAGCAGCACTCTGAATGGCTCTACCCATTTCTCCATCCCCACGTCTTTTGCAACTCCATATCTTCCTTCTCTGTTCAGGATTCCCTTTTTATTTCCCCTTTCTAGCACAACAGCCCACATCTACATCCACTATTAGAGAAATACATACACAGCCCTTTGGGGGTGTCTTACAAGAGTGTGATATTACTAAGTCACCATACAAAGTTATAGGTTTCTTCAGGGCACTTTCATGTCATCTTTGTGTCCTTCATCCTCCTCTCCCACTGCCTCCCATCACCCCTCAGCTGGCTCTCTCCCCCAAACAACCTTGCTGCTGCTGTCATGTCACATAGCTTCTCTCTCATTCTCCCTCCCCCTTTTCATGATGTCTTCCCCACATCTCATAGCCCCTTCTTCAGACAGACAGACAGACAGACAGACAGACACACACACACACACACACACACACACACACACACACACACACACACACACACAGCGTGTATATATAAAGTATATGGGCTTCCCAGAAGAGATGAAACATGAAGACCTGGTTTGAGTCTGGAGTAGCTTATTTCACTTAATGAATATTCTCCAATTCTATCCACTTTCCTATAAATGTCATGATTTCATTTTTCTTATAGCTGAATAAAACTCTATCATGTATCACATTTTCATTATCCATCCATTGATTAGGCATCAAGGCTGATTCCAATCCTGCATATTACGAACAGTGTAATAAAAACATGGACATGTAAATGTCTCTATGATATGCTAAGATCCCATCAGACAAACCCCAGGAGTGGCAGTGCTGGGTCATATGTTAGTTCTATTTTGAGAAACAGCCATAATGATCTCATCTTGATCTCACTAGCTTACACACTACCACCGATACATAAGGATTCCTCCTTCCCAAAACACTTGCTAACCTCACAAGCTTACACACCAGCACAAGTATACAAGGATTCCTCCTTCCCAGCACACTTGCTAACCTCACCACTAGCTTACACACTTGCTAACCTCACAAGCTTACACACCAGCACCAGTATACAAGGATTCCTCCTTCCCAGCACACCTGCTACACTTGTCATTTGTTTTGTTTGTGATGGTAGCAATTTGTGAGATGTAATCTCAAAATAGCTTTTCTTTTAAGATTTATTTTTGCTTACATATATTTGTGTGTGTTTTAGTGTGAATGTATGCTACAGGTGTCCAGATGTAGAGGCCAGAAAAGGGAGTCAGATTTCCTGGGGCTGAACATTTGGCAGTTGTGAGCCACCCAGTGTGGGTGCTGGGAAATGAGTTCAGTCCCCCAGCAGGGCTGCAAGCACCCTTTCTTAACCACGGAGCCGTCTCTCCAGCCCTCCTGAAGTAGTTTTAATTTGTACTTCCTGATGACTGAGAACATTAAACACTATTTCAAACTAGCCAATTTTATTTCTCGTTTCAAGAACTATTCATTGAGTTCATTAGTCGATTTGTACATTGAATGATTTAGCACTTTTGCTGTTTAATCTCTGCAGTTCTCAATATATTTCATATAACAAGCCTTTATCTGATGAAGAGTTGGCGAAAGTATTTTCCTATGCAAAGGCTGTCTATTCACTTTGCTTGTAGAAGTGTAGAAATTTCATGAACCCGCTGCAGTGTTTTGAAGGAAAAATGCCCCATAGTCTCTGGCATTTGAACTTTGTCCCCAGTAGGTGGTGCTGTTGGGGGAGGTTTAGGTGCAGCCTCATGGGAGGAAGGATGGCACTGGGGTGGGCTTTGAGGAAAAAGCCGACAGCACTTCCATTTCACCCTCTCTGATGCTTTGTGCTTATGGTTAAGATATGAGCTCTAAACTTCCTGCTCCATTCCCACTGTCACGGTGGCTGCCTATGGTCATGTTCCCATGCTGTCCTGCCACTACGGATTCCAACCTTCTGGAACCATAAGCCAAAATAAACTCTTTTATATGCTAAGTTGCCCTGGTAACAGTGTTTTATCACAGCAACTGAAGAGAAACTAACACAGTCCCATCAGTGAACACCTAGGATATCTTCCCAGGTTACTGGAGTCCTTGCCCATGCCTGTCTTGGAGTATTTACCCAAGGTTTCCTCCAGCAGCCTCAGGGTAGTTGGTCTTAAACTAAGACCTTAATGTGTTTTGAATTTTTATGCACAATGGCAGATACAGCAATTCTCAAGCTGTGAGCTGCAACCCCTTTAGAGGGTCAAACGACCTTTCCACAGGGGTCACATATTAGATATCCTGCACTTCAGATATTGAAATTACAATTTATAACAGAAGCAAAACTAGTTATGAAGTAGCAAAAAAAAAATAATTTTATGACTGGGGGTCTCCACAATATGAGGAACTGTATTAAAGGGTGACAACATTAGGAAAGTTGAGAGCCACTGGCTAAGAATCTACTGTTATTCTTCTACATGTGTGGATTGCCAGCATTCCTAGAACCCATTGACAAATAGAGATTCCCAATGTGTCTTTCTGATACCTAGAAGTTAGTGTATTTGCATGGATTTACTTCTGAGCCTCTGTTCTAGTGCATTGGTCTGTCAGTCCCTTTCTGTGCAGTGCCACACTTTTCATTATCAGTGGTCATGGTACAATTTGAGATCAAGTATTCAGATAACACTAGCACTAAGATTTCTGCTTGGAATTGCTTTGGTTGTTTGGGTATTTTTGTTGTTTCATGTGTAAATGGACAGTTCTCTCCTGCTTGCCAGTTCCCAAATAACCACTCAAAGGTTTAACATTATTTATAAATACTCAGCTGATAGCTTGGGCTTATTACTAACTAGTTCTTACACTTAAATTAACCCATAATCTTTATCTATGTTTAGCCATGTGGCTTGGTAACTTTTCTCAGTATGGCATTCTC
Organism: Peromyscus maniculatus bairdii; assembly: GCF_049852395.1. Lineage (NCBI taxonomy): Eukaryota > Metazoa > Chordata > Mammalia > Rodentia > Cricetidae > Peromyscus > Peromyscus maniculatus. The sequence continues at coordinate 28,713,055 of NC_134861.1, forward strand.
ATGTTGCTTCCTCTGAGTCTGACTTGCAGCTCCTGACTCTGCCCTTCTCCTTCCCAGCATTCTCAGCCTGGCTTTCTCACCTAACTTCTGGCCCAGCCACAGGACTGTCAGCTACTTATTAACAATGAGCATAATCCACAGCATTCCCCCCTTTTGGTCTAATTAAAAAGGAAGGTTTTAACTTTAATATAGTAAGATTATATACAACAAAAACAGTTATTAAGTAAAACTAATAGTAACACTATCTAATTCACTTGCATTTGGCAAAATTAGAGAAAATAATTATCTTGGTGAGTCTAAAGTTTTGTATCTAATTTACGTTCTATTATAATTAAGGAAAAATGATAATTAGAACTATGTAGTCTTCAACTCCACCAGAGACCTAAGGATATAATATTATCTGAGTAAATAGGAAGTATAAGGGAAACAACTTCCAAAAATTAAGAAATTACAGAAAGAGTTGGTTGCCTGGACAGTCACCCAAGGTTCCTCTGCAACATTGGGACATCCATCCTCGGCCTACAGGTCTAGCATATCTAACAGACTCATCTGTGAAGCAGGATTTCTGAAGGACTGTCCCACCTTGTCTTAGTAAATAAAGTTCTGCAGTCACTTTCTTTTCTGTCCTGCCTGTCCAATTTGGACAGCATGCTGTCCTCAGCTGAGGCAAGAGCAGTTCTGTGCCCAGTGGCTAACTTTTGCCACAAAGAAAGTAAACTCCATATGGAGTTTCTTCAGTACTCATCATCTTCTCTGAAGTATATTGGGTGCTGCCAGGAGCAGACATGTCTCACCAATGAGAAAAGTCTAAGTTCTTAAAACATTTTAAATGTCACATTCTGTAGGTCTTTGAAATATTCGAAGATTGCCTATCTAACTGAAATGTATCTTTGTATACCTAGAAAACCTAACTAATATGACTATAAGTTTTACTACTATAGATGACTACTAACCTGTATTTTATAATTATACATTACATTTTGAAATGAGCTACATAAAAATAATACCTTAAACATGAGTATAAATATATATACAGTATAACAACAATTGACTTTAAATTTGTATTGATATACTAAAATCCATTTGTAAAATATTTTGAGTTGTTCAACAGTTGTATTTTAGATTAAAGTAAATTTAATAATCTACCCTTTTTCAATCATAATAATCTACCCTTTTCCCCATCATTTTAATATAATATCTTCCTTTCTTCTTAGAAAGAGATTGACCATGACCATTAACCATTTATAACCAACCCCCCTTAAATGAAAACAAACATTCACAAACAATAATTTGGGAATTTGGGCACAGTTCTCTAGACTACTTCCTGTTGATTGGGGGTGCTAGTACACTTATGGGGACCCTGAGAAAATTTAGAATTATACTCAAGTTCTGGCTTGGGTATTTTGTGTGGCTGGTCCATCTCAGCCAGCAGCCTTAAAGTTGTTTTGGATGCAGAACTCAGAGGAAACTGTAACAGAGGTACACTGAAACCCTGGATCATCTGGACCATCCATTTTTATTGGTGTCTGGTCCCCTTGTTCTGAAAATATATAAACTTTTAAAGGTAACATATATATCTGTATTAACACAAATATAAACTGTGTATTATATATAAGCTAGCCAAAGGTAATTTTTTGTTTTATGTTTAAGCAGGTAAAATATACGTTACATGTCTTGTAGTTACTTTAGATTTATTTTTCCATGTCTGTAGTTAAGATTTCAGGGGGTCTTCCTCAATCAGACCTGATTTTTCTTAATCCAGAATGAATGCATAGTCTCCCATTTCCTGTGGAAATAAAAATATAACTTTTCCCCCAAAGCGGCATATGTTTTGACTTAAATTTTGGAGTTAAGATATTTTTAAAATATATGTTGGTTTAATACAGTTGTTTTTTATAATCCAAGGTCTTTTAACAGCCAAAAATTTCAAAGACAATACAATAATATACATAATCCAGAATATGCATTTTTCATCCTTAAATGGTCCATTTTTTATATTATTTTATTCTCTTTTTAAGGATTTTACTTTATTATTTTAAAACTATATTTTTATGATTGTTTATACATTCTCTTTTCTCTCACAAGCCTCTGTATATTCTTAAACATGGTGTAACCCATTTAGAGGTTTTTTCTCATCTGCATCTGTCTTTACTGTGTATCTCTAACTCGTTTTGTCTATGAGCAAACCCTAAGTCCTCCATGCGGAGTGCTGATGGAGCTTGTGCTGATAGCTTAAGCCGGCAGGCAGCAGCTGGGAGAAGCCTGTCTGCATTGACTCCTGTGAGAGACTGCGGAAACTTGCCGTGTGGCTTAGCTCATGGCAGCTGTGAGCCAGCTCCATTTCGTGGGCACCACAGCTGGCATAAGAGAGTAGGAAGCCCAATGTGGCTCTGTTTCTGTGAGTTTAGAGCCTTTTTTAAGCTTTCTCGGGTTTTATGTGGATGCACATGTGGCCTGTTGGTGCACCATTTGTAAACAGAGGCTTTTCTCTTCTCTGTCCTGCCACATTCCACAGCCACTTCCAAATAATCACTCAGAGGCTTAAATTACTTACAAATGTGTGGCCATTAGGTCAGGCATATTACTAGCTAACTCTTAAATTAACCCATAACTCTTATCTCTGTTTAGCCACCTGGCTTGGTGCCCTTTCTCAGTATGACATTCTCATCTTGCTTCCTCTATGTCTGGCTGGTGACTCCAACTCTGTCCTTCTCCTTCCAGCATTCTCAGTTTGGCTTTCTTGCCTAAATTCCAGCTCAGCTACTGGCCTATCATCTTTTTATTAACAATAAGCATAATCCACAGCATTCATGTGAACATTTTTTTCTGTTTTAATCCTTATGATGTACTTGAAATTTGATGGCGACAATACTGAACCTAAAGATCATATTTGTAATATAACCATTCCCACCATACTAAATCCGGCAATGGATGCACATGCAAGCTAGCCCATCTTCTAGTGTCTCCCTCTGATTCTTCCTTCAGTCCCTGATCATTTTCACTGTAGAGATATTTCCCCTCTACCCCCTACAAGTAGGCTTATTCTTAGAGGTTTTTTTTAATGTACTTAAATGTGACTCCTCCTCCACAGTTATTTTTTCTTAGCAATTTTGTTATCAGCACAATTAAGTTTTGTGTCCTACTATTGTTATGAACGTGTTTATCAGATGTAATGTTATCTGGAGATTCTTGTGTCTCTTATATACAGGATCAAATAGTCTTTAAATAATGTTTCTCTCATTATCTCCCCCCCCCTTTTTTTTTCCAAGTACTGGTAAGAGTTGAGAGTGAAGATGTTTGTCTTTCTGGATTTAGAGGAAATGCATTCAGTTTTCCCCTAGTTCGTATAATTTTGGCAGTAGAGATTCATATCCAGCTTTTATTGTGTTGAAGCATGTCCCATCTTTTTCTATTTTCTTCAGGGCATTTATCATGAAGGGATGATGATCATCATCAAAAGCATTTTTGATGCTGAGAAAGATGATCATGTGATTTCTTAATGCTCACAGATTCCCTAGAGTCTATTTAGATGTCCATATGTTAAGCAAACCATCCTTCCTCAGAATAAAACCAACTTGGTCATAGTATATGATGTCTTTGATATGTTCTTGAATTTGATAAAAATTCAGTGAGAATTTTTATATTTATATTCACTAAAGATAGTGGTTTATGTTTTCTTCTTTTCTGTCTTTCTCTTCCTTTTGTTTTGTTGTTGTTGTTTCATTAGCTGTTTCTGAGATCCTTTTTCAGTCTTAGTTATTTAGAGTATAATGACTTCACAGAATAAATTGAACAGTGTCCTTTCTTTTCTACTTTAGGAGATCTGGTAGCTGTTTCTCTCTCCCTCTACCCCTCTCTCTTTCAGGATTACAGGCTTTCCTTTAAACATTTGCCAAAATTCAATAGTGAATCCATCCAGTCCTAGGAGTTTCTTTCTTGGAAGACATTTTTTTATTGCTGCTTCAATCCCAGTGTCATTCATATATATATATACTTAAAACAAAAGAAAACAAAACACAATGTAAGTTCCAGGGGCTGGAGAGACGGTTTAGAAGTCAAGAGCACAGGCTGCTCATCCAGGGAACCCTGTTTCTGTCCCACGCACCCAAATGGCAGCTCACAATGATCCATAACTTGACTTCCATAGGATCTAACACCCTCAGCTTGCTTCCCCAGGCGCTGCATGCACGTGATATGTATGGTGCATACACACACACACTTCAAACAGCTCTTAATGATACTTGATGAATTGTTCCATTTGCTAATATGCAGTGTTCCTTTTTACTGCTTCTAGTTGGGATTTGGGATCTACCTTATCAAGCATAAAATAATTTCAGCAGTTATTTCCAGCTTCCATGACTTTGTAGATTGACCATCCCTCCTCTGAGTCTCAATCATGGATATCTTTACCAGTGAGGTATGTTTCTTGGAGATGAAAATTAGTTTAGTTCAACTGTTGTTTTTTTTTAATCCAGTCAGCCAATGTATTTTTATTAGTAATCTGAGGTCAGTTATGTGTAAGATTGTTACTGAAACATCTTTACAAATTCTTATAATTTTTCTTGGTTGTTTCTGTGTTTTAGGTGAATTATTATCTATTCTTTACTTTCTCTGCTATTAGTGTTAAAGGTTTGGCAGTATACTATATAAGAAATGATGGATTTCCCAGCTCTCCTTGATTCATCTACTGCACTGATGAAATTTATTCTTTCCTTTATTCTTGGTGCCAAGACTGTCTTGTTCCTCCATGTGTAGTATTCCTTTAAGTGTTCTCTAAGTGTTCTTCTTGGTCATGAATTTCTCTGGTTTGCTGTTGTCTTGAAATGTCTTGTACTTCCTATCAGTTCAAAAGATACATTAGATGCATATAGCAATCTTGGTTGGGAGTTATTTACTTTAAGGGCTTAAAATATACTATTCAATTCTTTCCTAAATTTTAGGGTTACTGATAAGAAGTCTGGTGTTATTCTGAAGTATCTGCCTTTGGGGATGAATTGGAATTTCCCCTTTATAGTTTGTAATACAGCTTTTCTCCATGTTTGACATTTTGACTATAAGGTGATGATTCCTAGTCCTCAATTTCCTCCTCTAGATGGAAAATTTTTGCTGTAATTTCACTAAATAGATTCTCTATGCTTTTGGTTTGTAATCTTAGTTCTTTGTGCTGTCCCATGGCTTCTTAAGTTTGGTCTCTTCGGTTCTGTGATCCCTTCCTTCTTTCTTCCCTTCCTTCCCTTCTTTCTCCCTCATTAGTGTTTGAGTGGTGTGTTTCCTTAACTTGTCCCCTGCTCCAATAGTCATTCCTGACTGCATGACTCTTTTGATGTTTGTAATGTGATTCACTCAGTTTTCATTTTCAACAACTTTTTCAGTTTCATTGCTGCATTTTCCTTCCCTATTATTATGTCATCCATGGCACTGATTTTCTCATCCATTTGCTGATTGTCTCTTCTATTATCACCTGGGCCTTTCTACGTCCTGGATTGAATTCATTTGTTTGCTTATATTCTCTTTTAAAGTTATGGCCGTTTTTACCAGAAAACATCTGAAATCACCATATGAGGTTTTATTTATTTTTGTGTATTTGAATTTAGTAGTCAAGAAGTTACGATGACTTTAGGAGTCATAGTACGGCTTTCATCATTTTATGATGTTATTTGTACATTTGTTGGCTTGCATATGTCTCTTCTGGTTTTATTAGGTAAACCTTTTATTGAAAAGCCTGCTATTCAGAGATCAATCCCCAAAACCACATTAAAAAATAAATAAATAAATAAACTGTGGTAACAGTTTTAGTGTCAAACTCAAATAAAGAAGTACACTTGGAATTAATCAAAAGTCCTGAATGCATTACTGATGACCACAAAACACAAAATCTCAAAACTAATACCCAGTGTCCCATGAAGTTAGAAATTATTTATGGTAAATGTGGAAAATAATAACTGAATGAGATAAAAGGAAGGCTTTGGAGAGAAGGAAAGCAGAGGAGAAGCAAGGCTAAGAAAGTGAAAGGAAAAAGAGTGAGGAAGAATGCTACGGAGAGGAAGATAAAATAATCAGAGATTAGAAGAATGAAAGGTTAAAATAATGAAAAAAACAGTCAAAATTAGATAAACACACATAAGATGAAAAATAAAACTATAATTTAAATATTTAGACAATAAGACTAAATGTATAGTAAAAAAAGAAAAATGAAGGAGGAAATGCAAGAAACAAGGAGAAAAAAGGGTAACTTTAAAAAAATGACAAATGATGAAAAATGTGTATACAAAATTAAAGTATGAGCAGATGTTAAAAATAAAAATGTAGAGCTGGGTTTGGTGGCACACATCTTTAATCCCAGCACTTGGGAGGCAGAGCCAGGTGGATCTCTGTGAGTTCAAGGCCAATCTGGTCTACAAAGAGAGTTCCAGGATAGCGAGGGCTACAATGAGAAACCCTGTCTTAAAAAAAGAAAACTAAATAAATACAATTTTTTAAAATGTAATTATCTTAAATACATTAAAGTCAGGGCAGGAGAGATGCCTCAGTGGTTAAGACTGTTTTCTTGTCTTCTAGAAGAATTGAGTTTGGTTCTCAGCACCCATGTTGGGTAGTTCACAACTCTAGCTCAAGGGGATCTGACATCCTCTTCTAGCTGAGGTAGGTATTCACATATTCACTGGCACACTCACACACATACACATACATAAAAATAAATCTTTTAAACAGAATGAAGTAAAAATGGTGCTAAAATGTTTTAGCTGTAAGAAAAGATGAAACAATGGAGAAGCATCTTTCTGGGCTTCACAAATTTGGGGCTGTTGTTTACAGATTGGGGGTGTAATTTCCTGGACTCATATCCTCCTTTTCATGCTGGTGATGAACTTGTGGTTGCTATGTGCTTGATGTCTGCCACATCTCCATTCTAGTAGCTTCCCTTGTTGGCATACCTAGGTACTATTCTGGCTGCAGTTGGTACTTGATGGCTGAGAAAGATGCTGCCACTCTCCAGAGACTACCCTGGATGTAACCCCTACGCTGGCTAATGATCCAGCCGGTAGATATCTCCTACCTTTTCTACAAATGGAGAAAGCAACAACGACATTTGATATGTAGAATCAGAAGACCTGTGCTCCACTGGCACAGAAGCCTTCCTGAACAGAACACCAATAACACAGGCACGAAGATCAACAATTGATAAATGGGACCTCATGGAACTGAAGAGCTTGAGGCAAAGGACACTGTCATTGGCACAAAGTGGCAGCATACAAAATGGAAAAAGATGTTACCAATTCAACATCTGATAGAGGACTAATATCCAAAGTATATATAAAGAACTCAAGAAACTTGATATCAAAAAACCCAAATAACCCAATTAAAAATGGGGTACAGATCTAAACAGAAATTACTCAATAGAGGAACTCAAATGGCTGAGAAACATATAAAGAAATGTTCCATATCCAAAGCCATCAGGGAAATGCAAATCAAAACAACTGTGGGATTCCATCTTACACCTGTTAGAACGACTAAGATCAATAACACAAGTGATAGCTTATGCTGGTGAGGATGTGGAGTACGAGGAACACTCCTCCACTGCTGTTGAGAGTGCAAATTTGTACAACCACTATGAAATCAGTATGGCAGTTCCTCAGAAAATGAGAATTCATCTACCTCAAGATCCAGCTATATCTTGGGCATATAACCAAAGGACACTTCATCCTACCACAGGGACACTTGCTCAACTATGTTCATTGCTGTTCTATTCATAATAGCAAGAAACTGGAAACAACCTAGATATCTCTCAAAAGAATGGGTAAAGAAAATCTGGAACATTTACACAACAGAGTATTACTCAGCTGTTAAAAAAAAATGACATCATGAAAATTGCTGGCAAATAGATGGAACTAGAAAAAGTAATTCTGAGTGAGGTAACCCCAACTCAGAAAGATAAATATGGTATGCATTTGCTTATATCTGGATATTAGTCATTAAATAAATGATAACCAAACTACTATCTGTAGACTAAAGAGAGTGCAGACATAGAGGAAAAGACTAGGAGGGATGCATGGTTCTCCTTGGGAGCAGAAAATAGAATAAACTTTATGGGTAGACTGGAGCCAAGGTGGGGGTAGAAAAGGGGGATAAGACCTGGAGGATCAGGTGAGAAAGGGCAGGAAAGATGGGAATGAAGGGAGAGACAGCTAGGATTGAAGAGCATTTGAGGAACACATGAGGGCCAGTATGGCACTCCAGTGCAGTGGAAACTTCCTATTGAAAGGGAGAAATTAGTAGCCATCTTGAGAGACATTCCTTCCCCTTCCCTCTCTTCCTCTAGAGGTATTTGCTGACCAGCCATTTTTGAAATGACCACAAGTTGAACCTATGGGAAAGATTGGGCTGGAACAATAAATCTCAGGATATGAGGAGTAATGGGCTCAACTGACCAGACACTGAACTCAGGGAGAGTACGACTGCAACACTGAATCTGAATGTGTCAACAAAAGAGGACATAGGGAGTAAAAACTGATGTCTCTATAGATACCCTGAATCCTGTTAGCCATCAGTAACCTCATGCTTACCTCATCCCTAGCCAATACCCCCCCACACCCAATCCCGATATGTAACATTCTGCATGTGAACCTTTCCTATATAAACCCCTTAAAGTGAGTGCTCAGGACCTTCCCTCTTTTTGCCTACTATAAAGTGGTGTCCAGGAGGTCCCTGCCTAGGCCGGAATAAAGGAAACCTTTTGTTCTTGCATGGGAAGTCAGCTTCTTGGTGGTCTTGTTGGGGCAGGGGGACTCATGCACAGGCATTGCACTATAATCCACAAAGTGTTCCTAATGAAATCTCCATATATTGAGGGAGTCGGAACCCCTACTAGTCATCTCATGTCACTACATGAAGTTTTCAGTGCCAGGACTGGGTTTCATCCAATTGAGTTGTTGGCCAAGGGGGTCCTATGAAAATCCCTAAACCACCCAGGTGTTGCCAAGACAAAAGGTTGCTCTCCATATAATGTGGAAATTCCACAGAATCTGTCTGATAATCAAAAAGGATTTACTCTGGGTTAACTCACAATAAGCATAAGGGAGTTGGTCGCTGGATCCAGGAGGGATGGGACGCGGTCCACCACAGTTCTCTGCCTTGATCCACAGCACCAGCATCTGGCATTCAAGATCACAAGGTAGCCAAGAGGGCGAGCACATATGCATCCCAGGTCTTAAGGAGTCCCCCCTTGGCCATGCCCTAGGGGAGGGCAGATATCTAGCAGTTACCTGCTGCCTATTGGGGTGGTGCTTCAGGGAGGGGCAAAGCACAGACAACCACCCCTATACTCCATATACTGACAAGACCCCATTGCTGAAGACAATAACCACACAACTCACTGGATATGGAGGGGCCAAGCTGGTGCCTACATAGAACCTTTACCCCCATGTTCTAGTGTCTATGATATAGAAAGGTACTTTGTAGGCTACCAAAAAAGAAAAGTAAGCATCAACCCAGCCATAAAACCTTTGATCTACAATCTGTCCAGCCTGCAAAATATGCTAGGGCAATGGTGGCACAAACCTTGTGGGAGTAACCAACTAATGTCTGATTTGACTTAAGAACCACTCCATGAGATGGGACCCAGATGGGACACTGCTTGGGTGTCTAAGAACCAGAGTCTAGACAGCCCAGAGACCTAGGGTAAAGCAAATATTACTAGTCTAAAAAAAAAAAGTAACAATGAAATGACTCCTAAAGATGTTCTGCTATACTCATAGATTGATCAGTATCTTATTCAGTCATCATCAGAGAGGCTTCCTCCTGCAGCAGATGGGAACAAATACAGAGACTCACAGCCAGACATTATGAGGAAAAAGAGAGTGAGAGACTTAGAACACTCAGCTCTAAATGGGATGTCTCCATCAAATCCCTCCCCTCAGAGCTCAGGGAACCCCATGGAAAAAGAGGCAGAAGGAGTTGGGGAGACAGAGAGGATAGAACACAGCAGGAGAACAAAGCCCTCTGAATTAACTGAGGAAGCTCATATGAACTCACAGAGACTGACACAGCATTCACAAGGCCTATGTGGCTCTCTGCACCAGGTCCCCTGCATGTACACTATAGCTTTCAGTTTAGTACTTGTATGGGACTCCTGGATGTATAAACAAGTGGGTCTCTGATTCTTATGCTTTATCTTTGGGTTCTTTTATTTTTCTATTGGCTTGGATTGTCCAATTTTAATATGATGTTTTTTTTTTATCTTATTAATTTTATTTTGTTATGTTTGGTTGTTATTTCCTAAAAGCCTGTTCTTTTCTAATGAGAAACAGATGGAGTATATCCAGATGGAAGAGAAGGTGGGAAGTACCTGGGAAGAGTAGAGGGAGTGGAAACTGTATTTAGGTAAAAAAAATAAAATAATAATAATAATAATAATAATAATAACAATCGTAGTAGTAATAGTAATAATAACATTTTTTTTTTTTTTTGGTTTTTCGAGACAGGGTTTCTCTGTGTAGTTTTGCGCCTTTCCTGGAACTCACTTGGTAGCCCAGGCTGGCCTCGAACTCACAGAGATCCGCCTGCCTCTGCCTCCCGAGTGCTGGGATTAAAGGCGTGCGCCACCACCGCCCGGCAATAATAACATTTTTTAAAGACCTGTGTTCATTAAGACTTCCCGGATGCCGGGCGGTGGTGGTGCACGCCTTTAATCCCAGCACTCGGGAGGCAGAGGCAGGCGGATCTCTGTGAGTTCGAGGCCAGCCTGGTCTCCAAAGCGAGTTCCAGGAAAGGCGCAAAGCTACACAGAGAAACCCTGTCTCGAAAAACCAAAAAAAAAGACTTCCCGGGCACCAGTCTGAATCGCTGCTCTACTGGATGCTGCTATGCATGTCCAGAAGCACAGAGTCTTCAGGCTCTACAGAAGTGAACACAGGTAGGGGGCGAAGTGACACAGCTCACTGAAGCATGTGGCTCTGCCAGGCCTTGCCCTACCCCCCATTCCCTCTTCCTTGCTAAACCATTAGATGACATTCCTAAAGCTAGCCACAAAGTCTATTCCCTTATTTGACCACTTCCTCCTGAGACTGACTACCAAGGTCCAGCTACCAAAGTATTGAAATCCAGCCATCAAAAGCCCCCTATGGCTCACCTAATTAACATACCCAATTAAAATTAAACGCCTCATCCTAACACAGGGGTCAAGAGGTGATTCACCCGCTGACCTCAAACTCAAGGTTATTCTCCGCTGATGAGATCTGCTCTTAGCCATCAAGAGCAGGGGTAACTTTATCTATGTATTTCAGTGCTTGAGTAGACTCCTCCGACCTGCACGCTTTGATGGCCCTCCTCTGGCTTTCCACACCACTTTGTATGGACGCCTCTCATGCTGGTGCTGAGACAGGTTAAATTCAAATCCTCTGGCCTGTGATTATCCCTTTCTCTCAATTTTGAACAACAGTTGTTTTGTTTTTGTTTTTGTTTTCGTTTTCTTTCTCAAGATTCTGCCTGTCTACTGCCCTATAAGTCATGCTGAGTGACAAAATAGATTTCCGTTTTCTATTGTTGACCATCAGAAGAATCACCATCTCACTAAAACCTACAACTTGTTTTAAGGTGTTGTGTGACAAAACATTTTCTAGGGAAGACTATAACACACACATCTGCTCACCTCAGATAGGGAACTGACAACAGATCATAACATGGATACCACCAAACTCCAACTTGTTGAGTTTTATTGGAGTTATGGACAGGAATATGGGCCAGTTACTTACAGAAGCAGAAATGGCTCAGAGACGGCTGCATCACCAAAGCCCACCTCAGCATGGCTCACGGCTCACAAAGCCAAGAACCTGTAGCACAGTGCACAGGCTACAGGAAGCTCAAAAGGTTGGAGAGTGTCCTTTCCTGGTGCCTCAGTTGGTCTAAACCTCTCCCAGGCAGCTCGACTGATTTCTGCTTCTTCCAGGCAGCTAGTCCAGTCTGAGAGACTCCTTTACTGGTTTTGCTTCCTCTCAGACGGGCTTTCAGTTTCTGTTGGTTGCTCTGGCAGGTCAGTTTCAGGGACTCTATGAAGGCTGTTTGAGTAGTTTACTTTCCTGCCTAAGGAGCTTCATTGCCTCAGCCTTGAAGGAAATTGTTAGACACACAACATGAGGCTTATGAGAGTTATGGAGAATGTTTTGAGAACTAGTTTTGGGTGCTTGGAGTGGTGTGGTTTGGTTTGGTTTGGTTTGACCAGAATCTGTCTGTATTACCTTTGGGATGAGGCTCCTGCTCCTCCTCTACCAGTAAAGGAAGTGTGTGGATGGAGTCCTGTATGTCTTGGCTTCTTTTGGTGTATGTTGCTTGTCTTTTGGTGTATCCTATCACTCTATGACTCTTCAAAGCTCTTCCTCTTTTAAGAAGATTCTTTTTCTGACAGTCGCCCTTCACCAGAGCACACAGACAACTTCTACTCTGCCATTTTACCCAGAACTCTCTCCTTTCTACAGTAGTATGTTACATAATTCTTAAGTCAACTATAATAATAGATTTAGATGATTTAACAGTAACATGTAACATGATATGGATGTCCCATGATTTCTGTAGTCCATTCAGTACCCTTTATGAAGCAGTTCACTTTATTTACACTATTTAAACAAAGGTAAAATAGTATTTGAACAAAGGGCTGACATTTGAGCCTATTTTCTCACATTTAAAGTACAACTATCACCTGACTAAAATTAACAAAGTGGGATAAATCTATGACACTCCCTGCAATGAAATGGGCACAAAACAAGTGACTCTTTCAAAGTCATCATTAATGAACTTTGTATGTGCTATAGACACATTCAAGGATAGCTTTATGACTTCTGTTGTGTATTTCCTCAAGGTAGAGAGTGATTTCTCTCCTAGCTTTCAGAGGTGGACCTAGTGACTGACTGCTAGCAAAGAGAAGGTGGCAGTGTGCTAGGATATCACGTTTAAGATTAGACCATAAAGAAATACTGTCACCTCCAGCTCAGACACATTCCTGGGCATTTATATTCATATTCCCTCTCCCTCTCCCCCTCCCCCCCTCCCCCTCCCTCTCCCCCTCTCCCTCTCTCTCTCTCCTTCCCTTCTTCCCATCCACTCACCCATCTACTCACCTACCCACTCACCCACTCTCACTGGTGAAAGCCCCAGTGCTTCCTTATAAGACACAGATAGTTTCTTGCAGAGACACCTTAAGCCTGTCAACAGCCACATGAGTGACCACTGAAAGCAAATCCTTCCCTGGGAGGACCTAAGATGACTGCAGCCAGGCAGATGCCTGATTACATTCTATAGAGAGACCAGAACCAAGCAGATGAGCCAACAGAGGCTTACTGATGCCCAAAAACTAAGATATGTTTAGAGTAGTTTGTTACCTGGCCAAAAAGAAACATCAGATAGATCACTGAGGAAAGGTTATTTGGTAATAATAATTGATCATATAAATTTGATATGATTATAATAGGCTTTTACCTTCTTCCTTTAAAATCAGTCAGACCAAATCCATAAAATAGAGGAACTCCTAAATAATCAAGTTTTCTCTGTTCTATCCACTTTTGAACTGCAAAGAAAAATTAAGAAGAAACATGATTTAGAAAGGTAGTTTTTACCTTTGTAGAGATGCAAAGACTTAATTATCTAACCAAAATAGTAAGTAGACCTAAGAAAATAAATACTTAATGAAAATAGATACACCCATCTCATGGTTTCAAACTTTTTTGTTTCCACTATAATTAGCACAAAATATTTGTTTTAAAACAAAATTAACAGTACCATAAAAGACATAGTCTTACAAAGTACATTGTTATCTCTCACTCAAAATGATTGGAAAGCAAATCATTTGCTCATAAGCCAGCTCAGTTTCCAAATGTAACTCAGGCTGACTACAAAGGAGAGGTACTTATCCCCCTACTGCCTTCATTTCAAAGTCTAAAGCCACGTTAGCCCAAACATACAAATGGAGCAGAAAAAGTACCTGAGTCTGAAATTAAAAGTTATTTACTCTGTGAAATAACTGTTTTGAATAAATTTAGTTTACAAAACAAATCATAATTGAATTATTTAATCCAGTTAAACAATCAGGTAGTTCAATCACCGTTCTCACTTCTCTCCCATGTGTTTCATGCTTACGACAGCTTTCCTGATAAAACAGTCAAATTTAATGGATTCTATTTGTCACTCTGACATAGCTGAAGCAGTTGGTGGAGACTATAGTCACAGTCTTCAGAAGCTTTATTAAGGAAAACAAAGTTAATTACTCAGGCCAGATCCATCATTCTTTCTCCTAAATAAGATATAAAGGACCCTGACCATTCTAGTCATCAGGACTCCTACAGCTCCCGCAGTGTTTCACCTCACTCTTACAGACTTCCTATTGTCCTTCATCTCTGCTTATAATCATATCCCGTTCAAATCTGCAACTGGTAGTTCTTATTTATGATATCCAGCTCCACATAACTTCCCAACATTCACCTTTCTAACATCTTCTTAAATATCTCAACATTCAATCATTACCAAACACCTTATTCCACACGTGTGTGTGTGTGTGTGTGTGTGTGTGTGTGTGTGTGTTCTACATACTTTAGTTTTGTCACTATATGCTTTCTATCTAAATGCATCTTTATAAAAGAAATAATTTCATTCTACAATCTTTTTTGCTTAGAGAACTCTTGATAATTCCACAAGTCAGCATGTTATGTAAAGCAGTAGAAAAACTGACTTAAAATATATAACCCGTTATGTGTGCCATACCAAGATGTGTATACCATCTGTCTTGCTTTTATATGTTATCACAGTTAAGTATATCACTTTACAATAAAATTTCATATGGAAAAGAATTTTCCAGAAGGCCAGAAAAAGACCAAAATATTAACCCTCACTTTAGCAAGCTCATACATGGTGTAGCTGCTTAGATATTTTTACTTACTATATTCTCTTTTTGCTGCTCTCTGATAAAATTTAAGTTCTGAAAATAATGGGCCATTCTCTTGATATTCCTATGAAAGAAATATAATAATTAATTTTAATAATTTTAATAGAAATTATCCTAAAGATAAAACAAATTGTACTTCAACTGTGAAAATATGAGCATCCACATATAAAATACATCATAGTTACAGAGTTCTTCATCAAACAAGTACCAGATTCCTACTAAAAAAAAAAAACAAAACTAAATACACTTGAAAAGTCTCATTTTAGAGAACATATTGTACTGCTATCCCAATATAGTCTTACACATGAAAGAAGTCTTCTGCAAAGATCTTCTTAGAAGCAATGAGAACTGTATACATAAATAAGCACTGGCTATACACCAGTATGTCTTCAGGGCAGGCACACTGGGAAGTACGGTGGGGTCCCTAACACATGATTGCTTCATTAACTGTCCCCTACATGTCTTTCATTGTTCTATGCCCTGGGGACACTGACGGAATCCTAGGCCTTACCTTAGAGACCTTACTACCTAAAAGAGTGAAGGAGAAAATGTTTTTGTTGTTGTTGTTTTTATGAGAATAAAGCATAGTGAAGAAAAAAGTCAGAAATACAGGACTACAAATGTAAGAACAACACTTACCACTTTTATTACATGTCTTGCATCTTTACTTGGTTTATTTGTGGGAAAAGCTGCAGAAAAAAAGAAAAGTGGAAAATAATAGTTATTCTAAATCACTGAGTATCTACCAAATCACAGAGAGATGCTAGATATAAGTACATGAACTAGATTATCCCCAAACCTCTTATAACTGTGGCACCATCTCCACTTTACAAAAGGTCCGGCTGAGGTTGGGGAAATGGAATAAATTTCTCACTAAGAAAAATAGATTGAGGTCTAAAACTCATCTGTCTGACACAGAACACATTACTTATCATATTCTATATTCTATATTCATGCATTCAGATATAAGAAATGACCAGATAACATTAATCACATGATCCAAGTGCAGAGGAAGGTAAGAAAGCTAAAACAGATGAGATTAAGCATGTTCAGGTTGTTCCAAGGATATAGATCTCATATCCATGCCAGGGTAGGCTTCTCAAGCTGCCCAAATGACCCATTTTCCTGTAAGAAGTCCCTCATCCATGCTTCTATAAGTAACACCAATAAACTCATTGGTCTGCTAAACTAGTTTTGGGTGGAATCTTCCCCTAGTTCTGTCCCTGGCATCATATCTGAGATTTCCCCAGGAAGTAGCATAGTATACATAATGTATGAACAAAACCAGAGATAACAGAGAGGAACAATTGCAATGGATGATAATATAGACAACTAATACTGATCTGTCTGTGGGGAAATCCTGATATGGCTGCCTTTCCCCACATTGCTATGGGATGTCTCTCTGTATACTGTGAATGTGTGCTGCTCCCATTGGTTAATAAATAAAGCTGCATTGGTCTATGGCAGGGCAGGATGGAGCCAGGCGGAAAAATCCAAGAGAGCCAGTGAAAGGAAAAAGGAGAGTAAAGGAGATGCCAAACCGCTGTCCAAGGAGAAACTTGTTATGGGATGCAGGTAAAGCCTCGGAACACGTGGTGATACATAGATTAATAGTTATGGGTTGAGTTAAGTTATAAGAGCTAGCTTATAAGAAGCCTGAGCCATAGGCCATATAATTTGCAATTAATGTTAAGCCTCTGATTGATTATTTTATAAGCGGCTGTGGGACCAGAGAACCTTATGGCTACATCACCTTATGTGGCATGATGGCACTTCCCCCTGTAATGGTAGTTGCATGTCCCCTGCTATATTTGGTAAGACAAGCAAGCAAGCCTGACCAATCTGAGGAGTGAGAGTTCTTGGGAGGAACTTGGTATGGTGTGGCATGCCTCCTTGACGAATAGGGTCTGTCCAATGCCCTCAAACCACCAATGGACCTGAGAACATACAGTAATCCTTTGAAACCAGCATGTATGGGAGGGATTCTAAGCCAGATACAATAAAACAACTGAAGCTGACCTGTCTGCCCAGAAAGAACTGGTCCAAGTGGGGGGGGGGGGGGGGGGAATGTGGATGCTACTTTAATGTGGTAGGAAAGGGGCAGGGGTGAATTGAAGTATTGAGCATTAAGTGTTGGATCCCCTTTTGGGGATCCAAACTTGGACTCCTGGGGATAAACAGTACATTAGAAGAAAGAGTGAGATGCTGAAAATGTTCTTCTGGTCTAGCCTCTACACAGAGGAAGGGAAAAGTCCATGATTCTGCATCCACATGGGGGCCTTAACCATGGCCCAGTAGAGGAAACTATAATCCTCACAGATACTCTTCACCTTAACTATGAATAGGAAAGAGGTTTAACTAGGAAATGAAGGAGTCCATTCCCAAGCCTGAATCATGAGGCTATTGAACATAGGATGGATGAGGTCAGTCTGAGTGATATGGTAAAACAAAAAAATATGAAACTTCCCATCCCTTCTTGAAACCAAGGCTGCACAAACATGCAAAATCGGTCCCTGATGGACTGGCTCATATGAGCCATTAGCCACTTGCTTCTCACTGGCTGAAGTTACCATGAGCATCACTAACTGGAAAACACAAGAGGACAAGCATCCCTGAAGGAACTGGGAGTGTGAGAGGCAGTGTTTGCTGCCTCATCCACTGAGCTAACAGAACTATGTCCACAGGAGAGTCAAGAAAGAGACGGATCCAGTAGGGACCTGGCAACTGGTATGGGCTTTTGGGGACTTCGCTGAACTCCATGGTGAGAAGTGATCTTAAGAAGCCAGGAGAGGCTCTGGCACATCACAGGGATTCAGACAAGCATGGAGATAAATTGGGATTACAGGGTCTGAAGCACTCGTCCAGGTTATTCCAGGGAAATGAGGCGGCATTTGTGTCAAGGCAGAGCTCTTCGGGGAAAAACTTCTGACAGAAAACCAAACTCTGTCCAAGTAAGCATCCAGAAATTTTGAAAGCCTGAGCAGGAAGGGCGAGAGGCCATAAGGGATCAGAACAATGCAGGTGACAAAGCTGTGCTTGTCTCCAAGTGGGGACTAATCCCTCAGAGTACTGGTGGACTTTCTCCCTAAAGGAAGGAAAAATGAGGGTGCAGATTGTTCTTTCAACCCCGAGTCTGTATAACAGCCAGGTGCGGCCAATGGAGAAGCAACAGCTTGGGGTGGGAGAGGTGTTTGGAGCCTATTAGAATCAGGGAGTCACTCCGGCATCTCACAAGAATGTGTCCCTGCCCTCTACTCTTCCCTTGGCCTTCAGCTGAGCCAAGCAATACAAGCTGACCCTGCTGACGCCATCGGGGCAGGAAGATACACAGCAACCTGGCAAAGTGTCCCAGGACGAGGAACCAGAAAGCTCACAGAGAAGGACAATGAGCACAGGGACTGAATGTACTAGTAGCTTTCATGTAAGAAACTGCGCCCGGCATTACTCTTTTGCGAAATCATCTAATACAAGCTAGGGTACACTTTCATGCCTTATTGCATCTTGCTAACTTCTTAAAAGATATCTCCCCTGCTGCCAAGTCACAGAACCACTAAGCACTTGGTTGGAATGCACGGCAGAGACTGGAGAGAATCTGCTGCCCTATGTACAAAGGTTCCATTACAGATTGTGCAAGACTAACCTCTGAATACCTTAAAGATTTAGAAAAGCATCTAGAACTGTTCGGGCAGTAGTAACAACTACTCGGTGGTAGGAAAAGGCCTCAGTGGCACTTCTCAATGCCAGAAGGTTGCTGAATGAAACTCCAGTGCTTAGGGCAGGCTACCTCCCTAGGAGTTATTGGCTAGGGACCCCCTGAGGCTCTAAAAACCATAAAGGTTCTTGCTATTTATACTGATTACATACGAAAAGTCCATAGTAAGTCCCTATTGATGAAGAAGCTGTGTGCTCTGTTGAAGAATGTAGAGAAATCACAGAGCTGGAAATTTCCCCACTGGCTGGTTTCATAGTGCCAGAAGGTGCTATCCGGGCTGCTGCCACAGCACTGTCCCCAGCAGTCCTGAGGTAAATACTTAGCATGCTATAACACCTACATGCTAGAAGGGCAAGATGTAATCAGCAGGACAACATAGGTGTAAGTTGACTAGATTTAGGTCCACTTCACAGGAGCAAAAGTCCATGGCTGAGAAAGTCAAAGGCCCCAGCAGGAAAGCAATTCTTATTTTCTTAAATGCATGCAATGCACCTCCTAAACTGCCTTCACAACTTTTTTGTTTACATCCACAAAATACTGCAGTCAGCCTCAATCATAATGGGGAACTCCTTGCGCAGTGGCTGCTGCAGAATCATAATAGGTTAAGCTGAATGTGGCTGTAATGACCCGAGGAGGGAGCAGCGCGGTGGCTGCTGCAGAATCATAATAGGTTAAGCTGAATGTGGCTGTAATGACCCGAGGAGGGAGCAGAGTGTTGTGTAACTACTGCCACCCAACTCAAGCATTCTTTCCCGGAAGAAGGAAGCCTGCAAGCAGGAAACAGTTGCTAGGGGAGATGTGCGTCAGTGGCACTGCTGCAAAACCGGCAGGGAGCTCCAGGAACAAAGCTTTCGGGACGTCATCAATATTATGGTAGACTTGACAGTGACAGAGCTGCCCCAGGGTGACTCAGACTCTTGAAAGCACCTCCAACAAAGCCACTGGTCCATCAAGCCAGAATGAGGTGGAATCATCTATTTGTCTGTCAGTGTTTTCCGTCTGTATCAATAATAATTAAACCTTTGAAAAGTCCAGAGTTCACATATTAGAACAAATCAATCCCCTCTTTTACACTGTCTCAATGATTACAAGATTATTCTGTCTTCAAATGCTAATGAGTACACATTTTAGAGGCCTAAAATTCTGTCAGTCTTTTATTTAGTCCTTCACTCACCAGTTAGCTAATCCTTGTCAAGAAGCTAGAATATGCCAGGTACTGAGTTAAGTATTTGGACAAATTCAA
The DNA here is from genome assembly GCF_049852395.1 of Peromyscus maniculatus bairdii. Classification (NCBI taxonomy): domain Eukaryota; kingdom Metazoa; phylum Chordata; class Mammalia; order Rodentia; family Cricetidae; genus Peromyscus; species Peromyscus maniculatus. The sequence continues at coordinate 28,732,933 of NC_134861.1, forward strand.
AGAGAAGGAAATAACCGGGGTGGGACTAGTAGTGAACACAATGAAAATTGTCATCATGACCACGAACATCAAATTCTGCACATATTTTGTCTGTCCTGTTCAACATGACAACTTCCCCAGTCATATCTCCAGCCCTTAAACAGACCACCTACAGAGGCCTTTCTTCCACCTCTGCCTCTGTCCCCAGAGGACTTTGCAGCTTTTTGAGACCCAGACTTCCTCCCTGATTCCATCCATCCCTTTGTATCAGCCACCAATACCCTGAGGCACTCTCTACCTGAGAACCCTCTAGCATGGCAACCTGGGGGTCAGGTAGGTGATGTCACTGTCCTTCCTGTCTGCCCTGCAGGGTCTTGCCTCCCTCTCCATGGATTCCCTAAGGAATCCAGAGATGCTCCTGGGAGGCCCAAGCTTTCTCCTCCTACAGAAGCTCTCAGGCAACCTCTCCCTTCTAGTCCACCACTATTCCTCCTGTTAGCCCTTAATACCTAAAAACACACTCTGCCTGGTGACTCAGAAGCACGCCATACCAGGCAAGCCACACCCAACACACTCTTCAAAGAACCAGAAAAGCCAACAGAAACCAGGGAACTGAAAACCCACCCAAAAAACAAGATCATATATCAACACCTAGAATTCTAATATTCCCAAACCAAGATGCCCAGACACCGGTGTAAAAGCACAGTAACAGTGCGAACAGGACATCTCCACTAGAACCCAGCAACTCTACTAGAGTGGACTCTGACAAAGGCAACACAGCTGAAATACAGACAGGGGCTTCCACAGCCCTTATGAATAAAGACCTTAAAGACAATGTTAGTGAATCTGTTAATGGTCTATGAAATACAGACAGTGGAATAGAGGGAATAAAACAGAAATAGGATAACTAAAGAAAATGCAAACTGAGGTAAAACTGGAAATGGAAAAGTTAGGAAGTCAAACAAAAACCTCATGGTAACCCTCACCCAAAGAATTCAAGGGATAGAAGATAGAATCTCAAGCACTGAAGACAAAATAGAAGAAATGGATACCTCAGCCAAAGAAAATGTTAAATGTAAAAATTCCATGCAAAAACCACCCAGGAAATCTGAAACACTAGGAAAAAAATCCAATTTACAAATAATAGGAATAGAGAAAGGAGAAGAAACCCAGGCAAAAGGCACAGATAATTTTTCAGCAAAATCATTGAAAAAAAATTCCCCTAACCTAAAAAAATTAGATGCCTTCCCGGAACAAGAAACATATGTAACACCAAATAGGCTGTACTAGAAAAGAATTTATTCTCAGCATATAAATCAAAACACTGAACATTCAGAATGAAGAAAGAACATTAAAAGCTGCAAGGGAAAACACCGTGTAACATATAAAGGCAGACCTTTTAGAATAACACCTGACTTCTCAATGGAGAATCTAAAAGCCAGAAGGACCTGAACAGATGTGCTCCAGACTCTAAAGGATCACAGCTACCAGCACAGAACACTCGCCAAAACCTTTAGTCATAATTAATGGAGAAAAAAAAAGACATTCCGTGTTAAAAATAAAATGCAGATAGAAGTATCTATCTGCAAATCCAGCTCTACAGAAGGAAAACATTAATGAGAAAAGATGAACCACAGCCAAGAAAACACAAGGAATAAATAATCACAGACTAGCAAATATAAAGGAAGGGATGTTGGGGAAGCCTACACCATGAAAAAGAAATAGATCAACAAACACTCTTCATTGATAACTCTCAGCATCAATGATGTAACTTCCAATAATAAGACACAGACTAACAGAATGGATTTGAAAACAGGATCTATCTTTTTCCTGCATCAAAGAAACACATCTCAACATTAAGGATAGACATCATCTCAAGTAAATGTATAGAAAAGATATTCCAAGCAAACTGACCCAAGAAGCAAGCTGGTGTAGCCATACTAATATCTGACAAAATAGACTTCAAACAAAAACTAATCAGATATTACATACTCATCAAAGGAAAACTCCACCAAGATGTTCTAAACATCTAAACACCAAACACAAGAGAACCTAAGTTCATAAGGGGAAAAAAACTACAGTTAAAATCACATGTTGATCCTGACACAGTGATGGTGGGTGACTTCAATACCCCACTCTCACCAATGTATCACCCACAGGTCATCCAGACAAAAACTAAACAGAGAGATGCTGGAGCTAAACGATATCATATATCAAATGTACCTAGCAGATATTTACAGAACATTTTACCCAAACACAAAAGAATATTGCTTCTTCTCAACAGCTCACGGAATTTTCTCCAAAATTGACCACATACTTAGACACAAAGCAAGTTTCAACAGACACAAGAAAACTGAAATAACACCCTGCATCCTATCAGACCACCATAGATTAAAGCTGGATACCAACAACAATAGAAACAACAGAAAGCTTATAAACTCATGGAAACTGAACTACCAAATGAAGAATATGTATTAGTTAGTGTTTCTATTGCTGTGAAGAGACACCATGATCACAGTAACTCTTATAAAGGAAGATATTTAATTAGATAGTTTACAGTTTCAGAGGTTTAGTCCATTATCATCATGGTGGGACATGGCAGCATGAGGCAGACATGGTGCTGAAAAAGAAGCTGAGAGTCCTACATCTTGACTCACAGGCAAAAGGAAGTGGCCTGCAGCACTGGATGTGACTTGAGCATATATGAGACCTCAAAATCCACACGAACAGTGACACACTTCCATCAACAAGGCCATATGGACTCCAACAAAGCCACACATCCTAATAGTGACCCAGCCTATGAGCTTATGTGGCTAATTACATTCAAACTACCATATCCTATTCCCTGGCCCCCATAAGCTTGTAATAATATCACAATGCAAAATGCATTTAGTTCAACTTCAAAAGTATGCATAGTCTAGCACATTCTCAACAATGTTTAAAAGCCCAAACTTCATAGTCTCTTCTAAGATTCATGCAGTCTCTTAACTGTAATCCCCTATAAAACTAAAATCAAAAAACAGATCACATACTTCCAACATATAATGGCACAGGATATATACTACCATTCAAAAATGTAGGGAAGGGAGTATGGTGAGGAAATACTGGACCAAAGCAAGACCAAAAACCAGCTGGTCAAACTCCAAACTCTACATCTCCATGTCTGATGTCCAAGTGCTCTTCAGATCTCCAACTATGTTCAGCTCTGTTGACTGCAACACACTTCTCTCTCTTGGGCTGGTTCCACTTCCTGTGAGCAGCTTTTCTCAGCAGCTATCCCACAACTCTGGCATCTCCAACATTTTGGGGTCTTCCAGGCAATCCAGGCTTCAACTTCACAGCTTCACATAACAGCCTCTCTAGGGACACCCTGACACCTGCCTAGCCTCAGCACCTCTCCTTAGTCGCAATGGTAAATTCCATGGCCCCTTTCTTCTGTCATTAACTCCAGAACCACATGGCCAAAGCTGCCAAGTTCTGCTGCTTGCTGAGAATGGAACATGGCTCCTTCATTCAATTACATCTTCACCAGCTGTTTATCTCCTTGAACACAGGACTGAGCTCCATTCCACTTCCTGGTGCTCCTTTTCTCCTCAAATTGTATATTTTGTATTTTTCCTTGCTCAGCTTGCTCCTTTCCACTATAAATCTTCAGGAGAGTCAATACTAGTAACCGTACAAGACTCTATACTAGGCTGTTTTGAGATTTCCTTAGCTAATACAATCAATCCAAAACTCTTCACTTTAGCCTCAGACAATCTTTTCAGACAAGGGCAAAAAAAACAGCCACATTCTTCAATTCTTCATCAAAATATCACAAAAATCATCTCTAGGCAACACACTAAAATTCTTCTCCTCTGAAACCCATTGAGCCAGCCCCCAACAGGTGCATCAAATCACATTCAGCACCACTGTCTTCCATGTTCCTAATGGTATGGGCCCATTAAGCATCACTTAAAGCACTCAACTGCTTTTCTAATCCACTGTCCCAAGGTATATATCCCTTCAAACAAAAGCACACTCAGGACTATCACAGTAATACCCCAGTTCCTAGTACCAAATTCTGTCTGAGTTAAGCTTTCTATTGCTGTGAAGAGACACCATGACCACAGTGACTCTTATAAAGGAAAACATTTAATTGGGGTGGTTCATTTACACTTTCAAAAGTTTAGTCCATTATCAACATGGCAGGAAGCAAGGCAGCATGCAGGCACATATGGTTCTGGAGAAGGAGCTGAGAGTACTCACAACTTGATCTGAAGGCAACAGGAAGTGAACTGAGTCACTGGGCATAGCTTGAGCATATGTGAAACTTCAAAGTCAGTCTCCACAATGACAAACTTCCTCAACAAAGCCACACCTACTCATAGCGCCACTCCCTATAGACTTATGGGGGCCAATTACATTCAAACTACCACAAGACAAAAATTAAAAACATTTTAGAATTGAATTAAAATGAATACACACAGATGCAAGCTTATGGGACACAATGAAGGCAGTTCTAAGAAGTAAGTTCATAACACTGAGTGCCTACATAAAAAATTGGAGAGCTCATATTAATAATTTAACAACACACATACAAGCAATAGAACAAGAAAAATCACCCAAAGGTGTTATATATCACACCAGCAAGAAATAATCAAACTGATACCAATAAAGTAGAAACAAAACAAAACACAAAGAATCAACAAAACAGAGCTGATTCTTTGAGAAAAATCAATAAGATCAACAAACCCTTAGCCAAATTAACTTAAAGATGGAGAGTGAAGATCCAAATTGGTAAAATTAGAGATGAAAAGGGAGACATAACAACAGACACCAAAGAAATCCAGAGATCATGAGCGTACTTCAAAAATTTGCACTACACCAAATTGGAAAACCTAAAAGAAATAGATAATCTGGCTGGGCAGTGGTGGCACTTGCCTTTAATCCCAGCACTCAGGAGGCAGAGACAGGCAAATCTCTGTGAGTTCAAGGTACAAAGTGAATTCCAGGACAGGCTCCAAAGCTACACTGAGAAACCCTGTTTCGAAACCGCCCCCCCCCCAAAAAAATAGATAATCTGTTTGATATATACCACCTACCAAAGATAAATCTAAATCAGGTAAGCAATCTAAACAGACCTTTAACTCCTAATGAAGTAGAAGCAGTCATTAAAAGTATCCTAACCAAAAAAAGGAGAGGGCCAGATAAATTCAATGCAGAATTCTACTAGATGTTCAAAGACAAGTTAATACCAATAATCCTCAAATTATTCCCTAACATTGAAACATAAGGAACATTGCCTAATTCTTTTTATAAGGCCACAATTACCCTGATACTAAAACCTCATAAAGACTTAACGAAGAAAGGTAATTACAGACCAATCTCCCTTATGAACATAAATGCAAAAATACTCAATAAAATACTTGCAAACAAAATTCAAGAACATTTCAAAAGGATTATCAACCATGTTCAAGTGGGTTTCATACCAGCGATGCAGAGATGGTTCAACATACTTAAATCGATAAATGTAATACATCACATAAACAAACTGAAAGACAAAAACCACAAGATCAACTCATTAGATACAGAAAAGGCAAAATCCAACACCTTGATGATAAAGGTCCTGGAATACAAGAGACAGATTTCAACATACTAAAGGCTATTTACAACACACACACAGCCAACATCAACCTAAATGGAGAAAAATTCAAAGCAATTCCACTAAAATTAGGAACAAAATAAGACTACCCACTCTGCACATATCTATTCAATATAATACTTGAAATCTTAGCTAGAGCAATACAACAACTGAAGATCAAAGGAACATAATAGGAAAAGAAGTGAAAATATCCTTATTCACAGATGATACAACTGTATACATAAATGACTCTAAAAATTCCACCAGGAAACTACTAAGCTGATACTTTCAGCAAAATAGCAGGATACAAAATTAACTCATAAAAATCAGTAGCCCTCCTATATGACAAACAGACTGAGAAAGAATTCAGGGAAGCAATACCTTTCATAATAGTCCCCCCACCTCACCTGTGAAATAAAATATTTTATGGTAACTCTAACCAGGCAAGTGAAAAACTTGTATAATAAAATTTTAAGAAATTTAAGAAGATATCAAAAGCTCACACTGCACAAGGCATCTCACACAGGAGATTCATTGGGAAGGAAGAGCCCAGGAGGGTGGCTGCCTCTGCTTAGGCAACAAGCAGCAGAGAGAACTGAGCCAAAGATCTCCAGGCCTGATTCTGGTGGGATTTTTGTGGCCTGATCTCGGGGCAAGCTTATGGATTGGTGGGATTCTGTTTCTTGGCCCTGGTCGTGGACTCGGGGTCATGTCAGGAGCAAGGTGTTCTTTCCTTGGCCCTTTTACCCTACAAAGTCAGTTTCCTTTCTTGCCTTTTGTTTAAAAGTAAATGACCACAACAGCAATTAAGTCTTTTAAGCCTTTAGTAGAATGTAAGAAGCTGAAAAGTACAGAAGAACATGGGGATTTCTCTTAGATAAATAGCTTATGTTACCACTGGGGGGAGAATCCAGCCTGTTGAAGATCTGAGTCCTGGGTGATTTCAATCTGTGTGTTCCCACTACTATGTAATCTGAATCTTCTTTCCCATTGCTTCATATGAACATAATCATGTGTTCACACACACTGGAGACATCTCCATACCTATCATGATATAGCAATACAACAGCCTTCCTGAACTTCTAAGGCAAATTATATTAGAGCACCTCAGTCTAAAATCAACTGCCCAGGTCCTTAGAGACACATATTTTACACACACAAGCACTATTCCACTTACATTAGAATAATCAGTTACATTAGAATATCTGCTTTTAATTATAGGCCAAACCTACTCTAGATATTAAAACGACAGCAAAAATATATATATATATATCCATAGTATCTACTTTTGTTGTCTGGTTAAAAAAAATCAGATATTCATCAACTACTGATATAAGTACAATATTGCAAATGAAGAATAAAGGCAAACAACGACATTGACAGAAACTGTATTTAACACCTCTGATATGTGAATACGCTCAGAACTAATGATATCTTACAGCTCTTGTCCAGTACGTAACAGCTAAACATAACTGTCACTGCTTGTGCATGAACTCAGTCCTACAAGTCCTTTTTTCAATTATTGATCTTGCATATTGATGGCAGTTTTACACAATAAATTTGTCATTGAATTGGTGTTAACAAAAATTGAATTGGCATTAACTAAAATTATTACACATGTAGAAAAATTGATGAGCCCAGAAATAGAACAGTGGAAGGAAAATTTGAAATTAGTTGGGGGAATGTTATCACAACATGACTGTGATAACTGAGTACTCCATGAATTGCCTAAATGACTATTTTTAAAGTATTTTGTCAAACTTTAATGGAAAGCATTGAATATTACATCTATAGCAGGTCCCACAAAAACATAAGAGAAATTACTCAAGAGGAAAATAATGATTTTGAACTGTGTTAGCATCTAACATGACTTCAACACACACACATGAAATAATGATGAACATTATTTGATAAAATTTAAAGAATCTTTATGAATTTAAATAGACTAAGTTCATCAGGTAAAATAAGAAAAGACCATGATATTAAAACTGAGATTAATTCATAGTATTGATAAAACACAAACGTAAGCTTGGTGATGGTAAACTGCTAAGTTAAACAGATGACAGACAATAAACTAATACACCAAAACTAACTGAAATAACAAAGAAAGCTACAACATGGCATTTCGAAACTAAAGAAACTGAGGGAAGAATTATTAGCTAACATCCCAATCATGAAAGAAACTACAAAATAAAACAATATAACTTGAAAATATATAACAATAGTTTTAAATTATATAAATCAATCAACAACTAGCAGAACTATAGGGAAAAACAAGTGACAAAACAGTGGAAAATATTAATGGCATTCAATAACGTACAAGGAAACAGACAAAACAGAACCAAATTGTACAGCTCACCATCTCTCTAAAAGCTAGACTTAAAAACAGTAAAGAACACACACTCTCTTCAACAATGTATAAAATATTACTTTTAAACTGTCCAAACTTGTATCTGGGAAATAACTACCTTCTTCAATTCCTTTTTTTATTTAAAATAAAAAATTTTCATGTAGTATTTTCTCCCTGCAACTCTTCCCAGAGCCTTCATACCTCCCTACCCACCCAACTTTGCAAACTCTCTCTCAAAAACAAAACAAAACAACAAAAGAAACCTTAAAGGTCAAAACAAACTAATAAAAACCCAATAAAACAAAAAATACTCAAAAAACAAAACACACACACACACACACACACACACACACACACACACACACACACGGAGCCTGTTTTCTCCTGGCTTACTCTTCCTGGACATGAGGACTGTCCTGGAGTATAGATATATACACAATAGCACTGTACTGGAGAAAACAGATTGTCCCTGTCCCAATGGGTATCAATTATAAATAGCTTCTTGGTTAGGGGTAGAATTTGTGTCCAGTTCCTCTTCCCCGTGCTGTCCATTGAACACGGGGAAATCAAGCAGGTGACCAACTAGAAGCATCACCAACACTAACTAGTATTGTGGTGCTGGAAGGTAAACTCTGTACGTTACCAGGAGAGAAAAGCAATTATCACTACCACCCAACTACAAACCCTGACCTACAACAGTGACCTGCATGCAAGATACACTGGTCCAATAGTGACATAAATGTTACAGGAAGAACCAACCACCCTTTGGTTGGATTTGAGGCCATCTATAACATAAAACCCATTCCTGATACTACTAATGTGACTAGTACCTGGGACTAGATAGGTTATGGATTCCGGGGGAAAACTTACACTATTATCTGCTAAAAGAATAAAGCAATGAAATGACCCTTACTGACATAAAATTATACCACAGATCAGTGCATCACTCAACCCTCATCAGAGAGGACTCCTCTTGTACTAGCTAGTAATTAACAGAGACCCACAATGAAACAATGTGAAGAGTGAGAGACTTTAAAGCACTCATCTCTAAATGTATTGTCTTCAACAAACCCCTCCCCTCAGGGACCAAAGACCTATGAAGAAAGAGGAGAGGGGTGGGGAGAAATTGAAAGGGCCAGAAGTAGTGGATGACTCCAAAGTAACAGTGTCTTCCAGACACAACAGGACTGTGGAACAAATGAACTCAGAAACTGTGACAGCAAGTACAATTGCCTAAGTTGACAAAATAATTCTTAAAAACATTAAGCCATATTATCTGACCACAATAAAAGTTCCCTAAGGAAATGGGAAAGCATAATAAATAGTGAACATATATCAAAACTAATTGGAATACACTTAAAATGATTATTGTCTTTCTTTGCCAGGGTGTAAACCAAACAATAGAAATAGTTCTTCTTTATTCAGTTGTGTTTCAAGAACTAGGTTAGGACCCAGCCACATTCATTGACTATTTAATAGATATGCTAATGGATGGATACTGTACTTGGAAATTTATAGCATGAAACATTTTTACTTAAAAAAATAGAATGAGTGAGTTGAATGGCCAACTTAACTTAGAAAACTAAAGATATAAGCAGAAATTAATAAAATCAAACTTGAAAAGACTGAACTCCCCAAGTATAGTCTCCATGTAGTAATGGGCATATCTGAGACACACATTATGATTTCTAATGCCATTCCTGATTAAATGAACCAGGACTGCTTAGAGAAATGGCTGACTCCAATGAAGGGCCAAGAAAAGCAAGATAAGGCACTTAAGCTATAAAATACATGTTAGTAATGAATTTTAACCCAGAGAAAAACATCCATTGACCACAATGATGTAAGTAATTGAATAAACAAATAAGGAAGATAAGGCAGTTCTTTCTTTTGAGTGAAATTCAGTTAATAAATGTAGAAGAAACCATAAAAATGCAAAGACAATTTTAGTAAACTTCACAATAATGACCATGGTAAGCAAAAGTCATCAATGAAGGTTAAAATTAACAGGTAAGTGGATGAAGAGAACCAAGTGTCAGCATCTCCCGCTACAATATACTGGTTGTAAATGGAGACTCGTGGCCCTAAGTGAGGGACCTGCAAGAAAGCATCAGGCGGCTATCAGATCCAGCTGAGAAGAAACAGCATAAAGAACAAAGTTGTAAGGCCATCCTTCTGCTTGAAGCACAGAAACAGTTAGGGAATTAATAGAAATCAGACCAATTCTCTTGCAAGACGAAGAAGGGACAGTTATGTGTGGCGCTGTTGACCTTATTCTTGTAGCGGAAGAACAGATGTCTCTATAGAGCACCAGGACCATGCAAGAGACTTCAATATATTTAATTTTCACACTGAGTTTTTCAACAGGCCTAGCAGCTCTGGAGAGCAGCCAAAAGGAATGTGAAAGGGTGGGTGAAGTACTCCATGCATTATTCTGGTCTCTTTCCTTTGAGGGCACCTTAATAGTTTAAGAGTAGTTACTTCTTTGAACCAAATTAAGACTTTTTTTAATTCCTTCTGTACAATCCCCAAAGCATGCTGAAAAGAGAATAGGAAATGGCCTGATCTTCTCTAAGAGGAGGAATGACTCTCCCAGTAAGACTGAAATAAGGGATAAAATGCTTCAGATAGGAATTTCACTCGCTCAAGATGAGCGACCAGACACAGACCAGACACAAAAGAACTTGTGTGGGGCAACTGAGAGTCAATGAATTGATAGAGTGGTCCAGGCTTGACTTACCTAGTATTTGTCCCCTGCATTTCTAGACTTCTGAAGTCTACAAACTAAACACCAAGCAATATCTTCAAAGACAAGGGCAAATGTACTAGGTTCCTAACTGATAGAAAGACAGAAGAATCACTGGACACTGTGCATGTGTGTGTGTGTGTCCTCCCAGATAATCAAAAATCAAGAAGTTGAGGTGGGAACCACTGGAACTCTCTCAAGTCTGAGAGCAGACTGAACAGCACTGCAAGACTTAGTCTCAATAAAAAGACCAAAGAGTTTACTCAGCATTAAAAAATAACTGTTATTGTATTATCTGGGATTTAAGATTTAAAAAAAAAAAAATGGTACTAGGACAACCAGCAAAGTGTAAGAGCCACAAATCAGTTGAATTGTATCATAGCTGATGACTAGGGTACTGTCATCAGGGTTTTCTAAGACTGGGAAAACTGAGTAACTGGTGTAGACTGTACATAGGAACTCTTTTCTTACAAGCCTTTTATAAATCTGAAATCGAAAAATCAAAATTGTTGCAATTTTTTCCTTTTTTGTGTGTGTTTCAAGACAGGGTTTCTCTGTGTAACAGCTCAGGCTGTCCTGGAACTCGCTTTATACAAAAATTGTTCTTTAAAATTTAAAAAAAAAAAGTGAGAATTTGTTGCAGAATATTCCTGTATACTCTGTGAAATGTATTGCTGTGAGTAGTACAATAAAAAGCTGAACAGCCAACAGCTGGGCAGGAGGAATAGGTGGGACTTCAGGGCAGAGGGAGCTCTGGGAAGAAGAAGGCAGAGTCACCAACCAGATTGGAGGAAGCAGCATGGGCAGTACAGATGAGGTAACGAGCCACGTGACACAATGTAGATTAAAATAAACGGATTAAATTAAGTTATAAGAGATAGTGGGACAAGCCTAAGCTAAGGCTGAGCTTTTATAATTAATAAACAGTCTCTGTGTCATTATTTAGGAGCTGACAGTCCTGACGAGAAAGTTTGTCTACAAAAACTCTCTTAGCAAAATTATTCAAAAAAGAAAAGAAAAACAAGATGTCAGGAAGAGATATAGAAAAAAGGTAATCTTATACCATAAACACCATCACCAAATGTTGAAATGGAGAATGACAGTCACAAACAATTTTCCAAAAGCACTTCAGAGAGTAAAAGTTAAAAATGTAGAAATTAACAATTAAAAGATTAACCAGACAGAGGAGCCATTCAACTTTTAGCCCTGTCCGTGAAAGTGGCTGGAGAACTTGTGCATACAGAACAGACGGGAGGTACTGAAGATGCAACTCTGGCTTCCTCTCCCACCCAGCTGAAGAGCTCAGAAGAAAACGCTTGAGCAGTCTGAGAAGTTGGCACAGCAGCTCTTCTTAGAACCGAAAGAGAACTCACCCTTTAGGTTACAGGGCAAACCACTACCTGATAAGCAGAAAAGCAAGCAAGGAACCATATTAGGTTCTCATAGTGAAGAACCAAGAAAAATGTCCTGGTTACATTACAGCAAGGAAAACTCTCAAGCCAGAGCCCAACCAAGTAAGAAGGAAATGGCAAGATCTAAACACTGGCCTTCCCATTTCAAATGAACTGGGTAGTGGGAGTTAATGGACACTGATGAAGGATGAATCCCAGAGGTACAGACAGCACCACTGATCAGTTAATTTAACTGGCATTTAGAGAATGCTGTGCCCAAACCTATGGTGGTGGTGCACGCCTTTAATCCCAGCGCTCAGGAGGCAGAGGCAGGGTGATCTCTATGAGTTCAAGGCCAGCCTAATCTACAGAATGAGTTACAGGACAGCCAGAGCTACACAAAGAAACCCTGTCTTGATTTTAAAAAAAATAATAATAATTTTAAAAAGGGAAAGAAAAGAGAATGCTGTATCCAGCAAGCAAAGAATTCACATTCCTCTCAAGCTCATACATATATGCACCAAGACAGATCATATATGGGGCCAAAAAAGTACACGTTGTCAAACTTAAAAGAATAAAAATGACACAAAATGTATTCTCAGACCACAGAAAAACTAAATCTGAAACTCATAACTGAAGGTTATGAGAAAGAAAACCCAAAATACTAAAGAAGTTTCTTAAAAATATATTTCTAAATAACATATGATGAGAAATTCCTACGGGAAAATATTAAACGTCTTCAACTAATAAAAATGAAAATATAATTTGTCAAAATTTATGGGATGAGTTTGACATGTAGTTCAGTGGTAGAATACATTTAGAGGGAAGGTGGAGAAGATGGGAGGGAAGGAAAGAGAAAGAAAAAGAAAAAAGACAAGAGAGAGACTTAAGAGTTCAATTTAATCAGTTACAGTTGTACATGCCTAGAATTCCAGCTACTTAGGAGGCTGAAACAAGAGAATTATTTGAGCACTGGCATTACAGAGGCCATAAATTAGAACCTACCAGGCAATGAGGATGGGGTGCCAACCCTAAAAGGTTCCCTTGCTGACCACCACTTGCTGACTACAGCTGTGAAGATACCCTGGTTCCTAGAAAATCACAGGCAGACAACCTGAAGCTGTTAGGTAGCTTTTATTTACTTCCTTACAGTTCTCCTCCCCTTTGCAAAGTCTGCGTGTGTGTGTGTGTGTGTGTGTGTGTGTGTGTGTGTGTGTGTGTAAATGTGCGCTTGAGCACAGGTACTCACAGAAGCCAGGAGAGGGTATCTAATGCCCTGGAGCTCGTGTTACAGGCAGTTGTGAGTCTGTCCTTACCCCTTCCCCAAAGGAATCTTTAATCACAAGCAAAAGCCTGTAGAAGGCAACCTACCTTAGAACCTAGGAACCCTAGTTTTGGTGAGAGCTGAAGCAAATATCTAGAGTCTTTACACAACTATCTCTCCTCTGCTGCTTGAAAATTTTTCCTCTTCTGCACTTCCCCATGATCTGCAGGTTTCATGTGTGGGACTTGTGAGCCAGGAAGCTGTTGCCGGCCTCTGGCACTGCGAGGTCTATGACTGGTTCTCCTGATTTGTCCACACCTTTGCACCAAAGTGTCAAGACTAAACTTCATCAAATTCAGGATCACCTACCTGGTCTTAATCAGAGATGGCCCAGTCAACATGACAATTCCCTGTCTCAAAAAAAGGGGGGAGGGAAGGGACAATGCTGAGTGAAAGTGTACCTCGATGCTGTAACACTTGCTTACCATGGGAAAGCCTGGGGTTTTATGCCCAACAGTTCAAACACAAACACCATACAGTCTATGGATGCAGCAAAAGAAATGCTAACCTCCAGATTTATAGCACTGAAAATATACATAAGATTAGAAGCTTTAAAATCAATCTGTTAAGCTTTCACCTTAACAAATGAAGAAGAGAGTCCACCAGGGAGATGCCTGACCAGAGAAAGGCTCTTGCCACTAAGCCTGATGACCTACATTCCATCTGCCCCTGGTCAACTTAGTGGAACCAATTTCTGCAAGTTGTCCTGTGAACTCCACAAAGTGCACCAGGGCATGTGTACCTTGAGTGTGCACACATGCAAGTGCATGCATACACACACACACACACACACACACACACACACACACACACACATGAAAAAGAAAAGATCTGATAGAAAGCAATGAGCAATACAGGCTGTCTAACACAAGAAGATACCAGCTTTTGAGCATAAAACCAATGACATCAAAAATAGAAATCTGAGAAAATTAATAAATCACAAAAGCTAGTTCTTATGAAAGATCAATAACATTAGAAAATCTCTTAGCTAGACTGACCAAGACAAAATAGAGAAAACACATCCTGCTTATATCCCAATCCAAAGGCACTATGAATAACGATAACGTGGACATTGCAAGGCCAACAACAGAATGTCATATACAATGTGGCTGGACCTCAAATGTTCAACCTACTAGTTGACTGAGGAAACCTACCAAAGTCTGAACACACACACAAATTATCCTTCCAAAATGGAAAGAACCAAGCCTAGCCCAGCCAGGTTAACTGGAGAATTCTACAAACACATAAGTAAGAAATCATAGCAACAGTTTAAAATCTCTCCTAGAAATAAATGTAAAAGAAACACTTCCTAGCATATTCTATGAAATTTGCTTCAGTTTAATACCAAGACTATATCTATACATTAACAGAGAAATTACATGAGTATAGACCTTTGACATTAATGCAAAAAATTGCTCATCAAAATATTAGATACTTGAGTCTTAAAAAGAAAAAAAAATGAAAAACCAGAAATAAAAAAATATTAGACATTAAGATAAAAATCAATACAGACTTCACTCTTATGTGAAAATTTGCAAACAGGCACCACTGTTATGCAAGGTGCCACACTCCTGTAGTCCAAGGACTTGGGAGACTGAGGCAGGAGGCTCCTGAGGCTAGGCTAGACTGCACAGTGCAACTGTGTCAAAGAAGGGAAGAACAAATAGGAGAGGCAGAGGTGAAAAAAAGGAGGGGGCAGCAGATATACACAGTATGAAAGCATGAGACTTCTACAAGACAGCAGGTAAAAATTGATTTCAGAATCAACAACACCATAATCAATGGAAAACTGAAAAACTGAACCTAATTAAATTCTTTGCTGCTTTGTAAAAGATACTGTAAAGAGAATTAAAAAAAAAAAAAAACAGTCTATGAGAAAATATTTGGAAAGCACACATTTGAAAAAAAGGCATAATAAAATATACAACGTGCTCTTAAAATTCAAAACCCCAGTGCCTGGCAAAAAAAATTTCTGGTCAAGGAAGTCCAAGAGACCTTGAAAGAACATAGGTTACTGCCATTATTATGTCTCTGACAGTGCATATGTCCAAAAATGAGCTCAAGCTGGACTAAAGAAGGGTTTCTAGCGTTAGATGAAAGCCAGCGTTCCTCTGGAACTTATGAGACACGCTGAGTTCCTGTCTCCAAAAGGAGTCATTTCCCTTACTTCTGGCAGAAGGAACAAAGGGCTCTCCCCCGACTTACACCTGTGGTTGTGTATTAAAGCCAACGCTGGCCTCCAGGCTCCCATAGTCCCATTCACATGTACCTGTTACACACTTCAAAGCACCTACACTTGCCTCCTGGCTCTGCTCCACTGAGCCAGCCCCAGGCGGTTCCAGACCCTAGGCTCTCTTTACAAAGGTTGCACCTGGCTGCTCCCTCTATTCTTCTTGCTATTTCCTTCTCCTCCAATGCTTTCCTAGGTCTGGTCATGTCCAGTCTACTTCCTTTTCTCTCTGCTCTGGACTCTCCCTGATGCCTCTGAATATTTTCTCTCTTATCTACAATAAAAAAAAAAAAAAAAAAAACCTTCCCTTTGGGTGGTTCTTTACTGTGCCCCTTGCATACAGCCAGTGCCCCTGAACTTGAAGGTGAGACCCTATTGCTAAAGATACCACACACTTCAAACACAGAAGTGGAAGAATCAAGCAGGAACTCAGTCTCTTCCCTGAAGACTGGCTCTCAACATATCAGAGGGCTCACATAAATACCCATAAGGCTCAAGGAATATCACAGAAAGGTTAGAAAGCAAAAGGACCAGCTGTGAAAGCAATACAGACTCCATCTTAGGAGAGGGCCACCATCTGCTGTACGTAGTTCCAGAAAGGACCTTAGGAATATGCCATGGCAACTCAAACAGATACAGAACAGTATGCTCCTGCAGACATTCTGTATGCAGTTTATGGCCCTTAAAGATATCCAGAATCCTGCTCAGCAAGTTGTGATTCCCTGCCAAAAGTCCAACCCAACAGTTTCAAATGTGGTTTCATGCCAAAAATCTAGACCAATAGTTTTAAAAAAAAAAATCACCTTGTCCCATATCCCTTCTACCCAATCCCAAGATGCCAAAGCTTGTAGTTTTTCCCTATGAAAACTCTTTACTACTGGTCCCATCACAGGAACATTTTCCTCCATCTGCCTGGCAGTGGCCCAGGTTGGAACATGACAATAAAAGGACCCTTATGTGCTTGCATTGGAAACCAGCTCCTTGGTGGTCTCTGGGGATTTTTTGAAACAAGTACAACACCAGCCAGGATGGCTGCTGTGAGACAGTGTCTTCTAGATATGTCAAGAAAGCTGCACCTACAAAATCCCAACAATATGGTTGTTTCAACAAGACCTATACAATGACTGCACCAGTTGATAGGGCAACAGTCAGACATTTCACAAGGCACCAACTTGACAAAGAGCTACAGGCAATCAAAAGCTGCTGAGAAAGGGAGAATCAGTTCTTCCGGGATAAGGCCCCTGATAGTTTATCCAATCTCAAGCAGCCAGCCTTAAACACATATAATATGAGCAACACTAAATGGACTCAGTAGGGTGTGTGTGTGTGTGTGTGTGTGTGTGTAAAACAATAATAATTACCAAAAAGATCATGAATTTGAGAGAGAATAGGGTCACACATACTCCTATAAGGAACTAACTCTGTTAAAACCATCCATTTGCCAGTCAGGTAGACCTAGGTAAAATCACTTTTGGTCTATTGTCCATGTTCTACCTGGAATGCATACATATTAGTTCAGTATCCACAGAAAACCCATACTGGAAGGGCCAAAATTATATTTTCAATTTTAATCATTATGCCTAAGAGATCCATGAAACAAAAATGCCTCTGATCTGCAAGCCCCTTGCCCAATCACAAAGAGTTCCTGAAATGCTGGAGGCTATTGTTTATGCAAGATAACAAGCCACATATTTTCATTCCCCTAAACAAGTTTGTTTGACCCAACTACACCAGACATCCTTGATCACATGTAGGCAGGAGGTTCACAGGCAGGAAATACAACATGATGCATGTTTGCCCCTGGTTGGACCTGATGGGAAATACTTTAAACCCTCCAAATTGTGACTCAGGGCCATTTCCTGGTTAGCCAGGTATGGACCCTGCCAGAGGCCATCCACCTGGCCAGTATTTAATTAAAGCTTCCTTCAAATTTGACTTTACATTGTGGTAGTGGTCTTATTCTGGACCAGTGGGATTAACAAAACAACAGACATATATTCCATTTATTTCTCAAGAATATTAGAAAGAGGGCAAATGGAGCATTTATTTCTAGCATCCATTGATCTGAACTCAAAACTGCCCCACATTTTGAAGTTGGTATCAGTATAGACAGCAAGATCTTCAGGAAAAACCCCAGGTTAAGGCTGGATGAGGAAGGGAGCAAGAGAAATGAGTGTCCCTGTAAAACCCACTCTTCCTTAGTTCTCTCTCAGCCCAGCAACCAAGGGATCCTGAGGTGACTCAGAAACCCAAAGGCACATCAACTGTGAAGGAAAGGAAAATCTCCTGTTCTAACCAGATGAACTGTGGTCCTCCAAAGCAGAGTGACCTATTTACACTTTCTGCACACCTTGTCCAGACATGGGTGTGCAGCATGATGATGTCTGGACCCAGAGAGCCAACACGTCAAGGAGATCATGGGGAATAGGATTTAGGAAAGCCAGAGCAGAAAGCTGTTTGTGAACTCCACTCTCCCTCTCAAATTTCTCACTTGAATAGCTAACACTAAGCAGCATCCAAACTGGGAAAAGTCAAGTAGAGGGCAAAGTGCTAAGTCTTGGGTGGGACATACATGGGACAGACCTAAATAACACCGCTGAAAATGAACTAACAGCACACAAAAAACTAGAAGGCACTTGTCAGAACTTGAGGCTTGAATATAACTAGAACAACTTTCCTGACTTCATATCCCTACCTATTCATAATCTCTGTTTTGAAATAAATAAACAATATGCAAATTCTCAAAATACTCAAGATATCCATAATGCAATCTAAAAGTACCAAGTATAGAAAGAACAAAATCAACAAAAACGAAAATGAATGTGTAACAAAACAAAACACATCCATGTACAAAAAGGCAATCAGTAAACAGCAGGCTGAAATGACAGAGACATTTAAGCAATCTAACAGACATGAAAGTAATTGTTCTCTGGTGCCCCAGCAAGAAAAGGCAAGTGCTTTGGAATGAAATAGAAAGCTAGAATGACCTAGGAAAGATACAAAAAACACTGAGGAGGATGAATAGATAACTTTGAGAACATTTAACCAAAAGCATGTTCTAAATTATCAAGTGGCCTTGATACAGTTATAGACACAGTACATGGAAGCATCCTTAACCCTGATGACAAATCAACAGACATTCTCCAATTTGAAGAACAGAGCCTCAGGAATCTGAGGGCAATGGGAAAAGTAGACCGCGAAGATTCACTGAACTAGAGAAGTAAACCTACTGGGGAAAGAGGACTAAATGGAAAGGGTCCCAAGTACACACAGAGCTCACAAAGCTCGGGGACTCCCTGGAGAAGTGTGAAGACATTAATGCCCCACAAGTTATGGCCTCACTGCTGGGAGCTAAGAATGAGGAAATCTTTCAAAAGGATCTAGAGTCAAACAATACATTATCTACATGAAACAATAACTGAATTGAATGGCTAGTTTTCTCATCAGACACCATGGAGAGGAAGGTGCTGGCGAAAAAAATAATTTTCAACTCAATATTTATCAATAACACCCTTCAAAAAGAAAGGCTTGCTGATAAAGGAGACACTGTGAAAGAAAAACAAAAATTATACAAGGAAATGTGGACTACCAGGAACAAATAAAGAAAAAAATATAGTTAAATTAGTTAAATAGTTAGAGAGGGTAATGGATTACACATCTCTTTTCAAGTGTTTTTTAAATATATTTAGTTGAAGCAAAAACTATAACATGTATGAACAAGACTTTTAATGAATATGAACAGAAAATATAAAACAACTACAATATATCTAATTTGTGCACTGCTGACACATTAAAAATATAACACAGGGGCTTGCCATGCATGAGGCTCTGGGTTCAACCACTACCATCAGACACACAAAGTAGTGGAACATGTCAATACTAGAAATGACTTGCTTAAATCTGACAGTTTAGATGGGTCAAAAACATTCTTAAAAACTGAAGGTAGGAAAAGTCATAAGATAAGCAAATGGCCAGAGTCCATTGGCTTCAAAAACATTTTAATGAATCCTACACATTCATTTTCAGAGAGAAAAGGAGAAAATAGTTTATAATTCATTTTATGAGGTTTATGTTACCATTATCCTAATACCCAAACCAGAAAACATGTCAAGAGAACAGGGAAAAAGAGGGGGAAGGAGAGAAAGCTATAGACCAGCAGCTGTCGTTAACACTGATGAAAGAAATCCCCCAGAAGAATGCAAATAAATCAAATCCAGAAATATATATAAATGTACAGATTATTTGAAGAACACATCAATATTCAAAATTATCAACTACCATCAACATAATGAGTCTCAGTGCAAAGCTACAGTACCTACCAAGTGATACATAAAAAAGCATTTGAAGATGCTAATACTCATTCCTGATTAAAAAAAAACAAAACTCTGAACTCTCAAGGAAACATCTTCTTAGTCTCGGTAAACAGCATCTACAACTGCACCTAAATTACATTAGGTGATGAATGGCTGAACACTTCTCCCCAAACGGAGGCTGGGAGTGGAGGGAATCAGAGCTGCTCTGCTCACCACTCCTACTCAAACTGTAAGTCCTCACTAACCAATGCCACTGGTCGAGAAAACAAATGAGAGCAAGGGAAGGGAGTATGGGAGAGAGATGACATATCTACATAGAAAGAAAACAGTGAGTCCTTCCACCAACACTCATGACCCCCATGAGTACACCAAGGGAAGCAATGTCCTTCCACATTGAAAGAAATCTGAGAGGCATCCTGGTTTGGAAGGTTCTATAGTTCTCAGCAAACTTGGCTATAGATTTAATTCCATGTCAAACAAAATCCCAGCAAGTAGTTTTTGGGTAATTACGGAAACATTGATCATAGACGAACATGAAGCACTAAAAAACTCAATAGCAAAAGCAATATAGAAGAACGAAATATACAAACGCAAAGCTAATTTTCTTCTACAATAATTTTAAAATAAGGAAGGATACAAGTGCATACAAAATAGAAAATGGTCAGGGAAAAAAAGAGGCCAAAATGTTGCAAAAAAGAAATACATAATGTACAACCTGGTTTAAATATATATAGACATACAAGACCCTGGATTTCTGTGTTAAATATCTACACATCAAATCTTTAAATGACGGAAGGCAGAGGCAGGCAGATCTTTGTGAGTTCGAGGCCAGCCTGGTCTACTGAGCAAGATCCAGGAAAGGCGCAAAGCTACACAGAGAAACCCTGTCTCGGAAAAAAAAAAAAAAAAAAAAAAAATCTTTAAATGAATCTTCATACAGACAAAAAGTCTATTCTTTATAAGATCATTAAAGTCTCCAAGTTAAAGCTTTCTCTAAACAGTCCATATTCAGTTGCATAGCTTAGAAACATTTTTCACAAAATGTGAAAGTCTGTAATAGAATTCTTGAAGACTGATAAACAGAATGAATGAAGAAGGAATGTTTAGCTGCTGAATGAGGAGGGGGGCTACTGGGTTCAACAGTGAAGACATTTTGTGACCAGTGTGAAGACATTTTGTCAGTTTATTTATAATATTTATTTGGATATTTACAGCTTCTTTTTGGTAACAGTTACATCTTCTTTTCTTTCTTTCTTTCATCTATCTATCTATCTATCTATCTATCTATCTATCTATCTATCTATCTATCTATCTATCTATCTACCTATCTACCTACCTACCTACCTACCTATTTATCTACCTACCTACCTACCTACCTACCTACCTATCTACCTATCTACCTATCTATTTTGGGATAAAAATAAACAGGCACTGTGGTGGGTAGCCATTCCAGCTGGGATCTGGAAGTCCCAACCCCCATTGAGACTCTGGCAACTGTCACACCTACGAGGCGGGGCCAGGGGAGGCGCCTGGAGACCTGAGAGCTGGATGGACCAGCGCTCTCTTTGTGTGCTCTCTCTGTGCCTGAGGTGGACAGAGCAGAGCTCCAGAGATCACCGCTGGACTGCGAGACACCTTCCCCAGACCCTGCGACCTACCTATCACTTAATTTGTGAGTTACGCCATTAAATAAATATCCTTTTAACTACGTGGAGTGACCAAAATAATTTCACCAATAAGGCACCACTCTGGTTATTTAAAATTCTACCAATATTACTCTTCACTTTGCTCCATTAAGCTTCTCCAGTGTATTTATTAGCTCCTTGTGATGGCTATTCTTAGTTAACTACATCTGGAATTAACTGAAACCCACGCAACTGGGCACACCTGTGAGGGATTCTTCTTAATTAAGTCATTTGAAGTGAGAAGACACACCTTCAATCTGTGCCACATCTTTTAGTGGCAACCTATATAAGGACATGTGTGGTGATATTTTAATTGTGCTGAAATGTGATTTTATTTGTATGTTAATAAAGTTTGCCTAGAGATCAGAGGTCATTAGCGAGCCAGGAACAGAATTCAGGTGGTGGTAGCCCACACCCTTAATGCAATCACATGGCAGGCAGAGTCTCTGTGAGGTCAAGGACATAACCAAGCCTGGTGACCTGAACCTTTAATACCAGTACCAACCATAGAGACCTGAAGTTCTGTATAGACAGGCAGTGATGAGGAAGTCATGTGGTTGGTTTAGAGCCAATGAGAAGGCAGAACAGAAAGGCCATAAAAAGACAGGTCATACAGGAAGAAGGTCTCTTTCTCTCTGGGGAAGTGACAGTGGCTAAGTGGTAAGATAAGGTGGTCTTGGTTCTTCGCTAGTGCTCTGATCTCTTGGGCTTTTAACTCTGTATTTGACTCTGTGTTTCTTATTTAATAAGACTGTTTAAAATTTCATCTACAGACATGGAAGAAGGAAGCATTTGCTCTTTGCCTGCTTGCCCTCACTCTCACTGACAAGTCCATTCCTTTCCTGGTGTTGAACCTACTTCTCTGGCATTCTAGCATCTCCTGAAGACCAGCTGAGACATCCAGTCTTGTGAACTGAACAACAACTGGATTCTTCGACAGCCACTGTTGAACAAGCTGGACCAGCCAGAAGCTACTCTCATAAATTGTGTGTGTGTGTGTGTGTGTGTGTGTGTGTGTGTGTGTGTGTGTCCGTCCTACCAGCTCTGTTTCTCTAGAGAACTCTAATACATTCCTAGAAACTTTAACTATGGAATGTAAAATTACAAAACAAACTTTATTGTTTTATTCTTCACATATATGTAAGCAAGATCTTAATCTTTTAGACTTATATCCTTTCATTTCAGTATTCCTCACTTGAGAACTGTGATTCTAGAATTTAATGAATTATATTCTTTTTAGATTTTCAATTATTTTAACTGAGGGTGGCTGCCTGCAGGTGAGTGGTTAGCCACAAAGACCAGACGTATCAGACCCCCTAAATCTGGAGTAACAGAAAGCTGTAAGTCTTTTAACATGGCTGCTGGGAACCAAACTCCGGTCCTCTGGAAAAGCAGTATATGCTTTTACCCACTGAGTCATCTCTCCAGCCTGATTATCTTCTTTACTCAAGAGTTCATAACTTTACCTCCTATGTTAACTGGAAACTGAATTACAATCCAGCACTATAAGTTTTTACTTGGGTTACTCTGCCGGCTATTCACTGACTGTGGTATATAGTATATATAATTTCATTCTGTACAAATTATAGTTTCAGTCCACTCATCATCTACCTATTTCTTAAATATTTTTGACACTGATACACTTTACTTTAGCTGTTTCCATTATTAAGCATATTTGAAGCTTGCTTAGAGGGTTAAATACATGTTTTGGTCAATACTTATAACTTATCACAGCTCATTGATCTATTTTTAAAATATGAATTACATTTAAAAGTTTATTTATAAAATTACTGTTCTTAAAATTAGCTCCCCACATTCTATTAAACTAGTTTTTATGGTCTCACTCTGCAGCCCAGGGTAGCCTCAAGCTAATGATATTCCTCCCAACGTGCCTCCAGAGTGATTACAGGTGTGAGCCATCACACTCAACTCACATATTTTAATTCATTTATCTTGTTGATGTCTCAGTCATGTGCTTCAAGTTTATTTTATCTTAATGACAATCTGTTACAAAATGATGTCAGGTTCTGTGTGGCCTCAAGTATTCATTTCTATCTCCTAAGAGACATAAACTTTGGCCACATAGCATACTGGAATTATAGTTCTATTTCTCTTTACTATCATGAAGTCTACTTTCTGGGTCTGAAATGATTTTTGATTTTTTTTTTTTATATGAAATCTGTTTGTTAGGTTAAGAATCCACTAGTAATCACAAGCCCTATCCCCATGTTCTTAAGTCATATTCTAATACACTGAAGGTGGACTTCAAACAAGGGGAGGTCTCGGTTTTAGAGGTGTTTATAATTTCATTTGACACTCATTATCTAAAATCTGCTAGATATTGATAATACTCTTGGTACTAATTCTTGGTAATTTCTTTACATCATTCATCTTTGGCTTAGGTTTGCTCTTCTTATCATTAATAAAATACTTTGCTGCATCTGTTCCTTTGCTAAAGCCCCTACAAGTCTTAACATCATCTCCTTTCAGTGGTAAAAGGAACATAAATGTTCTCCCCAATAACAATCTCTTCGTTTGAGAGATTTCGTGTTACATAAAATTTATGTTAAATTAATTAATTTCAGAACACTGAGACCTGTTCAAAGCTGCCTGCTGCAGTGGAAGTTCTTCTGATTATGGAAGTTAATACAATCTTTTCTTCCTCCTCAATCATATAACATCTTTCCATTAGCTATGGATCTTTTGTTTTGTTTTCTTCCCAAAGTTTACTGTGTGGGGATTTTTCTTCCTATCCAGCTCTCAATTTTCTGTAAAGAGGGAAGGTTTATATCACTAATAACCATTCTCAATTACATACTCACACTTGACACTAGAGAGCCTGTTATAATGCATGAGCTCTTGATAAAAAGACCATCAAATATAATGAATACCTTCCCTTCACATTCTACAGAAATTGAAATTAATAACCCTATATCACAGTGTTTTGTTTTTAATGTATTTCAATTTGTTTTCTTTTTCTTTTCTCTTGAGAGAGAGAGAGAGAGAGAGAGAGAGAGAGAGAGAGAGAGAGAGAGAGAGAGAGAGTTCAACTCACTATACGGCAGAGGCTGGCCTTGAACCTGTAATCTTCCTGTCTCAGCATTCCAAGTACTGGGATCACATGGGTATGCCATCAGGCTTGCTACAAATATTTTAACTTAATGCAATAGCTTGTGTTTTGTTCATTGTTTTCTTGTAATGTATACATGCCAAATAAAAAGGTATAAAAACTATCATTGCAATACACAATAAGTACCTCTATTAAATACCTAAACTCACCTCCACATGACCTGTCTTAACTTTTTCATAAGAGCATCTGTGTGTACAATACTTTGAAAGAACTGAATCCTTTTTCAAAGTCTAGACTTCTATTGTAAGTAAAATATTTTTATCTGAAACAAATTATTTAGCAAAAAACAAATACATTAACAAGATTCTACTTAAAGGATTTTTTGTGTTTTACCTTTTAAAAGATCTAATTTTCTAACTGTGCATCTTTAAATGTCCTCTAAGAAAAAAGAGAGTGAAGAGTAATTCATTCTGTAAAGTTCACCTCTCACAGGGTCATTCTTTTTTTTATATAATATTTTTATTTTATAATTTAATTTTACATATCAGCCATGGATTCCCCTGTCCTCCCTCCTCCCACCACCCCAGCCTTACCCCCCCCAATCCACCCCCCATTCCCACCTCCTCCAAGGCAAGGTCTCCCCTGGGGAGTCAGCCCAGCCTGGTAGATTCAGTTGAGGTAGGCCCAGTCCCCTCCTCCCTACACCAAGGCTGAGCAAAGTGTCTCAGCATAGGCCCTAGGTTCCAAAAAGGCAGCTCATGCACCAAGGACAGGTCCTGGTTCCACTGCCTGGGGGCCTCCTAAACAGTTCAAGCTAATCAACTGTCTCACTTATCCAGAGGGCCTGGTCCAGTTCCATGGGGGCTCCTCAGCCATTGGTTCACAGTTCATGTGTTTCCACTAGTTTGGCTATTTGTCCCTGTGCTTTTTCCAATCATGGTCTCAACAATTCTCGCTCATACGATCCCTCCTCTCGCCGACTGGACTCCTGAAGTTCCACCTGGGGCTCGGCCATGGATCTCTGCATCCACTTCCATCAGTCACTGGATGAGAGTTCTACCATGACATCCAGGGTGTTCAGCCATCTGATCACCAGAGCAGGTCAGCTCAGGCACTCTCTTGACCACTGCCAGTAGTCTACAGTGGAGGTATCTTTGTGAGTTTCTGGGGACCTCTCCAGCACTCTGCTTCTTCCTATTCCCCTGGGCTCTTCATTTATCATGGTATCTCCCTCTCCATTTTTCCACTCTGCTCCTGATCCAGCTGGGACCTCTTGCTCCCCTAAGCTCTCTTTCCCCTGACCCTTGCCCTCCATTACCCCACCCCCACCCCCAGTTTGCTCATGGAGATCTTATCCATTTCTCTGTCACTGGGCGATCCCTGTGTCTTACTTAGGGTCCTCTTTACTAGGGAGCCTCTCTGGAGTTGTGAGTTGCAGTCTGGTTATCCTTTGCTTTACATCTAGCATCCACTTATGAGTGAGTACATACCGTGTTTGTCTTTCTGGGTTTGGGTTACTCACTCAGTATGGTATTTTCTAGTTCCATCCATTTGCCTGCAAACCTCATGCTGTCATTGTTTTTCCCTGCTGAGTAGTACTCCACTGTGTATATGTGCATTTGCATCATAACATGTGTCCTAACTAATGCAGCTCCCTTTGTTGTCCTCGTCCTATTGCTCGTTAGACTGAAAACAAATAGCGGGCAGTGGTGACGCAGGACTTTAGGAGCATCTCTGTGAGTTCGAGGCCAGCCTGGTCTACAGAGTGAGTTTCAGGACAACAAAGATTACACAGAGAAACACCGTTTTGAAAGTATAAATAAATAAATAAACAAACAAACAAACAAATAACATCCCTATAGATGAGACAAATTTATTCAGTTTTGAAGAGCCTGAAAACCCATCAAATCTGCCTCATCAGACCATAGCACAACTGGCTGCCTAGTCTAATTCTTTTTTCATAAAAATATTGTATGACCTAAGCTATAGCACATTTTAAACCTATTTTTTTGTGCTCAGCACTGGGTTTACTGTAAATATCAGATGTTCTTTCACAGATTTGGTGATCTGAATAAACCTACCACCAGTGCCTGTGCCGTGGTTGTCAATCTGAATGAAAATGGCACCCCGGTAAGCATCAGCACTAACAGATTTCTCAAATTAGCTGCCAATACTATGAATCACTTATTTAGCTGCTGTGTTAGAAGTGAACTCGTCACTTCCATATTCTCTCTGGCTAGCTGTAAACTAAAAGTGTTCTTTCACAAGGGACATAGATGCACAGAGCAAAGAAACCTGTGCTCAAAAGTAGATGGAGCCAGTTGGTCTTTGAAAACGCAGCCTGGAGGCATCTCACTTCCTCCCTGGGCCTCAATGTCATCAAGTTCCTGAGACAGGAAATGATGTGTAGAAACCATTTACCCCAGCACTTGGCACTCTAAGAAAAAGATTCCAAGAGCTGATGATGACTTCCTAAAAAAGATTGCAAAAGCTCATCTCCACAGTTCTCCGACACATTGGACATATCCACTATTCTCTTTCCTTCTTTATCGTATTTCTACTGTGTTCAGGGTCCCCTTGGTAAAGCATTCCCTCCAAAAATGCTCATTTAGGGGGCATCCAGAATACCTGAAAGGGAAGCTACATTCTCCTAGCGCCTCTCACACATGGTGAAGCTTCCAATTGGTCTTGTTTGAAATAAATCTGCAGGCGCTGCCTTTACTCCACACTAAGCATAGGGGAGAAAAATGGCCAGTGTCTCTGGGGAGTAATTAACAAAAGACAGTTTGTTTCATCTTCATGATAAAATACAGCATCCCTACTAAAAGGCAAATTCATCATTCCCCAAAGTTAAATAGAATGACACTTTAAAAGTAATTCCAGCTGATTAAATTTAGGATTCTGGAAAAAATTAATTCATGAATATACTCTGAATCTTTCATTTGATTTTAAAATGTATAAATGTTCATTTAACTTTGAGCCCTTGCCTCTCAGTGTTCTATTCTGAGCTAGTCAAACAAGTGGTAGCAGGCATGCTGGGCTCAATAATACTGCCTCTCATATTTAAATACTCTATTTCACTTGGATTGCAAATTAAAGCCACTCTCTGAAGACTGACATATTTCCAATGCCTGACTTCGCAGGGCCTGTTGATTTTCCTCCACTGTTTGCCTGTGTGTGTGTCAACTCTGGCCTCCTTCGCTCCCGCCCCTGAAGCACCCCTGTCTCTCTGAAGCCATTGTCAGCCTGACACAGAAAACGTGCATTAAACCTTGTGACTAATTATACAGTTAGAAAACTCTGAATCCCAGATATAAAATACCTACGCTTGAAAACTGTCACAAAAGCTTCGGACTGTGCACAAATCCCTCAATCAGACTGTTCACAGACTTGGGTTAAAAGAATTCAAGAGCTAGGGGTGTAGCTCAGTGACAGAGTACCTGCGTAGTACACACAAGGCCCTGTGTTCAAGTCCCAGCACCATACAAAATGGGGGGGGGGCTTATTTTCTGTTAAAGTTTCTTGTGCTTACATTTTTGAAAAGTTGATAGACGTAACAGGAAACCATACTTTCCCCTAAAATAGTTTGCACAGGTTACTAAATCTCCTTCAATTACATATTACCCAGAAAACTGTTTTATTCTAAACACAGAAGTGGTTGGATTTAATACAACGGCCATATTTTTAAAATTCCTCCATATTATGTATTAGCAGAGCAAACATTTCCCATTAACTCCTATAATCTATGAATAAAGTACATGGTATCTAATATTTTAAAGACATTTGAAAAAATAAGTATATGCTCATCTTACAGCAAACTCCCTAAAATATACACAATACTATCTGTAAATATGAAATTAGAATGTCTTATACAGAGACCACACATTTTTCTAGTTTTTTCCCTATAAAAAATCATTTTTTTTTTAATGACTGGGGCATGCCTGTTGGGACTGCACAATGCGGTGCGAGGTGAGCATGGCCGTGTGCAGCATGAAGGGTGAGAAAAGTCAGTACACTTCACCTGGTGAAACACCGACTGAGAGGATGCATGTAATAGCAACAAAGGAAAGCTGTGGCTCCCTTCTGCTTGTCCCTTCCTGTCTGGGGTTCCCAGTCAATTGGTCCTAGCAGCAGGTCTCCTTGACTCCAGCCGACGAGTCTAGGCTGTCTGCTGGGTGTGAGAGCAACTCTCCTGTCTCTCACTGTACACTGCACACAGTTCCCGAGTGCAGCCAGTGTACCACGGGACGGCACCCCAGTGCTCTAGGATGCCCAGCCATGACTGGGTTACACTAAGACACCAGCCCGATGCTGGCAGGAAATTTTAGTTGCTCCAGAATGTTCTCTGAATGGGGACAGGAGGAGTAAAAGTCATAGGCCTAGCCCTCTTCAGCCAGCCACAGTACCTACACAGAACAGGTTGGGTGAAGGTCTGCACAAAGCCAAAATGTAGAATTTCATTGCCTTTGTTGGCTCATGTCATTTCTTTAATTAATGTCACTTTCTCTGGTTTAATATCAGAGCAAGTGACAAGAGTGCTTCTGGATGAATTGTGTTTTCCGAGGACTGCATGGCACACTCTCCTGCAGTCTGACAAGGGGACGTGCCAGGTTTACTTGGCAGTTACAATGCACCAGCTTTAGTTTTAGTAGTTTAATTTGTGGCAGTTATATGTTTTGAATACGTTGAAGTATTCACAACGGTCTCGTGGAATCTGTTCCATAGATAAAGTTTACACAGTGGAAAAGCAAAAGCAAGGGCTATGATGCGATTAGCAAAGCTGCTCTTGGCCACAGCTGGTCTTTCGGCATGTCTATACATTTAAGAGCACTTAGGAGATAGGACTAAAATGATCACAAGGATGATGGTGCGCTCTCTTTCTGGTGTGGGGGCAGTTCTGTGGTGGGTGTGAGACAATCATAAGGAATACGATGTTTAGAACTCAATTTTATGCAAAATCCATTATTCAAGAAGCAAAGTTTATATACATGATAGACATGCAAAGGAAATGAAAGTAAGAATAGGAAGTTTAGTTATGTATTAAGTTGGTCCTAACATTTCTGTAACCTAAGATTTTATTGATAAAAAAATTCAGAAAGATTTCTGCACTGAGGGAAAAGGACTCAACTTTTTCTTTCAGTTTGTTAAGGATCTTTCTGTTTCAGGCTGGAACGCTCTGAAGGTTTTCTATTTGGAGTTTTCCCTTCATCTCCTCCTCTGTACACTTCTGTGAAGCTCCATCAGCTCATGGTGAGAAGAGCTACCACCACAGAGTTCTTCTAAACTTCGCCTGCCCTTTCTAAATTTAGGGTTCTTTACTGCAGCGGGTTGAAGATCTGACTTTGATTGCACCTGGCTCTGCTGGAGAATAGAAATATTCATCTTCACTGAACGCACGCTGCTTAAGTGCTGGAGGGACTTGCAGGGGACTCACTCTCCTCGGAAACTTCATTACAATACTTTCTCTTCCCTACATGAAGTAGTAATTCTCATTCACCAAAGACAGAATTTTGCCTGACACCACCACAGGAGTTCCTGTTTGACTTTCAAAATTAATCAACCTCTAAGCTGGAGTAGAAATGGCATGTCCTTTAACCTTAAGCACAAAAAGCTCTCAACAGACTGCAGTTTTTATATCCCTGGATGGGAGTTTGGGCCCCTGATACTTAAACTTGATTCACATACTGGGTTTCTGGCATGCCTTTGCCCATACCCATCTGCTAGCCTGGCACAGTGCCCATTCAGAAGGTGTGATGCCAGTTTCAATAGGGCATAGGTGCCAATCAAAGATGGGTTTGGAGGGGCAGCATGCAGAACACAGCAAAAGTCAGTTCTTCTGCCAGGAGATCCTCCTGTTATCATCTAATGCCAATGAAGGGCCACATGCTCCACTGCCTGGGATCACACTGCATCTGTAGATGTTTCTGGCCTTCACGGGTATCTTTCCACAAAATCATTTCCCTGGACGGGAGATGCTAAGGACAAGCCCAGCCCGCCTGGCTGTTGCTTGTAAAGAAACAGTACAAGTCTCTAACAACTGTCTTGAAACAATTGCTGAGGTTTCCCTCTCTTCTCCTAAAAGTCTTTCACACAGAGTAACTGTACAGTGTTCAGGAAAAAGGTGGTGCACGTGCCAGATGTAAGAGGCAAAGACTCTGAAGCAGTGTGAAGCCCACACGCACCTTTGTACCATCGAAGCGGGAACTGCTAATGTCTAGTGGAGGCCCACTCCAAGTCCTGAAGTTTCCTACACTTCCTTCTAATTTGTTTCATATACATGAGTACCCCTGGGTCTGAACGAAGGATTATACCTCACACTATTTATTCCTCTTCTCCCTTCTCTTACAGAAGCAGAAGTCCATCCATATTTCATGAGGAAGCCAGAAGCTCTCGAACTCAGAGAATCCTTTTATTGCATGGCAACAGAGGTGAGCTCATTTCATGAGGAAGAAACTTCCCCACAGCAGTGAGTTTCTAATTTACAAAGAGAGAAAGGAACCTTGGCCAAGCAAAGACAGTGGAGGGCTGCAGCGCAGCGGGAAGGACAGCACACTTGAATGAGGCGGAGTCAGGGAGGCGAGATTCGGACATTTAAACCGTTGAAAGGGAAGATGCAGAACGTAAAATGTTTTTTAAGGTCAGCCTTTTTCAAAGATTAAAACCAAAAAATGAACGCTAAGCCTTGCAAGAACCCCTCCTCCATCTTTTTTATGAAGAATTTTTTGTTGTTGTTGTTTTTTGAGAGTTTCTTTGTGTAGCCCTGGCTGTCCCAGAACTCACTTTGTAGACCAGGCTGGCCTCAAAGTCACAGAGATCCACCTGCCTCTGCCTCCTGAGTGCTCTGTGCACCACCACTGCCCAGCTACAAACTTTCTTAATTACCTGGATTTCTTGACTGGGAGGGAAATGAATAGCACTGTGTCATATAAACTCAAAACTAACAGCCTACTGACAGTGTATGTAAAATTCAAATACATCTTCTAGATATTTTTACTTACCTATAGGTCTAGCACATTAAATAAATTTTAAAAAGACAGGCAAACTTGAGTTTATAACTCTTAACTATGCCCTCACTAGGAGCTAGTTTATTGCATACATAATATATATAGCTACTATAATTTCAAAAACAAATTATTATTCTTTTCATTTTCACAAGACTAACTGCCTTCTCTACAAAATATTGCAAAAATAACATTTAATATTGCTACTAGTGTTATGATTTGACTTTCCTGAATGTTATTCTGCAATTAAAAATCAATCCATCACAGCCAACTAAATAATAAATAAACCAAGCAATACTACAACACATTCTTCTATTCCTTTATAAGTAGAACTATTTCCTCATCAATAAATAAGTTAAATTTGATAGCTTCTAAAAACACCCCCCCCAACAAATTCCTTCTGTTTCTGAAGAGCAAAGTCAGGATAATGTAACAACAGCAACAAAAATCTCCAAAATTTACTTAACTAAATTTAACCACTTATCTATTAGTAATGATCCCTAAGACTGGATCACCAAATGACCAATAATTTCTTCGTGGAAGACAATAACATCAATTTGTTGTCAATAAAGTGTATGCACATTCCTTTAGAGAAGCAGTTTTCAACCTGTGGATTGGTGTCCCAAGAACCTTTCACAGGGGCTGCCTAAAACCACCAGAAAACAGGTATTTACATTCCAATTCATAACAGTAGCAAAATTACATTTATGAAGTAGCAACGAAATAATTTTATGGTTGGAGTCACTGCAACATGAGGAACTGTGTTAAAGGGTCGCAGCATTAGGAAGGTTGAGACCATGTTTTAGAGGACTAAATGAGAGTTCCATTGAGCAGGTCTCTTTGTGTCTAATAGAACACATCTGACTGCTGACTGGGTTATAGGTGACATCTGTAGTTACAGCAGAGAGCAAACAAATTCACTTGTGTGGGCTGAGTACCACAATCTCAGCCTCAATCCCTCCAACAATAAGCTCTTTCCAAGGAATGTGATGGACATTTATCCTAGAGTTTTTCTTTCTGCATTTTCATTAACTTTTGGAGTCCAATTCCTTTCATATCTGAAGCAAACAGGTAACCGTCTAAATGGAAATGCTCACCACATACTGCAGCACTCCAGGAAATTTTAAAGGGAACAGACACAGAGTGGTGAATAAAACATAAAGGCACCTGTAGACAGTTGCTGTGTTCTTAGTTTTACAACATTAGCAGCTAAATCCACCACAATTCAAGGCAGAAGAAACAGAAAGTCCCTGCAATGAAGGTCTCTTCCTGACGCACCATGACACCAGATATTAGAATGGGAAGTTCTAAATAGATTCTACTTACTAAGTGTTTCCTAGGTTCCAAACTTTAAAACATCTCATTTAACCCACGTAATTATTGCTACAATTATACAGAGTAGAAACAAAGACTCCAGAAGATAATGAAGTTAGGCCACTCGGTCTGTCAGTGACTCAGTGACAAGTCAGGACTCAACTCAGAGTCTCCCAGCACAGAACTTCTGCTCTTACTATGCACATCTCCCTCGGGTTAGTGGCTTCCACGCTGTTTGCGGCATTAAACAGAATTCGAACCTTCAGTTCTCTTTCCCCGGAGTTTCAGAAAGTTTTTTGCTTGTTTGGTACTAAAATGACAGCAACTTCCCCATACCCTAGCCTGTCCCCTTCCCTCCTTCCCGCCGCTTTCATATACAAAGAGAGCACAGACTTTGTTCTTGTATTCAGACTTCTTTCCCTCTCATGACTACTGCTAGGAATGCTACAGGCACATTATCTCTCCAAGAACAGACACAGAACTCCTCTGCCCCTTCCCCTTTGCTCCAAGTGGCTGATTACCGACAGGCCTGGGCTGTTGATCTCAAAGCTGGAGGACAGTTGTACATGCACAATGAGCCAGGCAGAGCACCCACTTTCTTCTCAGCCTTAGGCCACCAGCGCTGAGAAAGGGCCTGCCAAAGCAGGGTGTCTGCGAAGCACACCTGAAAAGAATCACTGGACCCGGTTATTAAGGAAAGCTTGAATTTAAGTGCTTTGTAATACATATGCACAACATGAAAAGAACCACGGTAAACTGCCAGAACCAGAGGGCTTCTCAAGGATTTGCTTATTTGTAGCTTTGGAAATAATCAGTGAAAACTAACATTCACAAAGTTAAGCTGATTCTGTGATTCATTACACCCTGTTCATAGAATAATAAAGTGTTTGTCACATAATTCAGAAAAATGAAGCATTTTTTTCTCTCTCTCTCAAAACAATGCCCAATGATGATGAGTATGTGCTGGTACATGCCTTTCCAGGGTACAGTTTCTAGAATTCAGATGGTGGAAGTGGGTGCCACCCAACATGCTGGATCTTACCAAATTTTATTTGAGTAATAAGAAACAAAATAATTAAAAGCCATATGACCTGTACTTAGACTACAGGAACTCTCTGCACTTGAATGTCAGTCACTCCAGAGCATGGAGAGTCCTCCTTAATGACCAGAGCCAAACAAGTGGTGTGTATACAGATTTAGAAAACATGTATAAACACAATATTCATTCTTTAACATAAACCTGAATTCAAATAAATACAAATAAATATTTACATTTTAAGAAGTAAAAAGGTATAAGATCATTATAGTTGAAGCTTTTCTCCAGTTCTTTGAAATTATTAAAATAATTCAAAAGTTAGGAAAGTAAATATGTCATAGACTGTAGATCCAAGGCTACAGTCACATTAGCAATAATTTATTCAACTCTATTTTTGACCTATAGTCAAGACAATATACCAGAGATCTTAACTCATTGCTATGGGAAAGAGTTTACTAACCTGTTTCAGATAGCACTCACTCTGTGGGTAATTCTACTTTTCGGCACACCCAGGACTCACTAGACACGTGCCTCCATTTCTTACCAGCCAGGTGTGGCACTAAGCTCCGGATACTTGATGCTCTCTAGATTTTTTATTTCCACTCAGATATAAAGCATTTCACTATTTTTACATGAACATGATAAAATGAATTATTTTGGATACTTTAAATTGAATAGTATGTATTAGTAAAAAAAAAAAAAAAATTCCACCTGTTTCTCCTAATTTTTTGAATGTGGTTATTTGAAATTTTTAAATTATATAGGTGACTCCCATTATGTTTCTATTGAAAAGTATTGCCTGCCTATGTTGCCCAATCTAGCACTCAACTGGCTCTAATGATGTAGCCCTGTCTGGTCTTAAACTCAATCAGTGGCTGCAGCTCCCGAGGGCTAGGAGCTGAAGGTATGAGCCACCACACACAGTGACACTCTTTAAATTGAGAATCTGCTCTTTACTCAGCCCATGTAATGTTTTTGTCCTGATCTTGTTTCTCCAATTATATTAGACACAAGTAATAGACAGGCAGTTGCTTATTTACTGGATTTCCTTCATTCATTGAAAACTACAGGCAGTTATGGCAGTATACACCTGTAATCCCAGCCTAGAAGGGAAGAAACAGGAGGATCAGGAGTTCAAGGCTAGCCTTAGCTACTTGAGACTTTCTCAAAATAAACAAACACAAAAGACAAAGCACCAAGAGTAATATCTTAATCATTCATGATCCAGAAACATGTCTGTTTGACAAGAAAACCAAAATTCCGCCAAAAGAACTTCTTTTATGTCTACTTGTTTTGGTATTTTTGAGGATATTTTTTGTCTGGTATTTGGAGTGTGTGTGGGGGGGGTGCTTTGGATGTTTTTTTTTTCTTTTATTCCTTGTTTGTTTTGTGTTTTTTTCCCCTGTGCTGTTTGTCTGTTTTGAGATATAATATTACTACATAGCCCTGGTTGGCATAGAACTTATAACATAGACCAAGCTGACCTTGTCTCAACCTTTCAAATGCTGAGATCACAAGAATGAGCTACCATGCCGGGCGTTGGTGGCGCACGCCTTTAATCCCAGCACTCGGGAGGCAGAGGCAGGCGGATCTCTGTGAGTTCGAGGCCAGCCTGGGCTACCAAGTGAGCTCCAGGAAAGGCGCAAAGCTACACAGAGAAACCCTGTCTCGAAAAACCAAAAAAAAAAAAAAAAATGAGCTACCATGCACAAGCCCAAAGATGTCTACCACAGAAATAGCTGTAGGGTGAACGAATATATGTAAGAGAATCTTACATTGTATTTTTTGTTTGGTGTAGGAGGTGCTAAAAACCATGGTACCCAAGACCTTTCATGGGCTACACCCCAAACCCAGATTATTCTTTTCTAATCACCAGTATTTTATTCATCAAACACAATCACCCAGCAGATACCTTCCCCCATCCCACCACAGCATTGAGACAGTCCTAAATGGCCTCTTAAAATTCAGGATAATTTCTGACTGTTTAAATGCAATATGGAAGTACACCCAAGCAGGGTCCCTACTGGCATCATAAAGCTCAGATCAGTTGAGCAACTACTTTGTCAGTTTTCTGAAGAACAACATAACTACTAAACTCCAATCACACAAGAGAAGTTCATTCATTCCAGGTAATAGATGCTTTCAGTCACTAAGGCTTAATTTTATGTGGAGCATAGTCATGAAACAGTGAGGCCCTAGTATTGCCTAGATACCAATGATTAAGAGTCATACCGTAGGAGAGAGAAGTACAGCTCAGCAGGTAAGGATGTCTAACCACCTGAGCTAAGTCCCAGAACCCACAGAAAGGTGGAAAGAGAGAAGCAAAGTTGTCTGCTGACCTCCATGGGTACCCTGTGACATGTCCTACATGTATCACACACATAATAAGTGTTTTTTAATATTTATATATAGTTGTTGTTTAGGAGCTATAAAAATCAGTGAAAACAAGTTCTCAAAAAGAAAATTCATGTTCTGTCTGGCAGATTGTGCAATTATGCTCTGAAAAGACTTCGACAAGTTACTGGAAAAGCAAGACAACAGGGAATGTGTTGTGTCAGTTATGGCTTGAACCTAATGCTTAGTTAATGCACTAAACATTAACTATCTTCCAATTACTGTAAAATAGTATGAATTCTGTTATTTCAGTTAGCTCTTAAAATACCCTTGTTACCATAGTTACACTGATTACAGCCATAATTATACTTGGCAATTTAGTCATACTTTACCTAAGTATATCAATCCAAACCCTCCAGAGCCGATCATCTTGCCCAGTGCCCACTGGTTTCCATCCATATCATCCAGAACTTTGCCTTCTGGGAGTGGAACCGGAAGCTTGTATTTCTCTTTTCTTCTTGGTGCCATCACATCTACTGGCAGAGGGATGAGATAAACAGTTAAAAACAAAACTAGCACTAAAACTCATTTCTTCCAATGTTTTCCGCAGAATTAAGATTAGGATCCTTAAGTCAATTCCAACTAGAGAAGCCCATCTACCAAATTCAAGTTGGAAATCCATATACTTTGAAATCTAAGAGATACTGGCATGTATGTAATACACATATAATATACCTATTGGGGCTAGAGAGATGGCAGGTGGTTAAGAGCATGCAATGCTTTTGTAGAGGACCTGGTTCAGTTCCCAGCACCCACACACAGCTTGCAAACCTCTGTAACTCCAGCTCTGGGTGTCTGGTGAATCGACCTTTTCCACTGGCACCTGTACTCACAGGCACATACCCATACACAAACACACACACACACACACACACACACACACACACACACAACCAAAAATTAATCTTTAAAACGTATCTACTGTGTTTCATTTAAAGCAATACTTTAAAACTCCACTCAAGGGTTTATTGATACTTAGCAACACTACAGAACACACCTCCAGAAAGTTATCTCATACACATGGAAATAATCATTTGTTGAGAACACTGTTAACATGTGGCTATTGAGGAGCAGGGCTTTAAATTCAAAGGTCAGACACTCTGACCACCAAGCAAAACACTCAGGAAGGATTGTTCAACGAGCAAGGGTTTTCCTGGTTATCTAATCTGGCAGATCAGGCGACTACTTTTGGTTTTTCTGACATGCTCTTTTACTCACTCCCATCAATGTGAAAACAGCACATTGGACATACAGATAACAGGAATTCCATATAAGAAAACCATACAACCTTAATTATCATTGGATACAAATTAGAAAATTACTAATAGGAGCTTTCGGGGGTTGGCCAAAAACATTTCTAAGGGGTATATAATTAAATTAATAAATATCAGAATAAGTACTTGAAACTAAGCATGAAAGTAACCATGTTCTTCCTATTATTTCTAGACAAAAGTCAAAAAAACCTGATAAATTCTGCTTCAGTTTGGTTTCCGTTGCTGTAATAAACACCACAGACAAAAAAAAGTAACCTGGGACAGAAAGGGTTTTTTTCATGTTATAGTTTGCAGTCCATCCTGAAGGGGTGTCAGGGCAGGAGCTCAAAACAGGAATTCCAGGCAGGTACTGGAGCAGCCGCCAGGGAAGAACCCCGCCTGATGGCTCCTTCCCTACCGGACTGGCTTGGCGGGCTCCGATTTCTTACACACACAGGACCTGCCCAGAGGTGGCACTGCTCACAGTGGGCTGGGCCCTCTTCCATCGTCACCCCAACAGAGGGCCCGCCCGTGGGCCAATTTAATGGACGCATTCTTCTTATTTAAGTTCCCTCTTCCCAGATGACCCTGGGTGAAAAGTTAACAACAACGAAAACTAACCAAGACAGACGCTCTCGTGAAAATGATTCATAAATACACACAGTACACAATGTCCCTCTTAAAGCGTCCCAGCTTCGCTTGAGTAGAATTTTCCCTCCTGCACTTACTGAACCCATAACAGTATTCCGACTGCACACGACCCGGAGCAGAGCGGGAAATCTAGTGTGAACCCCTAGGGCACGGTGCTGAAGTAGGAGGGGTGTCACCGGGTGGCGCCCGCGCCAGAGTTGATGGCGGAAACTTTCACGACTTCCTACAACAACTTTTGAGCGGGCAGCTGAAAAGACACACGAAGTCTGGGGCACCGGATGGCACCGGGTGAAGCGCTCGCCGGGCGCAGATCCCTCCCCGCGAGCGGCGAGCGGCGGCCCCGACCGACCGGACGGACAGCCCCGGGGGTGCAGGTGCGCCCGACCGGGTTCCGGGCCCCCGGGGCGGGCGGAGCCGGGCCCGCAGCCGTCGGGCCCGCACCCGAGGCTCGGCGGCCCAGGACGGGAGGGACGGAGGGAGGACTGACCTGCTGCCCACGTCCCCGCAGCGCCGGTCTCCGTGGCCAGGCGGGGCCGAGGCCTGGCAGGCGGGCGGGCCGCGCCAGGCGCCTCCCAGGGGCAGGGCGAGCATCGGGGCGGCCGCCCGGGCGCCCGAGGCTACGGAGCCTGGCGGGGCCCAAGCTGAGAGCGAGGCTGGGAAGAGACTAGGTAGGGGCGGTACTTGACCCCACCGAGGCCAGTCTGCAGAGCCACCAGGGTCGCACGGGGTGGAGTCAGCAGGGCGCGCACTTGAACGGGAAGAACTGAAGATTTCCTGTACCAGTCCTGAGTACCAGCGGCTTTCACACTGGTCCGACCCCAAAAGGCTTACCCACCCAGCCCTGTGCGCCTCTGCGGTCTCCGCCGGGAGCAGGGGTAGGGGTGGGGGCCGTATCTGAGTGTGATACTCCCAGACAGGAGCATGTTTATAACACAACTTGTTAGTACATTTCTACCTTCCCATCTGTAAAATGGAAAAGATTAGTTATTGGGTTTCAAGGTTACAGTGACAACTGAGAGAAACACGTCAAGTGTATTTCTAGTTCTTTAAGGATACGCAATGAGTTCCTATTTTGGAGTAAACAAACCCCAGGAAAAAAAAATTATTTAAACAGTAGTTAAGTTCCATACCTAGAAACAGGCGAGTGCAAATACTAAGAGGAAAAATGACACTTTCTCCTTGTAAGGGCCCAAGTTATGTTTTAAGTTTAAAATACTGTGCTCAAGAGATTTACCAAAAGAAAAAAAAAATGCCTCTAACTTGTAAACCCCACTTGTCCAAGGACAGATAAACTTGTTAACCCTACTTACCCAAGGACAGATAGCTTCCTGGAATGGTGGGGGCTGTTGTTCAAGTAAGATAACAAGCCACGTGTTTTCACTTCTGTAAACAAGTTTGGTTGCTCCAACCTCAGAGGATGTATGCTTGCCGCCGATTGGACGAAGGCAGGAACTGCTTAGCTTTGTGGGGTTTGCTTTTATTAGCTCCTCCCTATCTTAGCTCTAGGCCATACTCTGGAATCCCAGGTATGGACCTGGCCACATTCTGGCTAGTATTTAATAAAATTTGTTTCAAGTTTGGCTCAAATACTGTAGTAGTGGTTTGGTGGTGTCAACATCTCTTCACTAAATCTGTTCAGTAAGGAATTGGTCGTTTATCAAACTCCCAAAATGGAGGATGGGATGAGACTTTTTTTTTTCTGAGACAGGGTTTCCCTGTGTAGCTTTGTGCCTTTCCTGGAACTCACTTGGTAGCCCAGGCTGGCCTCGAACTCACAGAGATCCGCCTGGCTCTGCCTTCCAAACACTGGGATTAAAGGCGTGCACCACCACCGCCCGGCTAGACTAGTTTTTGGGCTGGAGGGATAGCTCAGCTGTTAAAGGCTAGGCTCACAACCAAAAATATAAGAGACTAGTTTTTAAACGCATTGGATGGATGGTGTGGATATAAAATTGTTTTTCAAAAGGATTTTGGAAACGGATGTAGCTTCCTTGGTGTTTGTCTGGCCTATAGGGAGCCCTCAACAGAATTCCCAGCACATTAAATGGCTTAATAGCTCAGGCCTGTGATCCCACCACTTGGGAGATGGAAACAAGAAGAAAAGACCTGAGGTTTAAGGTCGTGGAAGTTCCTGTACAGCATGGGCTGCATGAGCCGTGGGGGCGGGGGAGGGGGGACAGTGGACGGGTGGGAGGTGTACTCAGACAGACAGAGGACTCTGGACAGATGTGTCTGTTTCCTCCATTTATAAGCCAGTCTTTGCTTTGAACCAAAACAATGCTTCTCAGCACTATTGGTGATCAGGCTAGAAGGTCCCGACTACTTATGAGAGGGTTGGGGGCACAGATTAGGACAACCAGAATTTCCCTAGACTACCAAATTTTTGCCAAAGTGCACCTGGTTGAGAGAAACTTTGCTAAAATGATCTACCTGCCCACATCTGCATTCACATCTCCCAATTCCTTTTCATTTCCAACTCCAGTGACCTGCTTGGTTCTTAGCACCTTTGCATTTATCGTTCAGAATGAACCCCTTTTTAATCTGTTATCTGTACTATCTACCCCATCACGTTCCTTGGATCTGTATTTCAGCATCATCTCAGTCCTTTCCAGCCAACCTTCCTTAACTTCCAAGCCACCCACAGTCTTGACAGCTTCCTATCCATTTTCTTCCCAGTACCAACTAGTGTACACCACCACACTGTGCCATGTGTTTACTGACAGCCGCCTGACTTCCTCTGTAAATCAAGTGCTTCCTGGGAGCAGGGTCTCTAAAGGAACAGAACCGATGGAGTGAATCTATATAAAAGGGGATGTATTATAGGCTTACAGGATGCTATCCGGTCAGTCCCACAATGACTCTCTCACACTGGAGAGGCCAAGAATCTAGTAGTTTCTCAGTTTACTGATAGGTGTCTCAGCAGTCCCAATCTGATGCTGAGGCCTGGAGGATTCTTGGAGAACTGGTGGTCTTTAGTCTACACTGGAATCCCAAAGAAGCTAGTGCCGATGTTGGTGAAAGAAGGCCTCAGCAGCAGGGCAGATGAACTTGCCAGGGAGAGTGAGGGCAAGCAGGCAAAAGCAAAGATGCCCTCTTCCTGTCATGGCTGGGCTGTTACCAGAAGGTCCCGAATAAGGTAAGTCTCCCTGCTTCAAGCAGTCTGATGCAGAAAATCCCTCACTGGGTGCCCTGCAGACTATGCTTTAGGTGATTCCAGATGCAGTGAAGATAACAACGAAGACTGGCCCTCACGACAGGTAAAGTATATGTCCTTTGTAAGGCAAGGCCCTTAAAAGGTATCCAAAAACTTGCCACTGTCTTATGGGATGAATAAAGCAAGTATGGCAGTCTCATCCCCATTTCAGTGATTGGTAGTTGGTAAGTAGAATGTGTCCAGTTTAGGTCTAAGAGGTGAACAAAAGTTCTTGAGTGTTCCAAAAAGAAATTGCCTGTTCCAGCTATTGTTCTGCTCCCAGGGTCCATGAGAGAATGGCAAATGTAAATCTAACATAACAAAAATGGTAAGATGTTGGTTAGTCTTTAATCTTTTGGGGGGCGCCCACCACGCAGCTCCCAAGCAAATCACACACAGAGGCTTATTCTTAATTATGAATGCCCAGTCTTATTTTGGTGGGTTGCTTGCCAGCTTTAATTAACTTAAATTATCCTGTCTATATTTGCCTCTGGGCTTTTCCTGTTCTCTCACTTCTGTAAATCTCACTCTTACTCCATGGCTTGCTGTGTAGATGGGTGGCTGGCCCCTGGAGTCCTCCTCCTCCTCTAGCTACTTCTTTCCTCACTCCTCCATCTCTTTTCTCATCCTCCCTCCTCCCAGATTTCTCTTTCTATTTATTCCCTCTGTGTGGGCGCCATGGGCCCTGGCCCCCGACTGGGAGTGGCTGTGGCCTTGCTTGCTGACCT
Organism: Peromyscus maniculatus bairdii; assembly: GCF_049852395.1. Lineage (NCBI taxonomy): Eukaryota > Metazoa > Chordata > Mammalia > Rodentia > Cricetidae > Peromyscus > Peromyscus maniculatus. The sequence continues at coordinate 28,775,214 of NC_134861.1, forward strand.
CGATCAGATGTCCTCCCTATTCAGATTCCCTGCTGGTATCCACCCTTCTGAATGCTTAAGGGAAGTTCCTTGTTTGTGTATCTTGCATTTTGGGCGTTAACTACTTAGATGCAAGAATGTAGAACATTGGGTCTGGAATGTAGACCATTGGTAGCGAACTTCTGCCCTCCGGGGGTTCCTCCATTTGTGCTGTAAGCCTGTATGTATTTAAGGTTTCTTCCCTCTTTCAATAAACGGCATTCGACATCCAATCGTACGAATGACCCGCTGTCTCTTGTCTCTATTTTTTAATCCGCAGCCCTTCGCTCAGACATGGTAAATGGGTATCGGTAATGCTGGCGTTACCGCTACACCTCTGCCTGCCAGCCCTGCCTATCTCTCTCTCCTGCCTTGGTATTGGCCGTTCAGCTCTTTATTAGACCATTAGGTGTTTTAGACAGGCAAAGAAACACAGATTCACAGAGTTAAACAAATGCAACATAAACAAAAGTAACACACCTTAAAACAATATTCTACCACAGCAAGACACTAAACATTTGTGGTTAGTAGCATCTAAAAATATAGAAAGAAGAGAAATCAAAACCTTGGTCCTTTACTCTTACTCACCTAAGATTAATGTGAAATTGGTTACAGACTAGTTTAAACATAGGAGGCAGAACTATAAAACTTTTCAGAAAAACAAAACAAAACAAAACAAAACACTGTGCCACTTGAGTTCATGTATTTAGAAATTATTTTTAAATGCTGGATATTGAAAATTGGCAAATTACCTTCATCTAAAACAAAGTAAAACAAAACAAAAGCTCTGTGCTCCAGCCAACTTTAATACCATCACTAAGGAGGCAGAGGCAGGCAGATCTCTGAGTTCGAGGCCAGCTTGGTCTACAAAGTGAGTTCCAGGACATACAGAGCTACATAAGTAGATAGACCATATCTTAAAAAACAAAACAAAAACAAAAAACCTCTGTTCCTAAAATTCTAAAACAACACTGCTAAGGCTAGGGAGGTGGCTAGTTGACAAAGATCTGGGCAGAAGTACGGTATGAAAACCTGTTGAATCCCCCAAACTCGTAAAAAGCTGAGAGAAGGGAGTCTGACAGAGAGAGAGCTTCTATCACTTAAGCACCACAGGATGGGGTGGGGTTGACAGGAACAGAAACAGGTGGATCACTGAAGCTCATTGGCCCACCAGCCTTGCCTCAGAGATGACTTCAGGTTCAGTGAGAGACCCTGTCTCAAAAAATAAAGTTGGAGAACAACCTTAGGGCTTCACATACACCAGCACACACATGTGCACACACCCATCTAACAAGTATACAACATATACACACACTAACTAGTACACACACACACTCTCTAACAAACACACCCACACATGTACACACACACACACACACACACACACATACACATACACACACACACATACACACACATTAACAAGTACACACACACACACCTACTACCAAGCATACACACACACACACACACACTAACAAGTATACCCACACATGTACACAGAAACACACACACACCCCACTGGTAAGATATCTAGTGTTGGGAAGGATGTGGAGGAAATAGGGCTTTCTTACACTGCTTATCCAGACACTTTGGAAAATGGCTTCTCAGGCTCTGACTTAGCACCTCCATCTTGTTCATAGTGAATATATTCCAAGATTCCCAGGGGATATCTGAAGCCATAGATATAACCAAACCTTACATATTCTGTGATTGTTTTTTTTTCCTATAAGATTATTTTTGAGGTAAGTAATTTTTATTTTACCTAAAAGAATTTAACTTATAAATTAAACATAGAGTTTAATCATAATTAATAACAGGATAGTTATGAAGCTAAATCACAAAGTTATTTAAATGTGATTGTACCTGTTATGTTTCTCTTTCTGTGACAAAATACCACCACCAAAGGTACGTTAAGGAAGAGAGAGTTTATTTTTGGTTCATGGTTTCCGGAGGAATACAAGTCTATGATGGTGGAACAATGGCGTGGCAACAAGTGGCAGCTATGGCGGTAGGAACGGCTGGCTGAGAGCTCACCGCCTGAACCACAAGCACAAAACAAAGAGCAAACTGGAGAAGGCAGAAGGCTTTCCCTCTCAAAGCCTGCTTCCAGCGGTTTGCTACCTCCAGGAACAGTGCCACCCCCGGGCACTGCCTTAGTTAGGGTTTCTGTTGCTGTGAAGAGACGCCATGACCACAGCAACTCTTATAAAGGGAAACAGTTAATTGGGGCTGGTTTACAGTTTCAGAAGTTTAATACATTATCCTCATGGTGGGACATGGTGGCCTGCAGGCAGACATGGTGCTGGAGAAGGAGTTGAGTGTTCTACATCTTAATCCTCAGGCAACAGGAAGTGAAATGTGTGCCACACTGAGCCTAGCTTGAACAAAGGAGACCTCAAAGCCCACAGTGACACACTTCTTCCAACAAAGCTACAACTCCTAATAGGGCCACTCCCTTTGTGGACCTTTTATTTTTCAAACCACTGCATTCCACTCCTTGGCCCCCAAAGACTTATAGCCATATCATAATGCAAAAATTCATTCAGTCCAACTTTAAAAGTCTCCATAGTCTATAACAGTCTCAAACTTATTTAAAAGTCTAAAGTTCAAATTGCCTCTTGAAATTAATGTAATCTCTTAACTTTAATTTAATAAAAATTTAAAAAGCAGATTGCTGTGGGATGGTCTGTATGTCAAATCTGTTGCTCTGATTGGTCAATAAATAAAACACTGATTGGCCAGTGGCTAGGCAGGAAGTATAGGCGGGACTAACAGAGAGGAGAAAAGAAAGAACAAGAAGGTGGAAGGGGTCACTGCCAGCCACCGCCATGACAAACCGTATGTGAAGATGCCATGAGCCACATGGCAAGGTATAGATTTATGGAAATGGATTAATTTAATCTATAAGAACAGTTATCAAGAAGCCTGCCACAGCCATACAGTTTGTAAGCAATATAAGTCTCTGTGTTTACTTGGTTGGGTCTGAGCAGCTGTGGGACTGGCAGGTGACAGAGATTTGTCCTGACTGTGGACAAGGCAGGAAAACTCTAGCTACAGCAGATCATATACTTTTAATGTATAATGGTACAGGATATACATTACCATTCCAAAATGTAGGGAGAGGGAGCATAGTAAGGAACTCCTGGACTAAAGCATGACCTAAAACCAGCTGGATGAACTCCAAACTGCATCTCCATGTCTGATGTCAAAATACTCTTCATATCTTCAACTTCTTTCAGCTTTGTTGACTGCAACACACTTTTCTCTCTTGGGCTGGTTCCATTCCCTGTTAGTAGCTTTATTTGGCAGGTAACCCATTGGTTCTGGCATCTACAACATCTTGGGGTCTCCAAGGCAATCCAGGCTTCACCTTCACAGCATCACACAACAACTTCTCTGGGACTCCAGTAAGGAACACCCCTGCCACATGCCTGGCCTCAGTGACTTTCCATAGTTGTGGAGGAATATTCCATAACCCCTTTTATCCTTGACTCTAAAGTCAGAACCACGTGGTTGAAGCTGCCGAGTTCTGCGGCTGACGGGGGATGGAACATGGCTCCTCATTCAATTACATCTTTATCAGCTTTCCATTTCCCATGATTTTCTTCACTGCCTAATTTTAGCTGTCTTGGAACTCAATGTATAGACCAGGCTGGTCTCATACTTAGAGATCCAGTTTCCTCTGTCTCCAGAATGCTGGGATTAAATGCATGTACCTTTATACCCAGCTCTAAACTTTTCTTTAATTCCTTTTCACAAGATGGAAACTTAGCTGGGTGGGGTCTTGCCCTGAGGTCACCACTCCTTTTATTTCATTTCTTAATCTGTCTATCTCCTTGAACACAGGTCTTAGCGCCATTCCACATCCTAGTGTTCCTTTTCTCCTCAAATTGTACATTTTGTATTTTTCCTTGCTCAGTTTGCTCCTTTTCATTATAAATCTTCAGTAGTGTTAGCACTAGTAACCACAGGACAGAGTTCTATCTATACTAGGCTGTTTTGAGATTTCCTCTGCCAATGGAATTAATTCAAAAATCTTGACCTTAGCTTTAGGAAGACTTTACAAACAAGAGCAAAAAGTAACTACATTTTTCACCAAAATATCACAAGACAAATCATTAGGCAACATACTAAAATTCGTTGCCTCTCAAACCTCTTGAGCCAGGGTCCCACAGTGCAAATCACCCTCAATACCATGGCTTTCATTCTCCTACTTGTATGACCCATTAAGCAATGCTTAAAGCATTCCACTGCTCATAACTCAAAGTACCAAAGTCCTAATTCCTCCAAACAAAACCATGATCAGTTCTATCACAGCAATACTGCAGTCCCTGGTACCAACTTCTATTTCAGAGTTTCTATTGATGTCAAGGGACACCATGACCATAGCAACTCTTATAAAGGAAAACAGTTAATTGGAGTGACTTACAGTTTCAGAGGTCTGGTCTGTTATCATTAGGCAGGACATGGTAGCATGCAGGCAGACATGGTTCTGGAGAAGGAGCTCAGAGTTCTATATCATTGATCTGCAGGCTATAGGAAGTGAACTGTGTGCCACACTGAGGATGGTTTGAGCAAAGGAGGCCTCAGAGCCCACCTCACAGTGGCACAGTTCTTCCTATACAGCCACATCTATTCTGACAAAGCCACACTTTCTGATAGGGCCTCTCCCTTTGGGGGACCATTTTCTTTTAAATTATCACAGGTACCCAGTGTTCAAATCTCTGAGGCTGTCTGGGACAATTCTCATTCCAACCACCACAGTGGTCTCACTCTCAAAATATCTCATTGTACCATATTCACTCTCCTTGTGATAATATGAGGTGACACAATATCCATGTGATAAGACAAAATGAGGTGAGGAATGGGGGTATTATGACATGATATTGGGCCATTTTATAAAGATCGTTTGAAAATAAATAGTATAATACCTCGATAGTCAATCTGAAAACATTATAGGTACTAAATGACACAGGTAGTGTGTACAAAGTGAGTATGTGAGACAAAAGGATGGTTGAAGCTCTAAATGTAAAAGGACAAGATTCCATCACACAACTATGCAATTTTTAAACTTATGAATTATTTACTTTTGAAATTTTCTACTTTGTATTATAGAATCATGGCTGATTGAAAATAACTGATACCTTATAAAGTGAAATAAGCTGGTAGTATAATACTGAGTATATGATCCAGCATGCATGTCCCTAGACATTTCTTCAAGAGAAATAGTACTGAAGAGATGGCTCAGTGGTGAAGAGCACATATGTCTCCTGCAGAGGACCTAAGTTCCCAGTACCCATGTTGTGCAGCTAGCAACTACCTGTCCCCTGTAACTCCAGCTTCAACGAATCAGAGTCCCTCTTTTGGTCTCCATGAACACTGCACTCACATCTTCACATAGTCACATACAGATACATAATGAGAAACACATAATTTAAAATGAAATATATCCTTTGAGAAATGTAGTCCTATATTAACACAAAGATGTGCATACAATTGTTAATTAGAAGCTGAATGCATGAAAGCCTCAACCTGGAATCAATTTCCCATTAATTAGTAAATGGATAAACTATTTGCAATATCGATCTTTTTGTTGTTGTTTTTCGAGACAGGGTTTCTCTGTGTAGTTTTGGTGCCTGTCCTGGGTCTCGATCTATAGACCAGGCTGGCCTCAAACTTGCAGAGATCCGCCTGCCTCTGCCTCCTGAGTGCTGGGATTAAAGGTGTGACCACCACTGCCCTGTACAATATTGATCTTATGTGATGAAATATTACCCAGCAACAAAAGGGAGCAAACTATGAATACAAGCATCAGCCTGGATGGACCTAGCAAGTATCCTGCCCCCCCCCGCCCCCCGTGGAAGGAAGGAGACATGGGTGGGATTATTTTGGAATGTTCCATTTAAAAGAAGTTGTCAGAACTTGGGTTGAAGAGAAGCAGGAGGCTAAAGGAACCTTATGGGCTAATGATTGTTTTGAGCTGTGGTTACATAATTACAACCTTGCCAAAATCCTAATGGTACACTTAAAATTGGTGCATTAGTGCTGTGGGACGTCTTTCTGTATGCTGTTAATATGTATTGCTTTGATTGGTTGATAAATAAAGCTGCATTGGCCTAGGGCAAGGAAGCTTAGAGACAGGTGGAAAATCCAAGCCGATATTCGGAGAGAAGAAAGGCGAGGAAAGAGAGACACCAGCCTCCCAGAAAGGAGCAGCAAGATGCCAGGAGACTGGTAACCCCACAGCCACATGCCAACTTATAGATCAATGAAATGGGTTGTTATAAGAGCTAGCTAGCAAGAATCCTGCCTGCCATAGGCCATGCAATTGGTAGTTAATATTAAACCTCTAAATGACTATTTTATAAGCAGATGAGGGACCGCAGGGCCAGGCGGGACTAGAGGAACATGGGACCATGGGGCCAGGTGGGACCAGAGAAACTTCCAGCTACACATTATAAAACTGATTTAAAAGAAAAGAATGTCAGAAGAGCAGGAGGGAGGAATCCAAGTCCTTGAAGCCATTCCTAACCTTCAGAGTCAGCTAACCTTCCAGCAGCACACATTTTCCCATTCTCCATGAGCCATCAATGGTCCTTATCAGTTAGGTCATTTAGTCTTGGGCTTTATATTCCTTGCCACAAGACTCTTCCTAGCATTCCAATGAAGTTGAAGTTTCATAGATGTTAATGACTTTCAGATGGCAATGAATTTGTTAAATGCAAACAGGCACAGTAGTGCAGGTAAACCTGCACCGAGAACATTTCCCAAGTGTGAGGATTTAATGCAGAATTTTATGAATCAGAGCATATTGCTGTGTGTATGTTTCAAGATGAAAACTGACAGAATATAGAAATACAAATTTTGGAACTAGTGAAAGAACATCTTCAGAACGAATGTGATGAGAATCAAGATTGAGGGGAATTTAGACATGAAAGCATTGAAGTCTGAGTCATAAGAAAAAAGATTAGGAAAATTAGGGTTTCAAACAAAGCTACTTTGATAGATCTTATGGTCTGTGAGTGATTCACCATCAACTCACAAAAAGGCTCTCTTGGTTGTGTGCCAATTCCTAGGTTTGGTGAATGTTCTGTTTTCAAAAGAGCTAGGTGTTGTAAAACGCCTACACCAGCTCGAAGTGATAAGGAAAACCCCAGCATTTAGTGAGCAAACTTTACAAGGTCAAGATCATTTAAAATTAATTAAAGATATTGCACAGACAAAACATTTAGAAGAAAACAATCTTTGTTATTTAATGTTGTAAAAGGAGACTACTTCAGTGGAATTATTCTGGCTGCCAAAGAGCTAGGTTTTGTTTCATAAAATCAGAAGCTCTTTTACAACTACTAAACCCACAATCCCTGGAGAGCTGAGCAATTACTGACACATAAATTTTGAAAACAACACAATTCAAGTAATTAGAATCTAAGCCGTTCAGCTGTACGACCCGATCAGACAAACGTGTCCTTTGATTTGTTTGCATATGAGATGCTGCCATTGGCGTGAAATGTCTCCCAGGCTTATCTAGTGAAGGCGTGGCTCCTCACTTCTGGGGCCTTCGAGAAGTAACTGGACCAACAGCACTCGAACTTTGTTGTATTATTTAACTGATGAGTTCATACTCAAATGAACTACCAGGAGGGAGCATGTCTTTAAAGAGTGTATCTTGGCCCTGGAACCCCACCCCCCCTTTTTCTTTCTTTGCTTCCTGGGTGCCATGAGATGAGCAGCTTGTTCTGCCACATAACCCTTCCCTGTGGTGAAGCATTGTGTCCCCAATAAATTGAGTACCCTAATAAAACTTATCTGAGGGTCAGAGAACAGGACAGCTGCTAGATTAGACATAGAGACCAGAAAATAGTGGCACACGTGCCTTTAATCCTAGCATTTCAGAGGCAGAGATCTGTCTGGATCTCTGTGAGTTCAAGGCCAGGCATGGTGGTACACCTTTAATCCCAGGACCTGAGATCTCATGTTTTGCTTGAGAAAGACACACGCCTTTAATCCCAGAAAGTGATGGCAGGAAGCAGAAAGGTATATAAGGCATGAAGACCAGCCCCCACCATTATTTACCCCAGGAATGAGGATTAACAGACTTACTTAGAAATAGAGAGGGGAGAGAAAACAGAGAGAAAACACAAGATAGACTCGGGTGGGCCTGGATCCTATTCCACCAGCCCAGAACTTTATTCCAAACGTCAATTTATAACAATGCCAAGGAGTGGAGCAAAAGACCTTTCCCTTGCTAGTTATAGTAACATGGTGCCCAGGCCCTTGGTCCAATCAACCTTTTATGCAGTGCTACTGGGTATAGCCATAGGAAATCTAGTGCGCTACAATAGTATATAAGGCATGATGACCAGGAGCTGGGGCCTTTTTAAGCTTTTAGGCTTTGGAGCAGCAGTTCAGCTGAGATCCATTCCAGTGAGGACTCAGAGGCTTTCAGTCTGAGGAAACAAGACCCCCTGAGGAGTTGGTGAGGTGAGGTTGGCTATGGCTTGTTCTGTCTCTTTTATCTCTCAGCTATCACCCCAATATCTGGCTGCAGGATTTGTTTTTTTTATTAATAAGATCATTTAGCAATTTATCTTACACTAGCCACCTTGATGTTTTACCTTAACACAGTCCCAAAGTAGCAGAGTCTCTACAAACCTGAACTGGTGAGCCAAAATGTTTCTGCTCTCCTTAGGTATTTTGTCATAATAATGGAAAGTTGACCAACGTGAGACCACTATGAGCATGACAATCCAAAATTCAAACTGTTATCTGCTGGGTTTGGAATTAAGTTCAGTTCCTAGCAAGACATTCAGGTGGCTCACAAGTGTCTGTAACTGTGGCTCCAGGGGATATGACACCTTTCTCAACTCCTTGGGCTCCTGCACACACACACACACACACACACACACACACACACACACACACACAGAATTTAAAACATATAAACAAAAACTCATCTGTCAGTATGTCAACAGGCTCAGTAAAGTCTTTTTCAGAGCCATTATTTTGTAGAATTTGGATGAAAATATGTATTAAATTCTCAAATGTGGTAAAATCCAATATTTTACAACCTAAACATAATATTTTATAATGTCCACTTCCCTAACACAAACTATTAGGTATTATGCGGAGCTGTGTTATTCATTAAGCGGCATTGTTTACTGTGTGAGAAAAGCCACAAGACACAACGAAATCCACCCTAAGAGTTTATTTATTAGGGAAGGGGACAGAAGGGAGTGCTTAGGTCTATGGAAATGGTCATGCATGGAGAGAGAGGGGAGGGGCCTGTGACCCACTTTTTATGGATTCCCCCACACATGCACATATGGGTTTACGTAGCTATGCCATGCATGCGCATAGATTACGTGATCACGCTGCGTGCAAATTACGCGACCAGGCAGCGCAGGACATAAAGTCCCAGAATGACTAAGTGTCTTGCCAGTGCATGGGTAGTCATGGGGGAGTGGCTAGAAATTCCAACACAAACTTCATTAAAGTTTAACAATATGACTATACTGATACTTTAATTTCCTTTCTCCCCCACTAACATGCCTGTAATAGTCAAAAGCTTGAGCTAGAAAAGGAGGGAGAAGACCTGGCTTGATCATTTGCATGCACATGTGTGTGCTCAGTTGACACTGAGTTGATGACTTGCAACTTGCAGAGACCAGCAAAAGACAGTTTCCCCATGTACCAAGTGAGCTACACTTACGAAATTCTTTTTTCATGCATTCGCATTACTATCTTCTAGGAGACACAGATAAAATTTTCTATTCCCTGAGAATACCTAGCCACTCTAACAACTCAGGATATACCCCTAAATAAACCTTACATTCTCTCCTTGCAATAGACTTTTTCATGGATATCTACTGCTGAGACATAGACTGTCAGATAAACTACAGAGCAAGGTTCCAGGTGAATGAAGCTGGTCATCTTCTTCCACACAGCTCCATCTCTGTTGCTCTGCAATATGCAGAAGGTCAAAACAGACTTTTATTTTTAGAACTCTTAAAGCATTCAACCTAAGCTAAAGGTTTCCCTTGTCCTTTGGGACTCTGTTTCAATGACTCATTCCTTTGTCACAGGGGCTAGCAAGTAACAACTTTATTCCAGGTTTCTCTCCATGTCACTGTCAAGTTCAGGACCGAGCGATGCAGTAGGAGGCTAACATGCACATAACACCAATTATAAATTGGTTCATTGTCTCTTTACACCAGGCTGCCCCACTTTCAGTTTTCTTAATAAAGAGCCCTTGTTATTTCAGGCAAGTGGACCTACAAAATCATCATGCTTCTTAACTCTCTTTTTTATAAATACACACTTTTCATAACTATGTGGGGAAGTATGGAGAAGCAGCCAGAAGAAGAAAGAATTCAAGGACTTCTGTTAACTCTGTAAGTGGATTGCCAGTTGCTCTTTTCTTTTTCGAATCCCAGAGGTTATAGATGATCTACTTTCATAGCTGTACTCGTTTGGTGTCTTTATTCTGCTTCTTTCAGGTGGGCTTGTAGCAAGCATATGTCTTCTTTGTCTTGTAGTGTTCTTCCTACCGCCAGTCTCCCAGTCTTGAGTCCTTAAATGGACGAGACAAGGTCAGGAAGACAGGGAATTTATGTAGAAATAAGAAGAAACCTTTAGTTGGCCTTTTAAGTGTTCTGGTGGAAGCTCCACCTCAGCCCCTGGCACCCTGGCATCCACATACCCAAAGAGTCTGGAATGTTCTAGTGGAAGGTTCACTCCCCTCCCCCATCTCTTTCCAGAGGCTGGAGAATAACCCAGGAACACTTTACCTATTAAACCCGGGCTTTTTCTCATTTGGTCTGATTTAGTCTGACTTGGACTGCTGCTTCCGCACAGAGGCCTATTAGGGTGCAAAAATCTTTCACTAAGGAAGGCTAAAGCCTGGCCTGGAGGTGTGGACCTGTAATCATGTAATTCTAGCATTCAGGGTAGCTGAGACAGGAGGATGAAGTACTAGGGTAAGTCTGGGTCACATACCAAATTCAAGGCTAGCTTGAACTACACAGCAATAAGCTCATCAAAAAGGGGAAGGCTGGGAGTGTGGCTCAGTGACTGAGCTCTTACCTAGCATGCAGCACAAGGCCTGAGTTCAGACTCTAGAAACACACACACACACACACACACACGCACACGCACACGCACACGCACACGCACACGCACACACACACACACACACACACACACACACACACACACACACACACACTGGAAAGTGATAGAGAAGCAGGAAAGACTAGTTTTCTGTCCTGTGGGTTTGTGAGGAGGAGGAGGAGGAGAGGAAAGTTTTTGTGGAAAGGACAAGCCCTTAGGCATTGCATGCCTCTCCCTTTTGGCCAGGCTGCAGTGAAGTGCCATTAAAATGCTCGTTCCTGGTTTTCGGTTCTCCCTGGCTACAGGACAGTTCTTAAAATATGATCCTATTCTGAGACTCTTGTCAAAATAAGGGTGCAAACTGGACAGGATTATGCAGGTTATAGAATAAGTGTTTAAAATTGTTTTACTTTTATGTGAATGGAACAAGACTTGCTTTTCACCTTGTGATTTCTGTCCATTAAAAGCATCCTGCCCTCCTGCCAGTCGGCAGCAACTCAAACATTTACCATATTTCAGTCTTACACATTTTCTAATATTTTAAAACATAGATGGATCTTAATTCAACCATTTTCTTTGGGATTAATATTAGTTATTTTCAACTTGATTACAAATCTTGAAGAAAGCAGGGGTTTTACAGGATCTCACCAGCAGTGACAGTAGTGATCGAATATTCTGTAGGAGCTGGAAAATTAAACCAAGAAAAGACAGGTAAGTGGGAGAAAGGGCTTATGTCCTTTGCTGATGTTAGTTTTTAGTTTATTTTTCCCTGCACAAAATCTAAGACAAAAGAAGTATAAAATCAAAGAGAGTGAGACTTAGGGGTTCATATGTCATCTTAACAGAGAGTGGAAAAACAACTGGATAAAAGAATAGGGGCCTTAAGATTCCTGGATGCAGCAAATTATGGAAAAGTAAGTAGGAAATGTACAATAGTTATAAGTTAATCAGCATGACTTGTTATAAAAAATAAATCTTCTTTTATTTTGTTTTATATGTAGGAATGCTTTGCCTGCATGTGTATGTGTACCACGTGCATGCCTGTTCTGCAGAGGTCAGAAGAGGGCGTTGGATCCCCTGAAACTGAAATTACAAATGATTGTGGGCCACCACGTGGGTGCTGAGAAATGAACCCAGAGCAAGAAGTATTCTTAACACGGAGCCATCTCTTCCACCTCCAAAGTCATCTTCTCTCACTGAAGGAAGAAAGCTTCACCTAAAGATTTATGCTGCCATCCCTAGGAAAAATTCTACCCTGCTTTTATGCAGAAAGGGGAGGTCAGAGTTCTCCTACATCTGCTCCTTGTCAACTGTTTTCAGATCACAACAGCCTTCATGCAAAATGGTTTATTCTGAGGTGTCATATTCTGCTTCCCAATCGGCCTGTAGTAAAGGAAATTAAACAGCCTCTAGAGAGAAGTGGCGATGTGACAGTTTCTGTCTGTCTGTCCTGCTTTTTCTGTTGCTATATAAAATATACTGACAAAGGCAACTTAAAAAAGGGAGGGGGAGGGAGGGAAGGAAGGAGGGAGGGGAGGGAGAGAAAGGAAGAAAAGGAAGTTCCTCATCATGACTCACAGTTCCAGGGTACAGTCCACCGAGGTGGGGATGTAATGGTGGCAGGAATAGGAGGCAGCTGTTCCCATCACATCTGCTGGTAGGAAGGTGATGAAAATGGATGCTGGTTTTCTGCTAGCTTGGACAGCTTTAGGAAGCACAGGACTCAAATTCAGGAGATGGTGTGAGTGTTCCTTCCCCAAGTTAGCCAGTTAAGACAGTCTTTCCCAGGTACGCCCTGAGTCCAGCATAATCCAGGTAATCCTCACAGGTACGTGCAAAGGCTTGTTGTTCAGAGATTCTAGACTCTGCCAAGTTGGCAATCATTGTAAGCCATCAAAGGGTTCCTCCATTAGTCTGGTTTGTCTTGTAAATGTTTATAGCAACCCTCATTTCTAACCCAACGCCCACTTCTTTTGTTTTTGTTTTTTTCTTTAGATCTTTCCATGGGGGCCTTTGGACTTGATGGGCTCTTAAGACTGTTCTGTGTCTTTGTCCTAGAAAACAGCTTGTGTCCTTAAAGGAGGGGAGACAAGTCATGATGAGGTAGACAAGACAGGCCAAGGGGAGTACGGGAGATGGCTTGAAACAGAGAAGTTTCCATTTTGTGGTCTATTTCCCTTCCTCAATTTTCTTTTCTTTCCTTTTTCTTTTTTTTAAAATAAAACTTTGTTACAAAGAAATCTTACTAATAACAATAAAAATTGTGCAGCAAATAACTCAATTTTCTTAATGCTGAGAATACCTTTGAGTGTGATGGTGGTGGTTTACCCCCTTTAAAACGCTGGTTCTGAAAACTCGTTTGATCACTGTTATCCGTAAATGCCTTTTATTCTTTAAATTTCACATTGTGTATGTGCAAATATTTATGAAGCAAGAGTCAGAAATGGCTTGTGCTTTCCCATGGCCACCACATACACACAGAATATGAACAGATCCTCACAGGCTCAGGTTTTACCCTTAGGCTCTGCAGATGTTGCACTCAGGTTATCTGAACTAAAATAACAAGAATTTGAGGTGCTTGTTAAGAAGTCTGATGATATCAGAGACCTTGCAATTAAACAAAATATAAAAATCCAGTATCTCAGTGTCATGAATCTTGCTTCAAGTACTAGGTGGCCACATGAAGCTGGTGTCTAGCCTACTGGAAAGTGAAGTTATGGACTGTTTTAAACCTTACTGTAGCACCCAGGCTACCACCTATTCACCATGTCCGAGCAAGGGGTTGAGGATTAAAAACAGAGACAAGACAGAGAGTCATTCTCTCTGCTGTTTATTGAAGGAGGGAGGAAACCTTAAATATAGGCTTACAGCACAGTGGGAGAAGCCTGAAGGGCAGAAGTTCGCTACAGATGTTTTATATATTTGCATCGTAGCTGTTTACACCAAATGCAGGATACACAAACAAGAAACCTCTGGTAAGATGTTTTAGGAGGAAGGAAACCGGCAGGGAATCAGCATAGGGAGGACACCTGATCAAGGTCAGCAAGCAAGGCAATAGCTACCAAAGGAAGAGTTGGGGACAGGGCCCAACACCTTACAAAGTTCTTTAGGCTAGCACTAAATACAACATGGAGTGCTACTGTCAACTGGATCAGAAAGTCAACATTGGCTGATGGCATGTGAACCCCAGGCCTTAGAATCAATAGATAAGGACTGAGCTATACCCCTTTTGATGACAGAAATTTTATAATACATTGTAAATTTTTTATATTGCCTTGGTTTGTTTCACATCTTTCTTCCGTATATAAATTTATATTAGTTTTATTTGTATGAACCTAGAGAAGAGTGTAGAAAGTGCACACTCATCTAGATACTGGTCAGCCTGGGTGTGCTGGCTAGTGTTATGTTAACTTGATGCACAAACTAGAGTTATCTGAAAGGAGGGGACCTCAGTTGAGAAAACACCTCCATAAGGTCTAGCTCTAGGGCAACTTCTTAATTAATGATTGATGGCAGAGGACCCAGGCTACCGTGGGTGGAGTCATCCCTGGGCTGGTGGTCCTGGCTTCTATAAAAAAAGCAGGCTGTGCAAGCCAGGGGAAGCAAGCCAGTATGCAATACACCCCCATGGCCTCTGCATCAACTCCTGCCTCCAGGTTCCAGCCCTGTCTGAGTTCCTGCCCTGGTTTCCTTCAGTGATGGACAGCAATGTGGAAGTGTAAGTCGGATAAACCCTTTCCTCCCCAACTTGCTTTTTGGTCATGGTGTTTCATCACAGCAATAGAAACCCTAATTAATATACTGGTTAGCATGAGATATAGAATAGACTGATAAAAGTAGATTAAGACCTTGGTTTACATCTTAGAAGTGTTTGCTTACAACAACAAACCCTAGGAGCATTATCTATGCACAATGAAATTAATGATATGCCTATGTTAATTAGCTTTATATCCTTGTGACCACAACATCTGATAAGGATTCACTGGTTTTGGTTCATAAATTCAGAGTTCAGTGACAAAGCTTCCCAGTTCACAACATGGTGGCAGTAAGAAAAGGAGAGAATTCGCTGCCCAGCTGGCTTCACAGGTCCCGATGTCACTACAATGACTATGTGATGGAGAGGTGGGCAAGACAGAGGACCAAAGTGAGGTTTTTTGTTTTGTTTTTTAATTATCATCATTTTTTTTCTTTTCTTTTTGGGGGAGGCTACAGGATGGAGGGCAGACATGAAGGACTGGGAAATGATGCGTGATGTGAAATTCCCAAAGAATCAATAAAACCTAAGTTTAAAATCAGACTTAACAATTTCATGGGAAACATTTTTACTTACAATAAAAAAAACTAATAAATAACAAACAGAAAATTAGCACAGGACCATTATGTTGAAAGGAAGTCAACCAAAGTGTTGGGCAATAAAATGTGAGCAAGTTTTAACTGCTTGCCACCAAATTTCCAAGGAAATATCCAATATAATTTTAAGAAGAAAAAAAAAACTTTGCTAGCAACAGAAAGTAATATGAATTTTGACCATTCACAAGAAACTTGAAGTCATTTGTGATAAAGGCACTTCACAAATAATGATACCTAAGAAAGGGAATATCTTTGCTAAACATGCTCTTTAAAAGATCCACATACCCAGAATTCAGTAGAGAAAACGCTGACCAAAAACACCATCACACCATGAAGGTCGGAGGTGTTAGAGCTACATGGAAACCAGAGGCATCTCACCATCAGAGGCACAAACATAAACAGTGATCAAGACTTTTGGACCATGTATGCTACAAGGTCTCGTGGAGTGATGGGCTGGTACCATTGATAGTTCGTTCTCATACCGAGAGAGAGAGAGAGCCATCATGCACTGGCAATGTCTAGTGTGACTCGTGCAGAGATTTCTGAAAGAATACACGTGGTTTCCTGTTGTTGCTTTGTTTGTCTGCACTGAGCTGAGTGACAGAGGACAAAGATGAAAGATGGTGTTCATATTCTGAGACTGAGGTGCATTGACAGAGCAGAGGTGAGGTGTGAAGCACAGGAATGGCCAGAAGAGCCACAAAGTCAGTCGGTATCCATTCCTTCACTCAAATATTCCTCACACTGATCTCTACAAAAGACATGGTATCTGCCTTATGAGAACCTGAGACTTATGGATGGACAGCTATTCAATTATCACTGAGAAAAATTATAGGATTAGCTAACTTAAACCAGGCTGCATCAAAGGAAACCTTTGTGGGAGTAACATTTAAAATGGAATAGGAATGACCTATTAGAAGAAAGAAATGAGGAGGAGAGGTCACATGCAAAGGTCCTGTGGAAGGAAGAAAGTTGGTGTGTTTGTAAGGATTTTGTCCTTAATTACGTCATCAGCCTGCGACGGCGTCCCAGCCACAAAAGGGGGTGGGCCCTCTGTGCGCCCCTCTCTTTCCTTTCTGCTCCTTCCCTCCATCTGTCCTCTCTTTTTCTCCCCCTCTCTCTCCCTCTCTCTCTTCCCCCCTCTCTCCCAGTAAAGCTCTAAAAAGGTAACTATGGCTCGTGACTCTCCTCTGTTGGCATGGCCGCTGTGGGTGGTGGCCAGCCAGGAGCAGCGCCATTTAACCAACAGTGTTAAGACACTACTCAACACTGCTCAGGGGCAATATCAGACAACAGGTTAAAGTAAGAAAAGGGAATTTCTGAGTCCAAAGATTTTTAATTTTATCAAGTTGCTCTTCCTCTAACAAGGAAATGACAATTCCTGATTATTCTAGGTACTGAGAAGTTAGAGTTCCTAATTAGAGGTTGCAATATTGTAATGGTACAGCATTTGGGAGGCCTTGGAAGGTTGGGCTAAGGTGCCCTGGTGGGTGAGGGAGACATGACATGTGGCAGGCAGTGGTGTGATAGGAAAAGTCACTCATAGCATGCAGACAGAACATCCACATGGAGAATTTATTACAATGGTTGGGGGGGGGTACACGAGAAAGGAGGGAAGGGGAAGAGGAAGAAGAAGGGAGGATTTTTTCTTAAAGAGGACTTTACATAAGATGAAGTCAGGATGCTGTGCAAGTCCCCAAGGGGCAGGTCAGAATACTAACATTCCTCCACTTTGATTATTATAAAAAGGTGAGTTATTAATAGCAAGTAGGGGGAAATGAGGGTGCCAATATTCTGACCTGCCCCTTGGGGACCTGCCCAGTGTCCTGACATCATCTTATCTAAAGTCCTCTTTAAGAAAACCTTCCCCTTTGCCCTCTCTCTCCCCCCTCCACCAGAGATAGCATGCACCCCCCCCCTCTCTCTCTCTCTTTCTCCCTCCCCCCTCTCTCTCTAATAATAAAACTTTCCACATGGATGTGGCATCTGCCCTGTGAGCAACTTCCTACCATTCCACGTCACTGCCCACTGCTTTGCATGCTGTTTCTCCCTCACACACCAGGGTACCTTGGCCCAACCCTCCAAGGCCTCCTGCATGCTGTATCATTATATTGATGCTGCATGACTTGGCAGGTTCCCCCTGGTGTTTTCTCCTTCTAAACGGCAGTCTGGGACCCTGTACGATCTAACACCATCACTTTTCCAACTGGAGGACCACTGGGACTCTTCACCCTATTGGTAAGATTCCTCCCTTCCCTAATGAGTGTTGTGCCCAGATCGTGACCCCCAGAGAGACCACCAAAGACGAGCATGCCGGAATGCAAAAGCAAGGTTTAATTCTGGATATACAAGCCTAGGCAGGGACTTCGTCCAATACATCCAACGCAGTGGAGGCTGGAGGAAGCGCCCACCTGTCTGCAAGCTCAGTTTTTAAAGGGAAAAGTCACAAGGTTACATCATTTAGGGGTGCTAGTACAGGTACAATTCTGATTGGCTCGCTTCTAGGGACTTCTAGAAATTACTTCTAAGGGAGTGGTTGCCCACCACCATTTCTCATTGGCTGCCCTCAGGTGGGGGCATTTCTGTGGTCAGTTACCCTGGAAACCAGGGAGAGGACATTCCATAGTCTGGCAGGCATTACCTCATGACTATCTTGTGGCTCTGTACTTTTATACTTCCTGGTTTCTGGAATCTGAACTGACTGGTCTCAGTAACTTCTGGCCTGTTCCAGTAACTTATGGCCTGTAGCTAAAAGGAGCAGTCTTAGGCCTTTAGTTTTGGGGTGAGAGCATTTTGGTCTTATTTTGGTTCCACAATGAGCACTTTCCATGAGTGAGGATTCATCTCATCTCTCAACCACGGCTTCTCAAAGTTCTGGTACCGGCAACCATTCATCCTGGGCCCTGTCCTCAGGTCCTTGTCCCCATGTGATGACATACGGGACAACCTGTGCCTACTCAGTACCCCACGGCCCATAGCCTTTGGATGACGATCCACTGGCTATCTTGAGCCATCATTGGTCCTTCCTGACCCTCTGGGACACTGGAGGTCAGTCTGTTGGACCTTCTGCCTCACTGGAAAATGCACCTACCACCTAACCTCTATTCTCGCTCTAGCCTGCGGGAGTCCTTCTTTATCCTGTTCCCTCATGCTTCTCCAGTCTCTGCCAAAGCAACAACATCACCACCTGTTGCCAGGTCCTTTTCTGTGACATGTGCACTGTGGAGGGCCCCAAAACAGCTTGACCACACAGCAACCATGACAGGCTTAGTGGCTTAGACACAGCTTTTGTGACAGGCTTACTGGCAGGCATCACCCAGATCTAGGAAAAGTCTTAAGCTGATACCACCCAGGGATCCACCCAGGGACGAGGAAGTACCTGACATCCCAAACATTCCAACCATTAGATAAGGTGGCCAGATGTCCTTGAGTCTAGCACATACCTATTTTTGTTTTACAGATAACCCTAGACAATTGTCAGTCAATCAGGGTCCTGGACTCTGGAAATCCCCTCACCCCAACCTCTGCTATGATAAAAATGTAAGGATTCTGTATATGCACGGCTCATGGTCTTGTCTGGTGTCTTATTACATCATCAGTGGCGACTGCGTCCCAGCCTAAAAGCCGGACGTGCATCCTCACGCTCTCTTCCTGCTCTCTGTCTCTCTCTGCACCCCTCTCTTTCTGTTTCCTCTCTGCCAGGCCTGGCTTCTCCTGTCCTATCCCCTCTTCTCTCTAATGAAGCCCATTCTAACTCTGGTAACCATGACTCATGACTCTTCTGCTTGTGACTCTTCTGCTGCTGACTAAACCAGCACCGCCGTAGCTGAAGCGCCAGCCAAACCAGCGCCTTATATCCTTTCACAAAACTCTGCCCCACCTGAGCTCAGGGCTCGCTGTGTTGGACAGACAGAGGCACCAAGCTCTGGAGCTTGAAATAAAGGCTCTTTGCTTTTACATGCGGGATTTGGTCTCCATGGTGGTCTTTTGGGGGTCCTCGAGATCTGGGGATAACATGCACCCTTTAAAATTTCCCGCCAGGCAAAGCTTCTTCTCTTTGCCTGTCCCTTGCCTCTGATTCCTCTTCTTGTCTGTAATTTCATCTCTTCCCTCTTCTCTCTCTTGCTTAACTGTTGCCAGGACATTTGCCTGTTCCACCCATGGAACCTGGTGCTGCCATTTTTCTTCAGCTGCCGTTCCTTCTTGCCCGACCAGGCTTCAGCTGACCAGGGAAGGGGTGGACTGAGGCAAAGAGCCAGGAATGCCCCGACTTAGTGTGGGAGACTGGGGGCGGGGGGCATGCGAGGAGTCTGGGCTCTCTTAGGGATGATGCTCATGGCCCTGAGCCCCAATGCAGGCTGATAGGTGGACCAGGAGCTGGTGCATTGGGGATAGGGACCCTCAGGTGCTTGGGGGTCCCAGGCCCCCCTGGATGCCAAGTGAAAGGGGTGGCGGATGAGCGGCAGAAATGTCTGGCCATTTGACTGTATTTCTGTCTGATTTTTAAATGCTTGAGATTCACTGTTCCTTATCTGTTCCGTTTTTCTTGGGAAAACAAAAACACCTGACTGCAGAGTCAGGGACCAGGGGGTAATCACGTGGTCAGAGGCACCATCTTCACTGAGGTCAAAGACAGACAGGTCATTTGGCTTCATCACCATCTTTGATGTGGTCAGTCCCAAGTCTCTGCCCAGATGAGGCAGATCTGCTCCCTCCCGCCCATACCAGGCCTGCTTCCTGGTTGCTTTCTTGAAGCTTCACAGTTGCTAGAATGTGTGACTCAGAAATGAAGAGGCCAGCTTCATCCTGCTCACTGATTCTCCCTTAAGAGTTATAAATTTATTTTATTATACATGATTAAAAATCTGTTAAAATTAAAGAAAAAGTTAAAACTATTAACACTGGAAATTAAAACAATGTTTGTTTAATAAGATATTAAGACTCAATGCTTTTATATACAAGAATATACCTAGCTTTGGCAGCTAAACTTTATAATTTGAGAATTACACAGATGATAATGCTTTGATTATGGTTATGTCATATTTTCTTCCTCTTAAAATAAAAGAAGATATTTTATTTTTGATATTTCATGAAGACATTTGAGAGATTTAAATGCTTCAGATTACTTTCTTTTTCTATGATATTGTTATATTAAAATTTTAAAATTTCAGATTTTAACATTAGTAGAATTCTGATATTGTTTGGGTCATACACTCAGGGTTTTAAATTTGCCTTGGTTGTCTTCTAAATATAAACTTAAACTTCTCATCAGAGCAAAGACACCTCTGTCCAGTCTGTACCTGGCTCTCTCTAAACACAAATGTACATACTTTTTAACCCAAATCTGTAATTTTACTAGGACTCAAAGGTATGAGCCTAGATACCCACTACCTGCACCTGCTTTTCTATGATTTGGATTTCAATACTGATTGATAACACTAATATATCTAAAACTTTTATCTCCTTTTATAAAATAAGAATTCATATAAGCCTCAGAGGACCAAAAGAAGCCACTGGCTCCATTTCACGGAGGTCAAAAGGACTCCAGATAAGTACAACAGTACAGCTTGAGTTTTCAAACTCCTCCCCATCCCAATTACTAAGGCTATGGGCATAAAGGTTCCAAATAAGTTAGTAAATTTTAACTTTTGTCTTTAGTCTATCTGGTTCAGCAGGTTTCCACTTTTCTGGCAGACACATCCAAGCATCTGTTGCTGACTGCAATCTGCTCCAAACAACCACAAGCCCTAGAATTGCTGAAGGCTGATGTAATGTGGATCAGTCCAGCCAAGCATAATTGTTCCATGTCTCTACAGCCAGGTCAGATGACCACATACTTCTGATAAGTACCCCATTGTCTGGGTTCCCTCCTTACCATTCCTAGCCTTTCAGCCTTCCTGGGCTCTGACCCCCTGCACTGTTTCAGCTTGAACAGCTATAGAAGATAGTACATTGACCCTGACCCTGCAAAAACAAAACAAACAAACAAACAAAAAAGCAGGCTAAAGGGCTAAGTCAAAAAGAAACTCCCTGGCATGGGGGATGAAATGTCTACCTATAATGCCCATTGATATCCTAAAAAACTAAACTCAAAATTGTCAATTGATAGATTTATTAACTAAAATGTTTCTGCAATAAGACACTTGACCTTCTTTATGTAGAGCCAAAAAGGTATTATATGATCTTAAGAAATTATTACTTCTATATAAATCATTCAAGATTATAATCTGGCTGTACTCAAAGATCAGAACTACAGAGCCTTAAAAATTAACAGTACAAGAATGTATGTGCTAGCCTCCGTGTCTTTGCTGCCATTAGTAATCTGTAATTTTTTGGGAAAACTATATGTCCAGATTTAACTTATATATGCTCTCAAAGTTAATTTAGATATACCTAATAGATTTTGTTCCCTCAGTCCTCAAAAACCTTTAGGGATCTGAGAATATGGCATTTAATATAAAAAGCTTTTTATGATAGAGAGACATGTCAGCTCCTGGCAGCATCCTGTATCTTCTCCAAGAAGATGGATGGCCACAGAAGAACTTCCACTTGGAGGCTTTGGAAAGGCCAGCCATGCAGCAAAAAGCCACCTTAGAATGCTGCTGAAACCCTGTCCACACTGTGAATAAGTGGAACAACAGAGGACTGATTGCCCCATGCTGCAAAGTAAAGGTAAGTCAGTCTCCCCAGATTCCTACTCCACAAAAAAATCTGTCAGATCTTCTGGGTTTAGCTCTGATCAAGTGCTGCTTCGGGGGCTTCTGTCCCTGAATGACCATGGAGATATTTGGGATTGCTACCTAGGTAGCTAGAAAGCTGTCTTACTTCTTAAATTTATCCTTCTCAGATCTGATGGTGTTTGATGACTAGGGTACCAGTTTAACAGCCCCAATCCAAGACTACAAGCACCTTGATAGGTCGTTAATAAGTATCAGGGGCCTCATGGAGAGCCTGCTCCAAGGCTACCTCCAAGGTAATGCAAGAAAATCCATGAAGGCAGTGAGGGCTATACTTTTTCTATTTGAGGGTATTTAGAACTAAATTTCTATCTATCTGACTGGTAAAATAAGAAAATACACATGCTTTCTGATGATAACTTCATCTAAGAAATGGTCTCTGACTCTTTTTGCCTCCACACAGTTACAAATCTCCACACAGTCACAGCTAAACATCTCATTCACATAGCTCTCTCATCATCCAGCACTTCACACAGTTCTCAGGCACAGCTCCTCTGCAGACCAGCAGCTCTTTCACACAGCTCTGTAGCCAGAGGTTTTCCTGTGTCCACCCAGCTCCTGCAGTCACTCAGACCCAAGTAAACACACAGAGACTTATATTACTTATCAACTGTATGGCCGTGGCAGGCTTCTTATTGTCTAGTTCTTATATCTTAAATTAACCCATTTCTATTCATCTATAAGTTGCCACGTGGCTTGTGGCTTACCGGTACTTTACATCTTTTTTCTCATGGCAGTGGCAGCTGGCAGTGTCTCCTGACTCAGCCTTCCACTTCCCAGAATTCTCCTCTCTCCTTGTCTTGCCTATACTTCCTGCCTGGCTACTGGCCAATCACCATTTTATTTATCAACCAGTCAGAGCAACACATTCACAGCATACAGAACTTATCCACAGCACAGCACAGCTCTCTCTCACACTCACTCACACATTTTTCTTTTACATTATTCACTCACTCTTTCACCCACTTACCCCCTCACACTTCTCTCATACTTTTTCTTCATCTCTCACTCAGTGTGAACACACACACACACACACACACACACACACACACACACACACACACTTAACTCATATTCTGTAGCAGCCCTCATATAGCTCTACACATAGCTCTCTCCACACGGCTGCTGCTGCTCTCCCACAGCCAAACTCTAGACAATTATAAGTTTCATTTTCAGGATCCTACCCATTCTCAAAACACAATGTAAGTCACATAGTTTCTCTTTGGCTAGTAATGTCACATTGACCCACACACGTAGCTCTAAGTTGGTGAGGGGTCCCAGACATTAAACAATTGGCTGAACTTTGAGCAGTCAGGGTAGGTGCAAAAAGGGAGCTACTGCAAGGACTGTGTCTTGATGTAAACAGCCTGGCCTTGACTTAGCAATAAACAACACCTAGGAATTAGTCTTTATTTTTTCTGTAGGGGTAGCTTAGTCTGTTTTGGACTTGTTCTCAGGTATTTGCAAAACGTGTAAAAGGCTACCTTTGAGACTGAGAATACTGTTACTTTTCTGTGGCAATAAAGAAGAATATTCTGGTAATATTACTGTACATCAGAATTATACAGCTTAAACAGAAATCCATAGCTAAATGTGTGCTCAGAGATGTAAAACACACTATCAAAGGATGGTGGAGAGCACCCCACAGCTGTTCTTATTAGGGGGGCATAGCAGTGGCACCCAGGAAAGTTACAGACAGAAAACAACCGTTTTCCACAGCCAGTGACCCCACGGCTTTGCCAGGTCGGTCTCCCCATTGGGACTGCACATCTGGTGGTTTGACTTGTCAAACACTAGTTGTCACCTGCTGTATACTCCCATGACCCCTGACAAATAAATTTCCTGTTAAAAACACAAACAGGTGTCTCTTATTCACAGACTTCATGGCACAGGATAAACTGGTTTCAGATATAACTTTGGAGGTTCAAAGTTTTAGCATTGATAAATGCAGTTTTGATAAACTGATAGAGCATTGACTACAAATAGTCCTTAAGAGTCCTTAAATTTCTATGGATTTTTAACTCTTTTGCTATGACACTAAGAGATAACTCTATTCTAGCTGTCTTACAGATACCTGCAGGTTCCTGGGGAAAGTTCTGCTACTGTATCAAGAAATTTGGTTTGATGAAAACTAACAGTCTCCAAAGCTCATTTTGACTCCATCCATTTTCGAGCATATTTTACAGTTTCTCTCCTCCTGCTGGGCTAAGCCCAACCCACAGAGGGTCCTCCAGATAAGCCAGCCCCTGCATCAGCTCCGAGGCCACCAACCACAAACCCAGGACACCAACCAGCTGAGTACTGGCAGGTTAACTTCACCCACATGCCCACCCATAAAAACTCTGTCATCACCTAATTCACGTGTTACCAATGGCCAAATGACTGAATGGTATGATTATGGAGAATTGAAATGTTGCAGACCAAAGCTGAATTATCTTGTGCTATTTTTAGTCCCCCTGCAAGCCATTCATTGCTCACCCCACCCTGTGTCTAACCCAATACCCTCATGACTACTGACTATCAAAACCTTTATGGTGAACTCATTGCAAGCCACTAGCTCCCACCAACCCAAAAGCTAGGAAAGCCACAGGGAGCATCCAGGCCTCTAACAGAGGCCTCTCAACTTTGCTGTCCCCACATGCCTGATATTTCTACAAACATGTACTAAAGGTGTCTTTGTTCATAACTTTCTTTCTTCTGTCACTATAAGTTTTCATTAACCTGTTGCCACATGGGCACATGGTATTTCTGGTAACCTGAATCTGTGTTCCTGGGCCAGTGTCACTCATATTTGGCTTCAGAACAAGCTTTCACTCCATTTGAAGTGAGAGTTATATTTGAAGGTTGAGAGTTATCTGAAAAAGCAAAATTAGTTATTTATAAGATTAACGTGTAAAGCTAGTTTTTAATTCAAAAGGAGGAATTATGTCCTCATGTCCAAACTGAGCCTCCGAGACCCTCCTTTGCTACAAACGGAAGGAGGAAAGGAGTGCCGACCACAGAACTGTGAACACAGTGATGGCACTTAAGAATTGCAAACACAGTCAAGTTATCCTTATGCATGAAAGCAAAAGTGGAGATATTTTCAAATATGTAAATGTCAGAACACATATGCTATAGACCGAATGTTTGTGTCCCCCCCGGATTCATATGTTAAATCCTAACATCCAACGTGATGGTATTTGCGAAGCAGGTTCACTGCGCACTGGTTCCCAGCTTATCTAAGTCTGGTGAGACAGAACACCCACACACATAACAAGTTACACGAAGCAGATTTATTACGTACACACAGGCAGCAAGGGACAACAGAAGCCTAGGATTCCTTGAGAGCAGCTTTTCCAGCTCAGCAAAGCTGGCTAGGGGAGAGGGAGGATTGAAGGCACATGCTTCACTTGCCCGGCAGCTGAGCGTCTCCCCAGAGCAGCTCACCCAGGCTTTAAGAATCCAGAGTTGCAGAGAATGCTGGGTTGAAGCACTCCATGAGGGACACCCTATTTGAGGAGGAGAAACAGGAACAAAGCCTCTGCTGTACTGGCCAGCTCCTGGCATCTTAAGATGCACCTAGCGCTTCCTACAATCTCTTCCCTTCTCCCTCCTTCCCTCCCATCCTTGCCTCTCCCCACCACTATCCCTTTCTCTTTTTCTTGTGCTGGGTTTGAATCGAGGGCCTGGCATAAGCCAGACAGACATTTCACTACTGAGACTTCCCCAGCTGATGACATCACTACCGAGACATCCCCAGCAGATGACATCACTACCGAGACATCCTCAGCTGTTGACATCACTACTGAGACCTCTCCAGCTGTTGACATCACTACTGAGACATCCCCAGCAGATGACATCACTACTGAGACATCCCAGTCGATGACATCACTACTGAGACATCCCCAGCTGTTGACATCACTACTGAGACATCCCCAGCTGTTGACATCACTACTGAGACATCCCCAGCTGTTGACATCACTACTGAGACATCCCCAGCTGTTGACATCACTACTGAGACATCCCCAGCTGTTGACATCACTACTGAGACATCCCCAGCTGTTGACATCACTACTGAGACATCCTCAGCTGTTGACATCACTACTGAGACATCCCCAGCTGTTGACAGTTACCCTTGAGAATTACAAAGAAGGTGGAGGTTGGTTTATGGCTGGCCACCAAGAGAACTGTTCTGTAGTGTGGGGAAACAGGAATTTCAAGAGGTGATCAGGACACAAGAGCTTATAAATGGGATGGTTTCTGTATAAAAGATCCTGAGAACCCTGTTTGCTGTGTGAGAAGGGCACTGTCAGAAATCAGCCTTCTATGGGCCAGAAAGCATGACCTGACACAGACATGGACCTACCAGATCCTTGATCCAAGATTCTCTAAGATCGGAGTAAATTTCAGAACTGAATAAATTTGAGAATAAAATTGCATTATCTATAGAGTCACAGCATCTATGGGAACTGCTAACAGCCTCAGCTGATAGAGACCATGTCCCTCAGCCCTTTGAGAGATCAGCCAACCCTGGGAACAGTGGACATTCGTGGGACTGAGAGCATAGCTTCTCTCTGTTCGTGATCACAATGACTCAGTGAAGGGGCTTTTATTCACTAAACATGTTCAAAGGAAAAAGCTGTAGAATCAAGAAACAATTCGGGCTTCATGACTTTCCAAAGCATGAAGAAAAAAAAAAAAAAGAGGAAGGAAGACAGTGAAAGGAAGAGAGATGAGCCAGGTAGATTGTGGGACACAGATGCTGGGTGGAGGACAGGTCACTGGGAGATACAGACTGTGGATGGACAAGCAGTCACTGAAGGAGGAAGTGGCTGCTGTCAGCTAAGGCTTGGGCTGCTGTAGTCACAGCTGATCTCCTACCTGTGTTCCTCTTCCTTCCCGCAGCAAACTCCACAGCTGAGCAGACAGGACTCAGTAGCTTCAATCCATGAAGAAGCCTTGGTCCAGAGGGAGCCATATGCACACAAGGCCCCAAAGTTCTTGAAAACCTGTAGAAAGGCCTCTGAGTCAATTTTATTTATATTTAGGGAGACCAGGAAGTGTGGAGTGCTCATCTGGGCTGCACATGAATTCAAGAAATTACAGCTGGTAGATACTGGAGATAAGTAACCGTTAATGAAATCTAAATAATTGCACTAAATATCACTTCAAAATATACCTGAAATTTTTCTTGCTTTGTTTTTCCAATTTAATTTTTTTTTCTCCATCTCTGCTGGTAAGATTCACTCTGAGAGAGAGGGGAAGTCAGCATCCATGCTCTTGGTTTTCTTATCTCAAAAAGCTCATCACTTCCATCTCAATGTTTCTTCCCCCATTTTATTTTATGTGTATAGGTGTTTCACTTTTCATGTATGTCTGGGCACCACATGCATGTCATGCCTGAGGAGACCAGAAAAGTGTTCCCTAGGCTGGAGTTACAGTGGTTGTGAGCTGCCACTGGGTAGGAATCAAACCTGGGTCCTCTGGAAGAGGAGTCAGTGCTCTTATCTACTGAGCCACCTCTCCAGCCCCCCCCAGTCTAAGCCCTTGATTCAGTGACACCACACCATCCCCCAGTCTCAGCTCTTGATTCAGTGACACCACACCATCCCCCAGTCTCAGCTCTTGATTCAGTGACACCACACCATCCCCCAGTCTCAGCTCTTGATTCAGTGACACCACACTGCCATCCTGCAGTAGCTCAAGCCTTTTTTGACTTAGTGTGTTTCTCTGCACCTGAGCCAGAGTGCAGACACACACTGTCTTTTACAGAATGCGGTAGGAGGACCGGGAGTTCAAGGTCTGCTTCCATGGCCTCAGACTGAATGGAGGTTGTGCTCATCAGGGCTGAGACCTAATCGGCCATTTTCGTACTGAAACAACAAGCAGACCCTGGTACGTTCCGACAGCCAGGAGAGCCAGTGTACATCTGCCTTGATGAGGCATTATGATTAATTTAATGTGGCCACTAAAAAAAAAAAAAAATGGTGGCTAAGAAAGAGGCAGAGCAAAATCAAGAAAGTTCTGACAATCACAGAGCTGTCTTTGATCAAAGCCAAGCTAGTTCCTTTTGCCTTTCAATGTTAGTGGACATTTCTTTGGTGAATATTGAACCTTAGGGCTGGGCATGGAGCTTAGATGGCATACTCTTGCCTAGCATGCACAAAGACCTGGGTTCCTTCCTTCCCTGGCACTATGTAAACTGGGCACACCCACAATCCCAGAATTTGAGAGGCAGAGGTGGAAGGATCAGGAGTTCAAAGCAAGCTGTGGGCACATGGTGAATATGAGGTCTGCCTGGTATAAATGAGACCTGATTTTTTTTTTTAAGTTGAACCTTAAGTCTACTTAAACTGATTTAATGCTACATGGTCCCATCTAAGCAATGATATAAAGAGAGGATAATCAGAGCTTACCAGAGTTCCATTCCAGGGGACAATGTGAGGAGACCCATTTAAGGTGGAGACAAATGGTGGAGGCAGGCCAAACAGGAAGAAGATAATGTGGGTATAAGAAAATGTGAGTCACAAATTATGTTGATGTCTTCATGCCTAGAGAGCTGTCTGTCATTTTTCTCTTTTATTTACTTTGTAATAGGAAGATAGAATAGCTAATCAGTTTCTACTGAGCTCTTTAAACTTTTCAAATAATTCATCAAATAGATAAAAAAGCCCCCCAAAACAAATAAACAACTTTTATTTTATAAACAACTAAACTAGCTTTTAAAGGAATTATTGGATGACTGAACTGCAATTAGATTTCTCACCTTTCATAATTTCTACAGGTATTTTCTGGAGAGATGAAACTCCTAAGTATTTTAATGTAAGTGCCAAGAATGAAAACATCCCAGGAACTAGTCTATCAGATTACTCTGCAGGAGAAACTCCCTCCCTTCTTTATATTCCAGCCCGTGATGCGAAGCCACAGTAAATAGAAACTAGAAGATGATGGGGCTCCTTGTCACTCCTGAGTGTCCCTCATTCTGGGAGCCTTGGCGCACAAAGCACTCAATCAGGATCAACAGAAGCTCCAAGACAAAAACAGTTTCTCTTGCTCCGGGTCCTAAAAGTAGCTGCCCAAATCCAATATTCAGACACATTCTATCCAGATTAATGGCTGAGATTCGAGGACGTTAGAGCCCTACTTAATAATCACAGATAATCATCGTCTTTCTTGCTAGGGAGCACTTGACATGAAAACTTTGTATGCGTCATTTCTTCTCTACCAGATGGACGAAGAGGATACTGCCATTTAAGGACATCTGATTGCCTGTCACAGGATCACACAAACACAAGGACATTTGTGTTCAGAGGGAGACTCTCTCTCTGCTTTGTAGTGCCACTGTTTCTGTGTTCCTCTTTTTGGTCCCCCTGTCATGTCTCATTATCATTGATCTACACATATTGTGGATGGATTCAGTATTGTTTTTCTAGTCTGAAACACTTGTAACGATTCTATGTCAATATTTCTATCTGTACTGGAATCAAATTTATATGCATTGACTCAGATGTACAAAGAGCAATTTTAATTTATGTAGTTGACTGACTTTGTAATTTACTATTCTCTTTGGCTCTCTAGAGGCTACTTCTACACATGGATAAAAACCCACCAACCCTTGCTACCATTTACCTCAATGATGCTATAGTGGTAAAACCAAATAAAAATCATACTTTGATAACAGTAGAAACAAGTCTCTGTTGATTAAGATACTACACTAGTTGTACACATATAAAGCTAGTCCATCAACCATAACCACTCTTTTCCTCTGCAGAAGCTTTTCTTGTTATCCATTCTTGATGCTTTTCTCCAGATTGATTTACTTTGAACATCTATGGAAACTTGCATATGAGTATGGGCTAGGTTAAGTGAAGAGACATTTGATCTTTATATCATGCCCTGAATTCTCAATGTATGAATCACTGAACATCCTAGATCGGCCCCTTCAATTCTGTAGTGTGATGGAATGGAAAAGCTCAACCATTAAACGGGAAAATTGGTAGTAGACTAAGAAACCTTTAATTTGCACGAAAAGGTGTAGCTGTTTAATCATTGTTTTCCTAAATGAAAATTACATAGTTATGGTTTTGCTTAAAGAGAAACCACTAAAACATGTACATTAATATTTCCTTTTTATATCAACCTATAATAAAAATGAAGTTATTAAATGGACACGTACTCCACTGTAGTCAATACATTCTATAAAGGAAACAACTATACTCATTCTTCCACAATTCTCCATATGCCAATATGAAAAGCTTCATTCATGAACTCCACATAATATGGGAACCTACTGACTTCCTAAGCTTGCATATTTGAAGGAAGAGTTATTGTAGATCTATGGTCACAGCAGCTTTCATTAGCTACATGTATGGGATATTTTCATACTGTGGATATTAATAAGATAAACATAAACTACACGGTGTACTAATCTTGCCCTCATACATGCTGTTGGGCACCCTTGTTGGTAGATAACAGATATTCTAATAAGCTCAGGATTCCAAAGGCTTTCTGTTATTGTCCCAGAAGAGAATGCATGGTGAGCAGTTTTCACTTTGTATATCTTCATGATAGAATGAAATAAGCAAGACAGAGTATATTGAAAGAACAGTTAGTATGTGAAAATCTTCCAAAGAGTCATATTTGCTTTGCTTGCATACTTTTATAGGACACTAACTGATGTATGTATGAATGGTCACCTGTGCTGGAATCACAAGGACTGTGACAAACTGATAAAGATTTTGTCATCTTATAAATTCAGTGAAAAGGACCAAAGACATGGGAGCAAGAGGCTCCAAATGGAAGGCCTTATTGGAAAGTATAATTCCCTGGAGCCTGTGATCTGCAGTCAGGCAGCATATCCCATGTGTCCCTAGCAGATGCTCTTTTTATATAGAAGACACCCAACTGGCAGCCTGTTTTTGGTAAGCTGAACCAGCCCTGATAGACATTCAGGTAAAGGATTCCAAGACAGGGCCTGGAGAGATGGGCTCAGTGTTTAAAAGCACTGGCTGCTCTTCCAGAGGACCCGGGTTCAATTCCCAGTACCCACATGGCAGCTCACAATTGTCTGTAACTCAAATTCCAATAGATCAGACTCCCTCACAAAGACATGCAGGACAAATACCAATTCATACAAAAATAATAAAAAAGCCAAAAAGAAAAAAAAAAGAATTCCAAGACAGATGGACATTTCAAGTCCAGCTTGTGTCTTCAGGACCTGCTCAGGCCCAATCTCTCTCTCTCTCTCTCTCTCTCTCTCTCTCTCTCTCTCTCTCTCTCTCTCTCCCTCTCTCTCTCTCTCTCTCTCTCTCTCTCTCACACACACACACACACACACACACACACACACACACACACACACATCACTTCCATTTGATAACAGATCGATGCTGTGCATGTCCTATTTTATGACTCTAGCTCATGATGCGCAGTTCAGGTCTCGTGGTAACTTGGTGGCCCACTGTCAAACATTCAGTTTCCAGGTCCAATATCAGGCCAAGAGCTGTCACTCAAAGGGGGCATAGCCTTCTACAGATGATGGTAGAGCCTTGCTTCAAAATCCCAAAGGTTTCTTCTGTGACTCACTAACAGGGAACTGCCAGAGCTCCCAAACAGCATCCTTATCTGCCACTGATACTTCAAGTACCATCAGATTGGCTGGATCACATGGTCCAAATGGTAGAGCAGCTTGCACAGCAGCCTGGGCCTGTTGAGCCTTCTCTTGTTCCAGGCCCCACACAAAGCCAGTAGTTTTCCAAGCTTGGTATATGGGGTTGAGTAACACACCCAAATGAGGATTGTGCTGTCTCCAAATAGGCCTGCTAAATGTTGTGCTTCTTTCTTGGTGGTAGGAGGGGCCAGGTGCAATAATCCTTCACCTTGAAAGGAATATTTCTGCATGCCCCACATTACTGAACTCCTAAGAATTTCACTGAGGTAAAAGGCCTTTGCATTTTGGATGGATTTATTTCCTGTCCTCTGTTGTGCATACAGGTTACCAGTGAGTCCAAGGTGGTTGCTACCTCCTGCTCACACCAATGTGATATGTCATGGAAGAGACAGATGATCAAGATCTCTTCTCAGTTATGATGTAGGGCTGGAGAGTTAATATATCTTGAGGTAAAAGTATAAAGGTATACTTCTGGCCTTGCCAACCAAAAGCAAATTGCTTCTCTTGGTACTTATGGACAGGTAGCATTTGCTAGATCAAAGGTGCATACTACATACCAGGAGATGATTTAATCTGCTTAAGTAAGGATACCATATCTGGTATGGCAGCTGCAATCTGAGATATTACCTGACTGAGTTTTTGATAGATCATTCTCCATGATCCATCCATCTTCTGTATTGGCCAGATAGGAACATTAAGAGATGTGGTGGAAACCACCACCCTCACATCTTTTAAGTCCTTAATGGTGACACTCATTTCTGCAGTCTTTCCAGGGATATGGTATAATTTTGAGTTCACTATTTTCCTTGGCAGAGGTAACTCTAAAGGCTTCCATTTAGCCCTTACAACTATAATAGCCATCACTCCACAGGTCAGGGAACCAATATGAGATTTTTGCCAACTTCTAAGTATATCTTTCTCAATTACACATTCTGGGACTGAGGAAATAAGACAAGATGAATTCAGGGACATGCTGTGGAATAATCCTTTTGTACACTGTAAAGATATGTCACTCGAATTAGTTTAATAAAACACTGATTGGTTGGTAGCTAGTCTGGAAGTTTAGTGGGAAGCCAAACTGAGAATGCTGGGAAGAAGGAGGCTGGAGTCAAGGAGTCACCAGTCAGACACAGAGGAAGCAAGATGAGAATGCTGTACTGAGAAAAGTTACCAAGCCAGGTGGCTAAACAGAGATAAGAATTGTGGGTTAGCCAGGCGGTAGTGGCACATGCCTTTAATCCCAGCACTTGGGAGGCAGAGCCAGGCAGATCTCTCTGAGTTCAAGGGCAGCCTGGTCTACAGAGTGAGATCTAGGACAGGCACCAAAACTACACAGAGAAACCCTGTCTCGAAAAACAAAAAAACAAAAAAAAAAAGAAAGAATTATGGGTTAATTTAAGTGTAAAAACTAGTTAATAATAAGCCTGAGCTACTGGCTGAGCATTTATAAGAAATATTAAGCCTCAGAGTCAATAATTTAAGAAGTGGATGCCAGATATTTGGGAACAGGCAGGTAGGAAAGAAACTACTGCCTACAGGAACCCACTATCCCTACTGTGAATTTGACTTTAGCCCAAACTCCATTAATCACCTGACCTCCATAATCCCCTACTCTAAGTGGAGGGCCACAGTGTTTCTTGAGATCTCCTTGAATCAGTGTTAATTCAGAACTAGTATCCAATAGACCCTGGAAAGTCTGATTGTTTCCTTCCCCCAGTGTACAGTTACAGTCATCCTAATAGAAGGCCACAGGTCTCTCTGGGAAAGGACAGTAAACTTTTAGATATTTTATCAAATCCTACCTCAGGGGAACCTGCTTATCCTTTCATTCATTGGGCTTGAGATCTGTAAACTGGCTCAGGTCTGGTTCATGGGTTGAGATTCTCCTTTTGCCCTGATCCCACATAGTCTTTCTTTCATTTGTTTGAGAATTTTTCTGCTTCTACAGATCAAACAAAAATTCAGTAGGCTTCTTAGCTATTTCATGACTGGAAACCACATGATTGAGTAGCCAGTACCAAAGTTCTGTATGAGTATGTCGCCATAAAATTCACTTTGCCTGTGCTGACCATGTGGGTTAGGCCATTTTGGACATCACTTTGTCTGTGCTGCCCAGTATGATAGCTATGATCACTCTGCCTCTGTCAATTCAGTGATGCTACCTGACCTTTGCTACCTCAGGGCCCAATCAAACTCATTGAATTT
Source organism: Peromyscus maniculatus bairdii (assembly GCF_049852395.1). Taxonomy (NCBI): domain Eukaryota; kingdom Metazoa; phylum Chordata; class Mammalia; order Rodentia; family Cricetidae; genus Peromyscus; species Peromyscus maniculatus. The sequence goes on from NC_134861.1 coordinate 28,809,288, forward strand.
AGTTCATCCAGCTGGGCAGAAGCATCTCCAACACTAACATCTGGTACAAAAAAAAAAAAAAGGTGACAAAAAAACTCTTCAAATACCCCTTTCACCATTTTGTGTCTTAGAGGATTAGTGAAGGGCATGTCTTCTGGGTCTTTCCATTGTGGAGGATTAGGTTTTACACAGTGTACTCATCCTAACATTGCATTTCCCTGGGCCTTAAAAATCCCTTCATCAACACTAAGCCAAGGGATATCAGGCATCTCCAACTTCTTTTCAGTAAGACATCTTTTGACAAATACTTCAGCCAACCATCCAAACAAACCTTGGACCCCCCTTTTTCTGACCGAGTAAGCTTCCATATTAAACCTAGAATCTCCACTCATAGTGCTCTTATCAATAAACTCAGCCTGACCCAGTTGCATGTTTCTGCCACCATTATCCCAAACCCTTAAAAATCTGTTCCCACACATATACCCCAGACTTTGCTTGAATGAATTAGCAAACTCATTAAGCTCTTTAGTAGTGTACCATACCTCCTCATGGACTACACTTCCCACCTCCCTTCTAGGAGACTGCTTTGCCTTGAGTCTGGTTATAAGTGTAGAAGCAACGATTGGTGGGCCCTGAGAGACACCAGTATTGTGTTTCCTGGCATTTCCTTCAGAGAAAGTCACTGCTGGCTCAATGGACAATGAAGGATTCATTTTCTCAGTCAGAGGTAAAAAGGGCAATATTTCAAGGGGGTAGGACTGAGTGTAGAGAGACTACTTCCTCAGGTGAGAAAACCCTTGAGAATCTGAGAGTTTAATTCTCAGCTTCACTAGTGTCCTCCCACGCATCCCATTCCAAGTTACAGGATCCCATTCTTTACCAATTAATGCCCTTACCTTAACCTAAGATGCCCTCCAAAGCTGGGACTTGAATTTTCACTGTAATTCAACCAAGCCTTATAATAAGGGCCTTGGTTTGATTTTCTGTAACTAGAGTTCTGTGGCTGCTGGAAAGAAGATTCTCTTCCAGGACATACATAGAAGCCTTTAGTTGTTTATGCACATCTGGAGCAGGTCGGTTTTATCACTGAGTTCATTGTTATCCTTTACTGTGTTCTGAGATGCCAGAAGTTGGTTAATTTTATCACAGAGCTCATCCCTACCCTTTGTCAATTTATCCAGAGATGCTAAGAGCAACCAACCAGCATCATCATTTTCCTTATTTCCACAAACTGTCCAAAGTTTTATATACAGAGTCAAAAAAAAATCTGTTGCCACCTACAATTGGTGAATCAGGATAATGAAATGCATTTATCTCCTTAAATTTGCAGAGTAGTACACAACATGGGCTTTCAGTGCTCTCTGAGCACCCAGGCGGGGCTTCAGTAACTGGAGAAGCTTCAGTAACTATAGGTGTTGGCAAATTGGAAAGCCTATGCCAGATACTTAAAAGATTCATCCTTATACTTCTGATGCTCTAGAATCACTTCTCATTACAAAATCTGTATTAGGGTTCTCAGGAGCAACAGAACTTATAGAATGAATCTCTCTCTCTCTCTCTCTCTCTCTCTCTCTCTCTCTCTCTCTCTCTCTCTCTCTCTCTCTTGATATATAGAAGGGGAATTTATTAGAATGACTTATAGGCTACAGCCCAGCTAATCTAACAATGGCTAGCTATGAACAGAAAGTCCAGGCTGGATCTCTCATCTGGTCCTCAATATACGCTGGAATCCTGAAGTAGGCTGGAATGCCAGTGAAGGAACTGACTTACTAGTGAGGATAACAACAGCAAACAGGCAAAGAGAGAGGTTTCCTTCTTCTATGTCTTTTTATATAGGCTGCCAACTGAAGGGGTAGCTGAGATTAGATCTGGATTAAAAGTAGATCTTCCAGTTAAGCAGAAATCCCTTCCAGGGGTGCCCTCTATTTTAGGGTTTTAATCTATTCCAGATGTAGTCAAGCTGACAACCAAGAATAGCCATCACAGGGAGTCTTTCCTCGATGACTAATATTGAATGTTATGCACCTAAATTTACATTTATTCATTTGGTTATTCTAGGTGTGCATGTGTGTGGTTAATCATGTGCCACAGAGTACATATGGAGGTCAGAGGACAACTTGCATGAGTTGCTTCTCTCTTTCTACCATACAGGTCTCAGGGGTTGAGCTTAGGTCACTGGGCTTGGTTGCAAGCATCCTTAACCCACTGACCCATCTTTCCCACCAAGAATTACAAGCTATTGGATTTAAAGTCACACTACCAACTGAGGTTTAAATGGGTTAAGTGCTTTCATTTAATTCTTACTGAATGACACAATGCCCCACAAGTCTTCTGTTAGGTTTTTTTTTTTTAAATTTTTTTGGGGGGAGGGGTTATCCTGCTTTCTAAGACTGGCCTTTCTAACTTTACATTGAAAACATTTGCCACTGAATCTTCAAAAATGTTTATAAGTGTGGACCCATTTCTAATAGCTATAGTTCCAGCCTAAACCTATTTTTATCTTGAGTTGCCTATCTGCTTCTTCATCCCTGTACTGTCATGAATGTACGTATTCTTCTGCAGGACTACACTGACCCAGAAAGCCTCCATGTTTTGGTAGTTTGCTTGTATCGATGTAAGCCCCATTCTCCTCCAAAAGTCAGTACTAATTCTTCAATAGTGAGCCTGTGCTGCCCAAAACTGAGCCCTTTTGACAAGTCTGACAGTGCTAATTTGTTTCTACCTGAGCAGTCAGTCCAGAAACAGAGCTCTTTACTTTTAATGCTTATCATTGCATGTTCATCTAAAGAAGCCAGAAACATGAAAGAGAGTGTGACAGTTTGGGAATTCCCTCCATTTAGGTTTCAAATTGGTCATCATTTTATTTGCAGATATTTTATTTTAATTTTTGCTTAGTGTCCTTGGGCAGAGTAGAGGCTGAAAATGCACGTTTAATGTTTTATGCTTTAAATAGCCCTTCAGGACTAAATGTAGGATGAACAAAGGCCCAGGATAAGTTTCTTCACAGAGAGAGGGGGGAGGGAAGGAGGAAGACAGAAAGTGAGGGAGAGAAGGAGCCAAGAGAGGAGAGAAGGAGGGAGGGAGAGAGGGAGTGAGTGAGCATAGACTTCAGATATTTTCATATCTATGTTCATAGTAGTATTACTCACAAGTGACAAAAAGCAAGAACCTGCCAACAGCTGAATGGACACATAATATGCCGTGTTGGAGTATCATATGTCTATCCTTATATACATGATGTAAACATATATGTATATAATAGAATAGTAATCATATTCAGCTTCAAACAGGAAGACACTCATGTGTCTATGCATTTAATCTTTGGGACAGGGTCTCCTGTCCGCCCCACTTGTTCTTAAACTCACTAAGTAGTTGAGGGTGACTTTGAACTCTTGATCTTTCTGCCTCCATTTCCCAAGTGTTGAGATACAGGTGTGTGCCATTCTGCCAACTATAAGGAAGTGTATTTTGACACATACAACAGCATGGGTGATCCTTGAGGATAATAAGGGGTGTAACAAAGTCACCAAAGGATAAACATCATGTGATTTGACTTACAAGAGGTACCAAAGTAGTTGAAATTCATAGTCAGGAAAAATAGGACAGTAATTGCCAAGGCCTGAGAGGATAAAGAATAAAGAGTTCCTGATTAATAGACACAGGGTTAGGCATTTTCTGGAGGTAGATATTGGTGGTAATGCTGTGGAACAGTACATGCAAAGGCACGTAATATCATGATATGGTACACTTTAAAATGACAGCTTTTTAGGTATTTATATTTTACCACAGTAAATATTTTGCTTAGTTTTTAGAAATCTCATATTTATGATATTTTATATATATGTAATGTAAACTTCTTTCTTAAACAGATTTATTTTATCGTTTATGATGTATATCTGTGTGTATATGGTCTGAGCATGTGCCCACAAAGGCTAGAGATGTTGCCACTGAACAGACCCAGTTCCTGGGAATTGAACTCATGCCCTCTGCAAGAGCAACACATGCTCTTATACTCCGAGCCGTCTCTCCAATCACTAGTGTGTGAATTTGGAATCTATCATTTGTTTTCAGATTATATCACAGCATTCCTCGTAAACAGTGAGATATTTTCACTTCTTTGTGTACTTATTTTTAAGAAGATTCTTCCCTGCTGCTTACAATGCTACACAAAATTAACATTAGGAATGTAATGTGCGAATCTTGTCAACATTGAGACACTTGAGATTTACACCTTCAATTCTGGGCAAACCAGTCATAATCATTAAGTGCTGCAGCATTCCAACCTATTCAGTTCTCAGTTTCTGATGGTTTCCCAGAACTTCTCAAGTAATTATTTTTTGGGTACCAAGGGACTTATAACAACCAAAGAGCATGTTGCTCATCTCAGTCATTGTCTGGGTGCAGCGACACCCATCCTAAAGGCACTGACACTCTTTTGTGAGCCTGGCCTCATGAATGCGATCACATAATTGCAATAATTAGGAAACTCACCTCAGGATATTATCAAAATGACCCACCCAAACCCAAGTCCATATGGTTTGAAATAGCTAATGAGTCAGTTAATGTGCTATGTCCAGGAGTAATGGGTACTCAATATGGATTGCATGAAGGTATAATTTACCAACAGTCTGACTGATTAAGGGTTTCAAGTGGACATTTTGCAACTTAAAGAGGGTTCAACGTGTTAACATTTTTAACCATTAAACCAAAAAGAAGAACCAATGAATATTTAAAAGTTAAGGGCACTGGAATGTGAACGGTGTCTTTCAGGTGCACATTCTAGGATTAAAACTCGATGTAAAATAAAATGGAATGAAGAAGTGGGCTTTAGTCACTGTTCATTTATACACTGTGAAGAGGCACAGGAGATGCTGCTGAGTGAGTCTGGTGCGTAAAGAAAGGAGGCAATGAAAATGTTAAATATTCTATCTACGGATTTTAGGTTGAGGTAGGAAAAGGGAAAGTTATATTACAAGAATTTCTAAAGAAGGAACAAAGACAGCAAGGGAAGTGTCTGCACTTAGTGCCCACAGATGCAGAAAGAAGACATTTACTGGATAATTAATACACTTCTTGTTTACTTATGTGTGAGTACATACTCAGATGAAATGCTATAGTGCTTTGGAATAATCTCCTGCTTGTGGCATCTTAGAGAGGAAGTAAGTATTCCAAATAACTGTATGTGCGAGCCAGAATTAGGGAAAAAAAATCCACAGAAGCACCTTAACTGCTCATGTAGACTCTTATGACAATGGGACTAACGGAGAAATATGACTAAACATAGTCTTATAAAGAAGACATTTCTATTGTTAGATTTTAAAATCATTTTTGTATATGTGCATGAATGTGCATGTGCTAAATTAAAAATTTTATTAAGCCATAACAAAAAATACTCACATAGTTTTAACAATATCTGGGATTTTTTATTTTCAATAAAAGAAGTTGAAGGTGGTTCATATCGCAGCAAAGCTCTTACAGACCTCTCAAGATATGTTTGCTCACCACCATTGCAGAAGCCTAGCTGATATTAGACCCACTGTGAGGTCTAATATTTTTAAATATTTAAAAACTAGAGCCTGGTGTGGTGGGCCAAATGTGGTGGGCCAGAGATGGTGGCCCACTTCTGTAATTGCAGGATGGAAGGGGCAGAGGAGAAGGACCAGCTCAGGGCATAGTTGGCTGCATAGAGAGCAGTCTTGCCTTTATTGTCTCAAAACATAGAAACAAACAAAAACCTAGAGATTTAATGTGTTTGTTTCCTTTATAGTCCTATGTATTTTACCTTATTCCTTTTTAAAATAACAAAAATTCATGGAGAATAGATCCACGGCTCTTTTAGCCAGTCAAAGGGCTTTGTGCACAAAATACTTTAAGGCTCTCCACTGTGCAGTGGCTTTGTTAAGGTCCACATGTTTTACAGTAAACACTGGAGCTTCTAACTGTAGGTGTCTCAGAATTACTTCATATATTTATTTTATTAAAAAATTTACATGAAATAAAAATGTTGAATTGGATAAAAAGTTACACAATAGGAAATAAGTCTTTTACCACCTGCTCTCCTTGCCAGAAGCAGCCATAGTTTATGATGAGTCTTTCACAAATGCCCTGTTTCTACTTTTGTGGATAATATATGCCTGTGAATGTATAAACACACACACATAGGACATTTATAGTGATGTTTTTTAAAAAACAAATAGCATATTTACACAGTAATATGTACATTATATATAAGTACATAGATTCAAACTGTTACTTTTATAATTAATGGTTATTTAGTGTTTGGGTTAGCATTAACTGTCAACTTCAAACAGACTAGAATCACTGGAAAAAGGAGTTCCACTTGAGCAATTGTCCTTATCATGTTGGTCTATAGGCCTGCCTATGAGGGATTGTTTTGATTGTTAATGGATGTAAGAAGGCCCAGCCCACCGTGGGCAGTGCCGTTCCCTAGGTGGGTAGTACTGGGCTATATAAGGAAGCTGGATGAGCATGCTCAAGCCTGACAGTGAGCTGCAAGCATCTTTCTTCCACGTTTTCTGCTTCAAGCTCCTGTTGGAGTTCCTTTACTGACTTCCCTCAGTGATGGACTTGTAACCTGCAAGTATAAGCTTAAATAAACCCTTGACAAATACAGATAGTTGTGTAGCTGAAGTTTTCCTGGTCCCACCTGGCTCCCACAGCCCTGCAGCCACTCAGATCCAAATAAACACACACAGGGTTATATTATTTTTAAACTATGGCCATGGCAGTCTTCTTGCTAGCTAGCCCTTATATCTTAAATTAACCCATTTCTATGAATCTATACTTTCTCATGTGGCTTACAGCTTACCAGTATCTTTACATCTTGCTTCTCATGGTGGCAGCTGGCAGCATCTCCTCTGTTTGGCCTTTCTTCTTCCTCCTTCTCTAGTTAGAAGGCCCCCCTAACCTTATTCTGACTCACCACTGGCCAAACAGCTTTAATTATCAAGCAATCAGAGCAACACATGTTCACAGCGTACAGATCGACATTGCCCCATGTTGGGCGAGAGAGAAGCAAGGAAGACAGAGGTTGCGTAGAGGGTGAGCAGATCTCAGGTAGGGTTTTCTGAGTGTCAGGAGTAGAGAGCAGTAGAGATGGAGACAGAGGAAACAGAGGACTAAAGTGAGGCTGGAAGCATAGGAATTTAGTCGTTAGCAGGACTATGAGCTGGGGAACTGGACAGAACTGAAGCTATGGAGACAGGATTTCATTCTAGAGAAATAAAGTAAACAGATAAAGAGCTTGGTGTATCTAGTGTTATTCCTGCCTTAAATGCCTGATGGAGCTGTAGCTGTATTGATAGAATTTTGTCTTCGAGGAATAAAGATAACAAACATAAGAGCATAGCGTACATAAATTTCTTTTCCCTCAGATATCCCATGCTGGATAAACTAATAAACCCCCAGATCCCTGTGTATTCAGTAGTAGGTAATCTTCAAACACTTCAAAGACCTATAGAATGCTTTTAAATGTTTTAAGAATTTTGACTTTCTGGACATTGAAACATGTCTGCTCCTGGCAACACCAATTTACTTCAGAGAAGATAATGGGCATTGAAGAAACTCATTATGGAGTTTGCTTTCTTTGTGGCAAAAGTTAGTCACTGGGCAAAAAAGTGCCCTTGTGTCGACTGGACATGCAGGACCCATAGGAAGATGACCACTGAACGTTGCAAGGCGAGATGGTCCTTCAGCTTCCTGCTTCGCAGAAGAAACTGCCAAACATTCTACAGGACACAGAGAAAAGCGACTGAGAGACTCTAAGCCTGTGGGCTGAAGATGGATGCCCCAATGTTGCAGAGGTACTTTGAATGACTGTCCAGGCAGCCAGCTGTCTCTGTTATTCTAGATTTTTGAAGTTGCTTACAATGCTCTTCCTGTCTACTTAGGTGATATTATATCCTTCTGAAGTCTTTGATGTAGTTGAAGACTAGATAGTTATAATTATAGTTTTCCTTAGTCATGATAAAAGATAGATTAGATGTGAAACTTTAGACTCACAAATATAGAATAGATGATAGAATATTTTCTTTAATTTTGCCAAATACAAATAGACTAGCTATTGTAACTATAATTCTTGCTTGATAACTGTTTTGCTTTATGTAATTTACTATGTTAAAGTTAAAATCTTCTTTTTTGATTAGACAAGAATATGTGTTGCTCTGATTGGTTGATAAATAAAATGCTGATTGTCCAGTAGCCAGTCAGGAAGTATAGGTGTGCAAGCAGATGAGGAGAACTCTGGGACGAGGAAGGCTGAGTCAGGAGTCACCAGCCAGATGCAGAGGAAGCAATTTGAAAATGTCTGAAAAGCAATTTGAGAAAAGGTACCAAGTCACATGGCTAAAGATACAGAAGAATTATGAGTTAATTCAAGTGTAACAGCTAGTCAGTAATAAGCCTGAGCAATTATAATTAATATAAGCCTCTGTGTGTTTACTTGGGGGACATGAGTGGGAGAGATTTGTCCCGACTGCTGGCCGGCTGAAACACAGGAAAACTTCCAACTACATAGGTGCAAAGCAGGGTGCAACTTTACACCCAAAGGCTTTCTTATATTGATATTCTTGTGCTCTGTGTGATAGCAAGGTTAGACTCTTTCTTGTATGAATGTTTAACATAGTAACATCATTTAGTAAATAGTTCCCAAATTCTTTTATATATGACAATGTTTTAAGGGCTATCAAATTCAAAGAAGACTTAACCTGATCAATATGAATGATTTTACATGCCAGGAAAGTCATTTAAAGAGACATTATAGACATTATATTAAAAGTGCTGTTATATGTGGTAGGCATGGTGGTGCATATCTATAAATTTAGTACTGAGAAGGTCAAAGCAGGAGGGTTGTGAGTTCAAGGATAGTCTGTCTCAAACAAAACAAAACAGGTTATTGTCATAGTGATGAGCATAAACAGAGAATAGAAGCCAACTTGGATGATACAGGAAATTTTCCAGAGAAAGAAAAATATTGTCAAGACATGCACAAAGATCATTTGGATGAAATGGATGTAGACTGCAGGGTGATGACATTCTGGAGATAGAGAAGAGTTCCAGGCCTTGGCACAAAACCTCCAGAATGGAGAACTTGCCTTTCACAACTTCATGATAGAAAGTGTGTCTGGAGCACAAGGACAGAGCATAATGGGTTCGTCATAGAACTTAGAATCCCCTGGGAGATAAGGCCCTGGCTATGCCTGTCTGGGACTGTCTTGATTGCATTAATTAAGGCTGGAAGACCTACCCACTGTGGGCAGCACCGTTCCCTGGCTGGGATCCTGGACTGTACAAATGAAGAAAGGAAACTCAGCCAGCAGCACCACGTGTCACTGCTCCCTGTTACTGACTGTGGGTGTGTTGTAACCAGCTGCCTCACACTCCTGCTGCCTTGTCCTTGGCACCACGATGTACTATAACTTGAACCACAAATCAAAAATAAACTCTTTGTCCCTTAAATTGCTTTTGTCACAATATTAGCAAAGAAATTAAGATGAGTAAAAATGAAGAATCAGGTCCAATGAGATGGCTCAATGGGTAAGGTACTTGCTTGCAAGATCTGAGTTTGATCTCTGGAATTTGCATAAAGGTGGAAAGAGAACCAACATCACCACATTGTTCTCTGACCTCCACATGTAGGCTATGATATATGCATGCTACAACATTATGCATGAACATATATAATAATAGCAATGACAAATCATTGTGATTCTTAACCAGACCATATTTCTTACATAACATAAGCAATATCAAAGTTCAGACATAATTTCCCCATATACAGTATTTTTTTCTATTACATTGGAAGAGTCAGATCTATACTTGGTAAAGGGGGCATATCAGATTTTCTGCATAATTATTATAACTAAACAATGTATGATTCTGGTGTTAGGATCCTGCTCTCACTCTTCCGGGTCTAACGTCTTACATGATGGGGAGGGATGGGACGGGTGACTGCATACTGCTGCGTGGCCACGCAATCTCCACCTTAAAAAGCCGCACACAGAAGCTGGGCCGTGGTGGTGCACACCTTTAATCCCAGTACTTGGGAGGCAGAGGCAGGCGGATCTCTGTGACCCCCCACCTCTCTCTTTTCTGTTTCCTCTCTGCTCTACTCCCGCCATCTTTCTATCTCTCCAGGCCTGGTTTGTTTCTAATAGAGGTCTTTCTAACTCTGGGAGTCGTAGCCGCAGCTCATAACTTTTCCACTGCCCCACCGACCCACCAACGCCGTTCATCCTTTTATCTGGCCTTGTTGGTGGAGCCTTTCACAGTGTGCCTGAAGAGCTGGGTTCAATATCTACTATAGTCAAAAATAAATAAAAAGAAGAAGGAAAGGAATAAGGCAGAGTTCAGAATTATTTTATACTTATAAATGAAAATACCTATTGGAATAAAAATTTCATGAACATAATAATCAATGCAAATGGGACTCATATTTCAAAATATGCAGAACTCAAATATGTAATCTGTAAATGGAATCCCTGATTTAAGAATAAGATGAATCAAACAATATAGTTTCTCTCACTGAGCACGAAGAGCCATAGCTGATCTTGTGGCTTTAAAACTTTTTTTTTTTTTCTGAAAACAAGATTTATCTGATTAGGGGAACAAAGGAGACTAATGGGAGGGGTGAAGAGTGGGAAAGGGGCTGGGTGGATGGTATGCAGGAGGGACATCCTCAAAGCACATTATATACTGAAATGTAAATGTCTGTATGTAAGCTACCATGTACAACGAATATTTGCTGATAAAAATGAAAAATATATAGGTTCTAGTATGCAAAAAGATTGTTTTCTATATATATGTCATCTCTGTTATGGTGCTCTGTGTTTATATTTTCATATAATTATCAAGTAGACCTTAAATTCATGTGACCTGTTTTATTCATTGGGATTTTTCTTTGTTTGCTCTATTTCTTTGTTTGAGATAAGTTCTAACCCTTCAGCTCACCTCGCCTCAATTCAACCACCCTCCTGCCTTAGTTTCTCCAGTACTGAGATTATAAATGTAAGCTACCGTGCCTAGATATCTATTACTTAATGAGATTTTATTAGCAATTCTTAGAGAGTGGTTTTTTTTTTTTTAAGATTTATTTATTATGTATCCAGCATGTATGTCTGCATGCCAGAAGAGGGCCCCAGATCTCATTACAGATGGTTGTGAGCCACCATGTGGTTGCTGGGAATTGAACTCAGGACCTCTGGAAGAGCAGTCAGTGCTCTTAACCGCTGAGCCATCTCTCCAGCCTGAGAGTGGTTTTACTATCATTAACAATAAATCAGGTAATTGGCATCTCTTTCAAGGAGATTCATTATATATTTAATCACATCCTTCAACAACTATTCACTGTATGTTGAAGTTTTAGGAACTTTAGGAAATTAAGTTTCCCCCATAACAAAGGAGAGGAAAAAAAGTTGTCTTGTTCAGGACAGTAATATAATTATGCATGTATGTATAAATCCTCCCATATCCCAAAAAGTTGATGAGATACTGAATTGTGGCTGGTCCTGGAGAGATGGCTTAGAGTGCTCCCTGTTCCTCCTGAGAAGTGGAATTTGGTTTCCAGCACCCACACTGGCCCCCTTTTGGTTTTCATGGGCACCTGCACACAATTGGCATACACAAGACAGACAGAAAGATGTACACACACACAAATAAAAAATAAATATTAAAAACAACTGTGGAGAAAATGAAAAGAAATCCTTAACAATGTTAAAAAATCAGAATAGATGTCCATACAGAAGCCCAGCTTAGAGGGGTGTCTCCACAAAATCCATTGCCTGTTAGATTGAATTGAAGACTGCAACAACTAACCCATGCCTAGTACTTATGATTTTAAAAGAGAAAGTTCACTCTTTTTCTCCAAAATTCAAAGTTTGATCAGAAGGTGGTCATTGAGTTTCCTGAGTGGTTGGGGGCACATGACTTTGTGATCCCCATTGTTAGATCAGGTTTGATGGCGGTGATGTGGAAATAAACGACAGAAGGCAGGCATTTCTGGATGCAGAGTTGTTCTTTTATTGGAATGACTGAGGAAGTGGAGACTGTGCATGGCGGCCTGAGGTTTTGTGGGACTTCAGGTGGGCAGGGGCACATCGGGGCGTGGGCAGTGGGACTTCAGGTGGGCAGGGGCACATCGGGGCGTGGGCAGTGGCTAATTTTCCGGCCTTTGCAGTTTCAGACAGGAACTGTCTGTTGCGGCAGTTAGTCTCGAGCATGGGGCGTTTCCGAGCAAATCTCTGCTGGACCGAGATGTTTTTACCCTTTACCCACCACTAGGAAATGTGGCTACATGGGCATTGTGGCATCGAACACCACTGAGATGGGTCAGCCTAGTTGCTGATCGGCCCCGGGAAGGCGGAGCGTCTGTGGAGAGAAACCTCCTCTGACAGAGCAGAGGATTTCCTCCTGGGTGGGGACAGAGTCCAGTAGCTCTTGTGCTGATCGCAGCCCCCAAAACAGCAGCAGGAAAGAATTTTTTCTTTTTTCAATTCTTTGCCTAGAATTTTAAGATAGGAAAGAAAGCCACAAAATTGTTGGCCAAACATATACCAACTCTCTCAAATGCATAAAATGTCTTACCCAGTAAAGTTGAGCAAATAGAAAAAAATATCAGGTATATAGAAATATTTGGTATTTCCAGGAAAAAAAATCTTCCAAGGAAGAGCCAGAGCAAATGTCCTCTGGCTGGAAAATAAAAAGATTCCAAGATGGAAATGGAAGCTGACTGTCATATCCTCTATGAAAATCTAGAAATAAGTAAGTATAGAAAGGAAACAATTCAATTTTTAAAAATTACATTTAAATGTAAAACTTATTTTAAATTAGAACCTGTGACACAGAATCAGAAATCAGAAGTTCTCTTGGGAAATTGTGGCACACACTGTAGTCCCAGCTATGGGGGAAGATGTTAATTCCAGGAGTTCATGACCAGTCTGGTAGCACAGTCAGATCACGATCTCACGAGAAGAAAATCTACAAGAAAATAGTGATTAAAATACCAACAGCAGATATTAATGTTTGCTGACACAATGTGCCAGACAAAGTTTTGACCTATTCCATGCAGTTACAGATTTTTCCTCACAGTAGGTAACGTTATGCTTCCTACTATATGTAGGGGAAACTGAGGCAAAGGTCAAGTAAGTTTCAGCTCAAATATGAGTAAGTGACAGCAATAACCAGGGCAAACTAAAAGCCCATGTGATTAATTCCATGAAGAGAAAAGGAAACAGACAGATAACCAACCATCATAGAAAGCATTGGAAGAAATTTACCTGTATATAAGACTGTAAGTATCTTCACTTATTTTTTTTAAAAAGCTAGCTACAAGACAAAGAATATCAAGTTTTCCTTAGAATGAGCCTCTCTACAATTTGAATGCCTGTAAAATTTCAAATGTAAACGTTTACAATATTTTAAGCACAGCCAAGTCAACATTAACATTTAATGGTAAGATATTTCTTTCCCCCACTATGAAAGATAAATAAATCACACACAAATTTTCTGAAAATTTTATCCAAAGAATATTTGTCAGACAAAAAACAAATCTTAGTAAAATAACTAGAATGTTAGAATGGACAAAGGATACTTTAAAAATGTTATGTTTTCCGAAGGATGTGTTGATGTCCACGGCCCATGTAACCACCGATGGCCCTGGGGGAATTCCAGAGTTTGCACTGCCTCCTGAAGCCATGTTGATGTTCATGGCCCGTGCTGTAGCCAGAAACCAAGCGGAAGTCCATGGTCTGTGCTGCCTCTGACTACAAAGGGCAAGGAAGTTTCTTTTGCAGTGGGTTGATGACTGCAGACTCCCAGGTGAGAATGACAAATGTAGAAGGCTTCTGGGACAACTTCCCCACTCCTCCATCCCCACCCCCAAAACAGAAACTGTCTAGACAGGAAGCCATTGAAGAGAATTCTTAAAAATTGTGATGGGGATGCTGAAGTGTAGCTCTTCACATTGATGGCTTCTGGTGGGGGTGGGGAAGGACTGTTTTTATAAGGGGCTGGCCACTGGGAGTTTGACCATGCCCCAGGTGGCAGCTCAGACCCTGGGCCTCCACAAGGCTTTCGATGATAACAGAAGACACAGACATGTTGTAGGGTCATGGCCTCAGACATGAGCCTGGATGACACCATGGTCATGGGTGTCAGTGCATGCCACTCAGGTCTGCATGGCCCTGGCTGCAGCCACTTACTGGCCACTGCAGCAAAAGAGCTGGCCCCACCCCTCCTGGGAGAGCTGGACCTGCACTCAAGAGAGACGGCTCCACCCCTCACCATGGGTGTGCAGAGCCACCTGATGACTTGGGAGTAGAAGAGCTAACTCTTCCATTTGCTTGAGGGGCGGGGCGGGGGTGTGTGTGCAGCCCCAGCAGCCATAGCTGACCAAATCAGTTATCACCCAGACCTACATCCAGGGTTTTGAGTTGGACCACTCCAGCACGTACCCAACCCGTGGCCTGCCAGACTTCATGAAGGGACAGGTCCTAGAGAGCCATGGCTGGGGGATCTCCATGACTGGAGCAAGGGCAGGATGTCCAGGAAGAGTTTCCGTGAGGGACCTGTGTTGGTGGTGTGCAAGAGGCCAGAGGCCTTGATCCAGACCAACGACTCATTGCCATGAGCATCTGCAAGTGAAGTGGAGGGACAGGCGGAGCACACCTGGACAGGCCGTAGCTCCCGGTGCCACCAGCAATGAAGGGGTACTGGAGAGACGGAGGAGCGAGGTGGGGTTTTGTTTGTTTTGTTTTTAATTAATAGTTTTTAAAATTTTGTTTTGGTGGGACACCGCAGGGGTGAGGGGATGTGTGGATGTGGGGGAACTGGGAGATGAGTGGTGTGTGTGATGTGGAATTTCCAAAAAAAAAAAAAAATCAATAAAAAATTATGTTGAAAGAACAACAACAACAAAAAAAAAACAATTATTTCAAACACACAAGCAAATAAACAAACCTAAAGTTGAAAATAACTGCAGAAGCAAAATGCATTCTAGATCTTTGTGTTATTCTAGATGATTTACTACTGTCCTCTATGATATTTATTTGCTTATTCATTTATCTGTTTGGTGATTGTGTCTGGGGTAGGTATACGTGTGTGTATAGGTATGCACATCTGGAGTCCAGTGGAAGATGCTGGGTATCCTATTCTGTCAGTCGGGGATTTATTCCTTGGAGACAGTCTCTCAGAGAACCTGAAGCTTGCCATTTGATTTGCTAGTGAGCTCCTGGAATCTTCCTATTCCTGAACCTCCTATCCCCCCATACCCACATTACTGGTATTAAAGTCACTCACAGCCATGTCTGACTTTTACCTGGTGGGGACTCAAACCCAGGTTTTTCAGAAATCTGAAGTAGGTTTCACTGGGTGAAAAATGAAGGCAGTGGTAGGGCTTTAAGAAACAAGGAAGAGTCCACTGAAGTTTTGTTTCGTCCTGGTATCTTCTGTTGTAATTCCTTGCTTCAGGGACAATTTAGTAATCACCCTTTTGACTCAAGTTACCACCAATAAGTTTAGCCTTTAGAAAAACAAGAAGTTAGCAAAGAATGACTGGACCAAAGATAGATCAGGAACCAACAGTTGGTGCATGCCCAGCATTTGGGGTATATGGTGGCATCATCTGAACTCCACTGAGCTTGGGTAGCTCCACCCGCTAGCCTTTTTTTTTTTTTTTTTTTTTTTTTGTCTACAGGATGCATGGTCTTTCTCTTGATCCAGCTACCTGAAGTTTTTCTCAGCTTATGACCATAATCCTGGATATCTAATATCTTGGAGTAAACATGGCAGAAAAAGGTGTTTTCCTCTCAGAGTTTCAATGCTGGCCTCTCAGTACCTCTTTGGAAAATTTGAACTTATTGTATAGTCTAGGCTTCATTGACTTCTCTGGAAATGTGATGCTAACCTAGATAACTCTACTACTCCAAGATTAAGCATACCTGAGAAACCAGTACCCACACAGCTGTTGTCAATTTCTTCTGCCTACTCAGAATGTGGCTGGGCCTCCTTGCCTCTTCAGCAAGGCATAAGGAAAGATTTCCCTAGGCAGTTGTGTGGCACTGTATCCCTGTGGGGTCACTGTCTTTTAAAATGGAAATCTTTCAAATGAGTTTTATTGTTGTCACCGTGGGTATAAGGTGGGTGAGATCTTGCTCTCAGAGCACCTTGCCTGCTGTCACATTATAAAGTCCAGGGCTTCTCTCTCTAACTATTTCCACTGTTTCTGCGACATTACCCACAATCAAGTGCTTTTCCTCATTTTACACAACTCTCTGCTCTACCCCCTTTTCCCCCTCTGACTTTCCACTGAACATCTGGCTAAAAGCAGTGACTAACACCCATTGCACAGCCTCACTCACTACTTTTGGGTTGATCCTCATTTACAATTTTAGAGCCCAGTCATAATGTGGATGCATTCTTTTCCAGAATGCAGCAGAAAGTGCCTCCAGTCCAACTCCTCCCATCTGTAAGTGTTTAGTGTTTGAATTTCTCTCACTATTCCAGTCTTCTGAACTCCCACCAGAACAGTCTATTAAGAGGAGGGTATGGTACTTAGAACGTGTCTAGCTTGCATCTTCAAATTCTTCCACATCCCTCCCACAAACCAGTTCTGAAGGCCATGAAACCACATGGTCTACTTTATTATAGCAAGGTCCCTATTCATGGTACCAATTTTCTGTATTAGTTACTCTTTTTTTTGTTGCTATAACAAAATAATTCATAGAAGCAACTTAATAGAAAAAGGACTTCTTTTGGATCATAGACTCAAGAGATTTTAGTTCCCCTTGCTAAGTATGTACCAAACTTTCTTTTGAGCCACCATCCAGTGCCCAAATCATGGCATGGAGACTTATTATTAGTTATGGATGCTCGGCCTTATGTTATGTTTATCCTACTAGCTCTTATAACTTAATTTAACCAGTTTCCCTTCAGCTATGTTTTGCCTTGGGGCTTTTTACATTTCTTTCACTCTCTATGTCCTACTTTCCTGCTTCCTCCATATCTGGCTGGCTGGCTGGCCTCTGGTGTCTCCTCTTTCTCCCTCATTCTCTTTTAATTCCTCCTCCTACTTTTTCTCTCTGCCTGCCAGCTCTGCCTATCCCTCTCCTGCCTAGCTATTGGCTGTTTAGCTTATTATTAGACCAATCAGGTGCCTTAAGCAGGCAAGGTGAAACAGATGCAACACATCTTTACATAGTTAAACAAATGCAGCATAAACAAATGTAACACATCTTTCCATAGTTAAACAAATGTTTTCTTCCACAATGGTGGAGCATATAGCCAGGGCTCCTTAAATCTTGGAAGACAGACCATAAACATAATGTGGAGCCAGAAGCAGGGTTGGTTTTAACTCTCAAAGGTCTTCCCCTAAGTAACTCTCTTCAGCCAGGCAAGACCCACAATCTTCTCCGGCAGTGCTGGAATCTTACCACCAGAAGTTAAATATCTAAACCCATGTGAAACACATAGACTCAAAACATAACAAATGGTAACTTTAGTTGAGATAGCAGGTGAGGACAAATGCTATGTCTGATTTTAATGGTTAACCATTAGGATAATTTTTCTTATGCTAAAATTAATAAAAAAAAACTAGTTTGATCTCACCTCACATTATCATTTTCACATAACTTGAGATGTTGTAATCAATGAGTCTTATCTCCTAATAGGAAATAGGAAATAGCTAGATGTATAAAAGGACAGCACATTAATTAAAGTATTTGTATAACTGTTATCCAACAACAAGATTTGGTAGTTTATCTTTTTAAGAAGTACTGTGGGATAATGCTGTGTGTACACTTTACACTGGTTTAATAAAACACTGATTGTCCAGTAGCCAGGCAGGAAGTATAGGTGGGGCGAGCAGACTGATGGAATTCTGGGAAGAGAAGACCAGAGTCAGGAGTTGCCAGCCAGACAAAGAGGAAGTAAGATGTAAAGGCAGAACCAAAAAAAGATACCAAGCCACATGGCTAATCATAGATAAGAATTATGGGTTAATTTAAATGTAAGAGCTAGTCAGTAATAAGCCTGAGCAAATGGACAAGCAGGTATAATTAATATTAAGCCTCTGCGTGATTATTTTATAAAAGGCTGCGGGACTGTGGGTGAGAGATTTGTCCAGACCATAGGTCAGGAGAAACACAGAAAAACTTCCAACAACAAAGAGGATAAGACAATGTGCTACAAAGTAAGCCACAATGTAATATGTACCATGTTTCTTCACTAATTTTAAATACATGTATCAAATTTAAAACTGATAAAAATGAACCAATTCGTAGAGAATTGTCTTTGCTAATATTAGCTGGTCTTTGCTATGAAGAATGGAAACACTGTGATATCATTATTTGTAGTTAACAGTTCTTTTATCTTCTGAAGTCATTATTAAGGGAATAACCTATGGTATAGGAAAATTTAGGCACATTGAGAACATTTTATAATATAATCTAAAATTGATATGAGTATTTTAATCAATTTATGTTGTAGAAAATATTGTGTGCATATATTTTAAAGATGGTTTATATCTATGTCTTATTTTTAAAACATAGAAAGGAATTCCTGAAAATTATTAGTTGATTAAAAAGTATTTATATAGCTACCATTGAAAAACCATTTTGACTTTTCTTCAGTATTACAGAACATATTAACAACTGAAGTATAAAATGTATTCTTTTTCATCAAGTATTCTACTATTGCTGCCTAATTACAAAATTTCATGGTCATAGTAAATGTGTAAATGATAGCTACAAATAAATCTGGATTGAAGTTATACAGATACATTATAAATACATACAGGATTTCTACTGGTGATGATTAAAAGCTCAGTAATGATAGTCAGAGATCATTTTACCATTCTGTTTCTATATTTTACCATTAAAATGTTTGACATTTAAGAACAAGAATTTCAACAAATCCACCCCCACTTCACCCTTTGGATTTTGTTGTTGTTTTAGTTTAGTTTTTTTCACCTAAACTAGAAATAAAATTATTTTTAAGAACATCAGAAAGTAGAATAAATCTGTCTTACATTCTTCTCTTTTAAAAAAGATTATTCTTTTGTACAAACATGCCTCTCTCTAGTCTGGACTTGTAAAACCTTACACATTTTGAAATTTCAGGTTTTGACATGTTTGAGGTTTTTTTTGTCACATTAAAATACACTGTAAGATTTAGATGTTATATTCTTCATTTTAAATCTTGCTGTATAATGGTGACCAGACTATGGAGTGTTGTTTGTCTATAACACACGGAACATCTTGAGCTAATAAAAGGGTTTTCCTATTGTGATACAATAAAACATATCTGGTCTTTATTCCTGGTCCAAGGCTCAAAACCCCTAAAGCCCTTGGGATTTCCCTACTGACTGCTATCCTTTGTTTTTATGAGGGCCCCTGACTGTGATCACAGCTGTGCACATGCCAGGGCCATGTCTGTGGCTGAATGCTCTGAGCTTTCCACTTCATGTTCCTCCTCAAATTCTGCCAAAGCATTGAGTTCAACTACCAATGGCCAGTGATTTAGTCAACTTAAAAACAAGTACCTCCAGAACAAGGCTCAGCAAGTTTCCATTGTATAATAGTGAGGTGGTAGGAGGTGGATGTTCCCAGAGCCTGGTGATCTGCCTTTCCTGCTGGGAGCAGCCTTGTTTATCACCTGTTTGTCTTTTCCTGAGTTCTATCCTTTCTTGCATACGTCATCATACACATGGTGCTTTCCTGAATTCTGTGAGTTATAAGAGCAGATTATCAAACTATTAATTTCATTTTTCTGAACTAGACTTTTATCTATTCTGCAAAAGATTCCATGATGAAACAGCAAGAGAAATGAGTAAACTTCTTATCCTCTTAACAATGTAAGAGCTATGATTAGGAAGAAAAAAAAATCATCCAGAAAGAAGGCCACACCAAGCACCACACAGAGCTGGCTCACCTCCCCAACAATTTAATCCTGGAGGAATGGCATCAAGTGTTGGTTATGTGGTGGTGCTCATGGCTGGCTTGCGTGCCGACAAAAGAGAGGGCGAGATGTTGCCATCCAGAAGAATCACGAGTCATGGTTACCTTTCTAGAGCTTTACTGGGAGAGGGAGAGAGAGAGAGAGAGAGAGAGAGAGAGAGAGAGAGAGAGAGAGAGAGAGAGAGAGAGAGAGAGCACAGAGGGAGAGAATAAGGAAGGAGAGAGTGCGGAAAGAGAGGGTACAGAGAGGGCACACCCGCTTTTTAGGCTGGGACACCATAGCAGGCTGGTGACATAATTAAGGACATAATCCTTACATCAAGTCCTGGTGATCTGTATAGACAGAAATTCCAGTTCCAGGAACTCCTCGGCTGGCACTGTTGGCAGAAAGCTTATTGGCAGTTCAGAATGTACAGAACTGTAGAACTGAAGAGAAGTTGTGAAAACTCAAAACAGAAATGCTAGTGTTATCATCAAGTTTATCATCAATTATGGTTTTTATTCCTGTCTAGTCAATATTGCTGAAGGTTTGCCCTGGAGGCATCCAGGGCAAGGAAAGGGATGAATGAATGTGAAGGAAAGGTGCTACTTTTCATAAAAATTCAGTTCTTCCATTGTCTTCTCTGACATTACCAAAAAGGAAAAAAAAAAAAAAAAAGCACTTAGCTGTTGTGGTGGTTTGAAAGAAAATGGCCCCCAAAGGGAGTGGCACTATTAGGAGATATGTCTTTGTTGGAGTAGGTGTGGTCTTGATGGAGGAAGTGTGTCACTGTGGGGGTGGGCTTTGAGGTCTCCTATGTTCAAGCTACTCCTAGTGAGACAGTCCACTTACTGTTGCCTACAGATCAATATGTAGGACTCTCAGCTCCTTCTCCAGCACCACATCTGCCTGAACACCACCATGTCCCACCATAATGATAATGGACTAAACCTCTGAACTGTAAGCCAGGCCCAATTAAATGTTTTCTTCATAAGAGTTGCTGTGGTCATGGTGTCTCTTCACAGCAATAGAAACCCTAACTAAGACAGCTGTTATATGTGAAATCAAATGTTTGATCTAAAAACAACACACTTGACCTCTCAGGTCATGAAGGCAGCCAAGGTGCTTTGCCCAAAGCAGTTTCATAGTAAAATATCTCTAAAAACACAGAAACAGGTAAACTAGACACTGTTGTACAGAAACCATTTAATGCATTATAATTTCTTATCTGAGGTTTTATTCTGAGCTGGGATGGGGAAGGTGCATGAAGATGGCAAACGGAAAGAATGTACTATCTGCCAGGATTAAATGGGGGAAATGTTCACAATCAGGCTTGAGTCCCTGCAGCTCCATGGACAGGCCCATAGTATTCAGGAGGTAAGCCCTGCACACCCCAATTTTCTAGCCCTGTATCAGCTGGAGGCCTATTTCCCAAACAGAAAGATTGGCAATGTTTGCCCTTGGCTGGGAAAAGCAAAATTGAGCAATGGTCTAAATTTGTTGACTGAGAGATTAAATCTCAATGTGTGGTGTAAAGTAGTCAAGGGTGAAAAGGGACAAGTGAGACAAGTGAATCCTCAGATTAAAGTCAGCAGCAAATAAGAACAAAAACTAGAAGATAGAGAGAGTTGATACTGTGTGGAGTTTTAAAAAACATCCAGTATCTTTTGTTATGAGTTACTAAAAGCTCCACTCCTCTGCCATGAAATCTCACAAGCCTGTGAGGTAGAGATTATTCTCCTCGCTATTTCAGAGATGTGTTCACTGAAGTGACGACAAAATAAGGTAATTTCCCAGGTCATGCATCTATTAGGGGGTAGAGTTGGTTTTGGAACTCAGGATTTGTGATCTGAGAGTCTAAGCTCTTCCACATCACACATCAAATTTCCTCTTCATCACAAAGAAACTGGGTAGTATGCACGAGTGAGACCAGGTAGTATGCATGAGTGAGTCCAGGTAGTATGCATGAGTGAGACCAGGTAGTATGCATGAGTGAGACCAGGCAGTATGCATGAGTGAGACCAGGTAGTATGCATGAGTGAGACCAGGTAGTATGCATGAGTGAGACCAGGCAGTATGCATGAGTGAGACCAGGCAGTATGCATGAGTGAGACCAGGCAGTATGCATGAGTGAGACTAGGTGGTATGCATGAGTGAGACCAGGCAGTATGTATGAGTGAGACCAGGCAGTATGCATGAGTGAGACTTTGCTGCCTCAGTTCTCATGGTGAATAAATGTTTGCTGGGTACCAAAAATCTGGGGACAGTCTGTGTGCATCTCTTTTGCTCAAGCTTAAAGTAAGTGGAGCTTTGTTACATATGATGAAACTTGAAATACACGCTTGTAATGTTGACTTATAGCCTATAGGCTAGATACGCTTAAAGACACATCAGAAAAATTACCATGGGGAATAAATCAAAATGTTGCTTTGCATAAAATAAATGCATAAGCATGGATGTAAACACAAATGGGAAAACTTACCTTAACAGGATTTTGGGGGTGTCATCCTTGGGCAGGTGACCCTGGCCTACAGCTGAGGAAGCTGGAGGTAGCAGGCCAGGAAGTAGCATTCCTCCATGATTTCTGCTTTAGTTCCTGTCTCCAAATTCTTATGTCCAGCTCTGGCCCCGACATTCCTCAGTGGCAGATGGTAACCTGAATGTTGAATTAAAGTCCCCAGGATGCTTTTGGTCCTGATGTTTATCACAGCAACAGGAACGAGGGCAAGAGGCAACTGTGTTGTGCTTTTTACATTTAAAATATATAGACACTTTGAGTAATGGAAGAAGAGCTGTTCTGAAGGGTCGAATGCCACAAAAAGGATTGTAATGAGCAGAACCAATACTCGAGTTGTCTCGAGTTAAATAAAGTGTGCACACAACACAACTCGAGGGCATTGCAGGGAGAAAAAAACGACCAATCTGAGTGCTAGGACATCCTAGAGCTAATCATTATGCTATTGCTTAATTAAGAATAAGAAAGAAACAAATTTTATTAAAATATGCTGTGAAACTGTGATGAATATGGTCATATACAGAGAAAAGGGAGACAGGAGGCTCTGTGGGTGTGGCTGAGTCCCCAGGATTGACTTATTTGCTTTTTTTTTTTTTTGTCTAAATGTAATGTGTACATGTGCCTACATAATGTATTCTCTGTCTAGTAAAATAAATTCAGAGATCACACTGTCTCAAATCATGGGATATGTTTTCTCAGTATTGCTATTAATAAAAAGCCACTTATTCACATATGCCAAAGACTTGGGCACAAAAATTTAAGCAGAGATCTTCCACATGAGAAGTTTCAGTGACTTTTGAAACTTTTTACTAAAATGTGAAATTTTGGCTGGTGAGGGGCCTCAGTGGGTAAAAGCTCTGCCACACAAATTTCTTGGGATGAATTCAATCCCTGTAACCCGTGAAAAGAACTGATTCCTGAATGTTGTCCTCTGACCTCCAGATGCATGACTCTCCACCACAACACACACACACACACACACACACACACACACACACACACACACACCACATACACACACTAAAAGGTTTTTTTTTTTAAAATAAAATTACTCCCCATTTTGATTATCTTGAAAAACAATTGGACATGGATGGCAGAAATTTATTTGTTAAATGTAAGCAAAATAAATTTGTCTAATCAGTTAATATATTGTACCAGAAAGTACTAAACCAATATATTGAAACCAGTGGGAAATATCCAAATGAGACATATTCAACTGCTACAGTGAAAATAATTTTATTATTACAAGTTTTATAAGCAATATTTTACAGCATAAAGAGCTTCTGTCTTAATGTGTAAGATGAAGTATTATTTAAAGTATGCATCCTATATTATGTGCCTTTTAGATGTCTGTTTTTGTACATATTTTGTGATATAGCATACATGTATGGTTTTAAATGAATAAACAGATTTACTGTGCCATGGAACAAACCAACTGTGACTTACTTCATTTCAACTCAGGGACACTGACCCCTTAGCCAGACTGCTCGTAAATCATGCTGATGGCATTTATAAGGGAAGACAGTGGAGAGAGCCTACTTCTTAGAGCCTTTTAGCAGGATAGACACGGTGGGTCTGGATTGCTTACTGTAAATCAACCTGCAATTTTTAGATTTATGGGTATGGCTTGCTTAAGAATAGACTATGATAACACAAATATATTCTCTCTGTGTAACTGAGTGTGAAAATGGTACATCACAAAGTAAAATGCTTCTTTGAGAACATAGTTTCCATAGCCAGTGTTCAGAATTCACTTGGTATCTCAGCCCAAATTACTCTGTGAGAAAAGGGATGTTTTTGAATGCTTTGATTAAAGCATGCAGACTTTTCCAGAATGAAATGTGGCATCTGTATTGTTTCTTGCTTATATCCTTAAGCATCAGGACAAATTTGTACTATATCTTGGAAGTGTCTATGATTAACCTGAAATGAACATACTGTGAAATTCAAACCTCTGGGTGAACTGCCAGATCAAATTATGTTGCTGGTAAACTGCCTTATAGGAACTACAGAACCAGTGCAGTGGATACCACAAAAACCCCTCAGGTAGTTGACGGTAATTGTCTAAAAGAACTAACGAAAAATTTATTTTTTCAGAAAAATATTTATTTACTAATAGAGCATAAAGCGACTTCCATGTCAGGTGCATATATATTTTACAAGTGACAGAGAAAGCTCAAACTGATGTAATAAAATGAGAAACTTTAAAGTTCATGTTTAGATACAATTGATAATTAGTGTCATATGTAATACGGTCAAGGAGGAAACCGTGAAAGCGTATAAAAAATAGAGTGTATGAGGCCAACCGGAAGTGCCAAGGAGGTGGCTGCTCATGCTGCAGCTCTGGATGGAATGGCCAAGGAAGGTCTTACTTAGGTTGAATAAAAACACAGTGACTTGTTTCAACCCTAACAAAAGAGGAAATAAAGCCCAAAGTTGCTTTTTTTATTTTTTAGACACAGTCTCTTGTAGACCAGGCTGTTCTTGAATTCAGTAGGTCGTTGAGCATGACCTTGAGCTTCTGAGCTCTCTGCTCCCCCCCCCCCATATTAGGACCATGGGCATTTCCATGCCCAGTTTTTATGCAGTGCTGGGGATCAAATACAGAATACCCTTCTGCAAGGACAGGTTCCCAGTAAATGTCTACATTTTAACTGTGGCCCAGTATCACCCATGTTATTAATTGAGGACCACTCTTCCAAGATATCTGATGTAATCATCCTCATTCCAACTTTAAAAATTTGTCCTTTCTTAAATACAATCTCCTTGAGTACACTCAGTTATCTGGCATACACATTCCCAGTGAGGTGCTGTTATGTCCACATCTTATTATTCTTACAAGAATCTCTCTGACTGATATTTAGTTGAGAGCCCCACTGATAAGTATTGAAGAAGTTAAAGGAATGAATTTAATAATATCTGTGGTGAAATGAGGACATGACCACTCCAAGGTATGGTTGAGGAGAAGGATTTTATTGTAGATATGAGGAAGAGTACAGCCAGAAGCATCTGGAAGAATCCAGACAAGGGAGAGAAAGAGGTAGACTGAACATGGCCAGCAGATTCATGTGCCATGGGGGGTGGGGTGGAGGGGATGAGATAGGAAGGGAAGAGAGACAGGAGAGAGGGCAAAAAAACCAAGAGAGGGGAACCCAGAGCAGAGCCAAGAGAACCAAGAGAGAGGAACCCAGAGCAGAGCCAAGAGAACCAAGAGAGGGGAACCCAGAGCAGAACCAAGAGAACCAAGAGAGGGGAAGCCAGAGCAGAGCCAAGAGAACCAGGAGAGGGGAACCCAGAACAGAGTCAAGAGAACCAAGAGAGGGGAAGCCAGAGCAGAGCCAAGAGAACCAGGAGAGGGGAACCCAGAGCAGAGCCAAGAGAACCAGGAGAGGGGAACCCAGAGCAGAGCCAAGAGAACCAAGAGGTGAGAAGAGCAGAGAGAAGCCACTGGAAGGTACTGAGTGAGCCTGGTGGCCAGTGTGCCCTTTGGTATGCTAATAGTCACCACAGTTAGCTATTTGTCTCCAGCTTTTCTTGGACTTGACAACCTGGGGTTGAGAGACAGCATTCCAGACAGACCGAACTGCTCACACAGAAGAGAGACGCCAGGAGCACACCTTCGTGTGCACTGAAAGTCAAGATAGCTGGAGTCCAGCCAGCAAAGACGGACACCAGGAGGCTCATGAATAAAATGATACCCTTATGTTACTCAATGCTAGAAAGACAAAAAGAATTAAACACACATGCATAAACAAAACTGTATTTGTTTAAAAGCCAGTATAGATTAAAGCAGAAGTTAGTGGGTTAGAAGCAGAAAACACATGGGTCTTAAACTTGTTTCCTCATAATTTTTGTCATGAAATATATGTAGACATGAGTTGGTTAAAAAGCCAGTAGTATTGTTGAGACATTGTCTATTCCTCTATTTTAGCACATGGCTTTGTGAGTTCTGAAGTTTTTTTTTTTTTTTTATTACATACAATACGAATTATATTGAAACTTTTATCTCCAGGAGCTGTTTCCATCTCCAGTGATAATGTAAGTATGGTTTCTTTTAAAAAAAAAAGTAGTTTTTGCATCTAAACCAACCAAATAAATAAAAATCCTCAGCCCATGGAGTCCATTTTGTGTCCTTCTGCGCATAGGACCTCCCCTGGAATGTGGTTGATGTATCAGGTTAACTCCACTGAAGGAAACCGGTTTTCTTTCTCCCTGCAGCTATCAATTGCACATAGCTTCTTAGTTAGGGGGTGGGGCTTCGTGCTCACTTTCCTGTTTGAATCTGTGCAGGTTTTGTGCATGTTGTTACAGCTCCTGTGAGTTCTGGAAAATGCTGTTTCCTTCAAGTCATCTACCCCCACTGGCTCTTACAGTCTTTCTGCCTCCTCTTCCTAATGAACCCTGATCCTTGATGGGAGGAGTATGATAAACACAGCCCTTCAGGGCTGAGTGCTCCAAAGCCTCTCACTCTCTGCACATTGTCCAATTGTGGGTCTCTGCCTTAATTATCATTTACTTTCAGAAGAAGCTTCTTTGGTGAGAATTGAGTGATTCACTGATCTATGGAGATAGTAATATGTCATTGGGAATCAATTTATTGCTATTTTCCTTTAGTAGAATAAAGCAGTAGATTTTCCCTTAGTGCCTATGACCTATCTAGTCCCAGGTTCTTGGCCTCATTAACAGTGTCAGGTATAGGTTCCATCTAATGGAGTGAGCCTTAATCCAGCTTTAAAAAAGACAACAAAATGGGTTACTTACTCTCATGACATCTGTGGCACTACAGCATCTGTGGCACTACTACATCCTGTAGCCAGGTCATTATCGTAGCTTGCAGGATTTGTACCTGAGTGAGAGTGGTGGTTACTTTTCCCCTCCAGGAGTGTATATAGTACCTTCCTGAATTATGAGCACCAGTCAGTCGGCATGAAGCTTCTAAATGGGCACCAGCTTGAGCAATCCATTTTTTGATGACATAAATACATGCTGTCTTCAGCAAAAGCATCTTACCATTAGGTTGTGGAAAGTAACCAATAGCAGCATTGCCATGTTTGGAGAGTCTATAGTTCCTCTTTGGCCAATTATTTTAAAAGATGTAACCCTTATATTTTTGGTTGTGAGCCTAGTTTGAGGCCAGCCTGGTCTACAGAGTGAGATCCAGGACAAGCACCAAAACTACACTGAGAAACCCTGTCTCGAAAAAACAAAAACACAAAACAAACAAAACAAAACAAAACAAAAAGATGTAACCCACTCCTGATAGTGAGTTTTATTTAGTAGCACATGATGTTTGAGCATTGTTGTTTGGTAACTCCATTTAAATTTCTTTTTTTTTTAAAATTTTTATTTATTTTTTAAATTACACTCATGATATTCATTACTTACACTCATGATATTAATCACATTTGTGGTATTCATAGATTACATTTGCAGTATTCATTCAAATATATATATATATATATATATATATATATATATATATATAAATTTTAAATGTCGAATGTCATTTCTTAAAGGGGGTGGGAGGTCTTAAATACAGGCTTACAGCACAATGGGAGAACCCCAGAGGGCAGAAGTTTGCTACTAATGTTTTACAATCTTGCATCTAAGCTGTTAACACCCATTATTCAGGATGCACAGACAAGGAACTTCCCTTAAGCATTCAGGTGGGTGGAACCCAGCAGGGAATTAGCATTGGGAGGATATCAAGGTCAAGGTCAGCAAGCAAGGCAACAGTTACCCAAAACGGGGGTCAGGGCCCTACAGGTCCCCCTTTTATTAGAAAATGAGCTTCTGACTTGGGTTGTGTGGGATGTCAGCAGGTCACCTTACCCGTCATGGAGACGCCTGCCCAGGCCACACAGGTGCTCTGTCTTAGGTTGGTGAGCGCCCCCCAGGCATTACCCATTTCTGAATACTCATTATCATACAGACTCAATCATGTGTGAGCTGCAGAGTTAATTGCTGCCAAAGATCTCAAAGTGGCACTGGGCTTGCAATCTGTGTGCTTGATACAGAAAAGACCAACAGAGGTCCTATCTCACCCATAGCCAGTAGGCTAAAGGCAACTGAGCCATTCCCTTCCTTAACAAGCCATACTGTATGTTGGAGTCCTTGTAAGATAGTATCCCAAAAGCAACTGGAAATTGAGTTTATAAATTTATAATTTTCAAAGCCAATCGAGATGTATATAACTACTGAATTACATTTATCATGCCCAATAGAATGAAAGATTAACTAACTGTGGTAGCTACTTTTGTTGCCAGGGTCTCCACTGTGCTAGCTGTAGTAAGCAATTATGAAATGGTAATCCCAGAAACAGTAGCAGCGGTGTGCGCCATTGTTATAACAGCAACAGCGGCAGCAGCAAGGTCAAATTCTCTTCTGGACTGTGTGGACATCCACTGGCATGGATACAACTCCAGTAACACAAACCGCCAAGGCCCATTTTTCTTGATCCCAGCATGACTTTAGCTGGCAGCTCTTCTGGAGAATCCAATCTCATGGCTACTGTTCCTAGGCTTACATTAATGCTTGTCAAACCTGGCCATATTGGGCTCTCAATCTCCATTGGCATCAGAAGGGTAGATTTTTTTCATGAAGACCCATTAGGTCTCTGTCATGTTGGGCTTCAGCAGCAGCCACAGGGCGCGTTCAGTGCTCAGGAATCCAAAGAGGAACCTCATTGTCCTGAGGAAAGACATAAACCAACAGTGGAGGAGTGTTCCCTTTGCTCCACATCCTCTCCAACATTGACTGTCATTGGTGTTTTTGATCATAGCCATTCTGACAGGTGTAAGGTAGTAACTCAGAGTCGTTTTGATTTGCATTTCTCTGATTAAGGATGTTGAACATTTCTTTAAATGTCTTTCAGCCATTTGTGATTCTTGTTTTGTGAATTCTCTGTTTAGCTCTTTAGCCCATTTTTTAATTGGACTGTTCAGTATTTTGATGTCTAGTTTTTTGAGTTCTTTATGTACTGTGGAGATCAATCCTCTGTGTTTTGGCTGCCGCCTGCTGGGCCTGCCTGCCTCTGCACCAGGCCTGTCTGCCTCTGCCGGGCCTGTCTACTGTGGGCCGCCAACGCCGGGCGTACCTGCCTCTGCGGACCGCCACCAGGCCTGTCTGTCTCTGGCAACCACCGCCGGGCCTATATGTCAATTTTTTTTATGTATACATTTTAAGAAGTTTCTACAGCAGTAAGTATCTGATTGGCTTTCCTCCTTTGCCCTGTATTCCCATTGCCTCCACATTTAATCCTTTTACAATTTCCCTTTGTGATGCTATATTCTAGTCCATTGTAACACAAAGCTTTTGACAAGGCAGCCATTTGTAAGTCTTGAAATAAATAAATGAATTCACTTTTCTATTGAACTATTCACTACTAAATCATAAAACACGCTCATACATGCATGTGTGCACATACATACACACAGACATACATACACGAGAGAGCGAGAGCGAGAGCGAGAGGGAGAGCGAGAGCGAGAGCGAGAGCGAGAGCGAGGGAGAGAGAGAGGGAGGGAGGGAGGGAGGGAGGGAGGGAGGGAGGGAGGGAGGGAGGGAGAGAGGTCACAAAAATCTTTTCATATTTTCAGGTAATACAGATTGACTTAATTCTCCTATGGCTCCTAATGGTGTTGAAATTGGGACAACTTTATGTGTATTTGATGGCTCAGAAAGTGTGTTGTGAGTGTGTGTTTTGTGTGTGTGTGTGTGTGTGTGTGTGTGTGTATGTGTGTGTGTGTGTGTGTGTGTGTGTGTGTGTGTGTGTGTGTACAGCAAGCAAAAAGGGAAACTAACTGCTAAATGTAGGATTCTGAGTAAAGACCAAATGCTCTTTTTACTGAAGTACCCTGATGGAGGACTGACTTTACTTATGTATGCAGGATAGCAGAGTGAATTAAGAAGGATGCGTATCTATAAACCTGCTAGATTTAAACATCTTTCTAGGCAGCATCATTTTGTGCCGTAAAATATACATCTCTTCATTGTCTTTATTCATCCTGACTTAGAATTATAACTAAAAACTACAAGCCAAACAATACTGTAATGTTTAATAAGGAGAAATAATGTTGCTGAGACAAGTGATTTTGAGTTAGGTTAGAATATTGAGAAAAAATTTCAGCATGTTTGGTTAAGTTTGAATTTCTAATAAACAATAATGCTCTGGCCAAAAACACCAAAACAAACAAACAATGAACCAGCCAGACAAACTAAAACAACAAACAAAAAAACAAAAGCTATACATTGGTCATAATTTATAAGCTAAAAACATTAGATTTCTTTTCTAAAGAATTTCAGAGTAGAAACAGTTGTTTCATTTTTAATTTGTATGCTGTATTTGGGTGATTAAAATACACAAAACTAAACAAAAGAATACTATAGGAAGTTTTTTCTTTATTATATATGGCAACATGTGGAAGGGTCCACATGGAGTTCAAGTAAACCAACAAAACTGAACATCAGAGGAATGATTATGTTCTCTTTGGGACCTGATTATTCCCCATGGATTGAGGCACAAATATATGAATGTATATGAAATGTATAAAAATAATTTAGTTTATCTTTGGGTTTAAAATTATCTTGGGATTCCTTTTATTTGATATAAGAAGTATTTCATAATTTTGGGCATCACAGCCACCTATTAAAGTATTATATTGTTAGACAGAACACTTTTATAAATAGAAAAATGAAGAATCCAATGCTTGCAAGCCTTGCTCATCTGCTGTGCGTATTCGTCTTCTCCCAGCCTCAGTAATTTCAGAGGCCTTTTCTACTCAGTCAGTGCAGAGAGTCTGCAGTTCTATTTGTATTATCACAGTCTAATGAATGCCGTTGTACAGCAGGTGTCAGATCATATCTGTTGTTTTGCAGTTGGGTATGAATAGAAGATGTATTGCCATCGCAAGCGAATCTAATATGAGGCTAATGAGCGGTAATGAGCAACTGTTTTGTCATTATTGAGGCAACCACTGAGATGCTAATAAACTCTCATTTTGCTCTTTAGAAAAAGCAGTGACCAGGATTTACAACATGGCCTTAATATCCCCAAAGCCTGAGGCAAAAATAAATAAATAAATAAGTAAATAGTGAAATCTTAAACTGAGAATGATTTAGCCATTTTCTGTATGATGGTTCTCCTTCATAAAATGCGCTCACTATAATGTCTCTCAAGAACTTCATAACCAAAGAAAAGATGAAGAACGTGTGTCCATTAAGTGAATATGAAGTTGAGAAGAAAAGCACTGTGTCTCATTTTCCTTAATTAAATATGATTTCAGAGTTTCTCACTTGCCAGGTCTTTGTAGTATAATGAACTCTAACATTGGCAACATTATTGTTTAACTGGGTTATTAGGAGTAACATTATTGAGAGGGCTTATTTTTTGTAATTAACCTTATTTGTTCCTGTGGATAGCCTGACATGGTAAATGACCAACAGTACTCTGGCCCCTGTTTTATATCTCTGCCTTTTCTACAGTAGTGTAGAGCAAGGAACTCAATAAATATTTATAGGATGAATGGTGAATAAATAATTGAATGAATGGAGAAAAGTCCTTTCATTAAATTTGCTTTCTTAGACAGAAATAATATTATTTAAAGGAGTTGTTAATACATATTCATTTAAAATGTCCTAAGACCCAACCTGGCTTTGAATACTTTATATTTCTGGGTAAAATGTTTTAGTTATATAACTAAAACCTTGTTGTTATGCATGATTAATTTATGTTAACTCTGAAAACTAATTAATTTTGGAACTTTTCTATACTTTTTTTTTTACAACTTATGTATAGATGAGTACTTTAGTTAACTAGTTAATTCTTTGATAAACATGCAAGGTGTTGGAATCTAGATTGATGGCCAAGCACTTGCCAACTGTATGTAAGGTCTTGGTTTCAATACCCAACAACATGAAAAAAGTCCACCTATGTTCTTAAATATAAAGATTTAACTTTATTGACTGTTAAGTAAGCTGTTTTAAACATGTCTACATAACAAAACCATTCAGTTTGAGTTATTCTAGATTGTATCATGTGTATAACCTCTTTCTAACCTCTGACATGGTCCTACTACACACACACACACACACACACACACACACACACACACACACACACATATATATATATATAACTTTTTTTATGAAACATGTGACGAAGCCACTGGTGGTGGTACACACCTTTAATCCTAGCATTCAGGAGGCAGAGGCAGGAAGATACCTAAGTTTGAGCCAGCCTGTTCTCCAGAGCAAGTTCCAGGACAGCCAGGAATACCTAGAGAAACCCTGTCTGGGGGAAAAAATAAATAAATAAAAAATAAAATAAAATAAAGAAAGAAAAAGAAAAAAGAAATGACCAAGATATGTACAAATATCGTATATTTATATTCCTTAGTGTCTATTAAGCAACACACATAAACTAGAGGTGTGGTTGTGTGGATGTAATTGGCCCCCATAAGCTCATAGGGAGCGGCACACTGGGAGGTGTGGCTTTGCTGGAGTGGATGTGGTCTTGGAGGAAGTGTGTCACTGTGAGGGCAGGCTTCAAGGTTTCCAATGTTTAGGATACTACTCAGTGTCTCAGTCGACTTCTTGTAGGCTGCAAGATGCAGGACTCTTAGCTACTTCTCCAGCACCATGTCTGCCAGCATGCTGCTGTGCTCCCTGCCATGATGATAATGGACTAAACCTCTGAAACTGTAAATGAGCGCCCCAGTTAGATGTTAATTGATTTTTATAAGAGTTGCTGTGGTCATGGTGTCTCTTCATACCAATAGAAACCCTAATTAAGACAGAAGTTGGTACTGGGAGTGGGGTATTGTTGTGATAAGCCTGGCCATTGCTTTTGTTTGGAGGAATTTAGACTTTGGTACTTTAGGTTAGGAAAGCAGTGGAATGTTTTAAGCACTGCTTTTAATGGGCCATAGTAGTAGAAGCATGGAAGACAGTGGTGTTGAATATGATTTGATCAACTGTGAGGGGCTTACTCAAGAGGTTACAGAAGAGAAGAATTATAGTATGTTGCCTAGAGATCATTCTTGTGAGATTTTGGTGAAGAAAGTGGGTGCTTTTTGCCCTTGCCTAGAAAGTTTGCCTGAGGCTAAAGTGAAGAGTTTTAGATTAGTTCCACTGACAGATGAAATCTCAAAACAGCCTTGCATAGACACTGTCATGTTGTTATTAGTAGTAACACTAATGAAGATTTATAATGAAAAAGAGCAAGGGTAAACTGCAAATTACTTAGGAGGGTAAATTGCAAAATGTAAAATTTAAAGAGAAAAGGAACACCAAAAAGTGGAGTGGATTTAAGTCCTGTGTTCAAGGAGATAAACAGATTAAGAAATGGAATAAAGAGAGTGATGACCGCAGGGCAATATCCCATCTAGCTAAGTTTCCAGCTTGTAAAAAGGAACCAAAGAAAAACTTAGAACTATGTGTGGTGGTTCATGCCTTTAATCCCAGCACTGGGAAGGCAGAAGCTGGCAGATCTCTGAGTTTGGGGCCAGCCTGATCTACAGATCCAGTTTCAGGACAACCAAGCTTAGGCAGTGAAGGTAATAATTAAAAACAGAAATCTGGTGAAGATGTAGTTGAACAGGGGGGCCATGTTCCACCTCAGCAAGCAGTAGAACTTGGCAGCTCCGGCTACGTTGTTCTGGCTTTAGAGAGTTAAGGATAGAAGAAAGGGGCTGTGGAAATTGCCCCCAAATCTCAGGAAAGCAATTGAGGCCAGGCATTTGTCAGG
Organism: Peromyscus maniculatus bairdii; assembly: GCF_049852395.1. Taxonomy (NCBI): domain Eukaryota; kingdom Metazoa; phylum Chordata; class Mammalia; order Rodentia; family Cricetidae; genus Peromyscus; species Peromyscus maniculatus. The sequence continues at coordinate 28,843,475 of NC_134861.1, forward strand.
GGTGCCCCTGAATGGAAGCCTAGTAGAGAGACTGTTGCATGATGCTGTGAAGTTGAAGCTTGGATTGCCTTGGAGAACCCAAGTTGTTAGAGATGCCAGAGTTACGGGATACCTGCTGAGGAGAGCTGCTAAGGGAGTGAAATCAGCCCAAGAGAGATGTGTGTTGTAGTCAACAAAGCTGAAAGGAGTTGGAGATCTGAAGAGTGTTTTGACATCAGACACGGAGATACAGAGTTTGGAGTTTGTCCAGCTGGTTTTTGGTCTTGCTTTGGTCCAATATTTCTTCTCTATGCTCCCTTCCCTGTATTTTGGAATGGTAATGTATATCCTGTGCCATTCCAGTTAAGATATTGTATAAATCTCAGAAAAGACTTCAAACTTTGGACTTTGAAACATTCTTGAGACTCTGATAGATCATGGGGCCTTTTGAAGTTAGACTAAATGTGTTTTGCATTATGATATTGTTACAAGCTTATGAGGGCCAGGAAGTGGAATGTAGTAGTGTGAATGTAATTGGCCCCAATAAGCTCATAAGGCATGGCACTACTGGGAGATGTGGCCTTCTTAAAGAAGGTCTGGCCTTGTTGGAGGAAGTATGTCACTGTGGGGCAGGCTTTGAGTTCTTCTATGCTCAATCTACTCCCAATTTCACAGTCTACTTCCTGTTGTCTGTAAATCACATGTAGCAGCTCCTTCTCCAGCACCATGTCTGCCTGCACGCCCCCATGGTTTCTGTCATGATGGTAATGGACTAAACCTCTGAAACTCTAAGTTACCACTTCAATCAAATATTTTCCTTTATAAGAGTTCCTGTAGTCATGGTGTCTCTTAACAGCAATAAAAAACCCTAAAATAATATTTGTAGTTATGGAACATGTGGATATATTAGAAATTAAAAAGAAGTTGCTATTAAATCAAGAAAATGTTCTCTATCATTTTTTATCAGATTTACTTATATTTATCATCAATTTCTTATAGGGACTAAGGAGAGTGGCAACATAGTTTTAAAATGGCCCCATTACTGACATGTTGGCAAAATGCATTTTATATGTTGCTATTGCTTCCTGTCATAGTAATGAATGCAGACTGTAAAAATTCAAATAACACAGAAAGACTTTTAATAATAAGTAACTGTCTATTTCAACTCTATCCAACTTTTGGCTTTTTCTTTGTATCATTTCTTTTTTTTAATAAGGTTTATTTTTGTCACTTTTAATTAGCGCATTGTGTGCATAGATTTGTGCACCCGAGTGCAGGTGCTTACCAAAGCCAGAGGAGTCAGATCCCCCTGGAGCTGAGTTACAGGCAGCTGTGAGTGTCCTGATGTGGTTGCTAAGAATTTAACTCGAGTTCTCCAGAAGAGCACTATGTGAATGCCTGAGTCATCTCTCCAGGCATCTTTAATAATTTCTTAATTCTTTAAAATTTTTAATTTTTTATTTATTTCTAAGTGGTAGTCAATACTCCCTTTTTCTTTTAAAAATATTTACTTTTATTTATGTGCATGTATATGTGTTTGTATGTACATATGTGTGCAGATGTCTGTGGAAGCCAGAAAAAAGGGTTAGATCCCCTAGATCTGGAAATACAGGTGGTTGTGAGTCATCCCATGTGGTTCCGGGAACCAAACTCCAGTTTGAAAGAGCAGCAAGTTATCTTAACTGCTGAGCCATACTTCTACCCCCCATTTCCCCTTTTTATCACTCAAGACTTATGTGTGAAAGTGTGGGCTGAACATAGTTGATGTTCTTAGGATATGGCAAATATTTATAGTACTTAAGACTCCCTCTCCTCTCTTCGAAGCAGGGCCTCACTATGTAGCCACAGCTGGCTTGAGACTTACTCTGTAGACCACTTGCTGGCTTGAATTAACAGAGATCTCTCTGCTTCTGCTTCCTAAATGCTGAAATTAAAGGCAGATGCCACCATACCAAGGAAGACTCTGGTGGATGAGTGTGAATAGGAGAAAAAAAGCAATGACTCTACTCCCAAGTCAAAACTATCATGGTAGTTGCTTATTTCTTATTCTCTTTCAATTTCATTTGTTTTCCAGCTATGGTCTGTGGACTCCCAGGTGTCTGAAGTACCCTCTTGGGGGTTGGAAAGTCAAAAGTCTTTCCATATAACATGAACGCATCATTTTGCCTGGTTCTTTGTTATCTTGACGGCACAAAAGCAGCAGCAGGGAACGATGCTGGTACCGTAGCTTCCATCCCGGTAGCTGCAGCAGCCTGGGCTCACAATCAAAAGAGGAGGCAAGGAAGGCAGCGTGACAGAGTGCTCCTGGTAAAGAAGGAAATTATATTACCTTGCTCAATTACCTTGATCCTTGAGTGCAGGATTTTAACTCTGTGTGGCCAGGGAGGAAGTGCCTGTTTTGAGCAAACACCCTATTTTGAGCAAAAACTTGAAGAGTGAGAGGAAAGAGACAGTTTTGTTTTTCTTTTTTTTTCATGGAACACTAGTTTTATTTGAAATAGTGTCTGACAAATTAACAAAAAATTGGCAATATTTTCTTGGTAATGTATAAGGTAAAACTGTCCATTAAAGGAAAATAAGGAAAAAGCATTTGCTTCCAAAGATAAAATTTAAACTTTCAGAGAAAAAGTTTTGTGAACATCTCTATTTGCTATTCTGAGCTTGATAGTTTTCAAAAAGTATTTTTTCTATTGAGAACTATAGTGATACTAATCAATGTCATTTAAAAAATGTATCACAATTAAAGAGAGATGTGATTCAGTGAAGTGTAATTTCCAAATGACCACAGCATGATGTTGAAAGATCATACATGAGTGAAAAGTTTATTCACAGTTACATATTGATTCCTGGATTTTATGTGGGATTCATTGATATGGTCATGTCTTACAGAATCTGCATTTGGCATGTGCTAGTATAGTGAAAAAGACCCAAAATGGTCTGAAAAGACCATCAAAATACTCCTTACCTTTTGTTACATTTTGTATGATATCAGATTTTCTTGATATTTTTAATCAAAACTGAAGATGTCACAGCAGATAATCCAGGCATTGTGTGCTAAACACCTGTAATTCCAGTACTAGGAAAAATGAGGCAGGAGGGTTGTGGGCTTGAGACCAGCCTGGGCTATAGGGAGAACTTGTCTCAAGCAAACAATATGAAACAATACAAATTAAACAATAAAACCATACAACAAACCAAAGCCAAAGCTATCACCACAGCAGGTGGGACAGGGAAGCATGTAAAACGGGCTGTCTTTACTAATGCAGATATAAAAAGAGACTTGCAAAAATGTAAGATTATATTTGTTTAGTCTGTAAAAAAAAATGCTATTTGTGCTGCAATAAATTGCCATTGTTTTGAAATATACTAATAAATATATACTTTTTTAAGGTTCAACTTCCAAAATTGAGATTATTGAAAAATTACAATTCATGTAAACAAATGTTGGTTGTGTATTCATGCATTTTTAAGGGTGCACAGGGATCCAGAGATGAAAGTATTTGAGAACAAATTATTGACTTTTTCCTACAAAAATCTGAAGACTTGCTGTTTCTTTTATGCTTAGCTGAGTTTTTGTTTCTGGGTCTTTTTCAATATTTTTGTTCTTTTGTCATTTCGCTGGGTGGATCAGGGTGGAAAACGGGAGACTGGCCACTGATTTTGTTCTATAGCTTATGAAGACAGCAGCTAGTCCAGGCTCCTATTCTTAAGAACAAAGGAGCTTCTCTTTAGACATATCATATCACTATCTACTTGACTTACGGGTTATTGAGTTTACCTTGCTGACATGAATTGACACCCCTATGTCTTTGAATGAATGCAGTTTATGTTATAACATTATTTCAGTGTGATTTCCCCCTCCCCAATTAGCAAAGGCAGTTCTTCCTCCCAGCAAAGTTACAGATTTTATTTTCTTTCTGGAAAGCAAGCCATGACCTCATCATTCATCCTTTGCAAAGAGGTGGCGCCTTTTAAAATTTCAGTGACCGTAAAGTTTTCTTTAAGAATGTCAAGTAGAACTATCTATAGATGTTTCTGATAATTTTATAAAGTCATCAGAAGACAAAAGGTGGGGACAGTCTTGGGAAGGGGAAGCCTTGATCCTGGTAGAACTGCTTCATCTCTTTCTGTGGGATTTCAAAGGCTGTTTTCGGTAATTTATGTTAATGCTTTATTTTCGAAGTTTTCTTTCTTCCATAAGCTTCTCATACTTTGACCAAGAACTGACCTTTCGCCTCTTTGAAATTTACCCTCCGACCCGCCCCCATCTCCAAACTAGCTTTTCATTAGGGAACATGGGAGACATCCCCTCACGTTGCTCTGCCTTGTGCTCTGGTGGCAAACCTCCCTGACAAAAATCAAAGAGCTGCGAGTGCCAGAGGGTGAACTCTGTGATCTCAGCCCCCTAAAGAGAAGTGTCCCCAGGGAGAGGTTCAGTCCATGTCAGTTACATCTTAATTCTTCTGAGAGATGGGAAGCAGGCAGCTGCTTGAATACTTTTATTGAGAGACGGTTTCCAAATTGCACATCAGATTAGTATTTCACTCAGTCCTTTGAAGGGATGTAGCCAATGACTCAGACGCAATGCAATTTAAAAAGAACTTTTTAAAGATTTTAACACAGATTTTCCTGCGTCTTTTCAGGTTGAGCAGGAATGGAGCCCCTTGACTTTCGTGAGCGGCCCACTGCCTGGAATAATCTAATTCGAATGTGACTACGCTTGGAATTTTCCAGTGCCACCAATGAGAGTGAGTGAAGGTGCTCAGAGGACTTAGAAACTCCCAGGTGTGTAGGTAGCAAGTTATGGTAAGGTTGAGATGGTCCTGGCCTGTGTCTTCAAAGTGGCACCAGATGGGGCCATTTTTCTTCTGGTTTAAAAAGGACTGAGTTTAATTTTAAAGCTGAAGAATACATAACCTTCATAAGAAATGTCTTGAGACTTTAAATGACCATTTTAACCTGCATGGACTCAGTCACTAGAACTATTTCATAGGCACAGCACTTCGGTTGTCTCCAAGGGAACAGAGACACTTAGGGTTTAGAATCTTTGTCGAACAGAATTAGTAAGTTTCAGAAATTAAATAAAAATGTCTGGTTTCACAGAGTGTGAATTTAACTGCAGCATGGTTTTCCATTAACAGGTAAAGTACAGGGGACACAAAAATAATATTAAGTTTTGATGGCAAATTACAGATTTTCATATTTGGCTTTTCTGATTTATTTATCTTTTACTGTAAAGCAACGGAAAGTTTCACACCTTATCACATGCTATTCCCTAATCAAACACTCTCCTTTCTTACTATTCAGATACCACCTTTTAAAAAATGCCCATTTCAAATTTAATTTTCCTCCTGGAGCTGTATGTCTTTAAAAATCACACACTCTCCAAATTTGACAGTTGGAGTATAACATGCTAGGTTGCTAATACAACTTCTGCTCAAGGTAAGTAATTACTAAGACAACTTGGATACTGTTATTTTCCAGGGGAAACATGCTGTTACAATATGTTAGTTTCAGTTTGCTTTTCATTTTCTGTTATAAAATCCTGACCAAAACCATCTTGGGAAGGAAAGGGCTCATTTCTGTGGTGATACACTATGTCCCCCAATACATTGTGTACCCTAATAAAACTTCTCTGGGGTCAGAGAACAGAACAGCCACCAGGTTAGACATAGAGGCCACACAGTGGTGGCACACACCCTTAATCCTAGCATTCAGGAGGCAGAGATCCATCCAGATCTCTGTGAATTCAAGGCCACACTGGAAACATAGCCAGGCATGGTGGCACAAACCTATAATCCCAACACTTGGGCTCTCATGTCTTTGCTTAGGAAGGACACAGGCCTTTCATCCCAGGAAGTGATGGCAGGAAGCAGAATGGTACAAGGCATGAGGACCAGGAACTAGAGGCTTTTGAGCAGTTTGACTGAGATCCATTTGGGTAAGGACTCAGAGGCTTTCAGTCTGAAGAAAGAGAATGAGCTGAGGAGTTGGAGAGGTGAGGTTGATTGTGGTTTGTTCTGTCTTTCTGATCTTTCAGCCCTTCACCCTAATACCGGGCTCCTGGTGTTTTTATTTAATAAGATATTTTAAGATTCATGTTATACATTTCCACTTCCACTTCTAGGTAACAGTTCACAAGTGAAAGAAATCAGGGCAAGAATTTACCACAGGAATCTGGAGGCAGGGGCTGAAGGAGAGACCATGGAGGGGTGCTGCTCACTGGCTTCATTTACCTTTTTGTACATCCCAGGCCCACATGCCTAGAGATGGTATTGCCTACAGTGTATTTGGCCATTTAACATCAACCAGAAATTGAGAAAATGCTCCAACAAGCACACTTATATGCAATTATTATTGAGACAATTTTTAAACTGAGATTCTCTTTTTCCATATGTACCAAGCTGACAGCTTAAGCTATGACAGTGTCTAGTATCTTTCCCTGAGAAGCAGCTAGGAAATAAATGCTACCATATTACTTGTGACTACACACATTGTTTGGGACCAAGATGTCTGCTTATCTGGATATTTATTATCTCCTTATTTATAATATTATCTGGATATTTATAATCTCTTATTTATTAAGAAATGTGCATTTTCAGTAGATTTCATTTTTATTTTTAAAGGTTTACTACTCTTTTAGATGGGGAAAATGAAATTAAAGGCTAGACCTATAGACCTGATCTTTACAAATCAGTTACTTTATAGTTATCTAACCTAGAATAGGAAAGTAAGGGATGGTTCACTGACAGCAAAACCTTGTAGCTGGAGAGTTTTCTCTTCGGGTCCTAACAAGCCCCAGCAGTCCCTTAGCCCACTTATAAAATAAACATACAGACGCTTATATTATTTAAACTGCTTGGCCATTAGTTCCGGCCTATCATTATCTAGCTCTTACTCTTATATTTAGCCCATTTCTATTAATCTATACTTTGCCACATGGCTTGTGGCTTACTGGTACCTTACATCTTCCTTGTCCTGGGGCAGCTTCCGGCAGTCTCTTCCCTTCCTGTTCCCTCAAGTTTTTTCTCTGTTAGTCCCGCCTATACTTCCTGTCTGGCTACTGGCCAATCAGTGTTTTATTTATTAACACATTTGCCATACAGAACATCCCACAGCAAAATCTGGTTCCAGATTTGGAGAAAGAATGGAATGCTGCTGCTTGGAAAAGCAAAGGCATGGATGAGAACTGATAGAAATACGTGGGGTGATTTTGCCTGAGAGGTGGACCGCTCAAGGTGTAGAAAGGTTAAGTAATTTGCATGAGGCCATGGAAGGGAGATTTGCCTGGCATTTCACCCCCACAATGTCTGCTTTTAAACTGAGGCCAAGGAAGAGCAGTCTCATGCTCAGGGGGCTACAATACTCACTGAAGGTTAGTGTTGGGGAGAGTCTGATCATGAGAAATGAATATGAAACATTACAGAGACCGGGTGAGGGGTGGGGGCCATACTGAAATTTCCCAAGTTGGGACTTTGTTTTTCTAATCTGTTTCTTCTAAACAAAGAGAGCCATTTGAATTCTTTTCCTTGATATTAATTTCCTTTTCCTAATGCCAATTTTGTTTCTTCTTGGTGCAACTATTAATTTTTAAGCTTTCCTTACTTGATTACTTGTACATTTTAAAAATGGATTTATTTTCTTTCTTTTTTTTTGTTTTGTTTTGTTTTTTCGAGACAGGGTTTCTCGCTTTGTGCCTTTCCTGGAACTCACTCTGTAGTCCAGGCTGACCTTGAACTCACAGAGATCTGCCTGGCTCTGCCTCCCGAGTGCTGGGATTAAAGGTGTGGACCACTGCTGCCCAGCGGATTTATTTTCTTGTTCAATTTAACCACATATTTTGCCTCTACTTGACTCCCTGCTTCTGTTTAGGGAAACCCTCTCTTTATGTGTTTTTGGCACACCAAATAAAGGTTTTGCATAATATGCTTTGTGTAAGAAGTAATTTCAGTGATATACTTTTTTCCAAGTTTTTACAAAATTGTACTTTTACCTTATGTTCCACCATTTTAAAATATATTTAGATAATATGTGAATATATGTGCTTCATATAATATATATTTACAGATATCTTTGTCATTCAATTTGGAATCTTTTAGACATGTGTGTATCTATATATTTAGTCCCCTGACTGTATATTTTAGCTTTTAGATAATTTGTTCCCAGTTCTGTCTGTGATTTGAAAGTCAGTATCTTTAGCTCCTGTCCATCAGGTGATTTACTCACTTTCTCCAAGTTTTAATTTCAAAGTCTCTACTCTGGAGGACCAAATGAAGTCTCTAGTTACTAGAGAATTTCCAAAGTGTTGGTAGAAAAAAATTTCAACAGTTAAGTAATAGCTGACAGTTCATAAACTAGTTCCCTGGCTTGGGGATGCACTGCCAAGCACAGAGCAAAGTTTTGTAGCAGAGACACCTGTTAATTGTTCTTTATTGTAAAAAAAAATCAGTATTTATTAAACCTATGCTATTTTTATGTCTGTGGACATTCACTGGACTCTGATTTGGTGAATGCACTGAGGTGAGCACAGCTGATTCCACACAGATAAAAAAATCATTCTTGGTAATGAACCTCGTGGCCTCAGTGCCATGTGAAATCATCAGACAGGTACTGAGGAAAGTTCCTCATCTCAGGAGACTTGCCTTGTACTTAAAGAATACCTTGGAGCTATTGGTAAATATAGACTGTGTACATACTGGAAGGGAAGATAGACAGTAGAGTTTTCTTCAAGCAACCCTTGCCATTTTGTCTTAAAGAGGACATCCTGAGATATTCAAAGATGTAACATGACCTATCCATCCAGAGATGAAAATTCTTAAAATCAGATGTCCAAATTCCTCACAGACTTTATAGTTTATTTTCTCTATTTTTGCCTCCTCATGTGTGTGTGTATGTGTATGTGTGTGTCCATTATAATGAGATACAGAGAGGGACATATTACACACTGAGAGACTTTGACATGCAAAACAGCCATCATAGTGTTTTTGCAAATAACGAGGCCTTTTTGAAAAGTAACTTATATTTCTCTCATCACAGTAGTGCTCAGCCAAACATGGACAAAGATTTTCATACAATGGATGTTTTTTTTTTTTCTGTCATTGATTGGTCACACAATGTGTAAGCTGTTCTGTAGCAGTGGACAGTGCTGCCGGAGGGAGACTGACTTTAATATTTGAGCAGTTTTCTAGTGGTATTTTTGATGATAAGTGTAAGAAGCTGCTGTGCCGTTGTGAAAGGCAAGCCTTAGTGTATGTCTGCCTGTGATCCGCTCTCATGATGTGGACTGTATTTACCCTGTATAATTCTTTTCTTTCAGCTCAGTGTGACACTGCTCGTTTTTAGTACAAGACAGGTCATGTTTATCTGTTGCTCTATCTATGGTCCAGTGATCTCTTTTGTAGACTAAAGGGAACTATATGAAAACTGAACTGTGTCAAGGAGACCAAGAGTGTTAAAGTTCACCAAAGAATCAAGATGAGGCTTTGCAGAAACAAGAGGGAGTTAAAATTAGTATGAATTGATTTCCTACCCCCTTTTCAGAAACTGTTCTCACATGTTGAGAGCCTTCGGCCATTTATGTTCTGCTCTGTGTTAAGATGGTGACATGCCTATGCCAGAGGATGGCCAAGGTCAATGACGTGACCTATTTTTATTTTTCCTTAATAGGAAAAAGTTGCCATTCTTTTCCAACACTCGCAGAGTCTTTCTGTGTGGTGGCTCTGCAGACGCTCTTTGTGAACATTTCACATCTTTTCCTTTGATTAAGCTTGTTACATTGCAGACCTCCTTGAACTCTAAACTTCTCATTTCTAGCTTTTCCAGTTAGATGTTCTAAATCTAGTGATCTATTATACAATATTATTAACTTAGCTGTCATTGAGCACCTTCTTTATTCACTTCACATTTATTTTCCTTTTAAAAAATAAAACAAGAAAGAAACATTGTTGTAGAATATTTCTAATTGAGTAATTTAATTTACAAATTTGAATTACTCAAAGAAAATAAGGAAAAACTCATTATATAGATATTCCATATGTCTCAACTTATCTTTCAGGTTTTCTTTCATTGGCTGGGGTTACAAAGAGATCTTATCTCTTGATTAAATCAGTAACATTTTATTGGTTTGGACGTGAATCTACCTAAATTGATTACTAATGTTTTAGAAAGCAGTACATCAGTCACAATGGAAAAGAAAACAAACAATATATACTAAAGCATAGAAGATTTTGTAGAAAATTGAAGCCACATAATAGGTAATTAAAATACAAAATAGCTAAATCCCAAGTGAACATTTCCTTTTCAAAATATGTAACAAAACTCATGCCCTGAACAATTTTTTTTTTTTTTTTTTTTTTTTTGTGCATGAAGAAAATCAAGTAATACTAGAATTTTGTGTCAGGGAACATTGCTATGGGGCTTTCAGTTAAAATGACAGTCTCTTTCTGGATTCACTCATAGAGAAATGCTAGAAAAAATAAGATAATTTAAATGCAGAGCTGATTATGAAGCCACAAAGTGGGAAGTTTTGTTGCCAGAAGTGAAGACAGAGATGAGCAGTGTGAGCCTCACTGAAGGGAATGTCTCTTGGTGCATCTCAACCCTGGTGACGTGGACAAGTGATGAAGAGCTGTATCCACACCAATCAGCTGATCTAGCAAGGGACTGGCAATGAAAGAAAATTCTGCTAGGAGTGAAGCAGGCAGAAGCTGTCATTTTCTGAGTGCCTTGTGTTGGAAAGTCAAGAATTAGAACATGCCACTCAAACCCATGCTTTCAGTACTGTGAGGACTGTTATCTGGGTTCCATAAAGAACCAGAGACAATAATATATACATAGAGTGGGTCAGAGGGAGGAGAAATGGGCAAGTTTAGAATGGGAAGTGGCTCATGTGGTTGTGGTGTCTGAACATTGCTATGATTCACTTCTCAATGCTAGCAAAGAAAGTCACCGATGGTTCTCTGTTGGACAGAGAACCAAGGGCAGGTGAGCCAGCCACGTTAAAGGCCTGGGAGGGCACTGGGGGATGAGGGTGGTCACTGATATATCTGTGTATGTATGTCATAGGGTCTGAAATTCTTTTTCAAACACAGAATTGCCCATCCAACATCTTTCTTTTTCTAATCTTTAGTAGAAAGAAAGGAGCCTGCCTCTGTGGGAAAGAAGTCTTTACTCTCAGTTTCTGAGTCAGAGACTGAGCTCTGCTGGAGATATCCTCACACTATAGCCAAAGATATTTTGCTAGTTTTCTGGGTACCCTTACAGCAGTCAAGATGACATGTCAAATTAACCATTATAGAGTTGATGTTCACACACTTTCATGGTAGAACCTTAAATAAAGCCATAAAGAAATACCCTGGTCTTGAACCATTGCTGAAAAAAAGTAGAACTTTCTCAAGAAGTAGAAATCATAAAACAAGGCAAAGAGATTTCTTAAAATAAATCATATTAAAATGTTAAAGAGATAGCACAAGAGAAAGCATCAAACTTAGATTGAATAAAATGGAGAAGGAACGACTTCCTAACCTTATACTTGACCCTAGGTTCTCACAGTGTCAGCAGCAGTTGGGGCTGAAACATGGTCCTAAAGAAGCCCAAGGAGCCCTGAAAAGGCCTTTGCTCAGGTAAAACTGGATTTTAGGAAGACAGAGTATGAAGCAAAGTTTTAGTTTGTTAGAGGGAATTTTAACTTGGGTTAAGTAAAGGGGTTAGTGGAAATAGAGGTGCTTGAGGCAAGGAGAAGGCAGAAAGAGTCCTGCTTATCGTCTTTATACTCGACTTTCCAACCCACATAAGAGTTAATTTACAGAAAAGTTTAAAGAATAAGCAACTAACAAAATTAAGTAAAGCTTAAAAACTAAGTAAAAAGCAAAGGAGCTGTCTAACTTATTCTCATCTGAAAAATTTCCTTTCGTAAGTGAAATTGTGTGATGGATCTGGTAGCTATGCATTTGGTCTTAGAGATAAGAAGGACTCCAAGATGCAGGGTCACCTGCATACTGGTCCTAAGTAGTCATAGTTCATGTGTTGCCTTCAACATCTTTGTTTGAGACGTCTTGGGAAGCACATATTATCTATGGAGGCAATTTTGGCTCTCTCTACTGTGTTGAAGTTTCTTGACTGTCAGGAAGAGCAAACTCAGTCTCAAATCAAAGAGCTTCCTTCTCTTTCCCTGTTCCCTTAATTTTCTTTTTCTTAACAAATTAATCTTTTCATTTTTATTATTGTTATTATTGTTTGTGTGTGTGTGTGTGTGTGTGTGTTATGCATGAGTACACATGTGAGTGTGAACATCAAATGTGTTCAGTGGAGAGTGTTCTCTCTTCCTACTTTGGGATACAAGGATCTAACTCAGGTCATCCTCAGGCTTTCCTGCCAAGTGTCAATACCCACTGAGCCACTGGCTCCCTAAGCCCGTTTTCTTTCTCTCTGTGATGCATCAATAACAACAGGCTTCTGTGATGTCCCCATAGTTTTGTTGCTCCAGAATGCCCCCAAATGCAGTCGCACAGTGAGCACTCTGCTCTTCACGTACCACGATGCATCAAAGATTCAGCTGTGCAGTTGTTCATGAGAAATGTCTTCTTTTCTACTCCTGTGCTAGTTAGTTTTTTCTCAAGTTGACACAGCTAGAGTCATGTGAGAAAAAGGAATCTCAATTGAGAAAATGCCTAATATGACTGCCTGACAAGCAAGTCTGTGGTTATATTGTCTTGATTAATGATTATGTGGGAGATCCCAGACCACTGTGGGTGGTGTCACCACAGAGCAGGTGGATCTTGGTTGTCTAAGAAGGTTAGCTGAGCTGGTTATGGGGAGCAAGCCAGTAAGCAGTACTCTTTCATGGCCTCTGTTTCAGTTCCTGCATCCAGGTTCCTGCCTGGAGCTCTTGCCCCAACTTCCCTTCTTGATGTATTGTACTCAGTAAGGAAATAAACCCTTTCTGTAGTAAGCCACAAGAATATGAAATAGGGAGTCCAGCTGTATATAATAAGCTGTATATAACAAGCTATGGTTTGATGAACAAGGGTCCGTCAAATGGGAAGCCATTTATCACAGAATATTTGGTGTTATGCAGCTTTAATATTCAGCTGCTCCTCGTTAGGAATTTCTTGTGCTCATAATTCCCATAGAACATGTATTTGTGAGCATCCTGCTCAGGCCAGTACTTGGATATGGTCATGTAGGCAGGGCCTTCTGCCTCTGAGTTCCCTGCTCCCTTATTTGCATTTGAATTGGGTATCTGCCTTTTGTAAATATCCCATTTTAGCTACATCCAAAGATAGGGGTCAGTTCCAAAGAATGCATTGAAAGACAAGTGAGGAAGAGAACAGCTACCAGACCATCTGCTAGGTGCCTGAAGCCCCTGAACTAAGGTAAAATGTTCTTTTGGAGGTAGCCTGGCTCCTAGATGCATAGCATTGTTTCTTATGCAGATGAAGCTCAGACCATCCGTTGCTTTCAGGTCTAGTGCTTTCCAGAGCAATTGACTGAGAACCAAGGAGTTTTTGGCATATCCTGGTGTTGTGAAAGGTGGAATGGGATTCCTGAGACACAGAACCCCATGGCCAGAGAGAAGAGAGGAAGACAGAGATTCAGTAGAGGGTAAAGCAGATCTCTTGTAGAGTTTTCTGAGAGCCAGGGGTAAGGAGCTAGGAAAGATAGATGGAAGATAAAGGAACAGAGGATGAAGATCAGGTCAAAAGCATAGGAGTTTACTAAAACTATGAAGACAGGAAAAGTGGTTACAGAGAAGAGATAAATGTGAGGATGGAGCTGAAGCTGTGTAGATAGAATTTTGTCATAGAGGAATAAAGTAAACGGACAAAGAGCTTGGTGTACCTAGATTCGTTCCTGTGCCATTGGTAGCATCTCTCCCGGGCCCCCTGGGAAGGAAACTGAGAGGCTTGACCACAAAATTTCCAAAACCTTTCCTCCCCATGTGTTTGGTTATGGTCTTTATCACAGCAATAGAGACTTAACTAGAACAATTACTGAATGATATTTTTGTCCATTCCTCAATGTCTGGCACTTATGATAAGATGTTGTAAATATTGCCACATAGGCTGAGCACATAAAAGTTGCCCTTTCAGTTAGAAAAACATTGAAGAGTGGAATGGCTGGGTCATTTGGATGCAAACTTTATAAGAAATTTCTATACACTTTCCAGAGATTAAAATAACCTACATTTCTTCAAATAATGAATGAGGAAGTCCAGTTTTTCTGCATCCTTGCTGACAGTTACTACTTATTTTTATAAAGCCCTTCTTCCAATGGTATGTAGTAATATTTAATTACACTTTTAATTTGCTTTTCTCTAATTATTAATGACCAATACAAATACTAATTGACGAACTATTTGTTTAAAGATGCATTCATTTTTATTAGATTGGTTTCTTATTGAGTATTTTGAAACTATGATTATTAGAATTCTGCTCTCACTCCAGCTGCAAGACTGCACATGCGCAGTTCAGGAGTTAAGCAAAGGGTCTTGTGTCTTACATCATCAGTGTGTGCTGGTGACTACGTGCATGTGGTGTGGTCATGCAATCAGTGCATTTGTGGTGTAGCTCTGTAAGCCCGCCTATGCATGTTCACTGGGAACCCTTAAAAAGCCGGACACAGATACCACCCTCTCTCTGTGTTCTGTTCCCTCTTCTCCCCACCATCTTTCCCTCTCTCTGCACGTGCTCCTTCCCCAGGCCTGGTTCTCTTCCTCCTAATAAAGCTCTGATACTGATACTGGGTTCTGTTGTGACTGTGACCTTTTTGCATGGTAACAAGTGCTGGTAACCAGTGCCGCATATCATTCTTACAATGGTAGCTTGGCTCTTTGATGTGACAAGTTGAATACAGAATTTACCTTGAAGGGTAAATTTTGAAATTGATAAGAATGCAGATGGTGAAAGAACCACCTCTTCAACTTTGGTTGCTCAGAACTCCAAGAAGAAATTCAAGGGAAATCTTTGTAGAATTGGTCTGAGAAATAATATTTTGCACCTATCAGTAATAACGGGCAACAAAAGCAAAATAAATATTTGGCTGCTTGTCATTTCCTCTTAATTGAGACATTTATTCCTGGGAGGGGCATGGGGACTCGGAAGACTAATGAACATGGTTCAGGCTGTGCATGCAAACTGCAGAAAAGTTCCAGGATCACTGGTTCTTCCCAGGCTGTTGAGAGAAGCTGCTTCTGCAGGGAGCTGGGGTGGGTGGGCTGCAGCTCTCCTGAGTCCTCATCCCCATTACCCTGGTGGGATTTTCAGTGCTCTTGTGAGTAATCCCTCACCTATGCTCCTGTAGGGAACCCCACTGAACTCATTGTTTCACCAAGCTCCATGTGGTTGCAATTGTTTCTTTAGTTTGCTGTTGGTGCCTTATCTGGAGTGGACAGATATTTGCTCATGTTTCCCCAGGAAAAGCTGTGCAACAGAAATCCTGAAAAGATATCTACAATCCCACATTCATTACAGCATTTTCCACCATAGTCATGATATGCAAAAACCTAAACAACGGGGTCAGTGGCCTGTAGGCATGTCTGTGGAATATTTTCTTGATTGATGTGTGAGAGCCCAGCCCATTGTGGGAAGTGCCATCCCTGGGTGGTGGGCATGGGCTGTATAAGAAAGGAAGCTGATCAAGCCAAGGGAAGCAAGCCAATAGGGTAATTTCTTACAGGAGCACTCCAGGTTCTGGCCTTGAGTTCCTGCCCTGGATTCCATCAAGGATGACCCATACCATGTAATCTGAATGAAACCCTTTCCTCCTCAATTTTTTTTGTTTGTTTGCTTGCTTTTTTTTTTTTTTTTTTTGGTTATGGTATTTATTACACAAATGAAAGCAAACTAATATACCATTTACTAAGGCAAACTTTTAAATAATGTGCCTTCAAAACCCAGAAAATTAAAAAATAATATTCATTTATACACACTGGCATACCGGCATAATGCTGACTTTTTAGCAATGGCCTCCCTCATGATATCTTTTTATTTTATTTTTTCATACATCCTATATAATTTGATTTAACCCTCCCCCCTCTTTGGAAGATTCTTGCTGTACAGTCTAGGTTAACCTCATACTTGAGATCTTCCTTGCTTAGGCCTGTGAAAGCTGAGATTGCAAGCATGCACCATCATGGGTAGCCAAGATTTATTTTTATATCTTAAAACATTTTTTTAAGTTTAGTAAGTTTTCCACTTCCCTTTTGCTGGTAGGTAGGAAAAGGTGGTGAATTTTAAGTGCCTATTTTATCATTATAGACAAAATTCTTGGAAGAATTTTAATACTGTTAGGTTGTTTTTCATGTTCCTTCTGGTAAATAGTAAGGTTAACTAACGAGCCCCTTGGTCTCCTTTACAGAAAGGCATATGTCTCATCCTCATTTCACTGCAAGGATAGTATGAAAACGGTATCTGGAGCCAGCTGCTTTCCCACGTACATTAAAAGGTTTCATTCACTACAACACTGGAAAGTATACAGTGTTTGAGGTAGATGCCTTTCTGTGTTAAACAAAAGCCTTCTTCTTTTAGTCTAGTAAGGTTTTGCAACTTTTAGAAAGTGCTCACCATTGCTGGTAACTGACACTGTGCCTTTCACTATTTAAGACAACTGCATTGTTTTTCTCTTACTGAAAATAAGTTTGTTAACATCAGCTGAATTGACATAGTTTCCATTCTTAATTCAACAATGTAGCCATTGAGCTTTTTCTCTTAAAACACTCTATTAGAATTTTATGTGGATGATTGGTTGGGGTTATTTTGTTTTATTTTCACTTTTTTTTTTTTTTTTTTTTGGTTTGGTTTGGCTTTTTCGGTGTGTGTTGTTCTCATTCATAGTAGTCTATAGTGCTGAACTGTAGACCTTCATACTTGTTTGATATTTTTGTTGTTGTTAGACTGTGATTATCCAGATATTTGTTTTGTTTGAAGCCAGTCCTCCCTACTTGGTTTATGTGGAATAGTTATATCTGTACTTTCAATACTATGTTGTAAAAATACATTGACAATACATGGACACTGCATGACAGATGTGATGCTGCAATGGTAGTGCTCCATACTTGAGCAGAAGCAGCAGGGATGAGCCTGTTTTCACCGTGTGGTCCCTTAGAGAAGTTTGCCCACCCTGTCTTAGAGGATCATTTATGGCAGCAATGTGTGGGAATGCCAGTGATTTTTTTGTTACTGCCTCTCCTGACTAAGCTAAATTATTCAATGATTCTAATCAAAGCTGATAAATTTATCTTTGATTTGTTGACTTTGTATTAAGGTTTAGCCAAGGGAGAGTATAATGATTGTTAGTCAAACTTCTTTTTAACTGTCTGATATTATTATAGTAAATTTTATTTAGTCTTTAAGATTTCACTCTGCTGGCTGCTGAGTAGGCAATATAGAAAGAACCAAAATAGGGGGTTTGGCAAACGTAACCACAAACTGCCGTTTCTTCATACAATGGAGTCTCCATGTCACCTGACACAATGTCACATTCAGTTACTACATATAAAAGAGGAGTAAACTATGTTTATAGAAAATCCCAATCCATTCCTAGAGGTCTTTGGCTTTTTTCACCTTACAGCATGAATGATCCTCTCTTTTACTCATAGTTGTCCATTGTGGAGTAACTTTCTTGTAAAGACATGAACAAATATCTTCTCACCTTGGATAATGCACCAATAACACGCAAAAGAAACAATTCCACCTAAGCCCAACTTAGCAAGCCACTGAGCTTATTGGGCTTACTCACAGGACCATGGGTGAAAGGCCATTTATAATTGCCTCACAAGAAAGTCTCACCCAAACATGGGACTGACCTCTGAAAAGCTGCATTGATGGAGTTCTCACTCTAGCACCCCTCAAACCATATAAAATGGAAGGATTACATCATCTGGTATAGGTGTAGGGTGAGAAAAAGAGAGTAAGTGGCTGGAATCTGAAGGGAGGATCTGACAACCTCTCAACCTCCCTTTCTACAGGGAATGTTAATAAGACAATTCTTGTGAGTGTTTAATTCAAGCTATCACGACTGTTTTTTTGTCAAGAGGGTGACAGCCATGCCAATCCTAGAGAGCACAATTCTACAAACCCTTAAGAAGTACTAACTAAACATCCCATGTTTGACTTTCTCTTGGGAAGCCTGAATTCACATTTGAGTGTCTTCCTTTGTTTGGTTATAAATTTCCTCTCAATTCCTTACTTTTATCTTATTTATGAATTCTTTCTTTGATAAGACAAGAACCTGGAAATAAATAGTGAGTATGAGTCTCAATCTGGTCTGTTTTAGAGATATCCTTAATCCTTCACCCAGTAGTCATAGGCATTATAATTATTACTTCAGTCAAGGTTCTTTTGAATGACTAACTTATTTTTGTACATTGTATGCGTTCACTGTCCTAGGTTCTACTTCTCTTATTCTTGCAGTAGGAATATATTTTTAAGACACAAAGTGTTACAGAACAACAAATACTATTAATGTAGATTCCTATGTTCTTAATGTTTTGTTTGCTTGTTTGTTTTCTTCTCCTCAAGTTTCACTATACTTCTAAGGTAGTGTGGCAGGGCTTGTGGTTTCCAAAGGATACCTACATCCTAGTTCTTAAAACCTATGACTCTTGACTCTGATAGATGAAGGTAATGGAGACTCAGATCTTGAGACCAGATAATGATCCTGAATTATCCATGTGAGTCCAATCTAGTCAAATAAATCCTTGAAAGCTAAGGCCCTTTCTAGTCTGTGCTGTGGTCAGCAGAAGAAGCTAAAGTGAAAGAAACATTCTAAAGATGTGCAAATGTTGGCTTTAAAGACAGAGTATGAGGGTTCTAGTGACAGACTCTAAGATAATAATTGTGCTAACTTGAGCTGCAAAGATCATGGTGACTTGTTACAACAACAAAGAGAGTAATAGATAGACCAAAACAATCCACCTCTACCTTTAAAAAACTGATTAAAAAATCTTAACAGGACCTCCTGTTCCCCTAGCAGACCCAATACCTCATGTTCATCCCTAGAGCTGCAATAGAATACCAGCTGCAGTCTCCCTCCCCACCTGACCATGACTCCTTTGTATCCACAGGCCATCTCCTCCTGACCTCTCCACCTTCCACTTGGAGCTGGTTCCCTGGCTCCAATACCAGCAGTCATTCCCCTTGAATACATGAGCCAAGTAGGCAAGCAAAATAAGCAACACGCAGCCATCACATATGGTGATATTTTATTTGTACTGAAATGTGATTTTATTTGTATGTTAATAAAGTTGCCTGGGGGCCAGAACTAATAGCAAGCCATAGCAGAGCCGGACGTTGGTGGGGGAATGCCTTTAATCCCAGCTCTTGGGAGGCAGAGCTAGGCTGATCTCTGTGTGTTCAAGGATACAGCCAGCATGGAGACACATGCCTTTAATCTCAATACCAACCATAGAAGACCTGGAGGTCTGTACAGACAGGCAGTGACGAGGAGGTCATGTGGTTGGGTTGGCAACCAATGAGAAGGCAGAACAGAAAGTCTATAAAAAAGACAAACACACAGGAAGTAGTTCTCTTGGCTGAAGAGGACAGCTGCAACAGTGAAGGGTAAGGCTCTTAGCTCTGACCTCTTGGGCTTTCATCTTTGCATTGGCTCTGTGTTTCTTATTTAATAAGACGGTTACTTCTACATCCACACTCTCTGAAAAGCCAGAAAGGAAATAAAACAAGGAACAAAACACCTATCCAACAAAGACAATCTCAGAAATCAGCACTTACAAATGTATTAATCCTAAACCAATATGTCTAGATGCCAGCATAAGAACAAAATCAATAAAAGCCAGGACAGTATGTCTTCATTAGAGCCCAGCTATATCCTACCATAGCAGGCTCTTAATATTTCAACACAGATGAAGCACAAGAAAATGACTTAAACACCAACTTTATGAAGATTATAGAAATCCTTAAAGAGGAAATGAATAAATCCCCTAAAGAAATTGAGGAAATGAAAATAAAAAAATGATTGGAGGAAATGATTTCTTGACTTCAAGAAAGTCAAGAAAAACCAAACATTTAAAGGAAACAAAACTGTTTAAGACCTGAAAGTGGAAATAGAAGCAGTAAAATGCAAACAGGGAATTCTGGAAAATCTAGGTAAGTACAGAGGAACTACAGATGCAAGCATCAGCAACAGAATATAGGAGATGGAAGGGAGAATCTCAGGTGTTGAAGATACAACAGAAGAAATAGATATATTATTGAGAGCTGCTGGTAGGTCATGAGAGTATACAGCAGGGGACAACTAGTGCTCAGAAGGTCAACCTATCAGAACCAAAGGTTCTGTTGGAGGAAACCATCATGCAAGGCATTTTGGAATTAACAGCTCTCCTGTTATTTTGTTGGTGGTGGTGTAGAAGGAAAACTTCCGAGGAGGTTAACTGCACCCATGAAAATAAAGGAAAGAAATAATCTCATAGAAGCAAAATCAAAAGAAGGAAACAACCATCATCCACTGGCACAAACACATACCACTAACACCACCACCAACAAAATAACAGGAATTAACAATTATTGGTCATTGATATTGTTCAATATCAATAGACTAAATTTCCCAATAAAAATATACAGACTAACAATGGATATGAAAACAGGATCTATCCTTCTACTTCATACAAGAAATACAAACTCAATATCAAAGATAGACATTACTTCAGAGGAAAGGGTTGGAAAAAGATTTTCCAAGCAAACGGAACTAGAAAGCAAGCTGGTGTAGCTATTCTAATATCTAACAAAATAGACCAAACCAAATTTAATCAAAAGAGATGGAGAAGGACACTTCATATTCATTAAAAGAAAAATCCACCCAGATGATGTTTCAATTATTAATATCTATGCACCAAAGCAAGGGCCCCCACATTTGTAAAAGAAATATTACTAATGCTTAAATCACACATCGACCCTCACACATTGATTGTGGGAGACTTCAACACCCTATTCTTACCAATAGATAGGTCACCCAGACATAAACTAAACAGAGAAATAATAGATTAAACAGATGTTCAAACAAATGGACCTAACAGATATCTACAGAGCATTTCACCCAAACACAAAAGAATATAGCTTCTTCTTAGCACTTCATGGAACTATCTCTAAAAATGCCACAAACGCAGTCACAAAGCAAGTCTCAACAGATACAAGAACATTGAAAAAAACCTCTTGCATCCTATCAGACCACCACAGATTAAAGCTGGATTTCAACAACAGAAATAGCAAAAAGCCTATAAACTCACAGAAACTCAACAACCCTCTACTGAATGACTGCTGGGTCAAGGCAGAAAGAAATAAAGAAAGAAATTAAAGGTTTCCTAGAATTCAATGAAAATGAATGCAAAACGTACCCAGACTTATGGGATACAATGAAAGCAGGGCTAAGAGGAAAGTTCATAGCACTAAGTGCCTTCATAAAGAAATTAGAGAGAACTCATGCTAGCAACTTAACAGCACGCCTGAGCGCTCTAGAATAAAAAGAAGTAAGCTCATCCAAGAGAAGTAGATGATAGGAAAGTGTAAGAGTAAGAGCTAGACAATGGTAGGCCTGAGCTAATAGCCAAGCAGTTTAAATAATATAAGTGTCTGTATGTTTATTTTATAAGTGGGCTAAGGGACTGCCCAGGCTGGGCGGGACCTGAAGAGAAAACTCTGAAGCTACAAATGGCGCCCAATGGCTCGAGTTTCCACCTTAAACCTGAGAATATTTAATAAGCAATTCAAAACGGAGCTAAAAACAGTTTCCTAGTTGTCTCTCTCAAGTTGGCGGGTTCCTGGCGTGCACGTTTGACCAGCATTATGATGGGAATGAGGCCTCTGCAACTGCCTGGTGGATTTAGCCTTTGCTAGTACAAAACAAAAAAAAAAAAGAGGTTTCTGGGCTACATGCTGCTTTGATAGAAGCATAGACCCACTATTTCTGAGAGTTGATGGCTCCCAGAGCTGGTGGAAAACATACCACCACCATGTTGGGAAGCTAAAGTGAGTGGAGCCAGTAGCCTCAGCTCCGTTTCAGTCTTAGAATGCTGCAGTTTAAAGCTCACAATAAGACAGATTCAGTTAGAATAGTTTATAATGTATGTAAAAATATATGTAGGCTTGAAAGAGAGAAAAAAGTAATATATACAGTTATATAAACAAATAGGTTTTTAAAAATAAAGTCTTTAAAGAAAAAGTAAAGGTAATATGAAAAATAAGCCATGTAAAATGGCTATCACACAGAGAATCTGGATTATGTTATCTTTGATATTCGCAACTGAAGAAAAACATTTGATTGTAAAAGCTGTTGAATTATGCCAAAATGTATATTTTAAAGGTACCTTGACTTCAAAATTTAGATGTAAGGATATGTTGCTTTAGAAAGGAGGCTCTGCTTTTGTTTCCACAGAAAGCCAGAGGCTATGGATTTGTTTCAGATTAAGATACATCAGGTTTGACCAGCCAAGACCCCCAGAAAGGTCTCTGATGACACCATGGCCCAGATAATCCAACATCCAGAATGGATTCAAGGCAACTGGCTCAGATGATACACCCTCATGGACTACTCCATAATCCCCAAATTTTCTTTGTGTCCCCATAAGATACAGAGCCCCTCCAGCAGGAAGTAGTAAGAGAAGCTATGCCCAAACTCCCAAATATACCAAGCTGGTTTTGGAGATGGAATTGGCTCATTCCTTCTCTAAACCGAGGCATATTGCTAAAACAAAAGGTTAAGAGATTCTTGTGTCCCATATCTGAAGAGCCCTCTGGTGTGGGACAGAGAAAAACCAATATTTTTATTTTGATCAGGTTGATTATAGATACGATCTCTTTCTGAAGAAGAAAAGGTGATATGATATAGATATATAGGATATAGATATGATAGGATAAAAGGGTAGATTGTTGAACCTACTTTTAAAGAGCAACTTGTTTAAAAATGTTTTGCATTGCTATGGATTTTAGTTTATTGATACAAGTTTGAACTTAATTTTGTTATACTGTGTGTATATTTCTATTCTCATTTGAGTTATTATGTTTATGTAACTTATTTAGATTGTAATGGATAATTAAGAAATACAGATTAATAATTAGTCTTCTATGATAGTCATACTTGTAGCCATGTTAGTTAATTTGTTTACATATACATAGATATATTTCAGATAGACAGGTGATCTTCAAACACTTCAAAGACCTACAGAATATGGTATTTAAAATGATTAAAAAAATTAGACTTTCTGGACAGTGAGACATGTCTGCTCCTGGCAGCACCAGATTTACTTCAGAGAGGAGGATGGGCATCAAAGACACTCTATATGGAGTTTATCTTCTTCTTGAAAAAAAATAGCCATTTGGGCAAGAAAATGTTCTTGCCTGGACTGCTTGATCGACTGGACATACAGGACCCATAAGAAGGTAACCACTGAACTTTGCTTGACAAAATGGTCCTTCAGGTTCCTGCTTCGCATAGGATACTGCCAGACATTCTACAGGACACAGAGAGACGTGACTGAGAGACTCTAGGCCTGTGGGCTGAAGACAGATGCCCCAACTTTACAAGAGAACTTTGGATGACTGTCTAGGTTGTCAGCTGTCTCTGTCTACCCTTCAAGACTCCCAAAAGTTGCTTGCATCCTTCTCCCACTTCTCAGATAGTATTATATCCTTCTGAGGTTTTTGATGTAGTTGAAGACTGAAGACTAGTTATAATTTTCTTTAGTTATGATAAAAAATGTTAGATATGAAACCTTAGACTCACAAATATAAGATAGGGTATCTTCTTTAATTTTGCCAAATACAAATAGACTAGATATTGTAACTGTAATTCTTGCTAGATAACTGTTTTGCCATATGTAATTTTACTATATGAAAGTTAAAACCTTCCTTTAAAAAAAAAGAAAGAAAAGGGGAAGTGCTGTGGATATTGCTCTGTATAAATAAAAAAACTGATTGGCCAGTGGCTAGACAGGAAGCATAGGTGGGACTAACAGAGAGGAGAATTGAGGGAAGCGGAAGGCAGGGAGGGAGACTGTAGCCACTGCCAGGACAAGGAAAATGTAAAGTACCAGTAAGCCACGAGCCATGTGGTAAAGTATAGATTAATAGAAATGGGCTGAATATAAGAGTAAGAGCTAGACAATGGTAGGCCTGAGGTAATGGCCAGGCAGTTTAAATAATATAAGCGCCTGTATGTTTATTTTATAAGTGGGCTAAGGGACTGCTGGGGCTTGGTGGGACCTAGAGAGAAAACTCTCAAGCTACAGGAAATAATCAAACTGAGGCCTTAAATCAATAAAACAGAAACAAAGAAGACAATACAAAGAATTAATGAAATAAAGAGGTGGTTCTTTCAGAAAATCAACAAGATAGACATATCCTTATCCAAACTAACTAAAAAGTGGGGAAAGAATATCCAAATTAACAAAACCAGAAATGAAAAGTGGGTTATAGCAACAGACAAGGGGGAAGTACAGATGATTATAAGGACATACTTTAAAAACCTGTGCTCCACAAAATTGGAAAATCTAAAAAAGAAAGGGGTAGTTTTTAATAAGTACCACTTACCAAAGTTAAATCAAGATCAGATAAATGATAGAAATAAAACCATAAGTCTTAGTGAAACAGAAACAGTCATTAAAATTCTCCCAAACAAAAGAGCCCAGGGCCAGAGCATTTTATTGCCGAATTCTACTAGATTTTCAAAGAAAGTTAATGTCAATACTCCTCAAATTTTTCCACAAAATAGAAACAGGAGTAACATTGCCACATTCATTTTATGAGGCCACAGTTACCTTGATACACAAACCACATAAAGACTCAACAAAGAAAGAGAATTACAGACCAATCTTCCTTATGAACATCGATGCAAAAATACTCAATAAATACTTGCAAACTGAATACAAGAACACAGAGGTCAAGCTGATGTCTAAATGGAGGCTTTACCCCTCCATTTTAGTCTCTTTGGTTGGGGAAGGTACTCTTCAGGCTATCAAAAAAGAAACATAAACACCAACCCAGCCACAAAACCTCTGACTACAATTTGTCCTGTCTGCAAGATGTGCTGGGGCAATGATAGCCCAGGACCCGTGGAAGTGGCCAACCAGTGCTGATTTAACTTGAGGTCCATGCTGTGAGATGGAGCCCATGCCTGGCACTGCTTGCATGGCTAGGACTGGATACCCCAGAGACCTAGGGTAGCACATGGGAAGAGGTGTGAGACCCACAGCCAGACATTATACAGAGAGAGAGTCCACTGTAGAGTATTATTTTAAGGTGTGTGACTTTTGTTTACATGGCATTTGTTTAATTCTGTGAAGCTGTGCTGTCTAAACATTGATGGTCTAATAAAGAACTGAATGGCCAATAACAAGGCAGGAGGAAGGATAGGCAGGGCTGGAAGGCAGAGAGAATAAATAGAAGGAAAAATCTGGGAGGGAAAAAAAGGCTTTTTCTGCATCTAATGAGGTGATCATATGTTTTTTAACTTTTAGTTTGTTTATATGGTAGGTTACATTAATATGGTTGTTTTCATATATTGAATCATCCTTGTAGCTTGGAGATGAAGCTCACTTGATCATGGTGGATAATCTATTGGATGTGTTCTTACAAAGAGCCTGATGAGTCTGCTCCAGGTCCTCTGTGTATATGTGTTTTTTTTTTTGTTGTTGTTTGTTTGTTTTTGTTTTGTTTTTCACGGAACTCCTTTTTTGTGGGAGCGGGTGTGTTTCTGGCTCTTTTGCCTGCTCTTGGGACTCTTTTCCTCCTGTTGGGTTGACTTGTTCAGCCTCAGCATGAGGGCTTTTGTCTCTTCTTATTGTATCTTGTTTGGTCATGTTTGGACATTGTTTCCTGGAGGCCTGCTCTTTTCTGAAAGAAGACTGAAGGGGATTGGGTGGAGTAAAGGGGAGGTTGGTGGGGGGAGCTGGGAGGAGTAGGAGGAGGGGAAATTGTGATCAGGGTGTATTGTATGAGAGAAGAATGTATTTTCAATTAAAAAACAAACAAAAAACCATATAGCTACCAGTTCAATATTTCCTGGTACTCAGTGTTGCTTCTGAGAAGTTTTTGCCAGTGTGATGTTGGGATGATGTTTATATATTTTGAGTCTGGTTAATTTGGGAATGATTAGACTCAATTAGTCAGATAATCTAAAATAATTTACTTTAAAAAATACAAATTTTTCTTCATTTCTTGGTAGCACTGTATTTTTCTCACTGATTGCAGAATATTGTTTACACAAATTTACTCTTCTAAATGTTAGAGGAGTGGCCATGGTATGATTAAATGATTTTTATAAATAAATCTTAGGCTATAATGTACAAGTATTCACTATATATAATCCATGATACTTTGCAAAATTTAGTTAAATGTATCTTTTTAGAGTGTGTATTTAAGTTACCATCATCAGATATTTAGTCACCCTGGTTTCACAAACCTGAGCAAAGGTCATTTCTTTCATAATAGCCAAGTCTAAGTCTTGTGTGTGTACAATGCCTCTTCCTTTCTGTATTCTGTTGACATTGTTCATCAAGCAAGTGTGGCTCTTCTTCTGTCTTCAATGGGGATTATAATGTATTACTTTATTATTTTATTCCTTATATTTTAAATTTAAAATGTTTATATGTTTTCAGTTCAGTTGTTGGCTGCTACCATAAAATTCTTATAATAATTTTCAATTAACAAAAAGAACATTCAGCTAAAAATTTTACCTGGGAGATTGTGGCTTTACCCTACAGAGTCTAAAGAGTTTGTATCTTTAGCAAAATTCTTAGAAGAAAGTCCTTACTACTTTTAAGATGTTATAATTTATCGTTACTTTTGTGTTCTTGGACCTGTACTAGAAGGATGCGCATGTCCGCTTTTTTGATTCAATGGGATTTTGCTGTGTATATAAGCATGTAGATGACTTGTAAAAAGTTGTTGCTATATTGAGACACATGTCTTGTGGACTAAGGACAGCATCAGCATTCTGTGTTAGTTGGTCATAGGACTATCTGGGTGGTAATGTATTGAGCCACAGGGTTCATTGTATGTTATATATTGACAATTGTGGAAAAAACATGAGCAAATATTGTTGAGGCTGGACGGGTCACTCTCATCTTTCCTTCTCAGCATAGAGAACTGTTCTGGATTCCTAGCACTGCCATTTCTCCTCCTGAACCCCTGCACTGTCCCTGTTCTCTGAAACACCTCCTCGCCCACCCCTTCCGCGCCTGCTTGCAGCTGTCTCTCCCTCTCTGCCCCCTCCTCAGGGTGTAGTTCCAGGTAGTTTAATTGTTTCTATTCACAAAAGTCCACTCAGACTGAGATAGGTTTTTCTTGAGGAAGAACAATTTTAAAAATAAAATATTCTCTCTCTCTGCACTAGCTATCAGCCACAGCATATTTGAACTCAGGGTTCCTCTGTGATGTTGGGGACATGTACCCTCAGTCTCCCAGGAAGCTGTCCTTCCTGTGATTCTCTTTTCCAGGAACATTCGGCACCTGGAATGAGAATGAGTCTTTGCAACTGTAATGAGTTTCATTCTATTTCCAGAAAATCCTAAAATTTACTGTCCCTTTGATAGTACATTTCACAGCTTAGCAGTGATGCTGTATAATTATTATTCTGTATTTCATCTCCTTTCACTTTATTGAGAGGCAAAGAGGTATGTGAGAACAGTTTGTTATATGAAAATTCAAAATTTAAAAGCTGATAAGAAATCTACGGAGTATTAAAGGATATGCTGACAAATGCCCTTTGGCCTATTTTGAGTAAACATACTTATATTTGTTAGACATATGCTGTATTAATTTGGTTCTTGTTAACTAACATTCTTGTTTCTTTGGGATACATTTATGAGCTAATAGGAGATCATGCTTTTCATGTATTTTTATACTTACATTTTCCTGACCCTTAAAGTTATTAAAAGATGTTTAAATTTATTCATAATAAGAGAAATGGCAATTAAAATTATAGTGAGCAATTATTTCTTTCCTATCAAGTTGGCAAAAATCCAAGCGTTTGACAAGTGTTGGCAAGGCTTTGAAGTAGAAGCCATTTTCCTGCATTGCTGGTGATATAAATGTAGACTACTATGGGATAAATTTGGCAATAGCTAACAAAAGCATTTACCCTCTGACCCTGAAAGCTCATTTCCAGGAATCTATCCCAAAACTCCCCAGGAAAAATGTTAAAAGACATGCACAAGGCTGTCTACAGGACCACCATTTATCATACCCGGATCTGGAAAGTTCTCAAATTCTCACCACTGAGGGACCGATTGAACTCTGGTACATTTGTCCAATGGGAGTACACAGCTACTAGAGGCATAATATTTCATATAAACATAGGAAATAATTTCCAGTACAGGTTTTAAAGAAAAATGGAGATCAAGTTGGAGAAAATTGTGAACGGAAGAACATAAATATTTAAAATAAATAATTCACATACTTTATTTTATGGATTTGAATTTGTAATCATGGATATGCTTTGCATATAAATATATATATATATATTCAAAGTTTAAATGCAAGCAGTTACAAACAAAATTAAAATGAAACAAATGAATCTAAATTTATGTTTAATTGGTAGCATGATCATTCAGAAAAGACTTATTGTAGGGTTTTTAAATTATAGTAAGATTACTGAACTTTCTTGATGAGTTATATTCTAGGACAAAAATTAGAGCAGAAAAACATCAAATTGTTTCTGGTCATCTCCACCCAGTGATATTGCTTTAAAACTATTAGATGCTGTATAATAGAAAAACCCAAGTACATATACTGATTTGAGAGATCTAGCTGCAAAATTAATTAGGTTGGGTAGCCTGAAATTCCACATTTGAGTCAGGAATCTCAAATTGATACGTTAATATATTTTTTTTTATCTTGAAACAAATATAAAACTAATGTATTTCTTAACCTGTCTACTAAAATCTTAGGAATAGTGAGAAAGGTCCTATTAAGTACCCCCATCCCCATGTTAAGACTGTGGTCAGAGATAACTTAGCTGACACTGATTACCCTTAGAGTATTGGGCTTATAGTGCTGGCCCTTACTTCATGTCTGGAACTTAGATTTCCCTAATATGAGCACCTGTTGTGCATAAATAATTTGAGTGGACACGGTTCTTGGAGAGCCCTGCCTTCTTTCTGAGAATCTTGCACTGTGGCATGTTCCAGGCAGAAAGAGCTTCCATGACCATTCTCTAATAGAAATATTGAATTCAGAGTCTCTGTTGAGCATCTCTGGTCCATGGCGTTGGAGTAAGTGTCACTTGTAGCTAGGTAAGGATACTGTGATTCCATCCAGAAGAAGCCCCTTGAAGCTTGTATCTGCTATCCTCATCCATTTGCCCTTAATTCTTTGTATCCTTTCTGTAACAGACCATGGCCATGGCTGTGACTGTATGTTCTGTATGTAGAGTATGACTGTATGTAGAGTTCTGTGAGATAACTATATGATCACTGAAACTGGGGGACTCCAAAGGCTCAACACCTTACCCCATTTGACCTAGAACAGAGACAGCAACACCACCAAGAGATACAACCAGCAGAATTTAGATCTTGGAAGGCTATAGAGCCTTCTTTTCTTTTCCATTTTTAAATGTTTCTTTATTTATTGTGGGCATGTGTGCCATAGCATGTAGGATCTTTGCTCCCACCAGGTAGGATCTAGGGAACAAACTCAGGTCATCAGGCTTGGCAGTAAGCACCTTTACCCACTGAGCCATCTCACGAATGCTCTGGATATCTCTTTAAAAATTACTAGAATAAAAGGAAAATGGAATTTAAAAGTCTAGTGATAACTATGGCATATTTAAAGAGGAGAAAAACAAATGATGTCTATCTGTGACTGGTGTTTAGTGTAATGTATTGTTAGTGGAAAAGAGAGTAGAATTCAAGAAGAAAGAAGATTGGTCATAAATTGAGGTTTTTGAAAAAATTATAATAAGTTAAATAGATTTATTATATTTTATAATAAAACTTAGTATGATTAATTTAGTATATATGAAAATTTAAAGGTAAATAATTCTTCAAAATTTTGTGTGCTAGCTTAATGTTTCTTGCATGTATATTCATATTTGAGATTTCTGATTTCCCTTCTTTCACCATTTTGGGTTGCCTTTAATATTATGGTTATGTGTTCATCACATTTTTGTTATTCTGAGAAAAATATATGTTAAATGTATGGTCTGTTATGTAAAGATCAGAATATAGCTCACAAATCATTTGATCAAAGGTGATTTTAAATAGACAATTCTTTAGTATCTATCTTAAGCTTTTTCTCTTTCTTTGTGGTGCTGAGAACTGAACCCAGGGCCTTGTGCATGTTAGGCAAGCACTCTACCACTGAACTAAGCCCTTAACCCCTTCAATTTTTATTTCTATTTTATGTTGAAATAGTTCTATTTTATGGTTCTTTCACAGTTATGTAATATTTTTATAGAAGATAATTCTAAATTCTGATATAGGGAAACACATACTTAGCCTTATTTTTATGTGAATATAAATCCATATATACATAATAATATATATTATATATTATATATTATATATTATATATATTAGCATTTCAGAGAGTTCATTTAGTGCCCTTTGACACCATAATTGTGTAATCTCCCCTCCTACATTTAAATAAACTTTTGTGTGTACTCCGTCTACTGTTGTGAGATACAGGATTTTGGGAACGTTGTAGGTAAGAGAGGAAGTGGAATAGAAGCCCGTCTGTTCCGAGGGTCAGTGATGTTCTTTTATAGTGATGCCGAAGGACCTTGGCCTTTGGACAGTGGCCCTGTTTGAAGTTCCTAGGTGGACAATGGGCCTTCCAAATCAAAGCAGGCGTGCTCTGAATCAGAGCAAGAGAAGAGGTTTCCTAAGCTGCTTAAGCGTAGCCCCAGCTGGTTCCTCCAAAGACATCAGCTCCAGGCTTTTGTTCTTGTGATTTGCTGCACCCTTTCTGTTTTACATTTCATGGATGTTTGATCTGACTTTTAAAAATCTCCTTTCTCCTGCTTTGCGCAGGCCTTCCTGAACCACCCTCTCTGCACCCCAGTTCTCTACCACTGAGCTGTATCCTCGAACCACTTACTTTAAATTTTTGAAATGAAGTTTAGTTCATTTAATTCTTGTTCTCTTTCTTTAACAAAATTAGTATATAAGATGAGAATTTATTTTTGTTCTATCACTAGCCCTCTCTTCAAAATTTGAATGTATAATAATGTATTATTGAATGTATAAATAATCCTCAGTTTCATGATGTTCCTAAATTGTTATTTTTAAAATTAGTGCTGTGGATAAAACAAGAGCTACATTTATAAGGTATTTTATCCTCAATCCACACGTAGACAAATGTATTTACATTTTAAAATGTTTGATTTACAAAACATTTATTCTTAAGATTTTTTTCATTAGTACGTAGTTAGAATTGTCAAATAATGTGTTTTGTGCTAGCAATGTACATCAGATGTATGTGATCTCACCTCATTCTCAAACACATCTGTCTGTGCCTACCTATAATTAAAAACAAACTGGCATTGGATGCCATCATTAGAAGGTGAATACTCGGGTTTTGTCTGCATTGTTCCCATGCATTACTGACTGCCACACGGCCTTCAACTTTGTCTTCTTAGAAGTCCGTTTCCAGCATTTCTGCAACTTTTGCACTTTTTGTTATGTGTTATGCATATTCATCATTAATATTTAGGGTAGCATTCTCTAGTTTGGGAGTCCCAAGATACTTCGTTCCATTTGTTTATGGAGTCCTGAAAGTGTCTGATGATAAGGGTTTGCAACTGAGACAAGCGCAGTTCCCTGACATCTGCGTTGAAGGCACTTTGAGACAGATGCATTCATTCCTCAGTATTTTGATTCACGTGCGGAATATGGACTTCTTGTGTATTCATTCTCTCCAGTGTTTTTGACTATGGAATCTATCTCACTTGCAATAGAACATCACCCTTGTGAACTTATTTCTAGGTTTTAAACTGATATAAAGTCTCCCATTTCTTCCTTATTTTATTTTTAGTTTTAATCAGTTAGTCTCCTGATGACATAGAACAAAATTGTCAAAGATTTTGTGTATGTGTGGAAAGCACAAAACGGTCTGTTTCTGACGTCAAAAACTGTAAAACAGCATTTTTATAACAGTGACTGGCTAGTGCCTAACAACCCTCAAAGTGCTACAACTTCTTGTCTGCTTTGCATTTGCAGCCCAGCTGACCCATGATGACTCTGGATCAATCCATCGTTATACGAAAATGTCAGACAGGCCACCAGGATGCACCTCAGAAAGTACCTCTCTCGTCCAGGTTTTCCTTAGCTGTGATGGGCTCCTCAGTTTGTAGATTTAAATCTTAAGATGAGAAAGACCTTTAGTGCATGCTTTAGTTTTTAGCCACTTGTTTGGATTTCCTCTTGCCATGCATAGTTTTAAAATTTGCAGTTTTTCTTAACCTTTTTAACCTAATCGATACCACTTTATCCTCTTCTTCAGCATACAAGGATTACTTACTTTGTATTTTTCTTCTGCATATGATGATTCAAAGTTTCTATAGTTTGAACTTGGCTCTTCTGGTGCCTATAAGATTTGGCAGTTTTATTTGGAGGCAATTTCTTTCTATAGTACTTTTTTTTTCACCCAAAGTCAGGACTTATCATTTAGTCTCATCTTGTGTATAAAATCTCATCATGATAGACCATCCATGTACACACACACACACACACACACACACACACACACACACACACACACATATATATATATATATAGATGTTAAAGATGTTAAA
Source organism: Peromyscus maniculatus bairdii (assembly GCF_049852395.1). Lineage (NCBI taxonomy): Eukaryota > Metazoa > Chordata > Mammalia > Rodentia > Cricetidae > Peromyscus > Peromyscus maniculatus. Next base: position 28,876,197 of record NC_134861.1, read on the forward strand.
TGCTTCCAATTAAAGATGTTAAAGATATATATAATCTTTAACATCTTTAATTGGAAGCATTTGTTCGGGGCAGGTAGTCTTCATGGCTGATGTGGACATCACGGGTAGAAGACTCATACCCCACTGATGACAAGATTGTTCAGATATGCAGAGCAGAATCCTGGAGCAGTGTTGGAAGGGAATTACAATGCATTAATCTCTCAAGCATGATCCTTTGTAACTTCTTAGCTCTGCTTTCCTTGAAATTGGCCCATACATTTGTGACATCCATTCTGTAACCCACCCCATTTGCTACTCCTAGATGGAAGGCAGGAAGTCAGAATAGGACACAAAAGTCAGAATAGGACACACAAAATAGGACCTGTCTGGTAAACCAGGAGAGATTGTCTTTTGTAAGTAGCAAAGTATTTGCTGCGGGCCACAGGAATATCATAAGAACTCAGCTGGTTGTGGCAAAGTCACTACCTGGAGGAATCAGGGAATTCCTCCAAAGGAAGCCAAATCCCAAGGAGTTTTTGGTGTTACTTGGCTTGTTATATATCAGCTGTATTCTGTTATGAAAATCATGTGTGCCTTCATAGTTTTCCCAATTGACTTTTTCCTAAAAAGGGCTAACAGTGTAGACTAAATCACTCTCTGGACATACACATTCCAGGTATTTGGAGAACAGCCTCAGGAAAGGCTTTCTCTGAAATCAGATTATCTCCCTTAGCCACTTTCAAGGACTACAGGAAACACCACCCAGGTGGGTGCCCAACTTCCGAGGACTAACAATGATAACAGCCCATATGCAAGTCTCCTGACTTACAGTAAATTGCACAAGGAGACACCACCTAGGAGAGATGGATGTTAAGTAATAGCTTTACACAATTTAGCTCAGACCCTCCCTTTATATACTGGGACTTCCAGGGCAAAAAGGGGAAAAAAGAGAATGGAAGAACTAGATGGGTAAGAACTTGAGAGGAACGAACTGAGATGGGGAAGAACTAGATTGAAGGGCTAAAGAGAGGACTAGAGGAATGAGATGGAAGATGAGGAAGAGCCAGATGGGGAAGAACAAGATGAGGAAGAGCCAGATGAGAGAGAAGGAGATGGGAGAGGAGCTGATAGGGGAAAGAGCTAGACAGATGAGAACCTAGAAGGGGCAGAACTAGATGAAAGAATTAAAGATAGAACCTAGAGGGGACAGTAGATAAATATAGAGAGAAATCAGGCAAGAAAGGAGCTAAACATGAGAGCAGAATAGAAGCTGTGTAGAGAGAGAACTATCACAGAATAATAAAGTGTATGAATTAAGGAGTTTTGTGTACATAGATTCATTTTTTCTCATCAAAGATTAATTATCAGCTGGTTGTAGATTCTTCCCAGACCCTGGGAGTGGACTATCGAGGGGCTGGACTCCCATAGTCCTCGATAAGTATTGTGTATGGATAGTATGTAAGCTGAAAGACGGCTATATAATCACAAAATCGAAATGTCTAACCTCATGAAATAAAGCCACACATATCAGGCTCACTGTAAAAAAAATTAAAAATGTATAAATATTGAAGAAAATATACTTCATTATTTCAAATTGGAATATGTTCTGTTTTTATATTTGCTATGCTGGTCTCTCAAAAATATTTAGAACCTCTCAAATGCTCAATTAAGAACTTAAATAAAATTTGTATTCTTTTATATACTGTGAATAATGGCTTAGGGAATATGTACTCTGAATATCAAAAGTTTTGATAATTCAATATTATTCCCAATTTGAATATGTGATTTTATTTATTTAATATAGTTTTTTTTTTCTACAGGAGAAAGTCACTGTACAAATATGGTCCAGGTTTCCCTTTAAATATTTTTTATTATAATTAATTTGTATGTGTGTATCTGTGTGCATGGTATGTGATTGTTATTGTATGTGTTTGTGTGTGCATGTGCCTTGGTACATGTGGAAAACAGAGGACAACTTGCAAGAACATGTTCTCTCCTTGTACCATGTGAGTCTCATTGGTTGAATTTGGGTCATCAGTGTTGATACAAGAGCTTTTACCCTGAGCCACCTCACTGCCCCCAGCTTTCTTTTTATAGATAAGCCACTGAGACCCTGAAAAGATGCTAGTCCAAGTGCTCCCACGATGGTGGTGGTGGACTATATACCACACGTTACTCCAGCTTCATCTCTGCTTTATTAATTGCCTCTCATCAGATTTGTAATGATTTCTTAGGATTGTATTTTCTTGACTCATTAAAAAAACCAATGACTGCTGGGAAAAGGAGAATTAGCCTTTCCTGGGGATAAGTCCACTTATTGGTTGTACAATGCAGAGGGGTCACCCTTGAAACCATATACACACAAAGGACAAAGAAAGAATTCAGCAGGTTGTACACACACACACACACACACACACACACACACACACACACATATATATATATTTGCTCATACATATACATACATATTTACATATGCATATAACAATAATAATCAAACAAAAAGAGTCTCAATGTGATAACATTTGTATTAGTGGAAAAATGGATTTGATTAGTATATTTAGGATAAATATGTAAAACCTCTTTATGATAGGGTTCCTGATTCATAATACATATACCTAGATAATTCCTCTTAAATGTAATATTTCTACTGGGTTATCACAGGTACTCACGTTGACTGTTCTTCACAGGCCTCCTGGGTTACCTGGTTCCCTACTAATTATTCTACTGGGATAAATAGATGTCAGTTGAGTAAACATTTCTGTTTTTTATTACACTTAGCACACTTTTAATATTTTTATGGTTTCTTAGAAGGTCATTTGTTATTTTTTTCCCTAAAAGATTCCCCACCCATTTTTTATTTAATTCTAATTCTTCTTCTTCTTCTTCTTCTTCTTCTTCTTCTTCTTCTTCTTCTTCTTCTTCTTCTTCTTCTTCTTCTTCTTCTTCTTCTTCTTCTTCTCCTTCTCCTTCTCCTTCTCCTTCTCCTTTTCTCCTTCTCCTTCTCCTCCTCCTCCTCCTCCTCCTCCTCCTTCTCCTCCTCCTCCTCCTCTTCTTCCTTCTCCTCCTCCCTCTCTCTCTCTTTCTCTCTCTCTCCTTCCACGTTTCCTCTCTCTTCCCTTCCCAAATTCACGATCTCTTCTTTATTATTGTTTTACACACACACACACACACACACACACACACACACACACACACACACACACACCACTGAGTCCATTTGGCTTTTTTGTATCACCACTTGAGATCAGACAACCTATATGGGAGCTCATCCTTGGAAGAAACTGATTCTCACCCTCTCAGCAGACATCGAACACTTGTAGCTTCATCCAGAGTTGGGAACATGGCAAATTTTCTCTGTGCACATTGGCACATCAACTGTTTTTGTCTCTAAGTTGGTCTTGTTCAGGTAACCATGTTGTTGAGAGTGCTTGGGTGCAGATTACCTGTCAGATATAAAAGACCTTCTGGCTCTTAGAATAGTTTTTGCTCTCTCATGCACAAAGTTCACTGAGCCTTACATGAAATGCTGCATTGGGACTGAGGCCTAATTAGATAACTGTTGGTAACCCCGAGACAGAGGTGTCATAATTACAACATTGTGGATATCTTCTCATTTCCATCATTATTGTGGGTTGTTGGCTTTACACATGGGTGGGATTACAAAGAGTTTCTCTCCCTCAGTAATTCACATAGCACTTTGTGATATGATGAGATTTAACCCTCAAGGAGGGGCCTCCAGGTCAGCTCCAGCTTGATTCCTTCAAGCCCTTTCTGAAGTGAGTAAAATCTTAGCAATAGGGTCTTACCTTCAAGTTCTGGACAGCAACCAATGGCAATAGCAATAGCCTTCATTGTTCCAGGCATCTTTTGTATGCCCCTGACCAACAACTCAAAAGGAGCCTTCCCATGTTTTGTCAGATAGTCTATGACTCCTGAGGGGAACATTATCCTCTCATAAACTTTTAACTTCATCTTAAGTGTAAGTCCATGTCGTTGATAAATGTTTTTATTTTATTAGTTTATCTCTATCTTACTTTCTAGTCTCTAATTATTCAATCCTGGCTACTTTATTTTCTCTGAAAAGTTTCTATACACTTAATTAATGTTGTTGTATAATTATATAGCAGAAGAAGTAACTTCTAGCTATCCATGGGTGTGGTAGGAATCATAGATGATAATATTGTTCAGGGGAAATTTTTAATTTTGGAACTGGATATTTTTTAAGTGAATCAAACTTGAAGGCATCCCCTAGGGCATGCAAAAAGGAAAAATAAGGCACATAAATAAACAAAAAGCATAAAATAGTTAATTCATTATAGATATGAGATAGATCAATGAGATAGATCATTTCTACTCTGAGAAAAAAGATAAAGAAATAATAGGATAAATGGGTAGATCACTGAATCTACACTAAAAAGAAAAAGGGGAAGATATAAAAATGACAAGAGGTAGATTACTGAGTCTATTATGAAAAGAAAAAATACTTTTAAAAAGGAACTACTTGTTTTAAATAAGATAAGTAATGAAAATTTTTTGTCTGAGTTTATCAAATGTTACTGGACTGGACATTGTTAATATATATAATGGAGTTTTTTTGTCTAAATCTGTCAAATGTTAATGGACTAGACATCATTAATGTAATCGTGACTATATGTATTGTATATACTTATTGAATAGTTTTTCTTGTATTAGTTATAAGCTTTTTTAATTTTAGACAAAAAGAGAGGAAATGTGGTGGTATTGTGTTCCCCAAAATATTGTGCACCCTAATAAACTTATCTGGGGTCAAAGAACAGGACAGCCACAATATTAAACATGAGGATAGGCAGTGGTAGCACATGCCTGTAATCCTAGCATTCCAGAGGCAGAAATCCATGTGTTAAGGATACAGCCAAGCATGGTGACTCATGCCTTTAATCCCAGAAAGCGAGCCTGTAATCCCAGGGAGTGATAGTAGAAAGCAGAAAGATATATAAGGCGTGAGGACCAGAAACTAGAAGCATTTGGCTGGTTAAGCTTTCAGGCTTTCGAGCAGCAGTTCAGCTGAGATCCATTTGGATGAGGACTCAGAAACTTCTAGTCTGAGGAAACAGGATCAGCTGAGAAGTTGGCCAGGTGAGGTTAGCTGTGGCTTGTTCTGTCTCTCTGATCTTCCAGTGTTCACCCCAATAACTGACCCCAGGTTTGATTTTATTAATAAGAACTTTTAAGATTCATGGTATCTGTCTTGTGGCAAATATCTTGCAGCTGCTCATGTGCTGAAAGCAGTTGTCTAAGGTGATCACTGTGAGGTTTATTTAATGCTCTCTACAAAAGTGTTAATTCCTTGATCATCTTTCCTTCAATTGCCTCACAACTCAACCGTGTGCACATTAGTCATTCGGACCATCAGAATACCCAGAGGACGGAGGAGGCAAGGGGGGAATGGCACCATGATGACTTCATCTTGGTTTACTGACCTAGGAGTGGCAATAAACTGTTGCTCCATGCAAGTCTTACTGTCCACTTCTGCAGCATGGTGATTTCTTGCCATTTGCTATAAGACTGGGATTGTTGTCTGTTACATTTTAAAGCTTCTGAAGGTATATCCAATGTCTTAACTCTAACTTATGGGAGATATGTTAAAAAAAATTACAGTAAATCAACAGCTTTGGTAGGCATTTAAAGTAGTTGATCACTACAGTGCATTTATATCAATGTATTTTTCATGAACTGAATTAAGGGACCTATTAATATATACTGTATGGATGTGGCCTGATGAACTCTGGCCTGTCACAGTCATGAAAGAGCCAGTCTCTCTTTTCAATCATCTAATTCAGGGTCTGTACTCAGATTTAGAATCTTGTCCACTGGTTGTTGCCACAGACTGAAGGTTTGGTAACGTCTTTCAAACCAGTAAAGATCATGTCTAAGTCAGAGATACATGGTTCATTGTGAAAAAAAAAAATACCGTTGCTAGAAATGTGAAAGGCAGTATTCACTAAACAGAAAGTGACCCTTCTGCCATCAAAAAACCCCAGGAGACAACTGATAATCCGAAAATTGCTCCGTAAGGTCAGAGTCAGGCAAGGAAGGTGAGGCCTAAAAAGGGCAACGTTGCTGTTTCTCAAACACTTCTCTCATTAACCACTACCAGGTTGGAAAATGTTGGGTCTCTGTACCTTTACTCGTTGATAAATAATAAATATATTTTCCCATCAGTTGTTTAGAGTGAGACTGGACAAATAGGCATCTCCAGAGGTCAAAATTCAGCTTGACATGAGTACCACCATCCTGAGTCAAAATGGAGATGTTTGCTCCAGGGTAACTTGGTTAGTTTCCCTCCCTCATTTTCCAGCATATGCAGCTAAGCAAAACCATTAGAATGAAATACGGCACTTTACGGCAAGCACAAGGAATGTGCCTGACGTTTTCAATATTTGCTTGAGGTAAACCATGTCGTACTGACAGCTTTATGTGTCCCCTTGTGATTCCCAGTGGTCTCATTGCCACCTAAGATGGGGTTTTATCAGTATGTCCCCGATAAATTGTATTCTGTGAAATCCTGCATCTTTCTTTTTCATTTAGTTTCCTGGTGCCTTGGACCAGTTCTCCCGCACAGAGGGGGTTATTGAAGAACAACAGGCTTTACCTTTAGCTGTGGAGGGCAACTACTCAGTTTCATATATGTGTGCTCATTAGCTTTGTATACTTACAATGTTAGTACACCATGTAGCTATGATTGAGTATTGATATATTTCAAGTTAATGTGCTGTGTATGTCTTAAAATATGTATAATAGATCAAAGTCCATTTATTTAACCAAAAATATGGGTATCTGCTGTATACTCAAAACTATTAGGTACTTGAGACAGTGATTAGAAAGGCAAGCCTTCTCCTCTAACTGAGTGTATTCACAGTGGGGGTTAACTATTATGGATGTGTAGAACTGGAGACATGGCTCAGTGGTTATGAGTACTTGTTGCTTTTGCAAAGGACCTGAGCTTAGTTCCCAGCAACCACATGGCATTTAACAACCATCTATAATTATAGTTTCAGAGGATCCAATACCCTTTTCAGGCCTCTGTGGGCACTGTATGTGTGTGGTACATAGACATACATGCAGGTAAAACACACAGACATATAAAATAAAAATAATAGTGGTTATATCTTATAGCATCATTTCATACAGCAATAAGCTTATTAAGGGAAAAAAAGTCAGTCAAAAACTGAAGCAAGATCAAAGTGGCCATTTTAGATAGTATCAGGACAGCTTTGTGGAACACTAAAGACTATCTTGTGAAGTCCATTAAAGAAGAAGATATATTTGCCATTTCTGTGGTTTTCAGTCCAAGATGTTGCAATGATGATAATATGAGCAAATCACTACTTAATAAACTGACAGTCTCTCATCACCTTTCTTATACAGATATAATCATTGATTGGTTGTAAAAAAGAATAGAAAAAGTATGTCCAAAAGCAATCGGTACGTGAATACTTTGAGGACAGGGTGAATGAGATTGATATTTGAATGTGTGATGAAGTGGAGTAGGTTCTATGGGAACTCAGATAAATCTGAGAAATTATCCAACTTCAGTTAGTATATTAATCTTCTGTTCTTTCATAATCTATAAAAAACATGTGGCATACGGCAATGTGTCAAGATTTTTTAAAAGCCTATTTATGTGTCTAAGTTCACATAGATGCATCTTCTTTTGTGTATTACATAATGATGCTGAAACATGAGGCCATTTAAGGATTTGCCAAACGTGGAGAAAGAAATATATTTGCAGTTTTTACATTAGGATACAATTATGCTGTGGAAAAGTACCATTGCCTAAATACATCTTGAAAACACGCTTCTGAGAGGCAATGAATAGCACACAAATTCTGATTTCTTCTAAGTCATCTTGAGAAACAGACTATAGACAAATGAGCTGAGCTTTAATAAAGTGTAAATTAGGAGCATATGCCATAGTTTGAATAGTGGCTGCATGAAATACATAGAAGGCTCAGCGACAGAGGACTGGGACAGGGTGTGAGGGACAAACCGACATCTGTGGGTCGGCCTGATGATGGTGCATGTCTGTAACCTGTAATGCCGACGGGGCTTGTGAAGATCGATCCAAATCTCCACTTGCAGAAATGGCAATTTAGCATGCAAAGTGACTTGACCCAAACCGCCCAGCAGGCTGGTCACCTGGCAAATGCATTCAGGCTTTTGACCCAAACTGCCTCCTGCCCCACCTCATTTTTAAGCCATCAGGTTGAATTTCACAGAACTAAGGCTTAGAAGTAAAGTAGACTTTCCATGCATACATGTTATTTTCCTTATCTTTCTTTCTTTTTTATTTTTGAACAGTCTCCTTATCTAGTTGAGATTGGTCTCAAACTCCTGACCCTCCTACATCTCCCTCAAAACTGTTAGGCCTGCAGGATAAATTTGCCTGCTGCCACCAGCTGGGTTAGCAGACAATTTCACCGAAGAAAATGATGACAGTGGAAAGAGCAGTAATGTTTACAGGTTGCAGACGCTTCTCTCCACTCATGGCCTCGCCACAGACATTTTTACAATTTGTAAATACCAGGAAGAAGACCCAGAAACAGGTTGGGAGGAGGGAATTGGGTCACACTTGGTAGGAGAGGAGAGAATGCCAGACTGAAGTAGATGATCTCAGATTCCAGATCACTAAGGATGTGTCTCAATTTGAACAGTATTATCTCCCCTAGGCTTCTCTCTGTCCAGAAAATGGAGATGTTTCCTTGGGTGGTTTCTGAGATCTGTTTATGTAACCGGTCAAGGACTGGTTGTGCGTGCAGCGTTCTGAGAGTGTAGGCACACGCTTGTCACAGAGTTCTGAGAGTGTAGGCACACGCTTGTCACAGAGCCACACCGGCTGGGCTGTGTGGCGCTTCTTGGCTGAGTCTGTTGCTGCACTTTGCACACAACCAGGAGACACTGGTCTGTTCTGAGGTAGGGACAAAGCCTTCCTGGCTGGCTGTCAGCGTATCTGCTGACTTGGAATTACATTCAACTACTGGTTGGTGGTAGTAGTTATGACTACTAGGATGTAGTAGTTATGACTACTAGGATGATTCAGAGGGAGAGTTTCAGTGACCATAAATCATGTGCCAAACAAAATCCTAGTATGAGGGGTCAGTATAGAATGGTAGTTAATGGCATGTAGGTAGCTTTGTGCTCAAATCTCAGCTGAGTAGTTCCTTGCCATGTAAAATCTGGCAAGGCTTCCAAGGTCTTACCCTGCCTCTGACTATGTCTACAAGTCAGGGTTCTGCCTCCCCAGCTCCCCCACGTTCCTTTCACTTCAGCCCCCACACCTTCCTTTGCTATTCTGTGCTCAGGTGAAGCATGCCTCTATCTCAGGAACTGTCTCACATGCTCTTTCAATCTAGTAATCTTTTTCTTTGCATGAAATAAAACTCTTTTGCTTCAGGTTTTCCTCAAACACCATGTACTTTAGAGAAACTTTCCCTTGCTGTGCTGATAATGATATAAACCCAAATTTCTACATGCTCTGCTTAATATTTCCTCTCAGTCATTCACAGCACTGTTATATATGCATTCTGCCTAGAAGTGTTCTGCCTAACTCATGCTAGTGAGGAAATTGTTTAATGCTGTCCTCATTTTTAGTTTTTTCCTTGTCATATAACCAAATTCTAAAACAAAGTCCTTCACACTATAACTGCTCAGAACATGTTTGTTGGACAAAGCCATGCCTAGAGGGATAGTATCGGGGATGGCTGTACCCTATCTTCCTGGGGAGGACAGTAATGACCGGGGATAGGTGCCTCATTTCCCATGTGCTATGAAAACTTTATCCTGTGTGCATCTCATTTGTTATGAATTATTTTAAAGAAATCATGGCTAGATTGTGCTCTAAAATACACCACCATCTCACACATCTAATCTGTATTTAATTTTATGTCTTCTGCCTCAATCTCCTTTGCTTCTGATCGTAAATGGAAACGAGGCAGCAGGAATAAGACACCATCTATGAACGAGCGTCTCCACAGGAGTCAGTGTTCTGTGACTGAGGCTGTGAACGCTCCCCAATGACCACAGGCATGAACGTAGGAAAAGACTCTTATGTGAATTAATTGAAATGATACACATTTAAAACATGTCATTTGTGAGTATGAATGCAGTTACTAGTGTGGGGACAGTCAGCTTCAGTGAATGCTTGGAGCACTCATGTGACAATTGTTCAAGCCCCAATAACTTCAGATATTTTCGGTGTCTAGCATCATTAATGCACTTTCAAAAGCTTTACCCTAGCATGGACATATTGTAGTGGGATAAAAACTCCACGGTATCGGTGTCGTGGGCAAAAGTGGAGGAGAGGGCCTTACTGCCACACATGACACACTTCATCCCGATTGGCTCCTGGCAGGCGCTTAATGTTTTAAGATGAAGTATTTGGAGGATGTAATTTTTGTTCAGATCTGCACGTTCTTAATTATATGTTGTTACAGACATGAGAAACGGACACATAGTGAAGGAACTTCTTTACAAAAGCAATTATATCAGGAAAAAAAGTTAACAATAACGTTTCTGCTTTCCTTTCTCCACTCAGCTCCCCTCACCCCATCATATCTGATCCGAGCACACACACACCCATGCACACACATGCCGGCTCCTCACCCCAGGACTCAGATGATCAATGCTCAGCTGGGCCTTCCTCCTGCTGAAGTCACAAGTGAGTTCTAACAAACCCCTCCAAAGCAGCCTCCTATCGTAAGCTCTTCAGGACAGGATGAGCACATCCACTGAAAATCATGTTTTCTTTGCATCCTAACTGAAACAGCATTAAAGGGGGAAATGGGAATTCAGCGCCGCCAGCTACAGTATCTCTCCCATCGGTTCCCCAGTAGGGCCTGGTAGGGACCTGCCGAGCCTCTGGATAAATTGTATTTTCCAAGGGTTAATTAAGCTGTCTTGAGCTTCTGCATGAAGAGGAACAAACTGGCACTTGCAGGGTTTTCTGAAACCTGCTGTCGACATTACAGTCCCCGCTGCTTTTAGCTGTATCGATCCGATGCCTGACCTGTGAAATCCTTGATGGCTGCTAACACTAGAAGCTTACTGGAGCTTTCCAAGGGAGCTCGGGACAGCGTGTGTAGTCAGGTACAATTACCTATCCCTCCAGGAAAGCCAATTAGTTCACAAAGAGCTGGAGCAGAACAAATGTTTTGTATGTGATTTAGAATCCTAAAAAAGAAAGGGGAAAAGAGGAAGAAAAGGCTTTGTTCTGTTGGATTCTTTTGTTCCTAATTTTATGATTATTGTTCAACTCGCAGTGGTCCTCACATTTTCTCACATGTTTCTGAAAGAATTATGAGAAAAGGATAAACCAGGCTTACTGTCTTCTCTTTAAGCTATGAAAATTGCCTTGCACTGTTTAAGATCCAGTTTCTAGACTAATTGTGTGAACTGAAAGGTAGGAAAACCCAAGTGTGTTCTACTTTCTACATTTCAGAAACTTTCTCTAAATGGCACAATAAACTTCAATCATCATGAGAAAAAGAAAAAAAAAACTAAGTTGAGCAATAACTCTGGCTAATACTTGTCTTTGCAGGTAAAATGTAGGATTAAGAGATTCCTGGATGGGCATATGTTCTATGTATCCAGGCAAATACAGACATTAGCATAGTTGGTTCTGAAACTTTATCCATTGTCTTCAAATCCGTATCCTTGGAATAAAGCTGCTAAAACTAATGGGTGTTAGCCTGTCTGTGTCAAAGCCTGATTTCCTAGTAAGAGATGTTCATGCTCCTGAGATAGCCACATCCCTTGACCAGTGTCCTTTGTGACCAGCAATCTTCATTTATGAGCTAGCTGCAGAATGTGATCTGTCCATTAAATACTTTTTCTTCATTTGAATACTAAGTCATATAGAGATCAATAGTCATCTCTTAAAACACAATGTACCACTAGGATTAACTAAAAGTGGAATTTAATGTACTCTAATGTTAAAAAAAAAAAAACTGGCAAAATGAGGATAAAATAGAGACCAGTTACTTTTATTAGAAAAAAATATAATCTCAAATCTTTTGGTAAAATTAAATCATTTAACTTCATCCACTGATATGCATATGTATATATCTCTCAAACAGTATATACACACATACATGTACACACACAGAGTACTATCAAATAAACTTAGTTTTTGCAGAGAGAGAGACAGACAGAGACAGAGACAGAGTGAGAGAATTTGTCGTAGAAGCCATTGTCCCCAGCTTAGAAGCTAATGTAGACATTTGATTCCCATTCATAAAAGAAGAGCAGTACAATTGACTTTTATCTTAGAAATAGTAATCTGAAATAAAAATACTTTCCTGACATCCCAAAAGCAATAAAAAGGAAATAAACCATAAAATTAGTCAGTTGTGTTTTACCTTAACTGCTTCTTATAAAATGTGCTTTTATGGTATTATAGGAAGGCAGTTGCACAGAGCAGAGTGGAGGCCTGTCATGGTCTTTCAGAAGGACTTGGCTTGCTATAAGCGTGGTGTGAGGTGCGGTGGTGGGGACCTGGGTGAATGTCAATGTCTGCCTGAGAACTCCCTGGCTTCTCTGTGGCTAGGTGTCTGTGTGATCATGGCAGGAACAGTTGCTTGCTGTTGTTCTAGCTTCTTCACCAAGAGTGTCACCACAAGGAATGGGAGATGAAGAGGCATGCTCTTTCATTTCTGTGTTAGTAAAATGGATTGGGGATTTAGCAACACTGTCAGTATGCTGTTTCAATGCTTTTCTCTCCCTTTATTAATGTCAAATGGTATCAAGACCACTCCAGTTGTGGTATTGGAAAGGAATTGGTAACCATTTCCAGCACCAGAGAGGCCTGGCATTCATTATTTTGGAACTGTATGATTCAGGGCTAAATTCAGCATTTCATTTGGTAAGAGGAATACAGATGGTCCATTCTATTTGTGGTCAAACCTCTCTCTCTCTCTTACTTTGTGAGTGAGTGAGTGTGTGTGTGTGTGTGTGTGTGTGTGTGTGTGTGTGTGTTCTCTGTGTGTCTTTGTCTATGTTTTGTTGATGTTGGTGGTCAGAGAATATTGCTCAGAAAATGAAGCTAGGAGCTTGCTTCCTCCAGTGTCTCTACTTCATTGCAGGCTCATTGATCATGGCCTTGCTTCTGTAGTTGATTTTCACAGTTAAACGTTGTGCTCTGAGAAAGCAAATCTTCCACTATTATTTGGTGGCAATCCAAATTTGGTGTCAGCACTTTGATCCTAAAATATTAACTGTATAGCATTTATTTTTTAAAACATACCTTCTCATGAGACAAGTAATTTTCAAAGAACCACTGAAAATTCTACAGACAATTATTCTTCAAAGTCAATTTTTCTTCTCTTTGGAAGAGATAGTAGAATTTCAGTCAACTTCCTTGATTTTTATATTGTTCTCCTGATAGAATATTGCTGCCATTTGCTTCAGTTATGGAACTGTAATCATAATTTAACCTGAAACCTACAAAAGACAATTAATACATTAATAAATCTGACAGTCTTTCTACCTTTTCACTATTTGCTTTTATCAGGTCTTCTACTCAAGAGGGAGAGAATAACTTCCTAAGGATTCAACTTGTAAGAGTGTCTGAAATACAGAAAAAAAGAGCAAATGCTTTAAAAGTGCATCTTTATAGAGTATTAGCAAATTGGCTGAACCTAGGATCTGTTCGTTTCTAAAGCATCTAGAATCTTTGCCTTGGAAAGATTGCTACTTTGGTTACTTCTCCAACCTGAGTATTGCCTATGCTTTGCCTGTAAGTAAACTATGTGTATTTCTTCTAACAAAGACCTCAAGGAACAGAAAGAATGTGTTTCTCAAACTTGATTAATGTAGGTATTTAGATGACAAAGTGAGTAAACGAGGGACACATAGGGAAAATTACAAAAGAATTCAAGAATTGGTGGGAGAGAATTGTCCTTACATCCAAATGTTTTCTTCTCATTGTCTTTTACAGCTTCCTCAAAGGAAGCAATGCAAGAAGAAAGCTGGACACAGAACAATGCCTCTCGTGTTGTAGGAAGTTCATAGATTTCACTTATCTGTTATTACACATTAAATGATAAATATAAACAGCAAATACATGAGATTCTTAACTTTCTATACTAATGTAAGTTCATCTTTCAAGAAAATCCCCCCTTCTTTATAAACTTTTTAAAAAAATGTCCAGCCAGGCGGTGGTGGCGCATGCCTTTAATACCAGCACTCGGGAGGCAGAGGCAGGCGGATCTCTGTGAGTTCGAGGTCAGACTGGGCTACAGAGTGAGTTCCAGGAAAGGCACAAAGCTACACAGAGAAACCCTGTCTCAAAAAACAAAAACAAAACAAAACAAAACAAAACAAATGTCTAATAGCATCTACTCGAAGGAGAGAGACTCACCCAAAGGACATCGTGTTCTCATATCCAAGACTCCATTTTCACTTTTGCCTTTTAAATTTTGTCTTCTGGCCTTATTTCACTACAGATATCAAGACCCAAATTATTCTTGGTGTATACTAGCTAATCAGAAGTCATAGTTACATGTCAATGGCTCTTTCATTTATCTGTTATGTATTTACAAGACATTATGCTTTATGTAGTTATTTATTTATAGACAACATCATCTAGGCTAGCCTTGAACTCATGTACAGATATATACGACATCTGAATAGACTTTGTGTATGTGTGTGTATACATTTTTGCATATGTGCATGTGTGTGTGTGTGTGTGTGTGTGTGTACACGCGAGTGCATATAGGCCAGAGGTCAACACTGATTATCTTCCTCAATTGCTATCCACTTTGTAATTTTAAGACAGGGTCTCTCACTGAACCTGAAGATCACCAATTCAGCTAGACTTCCTGGCCAGCAAGCCCTTTAGGAATCTCTTGCTGAGATTACAGGCATTTTCTGCTGCCTCTGGCTTTTTACATGGATGCTGGGGAATGCAACCTCAGGTGCTCAAGCTGGCATAGTGAACATTTTGCTGACTAAGCCACTTTGCCCACTCCCTGTACTGGCTTCTTATCCCCTTATTTTACATAAAGAATGGGACTCCTAGCTCAGAGGATATGATATGATGACAGGTCTGAATTCCTGGACGGTTTTTAGTGGCTGGAGCTGAGAAGTCTTAAGACGAGGCAAGTTCACTTTAGTGTTGCAGAGGTGTTTCCTGTATAGTATCTAGCTGGCCTTTTTTTTTTCTCTTACCTCTCTTATGCTTTTTTTTTTTTTTTTCTGTGTCAGGGATTGAATCCAGGGCCTTGGACATATGAGGTTAATACTAGGAAGCTACTTCCTCAGCTCTGGCTGTCTGCCTTGCCAGTTCATTTTAGACACAATTTGAACTTAAAATTTAAAACAAAACTTTGGCTTAGAAAATAAATTGACGATAATGATTATGACTAATTAGAATTCTGTATCTTCTGAATATAGTAAGACCAACTAATACAATATTTAAAATGTATCTTATATAAAAGTTAAAGGATTTGTTAATTGGTTTCTTTGAAAAACAGGAATATATTAATTGTCCCCTGTGAACATAGACATGATTGTGTGATTTGATTTGGCTGGAGACATGTGAGGAAAATGTGGATTATTTGTGAGTGGTGTTGTTGAAGACCCTGTAATCACTGCCCTGCTTTCCTTCTCGTCCCTCCCATGTTTAGTTTTTCGGCAGCAATAAAGCCTCTTGGGTCATTTGAGGTGATGACTTATGGATGGTGGAGCCTCTGCTGGGTTTAAGTCACCGAGCTTCACCTTTTCTTGTTAGCACCACATCACCTGAACTCTCTCCCTGATATAATTTACTACAGTTACATTTTAACAAGCACTGACATGCATTTCCTATAAAGGTTCATCAGGTAATCATCATTGGCAGCCTTTCCTCTTTGCCAGATTCAACCTTTATCATAATTTAAAAAATTCCCTCACATTTTCCATCATCAGATAATCTTGTTGAAATCAGAATGAATTTTCCTCCAGTATTTTTCTTACCATTACACCTCAACTGCTTTATGAATCTTGTCTATCACATTATACTCACTACTATATTGTCTTTGTTATCAGTAATTAGTTTACCACAAGTTTCACAGTGTCTTTGTTCATCATAAATTTCATGTCTTGGCTTCCTGCTTTTAAGAATTTAATTTCTACTTGGCTGGAGGACAGTCTTGAGAAACATAGATTGTCGACAGTAAAGTATCTGAGGGTTTCTGCACTGTCGTATTGAAATGACAGAGGTTCTGATGTAGATGTGGGATTTTCAAAGTTTTTTTTTTTTTTCCAGGATTTTGGAACAGTGCTTCATTATGACTTTGTGCTTAAGAAGAGAAGTGAGACTGTCATTCCTTATATAACCTCCCTATTTTTTGTGGACATTATTGATGTGTTTTTTTTACCACTGTTTTTGATATATTTTCCATCAGTTCGTAGGGCAGTGAATCTTAACCCTCCCAATGCTGCAACTCTTTAATACAATTCCTCATATCTCGATGACCTCCAACCATAAAATTATTTCGTTGCTGCTTCATAACTGTAATTTTGCCACTGTTACGAATTGTAATGTAAATATCTGATATGAGGGCTCCAACCCACAGTTTGAGAATTGCTGCTGTAGGCTGTCTCTAATTGGTAAATTACCTTTTCTAACCTCATAGAAATGTGTTTCTATAATTTCTTCAACTCCTTTGTTATTATAGTCCACATATTTACCTCTAAAGAGTACATTTTTATATTCTCTCTTATCTTTCATGTGTAAGTTTTATTTTTCACCCTACATTTAAAGAATATTCATGTCAATAGTTCAGATTACTATTGTTTCATTAGTATAAATGTGAAATTTAGCCCCTCGATGAAATTATTTTTCTGTTGTAATAATCATATTTCTAATGTTTAATGATTCTTGTTACTTCTTTTTCAAAGTAAAAAATAAAACAAAGCACAGTGATCTTTGTGTGCTTGTTTGTCTATGCATTTGTGTTTGTACATGTGTGTTAGGGGGATGTGTGCATCCAAGTGTATGTGTGCAGAGCAGAGGTCAGCAACATTGGGTATTGTTCTTCAGGTTCTGTACTCGCCCGCCCTTTTCGATACAGGGTCTCTCACTAGGATCTGCAGCTCCCTGATTAGGTTAATTAGCTGGCTGACAAGCTCCAGAGATCTTCCTGGCTCTGCTTCCCATTGCTGAGACGGCAAGCCCATGGCACCACACTCACCCTTTACTTGGCTGCTGGGTATCCAGCGTGAGTCCTCGTGTGTAGAAGCACTTTACCAGCAGGGCTGTCCCCACGGTCCCAATGACCTTCTTTTATCATTTCCGTTACAGGTTCCCATGGAAAAACAATGCACTTTTATTTTGTTTGTAGCTCTGGTTCCACTGTCAATTAGATTCTGTCTGGTTATGTCTTCTAATATATATAATAGAATTTTGTCAATGATTTCTTACTTTTAAATCTTGGAATTATCTCCATGGGATGTGAAGAGCTGTTAGAGATAAATCCATATCACAGGAATTTAAATGTAATCTATAGCAGATGCTTCACTTTTGCATCATCTTATACTCTGCCATCTGAAGAATTTTGTATCCATTGCTCATGCAATCGAAGACTACATTATGAATAACACTTGACAGTTCTAAAGTCTGTTATAAAGTTTGCACTAAGCCAGGAGGTGGTTGTGCACACCTTTAATCCTCACACTAGGGAGGTAGAGGCAGGTGGATCTCTGTGAGTTTGAGGTCAGCTTGGTCTACAGAGAGAGTTCCAGTAGAGCTAGAGCTGTTGCACAGAGAAACCCTGTCTCAAAAAACAAAAAACAACAAAATCAAGTTTACTCTGTACATTAAACATACTGAGACAATGACTTTCCTAAATAGTATGCTATTTCTAGATGATTTGCAAAAATATGTGTATTACCTAATATTTCTTGTCTGGTTTTGAAGAGCTCACTTTCACATTGGACAGTGGAATGGAACCGTAGGATCTGAAGCACTCCGGGGTAAACAAAGGTAGGAGCATCAGGCATTAATCTTGCTGAGGGGTGAATTCTTTTGTGGAATCATGATATTCCCAACACTGACAAGGACTAGAGTGATGGTCTGCCATGGTGAGAGGGGAGGGAGAATGGGGAGAGAGAAGCAGAAGTCTTGGACAAGAAGAACAAGAATCAAGTTGTTTTCTTAAGTAGCTTTACCACGATTCCCTCCTCCTCCTCCTCCTCCTCCTTCTTTTTTTGATTTTTCGAGACAGGGTTTCTCTGTGTCGGATTCCTTCTTGTGATAGAACATTCCTATACAATCTCTACGAAGATCTCTTCACAGCTCAGCACACATAGGTGATTGGGACGATACTAGTTCATTTTCATTTCTTAATCACAGAGAATGGAACTTCCAATTAGAAGACAGTTTCTACTTTTCTTATTTCTCTTCCATATACTCTGGTAGAAATTTCTTTCTCTGTGGTGAGGCCAAACAGGTTGTCCCCATTTCTTACATTCTTATCAATATGAGAATCACATTCAGCTTTACTATGGCACAAATCAGTGTGAAAAGAAATAAGTGTGTGTATATATGAGGGGAATTGCAGGAAATATAATATGCAGAAAGTATTTGAAAGTACATAACTATAGTTCTAATATCTTTTTAAAAATTTACCAATAGTGGTCATATTTTCATGGGTAGGTTTGGAATGATTTTCCTTTCTTCATGGTTGGACTAGTTCATTCATTCCTGAACTAATGAATCAAAGAGGCAACTCCATCAGCAGAGCCCCAATACAGATGTAGAAACAGTGAACCAATGGAAGCCAATGGAAAGCAAATCTACCAGAAAGCAATGATGTAATAAACCACTTAAAGGGAGCTGATGAAAGAGGCACAACCAACATGAAGGTTAATCACATCAGTGTCAATAAACCAGGTAAGAAATATGATGAACTGTTTTTCCTTTTAGAAGCATGTCAAATTGGCATCATAGATGGTGAAATAAATATACAGTACTCCCAGCTTTTGAAATTAACACGATAATAACGCCCCATTTCTTATTCTTTTCCTCACCTTTCTGTACCTGAGATTTCTAAACTCTAAGATTTTTGGGTATAATTTGCATGAAACAGATATGATCACATGTCACCCTGTTCTTGGTGAAGGTAACAGAATTAGATTATCCCACAACATTTAGTGAGAAGTTCAGCAAATGAAATACATGAAAATACTAGTGACTTCCAGGTCAAAAGTTCAAGCTGTCATTGAAAAGTGAGAAAAACATGCCATAACAAGCCCTTCTGGTGGTGAGACTTGCACCCATGTCTGGGTCTCACCGGACAGTGTACTATTTGACACTGCTCTTTTTGGTTTTTGAATTTTCAGTTTCCTGGTCCATAGAATAGGTAAATGCTTTAACTCTTAAACTTGACATGCAAATGAGATCACATGTCTGAGAACACATCAAAAGTATTCTATCAAGTATCACAAGTACTTTAGTTCTAAACATGAAGTCTTGCGTTACTAATAATTCTTCGGGGCCATGATTATCTGCTTATTTATCAATGTCTACCACTTTGTGCTTTTTGGTTTACTGCACCTTTGTTAATTGTTTGTAGAATGTGAATTTAATCTCAGCACTCAGAAGGTAGAGGCAGGTGAGTTTGAGACCAGCCTGGACTATGTAGTGAGTTTCAGGAAAACCAGAGCTACATAGTGAGACCCTGACTCAAAAACAAAACAAAACAAAACAAAACTCTTCTCTGTCTCTCTGTCTCTGTCTCTCTGTGTCTCTCTGTGTCTGTCTCTGTCTGTCTGTCTGTCTGTCTGTCTCTCTCTGTCTCTCTCACACACACACAAACACACACAAAACAAAAAATACGAAAGTAACAATTTGGAAAGCACCGGCTGGGAAAAGAATAATGTCTGGGATGCTTCCTTATTTTCCCTACGGCCCTCCTTCTGCTATTTCATGTTTAGTACATTTCTGAACCCATTGAAAATCTTTGTTCCCCTTTCTTCCTTCCAGTGGAGGAGTAACTCTCCTTTCCTGTAATGGAATCCTCCATTTCTCCCTCCCTTTATATTTCTTCATCCCTCTTTAAAGCTCCATCAAGGCTCTTCCATATCTGCAAAATTTTCCTTGATCCTTTTTCTCCAACTATTCTCTTTCTTCCCCATAAAAGTTCAGTGTGTTGCCTGTGCTGCTTTCAAGAGCCCCTTCTCTTTCTCATTACCAACTTCAGGCTTTTCCATGTCACTTCCATGATCACACTCTCCTGCAGCTGTCCTCAGTAGAGAACCAGCAGATTCCTTCCTGATATTCCCATCTGGTCAGCAGCCTCGCCTTTACTGGCTCTTTCAATTTGCTTTATCAGCCTTCCCATGCTGTTGTTGGTCTCTCTCTTTTTTTCCCCACTAGCTTCAATGAAACCACAATTTCTTCTCAGACTTTTCAAAATATCCATCTTGTTCAGGCCCTTTTCCCCCAGTTTCCATTAATAGCCATTCCTTTGTGTTCAGTGGCACCTTCCTCCGTTTCTTTCTGACCATTTTGTTTTTCCCCACTGAGAAAACTTGTGTGGATTTCATTATTACTATGCAGATACTCCCCAAATTTTCATTTTCTTTTAGACCTTTATCTATCCTAATAACAATTCTGGTAACATATAAAATCTACCAGATAAAAATACTCTATTACAGATGCACAACTAGGGACATTTCAAAGACGGAAACAAAGATTTCTCTGCAATCACACTGTCTCCTGCAGGTGTGTACCTCAGGGCTAGTGCAGGTGATGGGTTTCTTGGAGGTTCTTGTACAACTCCAGGAATGAAAGCAAGTCAAAGTCAGAAAGTACTGGCCTCCTTTCCTCTCAGATAAGGAGTTCTGCTCTGTGCAGACTTTAGTGCTGACTAAACAAATAATGCCAGTGAGTAAGTGAAGAGACAACGTGCTGATGAGAATTACTCACTCTCAGAAAGCACACTCTCCCAATGCTGAGACTGTACTTCTAGGTTTTAGCATTAGAGATTAGACCAAGGACTAACAGGATTAAGTTATCTTGGCCATGATCACTCAGCTTTGCAGCACACGTCAAAACACCTGAGGTAAAAACATATAAGAAGGAAAAGTTTGGGTTGGCTCCCAGTGTTGGAGTTTTCAGTCCATGGTTGAGTGGCCCATTGCTTTAGGGCTTGAGCAAGACACTGTATCATGGTAGGAGCATGTGGCAGGAGTTTCTTTACTATGGTAACTTTCCCTTTTTGTCATTTTGTAGACTAGTGCTCATCAACAGAGTATGGTTCACTGTGAGACAAGTTTTGCTGAGGTGTGCTTGATGCTGCTCATGAACACCAGGTGCTATGATTTGTAAATTTCCCCAAGAGAGCTGTGTGGAATGGGTGGGATTTTACTATGTGCCCTAAAGGTTGTAATGAGGTTGAAGGTGCCAGGACCACTAAAAAGTAAGGTCAAATGGAAGATGACTATGTCATTGGAGGTGCTGCCTGTAGGGATTAGTGACGCTTTCACAGGACCTCGGTTAGTACCCTTGAGACTAGGTTGTTATTGAAAGAGTATGGACATGTTATGCCCATGCAGGCATGCACCGGTGTACACACACACACACACACACACACACACACACACACACACACACACACACACAATCTTTAAAAAAATACATTTTGAGGGCTTGAATTATAATTCTATCTAGCAATATTTTTATAGATGACGTGCAAAGCTGTTTTTGTTTTGTGATGCTGGAGACTGAATGCCAAGTCATGTGTTTGTTGAGCAATTGCTCTACCTCTGAGCTAAATTCTCAGTCCCACAAATCCTTATTGTAGGTGCATATTCATAAAAAGTAGGGATTTCAGTAGGTAGCAGGAGAAACAGTTCACTGAAGTTGTTCATAGTTTATTATACTGCCTTTTTCTCTTTCATGATTACCTAATGATAAATAAAATATCATTGGAATCACTTTTTTTAATGGGGGGATAGTCTGGCTAACTAGAGTTTATAGTAATAAATATTTTTATGAATATTTTACATCCACACCTGGATTTTAAAACATGGATACTTTGAAATTTGGGTCTGAATAAGCTATGTCTCTTCTACTAATGCAGATATATTCACAACCTTGCAGAATATGTCTATAAAGCTTGCTTGTAGATTAATATGTCTTTGTTAATACCTGTTCTGTCTATCTGGATGTTGCAAGCACATCGTTAGAGGGTCTTGGGAGACTTTGCTTTTCTTAAATTGGAAATACTTCTCTAAATCACTTGTTACTATAGCTCACTTGTATTGCCCTGTGGAGTCTTTATTTGTACAGCACTGTAAGTGGCTTCCACTCAAGTTGTTTTTATAACTTTATCTTATCTTTCTCCCAGTACACAGACAGTTAGAACTAGGGATGCATCAAACACAAAATTATTTAGGTAATGCAACAGTGTCTCTGATATTCATTTAATAGTACATGAATGTGAAGTTATAATAACTGAAAGTCTATTTACCATGTATCATGTATGCCTTGGCTACATTAGTGCAACTTCACCTCACATTACACAATATTCTCTGTTTAACTCAGTATGGGCCTATCTTAGAGACTGGGTGTAGCTACAATCAGACAATTTGACTAAATATAACTATCACCTAGCTGAAATACTTGGGGCAAAACGTTACTTTTTAGCAGTGTGTAATATAAACTCCTTTGTAAGTTGTCTAAATTATCCGAAATAATTATTTGCCATGGACCTCTGTATTACAAATAGATAATATTTTGTTTGCATATTTACTTCAATTTTTCTTATTTTCAGCATTAATTTTACAAATTCCATATAATCTTGTTAAAAGTACAGTACTGGGAAGAACCTTGGCAACCATCCAGCTCTTTACTACCCTGGCACTGACCATGCTGCATGATAGAGACATTTACATTGTAGGCTTGAGGCTACAATGTATTTGAAATAGTATTTTTGATGTGTTTGTTATTAAATGTATATCATATAAATGTTTTAGGCAATGATACAACATTGTTATTAGTTAAACACTGTTTTATGTCAATTTCATACATAATGCACAAGATCTTTTGGTTAAGACATGGGGTATCTTGAACATTCCCACATGCATTGTATTGACTGGATAATGCAGTAATTTTCCATTGTAGTGACAGCAGACCCACAGATACAGTGGGAAACAACCTGGGTTTATTAGCTGACAATCCTGCAGTGAAAAGCCATGCACGGCTCTGCTTACTTCTCTGTCCTGAGTGACACGGTCTGAAAGAAAGCTGTGGCTCCTGTGGAGGTCCCGGGAGCATCTGCTTCCAACCCAGCTATTGCTTGAATTCACCTCTTTTCATTCTCAGAGCCAAGGTTCTCCTTTTGCTTAATGCCAGCTGGGGCTAGTGTCTGTTTCTCACGCTTTACCATGTTCCCAGGTCCAGCTAGAGTGGGTCAAATCCTTTCAGATGGAGGGTCCCCCCCGCCCCTTTGCTCTTCCTCACTGACTTCTTTTCCTCTAGTTGGAAAAATTCTAAAAGATGTTAAGACTCACATAACTGGGTTCATCTAGATTGTGCAGGGTACTCACCTTACTTCAAGGTTCCTAACCTAAATGATCTGTGTAAAATCCCTTTTGCCATATAAAGTACTATGCAGAGATTCCTGGGACCTGGAACTCTGGGGATCCTTGAATACTCTAACACAGTAACATTTGCAGACTCTTACAAGAAACAGGAGGGTCAGAGATGTTTTTATCTTAAATATGAGGGAGGTCAGGAACAGAGATGGGGGACACACATACTCAGATTTATAGAACCAGTTAATGAGACCTCTGGGACCCCAGATTTTAGTACAAGGATCTTCCCTAAGTAGATCATCATTTAGTTCCATAAAGTATCTGTAGTCTGTAAAGCAACAGAATTTTAGTTTTATCTCTAATAGAGCAAATGGAAAACTCAACCTCAACAAAAAGCTGTGATTTATAAACATTCTACCTATCTTGCAGTTAATAGTACTGAGGTATTTAGGAAATGTTTTTCTCTGTTGCTATAAGTTTTTGGTATTGTTGAAATCCAATCTGAACTTGAAAACTTACTGAAGTGAGTCACACACTGAAAGAGAGCTTCAGTTGGCTTTATCCAATGAGAATGTCCAAATGCAAAGCCCCTGTGATTTGCTGGAAGTTCAGTTTGATATTTATCACAACTGTGCTTACATAAGAACTCTATGTAGCCATTATTTATATTATCTTATAAGTGCTATTGTGGAACTGTGGCACACAATCTCATACTTCCAGTGTAGCAGTGCACGCAGGTGAATCTATAAAACTCTATGCTGGCGCATCAAATTAACCTTCCACCACGGTGCTCTAGTGAAGCATGTCTTGAATTTTTCAGTAATTCTTCAGTGCACTGGAGGAAAGCACTAACAACAGGAACTCTTCGGGAGACATGGAGATGTTCAGTTCCTGAAGGAAATAAATTCACTTCAGAGGGGCTTTCACAAAATGCAGATAAGCTGCTTTTGGCTTTTGTCCTTTTATCCTGTTGATCCTTTGTTCTGCTCTGCTTGCCTCCTGATTCTTTTTCCTAAAATCCTTGCCCCCACTCCTTTCAATTTTTAAATAAAATACACAATGAGATGACTAGAACAGCATACCAAGCATGTGGCTTTAAACATTGCAATAGCAGGGGTTGTGGCCATCAAGTAATCTAGCTGTCCTCTTGCTTGTTTCCCTTTCATTTGGATTTGTGTCATGTGACTAGGCTTATGCAGTGATTGGGAGTGACATATGTCACCGCCCTGTCATGGCAGTTAAATCCATGCTTCCTCACTCTCTGTTTTCTTCTACCATGGAATACCAATGACCATGAATGATGATGCTGAAAGATGGAAGAAGATTGCTTGACATACCCTGAATTTTAAGTAAGCAAAACTGAACCCAAATTAAACCAAATCAAATCCTAGACTCCCTTTGGTATGAACTCAACACGATACTTGGATTATAGTCTAGCTCATCGTGCCTCATCCAGAATCTATGGCAGACATGGATATGGCTGCCACAACAATCTAGTATGTATATGTTCCATGGACTAAATAGTTGAGAGAGGGAAATAAATAAGAAGTAGATACTAGTGGTTGGAACAATTGGCCACCCTTGAACTACAAATTTGATAAAATCAACAGTCCTTTGGGAAGCTGATCATGTTTGCACTGCGCTAGCTGTGGGTGGAAGGACCTCAAGAAGAGACAATAGTAGTTCTGGTTAGCTACCGTGTGTGTGTGTGTGTGTGTGTGTGTGTGTGTGTGTGTGTGTGTGTATGTGTGTGTGTGTGACTGATTTGGTTTCTGACAAAGGAGTTTGCAGAGTCAGAAAATCCATTGCTTCTATAACCTAGACAGGAATATTTTGTATCACAGAGGGAATAGAAGAGAGATAAAAGAAGATAAGGGGATGAGTAAGTTCAAAATACATTATATAAATGTATGGACTTTTTCATTCTTTAGGATAGAAAACTCAAATGTCCAATAAAATCTTGATGGATAAAGCAATTATGGGTAAAAAGCAAATCATAATGTTGAGCCTTCTCATTCAATTTTAAAAACTTCAGAAGGACTGCCATTGTCTTGAAAGAGAATGTGTTGGTTTTTATTGTGTATAATAAATCAGTACAAAGGCCGAGAACATGCTCATTGCTTTATTTAAATAAATTCATTTATTCTTTGAGAATTTCATACTTGTATATCATGCATTTTGGTTTCTTCTACCTCAAATGCCCTACCTTTGATTTTTCCTGGACTTTCCCCATCATGTCCTCCTTCTCCTCCCAACTTTATGTCCTTAAAAAAAATAACTCACTGAATCCAATCAATGCTGCCATGTATGAGTATGAATGTAGGACCACCCATTGGAATTTGGGTAACTTACTAGTGACAGCGTGGCTGAAGGACACTGACTCTCCTTACCCAGCAGATGTCAAATACCAATTACTCATGTGGGTCCTAGTGAGCCTCTGCTCTTTCATGCTGAAATTTTGACTGGCTTGGTCTTTTTATACCTTGTAAAGGCAACCACACCTGCTGTGAGCTCATGCGTGAAACGGTCTTTCCATGTCCAGAAGACACTCTTTCACATCAATTCTCTCCAATCTCTGCCTTGCAAAGTCTTCAGCCATTCTTCTGTCACGTGACCTGATTCTTAGGGTGAGAGCACTGCTCAGTTTCTGCCCTGTGGACAAGCTGTGATTCTATGTATTAACTGCTTTCCATGGCCAAACAAAGTTTCTCTGATGAGGGTTGAGAGCTGTACCAATCTATGGGTATAAAGATCAGTATTAAATCATTATTAAAACTATGTCTATTTAGCAAAACATTAGTAGGTTCTGCCCGAGGGCCAATGACCTCTCTAGCCACAGATATTTTGGCTAACTTCACAGTGCCAGATACAAGTTTCATGCTGTGGAGTGGGTCTTATACCTAATAGAGAGTGGTTGCTTATCTCTATAATATTCATGTTATTATTATACAAATGGGCATAGCTTGCCAGATTCGTCATTATTGTGGAGTTCACAGCTGAGTGTTGTAAAATGTTATTTTAACTAGGTAAAAATGTGTTGCATTTGTTTATGCTGCAGAATATTACTTTAACTGTGTAAAGGTGTATTACTTTTGTTTGTGCTACATTTGTTTAATGATATAAGAATGTATGTTTAATTATGTAAAGATGTGTTGCATTTATCTCACCTTGCCTGCCCTTAGTACCTGATTGGTCTAATAAAGAGCGTAAAGGCCAATAGCTAGGCAGGAAAAGGACAGGCAAGGATAGCAGGCAGAGAGAATAAATAGAAGGAGAAATCTAGGCTTAAAACAGAAAGAACAGGAGAGAAGGAAGAGAAAATGATACAGCTGGGTGAAGAAGCCAGGCAGCCTCCAGCCAGCCAGACACAGAGCTAGTGGAAGTGAGTTATACAGAGAGAAAAGGGGAAAAGCTACAAGTCAAAGGCAGATAAAGAGAAACAAGTCAAGTTAAAAGAGCTAGCCAGAAATGTGCCTAAGGTAGGCTGTAGCATTCAAAACTAATAATAAGTCTCTGTGCCATGATTTGGGAGTTGGTGCCCCCCCCCAAAACAACAACAACAACAACAACAACAACAAAAAGCCTGGTACAGCTGAGAAAGACTGTTGTTGACTTTTCTCTCACAGGAGCCTGTCTGGAACCTTCCATTCTATGAGAGCCAGCCACTAGAAAGGACTTTCCTAAGTCACTGCCGTCTTGATTTCTGTATGCCCTGAGCCCTAAGTGGGTGGTGTCCTCAGCAATCAGGTCTCACCCTCAAGTTCTGGTAGTCATTAAAAGCAATGGCAACAGTTTGTATTGTTTGGTTTCTTTTTGGGGGTGAGAGAGCTGATAAACAGCTAAAAGGGAAGTACTCCACTCCTGGTACTGAGCTGGTTTTGTTTAAAAATATATAGCATCTAGCAGAAGCATCACATCACAGACACACAGACACACAGACACACAGACACACACACACACACACACACACACACACACACACAGACACACACACATACATACACGCAGACACACACACAGTCATACACACACACACATACACACCCATGTATACACACACACAGTCATACACATACACACACACAGACACACAGACACACACACACACTGTTTTACACATGACTTTTTTCACTTCCCCCAATGCCAATTATCCTTTTCCCCAATCTGCCTTCTGCCCGGTCTTTCACCGCTACTTCATGTAAGTTACCTCACTCCCTGAATTATTCCTCCTTCCCTCTTCACCCCATGTGTGTTATACTACCCCAGCTCTTTACACGTCCCCTTCTTCCCATAGCCCCTTCAATATTGGATTTTACAGGTGCTTCAAGTTAAAAACACAAATCTAAAGATTCAAATCAGGGATCGACATGTCAGCGAGAACATGTAATGTTTATCTTTCAGGATCCGGGTTATTTACTCCGTGTGCTGTTTTTCCAGTTCCATCCATTTACCTGCAGATTTCCTTTTTCTTTCAGCTGAATACATTACATTGAGTACATCCACTGCATCCTCATTCCACATCCGTCACTTGATGGGTATCTGGGATGTTTCAATTTCCTACTGTTAACAGAACAGCAATAAATATGGACAAACAAGTATTTTTTTGTAGCAGGATGTAACATCTTCTGTGCATGTGCTCAGTAATGGTATAGCTGAGCCATATGGTAGATCTATTTCTAGCTTGTTGAGGACCTGGCACACTGATTTCTGCAGTGGCTATAGCAGTTTACTCTCCCAGTAACCGTGAATAAAGGTTTGCCTTTCTTTATATCCATATCAGCATTTGATTTCTTGATTTTAGCCTTTCTGCTTGGAGAAAGGTGGATTCTCAAATGCATTTCACTGATGACTAAGGATGCTGAACATTTAAAAAAATATTTCTTTGTCATTTGTGTTTTTTTCTTTTAAAAGTTATCTGTTTAGTTCCATAGGCCATTTTTAAATTGGGTTGTTTTTTTGTTTTGTTTCTTATATATTCTAGATACCAAGCCTTTCTTTTCCCCATTCTGTGGGCTGCCTCTTCAATATTGATGGTTCCTTTACCACACAAAAGGTTTTTAGTTTTATAAGACTCCATTTGTTGGCTGTCAGGGTTATTTCCTGTACTATCAGAGTGCTGTTTAGAAAGTCTTTACTTTTAATTTGAAATGTGCCCCCTGTGTTTCCTTTTGTCAGCTTAGGAGAGTAGAAATTATGCTGAGGTCATTGACCTGTTTGGAGTTTGGTTTTGTGCACGATGGGGGGAAGGATCTGGTTTTCTCCTCTACACATAGCCATCCCGCCTACCAGCACCATTTGGTGAAGACACAGTCTTTTCTCTGTATTCTTTTTGTCAAAAATCAAGTGGTTATAGGAGCATATACTTATAGCTGAGCCCACTATTATATTCCATTGATTAGTGTGTCTATTATTATGCCAGAACCATGCTGTTTTTATTATTATGGCCCTGTAGTATAACTTGAAATCAGGAATGATGATACTCTGAGTTGTGTTTTATTGTTCAGGATATTTCCTTTTGGCTATCCATTAGCAATATGCATTGCTTGATAAACTATATCTTACTTAATCTATGACAAACATTTTTTCCCACAGATACTGTGTCTCAGGATTTCAGGAATGGCTTAGTTGGAACATTTGATCAATGTCTCATGATGCTGTAGTCTGAGGATCAGGCAAGGCTCTGGTCTCATCTGATGCGTTCTCTTCTGGGCATCTATAGCTGTGGAGACTTCATGGCCTCGCATCAGTTGTCCTTGGAGCCTCTTCATTCCTCAGGGCCCCCAGTAGAGAAATTTTTAGTTAGTTCAGTCCTGCCAGAGTAATCTCCTTGTTTATTAGCTGAGTGAGTCCATAGTTGTAATTACAAAAATTACATCACTTTTCCATGTACTACAAGTAAATCTTAAGGGTGACAGCAATATATTCAGGAATTCTACTCACCATATAGGAGAGGCTATGGTTCAGGACAGATATAGCAGGATAGTTATTTGGGAGCTATTTTAGAGTTCTATCATAGACAAGAATTTTGGGGGAGAAAGATGAAGTTAGAGTGATGACAAGGTAGATAAGATGAGATTTTCTAGTAGTAGAAATTAAGTAAATCAGAGAGCATTTGGATCTAAAAAAAGTCAAGCATACATAACTGGAAACAAAACAATCACAAACCTGATCTATTTGTAGAGGAGGTGAGTTTCCAATAGAATCAGAAACATTCAGACCAGTGGCTGCCATGTATCCCAGTTGGTATAAGCTAAGTTGTGTTTGCTTCCTTCCAATTTCATAAAAGGTAATCCTTTTACCTTAGAAATTGGCAGTATTTGGAGATGACTGGTTAAGAGGTAATTAAGTTAAATTCAGCTATAACTGGTTCCCTTTTAAGAAGACAAAGATTTGGACACATAAACACCAGGAAGGATACACAGAAAGCTGGGAAGGCAGCAGGAGGTGGTGCTAGCCAGAAAGGGAGCTCCCACTCAGGGACTAAGTCATCAAACACCTTGGTGTCCAACTGTAGTCTCCAGGACTTTGAGAAATAAATTTCTGCTGTCTAAGGCCCTCTTATGGTCTGTGGTGTTTTGTGGTCAAGCCTAGAAAACTGAGCTATCACTCTTCTATGTTTTGACTGTTTCTCATTTCTGTTCTTGTGTGAGATGGGGACAGGGATGGGACTTGGATGTGAAAGTTTTTTCATTTGGTGTGTATTAAGACAGAAGGCGAGAAATGTCCTACCAGACAAAGATGCTCCTGGAGTGGAAGTGGAAGGTGATGAGGAAACAATAACTCCCTGGAGAGGCATTGACTGCACTCTGGGTATGATAAGAAAAAATGTAAAGCAAAGGAAAACCAGACTGCAACCCACAGTTCCAGGGAGGCTAGCTAGTAACGAGGACCCTAGGAAAGATGCAAGGATCGCCCAGCAATGGAGAAGTGGATGAGATCTACATGAGCAAACTGGTGGTGAAGGCGGGTAATGGAGGACAAGGGACAGGAGAATGAGAGCCTAGGGAAGAGGGAGGTTCAAGCTGGAATGGGAAGAGAATGGGAGAACAAGGAAAGAGATACCATGATAAATAAAGGCACCATGGAGTAGGGAGAAGCAGAGTGCTAGGGAGGTCCCCGGGAACCCACAAAGATGACTCCACCATAGACTACTGGCAAAGGTCGAGAGGGTGCCTGAGTTGGCCTACTCTGGTGATCGGATGGCTGAATACCCTAAGTATCATCATAGAACTCTCATTCAGTGACTGATGGAAGCAGATGCAGAGATCCACAGCTGGGTCCCTGGTAGGGCTCCAGGAGTCCAATCGACGAGAGAGAGAGAGAGAGAGAGAGAGAGAGAGAGAGAGAGAGAGAGAGAGAGAGAGAGAGAGAGAGAGACGGGGGGAGGGATTCTATGAGTTGGAAAAAGTACAGAGACAACTAGACAAACTAGTGGAGACACATAAACTGTGGACCAATAGCTGAGGAGCTCCAATGGTACTGGACTAGACCCTCTGGATAAGCAAGACAGTTAGCTTGAACTATTTAGGAGGCCCCCAGGCAGTAGGGATGAGGCCTGGGACCTGTCCTTAGTGCATGAGCTGGCTTTTTGGAGCCTAGTGCCTATGGTGGGACACTTTGTGGAGCCTTGGTGCAGGGAGGAGGGGCTTGGACCTGCCTCAGCTGAGTCTACCAGGCTCTGCTGACTCCCCATGGGAGACCTTACCTTGGAGGAGGTGGAAATGGGGGCTGGGTTGGGGGGCGGGGAAGCTCGGGGTGGGAGGAGGGAGGACAGGGGAATCTGTGGTTGGTATGTAAAATGAATAGAAAAATCTCTTAAATAAATAAATAAATATAAATAAATAAATAAAAATGGTAACAAAACCCTTCTGGTTTGCTCTAGTGGCAATAAAACTCTAAATTCCAATGTGCTTCTTTAGATTTCCTAACCAAAGGGTTTTATTTTTTTTCCCCCAGAAAGGGTTTTTGTTTTTTTTTCTTTCCTTGTTCGTTTGTTTGTTTGTTTGTTTGTTTGTTTTTGTCCCCAGGTATCACTGTCCTTCTCTACAGGAGAGGTTTGGACATGGCTGCTGTTGCTGGGGGCTGGTGGTACAGTGCAGCCGGGAACACTGATCACTGAACAAGGGTGTCCATCTGAGAAGAGATGACGCTGTTCATGTAGAGCAGAAACTCACATAGCCACTTTGTTTTCCACCCAGGGGTTTAATCTATGAAAGGTCCATGGCGAAGAAAGGCTCCCGGTAGGAGAGTGGCTTGAACTGTATTAGTCTGTTTCACTGGTGTGGGGAAGAGCGCTCATTGGCAGAATGGGTAGCAGAATGGGAGAGAGTGGTCTCTATGCACACACATGCGCACCCTCATGTACACACACTTCATATAATCAGAAAAGTGGCCACTATATGCCAGACCACCCACTCTGCAGTTCATAGATTTCGTCAAGGCAAGAGGTAAAGCCAAGAGAGGAAAGGGAAACCAGTGGAGCGGTGACTGGGGAATCTCCACACACACAATTTAAGGAAGCTCATTCATCTTGATATTCTGTTGAGGCTTTTAATCAGTATGTAAAGACCAATTATAGTAAATTTTATACAAAATGTTATCAAATTTGAGGGTTGGAGAGTTGGCCCAGTTGATAAAGATCCTTGCTGCCAAGCCTGACCACTGAATTTGATTCTGAGGACCCACATAATGTAGGAAAGCGCTGACTCTTGAAAGTTGTTCTCTGACCTCCATACATGTGTTATAGCAAGTGCATGCCTGTGTGCATATGAACATGTGTGCACACATGCACACCCACACACATAATACAGAATTTTTAAAAATCGAAACAAGGTCTTAGGTGTATCTCAGACAGAGTGCTTGCCAAGCATGCTCAAGGCCCTAGATTTAATGTCTAGTATCTAAAAAAAAGCAGAAAAAAGAGAGAGAAAGAAAAAGAAATAAAAGACATAATATCAAGGAGAAAAGAAAGAAACCTGATTCAGGACCCCAAACCTGACTACAGATGCAATTTAATCAAAAGACGGCTGCCACAAAGAAGGGAGGAGAGAGCATCTGCAATGACCGTTTACTGTTGTTACCTTGATAGACACCATTTTTGTTAAAACTTGTAAAGTAGTTTTTGTTTTATTTTTCATTTAAACCAAGTGTCTGCCGACCAGACCCTGTGAACCAAATCAGGCCCACCACCTGTTTTGTTAAAGTTTTATTGACTAAGGTATGCCCATACTATTACTTCTTTTTTTTTATATGATGGCAGTGTTGCCCCATTGCTACAGGTACATATAACCCTTTACAGTATCACTATATGGCCCTTTATAGAAAGACTTTGCTGATCCCTGGTTTAAAGGATAAACCTGTATATGAGAGAAAATTGAATTTGCTCAACTGGTAAGGCAAACCATGCCAGATCCTTTCCTCTTGGCCTAAGTACTAAGTGTGAAGAAAAAACAGACTTTTTTCTATTGTCTCCTCCCATTTTACTGTTTGGTTATTATATACACACCCAATGTAGTCAGTTCTATACTACACAATTATACACTTCTTCCTCACCATGCATAAAATGTCCACAAATCTGCAGAGAAATCCATCCTCATAGGAAGGCCCAGTGTTCTGACATCTGTAGATAATCATGACATAAATTCTGGATTCTCTTTCAGAATTTCAAGAGAAATCATGGCTTTCAACACTTGATTTTGAAATGGTCCACTGTTATAATGAAAATCTGCTCATGAACATGAACTTTCCTCTTTCAGTTGACTTGAATGAAGATGAACAAATATAGGATGCTGTTCACCATGAAATTGGGAAGTAATGAAATCCACTTGGATGCCTTGCTTGAAATTTTCTTCCTAGACATTCGCCTTGTGGTGTGGTCTGCTGGATAGATCATGCCTCGTACACTCTCTTGGATATTTAATGATAAATAATGGTAAGAGGCATTCAAGCACTTGATTTGATAGCTACTGTAAGTGGGAAGGTTAGAAAAACAGATTCAGGGGCTTTCTTCAAGTTATCAAAAAGCTGTGAAGTGCCCTTGAAACACTGAGGATTTTAATTGTTCCTGATGCCTATCTGAAGTGATCCTGTGAATTGGATATTTTTCTTTCTCTTGCAAGTAACAATTTGAAAAAAAAATACACTTATAGGGAGAAACTTGGGCATTGTGAGAAGTGCTACATTCTACTTTATGAGCCCTGAAGTAATGGATCTCAAAGATGTGTATGTAGGAGGCTGCTACCAACTGTGAAGACATTCTCTACTGGTTGACTCTGAACTGAAGTATCATTTCCCCTCTCATCCTGGCACCTGGATAATATTAAATTGGACCCTTTGATTTGATTGATACATCTTGCCAGCAGGACATTTAGACATTTATGTCATAAAACCAAAATGAAATATTTTATATCATTGAACACAGCCCTGCAAAGTACAGTAGTTAAAAGCAAATGAAGTTAGCATCAATTTTCCAGTTATTGAAAAAGCACACATACAGACTCACACGTGCATGCACACACATAAGCTCACCACAGAAATGCACCTTCCTTGTTTTGGAATGACATTTAGTAAAATCATAAAGTTTACCTAAGGAAGCAGAGGTGGCAGCATTAGATACAATAAACAGGGACCTACTTATGTATGCAAAACAGGCACTCACAGGTGCAAGAAAGGTAATTGCTGGTGCAAAATGTGCCATTACCTGTTTTACATGCACAACTGCCTGATTGTAAGGGCAGCTAGCTGGTTTTGTCTCCCTGTGCATAATTTTTATGCACAAATTAGTTGCTTTGAGAAATTTGGCACCATGTTTCTCTATCCATGAACCCAAGATATATTTATTACATACAGAAAATAGAAGCTTTCAACTCAGTCAGTAAAATGCACTTTCTTCTGTTTTTACTCCATAAAATCTGAAAGATAAGAAACCCCTTCTGAAATTGTTTTCCTCCCTTGATGCATGGTGGGCTTTTTTATTCTTATTCTTTTGTATATTGTGCTTCATTAGTGCTCTAAAATCTGCTGAAGCCAGTCTACAACTTGCCGATTAGTTCAGCTGAAGACACATCACAGCAGTTGCATTATGCACTGTCCTGGGAACAATTAAGACATGCCATCCCCACAAAGCAGTTTTTAAGTGGGGAAAACATATTTAATGGTAGAGTTTGTGGCACCCAGAATAGAAATGTGATGAAAACTCTAGGGAATATGTACTTACCCTAACACTAAAGAGGTTCCCTGTAATTCACACATGTACTCCTGGGATATGGCATCCAATGCAGACATCCTAAGTGTTGCTAATGAAGTGTTTATCATCTATGGCAGCCTAAGCAGAAGAGTGTAATATGTGGCTAGCTAAAGAGCACCATTAACAACAGCAATAATGCAAATTTAATACATGCATAATTATTGACTTTTAGAAAATAAACCTTATGAATAATATTCATATCTAGGGCAAGGAACTAAACCACCTTGGGAATCTGGCATCAGCAGCTTGGTTATTAGATGGGCATATGCAGTTTACACAGTCAATCTAGCAGCATGTGATCAATAGAGACAAATGTGTCACAGAGGTGACTGAACATATACTCTTATAATACATACAAAGACCAGATTCAGCATCCCCTTTCCTTTCTTAAAATGATACATACATGTTTCTAAAGCAAGAGTGTTTTTTAATTATTTCTTTTTCATGTGCTCATGGTGGGCCAAATTCAAACACAGTATGTGTCCAATTTGAGGATCCAGTTCTCAATATGATATAAAATGTGAAAAATATTGAGTAGGGTCAATGCAGAATTTATAAGTCACTCTTAATATATTTTCTAAAATTGGGAGCACACCTGATCTAAGGACTCTGAGAACTTCTTTAGATCAAGTCTTCTTGGTGCTTTGTATAGAGGCCCTATTTCTTATGACCCAAAAGAGTCATTTCAATGATGAGATTTCTCAGAAAGGAATGAGTCTGAGGATTCTCTAGTTTTGATTTAAATCTAGGTTTCTATTCCAAGAGTCATTTTTGTGGGGATCAGAAGTAGTGTCCTAGCTCTCAGGGGGCATTTGAATCCAAATGTTACAGTCTTATTCTCCCTTAAGATCTGTAACAATAAACTGTGTAAAGTGTTATAGATGACCATTTGTTCAGTAACATTTATTTGGCTATCTTTTTAAAGAGCAGAATGCAAATGAACTCTAAGATGTAAATTCAATTGCTTTGTGATGTAGTTTTATTAATTATATTTTGCTTTATCATCTCAGTTGAAAGCAGAAATTGGGTTTTGTTTTTCAGTCCAAATAACTAATAAAGATACTTAATGCTTTTTCTAAGGGTTACTATGTGAATGGATGCATGTAGGATCATATGGGAGGGAAAAGGGAAGGAGAACGACTATAGAAAGTTTTAGATATCCCCCCCCCATTTTGTCTGAGAAGACCCGCAGAATGGGCAATTCTCTTCTAAATATACCATACAGTGGTAAATTATATCTCAACTTGATAGGGCCATCGAGTATCAGACATTACTTCTGGATGTGTTTATAAGGTGTTTATGGATAAGGTTAAAATTTGAACTGGTGGACTTGGTAAAACAGATGCTCATCAACACTATCTATTGTTAATTGGGGACCTACAAAACAAAAAGTGGAGGAAATAAGACTCAGACTCACATCTTCACTGCCTGCCTACCTGAGCTGGGGCATCAATCTTCTCCTGCTCCTGGAGTGTGAGCTCCCTGGTTTTCAGGCCTCCAGATGTAGACTGGAATTCTATCATATCCTTTCCTGGATCTCTACTACACATGTAGTATATTATGGCCTCTGTGCCTCTGTAATCCTATGGGCTAGTTCCCTGTAGTGAATATTATCTATCTGTCATCTATCATCTACCATCTCTCTGTGGCCTTTCATTTTGTTTATTAAGACTCTTGACTGACACAGTTATATTCTCATTTTTAATTGTACACTCATTTATTTTTAAACATAAACTTTTGTTAATTCTTTGGGATTTTCATATCATGCATCCCAATCCCAGTTATTTCCCCCTCCCTCCATATCTGTCCTTCACCCTTTAGTGCCCCCCATCATAGGAAAACTAAAAAAGATATAATAAAAAATAAAAAATGAAATAAAATTTAAAAAATAAAAAATGCAAATAATAATATTATTTTTAAAAATAAATAAAAATTAGAAACAAAACAAAAGAGCAAACAACAGAAAAACCCACTTCAGTCCTCTGTCTTTCCTGCCTCTCCATCATCCTCACTCATCTTAGTGACAATGGCAGCTGCTGGGTATCATGAAGTACACCATTTTGTCCAAACAGCTTTACTTGCAAATGTTCATTGTGTGATGTGTTGGTCAGGTTCAAGGCCTCTGGCTTCTGCTACATCATCAATATTGGACTCTCACTAAAACTTTTCTCTGATAACCTGCTGTTGCCCAGAGTCATGGAGATCCTGTGGCTATGGTTCTTCAGGACCAGTCCCTTCATGCACTCCTGCAGATCACAGATGGGGTAGATGTTGGGAAGTGCCTACTGAAAGCCTGGGATGTGTGTGTGGGTGGTAGCTGAGTTGGTCAGTCTGGGCCACTGGGATCACCCTCCTTAGGTGAGGGGCAGAGCCAGCTCTCCATGCACATGTTGAGTGTCGAGGCCAGCTTTCCCATGTTGGGGGACAGCTTTCTTATTAGGGAATGGGGCCAGCTTTTCTGTGCCATGGTCATCCAGGTCCAATATCCCTGGGCCAGTGAGAGCTCAGCAAGGCCTTTATATTTCAATGGTTCAACACATGGTTCACATGGGCCCCGTGATAACATGGGCAGTGGACATCAACACAGACCCCCAACTGTAACTGGACCATGGACCCACACATGACCCTTGGCAGCAGCTCAGAACTGGGAGTCACCATGGCCTTGGGTGGCAAGAAGGCCTCTCACCTCAACCCACTTTTTACCACCTTTGCCTCTTCAGATCTGCCTGTCTCCACAGGACAGGAACCATTTTACCACCTTTCTTTCTCCCTTCCCCTCCAAATATTTGCTCATCATAATGGTGCTTGATCATAATGTCATCCTAATGGAGCTTACAGGCTTGAGGTTTCTTCTCCCCACTTAGGGCAAACGGCTTTGGTTGGGTGTGGGTGTGTGTGTCCATCTCTGCCCACTCAGTTCTAATGGTGTCAACCATATTCTTGCTGGTACAAAACATCTAAATGAGATGATTTGTATTTTAAAAATAGTATTTAAAATATAACACTTTATTTTCAGTACAAAGGATTCAATGAGATCTGTACTGATTAATGAAACCACATGTCAAAAAAGTTTTGGAGACAGAAAAAAAGCAAAAGAAAACAAATCCAAAATCCCAAGAACTTTTCAAGAGCCGATAAGAGATTGATATGCCTTGAAAATCCAAATTAATTATTTCAAACTGTTCTGATATTCTTAAGGTATTTAAGGATAAATTATTAATTTCATAAAGTTTAAGTAGAAAAATATGCCATCAATACAAACAGTTAAAAGACAATAATACATACAATATTTCTGAAAGTTATACATGCTTTTCTTAAATATGCATTTTCTCTTACATAATTTTACTCTTTTCAGTGAACCTCTTTAATCTTTCTAGCACTATATGATGTTTAAATTAAAATTTCAGTAGGTATATATAAGATAATGAGTTTATGTAAGCCATTTGCATATTAATCCTCCACCTCCATCTTTTGCTCCCTTCCTCTCCCTAAATGGTCTGTCTGTTGCTTTAATGTCAGATATGCACATGACATACATATTTAAAGTTAAGTGCTACATATAAGGGACATCATGTGATATTTACCCTTTCTCTTTTCCGCTATCCTTTATTGTTTCTGTCCCTTTAGGTCCTTTCCTACCATACTCTGTATATGTGTGTGTGTGTGTGTGTGTGTGTGTGTGTGTGTGTGTGTGTGTGTGTGTGTGTATGCACATAGATGTGTTTGTGTGTGTGTGTGTGTAATTTAGTTGTACTACATGACTATGAAAAAATGGAGAAGGCAAATATTCTTTTTTTTCCCTCTGTGTATCTCTGACTGTCCATATTCTTTTTTTTCCCTCTGTGTATCTCTGACTGTCCTGGAACTCTTTTTGTAGACCAGACTGGCCTCGGACTCACAGAGATCCACCTGTCTCTGCCTCCCGAGTGCTGGGATTAAAGGTGTGTGCCACCAAAACTGGCTGGCAAATATTCCTTATGGAGCCCTAGTTTCTGGGTTTCTCTTGGAATCACGAACATCCTATGTGCAACCTTTATATAAGGCACATGCCTGATATGGAGAGCCTTGAGTCTGCTTTGTTACTTTAAGCAGCCAAAGTACTATCAGGGGGCGCGGAGGCTGGGGGATGGGAGGAGGAAGAAAGGGGAATCTGTGGTTGGTATGTAAAATGAACTAAAAAATTTCTTAATTAAAAAATGTACTGTCATTGAAGGAAAAATGGAACTGGAACTCTTTACAAAACAAGAATTGGTTTTTGAGGGAATAGATGTATGCTGCATATAAAAATCACACCTATACTGGCAAATACAGTGACAGAACTTAGGTCTGGAAATATTTCATGGAAAATGAGCACTTGAGAATGTGGCACAAGATAGAGACTTAAGTGAAGAAACGCTGTTTTGAAAATATTGATTATGATTCAATAAAGCTAAGAAAATTGGCTCCAAATGTATAGATGCTGTTAAGTTGCATACGGCTAGCTCCTGTTCATCCCTGTT
Organism: Peromyscus maniculatus bairdii; assembly: GCF_049852395.1. Taxonomy (NCBI): domain Eukaryota; kingdom Metazoa; phylum Chordata; class Mammalia; order Rodentia; family Cricetidae; genus Peromyscus; species Peromyscus maniculatus. The sequence continues at coordinate 28,915,482 of NC_134861.1, forward strand.
CTGCTTTTCACCTCTGCTCTGACTTCCAGGGTAGCTGTGGGCTTCATGGCATCTGCTTTCTGGTTTTCATCACATGTCTGCAGTGTCTATTCATGTCTTATATATTACTGCATCTTGGTGTGAGGAATTCTTTTCGGTGAGTAAAGTTCTTGTGGTCAGCAAGTGATCTCAGAAGGAGCTGGAAGTAGTTTCTTCTTTCAAAGTGTCATGAGCATTTAAAAGGTAGAAGAAAGAACAACGATTAGTTCAGGTTCCCATTGCTGTGATAAAATACCATAACCAAAGTAACTTGGGGAAGAAAGGATGGGGAAGTCAGGGCAGGAACTCAAGTGAGGAACCTGGAAGCAGGAACTGAAAGACTGTGGAGAAAGACTGCTCACTGGCTTGTTCCTCATGGTTTGTTCAGCCTGCTTTCTTCTACACCCCAGCACCACCTGCCCATGGCTGGCACTGCCCACATTAAGTTGGGCTCTCTCACATCAATTATCAATTAAGAAAATGTTCCATAGGCTTGCCCATGGGCCAATCTAGTGGGGCCATTTTCTTAATTTAGATTTCCTCTCCCAAATGACTTCAGCTTGTGTCAAGTTGACATAAAACTAGCCAGACAAGGGGTCTATTAGAAATGAGCTTAGAGATGCTCATCTCCATGAATATCCACATGCACCCTTTCATTGTGCCTCTCTTCACTAGGTGCCCTTCACTTGGGCATGGCACATGATGACTTAACAGAGATAAGTTCCTCCAGAGGGGCATTTTGTGGCTACTATATGGGGATAATTGAAAGGAAAACAGCAAAAAACAAGAGAAGAAATAGTAAAGGTTAATATTCAGAGAAAGTATGAATGAAGTGTTACTGCAATTAGGATCAACAATCTATTAAATGGTACCTTATATTCTGGAAAAACCAACACAGATTTACTCACACCATATTTATCAACTTATTCTTGAGCAAGAATTATTGTCTTTCATTCTGTATAATTTCTTCCATATGCTTACATTTTTCCACTATATTTTAGGTTTTTTGGAGATTACAAAGTTAGTTTCTCACTGATTCTTTTCCTAGTATATACTTTTGAATCCTAGGAAAAAATGTAAAAACAATATTGATGTATGTTATCAGCAAACATTATTTAGCATTTTCATGGAGAAGGTACTGTATGCTACAGTTTATTTGAAGAAAGGAAAATAATCACCTTTAAAGAGTTTGAAAGAATAGCTGAGTCAGCATTTATATGTTAAAGAGAGAGAAGCAATAATTGGAGAGAAAGCCCCAAATAAAGGTCAAAGTATGGCTGTGATCAACACCTCTTCTGTGCTCCTGCAGGAGGAAGCCTGAGTCACCCATGCTTCTGCGAGGACCTCTGCTTGGGATGCGAAACCAGGGGATCTCTTCACATCTTGGCTTTCTAAGTTTCAATCTTTGGTTCAGGGATAGACAGATTTATGTAGATAATTGCCATCTGAATTAATAAAGCATTTGAAATAACACCAAGTAGAAGGCAATTGCAGAAAGCATCTTCTTTATGAAAATTGTTGATGTGAAGAAACAAAAACATAGCTCACATTCTTAGCATCGAGGAAATATGCTGTTTTTTGTTTTGTTTGTTTTTCGGAAGGAAGGGATGGAGGGAGGAAGAGAGGGAGGGAGGAAGGAAGGAAAGTGAGTGGTTCTGACAGTGATGCTGAACATTTTTCTTACTGTAGTTTTGGATCCCACACAATGTGAAGCCACTGGACAGAAAAAGTAGAGTCTTGAGTCCTAAAGGGATGGCAGGAGTGTTTGCAACTGTTTTATGATTCAGAGCTTCCAAAGCCTATGTTCCTTCCTCCTGTTTCTGCACTGGGCTGGGCTTCTTTTGTTAACCCAGAAGCCACCTCTACCTGAGCTTGCTGAAGCGCCAGTCACCTGTGCCTGCCAGGGTTATAGAGGGTTACAGTGGAATTGTGACTGCCTGGGAAAACTAGAAACCAAGAATCCTTTGGGGATGGGTAGATGCTTTAACTTGAACAGTTATAGAAAGAGCAGAGTGGATGCAGCAGTCACTAGTCAGTATGGCCTAAATTCTGGTAGCTACAGCTTCTCTTTCTCTTCCTCTCTCCCTCCCCACTTACCTTCCTCCCTTCCTTTCTCGCCCCCACCCACTGAGCATCAAACCTGAGGCTGTCAAGTTTTATAAACAATTATTCTGTGCTTAATATTAACCATTCATCCACTCATCATTTGTCTAGTCAGCATTTAATGACTCATATCAAGGTATAAAGATGAGAAAGCAAGAACAATAAAAATTAAAAATACATCATGTGCTGCAGTATAAATTAATAAGTGTGATAGGAATAAAAATAAGACAATCTATAACTTTGCCACAGGGAAGATTTGGGAATGTTTCACAGAGTGTGTCATCTTTGAACTTGATCTTAAAAGATGCACAATTCAAGGAAGAGGAGAAAGGGCATTTTAGAAGGCAAGGAGTGAACACTGAATTATTTATTTTTGCATACAGGAATACATACTTCTGTATTGCTTATTAATTGTGTAACTTAGTAGGTCTTGGTAAGAAAAAGTGAACATATTTTTTTTACACATTAATGTTCCAAAACTTATCTCTGTTTATTGTATTATATGCCAGAAAAATCAGGCAATGAGGCTCAACAGAAACTTTATTTAAAAAAAATCAAAAAACAACACACAGACACAGACACAGACACAGACACACACACACACACACAGACACACACACACACACACACACACACACACACACACACATAGGAGAAACAGATAAAAAATGAAGCATATATGGATAATTAAGGGTGTATTTCTGTGCTTGGCTAAATTTTATATTTGGAAACATATTTATCAATTAATTAATAGATGGCCTTAAATGGGAACTCAGCAAATATTGAATGAAGTGATAGCAATTGCCCATATTAATAAAAGTGAAGGGAATTTTATAATGAATGGGTGGAACAGTAATGTTCTACCTCAACCTCACATGGGTTTCAATTTCAACCACTCCTTTGTTGGAATTTGGGAGTCCAGAAAAGTTTCTGTGCAACCTGGAGCAAACACCAGCAATCACAAATATGCTAATTAACACACTATAGATGGTAACAGAATGTTTCATTTTATCTTTCACATCTCTAAGGAAGAAAGCATGATGCCAAGAGCTACCTGGATTGATCCCAGCCTCCAATTCTCCCCCTGAGAGAAAGTAAAAGCATCTTGAGCATCCATTTTACCCAGCTGTATGGATGCTGCCCCCAAGCCCATGCTCTTTTGCTTGGCCTTGATTACTGACGGGCCAGTGCTGCTGAGGTGTGAGAATAGGCTAAGCACTTGGGTTTTGGATGATTGTAATTCCAGGTGCTGATGTCTAGTCTTGTCTTTGATGGGTGGGTTTTTTGTCATTTGGTGTCTCTTGCCTTCTCTGGTTCTCAGAAGGATGCAGTGACTGTATGCTGCCTGGTGGGCAATTTTTCTGAGATTCTGCTAGGTGAAGGCACTGTGATTTATAGTAAAATGTGTTTTTAGGTATTGGGGACTGACACAGGAATAAGTATGAGCTGGGGTATGGTTAAGGGAGTCCACAGAAGGGAAGAAAGCAGGGTGTTTCACCCAGATCAGCCTAGTCCCCTGGGAATGAGGGCAGAAAGTAAGGAGAGGCCTACTAGGCAATCTGCTACAGACCTGGGGATCAGACTGGGAAATGAATTTAGAAGAGGAGGGGAAATGAAGAATCGAAGCTTGCTCACTTGGTTCACTGGCCTACTCTCTTCTCTGGTAGGTCTGGCTGGTGGGTTCCCAGGGAATGCCTGCTGGAGTTGGGCCTGGGATAACCGCATAAGTGGGGAGAAGGTTGGTGGCCAAGGTCTGCATGACCCACTGGAGTCGGGGATAGACAGGAAGAGAAGGCCATGTCAGAGTGTGGGGGAATGAGATGTGCAGGGTTGGATACAGAGGAGAGGAGAAAGAAGTGAAGATCTGCAGTTAGCCTATCTGCTTCCTTGGTCTGAGTCTTGTATTTGTTTTCAACAGGCCACTGAACTACTCTGACGAATTAGAAATGGATAAAAAGAAATATTTAAACTGGGCAGGAAGAATAAGATTGTCTCTGTAGACAGTATGACATTTTAAACATAAAAATTGAGTGCTTTTACAAAAATATGTTAGCTTTAATAAATTCAATAAAATTACAAGATACAACATACAAAAAACTAGCTTCACAATCCCATTTAAAGGACTTCCAAAACACTCATCAAATTTAGCTAAAGAGGTGAATAATTTTTATATTGAAGACTAAAGAGTAGTGATGAAAGAAATTAAGATATAAGTAAGAAATTATGGATATAAGTAAGTGGCAAGATATCTACTGGTCATGGATTAACAGAATGTCAAAATGTCATTACTATTTAAAGCAATCTATAGCTTTAATTTAATCTCTATTACAATTTAATGACACTTTTCACAGGATAGGAATGACAGCCCTAAAATTTGTAGACTCAGAAAATATCTTGGGTAGGTAAACAATCTTAATAAGAGTGAAGCAGTAGATAGAATACTCTTGTGTTGTCTTACAAATAGTTAGTAGTCAAAATAGTATGGCAGGACCATAAAACATACGTATGTATACATGCATAAATATATCTGTTCCGCTGTGTGTGTGTGTGTGTGTGTGTGTGTGTGTGTGTACTGAATAGAAGCACCAGACATGAACTTATCCACACATATCCAATCAATTGCCAACAATTAACAAAGGGGAGAACTTATTCTCTTCAACAAATTCCATGAGAATATTGGACAACACATACGCACAACTTGAAATCAAATTTCCATATTACATGTTACAAAAGTCAATGTAAACACCAGATGTGAAGCCATACAGTTCCTCCATTAAACAGGAGAAAAATTTGTGACGTGGCTCTTGGCCATGAAGCATAGGAGGGAAACAGGACAAAAGCATTTCTGTACAGAAAGGGAACAGCAAAATGCAAAGGCCAACTACAGGAGATGTTCACAAGTCAGCAAGCTGAGTGATTTATGCCAAATGTATAAGGAACACATAACACTCAATAAGAAAAAATCCACATAATTTATACTAAATGAATAAGGGATCTCAAGTAGACATTCTTCTCAAGAAGACACACCAGTGGTTTGTAAGTCTAGAAAATGGACTCAACCTAAGTAAGGAAAACGGAAATCAAAGCCTTGCTAGAACAGCCATTATCAAAAAGCTGAAAAAATAAATATTAAGATAAAGAGAAAGGAAGCTCATTATTGGTGAGTATGATGGACTTTAAAAATTAAAAATGGTTGTCTGGGCATGGTGGTGCTCATCTTTAATCCTAGCCCTCAGGAGGCAGATCTCTATGAGCTTGAGGCCAGCCTAGTCTACCAAGTGAGTTCCAGGACAGCCAGAGCTACATAGTGAGACTCTGTCTCAAAAAATAATTAAAAATGGTGTTATCATATGATTGGTAATACCAATTATATGTGTGCAAAGAAATAAAAACATTATCTTGTAGGGATAACTATACTTCCATATTCTTTGCAGTATTATTCATATTGGCTGTGATCTGGAAATTTGACACAGTCATTGGATGAATGGATAAAGATGTGGATGATGTAGAAAATATAGTAATAATATCCAGTCTTAGAAAAGAAGGAAATCTTGCCATGGATGAACTTGGAGGACAGTAATGAACTAAGCCAGACACAGGATACTGAATAGTATCATATATGTGTGGTCCATAAAATTATCTAATGGTAGAAACACAGAGCATAGTGTGACTACCAGAAATAGATGGGGTAATGTTGAGTAAAGGCTGTAGACTTCAATGCTAAGATGAAGAAATTCTGGAGTCCTAATTTGTAGCATGGTAATTAGGTAACAATGTGTTATATACTTGAAATTTGTTAAAGGAGTAGATTTTATTTTCAACACACCACATCAAGTACCTATGTGATAGCTATGACAATTATTTTTTATGATAATTATTTTACAATGTGTGTATCAAGACATCACTTTGTATATCTTAAATATATGCAATTTTGTCAATTACATATCAACAATTCTGGAAGGATGATGATGATAGCCATGGTGATGATGATATTGTTCTCATACACAGTAGTGTTTGATAGCCTCTATCTTGCTTTCTTTTAAAACTATTTTTAATTTAAAGAAGATGATACAATTCTTGATGGGTCAGCTGTCCTTATAAGAGGGAATTGTTGGGCTGTTTTTAAGAATCCACATCCACTCAACTGATATAAATCCACTTAGACACAAGTAGCCTTAGGAAAATCCAAAGTTTGAGCTAATTGGGTTGTATTGTATATAAGATATTCAGATGAGGTATTGAAAACAAGACTTCAGAGTTTACCAAGGATACTAAAACTGGAGGCTGAACAAATAATGAGGAATGAAACAATCAGACTCAAAAGGATTTGGATTGTATAAGTAATTGGATCAGCAGATGGCAAACGCAGTTTGGTACAGGAAAATGTAAAATAGACTCGAAGCAAAAGAAACAAACTAGAGAATGTGTGCTAAATGGAACAATCATCCAGAATGCTGACCAGGAAATGAAAGGGAGGGGCCGTCATAAACAGAAATCACAGCAGCTCTTTGCTTGTGGCCAATTCTGTTGTTTTACAGTCCTATCAGAGAGGATGCACATGCGTGTTATCTGCGCTGGAAACTGACTGTACCCTATGGGAACTGGCAGGGTCTTGAAATGGTCAATCATTTTACCTCCCAGTTTTGTAAAGACACCTTTCAAAAAACATTCTAAGGTTTTGCTTATTTCTCATGCCCATTTTTCTTCTTTGTTTAGGCTCATTCCCATGACTCTAATTACCCTTCTTGAACATTGCTGAGAAGATTCAGAACAATGTTTTCAGGTTGCTTTCTAATTACTCTATATTTCACCTTGTCAGAAAATTCCCAAGAGGAGCCACTTAAGGGTATCATTCCCCATTTGCCCCATTCCCTGAAGATACGATGTACTTTTACAAGGGTTGGAGATCAACTGCTTGGTTCTAGGGAATTCTTGGGAATTACAGGTAAGGGGTGGGGGAGGAAGAGAATTATCTGAGCGTCTGTTTTAAAGGGGAAATATCTAAATATCTTCTCTAGGGACTGCCATAGTACTACAAAGGAAGAACTGGCCACTGGTATTTGTAGGAAGTTCGATGATGGATCTGCTGTTGGCCATCTTTGAGAGACATTTTGAAACAGAAGTGAGTGAAGAGAAAAGAGCGGAGAGAACAGTCCTTGTTCTTCAGACTGACTGATTAACTTGTCAACAGTCATGTGACTCAGGCCTCCAAGTCTATCTGGAAAATGGCTACAGTAACTTCCAGTGCACTTGTCAGAGGAAAAAGTGAAATAATACTGAAATTTTATTGCATACAAATACCAGCTTAGGTAAAAGCTTGCCAAAAAGAAAAAAAAAAAGAAAAAGAAAAAGAAAAAAAGTAGCCAGTGAGCTGCTCTGCTCCTGCAATAACATGCTTTTAAATGGATGATTGAGGCAGCCATGGACAGCCTGCCAGAGACAGTCGTTCCTTTTCATCTGCTGCCCCAGGACTTCTCACCCAGAGCTGATCTGTGTAACCAAGTAGGTACTGGAAGTAGTAGGTGTTTTCTTTTGTGTATATTGAAAACGTGCTAACAGAGGGGTACTAACTGTGTTCCCCATGGTTTTGTTACTCCCAGGGAGCAACATTTTGAATAGCAGTCTTCAATGTTTAGATCTAGTTACATACCCTATGGTCACTGATACTCAACTCCAGCCTTTGTTGTGGAGAATGAAAATGACTTCCCCTGGCCTGGCAAGCACATAAAAATCACCCTTTCATCACCAACTACTGAGGTCTGTTTTTCATGTGCAGAAAGTAACACTGAAGTCTGTTTACAAATCATGACTAAGCCCATAGAGCAAAGTAGCTTGTGAAATCAATTCATCTTTGGAATATGTGAAAATGGCCGTGGCTCTTCTCGTATTGAAATTCTGTAGTAGTTAGGCAGTTTCATCTGAGTGTGACAGTTGAGTGAATTGAATTAAACAATGAAAAAGCCCCAAACAATAGGAGGCAGCTAGATGGAGGCATCCAAAGACACAGTGCTCTGGAGTAAGATTTACCATAACCTCAGCAGCACATGCACACGCCGGTGGACATGGCTGTCATGTAATTAGCTGAGCAAGTAAGTTAGGTGTTTAAAAATATTTTTTCAGGTGCTTTTTTGTATTCATGATAGGTTCCCAACACCAAAAATCAATCTCAATCAAAGCAGCAACTGAGTTTATCATAAATTATTATGGAAAGGTTTTCTACTGAGTAGATGGTTAATTACTATCTAATTTGAATATTTTTGCATATTAATGAGAAATGGATGAAAATCATTTTTAGATTCTTAACTTCAGCTGAGAAACCCATGGAGATAATGGCTCCTTTTAACAGACATGTGATTTCTGTTACTAAAGGAGATGCTGATTTATTTTTTAAAAATTATTGACTTGTTTTAAGTTGATGAATGGATTAGTATTTTGCCATTAATATACTATATCCAAATGAAAGACAACTCCATTACTTGACACTGTAGCCCCTAGCTGCCTGCCAGGTAAGAAAAATGGAAGCTAGATGAGAAACATTGCTAAGGAAAACTATAACCTTGCTCTGTCCTTCAGAGTTTGTAGACGCAGACATTTTTGCTTCCAATTATGAATGTATTTTTATGTCTTGTATATTTTGCCACATGAAGTTCTATGTGTATTTGTTTACAAGAGACATTTAGATCTAGAATATGTATGTGGAGCTGAAGGAAGAGATACACTCTTAAAATTATTACTGTAGTCTACAAATTGAAAATGTGACTGACAATTGCCTTGGGCTTAAGAAATTGTTAGCCACAAGGCAAAAGTCACTTTTATAAAGTGCCCTTGAAATCTTTCTTGACATTGCAAATAAAGGACAGTATTTCTTATATTTTTATGTACTTAGAAAAAGTAGTTTAAAGAACGAATATTTCTCTTCTTCCCATTTCCCCCTTTTATCTACTTCATATGTAAACCCATTTGTGAAATAAGTTTAAGATTTTTTTTCCTTTCTCTTTGGGCAGAGTCTGCAACTACCAATGATTCCATGAATCCAGTTGACTTTATCCAAAATTTATTGCAGACAAGTGATGACCAGTCATGATGAATGAAATTGCATATGTATTTTCATATTTTTGAACCAGGTGGGCAATATAAATAAGACATTTATTCATATAGACCAATGCCATCTTAGCACAATGTTGATTTAGAAAGGCCTCAGATAAATTAGAATGTTCTTAAATGTATATTATTCAGGATTGTATTTTACTGTGGAGAGTCAGGATTAGGTTGGAACATGGCACTTTATTTAGGCTCATAAGCTTTAAGGCATGATCATGGAGTTCAATGGATACTTGAGAATTATTTAACTCAATAGAAAAGAGTAGGAAAGAGTTTTCTCTCAGAGTCTGAAGAGCATGTCATTTATAAAAACCTAAACATCCAAGTTAGCACATACCTGGTAAAGAAATCAGTCCCAACCTCGTTCAGTCATTTCATCTGCCACCATGGTCAAGACCTTTTGGATCAGAAAGTGAGAGGAATTTTCCAATCCAAGTGTGGTAGACTCTGAAAGTGGCAATGATAGTACATCTTTCTGAGGAAAAGTCTGTAAAAGAGGCAAGCCATTTAAAAAAGAACTAAAAACCTTGATGTTTCCAATTGAGCCATATGCCAGGGTAACTCTCAGGATAAGAAATGAACTATATTTTTTATGCACAAAGTGGGATTTAAAAAAAAAAGAAATCAAGAGTGGCATTAGCATGAGCTGTCCACTCCCCCTCTCCTCCTTCTGGTCTCTTCCAGTCTCTTTTGCCAAAGAACTGAGAATGAATTTTTGAGAGCCAAGGATATGGAAAGGAAGACAAAATAAAGCTGGGAGAATTTTGGCGGAACTACATACTTAACATACTGTACCATTTCTTTAATATATTTCAATAGTCCTGTGTCATCAGTTGGTAGCTTTCCTTTTCTGCAATTAACAATATATTTTGTTTTTCCCTAATTAAGGGTAACATGCTGGAATTAATTACTGCTGGGTAGTTGAAATCTGTTGGGCTAATTTTCAACTTTAGCTAATGGAACTTAGTCTATATTCACCATTGGAATTATCAACCTTAGCAAATTATATTTCTTTCTATATCTTCTAGATTATGAATATACAGTGTGGCTGTAAGGTGCAGTTGTGGTATAAGATAAGTCTTTTTGTGTGACTCATGAGTCTTTCCCTGTAAGTTCTTTCCTGTGTGGAAAATTATAGGATTTCATATAGATTATGGAGGTTGCAAATGTATCTAAAGAATGTCCAACAACATCCCTCTGCCATCCTTTAAATGAATCTATACAAACATATACTTCACTTGTCAAAACGATAATGTGGAAATTATCTCTATATTAGGAAATCCAATATGTTTGCATAAAATAATTCAGAAGTATTTAGATAGCATTATCCAAAACTAAATGTTTTGGGGTTGAAAGGGATTGGTATAAAACAGGAAAGCAACCCAAGGTACAAAGCATGCATCCAGATCTGATATCAGATTTTAGAGAATAACACATACACATATGGAATAAATTTCACATACATGATGAGGTGTTATTTTTTTTGTAGATGAGAATGTTAAGGATATTAATTGAGGTATTAGATTGCTCTATGAATAACTTATCTAAATTTATATCCCCACTTTCTGTTACAAAGAGTATAAAAGGAAAACTGGAGGCAGGAAAGTGGTAGTTGATCAAGTGAAGGAAAGAAGACACTCAGTATAATACCATGCTCTTTTCTCAGCATGTGCTTTGGAATTTGAACAAATTCTCCCCAATATTGTTGTTTCTTTCTCCAATTTATCCAATTACCTGGATTACTTGTTGACACTAGGCACAAAAGGATTCTCTGATCTAGCTTTGGCACTAATGGCTGGGCTCCTAATTTGACCCTAAAGAGTTGCTCTGTAGTGCTCTGCAGAGTCCACATTGCCTATACTATTCATATGCTCCTCAATTTCCTTGACTTCCCCATTGTACTTTACATTGTTCGGTGTATCATCATAACAGCCTAAATCAAGCAGGTACCACCGAGACCCTAATTTTACTAAAGAAGAAAAAAAAAGATGAAAAAATTTATGTTACTTCCTCAAGTCTAGGAGCTAGAGTCCGTGGTCCTGTGTTCAATTTCAGAGGCAGAGGTTTACTTGCTACTTCTGCAAATGGCTGTCCTCCTCCGGACCCCCTGAAGTACGACTCATCTCACCTTCCTCATCTGTGAGCTGTGTCACTTCGGACACAGTACTTAATTATGCAAGCATTTGTTTTCTTTCCCTTGGTCAGAAGAGTCTAGTGACCACAAATTGTTTTTTTAAATTAAAATATATGACAAATAATGAATATAAAACACTTTTAATATAGTGCTATTAGCACAAGTATCAACATTGGGCTAAGGAGGGTAGGTTGATTCTGTGAATACTGTGAATATATAGACCAGCCTGAAATTAGGACCAGCTACTTACAGGGCTGTGGACCTATTGGGTGGTCTTAAATCCAAAAAATTTAGGAATTGCTTGCATCACCCGGTGAAGAGATTGCTGGTGATTAATCCATGACCACAGATTGTCACTACATAAGGAGTCAGGCAGAAGTGGATGCCCACAAGGAGTCATGTCTACTTGTCTCTCATTTTCTACCTTGAAAAGAAAGACTTGGGTCCAACGGAATGCTTTAGAGATGGACTTTCCATACTATTTTAGCATTCTAGTGAAGACATACGCATTTATTTCTTTTTTATATTTCACTCTACTAGTAAGTAAGTAACTTTTAGTAATTTGGTAATAGAACATAACAAAAGTTGGTTACTTAAAGTTAAATCTCAGGCTGAGGTAGTTCTTTGTCTTATCTTTATTGACAAAAATAACAGAATTGTTATTTAATTTTTGGATTACATGTGCTTCCATGTCTGCAGAATATTTTTGCCTTTATGTGGAATCATATGAGGTGAGTTACAATACTTTTTTTTTATAATTACAAGTACTTAAACTAATATTTTGCTAATTTTTAGTACATTTCAACTACACTATGTTGTTTGATATTTTTGATTTTAGGTAACTACTCCTATTCAGAGACACAAATTTTGAAAAATGATGACTTTATTTTCCTATTTCTGATTTTGTCCTTTTGATGTAAATATATATTATGGATAGCTCATTCTACAATGTGGCTCTTTATCAGCACAATGCAAATAGCTTTGCAAACTTGTACCATTTTTCTGTGAAGATCTTGAAATAAAAATAATCAACAGTAAATATCCAAACTACAGCTGCAGTTTTAAATATTTTATAATCCAATCAAATTGTTTGAGTAGTAATGCATTTAAATGTTGTTATGGAATCCCCTCTAGACATTTTAAAATGGTTACTCTCTTCCTCGGTTTGCTAGTTCTGAATTTCATAAGGGATGACAGTTTTAATAATGGAGCATTTGACTTAGAGAGCAGTGTTTCTTTTTGCATCTCAATATGATCTATAATTTTCTGGCTTGACTTTCAGAGGGACACAGCTACAAATTATCTTTTATTAATGAACATATATGCATCTGTTGTCATTGCTGTAATTAAAATGATCTTAAATGAGAAGTTTCACCTGGGTCATTTAGCATCTTTTTAGGTATTTAGAAGAAGTAATTTCATCTTAAGAGAAAATACATCAGGCTGAAATTCAGTGCAAAAAGTACTTTCATAAAAGCCTCAAAGTATATGCACTCTTAATTAAATATATTGTGATATTTGAGGCCAAGTCTAGGACTAGACATTACCTTAAATTATTTTTAAATCATATGAGTTAAAAATGGAATTGGGAAAGGCTTCTCTGACAAAGCTAGTATTAACTGAAGGCTCACAATGTGCTGTGTTTCTGTATTAAAACATGGTTCACAACTCATGCCATGGTTTATAACATAATTTCTACTTTTTAAATAAGAAATCTAAGACAAATAGAGGTTAAGAACCACAAGTACAAAATCTAGAAGTCTGGGCTTTGTGGTTTCAGCACCTCACACTTGTCAGATACTAGAATATATCTACTTAAGTGTACAAACTCATCTAATGTTACTAGTGGACAAAGGATGTTTATTTCTAAATCAAATTATCTTAACTACTTGAAGCACAAATATTCCATAATATAGCTTCCTTATTTTACAACATCAGATTTACTCTTCTCTTTAATGTGTTACATTGATCTAAACCATCTACTTAGGCAATGTTGTGTTTGACTTAGAATGAAAAAAGTCAATTGTCATCAAAGCACCTCTTTGTTGGCATTCAATTTATTTGCTTACACTTTAACACAACTCAATTAATGGCTTAGAGAATGCTCACATATAAGTACTGTTAGACAATGCTAAAAAGTACTTTCATCTTTGAATTAAAATATGATGTAGAAATTATATTTGAAAGAAAATAGAAGAGAAGAAAGATAATGAAGATCTGTGTAACTGGGTCTTACTAAAAGCAAGATTAGATAAAAATGGAATTCATAATTTGGTAGCTTGATGTGAGAAATCCAGTTTGATATCTTAATGCTCTCTGTGTACTCTGTATTGTCACAGTATTTAAAAAAAGCCACAATTTGTAAAAATAACTTATTCTCATAAGCTAAGATCATAGAAGAAACATACATCTAATGACCAAAACACAGATGTGAATAGTAATGTGGAAGAAAGCAAAAAATGGCAGAAATATTTGGGTGCAATATGATATGAGTTATAAGGAGGAGAATACTGAAAGCCAGGGACAGGCTTATTAACCTCTTCCTCTTCCCCAACTTATTTTCCTATAATTTATTGGGGAGATAAACTTTTCATTGAAAATGGAAAAAGAAGATAGAAATGTGTTGGATCAGTCCTTTCATACTACAATTTTCTAGAGTAACTTTTAGACAATGAGATATTTTGAAACCATTTTTAGCATATATTACAGTGGAAACAAGAAACTAAACATTTTTATAAACCAGTGTTTGTTTTTAAATAATATAACTTACAATTCATTGAGAATTTCATCCTATTTAAGGCTGGATGCTCCACAGTCTTTTGTTCTTATTACATTGACCACTTGGGGATCTCTGTTTAACTGCCATCTACCTCAAGAATAAGCGTATCTGTTGAGGGTTGAGAGAGGTTTTGACCAAAGAATATAGCAATAAGTCATTGGGAGTTGTTTTATGACTTTTTCTTTTATCAGAATAATAGAAGTAGGTTCTCCCCCTAGGTCCTATGACTTCTCTACCACAGGTTATTGCTTCCCTTAACAATGCCGCGTGTAGGTTCTATCTCATGGTGTGTGTATAGGTCCAACCAGGCCACTACTGCACCACTGGGTAGACGTATCTTGCCAGGCCAGTCATGTGAAACATCATTTAACCTTTATATAATCTCTATAAAATATATGTTTTCAATCAATTGAGTCTTAAAAACTCATGAGTTTCAATGATTGACCTAAAGTCCATTAACTGGAAATAAATAGTAGGGATAAGCATGAACACCAGGTCTCTCCACCTATTGGTTAAATTTTCTTAACTGGCCAATTGGTAATGGCCAAACAGCAATAGAATTATACATCAGGTGGCTTAAAAAGCAAATGCAGTCTTCATAGTTCTGAAGGCTGAGAAGTCCTAATTGGGGCCTGACAGACTTGGTGTCTGGTGAGTTTTATTTTCTGGTTCATAAACACGTGTTTTCTTGTAGGATTTTCATGGAAGAGGGTAAGAGATCTATGGAATCACTTTTAGATGAGTACTAATCACATTTATGAGAGCTGCATTCTTATGATCATGCCCCAAAGGCCCTATCTCCTACTATCAGCAGCTAGTCTTTTTAGCTACTAGAATGCATCACCATCTGGATGGCACACTGCTTAGAATCTACATTCTTAGACTGAGTACAGAAATTTAGCTAATTTGAGAAGGTAAGAGTTATTGTATTGCTGAGCATGTGTTCCATTAAACACTAGTCTCAAAAATACTATGAAAGCAAAATGTTCAGGGCCATATATTGAATGCTTTGGGATATACTATCAGGGAAATTTATTTATTTATTTATTTATTTATTTATTTATTTTTTTATTCATTTCTTTTAATAATATTTTTCATTCTTTGAAAATTCTATGCATTTATATAATGTATAATGATAATATCCATTCACTATTACCTTCCTTCTACTCTCAGTGGAGAACAATCCTCTCTCTCTCTTAACTTCATGTCTTTTTAAAAAATTTCTCTTATTATCAATAACTCTGAGTCTATTTAGTGCTTCCTGTGTGTACATGGATATGTGGACATCCAATGAGGCATGAGTAATATACCACTGACCACATTCCCAAAGGAGAGTCACCATCCCTCTCTCAGGAGCCATTAACTACCAATAGCTCTTCTGATTGGGGTAGGGCCTCATGAGTTCCTCTTCATGCTTGAATGTTGACTGCATTTCAATTGTGCAGGTCACGACAGCTATTGTGAGTTAATACATGTAACAGTCATGTTATATAAAAAAGTCCATTTCACAGCATCTCCCCTTTTTCTGCTTCCTCTTCTGTGATTTTCTCTGAGCCTTTGATGTTGGGAGTTGATACAGATGAACTGGCCACAGCTGAACACTCAGAGTTGTTTGTAGTCAGCACTTTGACCAGCTATGAGTCTCTGTATTAACCACTACTCATTGATCAAAGGAAAGAGCAGCACAAATCTATGGGCAAAACTAAATATTTATAGTGCAGGTTGGCAGGGATTCAGTAAAATCAACAGCAGTAAGTTAACACTCCAGAGCAGCGATCTTCCAGCCACGGGCTTCTGAAGTTCTCTCACGGAGAGCAGGACTCATGTCCAATCAGGAGGAGGATGGTTACCCCCATAGCTTTCATGCCACTATTTCACTAGTGGGCATGTCTTGCTAGCAGGTCAGTGTTGCAGCATGCAGGGTCCAGTCCTGTGTACAGCCACTGCTGGCTTTTCCCCGTCAGCACCCTGCTAGCGTTTTCAGGCACTATGCAAGAATTCATCAAAGGGAGAGTTTCCTCGTCATACTGAGATTGCTTTCTCCATGTCTGCTAGCAGCAAAACCTCAAGTTGTATAGTTTTCTTTACTGTCATTTTTCTCAAGACTTTTAGACAGTATTAAATGTGATTTTCTAAGAAATGTGTGTAAAGTTTTATTTTTCCAGAATGTACTTAACTATAGAACTTAGCCCCCCCTTTTTTTCCTTTATAGCTTATTTTCTTAAAATATCTCTCATAACAGGTCTTTAGACATGTATAGTTTGTGAAACTCTGAGAGATAGGAGCACAGAAAGTATGCTGTCTATAATCTAGCATATATTCAAGAAATCTTAATCCAAACTATGTTATTAATGTTATGAAAAATTAATGGCTGCTGAGTTAATGCTATGCCATCATACTTTTCATCAGAGGTATAGAAATGGATATTAAAAAATTAAAAACTTTCTCTTAGTTATTCTGTTTGGAAATGTTACAAAATAAAATAAATCCGAAACAGACCACTTTCAAAAAGCCCTAGAGAAACCAAGTTTGTGTTGCCCTGCCCCCCACTTGTTCTTAGAGGGACACTTAGGATTCCGCTGTTCGGAGCTACTACAGACCTAGAAATCAGCGTTCAGAGTTTCCATCTTAAGTTTGCATTAGCTTTTGAGGAGTAAGAATGTGGCAACCTCTAAGAGCTCTCTTGGGGGCGGGGGCGCTCATTCAAAGTCACCTCTCTTTCTTCTGCAGGGAAGAATTAGAAATCTACAGAAAGCTTAACTGTCAAAACCAAGACAGCCAGGGGTAATTGAACAGCCAGTGTGTATTAGGATGGTAGCAAATGCTTATCTCTGTTTTTCTCCAGCCTATGAAGTCAGGAACATAAAATAGAAACTTAGAGAACTTACACAAATGATCAAAAGTCAAATAACTAGCAAACAGAGGTGCCAAGGAGCAAATGCAGATGTGATTGATTATAAAAGCCACAGGCTTTTCATGATCTATTGTCTCCCAATCTAAGAGATACCACTTCTGTTCATTCCTCCCAGGGCATGAAAGGGTTGGGGTGCCAAAGTGTCGTATGTTTCCTTTTTCTGTGTATTTATTTGTACCTAAAATTAAGCATTGTGCTTTTTCAGAAGAGAATCCCACTGGGAAGTCAGTATCCCAGTCACTCTGCTAGAGTGTACTGTACCCCAGAGATGACCTTCCTATGTGTGAAAATTACCATAGAGAGGAGAAGGGATTATTTAGATAGCCTACAAAAATAGTGGCAGCATTTCTTGGAGAAAGTAGATCAAGGCTAGAGTCTCTCTAAGATTGTCTTTGTTCATGTGTTTGGGAGTAAGTTTGTTTTCAGCCTCTCTTCCAAGGTTTAAATATTGTAGATATATTTTGTTTATGATGCTAGTTATGAATGATTTGTCATTTTAATCTTGAATAAAACTTTTTAGTTCTTTTGTAAGTGGACTTTGTGGGTGAAATGTTTTCATTTTACTTCCCATATCCCTAAAATAACAGCCAATAATGTTTCCATTGCACAAGGCTTGTGAGAAAATCTGAACAAAGCCAGCAGCCAGCAAAGGACAAAGGCCCAGATTAAACTATTCAGTGGGTCAATAATTTAACAAGTTCAGAAAGTGTGCAGTATCAGTTCTCACACAAATCTGTAAGATAGATTTCTTCATTAAAAATCTATTAAGGAGTAGAAGGAATTTATTAAACAAATTATTAATATTTCAGGGGACTGCTAAGTAGCAAATTAAAACAAAGATAAAATAGGAAAAGGAAAATATACTTCATGATTAAAAATGAATTTCTACTTCACAGTGTATTTTACCAAAGGCTAATTATATCTCAAACATTTCAGTTTAGGAATTTAATTTTTTTCCCTTTTCTGAATCATGGACTAACAAGTGGTCTATGCTTTCTTTTTTGTTGTTAAATCCAGTACTACTGTGAGTCATGTTTTCTCTTTGTAAGAAATAAAGTACACATATATTATTTACACCAATTACTTATATTGGATATTTTTGCTCACAGTACAAATCACTACAAAGGATAATAAAAAATACACATTTTTTTCTTTGCTTATAACCATATCATGAACTGCCAATGACCTCCCATTTACTCTCGGTATTTTAATCGGTAATTGTAAGTGGGAGCTGTGTATTTTGAAATAATACTACTCAAAGTGTTGGGCATGCAGCAGTTTTAAAGTTTGTAAGTTGTGTTTGCTTCAGGGGAAATAAAAAAGATTTAGATTGTAAACTGCAAGTTATAGCTTCATCAAAAACAGTTCTGAAAAACTATTCTTTATTCCTTTTATTTCAGTCAAATATTTGGTTCAATTAACTAAAACCCTATTAAATGCAGTTTGGAATGCACTCTGTAGAACTTATGACAGTACAACATTATGAAAGCTTTTAAAGGTTTTATTAAGAGGCTTTTGTTTGTCATTTGAATCCAGACACTTTTGAAGGATTGCTTATATACTCTGAAATAATGAAACTCATTTTGGTTTTAATGATCTAGCCATGCATGCATGCCTGCGTCTATCAAATATTTCTCAATCATACTTTTTGTTAAAGTATTGCAAGTTTCTTGGAGGGGAAACTATACAAAATTGGGACTATCTTTTAAAAAATGACAGATTAGTCAAGAGACTAGATGGTCACAGTTGCTCACTTTTGAATATGGTCAGTAGTATAATTATAATACTTGACCAAAAGTAATCTGTGGTAAAGGTTGAATTTAATAAGCAGTGAAGCATGGTGAAAGTACTACCGAATTGTAAACACCCCAATACAAACAAGATGGTTCCATCACAGAATCACATGGGACGGAGGACTCCAATCTTAGGAGCCTTCTAGCTCCAGACAATGCCTTGAGAGTTCTGACTCCAGAGACTTCTTCAGCTCCACTTCCATCAGTTCCTTGAAAAACCTCTTGGTACCATCATGTGAACCCCTTGGGTGCTCACTTCCACATTACCAATTCTTAGAGAGCTTCTGGGACCTACATTGATAAAATTGCTTCCTGTACTTTGTTCACAGTGGCCAGAATTGGCTAGACTTGCCCTAGCCATAGCTTCCTGTTACAGACAGCATAGTACAGAAAAAGAGTTACAGATTTTACCCAGGAGGTTGAGGAAGGCTTCCTGGAGAAAATGACATTTGTCTTGGCTTTTAAAGTAGAAGAATGTAGGCTTGTGAGGTTAGCTCATTGAGGAACTTGTTCTTAGATGAAGAGCATCGATAATATCTCAACTACAGACCTGGAGATCTAGACACAGCCTGGGAGCTTCAGAGCTGACTAGCTTGATTTGGAGGAAGCCTTGGTTGCTAAACTGTTCCATTCAGAAATGCGAGCTGTTGGATGGTGACAACCTTTCTTTGAAAATGACCTGGCAGGAGATACATTGGGTTGGTATTTGGAGACAGAAAATTGCTATGACAGTCACAGAGATGTTCTATTGTAGGCTTGTGATAGGTTTTCAGGAATGTTAGAGGAGAATGAAGCATTAGAGGGGCGGGCAGAGGCAGACAAAATCTTCTAGCCATGAGTTCAAAAAGTAGGGCTGAGTACTGGGCTCTGAAATCATATCATCTGACATATATTGGTTTTATGATTACTTTCTATGACCTTGAGTGAGTTCTGCAAGTGTCCTGTGGGTTTCTAATCCTTTAAAAAGGAATAAGATTTTAACATGTTAGTGGGAGCTTTAAATAGAAAACACATGTGAAGCCCTTAGCACAATAAATGCTTGCTTAAACTGCTTAATTTCTTGACATGGCAATGCCAAAAGGGAGGAAGAGGATGTAGGTTTGTTGGGATAAAAGGGCTGAAATAAAAGGTTTAGTGTTGGGAACTTGTTGATTTCAGGTGGATGTAGGGCAGAGGACCCAGAGGAGTGAACAGAACCTCAGAATGTCAGCAGAAGTGGTTACTCCAAATTAGAAAGGGAGGTTCCTTCTTCCCAAAAAAGACTTTCCTGAATTTTCTTTTCAGAATTGACATAAGTTTTTAAAACTTAAATTTATGAACCAAAATATGTTTTTCTGAACAGAATTATTTTTAAATTGTCTGCTTCTAATTTGAGGAAAGAAGAAATTTGACTTTTTTCCAATGAGGTAAAATTCTGAGATAAGCTTGTGATCTTTCCAACAAGCCTAGGGCTCTGAAGAAGGCTGCCGAACTTGGTGCAACAGCATAGACTAGTGGTAGGAAGGGAGATTGTAAGAGGGAAGTATGGCTACCACTACCTGGAATCCATCCTGGATTTAAGTTACAGTTAGAATCACAGATAGCTATAGCAAATGACTATTAAAACCTGTTTAAGGTGTGAATATTTCAATAACACAAGTCTAGCTTATTAATGATTAGAATATTTGAAAAAATGCAGCTTCCTTTCTCTTTTGTCTGCTGAAATAAGTGCCTTAACAATAACAATGATCGTGTATTCAAATGTAAGAATGTGCCTCCTTTTGTCTAACTGAAGAATGCAGCTGACTTAAAGGGACAATGAATTACAAGCTTTCATAACATGGTGAATAAATGTGTGACTTCCTTGCACTGAATTTCTTTATCCATATAAAAGCAACATATAAATCAACAATTAAGTACATATAATATAGGCACCATGGAAAGAAATACAATTAACTGAAATCTATATTCTGAATTACAAATTAATAATTGAATATTTATACAATTTATACAGTATCCACAAATTAGATAAGTATTGTATTACACATCCAAAGAGCCATGAAGAAGATGAAGAGGTTAACTAAACTCCTTTGGGGGAAACATCTCTGCAGAACTCAGAGCTCAAGAGAATGCCAAAAGGAGCATGCACATTCAACAAGCACCTTAACAAATTCATCTATGTAAGTAAATTAATTTCCCAAACCTTGTGGTTGAAAATAACTACCGCCTTCTATTTCTCATGGTTTTCCTGTGGGCTAGAATTTGGAAAGCATCTCGTTTGGGAGGCTGTCGTTCACGTCTCTCAGGGAGGCACAGCCGGTGGCAGAGCCAGAGATGGAGGCTGAGGACCCGTGGGCACCCAGCATGGTGTGTGCTCATGTAAATACAGGTGCCACCAGAGGTCAGAGGAAACCAGAATTATTGTGTTCTCTGGGATGGAATTACAGGCAGTTGACTCAGTGATGACTGGTGCTGGGAATCTAGTTGGAGTCCTCTGCAAGAGCTGAGCCACATCTCAACCACAGGTCTCAGACTTCTTAGAAGGCCGCAAGAATAAGTATTTCATTAAAAAAAAATCCCATGTCCTTGATCAGTAGAATACTCTTGCTACACCCCATTGGTCAATGTCATGACCTACTCCCAAAATAGAGAAAAGATACAGATTTTTACCTCTTCACAGAAGTATAGTCAAAGTCACTTTTAAGAAGGAACTTTTAAGAGACAGTTTTAGACAAATTTTGGAAATTATGGCTACTTGAATGAGTTCAGTATTAGTTCAAGGCTGCAGATAGTAAATATCTTATATTTATTTTTGTTTTTTTTTTTTAAAATATAATGTCATATACTAAAGAAAGATGCCAAATCCTTCTCAGTCTGATAAAGGGCTTCTTCTAAACTTACATCATTTAGTATGTAAAACACATTTGATTATATGTTCCGCACCTGCAAATTAAACAACCGTCTAATTAGGTCACTATTCTGACAAACATTAAATATATCAGATTTATCATTTAACATAATATAGGAACAATAACAGTAACAACATAAAGGATCAAGTTGAAACAAAGAAACATATACACACAATATCCCAATGTAAACGAAGACAAAAGCTCACCATATGCATGATTTGATTTCATTCATGAGTTAACAAGTTCTCTTGATACAGTGCAGAAGACAAGGTGACAAGGAATTTATTTCAGAGTGCTGCATGAAGGTTCCAACCAGAGAGGGTGCTTTATCTTGAATGCAAGCAAAGATGCTCTTGATGCAAGATGTTTTTCAGATACAGAAATCTTTCAGGCTCATATAACACTAATTGATGCACCTATGCCAGAGAAATCATCTTTCACTTTAGACACATGTACACACAGAGAATGTAGAAACATCTAGAAGCCAGCCTTCCTAATGGGTAAAAAGCACTGTGGTAATTGTCTCTGGCCTACGTATTTGTTTAGTTATTCTGGGGACTCACATGTGTTCCAGAAATATCATCTGACTTCTGGAGTTTGCGACTCACAAAAGGGAGGTGTCTAGCACCACATGCATAGTATTATTGCGAATAAGAAGGGTACAGCAATGTGATTTTGAAGTGGGCTTCATCATATACCAAAGAATAAACATTCATTATTGAAAAACTAACTTTCACACTTTATTTCTTAAAAGTAACTCCCTCAAGTGAAACTTAAATGTTTGTACATACCACTATCTAATCAGAGTTGGGATGAGTTAGCACAGTAAAGAGGAAGTGTTTTCTTCTGGTCTCCTTTGTGATTGTTAGTGTGGGAAAGGAAACAGCATTCTGAAGATGTTTGACTAGAAACATGAATGACACATAAAATACACCAATCTTAAGCACACACTGATGTATAATAAGGTATAGTGCTACCAGTGGAGCCTGACGGTTGTTCGCTGTTTTTATTTTCATGATGCTTTTGTGGTATTGCAAATACCTTGTGATTTTGCAAGGACTTATAACTCAGCTTCTGACATCTGAAAATACTGATCCTTCATTCATCTCTTGCTTGGTTTCTGAGCTGCTGTATCCAGACCTGGGGAAAGTATTTCTCTCTCTTTCTGCAGTATTTCTTGCTTTGTTTTAGCTACTTCAATAACTCTTTCCCTTTGTTCCACTGTGGAAGTTATA
Source organism: Peromyscus maniculatus bairdii (assembly GCF_049852395.1). NCBI lineage: Eukaryota > Metazoa > Chordata > Mammalia > Rodentia > Cricetidae > Peromyscus > Peromyscus maniculatus. The sequence goes on from NC_134861.1 coordinate 28,938,447, forward strand.
GGCATCGAATGAGTTCACAAAAATCATTTTCTATCTGAGTTCTAGAAAAATGTCCTAGTATTTTGTCAAAGACACACAGGAACCTTACCATTTGTGAAATTTAGCCAGAAAATCCACAATTGTTCAGCTAAAAGTCAGAATCTGATCCTTTTGGGGGGGATCACAACAACATTCAGAGGAGAAGAGAAAGCTGAATGTAGAGAATCGGGTGAAATGAAACTGCGATTGAAGGACACACTCTCTAGCTCATTCTTTTGTATTGTCTCAACACTGAACACACATAGGGGGAATGACTTTCCTAGTTCTTGACCCTCTATTTCTCAATGACACAAAGAAGCTACATGATGAGGACTCAACAAGCAATTCCACACATTCTTCATTTCGAATGCCAGACCTGAAGAAAAAAGAATCGGGATGCACACAATGATAATATTAAAAGTGAGTTTTGTCAATAGTCAGTTCTTTACTAGCTGAGATTTGGTTCTACTTCAGTTGACTTGTATTCTAAAACATCACTTAATTCTTACCATAATGTTGTTGTTTGTCAAGTGCACCTTTTATCTATTTTGTCATTAAATTAGCAATTGAGTTTTCAAGTGCCTCCAGTCATTTCTGTTGTAATTTGAGAGAGGAGATTTACAAGCTATCAAATCTTAGTTTCAGAATCCTGTTCAGTTAACTGGAAAAAAAAATGGAGTTTGGGATTTTCTTTTACATCGGAAACATAATTTAGCATTTTCATAATAAAAAGAAAATAACCACAGAAAGAAATTATGACAAATCTAACATTTGGTTGATCAAATGTTTGAATACTTTATTAAACTCAATAATTCTGGAAACAAAAGGGATGAATGTTACTATTTGAAGTAGTACTATACAATAATGAGAACATATATAATATAAACACATATGCACACACTTGGAATAGCTTATCTTTGACATTTTCAAAACTTCCTCTTTCTCAACAATGTCCCCATCCAGAATTTGTATTGTGTCTGCTTCCCAAAATGACCACTTCCGTTTCCAACTCATCCATGTTGAGCTGTCACACGTTACCTTTTGTATTAGGCACATCTCCCTGTTATCGCAGCCTCCCCCAAAGTTATTATTCAACCAACTGTAAGTCACCAAATAGTAGCTTGAAAGTGATCACCGCACAGGTGTCATGTCACACATGGAGTTGGCGTCTCTCTTCAACTCCAGCTCCTGTGCTCATTGGCGTCGTCACCAATGATCACATAAAAGCCCACTTGCTTTCACAAAAGCTTCTTCCGAGTTCCCAAAGTGGCAATCCCTAGGCCAATGCAACAGTGCAGGTGCTGCTGATGTCATCCTCAAACTGTTCCCAACATGCAAAATAAAGTCACAAAATATGTGCAAAAGGCACAAGCATATCCTTTAATAATGAAAGATTCATGAGAAACACCAGTGTTAAGTATGGAACTTTTCCTGTCATTCGATGATAAATTTTTAGCAATGTAGGATGAGCCAACAGAAAGGCAGGGGTGGATTTTTGGTTACTAGGAAAAGTCTACTAGATTAACTTAAATTTTACTTTCTCACACACAACACACACACACACACACACACACACACACACACACACACACAAACAGATAAATAAAACCCAAAGCATTTCCATACTCAGTCTTCACTGTGCAACAGCCAGCATCCTGGACTGAATACTTTTCAGTGGCCCAGTTTGACTAAAACTTGATCAAAAAGAGGAGTAAAAATTTAATCAGTTAATTATTATTGTGTGTATAATATGTGTGCCTGCAGATGTCAGAGGAAACTCTTGAGGGCTGTTTTTCAAATGCCACCTTTATGATGGAACTCAACCTTCTCCATTCTTTCCCAATTATGTGACTATAAAATTCAGTATGGAGGAGATTTGTTTTTCTTGCCATCAATCCTTCACAGTCTGAAGATGACAGTCAGGCACCATGCATGGTGGAGTTTGGATTCTCTAACTTCAGGGGTATCACAGGATCACTTCCTTCCAAGTTCTATGTTCATTGGGTAACATGCCTTTCAAATCTCATTTCCCCATATCAAGATGGTTTTAAAGAAAATGATGAAGAAAGTGAACATGCCATCTTATTTAACAGGTGTTTTGTCCAGGAAGCCACTTTTGAATTGTCACCTGATGCAGTTGTACTTCCGTATTTTGTGCCAGTCCTTGGGCTGTACTTGCAACTTATTTAGCCCAACCTACAATCTCAGAAGTGATTCCTGAGAATAATTAAACATAAAAAAACCAGGCCTCTTCAGTCCTCTTCTCACCTCGGGACTTCCTTCTACCATGAAAACAAACATCTTATGAACACTGTTGTAGTGATCTCTCTCTCTCTTTACCCTTTATCCTTTACCCTTTACCAGGCTCTTTTGATGGCCCTGTGCTTCTAGTAGGTCTGCACCTTACGCAGTCATTTTTTGTTGACAGGTTTTATGATAATGTCGGTGTAATAGTAAAGGTGCAGTGTTTTCCACCATGTTTATCCTTTGTGTCATCTCAATTTAATATTTTGCATTTCATATTTCATTTTTAATGTACACAGATCCTCTAGGCCATCAAAACTGCCTATGTGCATCACAGTGCGGTGTCCATCTCAAAACATTCTTTCTCCTCCTCATCAAGGGGCAAGCTGAAGTAATAGGCTTAGAATCTTATCCCATTATTGTCTGCATTATTTCTAGAAGAGGTCCAGTATATATTTGCTGAGATTAAATACACATTTCTTATGCCACAATCCAAGCTTCTCTGTTGTGCTAAGTAGGATAAGATAGGCAAAAATGTATATGCACGATATCACCTGCATGAAGTATCAAAGGAAAAATTTAGACACATAGAACCAGAATCTGTTCCATTGTGTAGGGTGTGAGTTGGGTAGAGGATAGGTACAAAGATGTAATTATATAGAATGAACAAGTCCAGAGATCTACTGTGCAATGAGTTATACTTAATAATATTGTATTACAATATAATTATACAGTATTATTAACTAAAAATTTATGGAGTCGGTTTGAAATACTTGACCACATGCACAAAAGGTAAGTATGTGAGATGATGAATATGACACTTTGCTATATTATAATATTTCCTTATCTATCTATGTACCTATCTATGTATGTATCTATCATCTATCTTAATATCCATCATTTATCTATCTAAAAATATGCTATAAGCCCTAATATTATACCTTTTTTCATATACTCTTTGAAGACGGAATAAACCCCAGTACATCTTAATACATGCAGTAGTGACTAGTTTTGGAAGAACTTTTATTTTTCATATTTGCTTTGATAAACTATTTGTATAAAAGTTCTGACTTCTTATTTGTTCAAAGTCTTATAAGACTCAGTATTTCCTCAGTGGGTCCAGCGGTTCCCTCCCTACGTCACCATCCAGTGCTGGTTCCTGTAGGGCTGTGATATCCTTATGGGGAAAAACAGCATTTGTCCAGCCTGCCTCTGTGTAGGACTAACTGGAGGGCAGTGATGTGGCACTTGTTAGTTTTTTAAAAATGGAAGGAAGGGGGGCTTTTAATTGTACAGGAAATTTAATTAGATTTAGGCTAATTAAATTCATTTTTTATATTAACATGTTCACAAATATTATTGCATCTCGTTAGATTTCATTCTTCTGGCCTTACTGAACAATATTCAGTAGTACTTTCTGATTACAATAAGTTCATTATGAAGATAAGGTGGAATTAGTGTAGAAGCTCAGCTGGTTGAAGAGGTCTGTACTTTAATTACTGCAGAGGGTGTGCATATTAATTACAACACAAGTGATATTTACTGTACCTCAGGAACATATGACAGGGTAAAGATACTGACGGCACCAGCTAATAAACTCAGTATGATAATGAGGAGGAAAGACCATAAAAATAGAAGGAAATAAAATTATTCATAAAGTATATTGATCCCAAAGTAAAGACATTAAGCTCTGATGAAGGGCAGCAAAAGGGAAGCTCTTCACTTTATCAAACAAATAACCAAAGTAGAGAAATGTTAGCAGGGAGACAGATTGTCATTATACCAGTCACGTGCTCACACTCCAGAGAGTACACAGGAGCCATAAAATGGGAGATTTTTAATAAATCAGCAGAAAGCCATACTGTCACCTGCAGGAGCTGATGTGACAGTGGCTAAGGACAGCTCCTACCCCCTGAAGTCAGATATGATACCCAGTAAATGGGAAGGAACCACGTACATGAAAAATTTGGTTTAAGAGTGACCCTTGCTCCTGGAGAAGCAAGTCCCCCAGAGGGATGCTGGGATTCTCAATCTCAGGGGAGACCTCAAGGTCACCACCACACCCACTCTGGTCTTGAAAGTGCTATGATTTTGAGATTGTAAGAGGAGCAAGTGGGCTTTGGTTGTATATATATTTTCTCAGGAATGTTTAAAGGTGCCATAAACCTCTCACAATCCTAAAAGCTGGAAGGAAAACTCAGATTTCTTCTGTAGTCATTAAATTTGAGGGTTGGATTTTTATTATATTGTGTTTCATATGGGCCTTTGAAAATGGATGGTCATTTTTTAGTTAGTCAACTGCTTAACATTTACAAACAAGTGCATTCTAGGAAACCAACAATGAAAATGCTAAATTTTATTTTATAACAAATAATGGATATATAGTAATTAGTAATTTTTGTAAGGACTTGTTATTTGGGGATTAATCAAAATCTGCCACAAACTGTGATGATAGTTGACTTAAAATGAAAGAAAGTGCACTTTTGCCTGCTTTGATACATCAGCAAAGTGAGGTTGAGTTTGATGGTCAAACACTTGGGGCTGTTTTAAGTTATTTGGAAAGCATTTGTATGCGTGTGTATGTATATATGTGTGTGCGTGTGTATGTATATATGTGTGCGTGCGTGCGTGCGTGTGTATGTATATATGTGTGTGTGTGTGTGTGTGTGCATGTGTGAATTGTGATTTTACTGTATATCAGATACTTATGACAAATACATATAGATATATGTAGGTATGGCTTTAAAAATTTAATCACAGGATATGCAGTTATAATAAAAAAGAGGATGATAGAGAAAATAAAGACTATAGAATGTGGCAAGAGAGGCACATCCAGGGGACCATATGACATGGACCTGTCACTTGGCGGCATATTTACAGTTACTTGGGGACAAAAAAAAAGTGTGGATATTTTTCACTTCAGTTGAAGTCCATAGTCATGAATTGAAAAGATTAGACATTGAATTATAAGATAAAACAGTGGCAACTCTAGTTTGCAACTTGGGAAAGGCAAATAAATGGAATAATGAATTCTTTTAAATCTGAAGTTTATTCTGGAGCAATGACTGGACATACTTCTGATCAAAGAGTTGGTTTCTTTTATTTCCTCTTTCTCACTTTGCCCTTTTAGGGCCTTACTCCCTTTTTCCTAATATCCTCTTCTGAAGCTAGCCATGTTCTCTTTTGGTCATAGAGTTGAGAGGTGATTTGTTTACACTAATGTGAAACATATTCGGGTGTGTTTTATTTTATTATAAGTGCTCAATGTTTTATGTAAGCTTAGAGGTTAGAGCTTGGCTATTGGTAGAGAAGTTATGTATATGGAATGGAATCCACCTGGAATTACTTAAATCCATCAAGTGTTTCAGAATTATAAGAAATAGTCCTGGAAAAGCCAGAATATGCAGTAAAGAGGTGGTTTGAGTTTTATAATCATTCCTGGTATGTACTGGGCTATGGCCACCAATATACATAACACTGTAATGTAATGACACCTAAGATATAGGACTGTGTAACATCTGAGACATGGTGAGTAGGTCACAATAAATAGTTGTTGAAAGGATGAATAAATAAATAAATAAATGATTGAGTGTATCCACTTTGGGTGGTGGTTCCTCAGTCCATTATTCTCTAATCTACTGAGCTGGGTTCTGTCTGTAACACCGGCATCTCAGTTTTTGTGCTAGTATTCCTTCATCACAGTTGCTCTCTCGTCCTTTGAGATGCACATGGTTTCATTGTCTAGTGGCCCCTGTGCCATGTTTGGATGTACAAGATGTAAATGATAATGGGAGATTCGGGACCTGAGCTGAAACATAGACCATTGAGCTGTCTATAGCTTATCTTTTAGGGAGTTCATACTGTTTTTGGATAAATATAAATAGATTTAGCAACCATTCAATTGTCAAGATGTTAGGGCATAGTTTTTTTGTTTTGCTTAAAATGTTCTGATATTTGGAAACAAAAACAGGGGGTTAGGTGTACACCAATAACAAGTACTCAGTCCCTGGGGAATAGAAATCCAAATCTATGTTTCATCAACTGGGGTTTGGGCTATTTATTAGTACTGAAGAGTCAGAACCTTTGGCAAAATAGTGATGCATTGCATTTAATATTGTAATGAGAATAATTCTGATTTTCTACTAGGGCTTTGTGGGTTCTGATAGGCATTGATTTCTGTTTGTTAAGGTTTTCATTTTTTCTTTATTGTTATTGTTATTGTTCTTTTTCTCTCTAAGCTCACACAGCTTCGTGATCCTGTTTGTTTTTTTAGCTCTTTCTCCTTCTTCATATACATCACTTTACTGGTCTATGGCTGAATGTTCACCAATTTTATTTATTGTCCTCCGGTCGAGTTTGGTTCTAAAATTTATTTCTGCAAGCAAAGCTTTCTCTTGCTCATGTTCTTCCTCTAATGGCAAGGTTCTACATTGATATTCTGGGACTGTGCTTTGCCTCCCCAGCAGAGTTTCTGAGGAATTGGGAAGAAAGATCTTTGCTTCCCTCATTTATATTTTTTTGTGAGTTCATAAGATAATGTTTGATGCAACATCAAACTGACATGGATTCTAATGTTCATACATGTTTTCACAAAATGGAGACTTTAGGCACTAAAATGGGTCATCTGTCATGTGAAGACTGAGGTAATAGCCTCTAACATGAAGTTTATGCAATGATTACTTTAAGTTTGACATAGGCTTATGGATAATCTTATTTAGGATGAAATTAAATACAAGAATTTAAACAAGTGAACTTTAGCATATGTATATTGCAGGCACCTGCAAAATCCTTTTTTCCAAGTACATCACTGATTTTCATTGCAAGGAGCAAAACCTGTGACATGTCCCCAGTGTCCTCAGACCTCTGTGCAGTTTCATCTTTTAAGAACTCCAAACTCTGAGTCATTTCACAGATTAAAGTTTTAGAAGGTTATGCTTCAGTTATAACAAATTTATATTTGTGTATGCTGATAATTAGAAAAAAGTATTTTGTAAAAATCCAAGGAAGTAAGATTGAATAGATAATTAAAAATCGCAACATTCTAATCAATAAATGAGATGGATATGATTGTTCTTGCCCATTCTGCTTCTTCGACCATGTAAATCTTCATCAATTCCTTTCTTTTTTTGTTCCAAGACCGAGTTAGATGCATCACCACCAAGTGGGAATCATAGTCATGTTCCTGCAAGTCTCAGGTTATGCTGATCCAGAGTGTATTAAAACAATAATTCACTGGGCAACCTCACAGGTGCTTCATTGAGGAGTAGTAATGGCAATCAAGGAACAAAAAAGGCAGCCGATGAAGGTGAATTCGGAAATCTCACAGAAAGGGTCAAACTGACCAGCATCACCAGGAGCTCCATGGAAGAGAGTAGACATTCAGCAGGAGCAAGCATCAAAACAAAAATGTTTGATTTCATTTGAGACAGATCATTTCTTCAGTTACTTTTTTTTCTTGCTACACAATCCGTACCCTCTGTTTCCTCATTCTTGTTACAATTAGTCATTACCTACTGTTGCTAGGGCTTTGTTGGCAGTCCATAACCACAATCTGTTGCTCTGAGACAGATCGATTCTTTCAGTCCACAGACTCATTCCTGAATCCATCCCAAATGAACACACACACACACACACACACACACACACACACACACACACGCACACACATGTGCATGTACACATGCAGGCACACACACATATACACACACACACACACACACAAACACACAAACACACACACACAAGTCCACATTCCCTTATCCTGGCTAATGTGATGGCACATTTTCTGAAGTCAATATTCATGTATGTGAAGTGTGTGAAATATGTCTCTCTCATGAAATGACTCCTGACTCTATCCATGTAGACTGTAGAACCCAATGTACGCTTGTTGACTGCCATTGCTTTTATAGGAGACAATTTTGATGTATGTTTGAGTTAGAGAAGAGAAGTTGCTGCTGAGCTTATGGAAGAGCATTTGTAGAAACCCTGTTGTTTATACCCACACACACATAGATGTGTACACAGCACCGAGCCTAAGTGATCCCACTAAGACTCACACTGCTCGGGTGTTTCAGCAAAAGAAATTATAGCTTTGCTGCAATCAAGTTAACAGTCAGAGCAAAATATATGCTTCGTAGTCCTTCAGATTTTACGTGTTATACATACATATATATGTGGTATGTATTTTGAAGCGATACGTATGCTGAAATTTCTCCTCACTTAAAACCATGTTGCATAATTGATTGGAAGTTACTCTCGTCACAGCCTATTTTTACAGCAAAGCAGAGACTATTTGAGATGCTTGTGATTTTTTTTTCATTTTTCTTAAATGCTTTATTGCAAGGAAAGGAAAAGCCAGCTATTAGATAGAGGCTATTATTCATTGTTGTTTTGTCCTGAACAATGTTGACTAAATGATGCTGCTACACGGTAACATAAATATGTAAAAGAAAAAAATTGAAACTACAAAACATTTCCTCTATTAGCTTTGAGCATCTCTATTACTGGACTCTGTGAAACCTCCTGGTGACTCGATCTCTCTCCTTTCCCTCTCCATATCCCCATTCTCTCTCTCTCATCTCTCTCCCTCCCATGAATGGTACACACACACACACACACACACACACACACACACACACACACACACACACACACACGAATGACCTATTAAAAACATGTAGTTCCTTGACTCTGCTTTCTTAGAAATCAAAGGAACAGCTTCCTTCTTAACACTTATTAGTCCCCTTCATAGTAAAACCTGGGGCCACCAAATTGCCAAATTTAGACGATGCGTTGACCTCTGAGGAAGTGCTACTGAAGCAAGAGGGGCTGACTCACTGTGTGCTGAACATCTGTGGAGCCCCCTCTTGGTCTGCAGCCTTCATTCTCAGATTCTGAAGGAGCTACTGCTTTGGGATGCATTTTAGGAATTAAAGATCTTTTTGGAGGGCTTGTGGAAAATTACCAGCTTCTCTCCTCAAAAGGACACAGGTAGTCATCCTGAAGAAGTTACTCTAATGAGAAATACCTTTCTTTTTATAAGCACAATTGTAGTGATTGTGGTCATTACTCAACTTTACAAATAAATTCACAACAGCTGAAATGGAATTAAAACAATATATGACTATATAAAAGCCACAGGGGCCAGGAAACAGCACAGGGAGAATGAACCTGCAAAAGGCATGCATTTGTTTTCTAGCTGATATTGTCACTGAATTCTTTTATGAAGAAGAGAGAGAAAACATCTTCAGAAGTCTTATGGAAATTGAAGACAAAGTATGAACCTAGGTAATCAAGAAGTCAGAAGTGGACAGCTGTGTGATGTTTTGTTGTTGACATTTACTTTCATTATTGTTCAGAAAAATCTCTAGTATCATAAGCATTTTTCTATGATTTTTAATAGTTTTATAATTTTCAGATTTAAGATTAAGAAAACAATGTAAGTGAGCACACTGTTCATAAGATTAACATTGATTTTTAACGTGATTGCAATATGCATGGACCCTGAAGACTTTATCAAATTATTTAGACTTCACTAGATCTGAATAAATGGTGGGGGTCACTGCAAAACTAATTCAAATACATTCTTTTGTCCTGGTAAATTACTATATATGGCTCCAGTTTACTCATATCTAAAGTCCTATAAAAGAGGTTTTTTATTCACCCACAACCCAAGTGTATTTTATCCACCATATAACATATTTGAAATATATTACAATTATGTGTGACATGACATAAGTACATTTGATGATTAATATTTATTTGACCAACAGTGAGCACAGCAATATGACTTCTAATTTGAACCCACATGAGCTTGCTTCCTTTACAACAATCCTGCTCTCAGAATTTTTCATTTGCTACCTCACAGGCTCATCTTGGAAAGAGACCTGATCAAATACATGTTTCCCTTTTTCTTCCCTATTTAAACTGTTGAAACAGAAAAGTGAGCATTTGGCTCCACGTTCCTGGTGAACCATATTGAAACATGAGAAATATGTAAACATGTGTGGGGATGTGGAAAGTCATGAACTCCAGGGCCGGGACTGGGAGCTTAGCCTGCTGAGCTGTCCTGTGGAGAGTGGCACTGGAAGTGCCATCGACCTGTCTGTAACCTGCAACCTGTTTTCACGTCTACAGACTGTGAGCGTGGCAGTGAGGGTATGAAGGAGAGCCTTCCCAAAGCTACATACGGGTCCCGTTCTCAGCTGCATTATCCTTCTCATTGTTTTATTTCTATCCCTCTTGCAAGCAGTGTCCTTTGTGGCATTTAGCTGTGATGAGGTAGGCGGGTGAGCAGCCTCCTCCAGAACTGACGCCAGCTGGTTTGGAAGACTGGCAAGCCCTCAACTCTCCCTCTATCTACCAAGTTAGAGATTGACTTTATTATCTGCTGGAGTGCCATGCCATGCCCAGCCCAGGCTCCAAAGGCCCAGGATGCAGTCATGTTACACAGCCTGATTCACCATGGCACTTACTTTGATTTAGTCGTAAGTTCAGGAATTGCTTTTTAACAACAACTACAAAAAGTGAGGGTCATCCACTTCTAATGCAGGAAACCTTGTGCTAATCTGTTCCATGCATTCAAATGAAAATATGACTTCTTGGCAGAGAATAGCATTATAATGTAAAATCCCATATGCTGTTATACAGTATGTTGCAATCTGTTTTACGGCTGCCTCTATTCTAACGAGTGAATACTGCCAATAAAGCAATTGAAGATAACACTAATTGCTTATTTCTGTGATCCATAATTTTTATGGCTGCCTTATAGCTCTTTAGTCAAATAGATGCTTTTTGGCCTTTAAGATCTAGAACTCATGTACTGTAGCAGCCCAAACTGGAAATGCACATGCTGGCCTGGGAGGCTTTTCTGTGCTTGATGAATAGGAGGAAGCAGAAAAATAGGTGAAAGATGAAAAAGAAACACACCAGTGTTAAGTCAGCTTTCGCAGACAAACATTAGATTTGAACAATATTTGGGTAATTTTAAACACATACACAAATATATGGCTGTATATGAAACTGAAGCTGTCAGCTCTCCCTTGGCTTTTCTGAATTTGGAGAACACAGAATGAGAGCAATGGTGACCATGGACATCACAGACTTTGAGCACAGCTCTTCAGAGGTGGGGATTGGGCTTGATCCTAGGCTTTACCCAGGGGACCGTTGGACTAGACAACTGTGAGCTAATGAGTCTGAGTTTCAGAATCAGAGTCCTCTCTGAAAAGTGTATTGACTAAATGGGCGTAAAGTGCTTTCTCACTGTGAAGGGTTGCACACATGTTCATTGGGTGCTTGACCCTTATTTGAGGACACTGGCATGCTTTCTCATGGATAATCTCATTGAAACTTCAAATCAGTTATCCTTAAACTTATTCCGTCTTTTGCTAGATGTTGTGCAGCCCATGCATCAGCTGCAAGGTCACTTGGGAGCTTGTTGGAAGTGCAGGCTTTGGGCCCTTTTCTAGGCTCTCTGATCATAATCCTTCTTATCAAAACCTTATGGTAGTTAGTATGCTCATGACAGACTGAGAAGTCTCACTTATCTTAAGGACAAGGAAGTTGGAATTCAGCAAAGGCATGTGACTTACAAGAGGCCACCCAGTGAGCCAGCCTGAAAGTTGGGTCTTCACACCATGAATCTAATTCATGCTGTCCCACAAAATATGGAGGATTTCATTAACACGTGACAGATTTTAGATACACAGCCTCAAAACATGGGTCATTATTTGTAGTTTAAAATAATATAACTCAAGAACGGCTTGTTTCTTTTTTGTCAGGGGGTGAAAATAAAATTCAGAGCAAATAGCCAGTAGGCTATAGCACAGAACTTAAACTGTATGCTGAAAGTGTCAAAAACACCCACAGGTTTCTATTCACGAAGTTCAGAAGCTGTATTCTTAAACTGAGGAATGAAGATACTCTGAAATTCAAGGTATATGGCAAAGACCACAGGAATCTAGTATTCATTTTGTTTTGCTTGTATCCAGCTTCCTGGCTATTATCATTGCCTTTGCAGAAAAAAGAGGTGATGTCCCTGTGTTTTTCTCCTGTTCAAATAGGAATATAAAAGGTACTGAGTCCAAAAAAGAGAGGCCAAAGGGTCTCATTAGCATGAATATTAAAATGCTTACAATTCTCTTACAAGGTATAGATACAAGACACAGCTTTGAGAAGCTTGACCAGGGTTTCAGCATTAAACCCACACACATCAACACAGATTGTATATTTGCTATTGGAGAGACTTTTTTTTATTACACAGACTGGTATTTCTTATTACACTTATCAGTAAGTAAACATGAATCATGTATGCAGTATTTCGTTTAATCTTAACCAAAATTCTGTGGGCTTCTATTATTTTTCTCATTTTATTTATAAATGTATTTGGTCTTAAAAACAAACAGAAAAACTCACCTGTGGTCTAAAGTCAGTAAAGTAAGAACATAGTGAAAAACTGAATGACGAGGACCTGAAAGGAGCCTTCTAAATTAATGCTGTGACTTGGAAATGAATGTTTGATTCAACTCCTGAAGATCTGATTTTGCTAGATCTCTTTTCTGGATTGAATTTCTACCACAACTTTCTGCAGTGTGGTGGATATGCTGCCTTCTGTATCAAACACATAGATCCTGTAAATGCATCGAGAACTTTTTTTTTTTTTTTTGTAGAGGCATGGTCTGGAGGAGGTTGTAACCAAGTGTAGGAGACACTGATCTTATGAAAGATCAGTCTAGGTCTTGATTCAACAAGACTCTCTTGCTGAGAGGCCAACAAAAAGCTGAATTGAAACACTAACACATTGAGAATATTCTTACTGAGATCAGCTGCTCTGGCCTTCCATGAAAGTGGTGTGGCCAGACAGATGTTGAGATACAGCATCCCCAAAGGATTCTGGATATAGATGTGAGGGTTGTTATGATTGGAGGTACAGAGTTGAAGAGAAATGCTTAGACAGAAAGGATCATAGGAATCCATATCAGTAATCAGACTCTAAGTAAAAAGGAGGCTGATAAGCACATGCAAAATGTTGAAAAAGTTGCAAAAAGAGAAGTTGCAATGTTCACTCCATTGCATATAATATACTATATTGCATATAGTAGCTCAGAGGCTTTGCCTCGCCAAATGTTACATGCCAGTATATGCACAAAAGTCATCATGAAAGGTACGTGATTAGACTGAGGACTATTGCACCAGCTGCAACTTCTAGCATTCAAGTGTCTACTTATTATAAGAAACAAGTGTTGATTACTTAATTTCAGCACTTTGTGATACCTCAGAGGGGGAAAATGCTCAGCAACTCTCTAGGACTCACCTCTTATGCTAGGTGGATTAGGTGACTGGATTCTATGCTGTTTCAGAACTGCAGGTTTGACTACATGATTTCATTTTTCTAAGTCGTGGTTAAAGCACCAATTTAAACACATCCAGTCTCCACATGCTGTCTTTTGGACACAGTGCAGTATTTATGATACTTGTCTATCTTACTGAACTTTTTTTTTTAAAGGAAAGGGTTTATTGTTTTTTGGTTAAAAAAGGAAGAAAGGTAACTCCACAGAATTGTGTTCTTGGGAGAAACCTCACACAATGTGCCACTGATCAAGCCTACACAAACAGAATCATTCCTACTCCTTATTGAAATGTGGTGTGCTTTACTTCAGGGGTAGAAAATTCCAGCATTGCCTCTTGTTAGGATTTGATCAGTTTGATTTCTTAGCTATGCCAACGGGTTGATTTCACCTTTGAGAAACTGGCTAGTGTCCCAAAGTTATTCGGATTTTAATACACAAAGAGTAGGAGAAAATAGAGAAATCTATCTGGTATCATTTTATTACTCCATAAAACTCAACTGTCAGAGTGGAGAAGACAGGGAAGGCTCGGCACACAGATGGCTGAGAAGTTAAGCTGAGTAAATGATCAGAGAGGGGGAAAAACAGAATTGTACCTCAGTAGATGTTCCTCAGTGTTATTTTGTACGCATGCCTTTGAATTTTAAATTCAAATAAGGCATGTATATGGACATATATAAAATTGAAAACATTTTTTTTTGATAAACAAGAAGGACAGGTATCCAAACAAAGAGGTACTGCTTTGCCTCTTTCCATTTAATCACAGAAATCCTTATGTCACATTATGTCACATGAGTGGTTTTACCAGAACGAATATGAACAAACTTAACCCTTTTTAGCTTACCGTCATGAGCTGTTAGGGCATGAGGAATCCTAGTATTGCCAGGTAGGGGGAGATTTGGAGGGTACAGAGGCAAAGAGGGTGAGAGGCGAAAGGAATAACAGAAACCTTTTTAATATATTGATGTGAGATGGGAGGTAATTCTGAAATGTGACTTAGTGGTGACCTCTCCTCTGGGTGCATCTGAAAGCAGCTTGTTTCTTTTATGGAGAAATGCTGGCATGCTCGACTTTAGAGAATCAGGATTGTTTGGCAAATAACAGTGATGGTGTGTGTCCTTGTCTGAACACCTGCTGTATTCTTCCAACAAACGCTGGGGCCATGGCGTCTCTCCTCTAATGACACCTCATCAATCCGCTCCTATCAATGTCCCAGCCATAGAGGTGACTTCGAGTGCTCACAAGCCTTAGAAAATGTCAACGTTTGGGGAGAAAAGGTCAGTCACAGCTCCCCCCCTCCACCTCCCCTGCCAAGCCACCGTGGGCCTGGCGTTCATTATCCTAATTAAATCCAGCAGCTGAACATCTTCTTATCTGTAGGGGAGGAGAGCAGGGGCATGATGCAATAGGATTGATTTGCATATCCAAAGTTAATTAGTGCGGAGGAGCAGGTGTACAGTAATAATAATTATCACACATGACAATCACCTGTGACCACTTCCCCGAGCTCCTTCCGGGATTCAGCACAGTGATTGCTGGCTGGTTTTTCCCTTACTTCATATCCATCCTGAGCTGTTTATGTCCTTGTGCCTCTCTTCACAAACCTGCTGTGAGTACCTTGTCTGCTCCTTAACAGGCACTGTGTTTTTCTCTAAAGGTATATTTTCCCTCTTCCATTCGGAGGGAGAGACTATTGTAAGGCAGCTATTTTCAATTTTGTTTGCTGAAGTTGTCACATCCTAGTAGAGCCTGGGTGTTTATTTTTAGATCACATGTAAGTGGATAAGAAAAAAAATGCTCAGGATCATAATTTGAAAATCCCACTCTGCACCACTTGAAGAGTCTATCTTGAGCATATGCTGGGAAATCAGTCTGACCCAAAATAAACTTTCCAGGCAGCAGACACATGAAACCAAGTGACAATTTGATGTTTGCCACGAGATAGTCTGTGCCAGTTTGAAGAGGGCACGGGGACCTGAACCAGAGCCCTCAGTCATACAGTCTGGACACCAACCTAAGGAGAGGGAGAGAGACGTGGTGGGCTGCTAGGGGCTGGCAGAATCTGGACAAACAAACAAGCAAACATTGGGATGATGTAGCTGTAGGACAGTCTCGATGGTGGCTTTGAAGAAGATTCAGTGCAGCATCCAGGATGACTCTCCTGATGCCTCCACTGCAGAAAGCTTAGATAGATTACACTCTTTGGACTTAGCTTGCACATAAATGTGTAGGTTATGCAGGTTGCAAAGTGTTTTCTCTGTCAAACTGGGGTAATTTTTTCAAATTAAGTCAAAAAGCATGCCCTGGAAATGGGATGTGCTTTTATAGAAATGAATTATTGCTGTATGCTATACAGGAATTTAACACTCACAATGGTAGGCTAATAAGTAGGTAAGAACAGAATATTAAATACAAAGAAATTTTGTAGGTAAAGGGGAGGCATTAATGTTAAATTAGCTATGAAACCGTGACTGTTTTAATTTTTTTTTCATTTTGACTTTTGTCTGTTTCACCAGTGTTTGTCAGGGAACACTTTTGCCAATCCTGTCAAGTATAGCAGGTAGCTTTCCTTTCACACAGCTTTAATGATAAGTGACAGAGACGGCGAGAGGCACTCAACTGCCTGCAGAATGCATTAAAAATTCAAAACTTTACTTATCAGTCTTTTATTAAAACTTTCTGTAATTGTACAAAATTATTTTCCCACTGGGTTAGCTTTCAATATGGAGTACAATTATATTTCTGACACAAAATAATTATAGTTAAAAAAAACTACAAGAGAAAAGAAGTATTTATTTTTAAAGCAAAATTCATCCATTTTATATCCACAAAGAAGAATTACAATGAAAAATTAAGCAATTACTGAGCCAAAGCTCCAGTTTTGAACATTTAACTTCCAGTAGTAGACAGCTGGGTGGAAACCCAGGCAATAGAATTGAAAAGAATTATGAGTTGTGAATGGAGACTTTATAGTCCTTGTCTGCTTATGAAGGACTTACTTTTCTACTTTTAATCTATCAGCATTAGGTTGGTGAACATGGTGGACCCAAGTGTTTTCCAACAGGGAAAATACTGAGTATTAGTGAGTGAACTTCAGTGTGGTGTCTGTGTTTTGTTTTTTCTATATTTGAAGTATTCATAGCTTAAGATTTTAATCCCAAGAGCTGATTGCTCTGTGCCCTGGTTTTGTATGTATAGCATAACATTAAAATAATCCCCACATTTCTAGTTTTGGCATCTTCACTTAAACAAAAACAAAAAATCCCAAATATCCCAGTAAGCAAAGCTCTATAAAAAGAGAATTGTGCCAGAAGTAGATTCCCTTAAAGGTTTAGAGATTAAAAGAGCTGAGGATGCCCTTCAGTGGAATGGTGCTTTCATAGCATGTGCAGGGCCCTGGGTTCTGTCCCCAGCACCACAGAAACAAAGGATAGGAGTCACTACATCCCTGGATATAGTACTTAGATAGAGTGCTTGCTTAGGGTACAGGAGACATGGTCCAGTAACACAGTGATGCTCACAGACAAAAACACACAAATTTAAAGAGTAACTTATATCGAGTTAGGAGATCTCTCTCTCTCTCTCTCTCTCTCTCTCTCTCTCTCTCTCTCTCTCTCTCTCTCTAAAAATTTAATGAAATATGGAAACATGAATTTATATTTTAAACAAGACCCTTTAGGATCAGCTCACATTTTCATAAAATCTAACATCACTGCTTATTACTTTATTTACACCCTGCTCTGGTGGTACGTTCATTTGGTGGTACACTGTATCAGGGACAACTGTGTGTTTAGTAAACACTCAGTAGAGTTTTAAGCAACTGCAGGGAAATACAAATATTTCTGCCTTGTTTGAATCTCTGTTCTTGTCCTTAATTAGCTGACAGTCTAGGATTAGATGAAACCAGACTATAATTCTATGTGAAAAAGTTCTGAGGCCTCTCACACTGAGGAATTCATGGGACTCCACTGATGACGGGGAAATACAGAGGCCTGCCTGCCTGTGTCTTTATATTTAAAATTCATTATATTTCTATATTTCACTTAACGTAAACAGCATAGATATATGGTCTAGAGATACCAATTCAAAATTTAAGTGGGAATTTCCGTAGAGTATGCTCATCTCTCAATCTCAATATAGAACTGGAGTCCTATTGTTATGCTGATAATGTTCACAGAGGTTTGGCACTTTAATTATAGCTTTGGTAATACTGTTAGCTGGTGTGTCCTTAAGTAATTCAGTATTTAACATGTCTGAGGTTCTGTGTCTTACCTCTCCCTTCTTAATTCCTCCTCATATAAGACAGAATGAAATTTCTGAAAGATCACTTTGAACCAAG
Organism: Peromyscus maniculatus bairdii; assembly: GCF_049852395.1. Taxonomy (NCBI): domain Eukaryota; kingdom Metazoa; phylum Chordata; class Mammalia; order Rodentia; family Cricetidae; genus Peromyscus; species Peromyscus maniculatus. The sequence goes on from NC_134861.1 coordinate 28,956,393, forward strand.
AACTTTCCCAAGTGTACCCATTTGTTGCTCATAGCAGCTTTCTGAGGATAATTCTAGTATCCTTTCTATACTAGAAATGAGTAAACTAAAGAGAGATTGTGTAATATGCCCTGTATGGCAAAGCTAAGGAGTCTGAAGGTTGAGAAGGAGGATTCCAGAAATAGTTTTAAATTCTAAACTAACTCAATTTTCTGTGATACTGTCAATTATTCATTTAACAATTTATTGCTGGATTATTTAACATCTACTCTGTGACAGATATTGTTCTAGTTGAAAATATCTCCAAATGGAGAAGACTGTTGGGAACATAGTAATGCAATCATGTAACTAAGGAAACATCCAAGAGGAAGTGGCCAGCAATTGTCAGACTCAAAAACATTAATATGAGTGCTAATGTGGGAGAATGGCTAACAGGACAGTTGGTCAAATCAGAGTGGGGCAAACATTAGTGACAGGGTGAACATCAAAGAGAACATGACTGTTGCTCCCCACGGCTTGAGTCCACGTCAGGTGCAGGAAGGATAAGAGGAAGTTGGAAATAAGATGAAAACCTAAGGTACTTTTTTTTATTATGTGCAAATTTGAGTTTGCCATGGATGAGGAGTTACTAGGAAACATTATGGCTTGGAATTCAATGGTTACATGAGGTTAGAAGCTGCATTGTGGTTCGGAGGTGGGGTCAGGAGAAGTGTATTGTGAGGCTGGGGACTAGAAGTTGTTTTAGAGTGCTAAACTTTACCTGTTTACCTATTTATTCATGGGGTTCTTTATGTTCTATGTGTCCATTGTGCATGAGACGCTGTTCTTGATGTTCACATGATATTAATGGAATAAACATGGCAAAAATCTAGCCCTAAAATTGTAGCAAAGTTTAAGTAGAATTACAAAGAAGAACCTGTTTAAGGAGATCATGAGTTTAAAGAGAAGATTTGTGAGGTATGTAGGAGGCAGCATTCATGGACAAGGCCACTGGTTAGGACTGAATCATCAGTTCTTAAAATCTGAAAACCATAGAGAATCCATCCTGAATAACCAAAACTGGCCCCAACACCTAAAAAGGAAGTTTACTATTGAAAAGTTCTATGACCAGGCTGTAAACCGACTTTACAGGCACCAGGATAGGAAGATGGATGGACATTAGGAACATTCTTTGGACCATCAAGATGATTTATTAGATAGGCAGTTGTTCAGGAATTATTGCCTCTCAACCTCAGGAGTCTCCAAAGCAAAACATCCTCTTGGAAGCTTTGATTTTACATGATAGATAAATGAACAGTCTAGCACTGACCATTACGCCCCTAGTGGGGCCTATTTAAATAGAACAACTAGACATACAGGTTTTATCAGAGGAATTTAAATTATCAGACCCTATATCATTCTCAAGCTTATTGATTGCCTTTCCTATAAAGGTAAGAGTTAGACTCACCTGTAGAAAAGAATATGTTAATTTGAGTTAGACCCAATGAAGGCAAGAGTCAGACCCGTCTTAGAAAACAGTATGTTAATTTGAAAAAGTGAAAGGGCAGGTTAACGTAGGAATTGGAATCAGATTGTACACTTAGCAACAAAGCTTAACAGGTATGTTCCTTGCCTGTCAGGGTGGTTCAAGCTTTAAGGAAACAATTACTAATAAAGGGTGTCTCGCCAAGTAGTTGGGTAGGACATCAGCTCTCCAGAAATCACTGGGGTTCTTTTAAGCCTTGTGATTGACTCCTCTGAGGCAGGTGAGAGGATAGGTTCTTGACTCTTATATACCTATTTGTCTATTGGAGGAGGAGAAAGACAATACTTGGTTCCAATCAAGACTCATCAAGCACTTGAAGAGGCTGAGCTGAAATGGAGCAACATTAGGCAAAGTGCATAGCACTCTATTTGTGTTGATGGCATGAATTAAGAAGCATGGGTGGTCTGACTGAAAGAGACTACATAAGAATATTTTCAACAATGAAGAATGGCTGTCAGAAGCAACGAAGGCAGAGACACCATGCACCTTGTGCCTAGCCAGTGTCCCTTGACATCTGAAACAGTCCTGGAGCTGATCTCATCCCATGGATGTGGAGCTATGGGTCAGGGTGGGAAGCAGAGAGCTGCTTCCACCACTGCTGAAGTAATTTTAAGACACTGAGAGTTTAATAGACATTAAAGAAATGAACAGGCTGGAGGAGAGATGAGAAGCAGAGAGGAGCAAGAGGAGCTTTTTCCTTCCCTGCTCCCGAGGTGGTTAAACAGGTCAAACACCTGTGAGAAGAGGGTGCTTCAGGGACGCCCTCGGACTCAAATTGTCCATGGGTGCCATGGAGATTGCATCCTCTCCTTGTGTAGTGATTAGCTGCCTCTTCACACTGGTGAGGCTGGCAGTGAAGAGCGGGGCCTTCACCTGCAGGTGTTGCCATGGCAAAGGACACTTGGCATAGATTCAGGCGACATTAAAAGGCAAAAGTGAAAATGAGGGTAGAGAGAAAATAGAAGCTTGATTCAAGCGGCTCAAGTCACCTCCTTCACGGAGTCTTTGCCAAGAACCAGACCAACCCCACCTTTGGCCTCTTGACCCCTGAAGGTCTGAGTCTTGAAAATATGGTACAGAAATCAACTTAAAAAAATGCAGCCAGTTTTAGTGTTAACTCGCTGCAAAAATACTTCTATTTCTACAAATGATGAGTGGTTTCTTAACTCCAAAAGGATTAAGAAACTGAAAGGAATTGGTTCATGAACACTGTAAAATCATTTGTCTTCCCTAATGCAAAAACTGGCTAGCAAAGTAGCTGGTTTTATCTGCAATTCTGAATTTTTCTTTTGTTGCTACTTTCTTTATCATCCACATGGTTTTTTAGGATAACCAATGCTCATTTCTCTGGTGTCAATCAAAGAGATTTCTGTCTTAATTTTCACTTGATTTACACACTGAATTGAATTTTTCTTTTATTTTCCACTTTGAAGTTTGTGCCTACTATCCTATTCAGTCCTTAAGGTTCCATCATGGTCAGGGTTCCTGTATGTTATTACATTCTCAAATCAGAAAATTCTCTACCATTTGTCTGTCTGTCTATCATCTATCTATCTATCTATCTATCTATCTATCTATCTATCTATCTATCTATCTATCTATCTATCTATCTACCTCTATCATCTATCTGATATACTTTTTGCCTTATCTAATGTTGGTTAACAATAATGGTAAATAAACTACATGTTAACTGCATAGCATTTGCTTGAGAATTCATGTAGTGGACATAGAAGGAGGTTATTTCTCAGATTCCCAACCTTAAAGAGTTGAGTGCTGGTGGTTCAGGTTTATGGCATGATGGGAAAGGAGTATGTGGTACATGGTGTAGATTTAGCATACACTGAGTTCCTAAATTGCTTGTGACTTCTTGTCAAAGAAAGTGCCATGCCTGTAAGTGCCCACTGCCTACATCAATGTAGATAAAATATGGCTTGGGTCATGGGAACTTTGTGAGTAGAGGGGAATTTGGCTTGGATCAACATCTGTGTGTTTTCCTATGCATCTTTCTGCATTGATTAAGTACAGCTAACTCTTAGATATAATGTCTACCAGGAAAAGGATTTGAAAACAGGATGATATGCCTTAAGTGGAGGGGATTGCAGATTCAGTGTATAAGGGGACACTGAATTGGTAGTTAACCCTCTCATTTCCTCCCTTTCTTTTTTTCTTTTACAATAATTAAAAATTAAATTTATTTGTTACCTTGTATCTTTCTTCATATGTATTCACCCTCCTGCCTGAGCATGTGTGTACCATGACCTATGACATGTGTGTACCTTGAGATATGGTGGCCCAAAGACAACTTGTAGGAGTGGATTCCTCCTTCTACCATGCCAGTTCTGGGGATTGAGGCCAGGAAATTGGGCTTGGCAGCAAGTGCATTATCTACTGAGCCATTCTCTCTCTCTCTCTCTCTCTCTCTCTCTCTCTCTCTCTCTCTCTCTCTCTCTCTCTCTTTCTCTCTCTCTCTCTCTCTCACACACACACACACACACACACACACACACACACACACACACACACACACACACACACCACTCTTTTCTTTTTGGAGACAAAGTCTGTGTATGCCAGGCTGGCTTTGAACTTATGACCTTTCTACTTCAATTTTGCAAGTTGAGATTGCAGATATTCACTACCATGTGTTGTGAATAAATCTTAGGTAACTGGGCTAAAAAAAAAAGGACAGAAGGAGAAGTGTACTGATACTGGATTATGAGTCTTCTATATTGAGGTAAGTATTATTCCTAAGTTTGCCAGGCACAAAGACAAAGCTTCTGACTGTCAGAGCCCACATTATTGGGCATTTTGAAGACTGCTTTAGTCACATTTGCCAAGCCATTTTTCTAGATAATATTGTCTATCTGGAAAAAAAGTTATACAGAATGGTTGTCACAGACTTTCTGAACATTCTGATCAAATTTTGATCTGATTGTAAAGTCTGACGTTCTGTCAACATGTCAAAGCCTTGTGTAAGATGCTCAGACACAAGCCTGATTGCTCTCCACCCAGCAGCTCTTTAGCTCTTTTATTCCATCCTGTCTCACAGGGAGGCCCAGAAGTTCTTTGATGGGACAAAAGAATTAATGCCAAAGTTGAGTGAATTACAGCCGCTACTATCTAATTAAAATGATTTTGTGCCAGTTGCTTTTGTTGGGCTGGATCCACACATAATATAATTTCAGTCCTGTTGGTAGGCACCCTGTGATAGATTTGAGATATCATTGCCTTTTAAGGGAGGTTAATCAAGCATGGTATATGCAGCTTCTTTCTCTCCATTAAATGTGAAGGATGACCACTGCTGATAGGTTACCCCGACTGGCCCCTTCTGTTGATAACGAGGTGGTTTGCAGGGTCTGAGCGGTGACCCAGTCTCAGCCTCTGCCTCTCTCTGCCTAGTCCTTGGAATAGTGCAGCTGTTGTCAGTCACAGAGGAGAGCTCCAGTTATGAACAGCTTTGCTTGGCTACAGCAGCATGCCTCTACACAGGGGAGGGAGAAGAAGAAAAGGAAAGGGGAGAAAAAGCCTTACAAAACCAACTCACCTAAAAAGCAAACATCGTTTTTTTTATATGCCTGGCTCTGTTTATGTATATAAAATGGACATTATGGTGGAGTGAAAAAGACCCTCGTAAAAATCCTTCTTGAAAACTATTGTTGCTGACAGCCGTGACCTCTGTGCGTCTGCATGTTTACCCATAATTCATAATTAACAAAGACATTAGAACTGCCACAGGAGAATTCTGGGCTTTATTTCTTTCTAACTGGGCAGTACTAATGCTGGAAGTGCTCCCAAATCAGTGATTTAACATTTCAGGAAATCTTGGAGAGGCAGCAGAAGCCTCCTTATATAGCTCATACGCTGGGACTTTGGTGATATGGATACGGCCGAGATAATTATTCAGCTCTCGTTATTGCTGTAGCTCCGCACCTGATCCCCGAACCATTAGAGTACTCTGCAGGTTATTACAACTATCAAACATCAAGGTCTCTTTTCTAGTCTCTTGACTGTGTGGTTATCATTTTACTCCTTTTAAATCCCCCATCTGCATAGAAAGCCTCTGTGTTTTTCCTGAGATCTGCTCACAGCTCCCCACCCTCTTCTTTATGACTCCCCAAATGGAGTCCTTTCCTTACCAGCACATTTGCATACAAACATAAACCTATATAAACCTCATGCCTTTCCACTTGCATTGTTTTTATACCTTTCTCTTGTTTGATTTCCTCTCCCAGGCCCGGTGCACCCTTTAATTTGGGCAGCAAGGAGTCAGGAGAAGGGAATTCTCTTGAGCTCAAGGAAACCGTGACAATATAATTTTAGAATATGGGAGTTGTTGGTGCAAATGTTTAATCTTCCACTCAGTTGAAGCCCCCGTGACTTTATTGTAAGCTTCTGTCTGTCTGTTCTATATATGATAACCAAACGCAGAAGCATACATGAGGATACAAGGACAATTTGGATAAAGAAATCTTTTTTGCATTGTGTACTTATTTAATATTGTTTTTACCCTCTTTTGGAGTTTAAGATGACTTTGGTTGAAGTATATTTTTCAGTTTGGGTTACAATCTAACCTTGTCATATCTTTGCTTCTAATACCCTTCTAGACAAACTAGAAGATGATCAAAACCAGACAGCTCTGCATATTCTGGGCACTGTGTCAGCTATCTAGGGGCAGGCAGTCACTTATCATGATATATAAAGGTACTGTTATAAATGAAGAGTCTGGAGCAGACCTCTGTGGGTTGCATCTTAAGTGAAAGCAAGATGCTGTTTCCGGATGTCTTACACAGTTTTCACTCCCCGTAGAAACCTTTATTTTGCATGATCTCCACCAAACACCTGTAAAAGAGGCATTCTACCCACTGTAGGCCTATCTGCAGAAAAGCTAATCCACAAGAGGGGGGTGAGCAGCCACAGTCGGTATGGTGGGGCTAAGAAACATATGGCTTCCTCACTTAATATTGCTGCACAGTTGTCCCACACCATATTCCCTTAAATGGGCATTAGCTCTGTAGCCAAATTAGCAGGCTATAAAACATATGAAAATAAATGCTTTTTTTGATGTTACAAAAAAATGAAGCATGGCTTAACATTTTCTGCCCATTATCAGTATGTGTGTATTCTGTGGTATGTGTGTATAATAAATGCATTGCACTTTTTAAAGAAAAGAAATACAGAGAGGATTCAAAGACAGTTGTTTTTAATCATGAGCAGTAAAAGCTAAGTGACTATATGCTTATTTCATCAGCTTACACAGATAAACCAACTGATTTTCCTAACTTTTAGAAGAGAATAGTTTTTTTTAAGACCTCCTTTTGTTGACCCCAAAGAGGCTTTAACTGTTTAAACATTGTATTTTTCTCTTTTGCCCATGGTGTATGTTCATGTTTTCTTTAAGAGCTAAGGAATAAAGGGTTCTATACCAAATATATATCAATTAATGGAAATGCATGTAGATTAATCATGGAAAGAATTCAGTGGGCAGCATTTGCTGTAACTGAAATTTTCTTTACAATGACCACAGCAAGAATGCTTCACTTGGGGACCTGCTGTAGCCGGGGTCCTCAGACATGGTCAGAGTCATCCTATTGTGTGTGCACTTTCTTTTGCAGCCCTGCATGCACCAGCTATTCTTCACCATGTGGTGAGCTTCAATATTGGAAACTTTCAGTTAAAATCTTATTTTATTCCTGCAAATCTTCTTATCAGGTAGTGTCTTCTCATTTAATGAGAAAGAAAGACTCAGATAAGACAACTGACTTGCTGAATGCCACACAGCCATGCAGTTTATGACATCCTTCACTTCTGATCTTTGGACCATCTCCTCTTACTGCTATACTAACTTGCTGCTTCCCATAATTGTGTAATTCTTGATACCATCAAAGCAAGGAAAGGCATTTTTCAAGCTTTATTTCTAGAAGAAATAGTGGTTTGGTTCTAACCATTCATTATCTGGATTGGTGAAAAAATGCATAAATTTGCAAGATGGTAGAGCAGTAATATGGCAAAGGCTTTTTCTTTGTATGACAACCAACTGACCCCTAAATGAATTGAACCTATGACCTCTTTCCTCATTAGTTCCAGAAAAAAAGGAGACAACTACCCTAGAAACAATTGTTACAAGCAAGCTACAACACAAATCCCCCATGTTATTCCTTTGGGACTAATTAGAGAGCTAAACAATGCTCTTTGAAAGACATACAAAATCATATTGCCATGTTCTTTTGAGTTGGAACCTCTTGATTTCGTGCAAAATATTATGTAAGAACAAATATACATTGCTCTGGGGAGAAGTTTCCAAGGTTTTGTAACATTTACACAATGTGGGTGTGTTATCCAAAGTAGGATAAAAAGTAATTGTTTTATCTGATGCTTCAATGGATTGTGATGATATCATCATTGGTCTTGGTGTTCTACCCCAAACAAATGATTTGTTATGTTTTAGTGAACTGGCAGATTATATTACTTTATATTTCTGGGGAAGGAAAAAGGAGTACAAAATGAAAATATGCATGTAGTTTTTGTAATTAGCTCTAAATAAGTAAATAATTTGGGATATTATTAAAGTTCAATAAATGCTGTTTTGAATGGAGCTGGATGTCACTCAATTCTTGAGTACTATTATACACAATGAAAAAATGTTGTAATCTTTGATATGAGAAAAAAAGAGCATCCAGGATAAGGAGAGGGGACCTAGTAAAAATAAAATTGTCACATATTTGAGAGCAACTTTGACTTAGATAATTATGAAAAACAGTATGGCTTTTCTAGTAATCATGGGGTTAAAGCACTATAAAGAACTTTCCAGATGCACTTTGTTATCCAAGAGACAGATAGAGAGATGCTGTTCTACTGATATATTACATAAATCATGGTGCCAGCCAGAAAAACAACAGATGACCAATTTGTACAAAGCATTTTTTCCTTATGTTACATTTATTTAAAATACATTAAATCGTTGCGTTAAAATCGAGGCAGCTGGCAGTCCAGGCAACCTTATAAGATTTGTGTTTTCTGGATGGAGGCCCAGTCACATGGAAAGGTGAACCTGTTGGGCTAGTGTATTCACCTCGTTATATGCCAAGCCCTTGTATAGCACAGGTAGTCCAGAATTTACCGTGTCATGCTTTCTTTCTTTCTTTTCTCTCTTCTCCTCACTTTTCTTTTCATGCTTTCTCCATCTCCCTCCCTCCCTCCCTCCCTCCCTCTCTCCCTCCCTCTCTCCCTCCCTCTCTCCCTCTCTCCCTCCCTCCCTCCCTCTCTCCTTCCCTCCCTCCCTCCCTCCCTCCTTCCTTCTTAAAAATCTCATGGAAAATAGGAAAAAAAGGGTTAATACCCACTTTTCCCAAGTGAAGTCACTAAATAATGATGCCAAGACTCAACCCAAAGAAAAGGACCTGCATGGGATGAAATTGGAGAATTCTGGCCATTTTCCAGTGATCTCTTTTCTTTCATACATCTTGGCATTACTATGATGCTTATTTGACTTTGGGAATAAAAATCTTGTCTGAGTTAGATAGCTTAGAATTAATTGATTCAAACATAGCCTTAATTTGTGAATGAAAATTAAATATTTGTTGTGCTTTTAGTCTATTTTTATATTCAATTTCTTAATAGGGTAGACAATATTCTCAAAGTATTGAAGATTGCTAGTATGGTTTTTCAATGTGTATATGCATATATACATTATATATGTATATATTATATATATATATATATTTTTGCCAGTGTTTGCTACCAATTGCTTTGAAAACCAGTTCTGAATTTTCCAAGTCAAGACAGAGAAGTCTATACAAGAGAACTTCATGGGTTTTTTTTTCAGTTTATTTAATGACAGCTTCATGTCATGCCTTGTAATGTTCTTCATCTTAAAGAGTTCTGATAGCTTATAGTATCTAATTGTTTAATGAAACTAATTATCCAAATTAGAGTTTGCTGACTTCAGTAAAATTTTCTTTTTCATTGGTTAATAATCAGAGGATTGGAGTGGGGAATTCAGTTTTTCAAGAAGTTGAATTTTGAAATTTGAAGCTACTAAGATGATGGAATTCTATTTAAATTCATCAACTATTTTTGGGTCACTACTGTATTCACAACATGCTAGGAACATATTTGGTAAATTTTTAAGGACTTAAATATACTTTTTCTCTTAGGAGACTAAATTAGAGCACAAGAAAAAATACAAAACAAAGTCTGTTCTCTTGGTTTATGATCTCTATGGAGAGATTTGTATTTTGGGGAAATATGCAAACAATTAAAGAACAATTCCAGACCTCAAGTGGTACCAAGCTGAGTCCCAAACATAATACAGACATATAGCCTTGACTGTTTAGATGAGACAGAGGTTATGGAAGGTCCTTGCATCTGAAATACAATTACAGAAGTTGTCTCTAAGGAACCCTCATGGAAGATGTGAGGATTGAAATAAATTCTAAACTGTAGAGAAGATTTTGTTGTTTAAGATTGTTGGAACATTTGGTGTTAGCTAACAATGAGACCATCCAAATAGGTTCGTTTTACCATAGTTAGGACGAATATGAGGCAAGTTTAACTTGTGAATACTTGAAGAAATTGCTAGGTTGGACTTAGTGGCACACACCTATAATCCTAGCATTCAGGAAGGGAGGCAGGAGGATTATATATTCAAGGCAAGTTTGAACTACATAGTAAGACATTGTCTCAGGTGAGAAAAATAAGGATTAGTGGATTTCAACAATGAAGAAAGACAAAAATATGAAGCATGAAAAAGAGAATACATCATTTTTATTTTTAAATTGTTTCCTTCAAAGTACTTGGGTTAGCCTTGTGGTGTGAACACATTTCTATCAAGAGTGAACTCTAGCAAGGGCCAAGGTAAAATATACTCAATCTAAGTGTGCTGGAATCCTCTTGTTAGAGGATGTTCATAGCAGTATCTCCAGGATTCAGCAGCCAGAGCAAAGGGATGCTCACAGAGGCTAGGGTGCTTGACTTTTTGAAATATTGCTATAAAATGTACTGATAGATGCATGCTGTTATAGCCTCCTAGATAAGTGCTCGATAAGGTAGTTACGGCAGCATTAGCATGCGGTAGGATAAGTTAGATCACATGTGCTCAAAGCGTATCAGTTTTAATTCTTCCCAGTTGCAACAGCATGATACCATGCAACAGAAATACATGACTCAAAGTTCTGGAGCTTGGTGAATCCAGTGTTAAGGTTTTAGAGGACTAGACATCTGGTGAGTTGGGGCCATGGATGGCTCCTTCTTCCTCCTGTGTCCTCATGGGGTAGAAAGGAAATATGCTTCCTCAAGGGACCCATTTCATTTTCTAGTCACCTAAAGATTTCTTTACATAATTTCACCACCATGGAGGTTAGGATTTCAGCACAGGAACTGGAGGCACAAACATTTAGACCATAGCGTACACATAATTAGTAGCCATAAACCCATTAGAGATGTTTATCATAGTTTCCATTTTTAATTGATTTGAAAGTATGTCCAGCCATTTTCTTCTCATCTGAGTGTGACACATCTTAGAATTATCAAATCATTAATGGCAAAAAGAGAAACATTAAATAGATCCATCTTGTACAAAATGACAAAAATTAGAACTGTGGCTTCGTGTGTGACATTTTACCAAACCATTTTTTCCTTCTCCCTGTTCCCTTCCACCTGCCCTCTACTACACTCCCTTTCTCTCTCTACCCCCTTCCCTTTTTCTCCAATTGCTAAGACTCACTTTCTCATCCAATGAGTTTGTATTATACTGAGGTCTCCACCTATTCTGATGACACATACCATATGTGGCTGAAGATAGGACATAGAGGTTAAGGGCTCAGGCTTTATAGTCAGGAGGACTTGAATGGTTGCTGTGTAACTTCTGTCCTTTGTAATTATGGTCAAATATTGAGACTCTAGGTTCTAGTTTCACTACCATTAAACAAGCCACATTTCATAAACTTACTGAATTAATATAATATAGTAAAACAGTTCACATGACACCTGAAACACAAAATGGTTACAGTTACTTTTACCTTTGCTGTGGTATGGCTGAGGCTCGGCACACACCATCCCTAAATGTGACTGTGGAGACTAGAATAAGACACCCTAAAATATACTTGTTAGGCATATTTTGAGCAGATTATTTTGAGAAAATGTGGACATAGTAGTAACTCTGCAAAGCTGCCCTTTGCAAAAGAAATTTACATCTATAAGGCAAACCTATATTTTAGTGAAATGTGTTTACATTAGGATGAGGGCTGCTTTTAGACAACTTTCACTATTTCATAGAATTTTTATCCACATGACTAGGTAATGTTTATATACTATGTCTTTCTTCTCTTTGTTTTCTCATAACTTATCTTTATATTCCTCCAGAAGACCCCATTGCTTTCTATAGCTCAGGCTGCTGTCTGAACTTCAATCATCTGGCACTCTTTGAATCATATTTTTGTGGGACTTCTATGCATGCATACATAATGAAATCTGTCTTTTCTATTGTTAATCTGTCTTATGTCCATTTAATACAGTGGTTCTCAACCTTCCTAATGCCACAACCCTTTAATTCAGTTCCTCATGTTGTAGTGACTCCCAACCATAAAATTATTTTGTTGTTACTTCATAACTACAATTTTGCTACTGTTGTAAATTGTAATGTAAATATCTGATATGCAGGATATCTGATATATGGCCCACAAAGGGGTTACTACCCACAGGTTGAGAAACACTGATTTAATGTATAACCCAGCTAAAGAACCTAGAAGCATATAGAGGCAAGCTACTTTTCTCCCCATAGTGCTCTCATATGACATAGCAAATTCGCTTGTAGCTACTATGTAGGCAAAGCCAGTGAAACATCCCAAAGACAGCTATTATCACATTTATTTTTTAAAAATTGTAAGTAGACCTAAAACCTTAGGAAATAAATCCTATTCAATTATTGTCACATCTTTGAGAAATAATTACTTATAGCAGAGACTGAGCCTTATTCTACATCTGGTCCTATTGGAAGATTTCTCCAATCCCTCTTCTTCATTAGGGAGCAACTCAATCTTGCTGAATTGGCTGTGTCATTTCAGAACTCCTGGACAATAAATCCTCTGAACTGGAGAGTGAGCATACATGATAGCTGTATTTTTTCTGCCACTCCCAATATATATACATATATATTATCACATGTAATTCACATCCTATATGCTAATTAGCTAAATTGGAGTCGAATTAATTCTGTTGGGCATAGAATGTGTATTTTAAGAGAAATGTTCAATCAAGATTTTCCAGAAAGGCTCAAGTACTTCTTTCAAGTGGGTAGAATACCTGTCTTTTAAATTGGCTAATGTGGGTATTTATCTGATTGACCACAACTGCCCTCAAAGACAAATCATACATAGATCTGAACTCTAAGTGAGGACTGAACTATTAAAGTCAACATTAAGTAACTAAAATGTACTATGCTTTAAAAGTAAAAAGCTTGATAAAAACATCAGTAATTTATCTTTACCTAAAACATTGGAGAAAATCATCTGGGCTCCTTGGGCATATGATGTACACTGACAGAAAGGAAACTAAATATAGTTTATAGGGATTAGTGACCTCCTGATATTATGGTCAGGTAATACCATGCTGAGATTTTTAAAAGTCACAAGTACATGTGTTTATCTGACAACCTGAAATGCTTTAAGGAGGCCATTTAGGGGTCTAATATGTGTGTAGATAATACACAGAATGAAGTTTGTAGTTATATCCAAATGCATCTTTAGAGAACATGACATCCTCCAGTTACTCTACCATTATCATCTAAGATGTCAACTTTTGTTTACACCCTAGATTTTTTTACTTATTACTTCTCCATTTCATTTTTGTATTTTCTATTCATACTCTCTAAAGTAGAGTGTTTGATTTTCAAATGTACTCTACAGAAGCCAGGCATTTTTGCAATTGTGCTTATAGGGTGTCATTGGCCGGAAAAAAAAAATCAAAGGATTTTGAAATGGAATCCAAAATGTTCTGGCCCATCCCCTGCATACCAGGAAGCAAAATCATAGATCTGTCTTTAACGGGCATTATAGCCACAATGTTGTGTAGACTCACCCTCTGTAGTTTTATGGTTTAACAGAAGAACTGGCTCAGTGGCGTTCTGGTTTGTCACCCCTGGTCAGTGTATTTGCACATCTTATTGGAGTAAAGGTTTAAAATTAGGAACTACTCTTTGGAGACTGCTGTTATTTGGTCACTTTTGGGAGCTGCAGGAGTCTGGCTGGCTTTGCCCTTCCCCGTGCTTTTCCACTGCCTGTCTTTAGCGTCTTCGCTTCATTGCCCACGTGTCGCCTGTGCTTAGCCATGAGGCGATATATCCTCTCCCATTCCAAAAACATTGATCTAAGTCTCCCTCCTTCCATTTTTTAATAAATCTTAGTGAAGCGATCTAACATTCCAGGTCAGTCCTGTAGTGCTGTTCTGGCCTCGCTGGAGCGGTTGCTGCAGAGCATGGAAACTTGCTGGCACAATATTGCAAAGTGACTCTGTGGGGGCTGGATGACTTCCAGCCAGCAATGAACCACGGCCAAGAAACGCCAATATGGATAATGCAAACAAGAGAGATTTGGGGCACATTTCGATTTAACCATCTGATTTAATTGACAGAATAAATGCACCTGTCAACGGGTAATATTCTTGTGATTAGTTTTGGCTGTGATGATGAGATGATGTTAAAAGAATGTCAGAACAACCTGTCCTGGGACTCTTACAGGCAGTTTTGAGCAAGGGAAGGTCAGTTTTTAGCTAGTTGAAAGAAGCAGGATTATCCTCTTGTAACGTGAAGGTATTTTATGGATACGGTGAATGCTTTATTTGACGTTTTCCCTCTGTGCTTAGCCTTCACCACAAATCAAAGCAGGGGACAGAGGCTCATAGAAGACATTGGCATTTGAATGAGTCTCTATGGCTACTGGGGTAGTCTTCATTTGGAAATGGTAGCTCCAGGTATTATGGCTAAAGCTACACCCAGTGGTCTTACCTCACTCCAGCTCTGCTTCCTTCATAGACCAGAGCAAGCTATTGAAACAGAATTGTAGTGGAATCAGCTGGTAACTGAAGCTTTTTTCTTTTGTTGTTTTTTTCAGAGAAAATGCTTGACCTTAGAACAAGTATATTAATTAATGCTCATTCATCCTGTCATTAAACATTTGCCTTATAATGCCAGGCTCTTCTTGGGAGATTGGGCTTTACATTGACTCACGAGAACTTTCTCAGGGCTCTCTATCACTGACCTCTCTCCTTTTTGAATTGTTCCTTCTTTTGCTCCTATGTACGTGCAGAAAGCAGAGGATTTGGGGTGTCCTGCTCTATACCTTTTCACCATTTTCATTTGAATCAGGGTTTCCTACTAAACGCTTATGCTTCCTGTTTCTCTTCCTATCATTCATCAATTGTTTCCAGATTAATTTTACTAAATGTCATTTGTGGCAACCTGTATGAGAAGATACATTTGCTTACATGACATTGATTTCTTCGGTCCCTCTATTAACTGACCTGGTGTTTTGCATGCCTGACCCCCATGATCCTTCTGTCTCTTCCTCAACATGATAGTTATAGTCACTCATAGCCACACTTTCTAAGGGTTGGGTGCTGGGAGTTTTAATTCAGGTCTTAATGCTCTCACATCAAGCACACTGAACCTGCTATGCCCTTTCCCCAGCCCTCATTTTTCATTTTCAGGTCACTTTATCTTCCACTCCTATTGAGTTCTCCTAATCTTTCCATGGATTCTTCCTAAATTTATCTTCAGAACAAGTTCCATACCACATTGCCAGTCATATAACCAGTTCTCTAGAGGATGCACCCCAGGCTAAATATGCCATTCTGCATTTTCCATTTTTGTGTATGTCAACTGTTCTTCTTTTAATCCATGACTCATGAAACTAAACTGCTTCAAATAGATACTTTAATATCTGATTAAAGCCATTGATTTTTTTCCTTGAAAAATACCATGTAAACTAATGCTCAGGGGTGTTTTGTTTTGTATTGTTTTTGTTTTTCCAGACAGTTTCTCTGTGTAGCCCTGAGTATCCTGGAACTTTTCTGTAGACCAGACTGGCCTCACATTTATAGATTTGCCTGCTCCCACTTCCCAAGTGCTGGCACTAAAGGCATGTGCCACCATGTTTGGCCCTCAAGGGTAATTCTTAAGTTCTGCATTTATTCATTAGTCTGTTAAGGACTCCTTAATTTAGATTAATACCTCCCTATCCTGAGGATCCTTTGCTCTCTCCTTTAAGTTTTATACTACATTCAGCCAGTAACCAAGGCCCATAAGACTATTTTTCTCAAAGGCTGGACCCTTAATCAAAACATCACTTGAATTTCCTAGCTCTGTCTTCCTTGATTTTGAATCTCTTTGAATGGGACATAAAATTATATGTAATTTAAAATAGTCTACACTTAGTTGAAATCCACCACTGCAAGGTGTGATTTTTCTGGAGTAACCTCCTTCACTATCCCTTTGTGTTCTAATGGCCAGCACTCCACTGTAGCTTCCCTTGTGTTTTTCCAGGGAAACAGGAATGATTGCTGCACTGTTGAGCCCACTTGGTGTCAGGTAATTTCCATGAGCACTATCCTACTTCAATTGCGGAAGACCAACCTAAGAAAGGTAAAATAAATCGTTCAAGGTTATACTGGTAGTGAGGGATATGCTGGAACTCAGATATAGAGCACCAAAGTTCAGATGCTTCCCTGGGCACCCCAAAGTTTCTCATTGGTAACTTTTATACCTTCTGTTTCTCCTCCTATCATTCACCAGTTATTTCCAGGTTAATTTCAATAAATATCATTTCTGCCAACTTCTATGAGAAAACATACCATCTTACATCACATTTATTTCTTCAGTCCCTCTGTTAACTTATAGGACCCGTAAGGTCTTGCATTATGTCCGTTCTGATTTAGGGAAGAACCCAAGACAAATAACATTTGTTAGAAAGCATTCATTTCCTATTGACTACTGACTGAGTTCTCCTTTGCCATGCCAGTTCCTTTGCAAGATTGGACCCCTATTTGCCTCATCCAAATGTTCCCTGTGTGAATAAGTATAGTTTCCCATTTGTGTTCTTTCTGCATTCATTTTTTCCCCTCTTTCCTGCTCTTCTCCTTCAGGTTCATTTCTGCTGCATCATATTATTGTGTAACACCAGCTTCCAGGTTAGGCATAAATTTCACTGGAATGTGATAGTCTTAAGTCTGTCTATCCATACATCAGATTTATTTTTTTTTAAACTACCTCAGTTCAGTGTATGACGTTTTTGTTTCTAGATTCATTGTTTCTTCATAGTTTAGTTCAGGATACCCAAAATTGTTTGGGAAGCAAAGAGCAAAGATGGGAGGTTGAATTTCTTTAAACTGATTGGGAGACTTTGTTGCAGTTTATAAATGAGGAATAGCTAAAATAACAGCTCAAAATTATCTTTATCTTTTAAATGTTGTTTTAAAGTAAAATATTAAAACAGAGTTTTAGAGATGTGCCATAATAGTATTTTTCACAGGATTGTACAACCACTGAAATATTTTCTGTCAATATTCTGACTAAAAGTATGCAAAAAGAGGCCATTAGCAACTTACTAGGCAATATGTATTCAATATGACAGAAATTGTCATTTTAAATGAAATGGGAGAAATTATTACTTATACAGTATTTGAATTTCTATCATTCCAAAATCCAACACAGGGTCTTCAGTGTTCATTAATCATGAAGAAACAATGTTAATGGAATGAACCACACTTTCAGTTTTGTTCTGACCTGTGGGTAGATAATTCTATTCCAGTTCTAAACTTATTCCAATGTATTTTATATTAATCCCTATAATTTGTCAACCTTATTCATGAGACTATTGATTTCATATGACTTCTTTTCATACCATGTGAAAACACAAAACTTTAACAATGTTGTAGTATTAATCAGCAATAATAGACTGTTTCTAATTATAATGGAATAATCATGATTTGACAGAGGAAGGTGGGATATAGAAAGATCCATTTTTTGAAAGCTCTTTCTTTGTCTCTGGCTTTGTGTACTTGGAACTAATGTCTTACTGAAGTCCATGTCAGTGTGACTTCAGGTAAATGGTTATATAGCCAGAAACTTTTCTGCACAGCTACTTATAAGATAATCACTCAGAAGCTGACATTAATTATAAATGATTGGCCAATGGCTCAGGCTTATTACTATCTATCTCTTACTTTTAAATTAACGCATTTCTATCAGTCTGTGTATTGCCATGTGGCCCATGGCTTACAGGTAATGCTCTGGCATCTTACTCCTCCAACAGCTGCTAACATTGCTCTGACTCTGACCTTCTTTCTCCCTGTATTCAGTTTGGCTTTCCCGCCTGACTATATTCTGCCCTGCCATAAACCAAAGCAACTGTATTCACCAATCAATAAAAGCAACACATATTTGCAGTATACAGGACACTCCACATCATTTCCCCTTTTCTGTCTAATTAAAAATGAAGGTTTTGACTTTAACATAGCAAAATTATATATAACAAAACAGTTGTCAAGCAAGAATTAGAGTCACAATGTTTAGTCTATTTGATTTGGCAAAATTAAAAAAAAATTCTATGATCTATCTTATCTTTGTGAGGCTAAGGTTATATCTAATTTATCTTTTATCATAACTAAGGAGAACTGTAATTATAACTATCTAGTCTTCAATTCCATCAAAGACCCCAGTAGGATACCATATTATCTGAGTAAACAGGAAGTGTATTATAAGCAACTTCCAAAATTCTAGAAATGACAGAGACATCTGGCTGCCTGGACAGTTACCTAGACTTCTTCTGTAATGTTGGAGGGCATCCATCTTCATTTTGTAGGCCCAGAGTGTCTGGCAGATTTATTGGTGAAGCAGGAAATTTGAAGGACTGTCCGGCCTACTTTGGCAAAATTTGTCAATTGCATTCTTCTGTGTCCTGTAAGATGTCTTGCAGATTCTTTCATGAAGCAGGAACCCTGGAGGATTGTCCCATCTTGTTTTGCTAAGTTCAGCAGTCATTTTCCTGTGGGTTCTGTATGTCCAATTTATACAGCATATTGTTAAGCAGTCCAGGAAAGAGCAGTTTTTTGCCCAAATGGCTAGCCTTGCCACATTGAAAGCAAATTTTATAAGGAGCTTCTTTGATACCCATCATTCTCTTGAAGTAATTGGTGCTGCCAGGACCAGATGTGTCTCACTGTCGAGAAAAGTCTAAGTAAATGCCATATTCTATAGGTCTTTGAAGTATTTGAAGATTACCTGTTCATCTGAAATACATTTCTGTATATCTAGAAAATCTAACTAACATGACTATAAGTTTGACTATTATAGATGACTATTAATTAATTTGCATTTCTTAACTATACATTACATTTTTAAATGAGCTACATAAACACAATTCCTTAAACAAGAGTAGAAATATACATATAACAAAATGACCTTAAATTTGTATCAATAAACCAAAATCCATATTATTGTAAAGTATTTTGAGATTAATAGTTTTTTTGATTAAAGTAGATTCAATTATTACCTCTTTTTATTATCTTAATAATCTACCCTTTCCCCCATCATTTATATATCATATCCTCCTTCCTTCTTTAGAATGAGATTGACTGTGACCATTAACCATTTATAACCAACATCATTTAAATGAAAACAAACATTCATAAACAATATTTTGGGAATTTGGGCATAGTTTTCTGTACTACTTCCTGCTGATTGGGGGCACTGGTAATCTTATGGAGATCCTGAAGAAATTTAGAATTATGGTCAAGTCCCGACTGGGGTATTTGTGTGGTTGGTCCATCTCAGCCAGTAGCCTTGAAGCTGTTATGGATGTTGGATCACCTGGGTCATTCTTCTCATCAGAGGCATTTCAGGGGATCTTGCTTGATCAAATCATATTAACCTGGAAGCAGTCCATAGGTTCTCATCTTTTGTGGAAATAAAAGCAGAACCTCTTTTCCAAAGCAACATATCCTTAGACCCAAATTTCAAAGTCAAGATACCTTTAATGTGTGTGTTGGTTTAATTTAGTAGCCCCCACATTCAAATGTCTCTCTGCAGTTAGCTCATTAATGGTCAAAAATTTTTAAAAATGCAATAACATACATAATCCAGACTCTCTGTGTATTTTCCATCTTCATGTGGCTTATTTCTTTTATATTATTTTTATTGTCTTTTTTAAAGCCTTTATTTTTTTAAAACTATTTATTTCTTTCTATAACTATCTATACTCTTTTTCCTTTCTCCCAAGCCTATGCATATTTTTTAAAACATATTGTGACCCATTTAGAGGTTTCTTTTTGTCTGAATCTGTCTTTATTGTGTATCTGTAAATTTTTTTAATCACTGCTTTAAACTGCTAGGCAGGTGTGGCTAGGAGCCAAGCAGGGGCTTTGGCTGCTGGCTCCACCCTGTTTGGCTTCCCAACATGGCAGAGGTACCCAGGAAAGTCACTCTTACACTCCCAATTCTGGGGCCCATGCTACCACCAGGTAGCATGCAGCTGGCCCACAAACCTTTTCTGTCTGTATGAGTACAAGCTAAATCTGCCATGCAGCACTCTGCGTGCCTTGGAGATGCCTCTGTGTTCCTGGGCAAATCAGTTATCCTGTGCTCAAGCCTGAATGCCATGACATCTCTGTACCTCAGCCCACATGAGAGACATAATTAGGAAGCTGTTTTTGACTCCATTTATGTGTTCTAAAGACCCCTCCCCTTATTTTTAAACCTTCTCAGGTCTTATGTGGAAATTCCTGCCCCACGTTGATTCATTGCCAATTGTAGCTTCAGGCCTTTCTGCATCCCACTCAGTACTGTAGCTGCTTATAAAATAATCACCAGAGGCTTACATTATATATACTTATATATACACTATATTATAAATATTATATATACATTATATTATTATAAATGCTTGGTGGATGGCTCAGGATTATTACTAGCTATCTCTTACTTTTGAATTAACCAATTTCTATTAATCTGTGTGAGCCACATGACCCATGGCTTCCCGGTAATGCTCTGGCATCTTTCTCCTCCAGTAGCTGCTGGCATCTCTCTGACTCCACCCTTCTTTTTCCCTGTACTGAGTCTGGCTTTCCTGCCTAGCTATATTCTGCCCTGCCATAGGCCAAAGCAGCTGTATTCATCAACCAATAAAAGCAACACATATTTGCAGCATACAAAAGGACATTCCACATCATGGTAAAGAGAAAAAAAGATGTTGGACATTGTTGTCCAGTTTACATAGACAACAAGGTGTACTACCCCTTTCTTTCCCAAAGTGTCATGATTCTCACATGCTCACATCCTCTGATGGTCTGATATATCCTTGAATATTATATAACACAGATGCTAACTTTGCTATTCAAGGGATTTTTTTAAAAATTTCCATAGTTAAAAAGGACTTCCAAGCTTTGGAACATGAAAGCAGACAGCAAAATGTACAAGTTGGTAGTTTTAAACATCAGGTATAAAATCATACAACCTAGACCATGGTATGGCTTCTCTACAATTGTTGTCTCCATTCTTGAGATGTGTGAATTTATTCTTCATAGTACCTCAAATAGATTAGGAGATTTATTTCTTTCAAAAGGTGAAATTCCTAGAATAATAGGCAATATTAAAGAAGAGAAATATTACCTTCACATGAAGTACACACTTAATGGTTCCAGCAGGTATAGCCAGTGCTGACCCTCTGTCGGTGAGTAGCCTTGTCTCCAGAGCTCTCCGTGGGCTCCAGCAGGGTAGCCTTAGGAAGATAAGAGCAAATGGAGGAGGCACAGTCTCAGGCTTGTCGGGGTTCTTTGAGAGTACAGTACACGCAGTTCTTACAGCAAAAAGGAAAAGAAGAACAATGTGTTAAATTGATTCCATCCTTGAAACTTTCAGCTAGGATATAAATCTGCCCTGTTTACATTCCCCAATGCCAATCCCAAATCAGTTTATGGGATTAGTGCCATTGCTCTGTAAATCACATATTGGTATTTGAGGCATTTTCATGAGAAATAGCTTCTCCTGTTTTTTTTTTTTTTTTCTTTGTTGCTTCCACATAGTAAAGGTTGCCACAATATCTTAAGGACCCTAGAGAAAGTACAAAAGTCTAAATATTAAGGGAAAATTTAAGACTATGAATCTGGTATTACATATTTTAAAAGAAAATTTGCTGGGTATATGCAACCCCACCCACAGGACCACTTCCTCCCCCACAGTACCACTTCCTCCCCCACAGGACCACTTCCTCCTCCACAGGACCACTTCCTCCCCCACAGGACCACTTCCTCCCCCACAGGACCACTTCCTCCCCCACAGTACCACTTCCTCCCCCACAGTACCACTTCCTCCCCCACAGGACCACTTCCTCCCCCACAGGACCACTTCCTCCCCCACAGGACCACTTCCTCCCCCACAGAAGCACTTCCTCCCCCACAGTAGCACTTCCTCCCCCACAGGACCACTTCCTCCCCCACAGGACCACTTCCCTCCCCCACAGGACCACTTCCCTCCCCCACAGTAGCACTTCCTCCCCCACAGTACCACTTCCTCCCCCACAGGACCACTTCCCTCCCCCACAGTACCACTTCCTCTCCCACAGTACCACTTCCTCCCCCACAGTACCACTTCCTCCCCCACAGTACTTCCCTCCCCCACAGTACCACTTCCTTAGCTACTTTCTTTTTTTTTTTTTTTTTTTTTTTTTTTTTTTTTTGTGATTTTTCGAGACAGGGTTTCTCTGTGTAGCTTTGCGCCTTTCCTGGGACTGACTCACTTGGTAGCCCAGGCTGGCCTCGAACTCACAGAGATCCGCCTGGCTCTGCCTCCCGAGTGCTGGGATTAAAGGCGTGCGCCACCACCGCCCGGCCTTAGCTACTTTCTTGTAGTGTAGACTTCACTCATTTGTAAACATTGATCTGGTGTTTAGTGTTTGTCACATGCTACAGAGTGTACTGGGATTAAACATACCATCGCCTCCATATTTGAGATGCTAGTATTGTCAATTTTATGAATGGATATCAATTATGAAGGCTCTGTATAAAAAATGTGGTTCCTGTCAGACCAAACCAGGAAAAGTAATCTATAGTTCAGAGCTGTTCTATTCCATTTACTATGCAAAGCCATTCTTGGCGTTTGCAACTCTCAGCCCTTTTGAGTATTCTTGCAGTGTTCACCTTTTCCTCCACCACTTTTTTTTCTTCTTTTTTTTTTCTGGTTTATTTCTATCTATTACAAATGTATAAAAAATCCTCCATCAACCCTGCTGATAGAAGCAGAACCTTGAGAAATATACCTTTGGTTTGCCTCAGAAAAGGAACACATATTGCACTGTCAAGTTTATAAAATTGGCGCCAAACATTGTGGTAATGTTACAATACCAGTTTTAAGAGTTCAGTGACTAATGGGGAGCCGATGGGATACATGCAGAACTGTGAAAGCGATCTCACTTAGCCAGCTGTACACGTAGACTGTAAATCTACATTCAGATCAATTCTGAACTAAAACTATCATCTCAGTTTATCTGTTGAGGTCAACCAGGAAACCCTAGAATATACCTTGATTTTTGCAAAAAACAAAATAGGGGGAGGGGTTTCTTCAGCATTTCAGTCCACGAGTAACAGTATCCTAACAGGCAAAGTGTTTTCTCACTGTCAACATAGAATGAACTGCTGCTGGAGGTCAACTTGGGCTTTAATTTGCATTAGTACTTACATGCATAGTAGTCCAAGTTGTTGATCTTTTTTCCTGGTTTGGTCTGACAGAATGCTTGAATGCTTTTGTACAAAAATCAGAGCCTTAAAAACAAGGATTTGGTGAGATTGTAAAATGGTGTGCCACTTTGGCAAAACAGTTTGGTGGTTGGTCAAAATGCAAAACATTGTTACTCTGTTACTCAACAATTCTACCCTTAGGAATATATCCTCAAACTACTGAAAATGTACACCTATGAAACATGTACATGAAGGTTTACAGCAGTGTGTTGCTAATAGTAAAAAAGTTAAAACAACTCAAATAGCTATCAAATACTGGAGAGAAATAAAATGTGGCTTATTCATACAATAGAATATTATTAAGACATAAAAATGAATGAGAAACTGACAGATTAAATGACTTTGGTGAACCTTCATAATTTCATTTGTAGATCTTTCCATTTCTAATTTATAAATACATTTGGGGTTATAAATTATAAATGTACTGCCTCCTGTCAACATTGTATACTTCTATGTGATGATTTCTGTGTCAAACATTATATGGAAATGTTTCCAAGTATTTTCTGTATTAACTGTGAATGAATAGAACAAAATAAATTGCCTGTGATGGAAAAATAAAAAATAAAAAAAATAAAAATAAATTAAAAAAAAAAGAAAAAAAAATGTGGTTCCTTTAACATTGGGGATAGAACTATTTGTTTTGGAATATATATCATTTTCCCTGACTGATCTTTTTCATGAAATTAGAAAAAATGTTCTAGTTTGAAAAATCCCATGCCTGATTTTGTTAAAACTATTTCTATATTTGTTTATAGTACTATAGTAATTTTAATATTAATATATTTTTGGGAAATTAAAAGTTTTATTTCAATAGTGGTGTGTGTATTATGTGTGCACTGTAAGTAAGTATATGTTACTAATTTAGTGTGAATTTTGATATTGTGAGATGGTTCAGTGTGTGATGGAGATTATGAGACAATCCTGATGACCTGAGTTCAATCACTGGAATCCACATAAATGTGGAAGCAGAGGACTGGCTCCACATAGGTATCATCTGACATCTATGCAGATTCTCATCACATCATGTGAGTGTGCATTCAGGTACACACACACACACACACACACACACACACACACAAGTATGAACTCACACTATGTAATTGAATGCATAAAATTGAGATGGTCTCTTTCTTTTCATGGTTCCATCCCAGAAAAAGATCCTTAATTTTACATAATGTACCTACAAATTCCACAGCTCAGGTTCTTGGTGTTTCTTTCTCTCATTCCCATCTCTGTATTTCTTATAGCTGTATACAAACAGCTCTCTCTGTCCTGGTATTTTGCTTTTAACACAATGTAGTTTATTTAGGTGATTTTCTTTATATTTTTTGAGGGTTTATGCTACATAAAATAAAATTAGCTTTTCTACAGTTATTTTTGGGTTTTCATAGTTTTATTTGTCAAGCTTATTAACAAGTAAGTTATTTAAAATATATCTTAAATATTATATCAATAGTTGTACTGAAAGTGTGTGGAGTAATGGCTTTTTCAGTTTTCATGTCATATTAAAACTTGATCATCATTTCCAGTGAGAAACTTATATGTTACCTATAGTCTATTTTCACCAATTAAATACATGAAAAGAAGGCTTATCAGACATAATTGCACAACACATTTTGTGGTGGGGTGACAGTGTTTCACTTGGACATGTGTCCTGCACTGACTTAATGTGATGAGTGATACTTGGGACCTTCACAGGAATGAAGGCAATAATCAAAACAAAAAGAAATACAGGTGATGTTTTTGAATGAGAAATAATAACATTATAAAAATACAGTCATTCTGCCCTTGACAAAGGATTATTGCAAACTTTTGAAAAACCGAAGCAAATATGTATACTCTAATGAACAAAAGTGGTCATCTCATAGATTTTTATAGATTGACTCTAGTTGCACAATCATCAGCATTTTTGTAAGTTTTAGTATCTTAGCATTCTTGACATTACTTCATTTTGCTAATCCTTTCAATTTTAGTGATTCTGATATGTATGTATGCATCGTTATATTTTAATTGGCAATTCTTTCATATTGACACTTTCGGCTATCTTTTAATTTGCTTATAATTCATTGTGACTAACTCTTTGGCTTAGTATTTTTTCATATCTTTCCCCAATTTTCTACTCTCTATAATTTTATATGGTTCTGTAGATGGATTTTATATATTGGTAGAAATTTTCCATTATATGGATCTTAGATGCATTGTAAGTACAATTTCCTATTCAGTGTGTTGGAGAATTTTGATTAAAAGTTCACAATTTAATGACATTTCATAATATGGCCTTTTTCTTCAATGGTTAGTGATTTTTTTTGACATCTTGTTCTTTTAAAAATGGTACACCTGGGTGTGGTGTTGCTTGTTTATATTTCTAGAACTCTAGAAACTAAGGCTGGAAGATTCCAGTCCTAAACCAAGAGCTTCCCTCAGCTACATAGACAGACTTTATTTCTAAAGGAAAAAAAGAAAACAAAAAAATCTTCTCACCAAGATCTTAAGATATTTTCCATATCTTATTATTTTACCTTTCTGTTTAGATTCTCCCATTAAACTGAAATATTAATGTATATTAATAAAATATTATCTACTAACCTTACAGACTTTTCATCTCCAATTTTCATAGAATGAATATTTGAATTAAAAAAGTACACTCAACTAGAGCAAATTGAGTCTACAAATACCATCAATCCTAATGTTATGCAACAAGTTCTCATAGTGTTTGCTAACTGAGAGGCACAGCCTACTGCCTAAAAGAAATGACATGCTAGATTACTTAAAATATAAATTAATGACTCCGAGGTGTATGTCCAATCGCAAAGGGTCAGGTTGTACATAGTGGAAGCAAACTCCACTAATGCTTCTCCAGCTAAAAAATGGACTAGAGACACAGGAGAAGGTCAAGAATTATATTCATATTCATACAGACAAAGGCTGACTACAATAATATTGCCAAGAAGTGGAAGAAAGCACTATTAATTGAATATCCATGGTATAAAAGTGAATCTACACCTCTACTTTAGAACCTAAACAAAGAGTATTTCCGATGGGATTTAGAAATTACTGGATAGAGAGGTTAATAGGAAATATTTTATTAATATATGCATTAATATTTTAGCTTAATGGGGCATCTGACTAGGACAGGTAAAATAATGAAACAGGAAAATATGGTAAATGAAGTCTCAGGGTAAAATAGATCAGAATTATTTTTAGAACTTTCCTGTAAATTTTAAATTGCTTTTATAAAAACTCAGTAATATTTTATACAAACACATGGTTTGATGTATAATATATATAGTATGAGACATAGTAAATTAAAGCTAATAAAGTATGTTATTCATGTCATAAAACTTGTATCTCAGGCAGAAATAAAATGGACTTTAAAATATTTGTATTACAATAAAGAAAAGATTGAAAATAAATTCACCAGAAAACTCTGTATTTGATAAAATAATAATGTTTCTATTTTCCATTAAATTGGCTAGCTGTTCCTTAACTTATCTTCATGTTAAATAATACAAAATTCACCCAACCTCCTTACTTCAATATTCTATATAAGTTTTAACTTGAAATATGGAATCTCCTTGGAGATAGCTAATTCCATGGGTAGAATGAGATAACTCAAGATGTGACTGGGAATCTATGGAAACAGCTATACAATGGATCCTCTGCTAGTTTTCAAAATAGTAAATAAGTACATGAAGTCTTCCTTGTAGCAGATGACCAAGCAGTAGATGCAGAAAATGGACCAAGTGAGAAAGGCATTAATCTCAACCTGCAAGACAACTCATTCAGAAAAAAAATGCCAGCAGTAGACTCCAGGAACCAGTAGTTTTAATCAAACTAAGGGACAATATGCTAAAATAATTTAAAAGCTACTAAAAAAATATAAGTAATATAAAGAGGAACTATTTAATTAAAATAGGAAAGGCTGGCTTTTAATATTTTCAATTTTGGGGGGGGGCCTGGCCCATGAATGTTATCCAAGTCTTGGTCTAACCAAACCCTATTTAGAAGGACTCTTTTCAAGGGATGTGAGGAGCGTACACCATCTTTCAACCCTACTCATGAACTCTCCTTTTGTTGGATTTGGCAGCAATTCAGTTGTCCTGTACTTTTTACACCTTTTTATATTTGTATATCTTTAAAAATATCCTTCATTGGAGTGAGTCTAGTTCCTTAAGTGTGGAAACAAAGGACAGTTTTCTAATATCTTCCACATTTAATTGTTTTATGTATCTTATTTGAGTATGCCAGTAAGATGTGGGTCAGCAAACTCATCTTTCTTAAAATAAACTATACTTGGAATTTAGTAACTTAAAATAGATCATTTCAGTTTAACAGCTGTAAAAATATTTTGACTTATAATACATGAAAATTTGAGATCATTTTGAAATTCTTGAAATATGTAGCATCATAAAGGATTTTAAGCTGAGAATTGAGGACAGAATATTCTCATTGATAGATCATAGTCATCCCAATTTGATGGTGAAAGCATTGATATATTAGCTCTGGCACATTCATACAGCATAAAACTGTACACTGATAGGATAGGAGCCATTGAGTTCCAAGAGGACATGGTAGCACCTTAAATATACATTGTTGAGTAAACACCGTCAGTATTGAAGAGCAACATATAGCACGCTTCCAACTATATGATGTTTTAGAAAATACAAAATTGTAGAAACAATAAATTCATAGGAACTTGGCAAAAATGGAAAGAGCTGAATAGTTCAGGATTTCTATGGCAGCAAAATTACTCTTTTTAGACTGAAATGGTAGAGATATGGCATGCATTAGTCTGAATCTCCCTTGGAAAGGTGAAGAAGAGCAGGGAGGCTAAACCTAGCTGTGGCGCACGCCTTTAATCCCAGCACTTGGGAGGCAGAGCCAGGCAGATCTTGGTGAGTTCTAGGCCAGCCTGGTCTACAGAGCGAGATCCAGGAAAGGTGCAAAGCTACACAGAGAAACCCTGTCTCAAAAAACGAAAACCAAAAAACAACAACAACAAAAGGACTTTTAAAAACAGGTTCTGTGTTCCTGTTTATTGTGTTCCCATTTTTGTCTCAAGAGATTTTTACCTGTTGATATTTTCTTTGGCTTACTCTATAGACAAGAGCATGTTGTTTACTTTCTACTTATTTATAACTCTCTTCTCACAACTTTCTAGCTTCATATAACTGTGGTCATAAAAAATGCTCAATGTACTTTCAGTCTTCTGTAATGTGTTAGGCCCCAGCAACCCAACATAATCTATCATGTGTAGCATCTACACATAGTTGAAAAGATTACATATTATTTGTCCTATTGTTGTACAGTGTGTTCTCTATGTGTCTGTGAGGTCCACTTAGGATGTGTGGTTTTTCACATTTGCTCTTTCTTTATTGATTTTTTTTCCTTCACAAATAAGCTATCCAGTGTTCATGTATCTTACCATTACTATATTAGATCTATTTTTCTTCAAACTCTGTTTGCTTGATATATGTTGGTGATCTACTGTTTGGTATAAGCATTTTCATATTCTGTTGTTGAGTTAATTTTCTTCTTTAAAAATAATAATTTCATTCCCGTTGATTTCATACATGTGTACAATGTACTTTGATCATAACAATTCCATATTTCCTTTCCCACACCCATACCTCTCTTCATCTCCCCTTTTGACTTCTTGTGGAAACTCTGTTTTTGAAAATGGCCCTCTGTGTCCAATTAGAGCTGTCAACAAATGCATAAGTGTGGGCTATCCACTGGAACACAGTCAACCTACCAGGTACCGCACTGCTGAAGAAAACTGACTCTCCCCCTTCTGGCTGCCGTCAACTAGGTCCTTAGTGTGTTCCCCTTCCCGTATCCATGGTGGAATATGACTGGCTTGATTTGTGCAAGTCATTTGCAGACAGCCACAGCTGGAGAGTCCATAGTGAAATGGCCCTGTCGTATCTAGAAGATAGCATTTTTCACCGATATTCCCCAACCTCTGGCTCTTACAGTCCTTTCATGTCCTCCCCCACAATGTCTCTAGAGCTCTGTGGGGAGGAGCTGTGGTCTACATGCCCCATTTGTGGCTGAACTCTCAAAACTGATGCTTGTTCTCTGGGCTTTGACCAGTTGTGAGTCGCTCTATTAACCACTCTTTGCTGTGCCAAGATGTTAGATTTCTCATT
Source organism: Peromyscus maniculatus bairdii (assembly GCF_049852395.1). Taxonomy (NCBI): domain Eukaryota; kingdom Metazoa; phylum Chordata; class Mammalia; order Rodentia; family Cricetidae; genus Peromyscus; species Peromyscus maniculatus. The sequence continues at coordinate 28,985,826 of NC_134861.1, forward strand.
TCACTTTTAAAATTAATTTTGTTCTTTGACATTTCATACACATATATATTCTGATTATCTTTCCACCCCCGTATCTCCCTCCCATCCATATTAAACCCCCTCCACAACATTATGCTTCTGTAATATGACTTAAACCTTGTTTCTTTTTCTCTCTCCTGGTTATCAATGTGGGTACTATCTTTCCTGCACCTCCACTTTCAACCAGAATGTGTCTTTAAAGAAAAATAAATGTCTTATAGGAAACATTGACTTAAATATTACCTTTTCCCCTCTATATCTATTAGTTTCTCTGTCTTTCAATTAGAAACCTCAGTCTAACACGCTTAGGTAATTATTGATAGGAATAGACTAGATGTTGCTGTTTTATCACTTGCTTATTTCCTTAGCTTTTGTTCCTTTTCATCCTTTTGTGCTGTCTTCCCTGATTATTTGATTATTTTCTCCTCATTTGTTTATCTATTAGGCATTGTATCTCATTGGTCACCATGAGGCTTACTGAAGGCATTTATGGTTATAATAGTGTGTTTAATTCGATAACAATCCAAGCCACACACAAAAACTATGTTCTTTTTATCTGCTTCTCTTACTTATGCTATGTTTACATCTTTTTATGTTGTGTATTCAATTTCAGATTATTGTATCTATAGTTATTTTTAATATCTACATCTTTTAACTTTTATACTACAGTTAAAAGTTGTTTCCTTAATGACTGCTATTCTGACTGGGATGGGGTGGAATCTCAATATAGTAAAAGTGATTTACTCACTATCATTATAGTATGTATTAAATTTGGGAGTCGACTGTATTCTAACCTTTAAAATGAGCTATAAACCTCCATATCTTTTAATGTTGTTAGTTAGCATTATTTCATTCCAACTTGAGTTCCCTCTAGCATTTATTGTGTGCGAGGTCTAATGGAGGTGGATTCCTTCAGCTTTTGTTCCTGTAGTAAAATATTTCTTCTCTTTCTCTTCTGAAGAGCAGCTGCACAGGTGTAGTGGTATTCATTCATTTTTTTCTTTAGGGATCTTGAGCATATCACCCCACTGTCTTCAGATCTACAAGATTTCTGCTGAAAAATCTTTTTTTCTTTTAATCTTAAAAGCTGATAACATCAGGAACAAATTTGAACTTAGACTTTTGCATTTGTATTTTCTTTATTTGATGATTTAATTTTACCTTTCATTGTTTCACAAAGCTTTGATACAATGATAGATAAGTTTTATGTTGTTATTTTCCCTGGTTTCTAATCATATTTTTCTGGATTCTGATTTTCCCAAGTTTTTAGATATGCATTTTTATTTAGGTTAGCTATTGATGCTGAGCTCTGAATAATGAACAGATAGATTCCTTGTTTAAGTAAATAGCTATGTGCTGGATAAACACAGGAAATGAAATCATTGCTATTTATTATGTTTTAAAATGAAGTAGCTCAAAAATTGTTTGATACAAAAAATCTTAATTTTGTACTTTTACTTAATATTCTTTCTCATGTGTTACTACATTTATTTGAATTTAAAATATGATATCCTATTTGGAGAATGTATCTTAGGTACACTTTTAGTGAATAAATATTTATGGTGCAATTAGAATTGTCTTAAATTAGGATTTATAAGACCTGAATTTTACTTTTTGCTGTTATGTTTAATCTAAAGTGATAACATTCTCAAGACTCATCTTTCTCAAACAAGGAAAAATACATAACTACTCTGCTACAAAAATATTTGCTTCTTATATTTTGTGAATTATGTTTGTTTAGTGAATTTCAGAGGCTTACAAAAAAGCAAAAAAATCACTTGGAGGAAAACACAAATAAATTCAAATTCATTTTATAATTGATAAGGAAAGAAAATTATTAAGAGGAGTGTATCAGGGAAAAAGTCTGCCAAATTTACTCTGGATACTAGTTAATAGTCTAAATATTAGTTTATATTTACACATTTTTAATGAATTCATCTTCATAGCTAAAATTTTTATGGCCCTCTTATTGAAATAACTGTCATTAGATTGTTGGGCGTTTTGAACCTGCTGATGTTTCCTGTGGAAATAAGCCCCTGGCACTGATAGACTGAGAGAGCCGCCGAGGGCAGTGATGTGTACAGTCCTGCTGTCACAGCACTCCCCTCTAGGATATTCCCTTTCTGATTTCACATTTGGAAATCCCAGTGCTTCCAAGTAAAGGTTGAGCAGACAAGAGGAGGATGATAAAGCCCATGTGGTTGCAGTTTGTCACGCATTTATGCTAAGAAAGTGTTACCAGTCATCTCCTACATTATCAATGTCAATATTGAAGAAAGTGAGTGTTACATGTTGGTCAATCACAAATGAACTTTCTATTCAGAATGTTCTTCAGTCCCCACGAATAAAAGAAATAATAAAAATTAGATATTTCAACATTTAAAACTTACTCTTTCCATACATCCAATTAATTACCAAACCATGCAAATAGAACTGTTGAGAAAAATAGGGGAAATCTGGAGGCGATGACTAAGATAGCAGCTGAAAACTCCTGTTTTCTTTACAGTATAAAGAAAGACTTCTAATTTTGGCTCTTGGCAAACAGCCTAAGGTCACAAGGTGACATGTATCATTAGTGACTAACAAATCATGAAGATAATCACATCATGGAGATAGTCACCTTGTGAATGTAGTCACATTACATCATGAAAGTCTCTCTGGTAGTATTTTTTGGTTTATTCTTCATGGATAAGTTACTTATATAAATTTATCTCAAGGCTATATTATTTCTACATTAAGCACAGTAAAATATTTCTTATGGTGTGGTGGTTAGTCTTATGTCAACTTGACACAAACTAGAGTTACTTGAAAGGAGGGAGCCTTGATTGAGAAAATGCCTCCATAAGATCCAGGAGTAGGGCATTTTCTTAATTAGTGATTAATGGGGAAGGGCCCAGCCCATTGTGGGTGAGGCCATCTTTGGGCTGGTAGTTCAGAGTTCTATAAGAAAACACAAGCCATGATGAGCAAGCAAGTAAACAGCACCCCTCCATGGCCTCTACATCAGCTCCTGCCTCCACATTTTGGCCTGCCTGAGCTCCTGTCCTGACTTCTTTGGTGGTGAACAGCAATGTGGAGGTGGAAGCTGAATCAACCTTTTCCTCCCCAACTTCCTTTTTGGCAATGCTGTTTCATTGTAGCAATAGTAACCCTAATTAATACCTCTGGGTTGATTATTATAGAGGATTGCATGGAATAGCCTTAATACCGAGAAAAACACTGTTTTTCATATTATAAAATTTCTATGAGCATTTACAAAGCAGAGGGATATTTGGTTGGTTTTTATAGAATTTATAATGTCTGATTCTTTGAAGGATTGCTTTGGTCATCTGCAGCTAGCTTCCCAATGTTCTCTCTCTCTCTCTCTCTCTCTCTCTCTCTCTCTCTCTCTCTCTCTCTCTCTCTCTCTCTCTCTCTCTCTGTGTGTGTGTGTGTGTGTGTGTGTGTGTGTGTGTGTGTGTGTGTGTGTGTGAAAAACTTGCTTAGGCTTGGACCCTAATCTCTCTTCATGTTTCAAATACAGGTCTTTCAAAGTATAGTTTGATAATCTCCATATAAATAAACTGTAATTACATGGAGAATCTTCCTAGAATTCTGTCTAGACATTGGCAAATATATAGCTATGTATGCATTCTAATTTAAATATCTATGAAAATGAATTCTGTGTATTAAAAGACAAAGATAATAATTCTTGACAAAACAAAGAAAATAAGAAGTACACTAAAGTCCTATGTCATTACTTTAAATAAATTTAGGTTTGCAAATATTCCTAATATTCCGCCGGGCGGTGGTGGCGCACGCCTTTAGTCCCAGCACTCGGGAGGCAGAGCCAGGTGGATCTCTGTGAGTTCGAGGCCAGCCTGGGCTACCAAGTGAGCTCCAGGAAAGGCGCAAAGCTACGCAGAGAAACCCTGTCTCGAAAAACCAAAAAAAAAAAAAAAAAAAATATTCCTAATATTTATAAACAATTTAAAAGTTTATTTTAGGTTCACCTATTTATGTCTCCAACAGACATAAAACCTATGTCTGTTATAGTTTGCCTAGTTTTCTTCAATAGTTTTACATCTTATTTGTGTTCTTATATGTATTTTTTTATCTTACATGATTCTATCAGTGTATTATGCTGAATTATGAGATTATCAATAGTTAAATTGTGATCTACATATTGCAATTTTGTGGGTCAATGTGTCATCTATTATTTCTGTTAAATTGTACTTAAATCATTTTAATATGCTTTCTGCTTGAAACATTTAAACTGTGGAGAGGTTGGAGATAGAACAGGTTGATGAAGAACAATTAAAAATGTGTTGGGAAGGATTATTTTAATAACCATCTGAATGAGTAGATGAATGACAATACATGTGGGAAGTCCTAAGTTTTGTTTCTTCAAGGTGACATTCCCACATGACACCCTAGTTTTGAAATTTCTAGATGTTCCTTTTTCAGAGGCTATTTGTATTCCACACAATGCCACAGTTCTTTTGCTTTGTTCAAGGATCCGTTGACAAAACTGAAAATATCAACAAACATCTTATATGATACTTTATCGATATTACTAGAGATTAAGAAAACATAATTCCTTAGCAATATATCTGAAATGACAGAGAATCTAAAGCATTCAGCTTAGAGGTAGGGGCACTGCCCTCACTGATCTCAGGCCTCTCTGGCTTGCATGTTGCTTTCTCTTCCAAGATGAGACCTGTTCACTGGAAAAACCATCTGTACTTGAAGTATTGGGTCCCATTGGGCCCATCACCAGGTCAGAGCAAGATTGTTCTTAAGAATTGAAATTCAGAAAAGGATCATCAATTTGGGTGCATCCTTGAATGCAAGGATTATTAAGATTGAACTACCTAAATCCATCCAGAAAAATAATGGGGGAGGGCAGCATTGAAAGGGATAGAGATTTGGAGGACTATGTATATGGAGAGAATACTGCAGGAATTCTATTTAAATTCACCAGATGTTTCCAATTTTCTTTAGGACCCCTCCCCCAGGACATTACACATAAATGTGCAGGAGATAAGGACAATTCACAGATTTAGGTCTCAGTAACCTAAAGATGAACTTCAGCCAAAGGCTGGGGCAAATGGGAACTCTGGCTTCCATCTGCTCTAATGGTTCAGTTTAGTGGCCTTGTCCATGGAACATTGGTCTCAGTATCTCTGGGGATGATGACAAGCACAGATCTCTATTTAGAGTTATATCCATAGCTGGTCATCTGGCATGGCAGAGCCCATCCGGCTGCTTGTCCTTTGGGATTGCACAATACTGATCTATTCTCACCCACAGTTTATGTTGCTTACCTGCTCATCTTGTGCCAATCCAAGCAAGACATAGCTTCTCTCAGTGACCTTGCTAGTACAACTGAGCCCTCATACAGGCAGCTAAGTATAACTTCGACTGAAACTAAAGCTGTTTCTTTGATTTCCACTAATCTTGAGATTTGTTTTGGGAAAACTTGAGTAGCAAGAGATTGGGTAGAAGGTAAAGAAGGCATAGGGTAATTTGTGGGAATATATTCTCATTTTAAAATGTGTCTAGTGCTGTGGTGAAAATGTTCTGTGGGCTCTCTTTCCCACCAAACTATTTAAGCACTTGTGTACCTAATACAGATAGTTTACAAAGGCCCCAGTCCTTTCCCCCTCTTTGTTTTTGATGAAGTCACTAAGAGGGAAAATAACATAGTACAAACTATTTATTTTCACAGAGAGATTCAACATAATGACCATATTGTTAGGGATATCCTAATAATAAGAAGGCTGATTGGTTTTGGAGTTGACTACAAGGTTGAGTTAAGCAGCAGCTGAGCATATCAGCAGTGCTGGGCTTTGCAAGTTGGCTGCAAGCTTACTAAGAGTCTTGCTAATTGCCTGTTCTCATTAAAGCCATTGCTCCCGTTTAATGCTCAGTTGAAGGTCTTCTCTAACATGTGATGGTGTTGGTAAAAACTAACACACTCCTGTTGCAACTGATTTTTAATATCTGGCTGTTCTAGCCTATTCTTGGCCATGCATGATTGGGTTATATCTAAGCGGTGAGGCCATTCTGATTTAGCAGCCTTATTCAGACGTTTCATAATCAACTAACTTTCATAATTAATCTACCTGTCTCTGCCTCCCAGGTGCTGGGATTAAAGGCATGTGCCACACTAAACCTGGCTTTTTTAAAATGTGTGTGTAGACAGAGAGAGAGCTTTCTAGGACTCCTCATCACAGCCTTTCCTAGTGGAGAAAATGAAGAAGAGCTGGTAACAAGCTTGGGATAAAAGCACTATATATAAAAACGTTTATTATCCTTTCCACAAAAGAAAAAGATGAAATATTAATTTCATGATTTAAAATAATTATGACACATGTGTTAGATAAGTGGTTGATTAGACCTGCCTCATGATGTGTTATCCCTTGCCTTTTAGAGTTAGCTAAAGCATTTGAGGGTTAGCTGGCAAAAGCACTTTGGAGCCAAGTCTCATGACCTGAGTTTAATCCCTAGGGCCCTTATGATAAAAGGTGAGAACCAACTTTAGTAAGTTGTCCTTTGACTTTCACACATGCATGGTGAATGTGTGTGTGTGTGTGTGTGTGTGTGTGTGTGTGTGTGTGTGTGTGTGCGCGCGCGCGCATGCATGCGCATGCATGCATACTCACACAATAAATAAATTTGATATTTTTAATGGAGTTGAGCCATTAGTGACTAAGGTCTTAGGAAAGAAGGCATAAGAGGCTCTGTGCTATATGAGGGTTTTGAGTAGATGAAGAGCTAGCATTAGAGAAAGGGTTGCTCACATGGTATTTGCTACCTCAGAATGAGTATTCTGATAGCAAGGATGGGTAAAAGTTTTCTCTTTTAATGTCACTATATAGTTTTATTAAAGTCAAGGCAAAGGCTAGTATCATTAAGTTAATTATTGAACAAGAGATCTCTTAAGTAATTAATAAGACTTAAATGTTCTATACAACCTTCTCATCAAAGAATTAGTCTCAAGCCATGTCTACTGAGCAGCACTCAAGCTCTCATGTGCCACTCACCAGCCAACTATTGCCTTAGTGCATTGTATTCACAACCATTTCATAAAATAAGGCTGTCTTGAATACAGCTTTCACTATAAAGAGGCCAGGAATGCTGTTGACATTCATTGGCCCAGGAAAGATTCAGACCAACTAAGCCCTATGACACAGAGAAAGACTATGGCAGGTGAGCATTCTGGAAGGTTCTAAAGCACAGCCCTCCTTATCCAGGACAGTTTTAATCCTACTCTAAGAGTTTAATCTACTCTTAAGAGTATACCCATTAGAGGAATCAGGACCAAGAGAACATAGGAATGATGTACCTATCCCTAGAAGTTCTGAGTGTAACCCTTTCATGAAATGTTGTGTCGTGTACCTCAGAAACCCCTAGCATTATTCAGTTTATAAATGGTTGAAACAATTGAATCAATGTTCTACACTTGTCCTTTACAATTTCTGTCATGTTATGTATGAATCCGTCACATATACTAAATTGTTGTTTCTTAGATACTCCATATATTCTTTGGTCATTGAGGTTTTACATGTAGAAAATCCCTCTTCCTTCATCTTTTAAAGCATAGATGAGTACATATTCTTGAATGAAACATGTTCACTCTTGGGACTAGCGAGATGATTCAGCACTTAAGAGCACTTATGTTTACTGTTCTTGCAAGGAATCTGGATTCAGTTATTCGTATCCACATAGCTACTCACAACCTCTGACAGCTCCAGTATCAACGGGTTACACATCCTTTTCTAGGCTCCCTGGACTCCTGTATGCATGCTCTACATATAAACTCATACAGAGAAACATACACATAAATAAACAGGAATAAATCTCAGCTTTATATACGATATTTACTATTTTTCCTGTTCTCTCATAGCATAATGTTTTAATCTTTGAAGATTGGTAGCTCTTAGATTAATAGTTTTTCATTCTAAGTCTTTAAGACTATTATGTAGTCAATAAATGTTTCTAGACAGAAATGAAGTCGTTTAAGTTACATTGAGCTAGAACTCACCATTATGTCTTTGTTATTAGGTCACCATTAAAATTGAAGCCTTTCTTTGAACTAGTATGGAACCAAAACCCAAGTTGTTAAAATTGAATATGGAGACATTTTCTCATGTGGCTCCTGAAACAAATTATTTCATTCATTAATGTAGCAAGCCAGGAATGATGCTGGGAATGCCAGCACAGTGTTAGTTGAGTAAGAAATGATCTGTTCCCTCCAGGAGCTCAGAATCTATAAAAGGAAATAGCTACTTAAGTAAGCTATTAAAATAAAGGATGGTATGGAGAATGTGGATTATGTCAAAGACACAAGACCAATTATGCTGGGGGTGGGTGGGTACCAGAAAAGGTTTTATAGAGGTTTTGAAACATAAGTGAGTAGTGTCTGGTTTGAGAAAGAGAGCGAATTAATGATTATCTCAATTTCAATTTAAATGTTTAATTAAGGAACCCTCATGCTTGAAATCACTCTAGGAATTTATCTGAATGGGTTTACATGCATGTAAGGTGTGTGGGTGGAGGTGGGGGGGCGCACGCGCGTGAAACGCACACCCACACACATGTGTTAAGCATAAACAACGAGGAATCTTGAACAGTAAGGAAAAATAAACATACTGAAGATAGAGACTGGGGAGAATACAACTGTTCCAGGTGAAGCTATTGCATAGATGTAAGGTCTAGAGGGAGGTTTAGGAACCAGAATCTGTAGGGATCGTGTCATAGGAAAGGCTTTGACATTCAAGGAACAAACCTGCTAGTGTCTGCAGGAGATTATAAAGAACAAAAACAGAACTGAGAAAGAAGGCCTAAGCTCTTAGCTCTATTTCTCACTAAAAGTGCTCTGGGTTAATTGCAGCGTTGACGAGAAAGTGACTGATAATGCAAGATGCCATTGTCTAGCAGAATGGCATTCTGGCATAGGACATGAGAAATGGAAATGATGCCAGGGGACCATGATTCTATCTCTGAGCACTTGTGGGGATAAGAATCCAAGAAAAAAATTTTAAGGAAACTGGATAGTTCAAAAAGCACTGATATTAAAGCATTTCCATAAATGAGGCATCATTTCTACCCCAAGTCTGTGAAAGCCTGGATATATTCAAATTGCCAGAAGAAATTTACATGTAACACAGGTGTGATGTTGTGATGGTTGGTGCACATGCCCGGAATTCCAGCATTAAGAAGAAGACTGAGACAAAAGAAATACAAGTTTGAGGCTAGACCAAGCTACAAGAATGAGACACTCTCTTAAAAAAAATTATTAGAGGTAACCATTGACTTTCTTAGATACTGAAGTGCATACTGTGCCTGGAAATTCTGTAGTTCTTATGCATCAGACATGAATTAGGAGGGACATAGCATGTTTCTGTGTAAGCTTTCAGCAATAGCAGGAGCCTGAGGAGGATAGCCTTGGGAACCAGGAAGCTATACTATCTGTGTGGCTTGAGCGAATTACATCAACTCTGAGTCCCAGTTTCTTCATTTATAAGATGAAGAGAATGTCAAATTTGAAAATTATTGTGAAGAATATGTCTGTCTAAAACCTGACAATGTAGGTGTGGAATATGTCTTTGATATATAATAACTATTCAACTGATAATTATACTATTATAATTATATTCATTTTAGCTTTGCATTTTTTGAATGTCCTTTGTCACTTAATTCAGTCAATGCCAGAGTTATAACCCAGAAGATTAAGACTTCAAAAACTTTTTTATTGTCTACCCAAGTAAATTATGTTTTTGAGAAATATATCTTATCAATATTTTAATAACTTTGGTTTCAATGTTGTACTTTCAGTTTAATATGCATTATAAATATTGGATATAGGTTATTTAGTTGATGTTCTTACTACAAACATCATTTCAAAATTTATTTTTAACATATAAAAGTATATAATTTGTACATACTGATGGAGTAATGTTCAAATAAGATTAAACACTGTATCGCCTCAATCATCTATCACTTCTCTATGGTGCAAACTTCTACCCTTTCAAAGTGTCCAGTGTAGGTGCTTTCCACCCTTGTGGTGGTAATCTTCATTGTCAGGTTGACTGGAAACCATGCAAGCACACCTATGGTGTGTGTATAATGTTATCTCTAGAAATGTATAACTGAGGACACAGAACTCACACTGAATGTGAGCAGCAGCGTCCCATGGTCTGGGGTCCTGGATTGACTATGATGGAAAAAGCAAATATGATTCAAAAGTTCTGAGAGCTGTGCACTGGGATTCATCTTTCTGACTTCTGGCTATGGCTGTAATGTGACCATGTGCCTTATACTTTTGCCACTGTGTTCTCTCTACCATAATGGAGTGTGTGCTCCCTTAAACTGTAAGCCAAATGAAACCTTTCTATCCGTACATTGCCTTTATCAGGTATTTGTCACAGCAATGACTACATACTAGTGCAAAAGAAATTGCTCCTGTCAACAGTTTCACAACTGCCTCCCCATTAGCACCTGGCAACCAATATTCTACCATCAGCTATGATGAAATGAAATGTTTTATATTCCTTGTGAATGAGATCACTCAGTTTTTGAAGGCCTGAGCCTGGATTATTTCACTTAACATAATCATCCTCCCTCACATCATGGTTGCTACAAATGACAGAATGTCATTTATTTTTATGGCTAAATAGTATTCCATTGCATATATGACATGCTTTCTTTATCCATTGATCAAATGATGGACATTTAAGTTCTTTCTGTTTTTTGATGATTATAAATAGTACTGCAGTGAATGCCGAGTGCAGATGTCTCTTTGATATCCTGATTCATATTCTTTGGATATATACCCAGCAGTGAGATTTGCTAGATCATATGGCAATTCTATTTTTAATTTCTGAGGAACTTCCATGCTGTTTTCTGTAATGGCTGTGCTAATTTATATTCCCACCAGCAGTGTGTGAGAGTTTCTTTTTACTTATTCTCACTAACAATTGTCATCAGTAGCCTTTGAGAACAGCTACACACATTAGGGTTTTAGACTATGTTTCTCTGAAAATCAGTTATGTTGAGCACTTTTTTTATATAACTCTTGGACATTTGTACACTTCTTTTGGTAAATATCCATTTTGATCTATTAGACATTTTTTAATTAGTTTGTAGATGGTTTGTGTTGTTATTGAATCTTTGGAGTTCCTTATAATTTTAATATTGGTCCCTTGTCTGACATACATTTGTAGGTATTTTCTGCTGTTCTGTTGGCTGTCTCTGTTGTTTTACAGATGCTTTGGGCTTTCCCAGAACCCTTTTGTTTATTTCAGTTTTTGTTTCCTTTACTTTTAGAGACTTGTCCAAAAAAAAAAAAAAAAAAAAAAAACTTCATCCATTCAAAAGTTCTAAAGTATTTTCTTGGTGTTTTGCTTTTTTAATATGTTTCATAGTTTCAGGTTTTATATGTAGACCCTCACTTATAACTGGTGAGAAACAGATATAGTTTTATTCTTCCTTATATGGATTTACAATTGTTCCAGCATCACTAATTGAAAAGACATTCTTTTTTCAGTGTGTGTCCATATCACCTGTGTTAAAAATCAGTTGACTGTGCCAAAGATGAGACTCTTTCAAACTGCTAACCAGAAGCAAGTATGGTGATTGACAAAGACATTCCTATATTGAGGTATGACTTTCAAATTAGGTGAAAAGAAACATGCAAAGTAATCTAGATTAGGTTTCACCTATAAACCTACTTAAATCTACAAACTTGTTTTGTTAGTTATTAGAAATGATAATGTTGATCCCAAGATTATACTAGTTATCCTATTAGTTGTTAGAGGTTAGTTAAGATTTTCTATTTCCTAATAAAATTCAGTTTTGTCAAGGTGTGTATGTCTGAGTGTTTGTATATTTCTTCTGGGTTGTCAAATCTTTGGTTCATAATAATTTCAAAGGACCTTCCATGTCTCTGTGGTTTGATTCTCATCACTCCTTTTCTAGCTCTGTTTTTATACAGAAGACTCATCTTTCTCTTTCCCTTAGTCTAGCTAATATCTCATTTATTTATCTGTTGAAGAACTAGCTTCTAAGTCAGTTGTGGTACACATCTCTAATTCTGAACTGGAATAATTGCCTTTCCAACTGGTAGGGTAGCCTGATATGGAACTCCAGGGATCCATCTACTGTCTTCTTAGCACTGGAATTGCAGACATGTTTTACACACCCTGTGTTTTTATGTAAGTGCTTCAGGTCCACGTTCAGTTCTCATGCATATGTAGCAAACACTTCACCAACAGACTCCAAATGCTTGGAGTGTCTTACTGTATTCTTTACACAGGGTATCCTTGGTGATCATGGGTATCATTAGAGGTGATGTCACTTTCTTCTAAGTAAAACAGATTTGAATCATGCTTTTCAATCCAGTCAGTAACTCTGTATACTTTCATTTAAATTCTAATTCACTTACATTCAAGGTAGTTACTGATAAGTAATGTCTTTTACATATATATTTATACCACAATTTATTGATTCTCTGGAAATTTCACATCAAGAACTCCAATTCCATTCATTTCCCAATCCCTTCATTCCCATCCTTCACCCTTGCAGCATCCCACCCTCAAGAGAAAAAAATTAAAACCAAGTCAAACCAACCAAACAAACAATGAAAAACAAAACCTCTTCACTCCTGTCTTTCCGCTCTCTAATACCTCTTCATTCGTCTTAGTGGCATTGTGATCCGTGGTGTGTCACACAATATACCCTTTTCTCTAATCAGCTTTACTTGCAAATGTTCATTACAGTGAGTCATTGGTCTGGTTCAAGGCCTCTGGTTTTTGGTACACCATCATCACTGGACCCTCATCAGAACTCCTCTTAAATATTCCCTGTCCATCCCAAATCATGGAGATCCTGCAGTTATTGTTCCACAGGACCAGTCCCTTCACAAACTCTAGCAGGTCATAGATGGGACAGATGTTAGTGTGGGCCAACCGAAGGCCCTGGATGTGGGCCTGGGTGGTAGCTGAGCTGGTCAGTCTGGGCCACAAGGGCTGCCCTTCCTAGGTTAGGGGTGGAGCCAGCTCTTCTACACCCTTGACCTCAGGGCCAGTTCTCCAATGCCTGTGGTGTAGAATGGGGCCATATCTCATGAGTGGGAGGGAATAGTTCTCCCTTGCCCAAGACATTGGGACCAGCTCTATTTCTGCCATGTCCAGTAAGGTCCAAGACCAGCTTTCCCAGAGCCAGTGAAGGATGGGGAGGCTCAGGATGGCCCTTGAATTTCATCATGCATGGTTCTTATAGCCCCTGTAGTCACAGGTGTCACATCAACATAGACTCCAGCTATAGCAGGACCACGGTCCCAGACATGGCCCTCAGTGTCAGCCTGGCCCTGGATGTCACCATGGACACTGGGTGGTAGGGCAAATCATTCAGATCAGCATGGCCCCAGTGTTAGTGTGGCCTTTGGACACCAGCATGGCCCAAGGTGGAGGCCCAGACTCCCTGTATCTGCATGGAAGTAATATCCTTTTAAAAATATTTTTATTAGTTCTTTGGGAATTTAGTACAGTCTGTGTTGATCATATTCGGCCTCTTCCCCCAACTCTTCCCAGATCCATTCCTCATTCTGTCTCAAACAGCTTTGTGTTCTTTTTCTCCATTGAGGCCAATTTGCACTCCCCACATAATGTGGTATGTGTGGCCTCATACTGTACTTTGGTCAACTTCTCAGGGACTACACTCAGAGAAAACTAACCCTTCCCCTCCCAGCTAACATTTGACAACAGTGTCTCAGCTGGCGGGACTCAGTACCCCACTCTGTTCCCCATGCTAAAATTTGTTTGGCTAGGGCTTGCACAGATGGTGCGCAAGGTGTCACAACCACTGTGAGTTCATATGTATCGCTGCCCTGCTGTGTCTAGGAGGCGCTGTTTCATTGCAGTCATCCACCTTCTCTAGTTTTTATACTCTTCTGTCACCTTTCTGCAATGATCCCCTTTAAAGAGGCAGCACTGTACAGTATATGTGTTACACTGAGGACTAAACATTCTCGTCTTTTATTTTCTATACCTTGGGCAGTTGAGGATCTCTTTTATCATCATCTACTGCAAACAGAAGCTTCTCTGATGAGGGTTGATTCCCTAATCTATGAGTATAATGAGCTGTCAGTAGGAGTCATTTTAATATTAGAATAAATTTAATAGTAGAATATTAGTAGCAGATTCTGTAGTAGGGTCTATAATCTGTCTAGACATACGTTCCTGCTTACAATTTTTTTATTAACCAATCATTTACAGATTTATGATTTCTGGTTATCATGCAACTATAAAATACTTTGGTTATAACAAGCTGTTTTTGAATGATAGCAATTTAACATAATCTTTAAACAAGAACAGAAACAAACAAGCGTAAGAGAAAATTTACTAAGAAAATTCAACACTCCTACCCCATACCTCTCTGCATTTTGAGTTTTTGTAGTTACATGTTCTACCTTTTTATATTGCCTATCACATAACATACTGTTTTTGTTTATTAATAAATAAATGAGTGGATTTATACACTCTGGTTATAATAAACTACGCTCAATTTTCCCGAGTATTACTCTTTACTGTGAGCTTTTACCTTCCCATTCTCTCCTTACTCACTACTGTCCCCTTTCAGTTTGGAGAACTTCACTTAGCAGTCTCATAGACTCTTGAACCGCAATAATGCAAACATTTTTTCTTTCAATTCAGTATAAAGTTGCTGATAGGTTTCTTCCTTGTTTCCTTTTTCCTTTTCTTCTACCACCTTGCACTTTCAGATTGCCCGTCTTCATAGATACCAGTTCTTCAGTTCGATCTCTCCTGCCACCAGTGCTTTCTTCTGACATGTCAATATCACTGCATCTGCTTTTTAGTCGAGAATTTAACTTGTTTCATCTCAAAATTCTATCTCATTGTTAACTTTTTCTTACAACACTGAAACATTATTCTTTGTTTTCTTAAGATCATTGCATTTTCTTTAAAATGGCTATTTTCAGTTTTATCAGAGTTCCCATGTACTGAACATTTCCAGGCTGCTTCTGGTATTTGGTGAGGTAGAGTTATTGTTTCCTGGAAGCTGTTGTCAACTGGAATCACTGGGCATCAGGGGATTTAGTATTAACCCCAGAGTTTTGGACTGTTTCTCTTTGTCCTAGAAACTCTCATCAGGCTGCTAACTTTCTCAGAGCCCAGAGTCACTCCCCCGACTTCAGTGTGGGAAGACACTCAGAGCCCAGAGTCACTCCCCTGACTTCAGTGCTGGAAGACTCTCAGACGCAGATTTGCCAGGGGACATTTGTGTGTCATTACTACTACTGTCTCAGTAGTAGAAGAGCACCGGAGCTCAGATTTGTCCCAAACATGCAATTTGTATGTTGTTCAAAAGGAATGGGGAGAGAACAAATTGTAGCTGTCCACACAAGTCTCTTCCTGGGGACAAGTTGAGATGACTTGTTCATAGTTGTCAGTGGGTACTGAGGGATACTGACGACTTTAGACAGCAACTGTAAATAGAACAATCCCAATATCCTACGTCAGAGCCATGACTACTTAGATGCCAAGCAGTGTCCTACCTTGGAACCTATCGACAGTCAGGAGTGGCACAACCCTTAGGTAGGAAAAAAAAAGCCTTTACTTGTAGAAGCTACTTATTGTTGATGTGGTCTCATGGCCCAAGGCTGCTCTAGCCAGTTAGAGGTGATTCAATCTGGAATGTAAGTCTGATGGACTGGGGTCATTTCAGAGGCTCATACTTGTAGAGCTGTGGTACTTGTATCCTTAAGATCTTCCCAGTATTAGGTTTCATTATTCAGGTTCTAGATCAAAGTTTCCAGGTTATTATAGTCATGTTTTACTCCCAGTGAATGGGATCTTGTGTCCTGCTATGCTGATTAAAGTTGGAGCAGCATTCATAAAGATAGACCTTTGGCTATACAGGTTGACAGTAATGCGGTTTTCCCTGAGTTTCACAGTCATGAAGACCTACACAGTTTCAAGAATGCCCATGTCTGTAGATGTCAGTGATACTGGCTGAAATGGGAGTTCCAATGGGCAAAGGTTTCTGTCCAATGCTGAGGCATTTCAGGTGTTCCATCTTCAAACACTCTACTGGACATAGTTGTATTACATGAGGCAAGAGATACTGTAGTAAGCAATAAGACAGACCTATAGTCCAAGGTCAATGCTGAGCTAGGCTACACCCAGTTTCATATCCACAGGGGCCTGCATAGCTTCAGCAAGATGGGGTATGTGTCCCAGACCCTCTCCAAGGCTAGAAAGGAGGCAGGCTGAGACTCAAGGTAGCCCTATCAGCACTCAACTCTCTCCTTGAGTTCAGGATGGTCCAAATGATGCATCTGTAATTATTCCCCACATAAAAGGATGTTATTTCCATGAGGTGCCAGTTTAAGGCAGCAGGCCTGATAGTGAGCTCTGAAGGAGTTGTGGAGTTTGTCCTTTACTGGGCTAGCCTACAGTTGTGACTTTTATGCCTTTGTTTATTTTTCTCTCTCAAGTATATGATGACTCTCCCAATGCTGGGCTGCATGGAGTCAGGGGAGGAAATGACTTTTTTCCCCTGCTTGCCTTTTTCAGGTCATCTTTTCATTTTATTATTAGAAATAGGCACCGTGGACTCACAAGGCTTCCTTGGCTCTTGTGAAAGTAGTTTTGTGCGTGAGTCTTTAGCTTTGTGTGCCCTTAGGAAACAATTGGGAGGATCTTAGTTGCCACCATCTTGCTTGGCCTCTCTAAACATATCTTGCTGATAAATGCTATGTATTTTCAACATCTACTACCCTTTTTATGAAGTTCTTCATGTGAAGGATTTTAATTTAATTTGGATATTGCTGTAGTAAGCTCCTGGAGGCCACAGATTCCTTGTTACTAATGAATTCTGACTGCCTGATGTTCAACTCAGAGCACTCCAGCAAAAGAATGATAATTTTCTTTATTTCCATAATAAAAAGAACCAAGCAAGTTTATCCAGTTGCTAGCATGTATATGTAACTACCAATTCAAAATGAAAAAAAATCCTTAGAACAGAGGAAGCATGGCTTGTTTTAAATACAGATACACTCAACAAATCACTTATTTCCTTTGAAAAATCTGTGTATCAATATAGGGTAGATATTTTAAACCTCTAATTATATTCACTCAAAAATCATGATAGCTGGCAATGCTGGAAATATTAATCCTTGGTTTCCACTCACTGAGAAAATTAAAATTGGTAAAATAATCATAAAGCTATATGTTTTTCAAGGACCATCAAATTAAATTTCACATGGAGTTTGAGTCAGAGGGAAGAAATGTACTTATGATACAAGTAGGAATATTGCTCGGAAATTAAGAAAAAAAGTCTTACCGTGAAGACTTTTATGAAAAGTACAGACTTCTAAAGATAAAATTGAAATCTATGGAGGTTTTGAGGTTACACATCTTTTCTATATTTCCTCCATTACTCTGTTTCATAGAACCTAAAACTTTTTATCTTAACTGAATTTTAGAAAATCCTATTTAAAACCTAATAGAAAATAACCAAATCCATAAACATAACAGTATCTGATACCCCGCCCCCCACTCCTGCCCCATATTTTGGAGATGCTGATCTGGTATTGCTGTGCCTAAGATTGAATTGATTGCTTTTAACATGCAGAGGTCATATATTATTCAACAATGTTGGTACCACTAAACTCATTGTTAAGCACTCATTGTCGAGAATAAGCATTCCTTTGAATAAATGTTTTTTTTTTTTTTGTTCTTCAATAATTGATATTCCCTTTATTTTAAATCCAGGTAAATAAACATACTGTTGGGGTTGATTTGTCCTTCTTACCCATAGGAATGATTAGAACAAATATATACTGTTGCCTATACTGAAATATCTTGGGAACACTGAATTGTACTGCCATCAGCATGACTCTTAACATCTGAACAACATACCCACATAAGATATGTCAGACATTTATGTTATATCATGTACCAAAATAATTATTAAAAAGTTAAAAATTATGTACAGCTCTCCTGGATTGACATGGCAATTCAGAGAGGATAATTTTTTTTCCTTGTTACTCAACATTGTTTTTGACTATTTTGAAATAATTTAAAACTCAAAGAGAAACTGCAAAAACCCCATAGGCTTTTGGTGCAGTCTTCACTCTGCTTTACTAACCTCTCGCCTGATATGGCAGCCTAAACTGCTCAGTCAACACCCGGGTGACAGTTTGGTTTACTACCTACACATTTAATTCACATTGAAATTTCAGAGAAATTATTCCAAAAGTTTTGCAATAAGGCTGCCCTCACATTGCCTCCCCTAAGCACTTTCTGGGGAGCGGGGTTACAGATGCATACCAACATGCCTGGTTCATTACTTTTGAAAGTTTGGATTCTTGTTCCTTTGCTCAGTCCAGGGTCTTGTTCAGATTTTCCTAACATGGTTGTGAGGTCTTCTTAAGTCTCCTCTATGGAGGCTCCTCACCATTGCTTTGTGATGTGGTGACCTTGACACTCTTGAGAGCACTGGTCCATTCTTGTAACGGTTCGTGATCACATGGGGGATTCTCATGACATGGATACTTCAGGAAGTAATGTTGCTTTCTCACTTGAATTATTGGAAGATATGTGATGTTGGTAAATCATATATGGTGATTGTAAAGTAGCATGAGCTTTTGGAGAGTTTTAAGGATTCTTCAAATATAATGTTTTATCTAAAACATTTGCCCTTTAGTTTTAGGATTCACTGATGGATCTAGATGGCAAGAATCATTGTCATTTAATAGTGACATTTCTGTGTTATGTATTTTTCCATGCTTATCCTTTTTATACATCTGGTTACTCAGATCAGTATGGGCTCATGGATGCTCATTCAGTGGGTAGGAATGCAATGTTGCAATAGGTTATTTTGCTACCACTTTGATCATGGAAGAACTGTTTCACACTAACTTGTTTCATTTCAATATACTGCATCTTATATGAGCATTTTCACATTTGGGATATGGCAAGATTTTCTAGACTCGTGTTTCAAAAGTCTATGTGTGTGTGGTATGCATGCAAGCCTATGTGTGTTTCCATGTGTGTGGGCACACATTTGTGCACTGGGATGTTGGGAGGTTTGAGTTGACATTGAATGTGTTGCTCTTCCTCTTCTCACCTTATGAGAGTGGGGTCTTTCACCAAGCTATAACTTCAATTTTAGCTACTCTGTTAGCAGCTTGCTCTGGGAATTCTTTGCCTTACCTTGTCTCCAGTGAGGTGGGGTTATAGGTGCCTCCACACCCCACCCCCAGCATTTCATGTTGGTGCTGAGGATCATAACTCCTGTCCTCACATTTCTCTGATGGCTAAGGATGTTAAACATTTCTTTAAGTGCTTCTTGGCCATTTGAGATTCCTTTGTTGACAATGAATTCTCTGTTTAAAATTTTACCCCATTTAAAAAAGTTGGATTATTTGGGTTTTTGATATCTAGTTTCTTTATATATTTTGGAAATTAGCCTTCTGTAAGATGTGAGGTTTGTTGAAGATCTTTTCCTATTCTGTAGGCTGCAGTTTTGTCCTATTGATGGTGTCCTTTGCCTTACAGAAGCTTTTCAGTTTCATGAGGTCCCGTTTGTTAATTGTTGTGCCTGTGTTACTGGTGTTCTCTGTTCAAGAAGTTTTCTCATTTTCCAATGCATTCAAGGTTATTCACCACTTTCTCTTCTATCAGGTTCAGTGTATCTGTTTTGTTGTTGTTGTTGAGGTCTTTGATTCACTTAGACTTGAGTTTTGTGCAGGGTAATAGATATGGATCTATTTGCATTCTTTTACATGCTTATATCCATGGTTAAATGGTTAAATGGGCAGACCAGCACCATTTGTTAAAGATGCTTTCTTTTTTATTGTATATTTCTGTCTTCTTTGTTCATAATATATAACTTTATGTTGGGGTCTTAGATTCCATTGATCCACCTGGTTATTTTTTATGTGAATACCATTTGGTTTTTATTACTATAGCTCTGTAGTAGAGCTTGAAATCAGGGATGGTGATACCTCCAGAAATTCTTTTACTGTACAGGATTGTTTTAGCTGTTCTGGGTTTTTGTTTTTCCACATGAAGTTGATTATTTTTCTTTCAAAGTCTGTACAAAATTGTGTTGCAATTTCGATGGATACCCCTCTTCTTATTTGCAACTTTTTATCCAGAGAGAAGTCTTGTTCTTATCATCCATGTTGTATCACGCATTTGATTAACCTTAGTATACACAAAATGCTGTAGATTAGTTCACACAATCTCCTGTGAAAATGAATGCTATTACTCTCTAGAGCATGGAGTGTATGTAGGGTTCTTTTGAGATTTAGTGGTAAAGAACTTCTTTCATCTTTACTGTCTTAATAATTAGCCAAAGTACTGCTTTTTAGAATTATTTCAATTTCCTTGAGGTTTTATGATTACAATACAGTTTTCTCCGTTGTGTAGTTTTTGGGCTTTTTGGGGGGGGCAGTCCGAAATTCCTGATTGAATATCAACTTTTTACATATCAATTTTAGTGATATACACAGGAGTACAGTTTTGGAGAACGTATAGAGCCATACAGTATCTGGGCTTTGGCTACAGCTTGTTTCACTTAGCAAAATAAACTTAAAATTTATGTGTTGGATAAATCAATATTTTGTTAACTTTGTATGGCCAAATAATGTTCTATTGTATGAATGTATCAAGAATTGATTATCATTTGTGTTGCTTCTGAGATTTGACAATTATTGATTATCTATCTATCTATCTATCTATCTATCTATCTATCTATCTATATTCTTTCCTGTATTTTGTGTGAGGAAACATGCAGCACTAGCATTTCTGGGCATGCAGTAAATGTGTTAGCTTTGTAGGAAATCTGGGAACAGTGTGGTAAGAGGCCTATGTCTTTGTGCATCTTCACCAGCAAGGCAAGAGAGTGACAGCTGCCCAGAAGCCCACCAGCACTTAGCAATCTCATCCTCCTCATTTTAGACAGAGAAATGGAAATTGGAGATATTCTAAACACTATTTAATGTCACAAAGACCATATCAGAGCTAGAAAGTGAACTTACGGCCTACATACTCCAAATTTAGTGATTTTTCTACTGCATCTTTTCTTTTAAAATATTCCTCCTTACTTTAATTTGCATGCATAGGATGATGGCAGATCATTTCCCAAAGAATATTTACTTGTGTTCTCTGAATCAATCATTGTGAACAAATGGCTATGTGCACTTGTCTTTCCACTCAGGAGCATGAGTTCTGAAGGAGCTGGTCATAGTTTCTGTGATGTCCACAGTTAGCTTTGGCCATTTCCCTCTGGGGCACACACTATGAACAAGGCAAATCTTCTCACTTTTTTGGTGACGAATCAAAATGTTTAGATTTCTTTTCTTCTTCAAATAGGTGTCTCTCTTTGCATCTGAAGAAATAGTAGCTCATAAAATGCACATCCCCCAAATATTAACAGAAGTGCTTCAGGATGCGGCATGTCACAGGGAGACCCTGTCAGTGGAGGATAACCAGAGAACTGTGTGCGCACATGCACCCTCAGCTCTGTCTGTGGGGACTTTAGACAAAACTGGAAGGCATTCAGATGGCTTGGCCAGCCTCCCCCACCTCTTCTTTAAAATTCCTTTTTCTGGGATACTCTGGCCAAAGACTAACAAGCAGTGAAATGGCAAAAGGCAGGCAGCCGGTAAGGAGTGGAGGAGCAAATGGCTGGGGTAAAACACAAACTGTGATTGGGCTGTGAATAATCGAGGACTGGATCGGAGTTTGTTATGCATATTCCATGGTCATAATTTGATATTTTCAAGAGGAAGGAAAAAAGAAGAATCCCATTTAAAACAAAGAACAAGAAAGAAGTAGAAAACAAAGCAAGTACCTGCCTTTCTAGCTCCAGATATCAGCAATGCAGCCTTCAGAAGGATCCTGCTCGGGGCTGGTGAGCTACACATGGCACGCTTAAGAAAAACAGAGTGGCACAGTACCACTTTGATGGTGCACGGATTCTTTCATTATGTAGTTGGTTCACATACATCAACATTTTAAATTTTGGACATTCTAAAATACATTTGGCAAACGGCTGAGGGAGGAGAAAACCGTCTGTGAGCTGAGGAAACTAAACCTGGTGATGTCTGAAGCAGTGTGGGCGCCCATTTGTGCTCTCTGTGTGTGCAAGTCTTAGAGCTTTGTGTGACCTTTTCAAAAATACTCGAACAGCTTTGAAATACCATTAAAAGGCGATCAGTAGCAATTGTCTTAATGGTGTGCTCATGTGTGGGGAAATGCTATTATGTAGCGTCCCTTCCAGACCCCTGGAACGATTTGTCAAGACTCTTTAAGGGAAAGGAAGAGTTAGACGTTTCCAAGCAATGTTAAAAATGCAGCTCATGAAGGGCTTCAATTTCATGACTCGAGTTCTAAAGTGTAAAATAAGACCTCAGTAGCTGTTAATTTTTTGTAGATTGACTCCATGATTTGTGTGTCACTTGTCTCTTACTTTGGCTATGAGGACAAAGACAGGTGGAGACAGAAGTAAATCAGCCTCTTCAGCCTCTAGCAGCAACAGTAGGAGACTTGTCCGACCCATTATTATGGACAATTGAAGGCACATTATCACTGAAAAGGGGATCAATAATTATGATTCATTATTAAATATTAATCACACATTTAACCATAATTAATGTATGATTAATATGTCAATGCATTAATCACAAAATACATAAAGAGCTGTATCAATATTATGCAAGTTTCCTTCTATAGGCTATATTCTTAGGGTTCAAAGCAACCACATGTATAATTTGTGGTTATCTTTTTTATGTCAGTGGAAACAAGGCTTGGGCAGATGAACGCACCAAATCAAATGGATGAAAAGGGGGCAAGGCTGAGGTTAAATTGTCCTTCCTGCATTCCACATTGCTCCTATGGAAAGAAACAACTACCGTAACTGCCCCATGATGAAACCCCCAGCCTTAAAATGATGTGAACTCAAAGCCCAGAGCAGGAAGCAGGGGCTGGTTCTGCTTCACACACTGAGGCATCATTCCTTTCCTTCCTTCTCTTTCATCTAGAACATTTGTATCAAGAGATTTGGGAAGTAAATTCCATACCTTGCACCTTGCTATTTTATAACTTGTGTGAAAAACAACAGATATTTTTGTATAGTTTGGAAAAAATGTTTATACCCCTTAGACCCAGAAAATGTAGATTTTTTTTTAAAGAATTTTCAAAAATTTGAGTACAAAGATATTCATTTTGTTACTATTTATAATAGTGTAGAATTCTAAACCAAGCAAACGCTTAGCAGTTAAAAATGTAAATAAATTATAAAACATACATATTTTGGTGTCAAAAATAATCATTAAAATGTTTCAAAGAATATTTACTACCAACAAGAAAATTCCAATTTTAAATTTTAGATGCTATATAAATGTTTTGAATAAATAAATAAAATATGAAATTCAAAATTATGTGCATCAGGAGGTGTAACATTTTCTAATCAGATAGCATAAAAACTTACTAATTTTTAGTTTTTCTAAAGACTATGTTTTTGGAATTCAACATGCACAAATCCTCAGCACCTCACTGAATTCTTACAGCCCAGAGAATTTTGGTGAAGTGAAATACCCACAGGATTGTTCCTCGATCAATATTAATAGCCCAGAAGCCCCAACATCCACCCCAGTCCTGCACCGTGCATCATGTATGACATTTGTATGGCTATGACATCTAAATAACTGCTGTGTTATTCAATGGCTGCCTTTGAATTCTATATACATGGCTCATTCATTAGGTATTCTTTTGTTTCTATATAATTTTGTTCGTATTACCTTTATGCTATCTCTCTATGATACTGAATATAGGGACGTTTTGATAATTAGCAAAGCTATTTAATGTCCTTCATTTGTGCATCACTGTCTATTAATGTTGGATAATTATTTCCAGAATTTTAACAAACGCGTCAGTGAACATTCTAATCCATGACTTTTTGGTGCACACATGTATGTGTTTTGCATGCTGCTAAGAGTGTGCCTGCCAGGTCTCCAGTCCACAGACATGCTGGTTTGGCAGATGCCTCCACCCTTGCAGATAGTTACTCTCATGGGCAATCTACCATCAGAGCACAATGGAAACAGTCCTTTTCCATCCGTGCCACATTTGACCATAAACACTTCTGATTTGACGTGTTTGGAGAATGTGTGGTGGTATTTAATTGAGTTAATTTGCATTTCTTAATGAGTAATGACATTTTCATACCAATCTCTTTATTTGTGACTTCTTTATTCAAATTACTAGTATGTTTTTAAATTGTTTCCCTTTTTGGCCAGTGCCATTAAAGATTTAATTATATTGTTAATGAATAATAACTTTTATGGTTTTTCCTTCAGAATGTATATAAATATTCATTTTCTGTTTATATAAATTTTATATAAAAATATTTTATATTTATATAAAAATTTATTTTTACCTTATTACAATGACTAGGATTTTCTGGTAATTTATTTGTTAGTATGAATCATGTTTTTCTCTTGCTATATTTTAATACAGCTGAGTATCCAGATTTTCCATACATACTTTTTGTTTTATTTGTACTGGCAAGCATTTTTCCAATGAACTAAAATCCCAGACCAGAACCAACTATTGGCGATAATATCCTCTCCCCTTTCAAAGGTCAACTGATGTAAATACATCGGGCTTGTTTTTGGTAGGTATCTGTTGTTATTTTTTTGGTTACACTATATGGTTTTGATTACTGTGGCTTTGTACTATATTCTGAAATCTGGAAATCTGATGTTTCTTGCTTTGTTTGTCTTGTGCAGTAGTCTTTCCTTTCCCTACTTTCTAAAAGGCAGGGGTGGTTTATTTCTGCTCACAGTTTTAGAGTGCACAGTCATTTATGGAGAGGAAGGCATGGCAACAGGAAGGTGAGACAGATTGTCACATTGTTTCTGGTATTCAGCTGGTTTTCTCCATTTATCTCTCCTAGAACTAAAACATATTTTATAATATATTTTCATTTTTATTAATTCTTTGAAAATTGTATACATGTACATAATATATTCCAATGACACTTACCTCACGGAACACTGCACCACCAATTCCCATCATCCCAAAAAGTTCTCTTCCTACTTCCAGGCCATTTGTGTGTGTGTGTGTGTGTGTGTGTGTGTGTGTGTGACTCATTGATCTTGATCGGGGTCAAGAGTGTGAGTGTGGATGGGTGTGAGCTCTCTGCTAGAATGTGGGTAATTCACATTCATCTGTGGCTACATCGCTGACATCAATGACACCAGGTCCTCCAGCAGCACTCAGATGAGGGCTAAGGTCCCACAAGCCCCTCTTCCTTCCATGACCACTCAATAGTCTTCTGCAAATATGCGGTAGTTTATGGTCTCATGTAAATGTTAGAAGTATTTTTCTTTCTTTCTTTTGTGTGTGTGTGTAAAACATCATTTCAATTCTGGTGACAGTATAGGGATCTGAAATATCTCAAACAATTCTGATAAATTCATGTCCCAGTAAACCTGTCCTAGCTAACTAGGGTTTCTATTGCTTTGAAGAGACACCATGACCACACAACTCTTTGTTGTTGTTGTTGTTGTTGCTGTTTTGTTTTGTTTTGAAACAGGGTTTCTCTGTGTAGCTTTGGCACCTTTCCTGGCACTCACTCTGTAGCCCAGGCTGGCCTCAAACTCACAGCGAACTGCCTGCCTCTGCCTCCACGTGTTGGGATTAGAGGCGTGCACCGCCACCACCACCCTCTGACCTCACAACTCTTACAAAAGAAAACAATTAGCTTGGCTTGCTTCCAGTTCAGAGGCAGACATGGTGGTGGAGCTGAGAGTCCTACATGTGGATCCAAAGGCAGCAGGCAGTGAACTGTCTCACTGGGCATGGCTTGAGCATCTATGAGACCTCCACAATGACACACTTTCTCCAACAAGACCAACCCCATCCACTCCAACAAGGCCACACCTCCCAGCAGGGCCTCTCCTTTTGGGGGACATTTTCTTTCAAACCACCACAAAACCTATCATAAATTTAAAATGCACTTACACATCTATTCTGTTCACCACTAATATAGTTACCGACAGTGTATCCTAGAGTCTTAAGCATGCACTCCTTGTCACTTAGCTGTGGCTCTTGGCCTCTTCTCAGTGATATGAGATTGTCTGTCAGTTTGTGCCCATATTTTAACTGGACTCTTTGTTACTGCTGTTCATTTTAAGAGTCTTGGTGTGTTCTGGACAACAACACTTTATCTGAATTCTCTGTTGACATATTTCTCCTCAGGTCATGGTTTGTTTTTCTTTCTTTCAGCAATGTCTTTAACAAGCATGACATTTTAGTTCTGGTGAAAGTTATTTATCAACTCTTTCATAGTCTATGCCTTCCTATTGCAGTATAGTTCTACCCCAGCCCTAGTTCACAGTATTTCCAGTATCACCAAGATACTTCAGAGGACATTTTAGTTCTACATTTTATATTTTTGTGCTCCATTTTCATTTAACTTTTATGAAGTGTAAAGGCTGTGTCTAAATTTCTTGTACATGGGCAGTAACAGAGCTCTCTGCTACTAGCTTTGTTCCTTTGTCATGCCCCGCTGACCATCTGTGAGTTCATCCTGAGCACTCTGCTCAGTTCTGTCTGTGTGGCCGTTCATCAATACCATACTTCCACAGGTATCTGGAGGTCAGGTAGTGTTAGTCTTGTAGCTGTCTCTAGATTTCAACAGTAAAGCTATCTTGTCTCTTTTCCCTTTCCATATGCACTTTACAAGGAGTCTATTGTAATCATAAAATGGTTTTCTGGAATTTCACTGAGGATTGAATTGAACGTATACATCAGGCTGGGAAGAACAATATTGTTCATCAAACTTGGCATTATTAAGTCATGGAATATCTAGTAAATTATTTAACTTCTTTTGTCAAAATTCTGACATTTTACAAAAGGAAAAAAATCACATGTTCTGTCTCATATGCAGATCCTATCTCTTAATATTTGTATGTGTATATATAAGAGAGTCTGAGAGCAGATGTAAGCTATGAAACTAAATAAAAGACCATGACAGGTATAAAGTTTTGAGAAAGTGACTGGGGAGGAGGGCGAAAGGATATTTGTGATATGAAAGGAAAAAGAGGCTAATTGTGTCGGTGTGGCAGAAAAAGTGGGAGGAGGTAAATGGGAGAGAAGAGGATGAAAGTGAAACAACAGAAAACTTGTTTTATAGCAAAACCCAATTGTTTTTATGTTAATAAAATAACGTTTAAAAATATTTTTGCTATTTTCAGCATATATAAATTGTACATATTTTGATACATTTACACTTATGGTTTGGAAGGTTGTAATGGTACTTGTCAAATTCATTGCTGTTGTAAAAAGGGTGCTTTTGTAGTGTTGTGTGGTGCTATTCCTTGGAAAACGTGAACAAATGCCTACTTACTTTAGATAAGGAAATGACAACAGAGCAAAGGAATATCACTAAAGACCAACTTCATGATAAACCATCGAGATTCATTGGGGATACTTTCAGGGATGTGACCCGTTACTTATGGGAGCATAAATAACTCAGTCAGCTACGTCACTCAGAATCCACATAGCATTTGTAATGGCTCACAAAATTGAGAAACGTGGAGTGCAATGCACAGCTGGCAGGCAGCTCAAGAGAACAGAGTCTTTTTTGGAGGCAGCTCAAATAGTTTCAGCCTCTTCCTAGCAGTTCAGTTGGTCTCTGCCTCTTTGAAACAGTTTGGCTTTTCTAAGAGTGTATCTTAGTAGTTCTTACTGCTTAAATAAGCTTGGGGAGAACGGGGCCTAGTGAATCCAATCAATTTCAGGGAATTTCTGAAACTTCTGAGTTGCTTAATTCCCTTTACAACATCTGAGTCTCAGTGAGCTTCCGCACCAAACTATGTTCTATTCCAGGAACTTGCTGCACAAATGTATTAACCTTGTATCTAGCAACACTGTTATAATTGCTTATAAATTTTAAGAGATTTGTTTTGTCGACTCTTTGGGGATTTTAAGAAGGAGGATAATTGGAAAGGCAGATTTCTTTCTAACTTTCCTGAATGTGTTCACATACTTTTCTGATTACATTAGATAGGACCTACAGTGGGAGGCTGAAAAGTGGCTGAGAAGGGACCTCCCTGGCCTGTTTTTAATCTAGTACGAAAGCTTCAAATATCTCATTGTGACTATGACATTAGCAGTAGATCTTCAGAAAAAATAGATATTATCAAATTGAAGAAGTTTTCCTCTACTGATAATTTAGTGAGAGTTATAATAATGAATGAATCTTCTATTCTGTCAAATACATTTTCTGAACATATCCATAAAAGCATGCCATTTTTCTTCTTTAAATTGTTGGTTTGATAGATTCATCAATTGATTTTTCTAATGTTAAACCAGTCTTGCATACTTTGAATAAATCATACTTGTCCATGCTGTCTAATTCTTCTTGTACACTGATGTATTTGATTTTATTGAGGATTTTTATAACTATGTTCATTAGAGTATGGCCTGTGGTTTTCTTGGACCATCTGCATGAATTTGATATGAGTATGTTTCTAGTTTATAGAAGGACATATAAAGGGTTTCCTCTGGTCCTTCATTATGAAAGAGATTGTAGAGAATTAGTGCAAGCTCTTTCTTAAACATTTGATAGAATTTACCAATAAACTCATGAGACTTGGAGCTCAGCTGGGTGATTTTTATACTCACCATGCATCCCTGAGAGAGAAAACAACCTATGTTCTGTATATTCTTCTTCTAATGCACTGCTCATTTTATTTGAATTACTGCTTTAATGTTCATGATGGTTAGGCTGTATGTTGTCTTTTCTGTAATGGCTTCATGATGTTTGGGCATTAAGAGTAAGCTGGTTACACCATGATCTTTATCTGAAGGGTTGTTAGAAGATGTATTATTCCTGAGTCATTTATTAGCCTTGAGTATAAAGCTTATGATGGAGATGGCCTTGGGACAGTGTTCTGAAAGCAGGTTCAATTTCCTTAACAGAACTAAGCGTTTATCCTTAGACCCATTTTGAAGATTTGTTTTAAAGTAATTTTTCATTTCACCTAAACTGTATGTTATCTGAAATCTTAGGTGATAATCTCTTAATTTTGTTTTTAAATTTTACAAAGTCTATAAAATTATAATTTTATTTTTAATGTTTCTAATATTTTTCAAATATCACATTGTAGTTATTTTTCCAAGAGGCAAACACTGACTTTGGCATTCATGTCCCATTTCTGTTCATCAGCTTCCCATAATATAATGCCTTAAACCAACACACATTTGTCTTCTAACAGTTCTGTGGGAGAAATCCAAAATGTTCTCCCTGGGCTGAGATCTCCATGTCTGTGGCATCACACCCTGGGAGTTGTGAGGGACAATTGGTTCCTTGCCTTTTGCAGTTCCTTGAGTTGTGCTTTCTTGGCCGGTAGCTTCTTCCTCTGTCTTCCCAGCCAAAAGCATAGCACCTTGCATCAGCTGTCTTGTAGCCTTCTGTCTCTACAGTCAGATATTCCTGCTTCCCTCTTTCAAGACACTTGTAATTACATTTAGGGACCACCAAGATAATCTAGAATAATCTACATTTTCTCAAAACATTTTTTTTTGTATGCAGCCAGAAATGGGACAGCTGGATCATATGGCAGATGTATTTTTAGCTCTTTGGAGGAATCTCCATGCTGCTCTCCATAATGGCTGCTCTCATTTCCATTCTCACCAGCAGTCTGGAAGGCTTTCTTTTCTCCTTATCCTAACCAGCATTTGTTATTTTTGTGGTTTTGATAATAACCACTCTAACTAGGGTGAGATGACCTCTCATTGTGGTTTTGATTGCATTTTCCTGATGGCTAGTGATGCTGAAGAATTTTTTCATATACTTGTGGGTTTCTTTGTAATTCTTATTAGAAATGTCTATCCAGTCTTGTTAGATTATTTTTGTTATTGTTGGCACATTAAGTTCCTTTGCTATTCTGAATATTGCACCCTTGTCTCATGGCTGATTTGTAAATCATTTCTTCTCTGAGGGTAGTTTGTTTGCTCTGTTGATTGGTTCCTTTGCTGTACAGATCCTTGTTTTGATATATGCTATTTCTCCATATTTGCTTTTATTTTCTCTATTTTGTTATTTTTATGTTGTGTGGTTTTATTAATATTTTCTCTTTGGTCTCTTTTGGTAGATAATTAAATAATTTATTTTGAGGTTTTGAGTTTTCTACTACATGTATACACGTAAGATTTCAAGGTCCATTGGAAATATCTGTAGTTGCATTCAATAAGCTTATTGTGTAGTATGCTCATTATGGCCTGGTCAAATATTTAAATTTTGGTTAAGTGATTATGGTTCACTTTGGTCATCATTTTAAGAGTGTTATTTAGTTTCTAAACATTTTGAAATATTTATACTAATCTATTTCTGAGTTTAATTTAATTATCCTTAAGCCAAAGCATAATTTTAATCTTTGATTAGTATGCTTTTGGTGTGCCTGTATATGCAGGGGCAGGGGTATGTTTATGTGTGGGATATCATGCAACTGTGTGCATGTATGTGTGAAGGCCAGAGGTCAACCATGGTGTCAGGGTCAAGAGTTGTCCGGCTCTGCTGAGATAGCTTCTGTTGTGGGGACCTGGTTTCATCAGTTAGGCTTGGCTGACTGCCTGGTCAGTGACTCCAGGGATCAACCCTTTCCTACCTCTCTGATTAGCTACCTTTTAGAATCAACTTAAACGGCCATCAATTTGATGCTTGAAAATACCATTTTAAGTATGTGTCTATATATTTAGGAGAAGTATCTTATTTAGTTCCATTATTTGCTTAGAAAGTGAATTTGAAGTTACATACATTGACCATAGATTTGTATAGTTCATTTTAATCATGTTAAGTTTGAATTTATATATTGTAAGCTATTCATTTGATGGATACAAACTTAGTATTATTATATATTTTGATAGAGTAATAATTTTAATTGACTAATGACCTTCTTATATATGCTTATGTTTTAAATGTATATAGTTTTGTATTGTATAGCTCCATAATCTTTATTTTAATTAGTATTCATAAAAATGTGCTTTTTTGCTATCTGTTTACATGACTTCTGTGTCTTATTACCTGCATTCCTCCATATGTTTAAAAGCTTATAGTTTACATCTTGTCAGGAACATGCCTTTTTAAAAATCCCACATGAAAATCTTAACTACTTTCCCCACTACTATTAAATGTCATATTGTGCAGGATTGGTGTTATCCTTTCTAAGTGGTTAATTAAATCCTTAGATTAGAAGCATCGTGATTTCTATTTTGGTGGATAGGTATTTAATTATTGACTTGATTTTTGTAGGAATCATGTGCCTTATAAAATTATGTTCCTTCTTTGTGGTTAGTTTTAATAGTTGTGGTTTTCCACACATTGATCCTTTAGAATGAGAGCATGTAAGACCCATGGCTATTTAGAGTTGTATTCTTTAGTCTAGATATTGAGTTCTAACCTAATTACATAGTGATTGGAGGTTATATACTTTATTAATTCCACTTTTGTAGTGTGTTGAGACTTATTCTATAGCCCAGAATAAGTCTGAGTTAAGATGATCACACATGTTTGTTTAGTGTGCAAACAAGGCAGCAGTTGCATACAGTTTCCTATGAATACTGACACAATTGTATTGGTCATGCTGTTCAAATCTGCATTTGCCTAAGACCAGTGTTCTAATGTTGAAATCTCTTTTGTCTTTTATATAATGTGACTTAGTGTCAATATATTTCTTTGAAAATGAAAATATCTTTTACTTCTTTTCATTTTGAAATGTATAAAAAAAAATTTTATTTTCCAAAACTCTAACAAAGCCATTTCCTTGTCTTCTGATTTTCATGGCTAAGGATGAGAAGAAAGCTCCCATTCTCTGTCGTCTCTTTATCAGAAGTGTGTTCCCTCTCTGAGTTCCATCTTCCTCTGGTTCTCAGGATTTACCTTGTGCAGATTCTTTCTGAGCATCCTACTCCTGACTCACTGAGCCCCTGGGATCTTTGGGTTGGTGTATTTTATCACACTACAGAAACACCATTCTTTAATTTCACTTTGTAAATAACTGTTTGCTCTCTTCACCTATGGGACTAACGTTATGCATTTCCAAAGATCCAAAATAACTTGTACGTTCCTATACTGATTTCATTTTTCCATGTATATTCAATTTAAAGATTTTCTGCCAACCAGCCTTTGAGTTCACTGTTTTATGCTATTAGGTTATTATTAACCTACCAGTAAGTTCTTTATTCCATTACTTTATTTTATACATCTCCTACATATAACCAGTTTTACACCTTATAGATCTCAGTTAAAATGTGTCATATTTGTATGAAATTTCATGTATTCCCTCAATTGTTATCATTTATTTACAGCTATGAGTCTTTATGCTCTCCACCAGCATCTGAACCACTTCCGTGCTCACATCTGCCAGTGCTCTTTGTGAGTGCTAGCCACTTCTCCTTCTTCCCATCATGCTCAGTGGTTTCTTTCATTGTATTCTTCAGATGATAGCTTTGTATGAAACCCAGTGATTTTATCTCCCACTGATGAATGTTGAGCTTTGTGACATGCAGATGCTCTTTGACTTACATTATACCTACTTCCTAATAAACAATTATAAATTGACAATGTTGTAAACCAAAAGTATTTTAAGTAGAACAATCCCCCATATTTGTGGTTTAAATTTGCATGGTTTCGGTTAGCTGCTGTCAACCACATACCAACAGCATTACTTTTTCATTACGACCCACATTCTTGTAACTATTTATTGCATCACATTGTTAAATATTCTATCTTGTTAGCAATTATCACTCTCTTTATATTCCTAACATGTAAATTATAGATATATATGTATTGAAAAGGCAATATATAAAGATCTGGTAGTATATATCAGATAACAGCAATGCTACACACCTGCTCGTCCTTCATGGCTAGGAATGCACTGCCCACTACACCTTGGCTACTTATCTTGCTCTTGTAGGGCAGACAGAACTACAGCTGCTTGGTATCATAAGAAAAAAATTTACCACTTATTACTAGTCCAGGAAAGGATCAAAGCAAAAAAAGAAATTACATATGCTTTCCTGCTGAATGCATATAAATTTGGTACCATCTAATGTCAAAAATTTAGAGGTCAAAACCATCTTAGATGAGGGACTGTATGTTTGGGACTGATAGTCTAAATCATGTCACCTTCTGCATTCATACTCTGAAATATCTAATATGTGTCCCTTAAGCTTTTGTACAAGCTTTGTCCAGAGCATAAAGTTCAGGGCTATAAAAGCAATTTCCTGGGACATTTTGCTCTGCCTGGGGTAAAGGGCATTTGGCAAAAATTTACTATTTTTTGTATCTTTTTGTATCATTCATGCATCCTTTCATTTTGAATACATTGCCTTGTTTTTTATTCTCTCTTTTCTTCATAATTTGTACCATAAGCTTATTGTACTCTCATTCAAAGAAATATTTTCTTAACATCTCAATATCTGCAATTTCCTTCATATCTTCCTTCAACTTTCTTTAAACTTGTTTTGATTGTCATTCTTTTGGGGGGATGATGACAGTATTAATAATTTTCAGTCTTTTAGTTTTGCATGTGTACACATACAAGATTATCAGTATTCCTCTAGGTGTTACTTTTGGTTCTATCTAGTACTCATTAATATTCAGTTTCAAACATTGTCCAATCTTTATTATGTTTAATTATTCAATCCATAAATTACTTAGAAGTACTTTAATTTAAAAACACCTGTGATTTGACTGTTTTGTTGCTAATTTCAAGAAAAATTACATTTTTATTTAAAGAGATTTGATTGCTAGTACATAATAAGCTTAATGTTGATTTTCTTTATCCATAGTCAATGCTTGAAATGTACATGTCAATCAGAAGATCAGAAGTCAGACTGCAGTTTCTGTGGCAACCAGTTTGCTTCTGATTCACTTTTTTCAACAGGTGCACTCCTAAGCAATCCCAACTCAAAGTGAGATTGGTTTACGTGCATCTTTGCCTTAGGTGGTACCAAAACTCTAACCTCCAAGACCAACCAAATTTCACCCACTTTATCTATCTCTTCTTTTATGCTGGCTAGTGACTGTGACTAGAAGTTCTGATGCCTAGTTCCTAGCCTGCAAACTTGAGATGTTATGACCAACTGGAAAATTAATTACTCTCTTTTTCGCTACATGGTGTTCTTTGAGAGGATCAAAACTATTTAAGGTTACTATTTTGGTTAGTGTCCTATGTGAAGTTAGTTCAAAATTCTCTCTGATGGAAACTAAAGTTCATCCATTTTGTTCCATATAGAAATTCATTTGACTCTATGACATTCACTGAACCATCCAGTCTCCACAAACAGATCACAATTACACCTTTTCCTAAGTCCAGAACCCATTTTTATTGCTCTATTTTTTCTAACATTCATGGCATGCTTTTTCTTACTTATGATAGTAAATAGATAGCAAAGTCAATCTTTGTTTATTCATTCTTCTTTATATTCAGTACAGATCTTTGAACTCAGTTTCTAAAAATTGCTGCTGGGTGTGAGGATTACTTTGAATTGATATGATAATCTGAGAATTGACTTTGAAAAGTATTTAATCTATCCATCTATGAACATCTTATAATTCTCCATACATTTTTCATATTGTTCTTTCTATCATTTAATTCTCCAAATTCAATATTATATCATTTCTCTGTTTCAAGGGTTCTTAAAGCTGTTTAACCAAAGGCACATGTGATTTCTTATTCTATTGCAGAGATTATTTGGAAGCTTGAGTTTTTGGTTTTGTGTTGCTTTTAGATAAGATATAGCTGAATTCATAGCATCTTGAGTGCACATACATGGAATTTGATAAATTTAATTACTGTTTTTAACTGTTACCTATGAATTATTTTTAATTTTCTGCATACATGCTCCTATTTTTCAAGAATGCTGGGAACTTTGCTCATGAACAGTTCTTAAGGCTCTTGCTTTCTTCTCTCCTTACAGGAGACTTGTGAATAGAAGTGGTAGCAGTGTGCATCCTCAGCTCATCGACAGCCAAGAGCGCTGGTGGCATTTCACCTTCACCATGTTTTCTAGCCATGGCCTGTAACCTTTCAAGATGAAAGAGGCCCTTTTTCTTCCAAGTGTTCTAAGAATATTTATCATGACTGAATTTTCTCTATATCGGTAATGTGGTCATAGAAATGACATTTTTTTATTATTATAATCATTTAAACCTGGACTTAGCATGACTTTTCTGTGTTACCTCCTTTACATATTATTGAACTAATTTTGCATAATAATTGTTTCAAATTATTTCATCTATGATTACAAGTGAAACTGAAATGTGAATTTTCTACCAGACCATGACTCTGTTAAATTATTTTGGAGACCATTCTTATTTTTCTTTCTTCTTGATATATTTTATCCATAGAAATAGATATCAAGTATCTGATTTCTTCATGTGTTTTATTGTTTTCATTTAGTCTAAATATTTAGATTAATATTTTATTTTAATACCTTTACTTGTAATGTTTATATGCTTTTCCTCTAATGGATTAAATGGACATATTTCAGGCTTTATGAGCCATACATTGTGGTATGGCCATTCCACAATCCTACTGTGGCCCCAACTCAGGCAAGGAAGTATGTGAATAAAATGTGGATGCATTTTAAGGAAAACACTGTTCTAAACTGGCCATTTGAATTTCAGATAGTTTTTAAAAGTGATGATACATTAATCTGTTTTCCCTATTATTTGAAAACATGCAAGTCACCATAGACTGTGGATGTACAAAATAGAATAGATTGCTTTGGCAGCATCTTGCACTTTATCAGTCTGCCATAGAGCTGCCCTTTGCAGGGATCTGCTAAGTTCTGTGGGGTCATTAATATTCACAAATTCATTCTTTTCCAGTTGACATAATATTGAAAAATGTTCTCTTGTTGCTTCTTCACTAGCTATTCATTCCACTGCACCACTGCTGACATCATCTATGATGTCATGGCTGGGGCACCATTTATTCACATTGCAGACCCCAGATTGTTGCAGTAGCCAAGATAGTTACAGAAAGTTGTCTGGCTAAAGACTGGTGATGCTTCTGTTGAGCACTGATGAAAAATCTCACCAAAAGAGGTATTTCCATCGTGTTTTGTGTCTTTCTCCTTTTTTTTTCTGTCTTCATGGCTCCTTGAGGACTTTGGTGACCAGGGTATGGACTGAAGGTACCACCTCACCACCTCATCTATCTGTTCTGAATGATGTTTCACTGCCATTCTCAGACCTTTCCAATCACCAGTCACCTTGATGATGTCATTAACAATTGTTTTTGGATATATATATATATATATATATATATATATATATATATATATATATATATATGACTGATCTTGGGGTCCAAAAAAGCTGTGGCACCAATCTCACCTTGGGTGCACCTCAGGTACATGACTTGGATCTTGCTGGGGCTGTATTTGGGCAGCATGGTGGAGGTGGCTGGTGTTGGATGTACCTGGATTCAGGGCAACTGAAGAAAGTTGCACTGTAGTGTTCTCCAAGCAGAAAGCTCTAAAGTCCCATACTCACTCTATTGTTGTTTATGGTTTTTATTTGTAAAACTGACAAATTAAGTGTTGTTGTTGGGTTTTGATTTTAAATCCTTTTCAACATCCCAAATTTTAGCTTTTGCCACTCTCTGAAGGCCCCTTCTATGGTGTTCTCTTAGCCTTGGAGGGTGTGGGGTTGAGAAAAGTGTGTCATCTAGTGAGTACTCAATAGTTACTTACTGTCATCACTCTGGTGAGACTGCATTAACCACTACCCACTAAAATAAAAGGTTTCTCTAACCTATGGATATAAATATAAATATTTAGAAGATAGTTTCATAATGTGACCCGTTAAGAAAAACACCAATAAGTTCTCCCTTAGAGCCTATGTCTTCCCTAGCTATGGTTTTCAGCCACGTTTACAGTAGGAGGTATGAGTTCCATTCTGTGGAGCAGGCTTCAAACCAATCAAGGGAGCTGTTGGCTCTCCTATAAACAGTCTTGTTAATATTGTGCCAGTGGACACATCTTGCCTGGAATGTTGCTATTATGGCATGTGAGGTCCAATGCTGGGTGAGACCACCGATGGATTTCCTCCTCTAGCATTCTTCCCACCCCTTTCAGCACTCTGAAAACAAGCCAGTCGGGAGAGAGCTCCCGTGTCTTCAGTGATAGAGCCTTACCATCTAGTTATGGTGGGTAGTGAAGAGCAATGACAATAGCTTGTGTTGGTTTGGGAATCTCTGGAACTCCCTGACCAATAATTCATTGGCTGGTCACTCATTCTTGGCACTGAGACTGTCATTTAATTACTTGTGACTCTTAGAAGCAGTTTCATTTACCCATGTTGGATACCTTTGTTCAAATTCATTTTTAGAACACTTCATTTTGAGTCGCTTACAAACTACTGGAATTTAGAAGGTTTCTCCATATATCCTTAGTTCTGATGATCCAGTTCCACTCAAACCTTTAGATCTCAGTATCTGCCCTCCCCACTTTTTGAAGGATTTGCTAACCATTTATAGTTTTTCTTTTGAGAACTTTCTATTCAATTTCATAGCCCCCTCCCCACCCCCTTTTAAACTGGGTTGCTAGTTGCCTTGATGCTTAGATTTTTAGTTCTTTTATGTTCTACACACTAGGACTCTGCCAGATGTATAGCTGGCAAAGTTTTTCTCTCATTCTTTGGGCTGCCTCCTTATTTGATTGGCAGTTTACTATATAGAAGTAGTCTCAGGTGATCCCACTTGTCATTTGCTGATCTTATTTCCTATGATATTGGAATCCTACTTGGAAAGTCCTTACCTGTGCTTATAACTTGAAAGATGTGCCTCATTTTTCCTCTAACAGTTTTGAGATACCAGGACTTAGGTTGTCCTTGACCTGTTTGAACTTGAGGTTTTTGCAAGTTGAGATATAAGGATCTAGCTTCATTTTCCTGCATCTTGAAATTTAAGTTTCCTGGTACCATTTGTCTTTTCTCCAATGTATATTTTTTGCAACCTTTATCAAATATCAGGTAGCTGTAATTGTTTGGTCTTATATTGGGGCCCTCTATTTTTTGCAGTGATCTATGTATTTATTTTTGTGCCAATGTTATACTGTTTTATTACTACAGTCCTATAGGATAAATCAAGTATGGTGATAGCTTCCACGGTATTTTTTCTGCTCAGGAATGCTTTGACTGTCCCTTGTTTTTTGTCTATCCATATATATATATATATATATATATATAGAGAGAGAGAGAGAGAGAGAGAGAGAGAGAGAGATTATTTTTTCTGTCTTTAATTCTAGGCCCTTGTTTTGTTTATTGGAATTGAACTAAATCTGTAAATTGATTTGATAAGTGGCCATTTTACAAGGTTAATTATTTTAGTTCGTGAACCTTTCTCTCTTCTAGTATCTGCCTCAAATTTCAAAATTGCTTGAAATTTTTATTGCAGAGGCCTTTCATTTCCTTGGGTAGCTTTGCCCCTAGGTGTTTGTTTCATGTTGTGAGAGGGTGGTTTCTTTGTCATTGCCATTGCTGTATAGGGAAGCTCTGGTTTTTAATGTGGTAATTTCATACCCTGCAAAATTAACCAGCTTTTAAAAAAGGGTTTTGGTGGAGTCATTGCTATCTCATATTAGAATCCTATCATCTTCCAATAGGGATATCTTGCCCTCTCTTTTTTCTATTGTATCCCCTTTATTTCATCCTCTTGCCTTTTTGCTTTGCTTGTGACTTCAAGTGTTATATTGAATAAGACTGTGAGGGTAGATGCCTTTGCCTTGTTCTGATCATAGTAGAGATGTTTATTTATTTACTTTACACATTTCACATGATGTTGGCTGTTTTCTATAGCTTTTATCATGGTAAGGTATTATCTCTCTGTCCATAGCCTCTCCATGGCTTTATCAGGAAGAAATGTTAGATTTTTGTCAAAGGCTATATATATATATATATATATATATATATATATATATATATATATATATACATATGTATATCTATATGTATATATATATATATATATATATATATATATATATAAAATGAGAAGACCATGTGGTTTCTTTGTTTGAGTTTATATATGATGGAAAACATTGACTTCAGTCTGTTAAATTATTCTGCATCTCTAGAATGAAACCACTTGGTCATGATGAAGGATCATTGTTATATGATCTTGAATTCAGTTTGCCAGTATTTCATTAAGAATTTTTGAATCTATGTTCATCAGAGAGATGAGCCTGTAATTGTCATTTTTGTGATTGTTGGTTCTTTGATTTTTTATCAGTGTAATACTGTCTTCATAGGAAGTCTCCTTCCTTTTCTGTTTCATGGGATAGTTTGAGTGATATTGGTATTAATTCTTCTTGGAAGTTCTGATAAAATTCTGTAGTGAATCTATCTGGTCCTGGGTTTGTTTTATTTGGGGGGACTCTTTATGTTACTGTTTCCATTTCACTGATGGTCATGAATCTGCTTAAAATATTTATGTTATGTTGTTTAATTTTAGTATATTGTGTGTATCTAGGAATTTAGGCATTTCTTTTAGATTTTCCAATTTCATGGAATAGTCGTTTTTAAAGTCTCTCATTATTTTCTTCATTTTACTGATGTCTGTTATGATGTTTCCCTTTTTGTTTTTGTTTTTAATTTTATTGATTTGAGTTTTCTCTCTCATGGTTAATTTGACTAAGGATTTGTCAGTCTTGTTTATCTTCTCAAAGAATCATCTCCATTTTATGGATTTTTTCACTTTTATTATATAATTTCAAACTTTATTTTCAGTATCTCTTCTTGTCTATTATTCTAGAATTTTGCTTGTTTGTTTTTTTCAATGCTTTCATGTATAACATTAGGTTATTAATTTGAGATGTATAAAACCTTTTGATGTAGCTGCTTATCACTATATTTTAGGACTACTTTCACTTTGTCCCATAGATTTGTATATGTTATGTTTTCATTTTCACTCAATTCTAGGCATCTTAAGAATTCCTTCTTGATTTTTTTCAGTGTCCCAATTACTATTTAATACTGCATTATACAGGCTCCATTAGATTTTGTACTTTCTATATTTTCTATGGCTGTGGATATCTAGCACTATTTCGCTGTAGTAAGAAAGAATACAAGATATTATTTCAAGTTTCCTAATTTTTGCAACTTGAATTATGTTCCAGCATATCCAGAAAGTTCCATGAGCTCCTGAGAAGAATGTTCAGAATTTTTGTTTAGAATGTTTTGCCGATACCTGTTATGCCCATTTGGTTAATGATGTAATTTAACTTCAATATTTTTCTGTTTAATGTTTGACCAGATAACCTTTATATTGATGAGAATGTAGTATTAAAATTACCCATTTCACTGTCTTTGGATTAATCTGTGGTTTTATATCTAGTAGCATTTCGTGTGTGTGTGTGTGTGTGTGTGTGTGTGTGTGTGTGTGTGTGTGTGTGTGTGAAATTGGGTGCACCTATGTTTGGTACATGTGCTGTGGGATGTTCTGTATGTCCTGTGGGAGCCCGTTCTTGGGTTCCTCGTGGCTTTACCCAGCAAGTCTGCATAGAGGATGACTAGGACTACGGGCCTGAGTGCAAGTGTTTGAGATGGTCTGCACTTGGCTGTGCTGTGTGATAGTCTGTATGTCAAGTTGCTCTGATTGGTCAAAAAATAAAACGCTGATTGGTCTGTGGCTAGGCAGGAAGTATAGGCAGGACTAACAGAGAAGAGAAATAAAAAAACAGGAAAGCAGAAGGAGATTGCCTGGAGCAGCATGAAAAGATGCCGGTAAGCCAGGAGCCACGTGACAAGGTATAGATTTGTGGAAATGGGTTAATTTAAGCTATAAGAACAGTTAGCAAGAAGCCTGCCATGGCCATACAGTTTGTAAGCAATATAAGTCTCTGTGTTTACTTGGTTGGGTCTGAGCGGCTGTGGGACTGGCGGGTGAGAGAGATTTGTCCTGACTGTGGGCAAGGCAGGAAAACTCTAGCTTGTGTTGGCTAGAAGTCCTCTGAGAGGGGGGAACTTCAATAATACCTCTATAAAAACGAGTTGTAGGCAAGCCTGTAGGATATTTTCTTAATTAGCGATTATTTGGGAAGGGCCCAGCCCATTGTGGATGGGGCCACTACTAGACTGCTGGTCCTGGCTTCCATCAGAAAGCAGGCTGAGCAAACCATGGGGAGCAAGCTAGTAAGCAGCACCCTTCTATGGCCTCTCCACCAGCTTCTGCCTTCAGGTTCCTGTCCTGATTGAATTCCTATCCCAACATCTTCAGTGATGAACTGCAATATGGAAATGTAATACAAATAAACCCTTTCCTTCCCAATTGGTTTTTGGTCATGGTGCTTCATCACAGCAATAGTCACCCTAAGTATGAAAGAGCAGGTATGCCTGGAATTGTAATACCCTTTGATGACTTATTCCTTTGATAAATATAAAAGGCACAAAGCTACACTGAGAAACCCTGTCTCAAAAAACAATAATAATAATAATAATAATTATTATTATTATTATTAATAAATAAAGTGCCCCCCCCTTATGTCTCCTGAATAGTTTTCATTTGGAGTCTACCATATCCAGTACTGGAACATCAATGGCTGCTTGTTTCCCAGTGTCACTTGCTGGAGCCGCCTTTCTCTATCCCTTGCCCTCGGGTGGTCTCTATCATTGATGGTGAGGTTTATTTCCTAAATGTGGCCAAATGATAGACCATGTTTTCTAAGGCAGTCTGCTAGTCTGAGTGTCTGTTTAGGAATTGAGACTGCTAAAATTGCATATTACTTCCTAACACTTTGTTGATATTTTGTTTTTATAAACCTTGTTCAACTATCCTGGTGGTGTCTATTCCCTATGAACTCTTGCATGTGTTTATCATTCTCTTCAGTCTGAAGTATCCCTTCCAATTTCCTCTGCAGAATTAGGTTAGTAGTCATATATTCCTTTCATCTGTTTTTTTTTTTTTTTTTTTTGGTTTTTCGAGACAGGGTTTCTCTGTGTAGCTTTGCGCCTTTCCTGGAACTCACTTGGTAGACCAGGCTGGCCTCGAACTCACAGAGATCCACCTGGCTCTGCCTCCTGAGTGCTGGGATTAAAGGCGTGCGCCACCACCGCCCGGCTTCATCTGTTTTTTTAATCATGTAAAGTTATTATTTCCTTTTAGATTTTAATAGATAGTTTTGTTTGAAGAATACTAATCTAGATGGACACTTGTGGTCTTTCAGAACCTGGAATGCCTCTTTCCAAGCCCTTCTGGATTTTGAAAAAATTGTGTTGGATAATCAGCTGTCATTCTTTTGTAAATGACTGCTCTCTCTTGCAGTTTTCCATAACTGATGTTCTAGGACCCTTTACTTCTCAGAACTGGGAGGCAGTGGACGGCAGATGTGTGGCCTGGGGACTCAGGGTCAGAGAAACCTCACCTGTCAGTACCTGTAGCAAGGGACATGGTGAACGATTAGGTTCTTGACTCAGGTGTCTTTCTAGTTTATAATTTGACCAGTTAGCTCTTATTTGTGTGTCTTTAAAAGTGCATATTCTGCATTGTTTAGTGCAGCCTTTTGTAATATATTTCCAGCTGGTCAAATTAGTTAATTTGTATTTCAGGAATAGCTCTTAATTACTTCTTTTTCAAATTGCTTTTACAGTCATTAAATTTCTTCAAATCTCCCACTGCCTGATTTGTTTGTTTTTTTTTTAACTTGGAAAAAATAGTTTTTCTTTATGTATTTTGATGATGTTTTGAGAGATAGCTAAATTTATAATTGAACTTATTAATGTATTTTTAAGTCTCCACAAATGCATTCATTTTAAAAGTGCATTTTGATTACTGTTAATTTACTTACATTAGGCTTCTTTAATGCTAAAAGGAGATATATTTCTAATTTTTTTACTTTCATATTTTGCATTTTTGCAGGATTACTCTTAGTATAAAACACTTCAGATTTTTCTCTTTTGCCTTTTATGTGACAATGTGTCAGTCTATATACAATATAACATTGACTATATTGGAGCTTCTTCTAGCCAGTTTTCTCATTTCCTTTCATTTATCTGCTTCTTCTATGTTCCCCTAACCCTATTCTTGCCTCCTTTTCTATTTGTTTTATTATTTTAAGAAAACCTGGTCTGGAGCAATGGCTCCAAATCAAGAGTGTTTGCTGACTAAAGTGGCTATGTCTGGCATCCACGGTGAGTAGCTCCCAACTACCTGTTACTCCAGCTCCAGGGGATTCGATGTTATCCTCTGGTCTCTGTAGACACCGGGACACATGTATGCATACCTACAGACAGACAGAAACACATAGTATACATAAATAAAAATAACAAAATCTTTAAATTTTTAAATTTTCCTTAGATTGTTAGAAAAATGTTCTATTTTCTTTCTGTCTCCATCACAAACACAATGAAGAAAAGCAACTTGGAGAGGAAATGGTTCATTTCATCTTACACTTCCAGGTCACAGTCCATCACTGAGGAAAGTCAGGGCACACTGGGGGAGGAAGTGATTTGTTTCATCTCACATTTTCAGGTCCCAGTCAGTCCATCACTGAGAGAAGTCATGACAGGAACCAATGGAGAAAGTTGTTTACTTGATTGTTCTCTTTGATTTGCTCAGGAGCTTTCCAATACAGGACAGACTCATTTGCCCAAAGATGGCACAGTAAGGCCCACCTATATGAATTAGCAATAAGAAAATGTCTCATAGATGTGCCTTTTGGCCAATCTGATTAATGTAATTGGAATTTTCTTTGGTCCACCAACTAGCTCCCAAATAAAGATGTAGAGACTAATTATTAAATATGAATGCTCAGCCTTAGCCTAGGTTTGTCCCACTAGCTCTTTTAACTTAATTTAACCAGTTTCTATTCATCTACATTTTGCTTTAAGGCTTTTTACCTTTCTTCCTTGAGTCCAAATTCCTCCTCCTACTTACTCTCCCTGCCCAGAAGTTCTGCCTATGTCTCCTCCCTTGCTATTGGCTGTTCATCTTTTTATTAGACCACTCAGGTGCCTTAGGCAGGTGAGTAAAACAGCAACACTTCTTTACATAGTTAAACAAATATTCCTCCACAGATTAAGGCAATCCACTAATTAGGATTCTCGCAGATAGTTCTGAGCTGTGTTGACAACTGAAGCTAAATAAAATAGGATGTTTTATTGATTTCAATAAACAACAGGGAGCATTTTCTCTTCTAAAATCCACTCTATACTACGTGTGTGTAATATACGGACTCATACACACACCCCAGTGTATTGCTTTTCCATTCAGATATTAGTCAATTAGATCTATCTGGACATTTGTCCTATTGGTTATACTTATTATATTCTCTGTAGCATCACCACATCTAACATAAATTTATTTACTGGATAGACAGAAAATTCACTATGTTTTAATGTTTTGAAAATATGTGTAGCTTGATTATATCTTTACTGAATATAGAATTGTGGTTATTTTCTGTAGCATAAATACAATTGTAATTATT
Organism: Peromyscus maniculatus bairdii; assembly: GCF_049852395.1. Lineage (NCBI taxonomy): Eukaryota > Metazoa > Chordata > Mammalia > Rodentia > Cricetidae > Peromyscus > Peromyscus maniculatus. The sequence goes on from NC_134861.1 coordinate 29,030,369, forward strand.
CTGCACTACATAATTTCTGTTTAGTAACTATCATTTCTTTACACCCCTCATATATTTCTGAATACTTTCTTCTCTGGGTCTAGAACTGGAACATTTTATCATGTCTAATTGATCCTTCTATTCTCTATCCTTTTGTATAGTTGTAATGTAATTTTAGTGTTTTCTCCTACTTTGTCTCTCAGATCATCACTGTTTCCTTCATGTTTATCCTGATATGAAATCTGATGAGTTCTTCTTTTCAAGACACTGCATATTTAACTCTAGAATTTCTGCCCCTCTCTCTTCTGTATTTGTAGGTTAGCACATTCTTGCTCTTCTCAACAATCTCGATTCTAAGTACATATTAAATACAGTTATATTGAGTTCAATGTTTACAGGGGAATTTCCTGGACACACTTTAACCCTTTGCTTGTCTGACTTATCTTCTGCTTTTCCCCTGCCTGGTTATTTTGTGTGCTGATTTTTTCTTTTCTTTTTTATTGTGTGGTTTAGACGGCATCTTTCTGTGTTGCCCAGGCCAGTCTCCAGCTCCTGGGCTGTGACCCCTCTGCTTCAGCCTTCCTGGGCCACAGAGTTCACCACGATTCTCAGCATATATAGGAATTTTTATGATTTTTAAATGTACCTGGAGTCTCTGGATGACCTCATCTTCTAGAATGTGTTTACCTTCACTTCTAATTTGCAGGAAGGAGAGACAATAATTTGAACCACCTCAATCCAATGAGAAACTGAAGTGTAATTTGAAGCTGGGCTTTAGTGTTTATGAGGAATGGCTTATTTCCAGATTTTATTTATTATGAGAAGAGAACCTTTGAAATCCAAAGAGAATGAAAGATTCATCAGGGTGTCTTCTCCTGAATTCCAATGTTTGACTTTTCAGTTTTGTACATCTGCTAAAATACCTGCTCAGTGTCTCAGTCCCTGCTGGAACTTGTCATCATTGTGAGGAGAAGAGTTTCAAATGCAGGGCTCATCCTGCACGGCTTTCCTTCTGGATGCTGGCATCTCTCCTGTGTCTTGAACGTTATAGATGAAAATGCAGAACTCCATTTGTTTTCAGTGAGAGAGTTGATTAGAAATAAGGTCATCTGCTCTTGGTGGCAGAACTCCCTTCACTGGGTTTTAAATTTGGATTTTTCTATTTTATAACTTTATTTAAAAAGTGCTGTCTATTTCTTTAAACATAATATTGTTGTTTTGTAAAGTGTATTTCAAAGTTTCTATATCTGGTGCACACCTGTGGCTTTTTGTGGGTCTTTCTGTTGGTTCTGGCTCATAGTACCATATTTCTTTCTGTGCCTTAAAAAAAAAAAAAAAAAAAAAAAAAACCCTGAGAATTGTGGTTATTCTTGAAAGTAGAGTTGGCATGTCTCACTGTCGCTTATTTGCTTTTCTTCTAGCTACCACATGAGGTTGTGATGCAAAAAAAACAAAAAACAAAAAAACAAAAAAAAAAAAACAAAAAACTATTGGTTAACTCAACATAAAATTGGAAGTTCTCAAGTACATGCAGAAAGCATTTCTCCTGGAGCTAAAACAATGCTCAATATTAAGAGCACCCACTGCCCTTGCAGAAGAGCCAGGCTTAGTTCCCAGCACGAACGTGAGAGCTCACAACTGACTGTAACACTGGTTCCTGGGAATCTGATGCCCCCTGCAGGCACCCATATGTACAAGGTGCACATATAGATAAGCAGCTGTTTGCCTTTTACCTGGCTCCCTGTGTCTGTGCTGTTGATGCCACGCCTTTTCACACCCCCACCCCAAGGGAACTGTTAGGATCCAGCAACACTCATAAATCAAAACACTTTTTTTTTTTAAAGGAAAACATTTTTTTTTTCAAGACCACTCAAACACTGAGTCTTTATAAAGGATAATTTTCAGCTTTCTTTTCCTTCAGTCTTCCTCCTAGCAAGTAGACATTCCTTTTAGATTTGCTGTTAGGGGTAAGTCTTGATCAAGAGTGAGTAAAACAGAGTTACTTTTCTCCTCTATCTACACCACATTTCGGCAAATTTGGTGCACACTCTAGGATGAAAGCATCTGGCTGTTGGTTTTAGTCCATTTGAGCTGGTAACAAAATACAACAATCAGGGTAACTTACAAAGAGTAGGAAATGTTTGTCTGGCTGTTCAGAACTCTCAGGCCTAGGCTCTGGAAAGTCTAGTGTCTGTTAACGGCTTTTCTCAGCTTCCAAGATGACACCAAGCTGCTGTGACTTCCAAAGGGGAACCTTGTATCTTCTTCACATGGTACAAGGGAGGACAGGGTCAACAGGATGCAAGCTGGCTGCCCCTGTCCTTTTGTGAGCAATGGTGCATGCATGGGGGCTTTGCCCTCCAGACTTTAATCACTTCCCCCAAGGCCTCGTCTTTAATACCATCACAATGGGGATTAAGCTTCAGCATGGATTTGGGAGAGGATACATTCAAACTGCCACGGTTTTATGTGTGCACCTCTGCTTCCTCTCTCCTTACCCTTTTGATTTCTGTCCTCTCCCAACATTTGTTAGTTTTTTATGATTTTAAAACATTCTAGGCAAAATTCAATTATTATCAATTAGTAGATTTGGTCTAAATAATTATCCATCATTCCTGAAAACACTGGTTTTCTTTTTGTTTTTAATGTATAGAAAAATGAAACTTGACATTATGAAATGTACTTTGGGAAATATATTGTTGTTTTCTTTGTTTAGTATCAACACATGGTCAGAAATCTAAATTCTTGAGACAAATGGTCATTGTATATTTTGTTGGACAAAGTGCTGATTATATTTATTGTCTTAGTTATATAACTATTGCAGAAAATAAATATATTTTAGTGTTTGTGTACATATATGTGGGAATTTAATAGCTTTTAAAAACATGTGTTCAGTGTATTTTACATATTTTAATTTACATTAATGTATTTGACTATTTTGAGTTTTTTAAAAATATTTTAAACACTTATATTTTTCTGTACCTAGGTATAGTGAACAGGTTGAAAATGGAATGAGAAGATAGGTAAGTATTTTGAAGCTAACACTAGAATTGGCTGTGGGGTCATCTATGAATAGTACCGTGAAGGTGATGGTAGCTTAAGAAATACTTGTGTGTTTGGATTTTGTTTTATTTAGAACATGCAAAGATCCAATCCTTGAAGCAGATTCTAACATACATCCATTAATCTTGTTTCTTTTATATGCTTTTCTATATTAAAAGAATTGTTGCTAAGTTGAGTTTCTCTAACTCTTGGAAAAGTTTTTAAATATGTTTAATTGCCATTATAAAAACTGAGTTCATGGAGAAATATATTTATTGTTCTATGCATATCTCCTGTGGAAACCTGCAGATGCTCACATAAGAAACATTCTTGCCCACTCTCTTGAATAAACATGTTGCAAACCCAGTGTATTTGCATACACAAGAGAATAATTGTTTCAAAGATATGGGCTGTGAACACATGTGGTTGTCTGCCAGATTATGAACACCAGACGAGAGACATATTTTTCAGGTGTACAGCTTGAGGAAATTATTAAACACTCAGAGTAAATGCCATGTCTTGGGGAATATTTGGAGAAATGTAGGTGTGACTATATATTGAGTAATCAGTCCCTCTAGCTCCTACTGTGACTGATGGGAAATTTATCTTATTTTCTGTTGACAAAGAGAAACAAAACTGTAGCTCTCTTAATGCATAGTTTGTTAAGCAATTTCCATTTTGCAGTTGCATCTCACAGATGTTCCAAAATGGTTAAGCTAAAAAAGTGTGTTTCAACTCCAGAGTAAGTGGCAACAAAATGCATTTCTATCAGTTGAATGCATACATATGCTTGTCTATTTGTATATCTGTATATGAATTTCACATACAGAAAGAAGCATATTTAAAAATATATTAGTATTTATTTATTTGTGTGTATATGCACTAGTATGAATGTAGAGGTCAAAAGATACCTTTTCCTTCTGCCATGTGGATCTCAGAGCAGAAACTCAGTTCTTAGATTGAACCAGACTTGCCTTTGCCTGATGAGCATCTCACTAGCCCAGGAATCATCTTTAGAGGTCAGTAAATTTCTCTCTTTATCTTGGTCAAGAAGTTATAAAAATAGTATGCTAAGCCCAAAAGCGTAATTTTTCGTCACACTTTACAATTTATTTTCAGTGGAGCTAAGCAGTTTCAAAGTGTTTACATATAGTTGTAACCTAGTAGCTCCTACAGAGCTGAAAGAGCTCCTGTCCTCAGCCTTTTGACATTAGAATTCATTGCAATGCATGCTTGTTATTAATTGGCAATCGACTGAGTTTCCAGAGAGTAGTGTAAAAGGAGTGAACTTTCCAAACTATCCCTTGTTATATCCACACCTTGAGTAGAGTGCTGTCACAAGTCAGCCTGTCTAAGAAGGACAACCACACGGCCTGGTTTGTCAGACCCTTCTGCTTTAGACATATTTTATATCAGTAATTATTACTAGTGTCCTCTTTATTCTCACAACATAGTTTTGAATGATTATATGGTCATGATAGATTTTCAAGCTAAGTGACATTCAAAAGGAAAGAATGGTCTAATATTACTTATTCACACTGGACCCTTCCACATAGTGAAAGAATATCTGTATTTTAAGCCATTTTTTCTGCTCTTTAGTTTAAGTATGTAATTGATTTATGGTTTGAGGAATTCATTATCTTGGCAGTTATAGAAAACATTGCCAGAGTAAGGGAATCTATGAGTATACGGTATAATAGCATTCTTTATTACTGTTTGCCTAAGAACAAACCTCAAACACAAGCAACTCATAGAAAATAATGTTTGCTACATTAATTGAATGTGTTTAAATGAGGAACAGATACTTGTGTGGATACCAGCTTTGAAGTGTTTCCCCATAACTAGTGGGTTTATGCTGATCTCCACATGTCTTTAGTCACTGGTTTCTTATTTTACATACATGTCTGATCATATTTTATCAGAATTATTAGTAACTGAAGATATCTTTAAATTGATTTTTCTGCTTCTTGTTAATGTTTGAAGCTTTAGATTCTCTTATAGAAGCTATATGACCAGAAAGTTTATTCTACTCTAGTAGGAGTCTGTATTCAAAATTCCTAGAGTCCTGTGTACTTCCTTTTCAGTCTCCTGAATGCATGTTTTTATTCATAGCTGAGGGAACTACAACTCAGAAACCACACAAATATTATTGAACTTAAGGTAAGTCAGATAACAACAGAACCCATGGACGATCATCCATAGGAACAGATCCATGTCATCTACATATAGAGTGTGTTCCTAATCCTAACCAGAGTGGCAGTCCTGAGAGGCATGTCAAATAACATGTTCAGAGTCACTGACATGGATGACAGGGAAAGTGAATATTAAAAGACTTCAAACAAGGAAACTTGTCGAAGTCATAAGAAATTGATCTTGATTAGCTCTCACTCAATAAAATAATGGAAAGTATGGAAGATGGTGAGTGACCAAGTCATCTAGGTTTGAAGTCATTCCAGACAATTACAACTCTACTTATTTTCTATACTTGTGATTAAAAACACCAGAAATCAAACATCTTCTTTGTCCTGTGGAAATGAAATGGTAATAACCAATGGTAAAATGTTATCTTCTGCTCTCGCGTAGGAAGCGTGGTGAGAGCTTGAAGTACAATGGAGAGCCTCCCATTTGTTGCTGTAGTTGAGTGGCATTCACTATGAACTCCATGTCCGGCTAGTGATGAGAACTGTGTGTAGTCTTTTAACATGCTTTTTATTTTTCCTGCTTCACACACAACAAGCTCGGCTTTAGAATGCGTATCCACCACAAGCAGGCAATGGAGTTCAATGTTGTACCAGTGCTTAGATTCAGAAGTGAAGAGGCTGCCCTCATTCGTTTCCTTTTTCTTCTGAGAATCTTTGGTGATTTTCTCCTGCCAAGTAACAAAATTTGTTCATGAATTTGTTGAAGACAATAGTCATTACCACCTTCACTCTTCCAATGACCACTATAACTTTAAAATAATTCATACATTATAATCTTATATGATCTACAGCCTTAAATGCTTGAACATAGATAAATAATATATTTCATCCGTGAGTGTAACAGATGTATAGTTGCTGAACCTAATTAAGTCCATGGTGATGAGTGATTGCCATTTCCAACACTTGTTGTTTTCAAATCTTAAACCTTAAGGATCTTCTTTGATTCTGCTCTCATCCATATGTTCATCATGACTTTCTTGTTAGACCAGGTACTTGACAAACAAAGGTTAGTATCCTAAGAGGATCTTGTCTTATATATCAAGGAAACCCTGAGCCTACATGGTGCTATTATAGATGAATCAATCTGTGAGGATTTTTTTTTTAACCTTTTCTGGTTGAGTTTGAAATGTGAGACACACTTGGCTATCACTTGGCTATCAGACACATCTGGAATGAAATATTTCTAAGTTGTGAGGAGCTTGATGTAATGAAGACATAGCTGAATAGGGAGGAAAATACAGATAAATAAGCATTTTTTAAATTATCATGTTGGATTGTTTTCTTAGGTATGATGAATATGGGTTTAATATTGAGATCTCTTACATATCATTTTGGGGAATGCTTCCCTACAAAGTAAGTGTGTGTGCATGTGTGCATGTGTGTATGTGTGCATGTGTGCATGTGTGTATGTGTGTATGTGTGTGTTTATAGAATTCTTTTATATTCTTTGATACAGAATCTGCAGTGTTAATACAATATTTCATTCTAAAAATTTGTATGACATATATTTAAACCACAGACGAAAGATAATTTTGGCTCCCAAAACAAGCAGGTATATCACAGAGAAGCAGCAATATTATGCAAGTATATCATTTAATAATTTAAATGACATAGACATAATTTTGAATAGATAGGTTTTTCTTGGCACCTGGCAGATTATCCTAAAGAGAATAAAAACCACATATGTTAAATTATTGATTTAGCCCCAGCTACTGGGCTTTGTTCTTGCAGTTTTGGGTATGCATTGAGGACAGAAACAATTGCTTCAGAGGTTAAAACATAGTTAGAAACCATTTTACTTTTGGAGTTTCTAAATATTTAAGAATTATGTAAATGTAAACTGTAGTTTCCTTTCAACATTAGCTGCAGAAGAGCAGATAATGGACCCCCACTGCACATTTGGATGGTTTCTTTATTTCTGAGTGTGCTCGCTCTTCAATCTTCCTTTCCACAGAATTTGGAATTTTGTTTCTCTCGTGTTTTATTTTTGAAAAGGCTCTCTGCTATTGTATCGTTTCGTTTTCTGGTTTCATCCTTTTGTCTGGAGGCTTATTGCCGCATTCCTGGTCTGAGGACTGTACAGTGAGGGAGATGGAGAGCCATGAGCGTGTATCTAGTCAAGGTTGAAAGAGAGCAGGGTTTCTAAACGAACACTGCCGTGAGTGGGGGACATGTAGGTTATTGCCATGACAATTCTAATTGTTGGAACTTTATTCTTATCGTGGTCTTTATTCAGGTGGATTCACCCGAACGGCACACATAGATGAGCCTCTTTAATTTCTGGGCTGGTTTTTGGAGAACATGTAGCCAAGAATCATCATCTTTTTGTTGCGATAACAAAACACACGGTCAAGGGGGTGTGAATGGAATTGCATTTTCTAGGCATGCAGAGATCGGTATGAAGCGAGCCCTGCTCCCTGTGACCCCGGGACGCTCTCTCTAACAAATGATGGGGCTACATTTTAAATTACAGGAGATTCCAATTACTGTGAAATTATGGGGCTCTAGGAGCTCCCTCTATGGGCTAATTTAACGTCTGCAAATGATATTTCCTCTTTTCCTTTCTCCCCCCTTCTTCTTCCCATTTTTCCCCCAACAAAGCCTCTGTGTGGCCTCCAGGATGGGGTGGCCGCCTAAGGGCCCTGAGGTTGTGCTCCTTGGAGCGTGTGCAAGATGGCTGCCCAAGGCTGTTTGAAGCCGGCGCGTTTGAAGCTGCGGCGCGTGTTTGAAGCTGCGGCATTTGAAGCTGCGGGGCTTGAAGCTGGCGCGTGTGTTTGAAGCTGCGGCATTTGATGTTCCTGAGGACGTTTGTAAATTTGAGACAGACTTTAATATTGTTAGACGGTAGGGGAGTCCTTTTCAACCCCCTTTTCATATATTTTTTCACTTGAACTTTTAAAAAAGTTTTATTTAACTTTTTTTTTCAACTATTTTAACTACTTATGTGAGCCGAGGAATGCTGTGATTCACAGTCATTATTGTAAGGAGGCTGTTATGTATTTTTAGTGCTGCTGGGACCGTAGGAACTCTTGAGTGGCTTTGACTGGATACAACAATGTGGAGAATAAGCCCAACTGTGAAAAATGCCACCGTGGCCACAGAACAGCACAGAATAATTTTGAAAGAGGGCACTCTCCTTCTTGCTTTTAGAAGAAGGGTTGGGCGCCTGCTGTTGCATTAGCAACATTAATGAATGTTCAGGTAGAAGGAACATGTGAGGTAGAGGTTGTGGGTGTAGAGATTGTAATTTTCCCGGGCAAAGCATTTTCTGTTTTCTTCCTATTATTTTCCCTCTCCAATTTCTGAGAGAACTGAGGGAGAAATGTAGATGTCATTGCAAACATCGCTGTCAACCTTTGGACTGCACTGTGAAATGATGGGGGCCATATGGGCAGCCCCTACTCCAACATGAGAGAGAAAGGCTGAGCGTTGCTGATACCCAGGAATGAGAGAAGACAGACGGATGCTCTAGAGCTTGTAGGTGATGGTTCTGGAAATGTCTTGTTTGGAGGAGCCCCACGTGTGGAGGTGAAAGTTAGATGAAATTTGGGAAGGAACTGACAAATGTATGTGGACTTTGGTGCACATAACTTTCAGTAGGTCCTCGCCTGGATGAACACACCTTTGATCACAGAGTTGATGAAGTAAGACATTGTCTACTGTTCTTTATGCTTTTCTCCTCGTGGTGACTTGGGTGGCAGACTACTTTGTTGGTCTGTCATTCAAATTTTCTCTTTTGAGGGAGGGTATTCCATTCTTCTAATGATAGCTCTCTTCAAAAATAAGACATGGTATCTTAGCATTGGCTATTCCTTAGGGCTTAAAACTACTTATTTGTATGTATACTCTTGAGTCTTTCATTGTCAGAGAATGGATCCCTACAAGAGTGCTTCTGTTATTCAAATGTATTAGTATTGATCCTTCCAGGATCCAGATGAATGGCTCTGGGCCTCATTTGTTTGTATTGAATATCTACGTGTCCTTCAATCCAGAATGAGCAATTCAATCTACACCATCAAAACTGGATTACTACCTCCCAAACAGACAAAACATATTTTATCCTAATAAATAATTTGAGTAGGTGCTCTGTTTATTTTAGGGTAGAATATATCTTGTAAAAATTTGAATGATTAAAACATTTATTTCCCATTTCTTCAGATCACCTGGCCTTGGTCTCTGTTTTCATGCAAATAGCTGACTTGAGGTTATTTCTCTTCATCAGCTGAAAATTTCTCATTTTGGGAGAACAGGAATTTGGTAAGTATTTTTCTTTAAATAGTACAAATCCACTCTTTTTAAAATACTTCATTTACTTATTTGCATGCTTGGCATGTGTGCGGTGCATTTATTGAGACTGAGGACAACTTACAGGGGTTGGTTTTCTCCTTCCACCATATAGGATCTAGGGATCAAACTCAGATCATCAGGCTTGGCATTAAACATCCTTACCTAGATCTACTTTTAGTTCCAATTTGTTGTTATTAACTTGTTTAATTGCACTCTTAGACCCCTATAGTATTTTTTCATTTTCTTAGCTAATGCTTAATCTTACAATGACTTTTTAAAACTAAACTTTTATTTTTAAGTTTCATATTAATAAGATGGACATTAATTTATCAAGGCCTAAGTTCCTGCACATTGCCAATATAGTAAATTAATCTGTTCTTAGCTTTTATAAATTACTAGAGATTAAAAACAAAATTGAGAGTCCATAAAATCAATTGTTGTACATTTAGACCCATAGTGTTTGGAAAACTCCATTGAAAACATTATAACCAAAAGAGAGAACATATTTGGCATGCATGTGTAAATGTATACATGTGTACACACATACAAATACACAGGGGTACACAAGCACATGTACCTGTGCATACGTGTGCATGTATATTTGTTAATTGCTTTGTACATTTTTTTTTTTTTTTTGGTTTTTCGAGACAGGGTTTCTCTGTGTAGCTTTGCGCCTTTCCTGGAGCTCACTTGGTAGCCCAGGCTGGCCTCGAACTCACAGAGATCCGCCTGGCTCTGCCTCCCGAGTGCTGGGATTAAAGGCGTGCGCCACCACCGCCCGGCCGCTTTGTACATTTTTTAACAATCAATTCATATAGTTTCTCACCTCTCAACGTGTGTAATGCTCATTGAATGTACATCACTGCTTTGTTAAACTTGAAGAGAATATTTTTAAGTTTTCCTATTCTATATCAAAAAAGATTTTTTGAGGATAATTTTATATATGTTTGGGAGAGAGCTATACCCACCTTATTACATGTTTGACTGAGCATAAGTAATTCAATAAAAGCGATGGGTAAACACTGATAACTGGTGTATCTTCCACAGTAAGCAACTTGTGGAAAACTTGATCCATCAGGCTGTAACTGGAGAGGCTCCTGCTCCATATTGCTTTGTGCTGAGAAATTCTTATTTTCTGAATAGTCACTGTGATTTTATTCACATCCTCATTCATATTTTCTGTTTCCATTTCACTTAATTAAAATTAAAATTGAAGATTACTTTTTAAGTGCTGTCCATACTTTATGTACTTCTTATATTCAATTCTTCCATGTGGAGGTTTTTAACTATACCAGTAGTTCTACCCCTTGGCTTGCTAGCTCTTGTTCTTGCTCCCTAATTTCTTGTGTATACTTTCTCTGCATCTGTCAGATTCTTCAGCTATATTATCTTGGTGAAGTTCATAGTTTGTTTCCTGTACTTAAAATGATGAGTAAATCAATTACTGAGCTTCAAACTGAGAAGAACCCTCCATTGCACAGCACTGTGTACTCTTGTAACTTCTAATAGCAACACCTGCTCTTAGAATGGGATTATGGCTGCTTATTCATCCATAATGTTACATAGACTTAATGATTTGATTCATTATTTGCTATGAGGTTTGGCTACACATTATTGATATTCTATTCATTTATAGTCCTAAAATTTTCTGTTTCATTTCTTTCCTGTACATATGTGTATCTGTGCACACATAACTCATATGCACACAGACACATACCACACATACCCAATATCCCTGGCAACCACTGATCTTTATTTTACTCTAGTTACAAAATTGCAAAATTGTAAAAAGAAATAGTATTAGTGAAATTTTACAACATACGCTCTTCTGTGATTAGCTTCTTTGATTTAAAGCAATGATTATGAATTTCATTCTTGCTATTACATGTATACAGAAATTCTTCTTATTAACAATTAGTATTTCTGTGTATGGACATACCACAGTAAGTTTATCTAGATATCATTTGACAACTTCTTTAGTTCATTCTAATATATATATATAAACACATACATATGTACATATGTGTGTATAATATGCACATGTATAATTTTGTGTATATAAGTTTTATAGGTTTGAATTTCTCTTGCATAAATATCTAGTCATACAATGACCAAGGTTCATGATGTACAGATTTTGAATTTTGTGAACTGCTATTAAACTATTTTTCACAGTGACTTTATTGTTTTGTATTTCTACTACCAACATATGAGTATTTCAGATGAAATATTTACAATGTCTTCACCAACACTTGATGTGGTTAGTCTTTTTAATTTTAGCTGTAGTAGCAAGTAAATATAAATTTCTTTCCAAGATGCTTTTCTCTTTAGAATCACTTGTTTCTGCTTTGTCCAGCTTACTGTGCCTACTTATCTATAGGCTTAAATAATCATTTTATTTTTTCATGTTATGTTTTTCATAACCTTACTCTTTTAAAGTTTATAAACTTTTTTTATCATTTATTTTCTTTTACTACTTGGTAAACATGTAGTAGATTAGAGTCTTGGGTGCACATTTTGATAAATGATTCTTTTCCTTCATTTTTTGAGAAATTATATATTTGAAAAGGATCTAGTTAATTTGAGAGTTTGGGTTTTACTGACATGTATCAACAGTTAAACTACAAATTAGATTTCATATTTAAAACAGTTAGTAATCTGATATTTCAGGAGCCAATCTTTTCAAAACATTTTCACAGACATTCAACAACTACAGAATCACTATCACTATCAATTCATCTCTAAAGTGCCTGTTTTTATTCTCTGCCTCATTAGTCAGTGTAGAGAATAGTGTGCCATTGAGCATTAAAGAAGCCACTTTTATTTAACTCAGTACTTACATTGGTCAGAATTGGTGATTTTTAAATCTCCTTCCTTTTTTTTATTTAATGAAAAGCACTGACTGTCCTCAGATCTCTGGCTTTGTTCCTCGGATGTTGAAAAGGCACACAGCCACTGTGCCAGTCCTTCAAGGGCAGTGCATGAGAATGGTCACTGCCACTGTGTGTTTCATTTGAATATGTGCCAGGGCTCTGAGGCTTTCTCAGTGGCCCAGGTGCTGCTTCAGCAAAACTACCTGGTTAGTCAGAGGCCTATTTTTTAATGTTAATTTTATTTTGTTATCAAAGACTTCTTACAGTAAACTGAAGGCTAATGAGTTGTGTACCTAGACCCATTAGCTCTCAAGGAAACTTACTCAGAAAGTTAGCCTTTATTTAAAATTAAGAAAATTGATCTGGTACCTTGACAGTATGATTTAGTCCACATTACTTCTTGCATAAGTTACCTTGTAGGGCTTTGTGTTAGAAGACTGATGCAAACTCCCAACAAACTTCTCAGCGTTGTCCGACGTCTGTAGTACGCGGTAGGATGGGCACTACACTGTCCACCCTCACCTAATGGAAGCTTTTCCTGTTCAGTGGGAGGCACTTTTTCACACTTATAGCCCATCAAAAGAACAACAGCAACAACAACAACAAAAACAAATCTCATGCCTTTGATTTTAAGTATGATGGTGTTATTAGTAAATGCAGACATCAGGGATATTTACAACAAAAGACTAAATGATGAAGCTAGGAAATTGTAACTATATATGGATAATCTTTCATGGTTTCCAAGTAAGTAATTTTTTATTACTTTTACATTAATTTTGTTCTTTTAAATTTGACTGTTAAATCTTATTTTACCTTAGAAATTCAGTCAAGAGTGGGAGACTAAAATCTTGTCTATTTCTTGGGAGAAAAAAAAAGGATGATAAAGAGAACCAACATCAAAAAAATTCAAAAATTTACTGCGGTGATAATAATCAACAGAGTCTTACCATCCTACAATATTAAGACTGCAATGAAGAAATTCTTCATGCAAAGATTTCCTTTTAAAGGTGTTGACAGGAAATTTTATCAAGCATTTCTTTTAAACTGTTTTGTTGTTGTTTGGTTGGTTTCATTTTGTTTCTGAGTAAACCCTAACTCAAACTTCTCTTAAGCCTGGACTCCATCCTTGCAGACCTTTTATATTTGAGTTGAAGGTTGATTGAGTTATTTCAAAAACTTATTCTTACGTCATTACTAAGTGTACAAATCAAGTTACTAAATGCACACATCTTTCTACTGATTTCTTTTCTTATTTCTAGAAAGCCAAGCTACATTTTCTAGAGATGTGTACTATGTATTTTTCTGATGTCAAAATCCTAGTGTCTGGCAGTCATTCCCAGTGTTTACCATCTGATCCCTAAGGAGTACTGCCATCTTACTCTTCTTTAATGGCTGTGCCCCCAGTCCAACCTTAATCCTCCCTGGCAATTTGCATTGTAGGAATCCCACATCTGTTATGCAATAGGGTCAAATCCAGGGGATTAACCCCCCCCACACACTCACACACACTCCTGTTTTCATTCATACTTCACAGAGGGAGGCCTGCCTGCCTGCCTTCTGCTAGGCACCACTCTGCTCCCTGCCCAAGGGAACAATTCTTTCTAGTGTATGGTCCAGAAAAATGGATTTTTTAATACATTGTGCCATTTAGGTGTGGTCTTTTATAAACTGTGGTACCCTTCAATTTTATTTAAATCTTCCTTTGGGAATTAAAACACACATGCCATCTAATGATTTTTTTTAATAAGATGCATTTAAAACTTCACTTTGAGATTGTTTCTTGCTTTGAGAGGAAAAGAATCTATAAAAGACACTTAGTTGACTTTTTCTACTGAATGTGGGTGTTTGTCATAACATTTGTACCTTGATTATTTACAAGGTCTGCTCTAGGTTACTTAATTGTTATTATAAAATGTTTGTTGTTCTTGAATTTTATATCAGAGTTGATCTTAAAAAATACTAAGAAAAACTTCATCTTAATTGCTTTCCAGTTTTCCAAAACTTTACAATATTGTCCTGTTATGCCCAGATTGTGGGGACCCCCAAAAGACCACCAAGGAGACCAAATCCCATTTGTAAAAGCAAAGAGCCTTTATTTTCAAGCTCAGAGCCTGGGCTCTCTGTCCGAGGCAGCAGTGAGAGCAGAGAGCCCAGAACCCAGGAAGGGTGGAGTTTTTAATTACAGCAGAGGCTCGGGTGGAGGGATTTCCAGGGTTGAAGACCCTGATTGGCTGACATCGGCTAGGGGTATAGGGAATGTTTGGAATGTCAGGTATTTCCTCCTAGATGCAGGCCCCACTAAGTGGGATCAGCTTATGGCTTTTCCTGCTGGAATCTGTGTCTGGGCCTCTAAGCTTGTCATGGCAGCTGTGTGGTTAAGCTGTTTTGGGACCCCCGACAGCACCATTTAAGATAAAATAAAAACAAAAAAAAAGTCTTGATATAACATTAAGAAAAAATACATGTGGAGCCTAATGATAAATATGACAAAAATTTGCTGAGTCCTGAGGCAGATTTATCCAATGGAATCTAAATGTCCTAGAACTTGTCATGTATTAGCTCAGAAAATGTATGTGGTCTAATAAAAAACATATTTTGTCTTTAATTTGGAAGTTTAATCTAAAGTGCATCTCTCAGAATGAACCAAGGCAAATGGCCAATACGATTAGTGTTAGAAAAGTATTCCTGGATTCAGAACACGCTTGCCCCAGTGTGGCCTATGCTTGTCTCTCCTGAAGCAGGCTCTAAAGAACATTCTGACTTTGTCTCTGAGTAGTCCAACGACCGTTCTAGCAGAGGTACCTTCTCTGAAGACACGAAGACCCAGATACAGGACTTAAAGTATTGTGGGGTCCCTCACTGTTCACTATAACCAGGTCTTGCCCCTTTGTCCAGCCACACTTGTCCACTGCTGTCCCCTCCTCTCCGCAAGTTTAACATTAAAAACTAAACATTCACGAGTTTAACTGCTTGGTTTTTTCTTTGTTTGTTTTCATTTCTGTAGGACTTTATGTTGCTCAAAACTCAAGTAAAATACATCTATGTATTTTTCTCTTTTGTTAGAGGTATCCAAAGTAAAGTTTTATTTTCTGATAACTATTGAAGCAATAGAAAAGAAGAGATGTCAAGACAGATTAAGAAATGTAAAACCTCATTCTGTTGGTGTACTAAGTTAATGTTAGAGTAATAGACTATTTAAGAAGGCATTTAAGGACAATTTTTTCATGAGTATTAGATACAAAAACATTGGATTTTGATTCTCTGTGTATCATGTACCAAGATAAACTCTAAATTATCAAATAAATAAATATAAAATAAAATATCATAACCCTGGGAAGCACCACACACATATACACAAAATAAATAATCAAATATAATAAAATAATCTAGCATCTAAAATGTTTCATCACAACTGGGAATCTCAGGTCTGTATCTGTAAACAGAGTTAGTCTGCTGATATTTTGGTGAATATCTTTCCCGTTTTCATAATCCGTGTTATCTATGATAATGCATGATGCATCTTTATGTTTATCAATCTAACTTTTTCTCTCCATCCATTAAATTATCTACCTTCCTATTATATTTAAAAAAAAAAAACAAACATAATATGTGCTTTTTTTGTAGTTTTCTCCAACAAGTATATTTTAATTTCTTCCCCTGTCACTGAATATTTCTCAGCATCATGTTTAATCTCTGAGTCATTTCACACTGTATGGATGGACTATGGCTTATTCTCTCAAGCCCTCTTACTGGGCTTATCAATTGCTTAGTTAATAGTTGAAGACGTAGTTTAGTTGTTGGAGTGCTTGATAGCATGTATGGCAATCTGGGTTCTGTCACTAGGTTCTAACTTGGGTTCTAACCCACAGTGGCACTTCCTGTAATCCCAGCACTTGGGAGGTGTAGATAGGAGGATCAGGAGTTCTGTCCATCCTCAGTTAAATAGTAAGTTCTAGGCCAGCCTACGCTACATGAGAAGGTTTATGTGGTAGGAGGACTGTGGCAGATTGGACCTAAGGAACTCGGCAGAGATAGCACCACACAACAGATCTCATGTAAGAGATTTATTGTGGGCATAGTGAAAGCCCATCTCTGAACAGGGACAAGATAGAGAGACAGAAACAGACAGACAAACAGAGCAAGAGAGCAGTTTGTGATGCCAGGGATTTTTTAAAGGGCTTGTATGTTTGGTGGCTGGTGATGGTGTAGTTACTGGTTGACACAGGCTCGGGAGAACCTGGTTTCTACCACTGGTATCATTTTTAAAATGCTTACAAACTTTGGAAATTTAACAGTTAAATTTCACATTAGTGAAAATGATTGTTGCTAATTTTCTTTATAGGAAAGGGGAAGGCTTATTTATTTGTTTATTGATGGCATATCATGTATCCCAGGCAGGCCTTAACTTGTAGCTAAAGCTTCCCTGGACTTTCTGATTTTCTTGCTCCCAGCTCCCCTGTACTGGTATTACAGACATGTTTTATAGCATGTAGGAGATGGGGCTTGAATGAGACACTCATTCTCACTAGGCAATCACTCTACTAACTGAGATATACCATCCATATACACTCTTTTTATTTGTTCATTACCAAAATGCTGAACATTTTTTTTTGTTTTGTTTTCACTTCTTGGACATTTTGGTTTTTTTTTTTTAGAAATTCCTGATCATTTCCTCTCATTTTTCTCTTTATGTATTAATCTTTTCATTATTTATTTATAAAAGTTATTCATTTAAATAGGCCTTTGAATTATGTAGGTTTTATACAAAGACCCTTTAAAATTAATTAGTAAATCTATCAAGTATTTCCTTGATGGATTCCAATTTCAGCATCAAGATTATAACCCCTTAATGGATACCAAGATTATATTAAGTAGAATGAGAGAATATTTTAATTTGTCTATCCCATTTTCCTCCAGGTTTATAGTTGAATCTTTCATTATAGAAAGCATGATCAATGGGAATTTTCAACATAAAGCCTTAGAGGAAATCTTAGGACCACCTGGTTTTTAATTAAACTGAATTCTGTGGAAAGCTATTATAAATGTGACTTCCTCCCTTAGTATTTAGATTAGGCTCACTGAAGGGGTTGTATTATATTAAGATTCTATGGAAGTGAGACATAATTATTTTTAATGTTAAGTTTCTGTGTTCATAGGAATGCATTGCTCTACTTGAGTATAATCCAGTTATGCAACCTTAGTAGGTTGGTATAGTGCTTCTTTGTGGAGGAAATATATTCTGCCCTCAAGTCTTAGAAGGCTAAATTATTCTGGAAGCTACTGAAATGACTTTAGAGGAGCATTGATGGAGTGAGAAAATCTCTAGGGAATAGATGACAAATGGGAGTTTACACAGTGAGCATCCAACAGATAAGTAAGTTCAAGACCCACAAACACTGCCGTATACTGAAAGGGGAGCCCTGTTTGGGGATGAGACTTGTAAATACCGTGGTATATATAAGCTACACAATTCCTCCCATTCCACTCTGCAGATGCGAGGTCTGTCCTGAAAAGTGCAGACATGCCCAGGGCTGCAGGGCCCAGAGCACAGTGTTTGGCCACCTCTTTCGAAGATGCAGATGTCTGAGTCAGTAGGTTTTGACCAGGACCCAAGTGTCTGTGTTCTGGTTGAGCCTCCAGGTTAACTACCGTGCTGCCTCTTTGCCCCTCTCTGAACAGCAATGGCAGAGAAATCGTTCCCTGACACTTCCCGTTAGCTAGAAATAAAGCAGCAGGTTAAATGTATGATAATTATACTATAGTGAAATAGTTAAGCATTTTCTGAGTATCACAGGAAGTCGGCATATCTGAGTCTTAAAGGTCTGTGATAACCAGTAGGTCTAAATGAGACCCAAGGAGATTGTTTCCTGAGAACCAGCTGGGTTGCTATAATGCTCCTGGGCCTGAGCCTATACCTCCAGGGGGTAAGGTTCTCAGTGTTGTTGTGGTTTCATGACATTCTAGTCTCTGACATGATAGCTTACCATACTGAGTATTTTAAGCTAAGGAATTTGAAAAATGACAAATGTAGGAAGGACTCTCCAACATTTCCCAGAAACTAGTCACAAGGCCCTCGTGTGAGTATTCCCTACACGTAGACACTGGAAGGAAAACAGCCGTTTGTCTGCAAAGACAATGACAAGAGTCTGCAAGGAAAGGTCTTGATAAGTTTCTCCCACTTTATTACCCTTAGTTCTTTGCACAACAATATTTCCCAGTCTTCATTAAACCATTTTTAAGAAGACCCAGGTTCAACCTTTCTCTAGCTCTTCATTTCTTTCTTTCTTTCTTTCTTTCTTTCTTTCTTTCTTTCTTTCTTTCTTTCTTTCTTTCTTTCTTTCTTTCTTTCTTTCTCTCTCTCTCTCTCTCTCTCTCTCTCTCTCTCTCTCTCTCTCTCTTTCTTTCTTTCTTTCTTTGTTTTGTTTTTGGAGACAGTGTTTCTCTGTGTAACTTCTCATCTTTCCTGAAACTCACTCTGTAGACCAGGCTGGCCTCAAACTCACAGAGATCCACCTGCCTCTGCCTCCCGAGTGCTGGGATTAAAGTTCCATGACACAAAAATCATAGCCAATAATGATATTTTTTTGTTATTCTGGGTTTTTTTTGTTTGTTTCTTTGCTTGTTTGTTTTTTGTTGTTGTACAGGGACCCGGGAGAATATAAAGAAAGGCTATTATTATGAAGGTAGGACTCTACAGAGTTGAAAGCTAAGGACATCTACAGTAACTGGGGTAATTACCTGCATCTAGAAGGAGAAACGTGTGTCCGGCTTCTGTGCCTTTTCTTCCGCTGCAGCCATTGCCAGGAATGCTATTGTGAGAGAAGCAGGGGGCACCATTTGGGGTAGTGTTTATCCGTGAGTTCAGACGTCGTGAAAACAGCTTCACCCCATTTCCGTTCATTTTATGGGGTCAGACATACATATTTGTTAAAAGCATTAAACTACTTGAAATACATTTGAGTGCTAGTATATAAAAATAGAATTTTCTCCTGGAGTATCTGCTGCAAAAGTAATCTGAACCTTTCTGGGTGGTTTTTTTTTTTTTTTGGGGGGGGGGTCTGGCTTGAACTTTTGAACATCCATGAAAATTAATGATGGAGATTTGAGAACCAGGCTGGAATGTCATGGTTTAAAGTGACGTGTTTGGTTGTCAAGTTGACAAAAGCTTAGCTTGTGATGGTGAACCTTCATTGAAAACTTGATAGGATTTAGAATCACCTTTGAAATATACCTCTAGGCATGTCTATGACCCTCCACAGAGAGTCAACTGAAGAGGGGAGCTCTTCCCTGGATGTAAGCCTGAGTGTGGATAACACCATTCTGTGATCTGGAGTCCCGGGATGAATATAAAGGAGACAGTGAAGGGGTGGCAGCATTTCTCACTGTGTCCTCTTGCCACGCCTTCCCCGTCATGATGGACAGTCCTCTCACCCCATCAGCCCAGGCAAGTCGCGCCTCCCCGAGCTGCTTTGTCAGGAGTTTTGTCACAGTAATGACAAGAGTGGCTCCTGTAGTTATTAGTCATGATTTTGAGATTACAGTAAAGCCATTGGGTAAGCTTAGATTCTCCTCTTAGATTTCACAATTTATAATTAAATTATTTTGTAAATCCCAAGCTAGATTAATGACAAACTTTTAAAGTTTGTCAACTCTGTGACATGTCCCATCTCCTAAAACTATAATTATTGACAAATTTGTAAGTGTCTGTTTTTATGAAATATTGGAATAATTTTCAAGCTAAGTAACAATTCTAGTCTCAGTTGTACGGTCTGAGAGCCACCTTGGTGTTGCCCAGTTCAGGGGCATATATTACAGCCAATCCCAAGTAATGTAATTTAGACTTTTTCAAATTCACTATATTTGTTTTTCGTTGAAAATTTTATATAGTATACTTGGTGTTATATAAGTCCTAGGGTAAAACTTACCATCTGTGAGATATTGGTGGTTTCCTGGATTGTGAGCTCGCAAAGAGCATCTACCGAAGATGGGTATGTCTACTCTATTCCTCTGGCTTCCTAAAATGCTAGGGAGCATGTGGAGACTCACTGTGTGTGTGCAGAGACCCCATGGAGACTCACTGTATGTATTCAGGAAGCCTGTGGAGGTTCACTGGGTGTGTTCAGGGAGCCTGTGGAGATTTCCTGGGTGTTCAGAGCTGGCCTTCCAAGGCTCATGGCACTGCCATAGTCTAATAGAGTGGGAGGTCACCACTACTAATTCAGACAGCGTGTGTATTTATCGTCTATGTTTTTCCTCTTGTCTAAAACACTACACAGGGGCCATCCCTTCTATGTATTCATAAAATACAAAAAATACAAAAAATGTTTTCTTCATATTGAAATTCTGTTAACTCTTTAACTTGATACAATAGAAAGGCTATTATGGTTTTGAGTCATGTTGGAGTTACAATCCCAGGCTGTTTATTTATTTTAATAAAGTTATCTTTTATTTATATATATTATATATTGATTTATGTATTTCATGTAGAAAATAGCCACATTTATCCACTTGAGTATTATCTGTGGCTGATTTTGTACTAAAAGCCAGAGTTCATAGCGGGACTGAGACGTTAGGAGGGAAGTGCTTAAGGCATTTTCTGTCTGACCTTTGCATCCTCTTAGACAGAGGGATGGTGCAGAAGAACTGGGTACTGAATCACACTTCCAGAAACACCAGATAAACCAATAGAAGGAGGAAGGAATCTTGAGTTCCCTTCTGTAGCTGAAACAGATGGTCTGAACTGTATTTCTAGTAAAATACTTAAATATGTTTAAAGATGAAGTAAAACTTAGGTATTGAAGAAATTTTTTTTTCAAACTCCAGAAATAAAGTTAATGTGGGAATAGGTGAAAATAGTAGTTTGGATTCTCAGGGTGGCTTTTGCCTATAACTACAACCATGCCAACAACTGGATTTGAAGCCTTTAACAGATTGGTAAGGTACAGAGGACTTGAAACAAATCTACCTGCACAAAATAAGAAGTCTTTGGATAGACCTGTGAATGACTATGGTGCTCCAAAGGGCTACCCTTTCTTTCTTTCTTTCTTCCTTCCTCCCCCCCGCCACTCTCTCTGTCTTTTGTTTTTGTTTTTTTGTTTTTTTGAGAGACTGTTTCTCTGTGTAGTCTGGCTGTCCTGGATCTTGCTCTGTAGACCAGGCTGACCTCGAACTCAGAGATCCACCTGCCTCTGCCTCTGCCTCCTGAGTGCTAGGATTAAAGGCGTGTGCCACCACCATCCAGCTTACGCTTTCATATTAAGATGAACTAATAATAAATTTCTACAAGCAGGCACATTCTCTGTAGAAAATTTTGATGCTGGATGGAAGGTGTCAAAAACGTTGGTTCTGAGGTTTTTGTACACTGGTTTACTTCATTGGATGTGAATCAGTAAATCTCTATGAAACAAAAGGAAAGCAAATAGGAAAATTTACACCAGGAATCTATTTTTATTTTATGTGTTTGACGTACATAATTTTATTATTACAAATTTATTTATTATTGCTTTACAGTCCAGCCTGGCCTTGAGGTTGTGATCCTTTCTGCCTCAGCCTTCAGTTGGTTGGCATTGTCAGGTACGTCCCACCCCACCCAGTGCAGTTATTAATGTTATTGAGTACTCATTGTACACCAAGCACACTTCAGATTACATTAGATCTATGTTTTCCTCCAAGACACATAAAGAAGTGACAGAAAACATTCATTTGTGCAGTTTAACAAAGACCAATGCAAGGAATGTACAGAACAAGAAAAAGGCAGCCTTGACTGTTGATACCCATGAGGTACCCACCCACAATCACATAAACACGAAACTGTGCTCTTCTGGTCACGGTGGTCATCTTTTCCCTTTAGTACCCATATATGAAGCTCTAAGGTATGTAGGTTCATTTTTTTCTGTCTTCCAGCTCTGAGTGAAAATCAGTTCTTTGGTTTCATCTCTCAATTAAAATCCTATGGTTCATTGCCTCCTATTGCTGTGGCTATTCTGTTTGTGAATTTATTCGTTTATGTGTTCTTCTGTTACTGGAACATGACTTGCAGGTTTTGTCTGTACACATATTTTAGTGAACATTTGCTACATTTCTGCAGTGTCTTTCCTGGGATTAGATTGCTGACGGGCAGCCCTTGTATGTCTTTAAGTGTCCTAAGCAATGCCAAATCATTCCATAATGCTACTGTGCAAGCTCTGCCTGTACAACTAGGCTACAAGGTCCATTCTCCGTATCCACATTTCAGCATTGTAATATATTGCCATTTCTAACAATTTTGTAAGTATTATTGTAATTTAATCGTGAAGCTAAATACTTCCTGAACATTAGCTCACCACATCTCTTCCTTACCCCTCCCTGTGCTGAAGCCTTGGCTTGTAAGGCAAACGTTCTACCACTGGGAGCTATGTCTCTCAGCTCTATGCCTTCTCCAAAACAGTTGTTCAAATATTTTGCTGCTTTCAATTGGGTTGAGTTTCTCTCATACAGAGCAGTTGATGGATAGCTTCTGTACATTAGGCTTTTGTTGTTTGTGTGTGACATGTTCTGACCAGGCTCTCTTTTTCACTTTTGTATCTTTTGTTGGAATTCTGCATTATATGATTAAGTCTTCAAACAAGACATTTTCTTCTACTTTGAGATAATGAAGATTTCCTCCTGCTTCTGTTCCAAAACTCTGTTTGTTTGTTTTTTTAACCTTTAACATTAGGTCTTTATGTCACCTGGGCTACTTTCCTCCCCACCTCCACCAAGTGGGGTATCTGTTAGTTTCAGCTAGGTGTGTTCTTTCATTCACTCAGTCCTCACGGGAATAGTGATTATCTTTAATCCCTCCCTTCTGGGTGGGTTTTCTGGGCTGAACTGATCATGTCTGTCAGAACCTTCATTGGTTGGTGTCAGAGAGTGTGCTGTCAACATTGTATTTTCTTTCAGCTCTACAGTGCCCTCTGGTAGAGGATCATTGTGGATATCTACCTCTGATGCATTAACTTTGACATTTTTGTTTCATTTTGTTTTCATACTATTTTTATTGATTATTTGGGAATTTCACATCATGAACCCTGAGTCTTCCCAGATCCACCCCCACTCCTGTGACACCTCCCTCCAAATAAGAAGAAAAAGAAAGAAAATTCAATCTGTGTTGCTCATGCACTCACTGGAACATGGTCAAACTCCCAGTGGGCAACCCCTTAAAGAAAACTGAGTCCTTCTCTCCCTTCACCCCCACCAGAAGCCATCAGTTGTGGAGGGCTACACTTCAGCATCCTTATCATGATTTTTAAGGGTTCTCCTCAATGGCTTTCTTTCTAGGCTGTTACTGTTTAGGGGGATGGAGTGGGGTGGGTGTTCGGGTTGTCACAGAAGCCTTCCATGCCACTCTTTCTCAGCTGTGAGTTTGCAGTCATCAACGCCATGGCAAAAGTAGCTTTCTTGCCCTTTGCAGTCCTTGGAAGCATGGATCATGACCCTCACACCTGGTTTCTGGAGACAGCACAGACCACAAACATGGTCTCTGGTGGTAGTACACACCATTGGCATCAACATTGCCCTTTACCACTGCACCAGCCAAAGACACTATCATAGCCCTCAAGGCATGGCCCTTAGTGGCAACGAGGGCCATGGACTTCAACACAAACCCAGCTATGGACATGAGACCGAGGGCCATGGACTTCAACACAAACCCAGCTATGGACACGAGACCCAGACATGGCCCTCAGCAGCAGCACGGACCTGGCATCACCATAGCCTCAGGTGGCAGCACAGGCCATTCAGAGGAATATGGCCCTCCATAGTAACATGAACCAAGGACATCAACACAGACCCTGGCTGCAGCAGGATATCTATCTACTCAGCTGTTGGTGGCAGCATGGACTCAGACATCATCATGACCTCAGGTGGTAGCATAAGCCACCCATATCAACAAGGTCAATAGCCCACTAACACCAACATTGCCCCAGGCAGAGGCCCAGACCAAGGCCCTTGGTGGAGACTCAGGCCACAGATGTCCAAATGAATCTCAGGCCTCAAGATGGCCTGGGGCAGTGGTCCATGGATACCAATGTGGCCTCCTGGGGCAGCACAGAGCACAGAGGTCTTTCAAGGAGGTCCAGTCCAGAAAATGATCCATGCTTCATCGTGGACATCCTGTTTTGTTTTGTTTAAAGATTTATTTATTATGTATACAATGTTCTGCTTCTGTTTGCACATATCCCTTCACACCAGAAGAGGGCACCAGATCTCATTCTCAATGGTTGTGAGCCACTATGTGGTTGCTGGGAATTGAACTCAAGACCTCTGGAAGAACAGCCAGTACTCTTAACCTCTGAGCCATCTCTCCAGCCCGTGGATATCCTGTTGTTGCTCAGAACCAGGGTGATCATGCAGTTGGAAAGAGGGCTGGGGGCTGAGTCTGGGAAAGCTTCGGGTTGCTGTCCATCACCCTGTTGTCCCTACTCAGAAATGTCCCCCATCCACCACAGGTTTCTCCATGTCTATGACGGCTATCTCTAGTTCTGCCTCTCTCCACTGCTTACTCATCCCTCCATTCCTCTCTGTTTCCCACTTCTCTATCACATATTCGTTTGTCATTGTGGCATTGGAAACTGCAGTGTGTTACTACACACACACACACACACACACACACACACACACACACACACACTGCCCAGATAGCTTTGCATACAACTATTCATTGCTATGAGTTGTTGGTCAAGTTCAAGGTTTCTGGTTTCTGAACCACCATAAATACTGGACTGTTGCCGAGACTTGTCTCAGGTACCCTGCTCTCTCCAGAGTCACAATGACCCCTGCGGCTCTGGTTCTACACGACCAGCTTCGCCATGTGCTCTAGCGGCTCATAGATGGGGCATACGTTGGGGTGGGCCAAATCAATGTGCTGGATCTGGGCCGGAGGGCAGCTGAGTTGGTCAGCCAGTGGGCTGCCAGCCAGGGCTGGCTTCTGCCACCACCATGGGTGAAGGCCTTAATGTTTACTTTTAAGAGATGGAGGCATCTATGAATCTTTAGTGTGAACCAGAAGGGTGCTTCCAAATGACAGTGTTTATGAGTTTGGAAAGAACCACTTCCTGAGGGAACTCAACTTAATCCAGATGGGTGCCCCTTAACTGCAAGCAGAATGTATGACAGTGCAGGACTGTGATACCTTATGCCCTTCAGGTAGTCGCCATTATGGCAACTGTAGGTCAGTTGATGAGGCCTTTATCCCCAGCCTTAGTTTCTATGAAGTTAATATTGAATTGAAAAGGCAAAATGGGTTAATTTATTTGCTGAAAAGTATATAAAATTTAAAAGAAATACTAAATTTTAACATAAAGCAAATGTATGCATAATGATGACAATCATAAGAACAGAAAATATGTGCCAGACAAGCAATGAATGATGTCTGAAATGGTGCAGTAGTACAGAAGGTAGAACTGAGGACAGAAATGGCTGTAAAGCAAGTCATAACATTCTGATGAAATTTTCTAGTAATAAAGATGACATAAAGACTCTAAACTTCATGTACCTGACATCATGGGTTCAAAAGACACAAAGCCTCTAATTCGCTACACTGCCTAACAACCATCTATAAACATTTGTTCTTATATGCAGAGGGAAGTGTAGTCCTCACCCCCTCCTCATGGAAACTTCTCTTTGAAATAGACACAGACCACTATGGAAAAGCACAATCAACCAAAATAAAGACTTGTGGATCCCAATCCTATCAGATACATCTACAAAACCCTTCTGCACCTAAGACTCAGGGAACATTGCTGAAGTGGGGACTGAAAGACTCTAAGAGCCAGGGAGTTTGCTGTGAGATTATGTCTCCTCCTAGAAATACAGAAGCTATGCCCATAAAGTCTTACCCACATGGTTGCCCAAATGTGATCTGAACAAGGATGATACCAATGGACGTGCCAGTGTGGACAGGGAAAAGTCCATAAGGCCTCCACCTTACAAAGAGCTACAGGTAAATGAAGAAGCAGGGGCAGAAGAGGTGGCCCTCCCCAGGGAAGAGCACACCAACTGGTTGTCCAGTGATCAGTGGTCAGCTCTGAAAACACACATACAAGTAACACTGTATAGACTGAACAATTATATTAGGCATTGTGTATAAACATATATGTATAGAATAACAATTAGTGAAAAAGAAGCCATGAATTTGAAGAATAAGGAGAGGCATATGAGAGGCTTTGGAGGGAGAAAAAGGAATGGAGTGATATTTTAATTATTATATTTTCAAAAAGAATATGTAAGAGCAAACTTTATAGATGCCTACAGGAAGGTTGCATCATTTCAGAGACATCACTTATAGGTGAGGCTGGAACAAAGTTGATGATGGTGTGACCTTCTATAAACAAGGTGCATAGAGAATACCACGTCAGCGACTGGAAGATATGCAGAACATTCGAGAAATTCAGTCATCTGAAAGTCTCAAAACAAGTAGAAAAAGCTGAACATAAATCTAAAGACCAAAGAAATTGAATATTATTTGAAAAGAAACATGATACAATGCTGACAGTAGAAATGGAAACAAAAAATTGTTATCTGAAGAAAAAGTAGTAGCTTTCTAATAAGACTACTCAAGAGAATTAAGTGGATAAAAACCAGGAGTCTGTGGAATGATCGGGAAAACAACTACAAAAACACTTAATAGGGCTTAAAAGGACAATAAGAGGACATGAAAATGCCCCCATGCTATCAAACATGAGACGATAGGGTAGCACATTCCTGGCAGGCAGGCAGGAAAGGCAGCCTCTGGATGCCTTGCACCACTGGAGGGAAGGGTCACAGCCAGCCTTCCCTTTCCAGAAGCCATGTCACCATGTCATTTGCTGCGATCTTTTTACCAAATCCTTAAGCAAGAGAAAATTCCCATCTTACAAAATTCTTCCAGATGACAGGAAATGAAACTCTACTCTCTAACCTATTTTTTGAGATAGAAAATAGAAGAAAGGACATTTGTAGGCTGTTGTCACCAAGAACTTAGATTTAAAAATTTAAATGGTGAGAATGAATCTAAAAATACATGAGCTTTGCATGGGAAACAGATAAGAATAAGGGGATACAGTGTTAGATCACCTTGGAGATCCAGAAAAATCACATGATGCAATCCAGTAATAAAAGATAACGATAATTTTTATTAAAGCAGATAGAAAAGATTCTCAACAAAAGAGGATTTTTAAAGGGAAAAAGACAATGAATCATGTGTAAGGGTCAAATTTGGGAAGCTTTATTGTTAGTCTTTGTTGTTTGGATCATTTTTTATTGCTGTAGCAGAATACCTGAGACTGAGTAATTGATAAAGAAAGAGGTTTTAATTTTGGCTTATGATTCAGAAGTTTGGCAAACAGTATCAAGCAGCTCGTTCCAGGGGGACCGTGTGCTTCCATAATGCAGCTGGTGGTATTATGTCTAAGGATGATGTGTGAGAACAAGTGACTGGAAGAGAGGATGAACAAAGGGAATGGGGTGCTTTGGAACAACCTACCTCTGAGAGAACCCATCTGCTCTCAAAGACCCCACTTCCCAACACCACTACATTGGCAGTGTGATACCAGTTTAATTCTAAAATGTATGTGGAAGAATTGAAGGTAAGAAAGTTAAGGAATACGAGAGAGAACACATGCCCCAACATGTATCAATTCCAACTGTAAAGGTATGATAATTAAGGGGTATATTATTTGTACAGTTTTAGACAAATAGCCACAGGATGAAAGAGTGCCAATAGGTGAACACTTTCCTTAAGAGAGTGTTGGGTTTCTAGGTCAGCAAAGGAAAGCAATGATTGAAAGAATAGGTGCTGAGGCAACTCCTATTCAACAGAGGACACAGCATTCTCCTACCTCATTTATGTCATGCAAAGTTCCATGTTCTGAAAACTGACCTCAAGGTGAAGTTCCAAACTTCCTGGTAGGCAGTACAGGCAGATATTGCTACATCTTTGCTAAGATGGATTTACTAACGAGAACACAGGCTCGGCACCTGTAAAAGCAAATCTAACATCTCAAAATTATGAGTATCTGTTTCAGTTGCTATCATACAGTGAAAACAGAGCATGGGGAAGGATGTATTTATCACATAAATACATTGACAAATAATTAGAGTCTGTAACATAAAACAATTACACAGATTTGTGCGAACATCACAAACAATGGCAAAGGAGAGGTGGAATTTTCACTCTCACACTGGAGAATGCATGACTAGAAAGCAAAATACTGACTTCATTACAATCACAAGAATACCAATTGAAATAATGGCACAACATCCACAGTACTAGTTAAAAGTCCATCATGTGTTGCTGGGGAGATGGCTCAGTCCATAAATGCTTGCTGTTCAAGCATGAAGACCTAAATTCAATCCCCATCACCTACAAAAAAGCCAGGTGTGGTGGCCTGAATTTGTTTTCATGGTACAGAGGAAGCAGAGACATGAAAATCCTGGGGCTTGCTGGACTTGCCAGCAACTTCTATGTCCCAGTAGTGAAACACCGTGTTTCAAGAAACACAGGATGAATGGCTATGGAAGAATAGCTCCTGAATGACACCTCTGGCCTCCACATGCAAACACACAAATGTACATGGTCACCTGTACACATGTGAGCATATATGTACCTACACACGCACACACACAGTTAATAATACACAGGATTGGTAGAAGTGTGGAGCAATAGGAACTCGTATAATGCATTTTTCAAATAAAAACTGAAACATTTTAGAATTTAATCTCTGTATGATAAATGAATCCAGGATTGCCTCAGTATGAACTTAAGAGAGATGCTATATACATATATTCAAGGACACGTAAAAGAATATACATAAATAAATACCTTGCTTATATAATAGTAGGAAAAGTAGAAACACCTCAAATGTCCACTATCAGTAGGATGAGTGAATGAACATTAGTGTGTTCATGAAATGCAGTATCACACAGCAAATGGATGTTCTACAACTCCTTATATCATCACAATCAAGTGTGTTTATTTAGATTTTTTTGTTTTACATACCAACCACTGTTCCCCCTCCCTTCCCTTCTCCTATTCCCTCCACTTCCCCCCATCCCAACCCACAATCAAGTCTTACTAGAATAATATTAAGCATACAAAGGTATGGGTCATATCTAATGTTACTCTTTTATAAAACAAAACATAGCATGCAAAAATAAAATTATATATTTTGGATGAACGAGATAGAGGGATATTATGGACTAAATTCAGGATGACGCTCATCTTTGAATGTGGGGTTCTGTAAGGGTGTCATTAGGTAGGTGGTTTATCTTAGGGTTTCTTTTACTGTGAGGAGACACCATGGCCACAGTAACTCTTATAAATGAAAACATTTTTCATTTATAAAATGAAATGGAGCAGCTTACAGTTTCAGAGGTATAGTCCATTATTATCATGGTGGGATATGGTGGCACACAAGCAGACAGGTGCTGGAGAAGGAGCTGAGAGTTCTACATCTTGACCTGCAGGCAGCAGCCGGAGAGACTGTCACAATGGGCGTGGCTTGAGTATGTTTATATGAGACCTCAAAGCCCACCCCCACAGTGACACACTTCCTCCAACAAGGCCACACCTACTCCAAGTCCACACCTACTAATAGTGCCACTCTCTATGCGCCAAGCATTCAAACATATGAATCTAAGGGGGGCATGTCTATTCGAATCACCACATGGTTCAAATACATTAATAATGATATTTTAATCACTTTTTGATATTTCACTTAAATGTTAATTTGTTATATCCTATATATGCTTATTCCAGAAGGAACGAGAGCATATACTTATTTGGTCTTGGAAAATACTTTTAATAACTCCATTTACAGCATACCCTCCTGTAGTGGTATTTGTTCTGCCCATGACCTTGGGCTATATGGCCTGAAGGAGGCAGTGCTTCTTGCCCTCGTACATGACCTCTTAAAAGGAAAGGGAGAGGAGTCATGAGGCCCTTCTCCCTGTTTCCTGCGTCCTGATGTGATCGAACTGCCAGGTGGATTTGCTCCTGGTCAGATCAGAGGATGACTTCAGCTGTCTACTCAGTTCTGTATTCATGAGTGTATTTCCTCAATTTATATCCTAATAAATTTCCTAGTACTCCTTAAGCAGACTCCTGTGGATTTCTCGCTTTATCCTCCATATCACAATCCACCATTGGGGGAGGTCTGGCAGGAGCTCAGGGTAGCAAATGAAGCAGATGCCATAGGAGTGCTGCTTACTGGTCTGCTCTCCATCCCTTGCTCAGACTGGTTTCTTGTACTTCCTGGGGCCACCTGGCCAGGGGTGGCCCTGCCCACAGTGGAATGCCCCCACATCAGTCATTAAGAAAATGCCCCACAGATGTGCAAAGCCCAATCTGATGGAGGCATATTTTTTCTAACTCTCAACTCTGGTTCCCTCTTCCCACATCACCCTAGCTTGTATCACGTTGACAAACCAAACCAAACCAAACCAAAAGCTAATCAGCATTAGATGAACTGATAAAGTTTTGTAGTGCTGGAAAGCTTGCCTATAAAGTAAGGACTATGCTATAAATGATTACAGCTGATTGATTTATCATATAATTTAATCTTATTTAACTTATTGTTATTATAAAATAAAGCTACTAATATTTGATTATGTTTATTAATTAAAGTACTCTAGTGTTCTGAACTAACCTATTTTTCCAGGCTTCTCTTCAGCCATGTTGCTTTGTCATCTGATCCTGCATATACCGGGAAATATAGAAAAGGCAAAAAGATTTTATTTTGCCAATCCTTCTTCATACTGCTTACAGAGTTAATTTCCTCTTATATTAATCATTGAATACAAAATTCATGTCTCCCATTTGTAGCCATCAAGGCTTCTACATGTCCAATAAGATCAAGTACACCGTTGTTGTAGTGTGGTCCCGCTTTCCCCAGCAAGCGGTCTTGCCAGTCATTAACTGCATCATCTGCATCTTCCCCTTCCTTCTCTTCCTCTCAGCAAACACAGATCTCCTGAGTCTACCAGACATTTTTATGGGTCCATCTCTTGCCTTGGTTTGCAATGCTGTAGCTGTGTTTTGATTCTATATGGCCTCTTTTAGCTTTACAGGCATTTTTACTCAATTTTCTAGGGTAGATAGAAGACTACTCATCTTTTTAGGCCTCCCTTATAGACTATTTGTAGAACAAATGAAATGTTTTTTGCATATATGATTCTTATCATATAATCTTATATATGTTTGTTTATACTTAGAATTCTATTTATTTATTTATTGTTTCTTTTTACCACAACTTAAGTGCTCAGTTTTGGGATTACTACTTAGTATTCTTAGGCTAATCACTTTGTTTTTTTTGAGCCATGGTTACCTCATCTGAAAATCAGGAGCTACAATATGACATTACTCATAGGGATTAGGTTGTTAGTGACAAAATAAGTACATGCTAGGCACATGCTAGATGTACTACACTATACTAACACTATTCTCATTAAGTGTTGGAGTTGAAACCCTGGTTTAACTACCTCAAGTTATAAAATAGTCCCCACACTAAAATAAATAACTTATGAATGAATGAATGTTTCTAGTTTTCACTCTGGTATTAATTTCAGCATTTTATCCAGGCAGTGAGAGTGCGAGATGAAAGAGGTCCTTTCGCCGTCATAGCTCATCATCTGAAGACATTCTCAGATGAGTGAGTGAGCGCATGTTGCTGTCAGATGGAGCCACTGGTACAGGGATTAGCAAGAGGCTACAGAGACTGAATAGACTTAACTGAGTGCACCTTGCCTTTTGACAATAGAAGAATTTATTGAAAAGTTCATCTGACACCCAAACATTTCACTGGGGAGGGACTTTCCCTATGACAGTGGCTCTGAAGTCTCACTGGGCACCTGTGTGCATTATATGTATTTAGAGGCAACAGTGTGTTATCAGCATTCTACAGTCTTTGTCGTTCAAGTCACCCATACCCTGAAAGATAGGCCTACTAAACACAGACCTAGCTAGAAAGTGAGTAAGTCAGATTTTCTTCTCATACTGTGTCATGTTGCTGAAATCCATACAGCACTATATCAGCCAGAACAGTTGATTATGAGTCTTGGAATTCACTTCTGATGATTCCTGCATTGTGGGTTCTTTTGTACCTTTCTGTGGCTCAGTCCTCATTTATGCAGTAACGCTAAAACTGACCCCAGATCATTGGACCGTTTAACAGTTGATGGTGCAGTAAGTGTCGACCTTTGCCATAGTCAGCTCGTAGTAAGTCTTCACTTCACTGTTGGATGGAGCTGTTCTTGTGGTTGTTGTTTGTGTTTCACTGTCTTCATGTGCTTCCTGTGGTCTTCTGACATACACAAAGAAGGCTCACTTCATGAGGTCTTGCTGTGACATTTTCCTCTCAGAAAGTAGCCCATATAGACATTCATCCATGCAACGCAGAATAGGCTTGTCCTTCTAGATCTTCATTGTGGTTAGACTATGGGATCAGTTATGGAGAGGAAGAATGGCTAGGGAATGAGACAGGATGTCTGTTTGTCATGATTTAATTTATCAAAGAGCTTCTAAAGAAATGAGCTGAGATTCTGCATTAGAAGATGAAGATAAGTGCCGGGTGGTGGTGGTGGTGGCGGCGGCGGCGCACGCCTTTAATTCCAGCATTCGGAAGGCAGAGCCAGGAGGATCTCTGAGCTCGAGGCCAGCCTGATCTACAGAGCGAGATCTAGGATGGGCAGCAGAACTACATGCAACTACACAGAGAAACCCTGTCTCAAAAAAAGAAAAAAAAGTTTTAAAAAAGAAGATGAAGATAATACCTTGCAAACTACAGGCTAGAACAGTGTCTATTGCTTGGCTTTATAGATATTTGCTACTTAAATGCATTCACCTTAATCAAAAGGAAAAGGATTTTATACCCTTCTCCTCTCTTTCTTTCTTTCTTTCTTTCTTTCTTTCTTTCTTTCTTTCTTTCTTTCTTTCTTTCTTTCTCTCTCTCTCTCTCTCTCTCTCTCTCTCTCTCTCTCTCTCTCTCTCTCCCTCCCTCCCTCCCTCCCTCCCTCCCTCTCTCTCTTTCTTTCTTTCCCTGACTTGTTCCCTCTCATCTTCTCTACCTATCCCTTTTCTCTTTCTTCTCTTCTTGGAGATCTAGGTTCATGTACCACAGGCTGTGCTCAAGTTTCTCAAATGTGCTGTCTATCTGAGGAGGACTTTAAATTTCTGATCCTGTTGTCACTGTCTCCTGAGTGCCCCATTACAGCAGCATGCCAACATGCCTGCTTTATAGAGTGTTTGGAATTTAACCTAGGGCTTTGTGGACACCAGTTAAGCATACTATCACCTGAGCTGAATCTTCAGCTTGGTTTTACTTTTTCTACTGCATAATTCTCATCTCATATTTTCTAGCTATTTGGTATTTTCTTCTCTTTTTGAGATTATAATATAATTACATTATTTTCTCTTTCCTCCCTCTAAACCCTCCCTTATACACTTCTTTGCTCTTTTTCAAATTCATGGCCTCTTTTTTCATTAATTATTATAATCATGTATGTATATGTATATGCACATTTGTATTCCTAAATATAATTTGCTCAGTTCTGGCTATTTTCAAAAATGTCTGCTATGCTTTTAAATAGTGGGCTCTATTGATACAAATGAACGTGTAGATTCAGGGATCTTCAACCTTTCTTTCTTTGTTTACTGAGGTATCATCCACTAGGTGATTTGTTCTGTCAATACCACAGCCTGAAGGTCCATGGTGGGGACCCTGCACAAGATGGTGGTCACACTCCTTCACTGATAGATTCAGTATAACATAGATCCAGTTGTTTTTTTAAACTAAATGTCATCAGAGGGTCCCCCCAGCCCCTTTTAAATAGCAACTCACTCAATTGTTAATATTCCCTATCTAGTAACAAAACAAACTCATTCTGTATAATTTTGCTTTAGATAAAAGCAAACGTTTGCTTGGAACATAAACATAATTCCATCTTTTGTTAAGCTGTCCAACTTAGTAAAAAGATTTTAATAGTACTTTTTAAGTGGAAAAGGACCTAGAATGCTGGAAGCTGCCCAGAATGTTTAAAAAGGAGAATAATTTATATTTAATTGGTCTAAACCCACCTTTCCTGGTCAATAAGAAGGGAAACCAGCAGCATTAATCAAGATAAAATTATCAGCTGATTAATCAGTGCTCTAATTACTGCATAGTTCTTTACCTTTTCGGTTTTAATTACTAGACCCCATTGTCTTTTCCATATGGCTAACATGTATTTACCAGTGTGCTTTTTCTCCTCGCACACTCGTTAAGATAAAAATATACATTCTAGACATGAAAACATCAAATGAAAGACGTTGTTAGTGTGGCTTAAGAATCTCCCCAGAAGGTATAGCTAAGCTATTGGATTATACAAGAAAGACACAATAACTTCATAGGTATTTCAGCAGACTATAGTGCTGAGGAATGCAGCCATGCCCGTGAGCTGCAGGCCTGAGTCCCACCACAGTTAAGTGGGAAATTCCAAATGTTCCCAGTGAGCCTGGCTTCCCTGACTGCTCTCTGAAAGACTGATTATAAGGCAGATGCTTTCTTCATGCCATTTTGGGCATTGTTTTTTGCCACATGAGCAGAACTTTCTACAGGTCAGGCATTTTTATGGAAAACTACTTCAATGAACAAATCCCTAGACACTTCTCATGGTGCTATGGGAATGGTGATCAAGATGCAGACATGATGGAGGTCCTCTGAGCTCTCCATACAGTCAGTGTGCAAAGGTGTCGGCAAGCATCACCTCACTGAATCTTTTTTTTTTTTTTTTTTCCCGAAACAGGGTTTCTCTGTGTAGTTTTGGTGCCTGTCCTGGATCTCACTCTGTAGACCAGGATGGCCTCAAACTCACAGAGATCCACCTGCCTCTGCCTCCCGAGTACTGGGATTAAAGGTGTGAGCCACCACTGCCCGGGCACCTTGCTGAATCTTTATAGCAGATCTGCTAGTGAGGCAGCTGTACCCGCATTCCTGCAACATTTAGGAAGATTTTACCAAGTTCATATACGCCCGGTTACACTTCCCTAGCTTTATTTAACAAAGCATGAATGAAAGTAACAGTCCCCAAGGACATCCTGGGGTTTCCAGTGTGTGTTAATCCTTGTCTTCCTTCTTTGGAATAGTTTAAGATGTGGCTTACATTTTCTGTTTGTCAGTGTTTAAATGATTATAGAAACTA
Source organism: Peromyscus maniculatus bairdii (assembly GCF_049852395.1). Lineage (NCBI taxonomy): Eukaryota > Metazoa > Chordata > Mammalia > Rodentia > Cricetidae > Peromyscus > Peromyscus maniculatus. The sequence goes on from NC_134861.1 coordinate 29,065,920, forward strand.
ACAAGAAATATTTGGGTTTTATTTAAGTGTTGCAGAAGGGTTATCTTAAAATCCATGTGGACATTTGTGGAGGTTAGCTGAGCAGACAGTTATGTACAGGTTACAGTGAAACAAGCACTGGGATTATTATCGTTATAATAAAAATACACAGTATACAGTTTTCTGAAATGAAGATATTTTCTTAGCAAGTTTTTCACTCTTACCTGTTTCCTTTCCAACATTTCTTCCCTTTCTACTTTTTATAAGTATAATCTCCATTATGTGTTATATATGCTGGAAATTAGAAAACCATTGAATTCAAGCCAAACAACTTGAATGTTAATTCTGTTTTCATGATAATTATATTTATATATGAACACTAATCTGTAATCAGACAAAGATCTAATTACAATATTGCGATTTCTATGTTCAATTCCAAGTGTGGTGTTTTCCTCACATGTGTTTCCCTGCTAATGTTACTAACTGTTTATAGTTTAGATTTTCACTTGGACTTTCACTTATTTATAATTCTCTTTTCAGATGATATTCTAAAAGTTAGGCTGAATGTGCAGGGACATTTCCAGTGAGTGGTCTAGCATCAGAGCTTGTTCTAAAGCACATGGCATGCTTATATATAGAATTCTTCAAAAAATTCCTTTGAGATGAAGGCACATGTAGCCCAGGCTGTCCTCAAACTGAGTACATAGTGTAGATGACTCTCAACTCACGATTCTCCTGCCTCCACCTCCCACATGCTGTGATGACAGCAAGCCAGGCTGATATATGACTCTTTAATGCTAATAGTCAACCTCTGAATGTATCATGCAACCAGTATAGTTTTCTTACTGCCTTTTTAAGTGCAGTATAATAGTACTTACTGCTTTTTTATTATTTAAAGGGAAAATACAATTTGCAGGACTTAGATGAATCTATATTTTTATATAGGATTTATGGCCACAGTATTTAATATAGTGTTATATGTCCCTTAATCATAATGTCATTGGAAAGTTAATGGCCCTAATGTCTAACCTATAAGACAAAATACATTTAGAATGATTATTTGCTGCGTATGATGTGGCTACACTGTGAATTATATGGTAATCATGCCCGACACACCTGTTATGTCTTTGCCATTTTGATCAGGACTGTGAACAAAACTCTAGGCTAGGCAAAGATAGTCCAGGGAATGAGGAGAGGGTTCGGGGTTGTTTTTTATAATGGACTTCCTCGTATGAGATCAAGTTTCTAGAATGCTTAGCTAAATATAGGGATGAATCCAGAAAAAAAAAAGAAAAAAATGCTAGATACCTAACAGAAAAATGAGCAAAAGTGATAATTTATAAAAGAAGAAATAAAATTTTATTTAAGGAGAGCTTCATCTTATTGGTAAATGTTGTTAAAAACCAAAATCACCTCAGTGTGTTTCATGTTCATGACTAATGCATTAGCAGAAATACATAAAATGATAATCCCAACATTGGGTATAGTTGATACAGTTCTCCTTATGGCGACTCAGGACACACACACACACACACACACACACACACACACACACACACACACATGCACACACTATTTACATAATAAGATATAATAATATAATTGCAGTGTAAGCTTATTTTGTTTCAGATATTTATTTTTCAGGAATTTTCCCTTAAAATAAATGTAGGCACTTAATTGTGCATAAATATTCAGCAGTCATATTTCAACTACAGTTTTAATTTTTATATTATTAAAACTGTTCTGTCACTACTGCACAGTGGTTAATAGGTCAAAGGCATTCGTCAATGGCTGCTAATTTCAGTAAGAAAACAAACACAGAACAGATAATTCAATCTTATGTGTATTTAAGGACAGTGTAGTATTCCTACGAAACACTCTTGCCAAAATACAAAACCTAAATTTGAGCCAAAATCTAGCTTCAAGAACCTTAGTGTCAGAATCCAGTCAAAAAAGGAGCTTGTTAAGTAGAATGTATGGATTTATTTAAATGTTCATTTTTACAGTCAGGAGAGAGAAGATGGATTTTCACATAATGCTTGGGTATCTGATGATGTGAACAAACAGTGATGCTTTGTGGTATTGTAGTGGTTTTGCAGTTTTATCTAGCATTTTAAAAAATAGTTTAATGATGTACAGTGAAAAGTGTACAGATAAAATCACAGGTAGATTTCTTTCCAGCAGCCTAGGAGTAAGAACAAGAGTATAGAGGAATCAACACCTACCACATGTTGCTAATGGCTGATGCTGTGTTAGGGCCACCAGTGCTTTATTATGCCAGTATTGCCTAAAACTGGCAGTCTCACATGTGTATCGAACGACTTTACATTAATAATTTATAACTTGTCCATGAGATAAAATACAGCTCATAAATTTGTCTTCATGCTATGTAGAAAGTTTAAGATTCAGGTATTCAAGACGTTCATAAGAAATGAGCATATATAAAATGGTGACAAGGCAGAAGTGGAGAACCCCTTCAAATGCAAAGAGTAAAATGAAAGTCCCTCAAATTAGTAGCAATTATCTCCAACTTGGAGGATTTCTGGTGACTTTAATTTTCTTCTTTGTGATTTTTAATATATTTTAAAAAATTTCTACAGTCAGTGTCTATATATTTTGGTATGAATTTTATAATGATGGAAATATAAAATAATGGAAACAATATCTATGGTTTAGAAAACTTTTACTCATAAATTATTAACAGGAGCATAATTATTAACAGGAGCAAATTTTTTTAAAAATGAAAAGAGGGCATGCTAGATTTTAGTTATGTATTATAAGATACTTGATTATTCTAACTCAATCGAAAAGGAAATTAATTATTTGTGCCTTGTTTAGAAAAATAACAAGATTAATAGTCCGTGTTCACATTTGCTTTTAATAAATGAAGGTTCCAGAAGAAGAGGCTGGCATTCAGTGTCTGGATGGAGGTATCCGCATGGTCCTGGTAGCCCTCAGTATAGCGTTCTGAGCTTTACTTACGTGTTATCTTCTATGTGCGACACAGGAGCTTGAAGTGCCTCAGCATGCACCTGCTCCAGCTGAAAATCAAGACACCAGCTTCTTCTAGAGCAGTGGTCCTCAGCCTTCCTAATGCTGTGAACTTTTAATACAGTTACTCATGTTGCCGGGACCCCCAAACATAAATGATTTTTGCTGCTACTTCACAACTGTAATTTTGCTACTATCTGTTTTTTTTTTTTTTCCAATGTCTTAGGCCACCCCTGTGAAAGGGTCAGTCAACCACAAGGGAGTCACGACCCACAGGCCAAGAATCACTGTGCTAAACCCTCTATGAAATAGGTTTTTTGTTTGTTTATTTGTTTGTTTGCTTGCTCCAGGGTCAAAGTATGTTTCTGTAGATTTTTATGATACCATGTTATGGAAATAGAAAGCAAATAACAATATTTTATTTCTATCTGTTACCAGGATCAAAGATATCTTCGTTAATTAGAATAAATTTTGAAACTTAAAAGTCTTTTATTTAAGGATAAAAGAACATAAAGTGATAAAAAATTCTAAATCAGGGTTGCCAGCTAAATAATGCGATGGTGTGTGTTGGCTCTTGAATTTCCATGGTGGGTGCATCCTTTTAATATGGGAGATGGCATATGAAGTGAAGAATCATCTACTCTGTGTTCTTATTCCATATTTAAACAGACAGAAAAAAATAAGGTAAAATTCCAAATAAAGGATGTCGCTCATCCTTTGATGCTCCATTATAAAGATCACTCTCGTAGACTGGTTTCCACGACCTCCTTCCTTTGTTCTTCGTCCTTCTCTTTGTTCTCCTCCACCACCTTCTGCTGCTCTTCCTCAGCAAGGACCGCATCCACTCACAGTAGAATTCCCTGGAACACACTAGCTGACCGAGATGATTCTTTTCAGTGGGTACATACATTTCCTTGCTGTGTGAGCTTCCACTGAGCACCCTGTGTAAGAGGCTGTTTATTTGTTAAAAGTCTTTTAATGTTTTCAGAAAAATAGACTTTAAAATAGTTTGTGTAGTGCATTGGATCCTTTCACAGTTACCAGGGACTGGTGGATTGAAAAAGAGCAAGAAACAGAGACAAAGGCACAAAGAGTACGTAACCGTTCTTCCCACCCCCTTGAGACATAACACTCACACATACATACCAATGTGTGTGCTCACATGTGCATCTGTGTACACATACACATGTATATTCATCCAATAAAATATTAATGTGTTCTAGTCTAGACTACTTTAGAACTGGCCAGATGTAGATATGGTGGTTGATAACGATGTGTTTCTGACACAAAGAAGCATCGTGTTCACATACGCGAGTGTAATGGCACATTTAGAGTGCTACGGGCTTTATTTCCAAAACACATTAACCAAGATATTATCTTGATTATCATGACCCTTAACATAGAGCACCCTTTTATTATAGTCTTTATCACAGCATAAAGAATAATCTCTTGACCAATCAATTTACTTGTCCTTAGCCTAATAATTGTATAAAAACGTGAAAAACGGCATCTGCTCAATTTGAGGATTAAAAAATCATGAGCCATTGTTCTTTATTTTATGAAGGAATTCATATCCCTAGTTCTTCTGTATCTCAAGTAGATGTCTTAATTTGAGAAACTCAAGTGTCAAATCCATTGTATGTTTTTGCATTTTCTGAAAATTAAATGTTCTGTGGCCACTCTCCAGTTACTTTCCCGTTCTCTTTCTAATTATGCCCATTAGCATCGTTTTCCAAATACAGAAGCAGCTGAGATCGCCTAGCTCCTGTATAGAATCTGTAAGATTGATGGATAATTAGCTGGGTAACATACAGCTGTCTGTCCTTTATCATATCTGAGCAGTTGGTGAGTCTGTTACCTTTATGGCTTTATTCACAGCCTACTTTAAACCTCAGATGTGAGAAATAAATTTGTCTGCTACACCAAAAATACAGAGCCTATCTGAAGCAGTTTAGTATGTTTTCTAGTGCCGTGGACCTGGTGGGGACACACAGGAGCTGCTCCACAACAGTGAGAGTCAGGAGTGGGATGGGGTGGCAGGGCAGCGTAGGGCTCCCTCTGGTGCTTTGTCATTGATGGCTGGCATAAGGTGTTTTTATGGAGGAGGAGGACAGAGCTGAGTTACTCTTGGCTTGCTGCTTCTTACCTCTTTGTGAATTAGAGTTTGGTCTTGTTTGACTTAATGATACAGTTTGGTTTTCCGGCATGTAAGAAATGTGCCATTTTCCACTGATGGCAGTGGAGGGCTTACTTTTGCAGTCATTTTTCTGACCACGTGGGCACAGCATGCCTAGTTACAGGTGCTGCAGACCCGACTGGGCACTGTACAGACCAACAAGCGAAGGGTGAATGGGTTGCTCATTAGTGAGGAAAAGTACCTTTGTCTCAATATTTTTGGAGGATTGTGTTTAAGTTCTGCTAAACACAAGTTTAAGCACTGCTCTTTTTTCTACCTCATCATAATTTCCTTTTATGACCACGTGAGTACAAGTTTTTTTCTTGTGTGGAGACCTTAGTAAGGGATGCGCCCTGAGCCCTAGCATGTTGGTGTTTCCCATAGTGCATCAAAGAAATACACTCATTTGCCTCGAAGAAAGAGGAAGGAATGCCTGGCCATCGCCTCTCCTGAAGGCTTTGTGATGAAATCTGGAACATCTCAAGTGAGGTTTGGAGACCAGGTCCTGGCTTCCACACTGAGGAAGTGAAGGGTTTCTTGGGCTCTTTTAGTTTAATCCTGCAGGAAACACTTTCTGTGTCACGGCTACATTAGAGACATCATTGGCACTTGCCACTTGGAACCAGAACAGGGGAGAGTGGAGGGTGGGTGGATGCCATTCTAATTCCTGCAGATTATGCCAAGTTAATTAATAAAAACAAAACCCACTTTACCCCTAAGACCTTAGGAATACGAGTGTTTGCATCTTTACAAATTGATTTTCGAAGTGGTTGGACATCACAAATTCACCTCAGCTCCCAGCAACTCAGAGACGGTCGGCTTGGCTTGGCTTCTGGCTCCTTTGGATCCAGTCAGAAAGCCCGCAGATGGTTCTAGATCTCCATTCTCTTATACCTGTCACTGTCATTCTTCATCTTAGGTCTCTGTACCCTTCCTCTGTATCCACTTGCAAAACTGTTTGTTTCCTTCTTGTTATAACATAGAAGTAACAGATATTTCTTCAATAATGTCATTATTTAAGCTTTTAGTGTTTATTCCCCAAATTCCCGCCTGCTGTTTGTCCTTCGCCCTTTGCATCCAAACATCAGGACCTGTGCCTCACACAGCTAGCTGTCTAAAGACCCCCCATTCCTTCCTTTTTAATTGTGTCAGTTCTTCTGAGAAGTTTCCTAGCCTTTTCAACCTGAGACATTCTCTTTTCCTACCCTGCCCTTACCACCTGTACGTCCTCTGACCTCTGACCTCTGACCTCGAGAAGTCCTCCACCATCTAATTAGAGGGCTGTATGCTACAGCTCTGCTTGTGCTCCGATTTCTCTTATGCATATGTGAAGTCCCTCCTCCCTTCTCAACCTCCGCCCTCCCTTCCCCTCATCTCCCTCCCTATCTTCCTCTCACCTCCTCCTTATATACACAAAGGAACTATAGTCACTGCATTCAAGTCTGCTGCTTTTTGGATAACTAGGTCTAGATGGTCAACGTCTTTGCTCAAGCCAGAAATCTGGGTCAGTTGGGACTTGTGGGCAGCTTTTGACAGGTTCACTTTTCAGCAACCTACAGTTTGTTATTCTCCATAGCTGAAATCCTGTGGTTATAATTTAATACCTTTTTAAAGGTGTAAGTGCACTTCCTGCTTAGAACTGTGCCTTGCTCTCTTTGAGGAAAAACGTTATGCTGTAGGTGTTGCCTCCGATTCCATACCTTCTCAGTCTCTGCCCTCCTGTCATAGGAGCAGTGCTGTTTGTTTTTGTTTTAAGCATTTATCTGCTTAAACCTACCTACATTTTTAACCCTCCCTATCAGCTCAAAGTCTAAAGCCACATTGAGGTTCTTTTGAGTACTTTTAGCCCTGTCTCCACATTCCCCTGTCATCTTTACTAGCAAATGTGAGGCAGGATCTGAACTTCTTGGGAAGCTATCCTCTAACATTCTTGCTTGAAGTGACCTCAGAGCTGGGTTGAGTTTCAAAATATCTGCTTATTAATAAATAGGTATTTTACAAATTATAACTATTTAATGCTTGCAAAAATAGCATTTGATTTACACTGTACAATACACTGATTATTGTCACCATCTTGTAAATTACCTACCACACCGGACACTTCACATGGCTACTTTTCAGGGCATGTGTGGCCCATGGTAAGAAGGCCTTAGGTCGCTCTTAGCTGTTTTCGATGTTTTGTATGTTTTTGATTCTTCCTCAGGCAGAACTCTTGATCTCTAGACTTAGTATAATTAAACCACATCTCATTGATCTGCTTCTCCCCATTCCTTTCCTTCCTACTCAGCTCTCACTTTCTGTGTATTTGATTTGTTTTATTTGTTTTTGTTTTTAATTATGTGCAGGATTTGTCTTCCTATGTATGGATCACTTCATCTCTTCTTGGCTCATCCATGTTTTGAAAAAATGGTAACATCTCCTCTTCAAGATTGGCTTATAGGTCGGTGTGTATCACTGTTTCCTAATCTAATCCATCCTTTCATGAACACCTTGACATGAATTCCAAAGAATGCCAAGCGTGGCTGGCACCTTCTGGGAGAGAGAACACAGAAAAGAGAGCACAGGGCAGGGGTGCATTCTCCTTTAGAACCCACTGTTACACACTTGTAAACTTGTCACCTCCAAAACAGTGAAAGAAATCATTTCTGTTATTTCAAGCCAACTGATATGCAGGTTTGTTTTTGTTTTTGCTTTTTTGGCAGCGCTAAGCAACAGAGTTATTCTTCCCTGGCTCTACAACAGTCTTCTAATTCTAGCAACCATCAAGGACCTCCCAGTCTAGACAAGAAACCAACCTCTGGAAACCACATTCTCCCTGACTCTATCACTGTGCTGGATAACTAGTGAGGTCCTGGACAGAAACCTGTAGACGGAGGCTCTGTCCACAGTGCCTAACACACTGGGTAAGAGGACGAAGCTCTGTGGGCCCCTCACATCACCTAAATGACACATTCAGATGTGAGTTACCATGCATTGTCTTTAACTGCGTGAAGTAGGAACTATACAGGGCCCAGGATAATGGAGAAGCAGATGTGAGAACACTGAATTATACCACTTTGTATTTCTAGTGAGCAAATGGGAGGAGTGGTCATTGAAGGCCAGAGAGGTAACTTCTCTTTTACATTAGAGGGGGCTCCTGGAATAAAAGATTAGGACAGAAAAGCCCTTGAATTTATTTGGGAACAAATACCCAAAGACACAGGTAAACTTGTGCATGCTTGTGTTTGGTGAGGGGCATCTTGAGAAGAATGACTCAACAGTGCAGCATGACTGAGAGCTGCTGAAAAGCAAAAGGCCCAGCAGGGCCCCTCCAGATTCCCCTCTGTGTCCTTGTATCTCCAGGGCAGCACCTGCCCAAGGAGGTTCTTGATTTTGGTGTTTTCTGGAATCATCTGTACCAAATACGCTCTGGGGTCGGGCCTCTTGAGTGGCTTCATTTCTGTTTTGTCCCAAGCAGCTCCTCTCTCCTCATTCTGTCCCTGGTGCAGATTCAAAGTGGCATTTTCTCTGCTGCCTCTAAATGCTCCTCAAACGTCCTAATTTCCCTTCCCATAATGGACCAGTCTCTGCTGGGTGTTATTTCATTCTTCTCTTGTAGGTGACTAGAAGTAAAACACAAGAGCCGAGAATTATCTTTGCTGTTGCCAATACTCTTCTCTTTTGAGTCACCAGAAGGAAAATTAACCACAAAATTCACGGATTGAGTGCTTCTGTCACACATCTAGACAAGATTCTCTTACAGAGAAAGAACACACATCAATTATTTGGTTAACTGATGAGAAACGAAAGGCCAAGTTTGGAAAATGTTCAAATTTTCTATGAATATTCATAAATAATTAACTGCATCTCAATTTAGAACCTAACAACAGTTCATTTCAATTTTTTTTGAAAAAAAAAATCTGTGTTAATTATACGCTGAGGTCTAGTTGTGGGGTCTTCTCGCCTAATGGTAACTCAACGACTCCAGTTGCTGACAGGAGCCGTGTTTGTGTGGCTTCCGGCACCTTTCAGAGTAGCTGGAAGGAACTGGAGGGAAGAAGGAAGGTCCCTCCTGAGCAGCGTTCCCCGATGGACAGCCGGCTTCTAACACTACCTGTCTCCGCCTCCAGTCTTTCTGTATGGGGTAAATTGATTTCTTGTAGACTTCTTACTAAAACGATGCAAAACAAATAAACAACACAAAGAAAAAAGTCCACACACACACACACACACACACACACACACGCACGCACGCACACACGCACGCACACACACACACACATGGGGCAGGGAGGGGGGCTGTGGCAAAGTGTGGAGAAGAAAAGGAAAAATGGGGACCCGCCTGGAGAAAAGGGTGAAAGCCAGAGTTCTGTCTTCTGGAATTTTCGTCCCCTGAGTGGCCACAGGCTTCACTCTGTTGGGTACACAGAGATGGCAGACCCCTTGGGGTTAGCAAGACAGTAAAGAAAGGACTCTTCCACCCTGTGAAAGGAAGCCAGGCAAGCGATCCCCAAACGCTCCTTGTTAGAGGGAGGGAGGCCTTTGGGGGCTGCCCCTTTTGTCTCTTGCCTTCCAGCAGCTTGGGCATGAAGAAACTGGACAAAGGGCCTGCACTGTGGTAGGGTGTGAACTCCTCAGGCAGCTGCTTTGAGCTTTAATTACCCTCCCAGCTTTCTGCCCAGACCTTGAGTCCAGGTCCAGCCAGGCCCTGGGGCGGACTGCGGGGTAACACTGCCATCTAGTGGTCACCTCTGCCCGGTGAGCCAGAGTCTGTGCCCTCAGGCTGGCTCCTTGGCTCCCTTTCTCTCTCTCTCTCTCTTTCTCTCTTGCTCTCTCTCCTGTGCACCCCTCTCTCTTTTCTCTCTCTCTTTTAAAAAAGGTTTTTATCCCGTCAAGGAAAAAAAAAAAAAAGAACTGGTTCTTGGAAAACAACCAACTCTGTTGGAACTCAGAGATAATAATCAGTTTCTCTGGGCTTGTGAAATTGGCTCATTAAGCGTGCTTTTTAACAGAAAATATTGGAAGCGATTAAGTCTGCTTTACTGAGTGGGCATGAAATGGCCAACCTCCGGCCACCCACAGCTCCTAGGTGCCTGGCGCCGTTTTATGCATGCAGCGTAATGTCTTTACTTGAAGTGCTGTTTATTCATCACCTGCTTATTTATCTCCTCGCGTTTGGCAGGCACATCGATCAATGTTAAACTGTCACACAAGGTTATTTTTCTTTTACATAACAGTATAGGCCTAAGGTAGTGGCATATTAAAAGTAATAACTTTCTAACTTGTAGCTCAAGATGACAGCCCCATTTTTACCCGAATATATTACAGCAAGGAATTCCTCATTCCATTCTCCCACTCCCAGCCCACACTCCTGTAGTACTCAGCCTTTCCAAGGTCAAAGGCTTCCTTCTGCCTAGCTGCCCTTCCACTTTGCATACCACTCCGTTTTCCCTGTGCCTCCAGTTATCTGCAGCTTTTAGGCTGATAAGCCCACGGTGAACATTCTGTCCACCTGGTGTACACATCTCCTGGTCCCTGTCACGATGACATCTGCCCCACTGCATAAAGATGTGGCCGAGGGAGCAAGGGGAAGGGGGGGGGGAAGCTTCTTATTTGTGGTGAAGATGTGCTGGGCTATTTCCATGTACGAAGCCGCATCTGTAGAGATAGGGAAGCTCTTGCAGGTTTCTCTGGCTTCCCAGTTGAGTAGACAACAGCAGTGACAAACCCATGGGGTGGGGGGAGAAAAACTCGAGCAAGAAGCCAGCATTGCTTTGAAGCAACCAGCATCGGCCCAGAGCTTTTAAGTTGGGTTGTCTCCCCCTCCGTTCTCCGGCTCTAGGCTCCTTTGTGCTGCCTTCAAACTCCTCCTAGTTTGTGATGCCTCTTTTCTTGGCCACAGGCCAAGCAAGCTTTCTCTGTACAAACAGTTTTTCTTCTTCTTTCTCCCCCCCCACTCCAGTCCAGCCTAAAAATGCCTACAGATAGAATATCAGATCTTTTTAGTTTCAAATTTCAAAGTGGCCCTTAGAATTCCTTCCTGCCCTTGATCTCTCCTTTTGGGTTTCAGCTCCTACTTGGACTCTGTTGTTAATTCTGCCTCTTGGACAGTGGCTTTCTGCTACAATGCTTTGATAATCTTGGGTACACAGGAAATAAGTGTTCTCATAGTGGACATGGCTGTTGCACATCTATTCCTGTGATACGAGATACCACACCCACTCTGATAATGTGCCTTTGTGTGGACCAGAATAGCTCCCCTAGGAAATAGGAGGTTTCCATAAGTGAAGAAAACATGGCTCGATATTCTGCCAAAGTTCCTATACTGCAGGTTCACATGCTTGGCATTGAATTTGGCCCACCTCTTGGGTGGCATCTGCATGCTTCTACATAGAAAGATGGTAGAATGCTGATCTATGATGATTTATTTTATCATGGGCAGCACAGCCATAAGAGAAAAGCATGCTCATTAAATCATGCATGTGTGTGTGTGTGTGGGAGGGGGCAGCCCAGTCTGTGTCCTTGTTCCTAAGATCAATATTTGCATTAAAGTGGTTTAAATGTATGTGGCTTGGAGGCTGTCCATTCTTTCAAGCTGACCTGCTGCATTGATTAGGGCTAGTGATAGAGGGGGAAGGAGCAAATCAGGCGAGGAAAAGAATTGAAAGGAAAAACAGAAGAAAACGAAAGCTGTTGCTATGGGTCCTGTTGGAGACATCCTTTAAGCAATCTGTGTGTGTGCTATTTACTCAGCAGCCTGCACTGCAGGGGAGTACACCCTCTCTGCCTCCCCCATACGGCTATTTTGTCTTTCAGAAACTAACAGACTGGAATTTTAACAGCCAATAGTCCGGGCCACACCCTAAATGCAGTCATTCTTTGTATTTCCAGAATTCATACTCAAGAGATACAGTTGTTTTGTTGAAAAATGTATCACAACCAATTATAGCCTTGACTTATTAAATAATAATTCATATCAGACATTGCCAAGTGCTCCACTGTAGCTCTGATTCTTTAAAAAGTGCTGTTTGGAGTGATCAACTTGATTCCATCATCATAGCTGGCATGCAGACATGAATTTTGATGAGTTTTAGACCACTGATAAAGCCAGGTCTCCAAATCCAGAGTTCAGGGTACAAATCCTGATGCTTGACCCTTACGTTGGGCTGAATTTGCAACCGTTTTTTTTTTTTTTTCCTATGGGAATATTTTATCAGAGTACACATCTTGCTTAGCAATGGTCCATGAGTGAAGAGATATCTTGATGACTTTATAATGATGTTGTCACCCACCAAGGCTTTGGAACAGGTGGAGTTCTTCTGACAGGACTGATCAGATAGTCACAAGATCAGAGTAACCACAGGCTGGCACTTTGTTCGCCTTTTGCTGTGGTAAAGAAATGTCCCCAAAGACTTCATGTGAGAAGTACTCTTGAGGAAATTGTGAATAAAATGTCAACCACTTGGGCATCACATTTGGGGACCCGCTGCACTGGAGTACAGGTATGGCTAGGCATGCTCCAGGTACTAAATAGCCATCTATACATTATTCAAGAAACGTCTTAGGAACTATTGCTGAGGCCTGTGCTAAATGAGCTGCTATACTTGGAAATGATCCTCGAGCTAAGGATGAAACAGGTATCTGAAATAGTCAATTTTTTTTCACAAAACGACAGCGTATGCTGTGCTGCGATGAGCCACGCAGACTGCGAGTGTAGGAGTGATGAGACAGCGGGGAGCACAGTGGCCACTAAGATGCTCAGGGCAGGCTGTGCAGACCTGGGCTTGCGGGCACGAAAGGAACACACGTAAAAACAAACAAACAATCTACGGAGCTTTTGAAATGAGCATCCCTGTTCAAGTTAATGCTTGCACACCATAGACTGTTAGAATAGACTGGGCTAGACCACGAAGACCCTGAAGATCACGATGGACAGCTGAAACTTTTGCATTAAGTGTCTTCTTTTATTATCTTGGGGAAGAAGACAAATTTGTTTGCTGAAATTACAGCTTGGAAATGTGCCTTACTAAGGATGTTGCTTGGAGCACTGGATTCTAAGCCCTTACTCTAAGGCTCTCACTGCTTTCATTTTCTCAAGAATGAAAAGAAATTAAAAGTAATGGAAATTTACTTATGAAGCAAACTCACTGTAAAAGAATTACCTCAAGAAAGGAATACAAAACACGAGAGTCTTTTTCCACATCTGCAATGCTTTATGTGTTGACAGATTTGCTTGTTGACCAAAACTGTTACAGGAAAATCTGGCTTATCTGGGAGATGAATCCAAGTGCAATCGTCATTCATACTAGGAAAGGAATGTGTTTTGATACGTAAAACAAACAACCTGCCTACCACACAACAAAACATACACCCTGTTCTATAAAGAAACAAAAACTCTATTTACAGTTTTTCAGAAAACGACCTCGTTAGCCAATCCACCAAGACTTGTACTAATTATATGTACTTAGAAGTTTACTCAACGGTCTCTACAACAACTCAGATAGAGGTGGGCAACAGATATCTACTTCAAGAAGGCTATGCGAGTTTAGGAAATAGGTTCCAGAGGAATGTAGTTACACATGTAGAAAGTCAGGTCTCAAATAAGAGAGTGAGAACCCACTGCGGGATGCTTTAGGGCGATCCCACCTCGACAAAGCCATTTACAGACTCATGTAACATTGGCTCGGGCTTTCTCACTCTCTGCCTCTTTGTTTAGCCCCATTTTCCTGACTGTTAAGAAATGGCTCCTCTGGTCAGTGTTTCTCATAGAGTACCCCCTAGACAATCAGCATCCACATAACTTAAACATCCTTGGTTTTGACAGCCCGCCAGCCTTGCGTGGCTTATCTCTGTCTCTATGTTTTTCTGAGGATGGGTTCTCCTGCTACAAGCCATGGGGTGCCTGCCTCTTGTTACCCACGCAGGGTGTGATTGCATAGACATTTTCCTTCCACAGCTTCTCTTCCTTCTATTTTAATGGTTCTTTGCCATTCGAGGATTTCTTTTTCCCCTTTAAAAACTAATTTCTGTCTTTGAAGTAGTGTTCTTGGTAGGTCAGAGTACTTGAAGTTTGATCAGCACATAAGTTATATGATATTTATATATCACTTGAAATAAAAATTCTTTTTAAGTAGATGAAGATTGGTAAGTCTTAAGATAATCTTTCTTAGGGATCATTTAATTTCATTTGGCTTAAAATGCTATTTGTATTAAGTTAACAGGGTGCTAATTTAACATAGGTTTATAGTCATTTAAAGCCATTTTCATTCATTAAGAAAAAAATATCTGTCTAGATTAGATTATTACAGGGGTTTGAATAGCAATCGGGATTCCTCTGCTGGGCCTGAGGATTTTCCAGATGAGTGAGCACCCCGTTTCACTGCCCCACTGAGAAGTGCAGACTTTCCTTTTTCTTTTTTTTAAGCTACAGAGCAAGGCACTGACAGTGGTATTTAGCTCTGCCTTGGGCAGAGAAGAAAAAGTGAAGACAAACAGCATTCTGTACTTGATTCCTGTATTGGATCTATAGTTCACTATGATTCACACAGCGTCTATATCCTAATTTATAATTTTCAGAATATTTTATGCAAGGAATTATCTGTCAAAATTTTCACTCCTGAGTTGAGTTCCTAAAAACTAATAAGTAAGTTTAGTGAGATATGTGCAGCCTGATCACAGCCAATAGAAGAACGTGCATAGAGAGTGGGTGCCCATTTAACTTCCCAAGACGTGAGTACAGGGTTTCTTTATAGAGTTCAGAACATTCCCCAACCGTTAGCACACTCTAAACCAGGCTGTCTTGTCACCCCAGTTTACCTCTTAAAGGGTCTGGAACATGTGCCTTCCTCTCATTCCTCCCTTGGCTTTTCCTCATCACTTCGACCTCTTGTTCTCTTGATTCTAGCTTTGATTCTGAGGATTATTTAGATACTAAGAAAGTAAACGTAGCTTGTGGCTGCTTGGACTTGACTCCTCCAAACTTGGCCTGGAGTCCTATACTCCCAGCCCCTTGAGGAGCACAGGAAGATGAGGTTGGGTCAATGCCAACAACGCAGAGTGGGCCTTTCCATGCATGCAGCCCAACCCATGTCTTCCAAAGCATCTGTGTTTCAGAAGGCAAGTCGCCATATTATAGAACTCATATTTGTATATGCTTCTGAGAGAGGGTGTGGCTGTGAGTAAGTGTACACTTTTAACTGTCTCACATGTACCAACAAAATTGCTTAAGCAGAAAGAGTTTCAAGTGATTCTTCTTGCTTTAAAATTCTAAGGAAGGACTCCTAATAATATACCAGAATGCCTGAATTGGTGGGATTCCATAAGCAATTCTTTCTGATAGTGGCCGTGCACAAACAAAAGAGATTCTTAATTTTCCCGAGCCTGGTAGATTTAAATTGCCTTAAGATCTGCATGTGGATATGTTATGGCTATTCTTTTCCAATGACAACACTCTAAGCTTTATGTAATATAAATCTATTTCTGAAATTCAACAAAATGTTACTAAGATATGATACTTTTAGCAGCCTTCCTGACTGTTGAAGAGAGAACAGTACATTCCCTTAAAGAAATGCAAGCTTCTTCGAGTGAGTTTCTCACTTCCATGAAAATGAGTATTCAAAGTTTGTGAAGAAAGAAAAATAAAAGTTAAGGTTAATCACTCCCAGATGTCATGAAAGACCAGTAACCGATGCAGAGTGGCTGCGAGGTTTTTAAGTAAATTTCGATTTTATCCCCTTAATTCACAGGGTATGATTTAATGCTTACTTGGATACTCCCTGATGAATTATCTGTCTCTGATTGCCTCACCTCTTCTAAAAGATAATTTGAAAAGAAAAATCTTAGGGGATATGTCAAAATATTGCCTTAGTTTCTAGGAAAAAAATAACCATAAAGTGCCCACAGAATGATTTGGATATAAATGAAGTATTTTCATGGCAATACAAATGAGATTGGGCATAATTTGAATACAGGTATTATTTCTTATTTAATATACTCATACAATGGGGCTTGCTAAGTATGGTATGGACCAGTGGTTCTCAACCTGCCTAATGTTGAGACCCCTTAACACAGTTCCTCATGTTGTGGTGACCTGCAACCATAAAAGTATTTTCATTGTTACTGCATAACTGTAATTTTTTTACCATTATGAATCATAATGTAAACATTTGTGTTTTCTGATGATCTTAGGTGACCCATGTGAAAAGATCATTTGACCCTCCCACAGGGGTCTTGACCTACGTGTTGAGAACCACTGGTATAGACCAAATTGTGTTTGTCTCCTGTTTTTTGTTAATTTCACTGTAGTAGAGTTATTTTTGTTCAGGTGACACATTATATAATGGCAGCTTTCACACTTCAAAGAGAGAATTAGTAACTGAGGGATCACATGTGCACAAAGAAAAATATTTATCTATCTGGTTTTTCACACACAAAATGTTAAGCAGCTTGTATCAGAAACTGTTTATTATTGATCACATGAACCTACTGTCCACATTTTTAAATGTTGTAGGCCTTTGGAAATTCAGAGAAAAATTCAGACTCAACACAATGAAGAGAAAATGCTACTTAAATTAGAACTAAAGTCCCTTGTGTCTATAGCCACTCCCTCCATCCGCTACAGAAAGCATGTCTCACCCTGGCTCTTGTGATTCTCATCTGTAGGAAGAGAAAGTTGGTGTATTTGATATCTGGGTCCCTCTCTCATGGATCTGTCCTTTCTCATTTACTGTTCCTTGTTCCTAACCCCTACCCCACACCTTCTCATTCTTCTGATATATGGGATATAATCACAAGTTATGCTATGATGTGTGTTTCATTTATGCTATATTATTATTACTCATTCTTGCTTATCATTTTAAATATAAGATTGTAGTTATGAATTATTGGTATATCCATATCCATAATATAATATATATGAAGTAGATGATAAATAACTATGTATTTGAGTTTGGTGTTAAGAGAAATTAGAGGATTTATTTTTTTCATGGGTTGTGGTCTTATTGTTCTTTATTTTATATCTAGAATCCACTTATGAGTGAGTACATACCATGAGTGTCTTTCTGGGTTTGGATTACCTCACTCAGGATGATTTTTTCTAGTTCCATCCATTTGCCTGCAAATTTCATGCTTTCTTTGTTTTTCTCTGCTGAGTAGTACTCCATTGTGTATATGTACCACATTTTTTTCATCCATTCTTCCGTTGACGGGCATCTAGGTTGTTTCCAGGTTCTGACTATTACAAATAGTGCTGCTATGAACATAGCTGAGCATGTATCTTTATGGTATGAATCAGCATTCCTTGGGTATATGCCCAAGAGTGGGATGGCTGGGTCTTGAGGTAGTTTGATTCCTAATTTTCTGAGAAACTGCCATACTGATTTCCACAGTGGTTGTACAAGTTTACATTCCCACCAACAGTGGACGAGTGTTCCCTTTGCTCCACATCCTCCCCGACATTGACTGTCATTGGTGTTTTTGATCGTAGCCATTCTGACAGGTGTAAGGTGGTATCTCAGAGTCGTTTTGATTTGCATTTCTCTGATGATTAAGGATGTTGAGCATTTCTTTAAATGTCTTTCAGCCATTTGTGATTCTTGTTTTGTGAATTCTGTTTAGCTCTTTAGCCCATTTTTTAATTGGACTGTTCAGTATTTTGATGTCTAGTTTCTTGAGTTCTTTATATAATGTGGAGATCAATCCTCTGTCAGGAGAAATTAGAGGATTTATAAACAGTTTTTCCACATGTCTGAAAAAATATGTCACTTCAGTGCTATATCTACTCATGTAAAAACAGTTATGGAACATGGATCTTAGTAGAAGTCACTGTATTTGACAGATAGACAGAGATAGAAGCAGGAAGTACAATGAACTGGACAACAGTCCTCAGATGACAATTTAGAGGGTGTAGTGAATTGCTCTTTTGCCTCAGGGGGAAGGAACTGCAGAAACAGTTATGGGCGATTGTGGATCTATATTGTCAATATAACATTTAAATCTCGGTCCAGACAGAAAAGTGTAATATTTAGTGTAGAGGTAAATGTGAAAACAGTATCTAAAGATTCCTATATTGTAAAGACAAAGGAAACCCACTGGCTCAAAATGTGTGCTGCTGTTAATAGTTGTGTTGTTCTACAATAAACTTCAGAGTTTATTGGAAAATCATACTCTTGCCACTGCACTAGGTGAGGCCAACATCCAGCCATCTCTCTGTCCCATCTATTGGGTTTTTAATGACATAACCATTGAAAGAATGTTTGAACAGGGTGCAATATATGTGATATCTGAAATAAGGAAGATCATTTTGTTGCCACTACCGAGGCTTTGTTTTCCAACTGAGAGATTTTGATGCTAAAAAGAGTATACTATGCAAAGAAGTGACTGAAACCTTTCTGAGAGAACTGTTAGTTATGTGAACTCAGTCCAACATTAGGGATGGCCTACAAAGTTCTCATTAATGCAGTGAAAATCATGCATTGTGTGTGGAAAACCACACCTGCATTTGCTGTATGACTTTTATTATTTTCATTTAAAATTACATTTATTTTAATTAATTTATTTATGGGGAGGAGGTTCCTCAAGTGCTATGGCATGCATGTGACCAGAGGACAACTTGTTGGAGTCAATTCTGTATTTCTACCCTTCAGAGCTTAGAGGACAAGTTCTTGTCCTCAGGCTTGATGGACTTGACCTGCTTAGCCAGCTCTGTTGTCCCCAAATTTCATTTTTGCAAAAGGAGAGGGGACTTCAGTGCAATGAATGATTTCCAAATGGTGTTTCAGCATGTTTTGCAAACATAGAAGACTCCTTCTGAGCATCAAGAACCTTGTGTTGACATCCATCCATGTGCCTCTCTTTCACATTCAGTCATTTAGGCAGATCCAGTCAACGTCTTAGCAGTGGTCCAGCACAAAGAATTCATCCCAGATTCTGTGATTGTGGATTTGACACATGAAAATAACACAGTACACTTTGTACTCTCAAAACCCACCCTACACCTTCCCACTTTCACCCAATTGTATTTCATTCAAAAGATGTGCACAGAACTGGGTAGACTGTAGCAATACTTCAGTTTTTTGCTAAAATTGCATCTTCATGATAGAATAATTTCCAATTGTCTTTAATACATCTCAAAAATTTCCCAGTTCTCTCTACAAGTTTGTAAGTACTAAAGAATGATACAGATCTTTTAGTTAGAAAGGATTAAGTCAGTGCTTTGTCATTTTTCCTCTAGAAATTTGAAGACAATATGGACTGGAATAAACTTGTGTCATTTAGATACTGAATAAAAATACTTGCCTAGAATTTAAGGATGCTAGGGTAATTGTCTAGAATTTAGGGAAGCTGGGGGTAATTGAATTAATTGAACATTCAATTAAAAATCTCATGCCAGTTAGAAAATGTCTTAGCAATTATTCAAATAAGAATCCAAACCAGTTAATATGACTTGACTGTGGTTGAACAGGACAAAGAAAAAGCAGGAGGAAGACAGTGCCTTCTGACATAATGGTTGGACATACACCAATGTGCTGAATTGATTTTCCATTTGACTTCTAAACACAAACGTGGCAATTAGAATAGCACAGCAAATAAGTCAGTCTATCATTTATGAACAGGAGGCTGAAGTAGAGAGTTCTAAAAATCAGTCAGGCTAGATGGCGCAATGGGTCAAGGAGCCTGCTGCCAACCCTGATTACCTGAGTTCAATCCCCAGGACCCTCATTATGGAAAGTGAGAACTGACTCTTGCAAGTTGTCCGTTGACCTCCATGCATGCCATGACACTTGTGTAGATGTGTGCACCATATATAATAAAAATAAATAAACAAATATGTATGTATGGTGCTTGATATTTTATGATACAGATGAAAGAACTCCTACCTTGAAGAATCTCCTCATTTGAACTGGATTTGTAGACGCCTAGCCTAGACTCAGAAGCCAGACTCTAGGGCCCACATTAAAAAAATCATACTTCCTTCACCTCCTTTTCTCCCTTCTAATCTTTCTCTTGATTTTCCCTGTCATTCCAACTCACATGGCAACTAAGGCAACCCTGGCTAAAGGAGTTTTACTTACCCTGTTCCATGGAGTTGTTGCCGCCCTAGATACAGCAAGGGACATCATTCTGTGTATTTCCCAGCCCTTGGAGAACCGCCTGGGCTCTGTCTATCATAATGGCAAAAGTCAGTTTTCAACCCTCCATTCTCCTGTTGATGGAAGAACAAAATCATTGAGTCATAAAACTCATCTGGATTTCTAATCCATCTTTGAGAAAAAGTAAACTGTTGTTCTTGGATGAGCCCCAGGGACTGCTGTTTAATTTCTCAGTTCATTTTTCCCTTTGGCTAATGCATGTGTATGGATCCCTCTATAGCTCCCTTTTGAAAATGTGCATTTTTAATACTACAAAAGCAGAGAAAAATCATTTTTTGGTAAATATTCTTTCAGTCGCTTTGCAATCAATGTAGTTGGAGCTAACAAGCAGATGGATGTATTTGAATGCCATTATCTTGTGTACAACGATATTATCTGTTTCATGAAAAATTCAGCAGTTTGGGCTGCTTTAGTGAAGGGAAGATGGAAGTAAAAAAAAAAATAGCAAGAAAAACATGATCAGACTCCGAATCCCTGAGGGGTCCCATTGCATCATTTAGCAGGAGAATGAGCAGTACGGGAGAGGCAGCCACGGTGGGGCTGCTGTCTGTGTTCCTTCTGCTGTTCTTGGCTCCAGGTCGCACACAAGCCCCACAGCTGTAGGTGGGAGCTCCTGGGCCTGCTAAAGCATCACACCGTGACATTTTTATCATCCGTCTAAGAGAAGAAAATAAATTTGCTAACAGAATAGAGCTGGCAGGCTCATACCACCTTGTCAAATTCCAGACATCTCTTGGTCTAGCCTGAGCCAGGGGAAACTGGAGTGTGGGCCAGAAGGC
Source organism: Peromyscus maniculatus bairdii (assembly GCF_049852395.1). Taxonomy (NCBI): domain Eukaryota; kingdom Metazoa; phylum Chordata; class Mammalia; order Rodentia; family Cricetidae; genus Peromyscus; species Peromyscus maniculatus. The sequence goes on from NC_134861.1 coordinate 29,086,973, forward strand.
GTGTGATGGACATGGAGGAGACTTAAAGAGTCTCCAAGAAGAATGTGGGTTTTTTCAAAGAAGAACGTGGACTTTTTTAAAATTAGAAATTTGACAAATGAAGACACTTGGGCTTCGGGAAAGATATTTAGATTTTTTTTTCTCTGTGAGCCAAGCAGAATTTGACATAGACAAAATGAAGTTGAAAGTTGTGCTTATTTGGGGTGTGTGTGCTGAAAATGTGAGGAAAAAAGCCCAAATAAACTGTCTAAAAGTATTTTTTTTTAAGTTTGATATTATCTGACGATTGAAATAGAGCTTCAAAGAGACCCCATTCAAGATGACAGCTGGGGATTTTTCTAAATGGACTTTTTCCTCCCTCTCTGACTATATTCTATGTATCTTCAGATCGGGATGACTCATCATGTGTTTGTTTGTTCACATGGATCCGTGTTCACGTTTGTACATGTATGCTAGAGATCGACCTCTGGCATCATTCCTCATGTGTAGTCCACCTGGTTTGCTATTAAGGCTTGGTTGGCTGGCCAGCAACCCCCAGGCATCTACCTGTCTGTCTTTGGCACCCTCGCAACTGCCATCGTGAGTGGCTTTTTCCTGTGAATTCTGGGGACTGAGCTCAGACGCTTGCTTTGCCGCCTGCACCATTTCTGCAGCCCAGTGCTGTGTTTCTCTGAGAGCATATGCGAAGCTCCGTCATTCCAGTGAGGGTTTCCTGTGTGCATGCATCCTGGATGGCTGTTAGGTACGGTTAGTACCATGTGCAGCTCCGTGCACAGCGCCATCTGATATTGCTCCTGACATTTTGATTTTCCCACATCAGGCTTGGAATGACTAGAGGTTAATCTTCATGACTTCAGCACCTATAAGCTGATTTAAACACATTCTGACATGGTCAGAATGTAACTTATTGGCAATATTGATTAAGAATGTTATCATTCATCTGGGCAGTGGCGCACGCCTTTAATCCCAGTGCTCAGAGGCAGAGACAGGCCGATCTCTGTGAGTTCAAGGCCAGCCTGGTCTACAAAGCAAGTTCTAGGACAGGCTCCAAAGCTACACAGAGTAACCCTATCTTGAATTCCTCCCCCCAAAAACAACAACAACAACAACAATGAATGTTATCATTCATGTTTATATAATAGTGTGGACAATGATGTGGATAGTTGCAGGCAATACAAAATATTAATATCTCACATTTCTTCATAAACTATTCCACTGATCTTAGTAAGACCTCCTGGTTTTCAGATTATGTTTGTTTTTTTCTCTGGTTTATCTCAGTTATGTGAACTTAAGTTTTACTTGGGCAAAATAATGCATGATGAATAGTTGATAGACATGGTTTCGGGCAAGTCTTGAGAGGCAGCAGGAGTGTGGAGAGGTGTTCTGCACGTGTATAAGGTGGTCTACGGTGATACTTCAGTTCATTGTCTTCAGTGTAGTGATTCAAAGGACACTGTATGAACACAGGGTTGGTTTAGGGAGGAGCACTGGGGACAAGGAGTAACCGTCATGAGACTTCCTAACAGCAACACATTTGCTCAAGTGTGGATTCCATAGACATAATCTCCCCCTGACACCTTCTGTGTCCTCCACCTCTACATTTTATTTTCCTCCTGAATTTGGAGTGCTTCCCCACTTCCATCCCTTTCACTCCACGTGCGTCCTTTGCCTTTGGCCCTCTCTTGGCTGCTATTGGCCATAGGCTCCACTGCACAGGACCATTAATAGTTACATTAAACTAAAAAGCAACTTAGAAGTCCACTGATCCCACATTTTCCTTTTAATATGCTATATATGTCTTCATGTATTTCATTAGCAGTAAAATTAACACAACTGTCTTTCATTCTAATATTAACAATTTGAAAGAAGCATATTTTAATTTTTTTTACCTCCGGATGATACATTGGGAATTCTGCAACAAAAGATTTTCCCACATGGTATAATGTGCTGATGATTCTTCTGAAAATTTCTCTACTATAGTAAAAAACTGAGGTTGAAAGTCAGATATTTTATAGAAATCATTTTTAAATTTTCATAAGGTAGAAGTTCTTTACTTAAAACCATGCCAAATACGATTAACATATTAAAAAGAAAAATAGCTAATTAAAAAAATATTTTGTAGGATGCTCTGAGTACAATTTATGTAAAAGTCTAGTAAATAGAAAACTGCAAGGAATCAAAGGTTAACTAGTAACTTAAATCACAGTTTCTCGGTGCCTCGCTTAGGAGGAGGCACATTTGCTGTTTATTCAGTATAGACAAACGTAGCAAAACGCATCTGTACTCAATGTGAAAAACAGATATTTAAGATTCATTTTCTGGTTTATTGACTTACAAATATATTAGGGTTTACATCTTTACAGTTGGCCTGACATATTAGATAGGACATAGAATACAACCCTTTGCAGAATGTTAGCAACCAGAAACAAAAGACCTTGAGATTAAATGAGGTTTCTACGAAGACCCCTGGCCAGTTGTTGCAGTGACAACAGAAGGCACTGAGTACATGCGCTACAAAAGCACTTTATCACGATTCTTGATGCAGATTTTAAGGAACTGCACTTTTGTGGGTGATATGACTACTGTCAATGTTGTGACTCATTGATCTGCCTAGAAGGCAGGGTCTGCACACGCTGCTTTCTGTGTCTCCAGCTCCCAACACAGGAGAGGCCTTCACTAAATGTTTGCCCTTTTTGTGATATTAGCTTTAAAAATAAAGACAAACTGCAATGAAATGCTGACTGTACTCTAAAACAACACAGAATACCTTTAGGCCTTGGACCAAGAACTTCCTGTAAGTGTGGTATTTAACATTCTCTGTTACTGTAGCACATTGAGATGACCCGATTGGCAGCGATTTGCCATTCACTTAGCACTCAGAATGACAGCTTTCCCTCCAGAAACTCACAAGCATTGTTACTTTGCCTAGCCTTATCTCTATGAATGCATTAAAATCCAAGATCTAAATATTTCTTATCAGCCAAGGAAGCTGCCAGCTCTGTAAGACAAGCCTATCTCTCATGATCAGGCCAGATTTTATTCTTTGGGGCGAAACAAAAACAACAACAACAACAACTGTGGCTTTATATTTGTCATTTGATCTTACTGTGTTCCAGGGGCTCAAGGAAGGTTACAGAGGAAGGTATGGGATTAAAAAAAAAATATTTAATCTAAGTTGTAAAGGAGCTTGGAACCACACCGCAAGCATCATAATTAACTTTAATAATTATAAATGTAAATGCAGACAAGCCACAAGGTTTTAATGGTGTGCCACATGCTTCTGCTAATTATTTTAGAGTTTGGACACATTCAGCGCCAGCTAATTATAAACCCTGCTATGGAAATCATCTGTTTATATTAGACTTATTGATCTCTAGTGTTTAAGCAATATGAAAAGGGAAATCTACAATGCTGGACCATCTGCTTTGTATTCCTAATTGCTTTTAAGGAATCAAATATACAAATAGTCAGCTTTTTATATATTGGGCTTCAAATTCCTTCAAGAAACATATTGCACAAACCCAAGTGATTTAAAAAAAAGCCCACTTGAAATATGGCTTTTTCTGACTTCCTTCAGAGACCCTGCACCCCATGTCTCTCTCTGACCTTCATGAAGATCCCCAAAGCACCTTCTTTTCCAAGCCTCAGATCTCACAAACCAGTCTAAGAAATTGACCGTTTATTACCTATGAATCGCACCTTTCCTTTTACTGTTTAAGAAAACACCTTCTTCTCCAGCCAGCTTCTGATAGCGATGACTATTGATGGCTGTTTCTCACTGTGCACACAGAGGAGGATGAAGAAGGGACTGTCAAGGTATATGGTTTCCCTTCTGTGGGAAATGCTTAACTTTATGACACATCGAACCTAATGGAGTGTAAGGTGGATGCCTCTCGGGACTGGGCAGCATTGTTTCTGATGACTGGAATGTCTTAGGTGGGTCTCGTGAGCTTGAGAGAAGAGCTGATTTCATAGAATGATTTCTACTTTGCCAGTTTTTATCTAGACTCTATTTATGATTTTTAATTCAATGGATAAAAATATTCAGATATCTTTCAAATCCCCTTACTTACAACTTTAAGAGATTAATATTAAATAAAAAATTACTGTTTCAAAATAACCAGTTTTTACTATGTTCTGTCACTCATGATCTCGCCAGTCATAAATATTACAGTATATATCTAATATACACATGCTGTTACATGTATGAATTACAACTCTGTCATTGTGCAGTACTGGCTACCTTTTGTGAGCATCTTAATGTTAGGACTGGGCTATAATTTCAGAAAAAAATATATAATGAAATAAAAATATTAGCATATGTATCTTTTGTTTTTCATTCATGGTAAAATTATGATTTGGCTCTAAAGGATTTATTAATTATGTCATTTTGTTCTATCTCGCATACTTAAATGCCCACACAGAAGGCTTATGGCAGGATGCAGTGTAAGGACTGACTGTAAATGATTGGAGAGAGATATAGTGGAAAGTCTACCACTCTAGTTATAAGAGTCTAAATACAAATAAAAACAAAACAAATACTTGCTGACTTTTGGTGCATTTCATCATACTTTAAATTAATTCCTCAAATCTAAAGATTTAATTTAAAAGCTATGTGAGGCCCCAGTGATGTGCAGCCACATACCTCAAACAGCATTCATATGGTGCACACACACATTGAGACACACACATACACACACATACATACACATATATATATACAAACATGCACACACACATACACTTGCATACACATACACACATGCACACACATGCATGCACATATACACACATAAACACACAAATGCACATAAACACATGTACATGTACACATACACACACGCATCCATACACACATACATGAATATAGGTTTTTATTGTGAATGGCACCTTCTTGTGACTGCAGATTCTCTGCTGAGAATCTCTTCCGTCTAAGATAGTTAAGTCCCAAAAGCTATGAATTATACTTTTTCATGTAGCCCTCATGCGTGTTCTGTTCCTCATCAGGTAGGCCTCATTGACTGCCCATGTCTCTGAGTTTTAATCATGGCATCTGTGTGATTGTGGGGATTCTGTCTGTGTATCGTCCTTCATTCGAGTCAGAGTTACAGGTTCCTGTCAGTTCTACAGTGAAAACAGAATATTCAAAGTCACAAAGATACCAGGCTCTTTCTTAAAAGGTGCTTTAAACAGCTCACGTTCCCCAAGCCCTCAAAGCACGTTACAAATCAAGGGAACACAATTGGCAGCTACATTATCAAAGACCTTCTGATAATGCAACCATTTAAATTGAATAATATTGTTTAATGGGCTTTTTAAAAGCAGCCGTCCTTTGGATCTGACACTTGAGCATGATTAGCTTTCAGTCTCATTTAAGGCTACAACAATCCAGTGATAATTACAGTCTTCCTTCTTTTCTGTCTGGAGTTCAGGAGACTCAGGCAATGAATATGGAAAGCTGAATATCTTTGGTTTGTAAAGTGGACAATCATTTTAAATTTGTGAAACCTGCCATTTTGGGGGGCTTAATATAGTCATATAAAATGTCTTCTCCCCAGGTCTCTCTTACCAATAGCATGTTGCAGCAGCTTTCCACATGAAGTGGCTTCCTTAGATTGATTGCCTGTAGACACTAAAAAGATAACAGTAGAAACATTTTTCAATACCAAAATTTTATTTCTGTAAATGAAATAATACTGCTTAGTGAGAAGTGGGCAGTGGCATGGGAAAGGGGGGTACTACCGAGGGACAACCAAAACTACGTGCGTATAAAAACACCACATGCAAACCTACTGCTTTGTGTGCTAATTTGGAAAAAACTAAAAATACTGCTTGCTGTTTTCCTATTAATTATTATTTAGTAAAATTTCAAATATCATAACATTCTGTTTATTTCTGAATCTCTCAATTAGCCCCTAACACAAATTACTATTAGAAAGTAGTATTTGCCTTAAACATTTATGAGTAGAGATGTTGCTTGAAACAAAGATATTACTTGATACATAGAAGGACTTCAAACATCTGCAAATGGTGTTTTAATAAATATTTAGCAATAACTATTCAAACACTCTGAGTTTTCATTGTTAAGACATATGAAACTCTATTTTGGGGATTAAAGGATAAATAGCAATGATTTCATGTGTTCCGATCTTCTTTTCAGTGTCACGGACCAGCCACACACCTGGCTCTAATGTGGTCCCCTCTTCTGCTCTCCAATGGAAAGGTTTCTTTTGTGTTTCTTCTTAGTAAGTGAAGGATACTTTGTTTTTATTAAAGGGTAAATTTAAGGTGGTTTCAAGTCATTTTTTTTTAACAAACAATGAAGAAGCTGGCAGTCTTAGGATACGGCTAACTAAAGAAATGACTTCCATTGATTAATTTTATATTTTACCAACCATAAAATGAGAAATTTGACATGCTTATCCAAATTTTCCATTTGACAAACCATTATCTGACTTCAGTAACTAAAGCCTCCTTATTCCGTGCCATACATCAGAATTTGATATAGACTTCTTTTTTTTTCTAATAAGACTTTTCAGAGGGAAGTGTGGGGTTGTCCTCCATCAGGAAAGCCTGTCTGGTTTAAGCTGCAAGTCTAAATTCTATAGGTTTGTTTCCTGTTTGTACTAGGGAACTTTCACAGTACTATTTTATTCAGCAAAATGTCAACAAATTAGCCACCAGATCCGGAACCTTCTGAGTGGGATCTGCTCATGGTCTACATTTCTCGTGCCACAATCCTGAGTTTATAACTATTATGGATCTATAAGAATAATTTAAAATGTTTCCCAAATTGTGTGATGTTCTCTCTACCTGTACTTCGAGATGTGCTGTTCACAATGAGGAAAACTTGAATTGACTCACAATAGCCATGCAACTTACACTCTGAAGCCAGCATGGGCCCTTTAAATGCATCTTAAATTTACCCATTTCTACTAATCTACATTTTGCCACATGGCCATGGCATTACTGGTCTGCTGGCATTTTGCTTCTCCTTTGGCAGCTGCAGGCGTTTCTCTCCCTCCTCTTTCTTCTTTCTGTATATCTGATTAGATTTCCCACCTGCCTCCAAGCGGCCTTGCCATAGGCCAATGCAGCTTTATTTATCAACCAATCAGAGCAACACATTCACACCATACAGAAAGACTTCCCACAGCATATAGCTGAATAACTTAAACCTTCAACTCTTGTTTGCAGTAATGGTGTAAATGCCTTTAGGTCTGGGGGTGAAAATGTTGGGGGTGATGGAGGTTTTTGTCAGTAAGTTTCTTCAATGTGGATAGAATAGGCTTATTGTTTAAACTTATCCAGTCCTTGGTGAGGCTATGATGTCCTCCAGATAGATAAAACACAGAAAGAAGTCATTGAATTTATTCTGTGGAGATCTAAGAGCAGTGCAACCTGGGAATGCATGACATCCTCCAAAGATCAGGGCAAATGGACACTCACATTATACTTATAAACCCTACATTCCTAGAAACAGCACATTTGAGATCATGAAAACACATACACCCTCTCTCTTTTATTTTAATTTGCTTGTAGAGGGTATAGTAAGGAATGGGTGGCTATCCATTTTACGTTGGTTCTTCACAGTGCAGTGAAGAGCTCCCACACTACAGTTTGAGTTTCCAGCAAACATAAAATGGCCAAGCTCCTGCACTGTCTGACGCTGGTGAGTGGAAGCACTGACCTCCAAGTCTGGCTCTTCTGAGGAGCTGCCATTAGTGCTCATGAGAGGAAGTCAAGCAGCCCCTGCTGGTGTTTGGCTTGTTGCAGAAGTTTCAGTGCAGGGGAGGGAGCCAGATGAGGATATTTTAGAGTCATAAAGTAAATGTTAGAAGTGAAACTTTCATCGTCTCTGATTACATGTTCGAAAGGGTTAAAATTCTCTATGTAGATCACTGAAGTTTTATTATATAATATGACCTTAGGAACTGTCATCTCCTTTGAATTTATACAAAGAATTCAAAGCAAAGGTTTTCTAGGTTACACTTCCTTTTTCAACCCTTTGTCCTGTCAGCTCAGTCCTTGATATCTTCATCTGCCGACATGCCCAGATGTGCAGTGAATGTTGATTTGAGCTGGCCCCTCAACCCCTCCCTGCTGGTGTCATTAAAACCAGGGAGGCAGCGGCTCCCCTGGCATCTCTGGCACGGCTTGGCTTTACACTGCGGACTAAATTATTGATGAAGAGCACTTCTGTCGCAGTGTGTTTTACCCACCTTTAAATGAAACAGTGCGGATTGAGCTGTCACTGCCGCCTCACTCCCTGCAACTTCTACATGACATTTATGATGCGGTTCAGATTGCACCGAAGCAATTAATTTCCAGTAGAGTCTGCACTCAGAATGAAGATCCCTGACAATTACCGAGGGCTGGCTTCTCAATGAGCACACGCCACACTCATCAATACAGTACACAAAAGGAAAAACATCAGAATACGGGTGAAAGGGGTCTCTGGAATTTTGTGATCCTTTCCTTCTCTTACGATTGAGTTCTGGATTCCAAGACTTAGTATTTGCATTGTGTTTTTTTTCTGAGAAGATGGGTGCACCTAGCTTCTCAGCACACATTTTACAGATGCCTGCCAAAATTTTTATAAAATTTTATTGACCATAATATATATTTATTCTAGCTGAAATTTTTGTGTTTGTTTTTGCCAGAAAGATTCATTGATATTTATAGATGTTTTTCTTTTAAATAATTCTACAACTCTGATTTTTTTTTAACTCATCTAGTAGGTGAAATAATAGTATTTGTATGTAGTTTTGTCTACATACATGCAATTCATGTTTGGGCATGTATTTTCCCATGCATATTTTTCGAAGGATGCAATAAATATTTCCAAATGTATAAAATTTAATGTTTGACCAATCTTGATAAAATTTATTCTTATTTATTTAAAAAATCTGCAATCTCATAAATTTTGTAGATTGAAGAGTAACTTTTATTGTATTATAGCTTAAAATACATGTAGTTCAGTGTTTTTAATTCTTCTGAATTAAAACAGCAGTATGAAATATTCTCATAAGTAAACAATCCCCTGGCCTCCTATTTGCAATATTAGTTTCTATAGTAGCTTTTTCTTTAATGGATTGACTTTGGTTATGTCAAAAATACTTCATACTCAGCAAGAGTGGATTCCAAATTAATGAGTTTTTAATTTTTTTTAATTTTAATCTTGTTTACATACCATGGTTCAAACCCAGTGGTTGAAATGTAGCATGCAAGTTTTCTTTATTGCAAAGATCTCATGTAGCTAGACATTGAGGAGTGGAGACTTCTAGTGGAAAACTTTGAGCAGGATTCAGGAATAATGTAAGAAGTGATTGTATTTGAGAGACTGCAATGTACCAAACTTTAAACAGGATTCAAGAAATGGATAATGTAAGAGGTGATTATATTTGGACAGGGTCTATAATGTACCTATCAAATAACTGAGACATCTGAATGGTCCCAACTAACACCGCCACACTCTCATGAAAATCCAACATTAAAACAGAAAGCACTTTATATGCCATCCTGTGTAACATGACTCTTAAAAGGTCTTATTAATAATAATAAAAAAATGGAGCCAGATATTGGTGTGAAAGCTTAAAGATCAGAGAAACAGAATAAGCTAGCCATATTCTTACCTCTACAAAATCCTCAGCCTCAAGAACATGAGTTCCTGTTTCCTTACACCTTATATACTTTTCTGTGTCCTGCCATATTACTTCCTGGGAATAAAGGCACGAGGTCTCAAATGCTGGAATTAAAGGCATGTGCCACCACTCCTGGCTCTGTTCCCAGTGTGGCCTTGAACTTACAGAGATTCAGACAGATCTCTGCCTCCTGAGTGATAGGAGTAAGGGTGTGTGCCGCCACTGTCTGATCTCTATGTCTAATTTGGTGGTTGGCTCTGTCCTCTGATCCCCAGATACGTTTATTAGGATAAATAATATATCACCACAATCGTATATTCTTTTGTGACAGTCATCCTTAGTGCATATGTATTGTCAGCAATTGGTGGCCAATGATGGGCAAACACTTGCTGTTTTTGCTTTTCTTAAACCTAGAGTTTTCCAACCCTTTAAAAGCAATTGAGAAAGAAGCTGGAATTTCTCTCTTTAGTATTCAGATCTGTTTCTGTTTTGTCATTAAAGACATTTATTGTACAAAATGAGTCTTCCTGTATTTCAAGAGATGGTGTTTCAACAAGACAGACTTGAAAGAGACTTATCTACTACTGTACTTGCTCTCGTCTCACAATATACACAATTTAGAGAGAGATGAATTTAGTATATTTTTGTCTCATCAGATTTTTCAACAACAAGAATCTTCTCCTTTCCCACATATTCTCCAAACTAAAAATAAGTCCCATTGATTTTTGATGAAAAATCTTTGCAGTATACTTGGGCACCTACCTGTGCCCAACTATAGGCAGAGAAATTGATTATGTTTTGCTACTTGGTGTTGTCTTTCATTCAACCGTTTAAAGAGACATAGCACTAGACTTCAAGACCTTGAGAAATTCTATTTTGTATACAGAAAACAATTACGGTGGTTTGCTGATCTCTTCCTCCACTTCCTGCCATGGTTTCCTTGACTACTCAGAGTGAGTTTTTTACACCCTCCTTATTCTCAATTTGACAGGTGAGAACAGCAAGCCTCAGTAATTCATGGCTTGTCCAAGGCTACAGAGTTACTTGGTGGTAGGGGTGAGGCTCAATTCTTGCATCTAAATCCAAGTTTTACTAGGTCAATAGACTAGAACCTTTTATGTTTCTTTTATGATTTAGTGAAACAGCCTGTTATAGCTGGTATCTAAAATTTTTCACTTTTTTGAATTTATTGATTTTAAGTGAATATATAAAGCATTCCTGTATTAATTTTCAAAAATACTGATTTTACTTATGTAAGAAAGAAATGCCTATGGAGTTCACTCTCTGGTTATGTATTTGTCTTTGTAGTTTGAACCCCGGGAGAGCTCCTTGCTTTTCTTTTATACAGCCCATCATACAGTTGATTTGTGGTGTATTAGTGAACAGATTAAAACAAGAGCAATTGACTCTTAAAACTGCACAGTTCACACTTGAAATGGTATAGCTTATTTATGTGAAAAATTCAATTATAAAATATTGTAAGTTTAGACAGTGGTATACATAATTTATACTAAATCCCACTTTTAATGGATAATAACTATTCTCTGTGAGAAATACTTAGGTCTCTCATAAGGCATAAGATTAAGTCTTTCCTGTGTTCCTCTCATTTAATAATTCCTTCCACCCATGTGGGTATGTCCTTAGCTTCTTTTGGTCAGAAATGAATTTGACAAAGACTCAGGAAAACATGTTCACATTGCTTTGTTTCTTACTTTATTATGACTATGGGCTTATGGAAGGAATATTTTCTTCTAGGATTGAAGTTGTTAACAGAATTAATAAATGCATGCTATTTCTTGCAGTTTTGAAACCTGATTGTGCAGAATGAAAACTGGGATTTCAAAGGTGGGGAGAGATTTCAGATTGTCAAGGAATAAATTATAGTTTGAGATTCTGGGCAACTCTGGATTCTTCTAGAACTCAAAGAGGCTTAGTACTGCTAGTAAACTCACAAGTAACTTATTTCCTCAAGGTAATTTCGGAAACCTTAGTGGTGCCATCAAATAAATCCAGGTGTGTTGTGTTGGCATGAAACTAAAGCAGCTTTCATTAACAGAGTAAGTAATTATTCTTAAAGGAGTTAAAGACAGAGGAAATAATCTTCTTCTGGTTTTTATACTAATTGATTTATACATCTTTAGAAATATCTAGCTGAACTTAATTTAGGTGTCCCAGCTTTGTTGGTAGCATCCAGGGCATCATAGTCAGGAGCCAGCAGAACACACCCTTTCTTCTCTCCTCAGGCCAATGTCCCCAGGGTGTTGACATCGGCCACATTGGCCACAGAGTTTCTTTACAGCCTGTTTGATCTGGTGCACGCTGGTCTCAATGTCCACAAGGAATGCAAATATGTTGTCTTCTGTCTTCTTCATGGCTGACTCAGTGGTCAGGGGAACTTGATGATCCATCGTGACCAAGCTTGTTTCTCCTGGGCATGCTCTTTCCAGGATATATGAGCTGCCTCTGGGACTTGGGCCCCGTGAAGGCTGGTGACAGGTGGGTCTTCTCTGTGTGGCTTTTGTAGCTTCAGCACTGCCTCCTTGGCTCCTAAGGCCATTGCTTTGGCTTCAGCTGTGGAGTCGGGGCTGGGGTAGGGGAAGCTCCCTTCTTTGCTTTTTTGGTGCCATCTTGGCAAAAAGGATTTAAATATCTTTTGATAAATGAAGTTTCAAAATGAGCAATGCTCAAAACTTTGTTCCCTATCTCATTGTATAAACTTCAAAATTAAATATACTAGCTAATAAAATTACATATGGTAGAAGCATATGACATATGAAGAATCAGTCTCTGTATCTGATAATAATAGTTATTCACCACCCTCCTTTTTTGTTTGTCTGATATTTGAAGCTTCCTCAGGGTTCGTGACTTTTGTTGAAGTCCTGACAGGTTAATAACCCCTCTCATTAAATACACAGTAAAGCCCAGTGTTTCTCCATTCCCAGCTGGTAAGCGCAGGCAAATGCATGAAGTTCTATCACTGATATTCCTTTTTACATTTTGAATCTGAGAAAAGATGCAAAGATGCTAGGCCCATCAGGGAGCTGATCAGGAGTTGGAGGAAAAGCCAGATTGCCTCCATGGTGTGATTTGGTTGGGGCCGATGCTGCTGGCCCATCAGGGAGCTGATCAGGAGTTGGAGGAAAAGCCAGACTGCCTCCATGGTGTGATTTGGTTGGGGCTGATGCTGCTGACTTGCCCGTGGCCCCTATGTACGTTCCCAGTGGCCTTTCCAGTGGTCCTGTCAGTGGCTCCAGGCAGCATCCTAATAAACTCACTTTTTATTCTTCGTTAATGAAAGCTGCTCTGGCACTGAAAACCAAGGGCTTTGCTTAGCTTAAAGCACACCAAACAATCAAGACAAATAGTGCCAGAAATACAAGAAACTTGAGAATTGACAGTCACCTTTTGTGTAGAAGGTGGCTGTCAGTGAAATTATTCATTGAAATTAAATGTATTTCATTATAATTTGGAGATACCGTAGAAGTGATGGCTGCATTACTTTTTCATTTCTGATTATAATTTTTGTATATATGCATGGAACCTATAACTGAAAGTCATATTTTACTGAATCATTTGGCATATCGAATGTGTTGATTTATCACATTCAAGCAAACCTCAAAGATACATTCCAAGATATCAGTGAAAAAAAGAACCAAGGACCTACTCCACTTGATTCTATTGGTAATATGGCTAAAATGACTAGTATAATTGTCTGTTTCCCCACAAGAAAAAAATTAAATTCTAATTTTTAGATTTCTCTTAATAATAAGTTTTTCTAATTATAATAGAGGCAAATATTTCCTTTATCATCTCGCTGATTTTTCATTTTTACTGGCTTTCAATACGATGAGGGTTGGGAGGAGAAAGACAGAGATGGAGAGAAATAATTTCACATTAATAAAACTCAGTGATAAGATATTACACGTACATTTGGGGAGTGTTTTCCAAGTTTACAAAAGTCATGACTGCTCTTGGGAGACTGAGGTGGGGATTTCTGTCTTGAAGCATTTCAAGGCCATTTATTGCCACAATTCATATGCCATTGGATTGAAGTGAATGGCTCTAGAGTTTGTATAGTAGATTTGCTAATTTATTAGAAGGAAACAGTGAAAAAAATTAGAAAAATGTATGGCTTCATCTGAAATTACTTTTCATCCTTCAAAGAACAGATGACAGAAGAGAGTGTACATTTGGCTTTTTCTTTTCCAGGCTGATAAATAATATATATCTCTTACACTGATCATCTGTTTTTCTTATTATTAAGTTTCTTTATGATATTCTCGTGTCTTCCTTAATGAGAAATAAGCTAGAAATGTTTTGGCACACATCGGGAAGTTAATTGATCCTGAAGCATTAGCAGCTAGAAGCCTGTGGAATATTTCATAATGGAATGAATGTTGCAGAAATGTCCTCTTCAGTCCACATCTTTACGTATGTTAAGCATACTTAGTCACTGGTGCCAACACCCTTGTTCCTAGTTCCAGTGTCCCAGTGGCCACCATGCCTGTAGTATGTACTACGAGTCCAATGTTTCCTTCTTTTTTTTTTATGGTCTTTTGATAGAAATCACATTCTAGATATTTCTGTAAATTTTAACATTTGGAAAACTTTTGTAGCTTGTGTCTTCCCCCAAGCTATTATATACATTCCTTGTATTCAGGGAGAACATTTTCTCAAGTGAGCATTGATTTTCCAAATCACTCCACACTGGCCTTACAAGGGTTGTTTCTAGAAACTGTCCAAACTTTAAGAATGCTTAGTGGAGTAGAGAAACCCTTGAAGTATTTAGGACAATTTCTAGCTTTTCCTTCCCATCCTCCGATCCTCCGATCATCGGTTGGACTTTAGCCTCCAGCACCTCAGATCTCCAGGCTGCTTTCCGTTAGGACCTGCTGTCTAATAAGTTCTCAGGACTTGCCTTTTGTACTGTAAGATGCTCCGAAACCACCCGTGTGTATCTGATCTACTGATTTCCAAAGCTTATTTCTGTTTGGTTGAGCTTCATAAAGCATGATCTGAAAGTCCCAACTCATTGGTTAAAACACCATGTGTTCCAGTCCCAGATACTTCAAGTTTACCTTCCTCCATTCATACCTCTACCTTCAGCTTCATCGGCCTGTTTGTTTTTTCTGACATATCTCATAATTTCTCACCTCCATGACTTCCCATGCTGTCCTACAGTAGAGTGTCATTTCTCTTTGGTCCTCTGGTGTTGACAAGCTCTTGTGTCATTGTAAGCTGCCTGATGAAAATTTCCTAATGACCACACCATGGGTCACTACCACCTCATTCCTGAGTCCCCAGTGATTCTTCAGTAAATGGTCTATGCCCATTTCTCTTACAGAAATTCTGGCATTTGTAACAATTTTGGGGTGACTAAAGACCTTTGGTTAAGTGAAACAATCTAGACACAGAAAGATAAATGCTGTGTTTTTACCCACTTAAGGAAACCCGTTGGTAAACCTTGTGTAAGTAGAAAATAGTGTCATAAGAAACAGAAGGGACTGTTTCTTGTCTCCTTCCTTTGCCATAAATTCCTCTGGCTGGGAACTCACTGTTCTTGTCTTTTTTCTGCTACATATTAAAACTTTACACATTCCTTATTATGGTGGTTCAGATAGTTGTTAAATAGAATTCTTTATAATCTATGGAAAAATAATGTCCTTGAAAACAACAACAACAGCCTGATCTACTAGAAAGAGAAAAATCTGGCCATTTTGCTTGTTCTTGAGAAGGACATCCATGACATCCATCTCATGGAAGTGCATGGAAAGTGGCAGGCTTGTTAGGTAGATACTCTTCTGAATTCAGTTTAGCTTGCAAATGCCTATGTGTACCTTAGCTCACATTTTTGTGATGCGCTAACTAGAATACATCATAACAGATGTTGATAACAGAAATGTTATAATTTTGACACCAAAATTCTACTGTGGTAACATAAAAACATTTTTAACTCATTAATTGCTCTTTTTTCTTATATCTTGAAGAAATAAATTTTCGTGTCATTCCATGGTTAATGCCATCATCACTCCTTTCTGCCTCTTCTAGGATTTGACACTGTGTCCTTTTCTCACACATCCTTAAAGTCTCCCCCTTAGGTCTTCTTTCAGTCAGCAGCCTTGCACATCTTTGCTTAGTTCTCATGGTCCCTCTGCTCAGACTTGCTTGTGGGTGGGCTCTGTGCCATCTCTCCACTGATGCCACTTTTGGAAAGACCCCTTGCTCCCTCTATCTGTGCATCTCTTCTCAGGTCTGACTCAGAAACCTTGTTGATTTTGAAGAAATCCACACATCATTCTTAAAGCTCTTTTCTCTTCGAGTTACTTTCTTGAGATCCTCTTCCTGATGTTTTAAAAGCACTTAGCAGTAACTATTTCCATTGTGCTAGACAGAATATGAAGGTATATCTTATTCTTATGTTCGAAGGTAGGCTCAATGTAGACATGATGTATGTAGTGGAAAGTTCAAAATAATTTTTGAACTAATCTTTTGATCTAATATTTTGACTAGTACATTACTTCTTATATCATATTAATTTATTCAATATTCTATATCAAATTTATGTATCTTCAGCTAGAAATGGCAGCACACACCTTTAATGCCATACTTGGGAGGCAGAGGCAGATAGATCTCTGAGTTCTAGGCCAGCCTGGTCTGGTTTACAAACTGAGTTCCAGGACAACTAGGACTACATAGAGAAACCCTGCCTTGAAAAAACAAAAACAAACAAAAAACCAACAAAACCAAAAACTGAAAAACCAAAACAACAAAAATTCAACTATCTTCAAAAAACAAGAAAATGCTTTTTAAAGTGTCTTTCTGAACATGATATTCTCTTACAAATAGGTGTGACAGTTAGTATCTAGAGGCTTCAAAAACTCATACTCTTTAGCAAATAAGAACACTCCTTATTTAGGAGGCACATCTGGCCACAGCATTGCTGACCACAGTCTGTACCCAGGAAATACTTCCCCTCTCCTTCCGCTGCACCATTTTCTCCAAGAAGATGCCCTGACTTGGCTTGTGAGAAAACAAAATGCTTGTTGCTCTTGACAATTAAGTTACAGGATAACCTGCTTTAAACAGGAAACTCATGTTGAGCTTCAGAACTGTAATCCCAAGTACATAGGATTAATTTAAGCCCTGCTGAAGTTACAGAGTAAATTCAAGATTAGCTTGGGAAATTTAGTGAGATCCTGTGGTCAGAATATTTTAGAAGTTGAAAAAGGGATAGAGGATGAAGCTCAGGAGTGGCGTGCTTGCCAAGCATCACAAAGTTGATCCCCAACACCACAAACAGCAGAATCCTAGGGCAATTGCTTCAACTGTGTCCCACCCATTTTAACTCTATTATAAGCACACTAATTCTAACACTAGCTACTTCTTTTTTTATTATCACATCATTAACTTGCATTAATTGTATAAATCATGCATTCTCTATATTATTTTGATACATGCATGCTTTGCATATTGTTTATGTACTCATCTGTTTTCCTCTCCCATATCTCGCTTTCATCTTCCCCCTTCAGCAACCTTCCTGTTTCCAAGTCCCTTTCTAATTTGTTTCCCCATCAGAAACAGTCCCTTCTGTTTCTAATGACACTATTTTCTACTTACACAAGGTTTACCAATGGGTTTCCTTTAGTGGGTAAAAATGTGTTTTGTTTTTTTTTTTATCTTTCTGTGTCTAGATTGTTTCACTTAACCAAAGGTCTTTAGTCACCCCAAAATTGTTACAAATGCCAGAATTTCTTTTATTTTGATGCATAAATATAGCATATTTTCTTTATTCATCCATAAGCTGAGCGGCATTCTGGTTGGTTCCATATCTTTGCCTGTTGGGTATGGTGCTGCTGTAAAACATGGAGGCATGAGCAACTGTATATTCAGCTGTTCAACAGAATGATTTCCCCACTTTGTGTTAACATCAGGGAGGGGAGTCACTGGTCACATGGGGGTTCTGGTTTGGGTTTTTAGACTCTCCATAGAATTTCTTTAATGCTCTACTAATATACCTTTCTGTAAAGCTGATTACTTGTTACCTGCTTCCTAGCTGTGGAAATGTTTCCTTCTTCATCTCTACTTCTATGATAAGTAGTTGATGACTTTCATGTTGTGTACTCCGTTCTTCCTCATTCATGTTCCAAGGAAGATAATACTTTTAATGGTAACAAATGTCTCATGCCTTTTCACAGTTCTTATAAAACTTAGGAATTGATCATAGTTAGAGATTAATTTTTGATTGCTGAGTGAATAAAAAAAGCTGTGCTTGATTAATTAAACCTTTAAAAGAACACAGAGTAGCAGGGCCCTTTTGGATGAAGGAAGTTATACAGAGGCTGGAATACACAAGGAAGTCATGGAACCAATTAACAACTGGTTGATAGACAAGAGTTTATGTGGATGTACAGGTGAACCAAGGGATCAGGCCGAGTTCCTTGGGTGTTTCAGTTTAGGCTATGTAGGCTGGTCTTTCTACTGGATCCAGGAGACAGATACAAAAAGGAAAATGTAGCTAACCTTTATTTTATAGAGCAACAACCTTCTTGGTTGAATATTTGACTGACTGTGGAAAGCAAAGGCAAGGGGATGACATTCAGAGTCTTACCTGAAATTATGAACTTTGTAAGAAATCGGAAGTGCTGATGGCTTGAGCAAGAAGGTAGCAGTCCTCTTCGACTGTCCAGGTGGGCTGTGCACGTCACTGGCGCAGGACTTCACATAAGTAAAGGTCATTAAGAAGCAAATAACTGAATCAAGAAGTTGTAAGTTGAATAGTTCCTTACATTAAACTACCTATTTAAAAAATATTCCCTTCATTAAATATTAGACTCTCTTGAAATATGTTATTAAAATATAGACTATAAATTGTGGAATTCTTATAATTACAATGAATATCTTTGTAGTGTTTTTATACTAGTACTTTTATTCTTTTAAAAATTATTCATTAGTGTGTGTGTGTGTGTGTGTGTGTGTGTGTGTGTGTAAGAGAGAGAGAGAGAGAGAGAGAGAGAGAGAGAGAGAGAGAGAGAGAGCGAGCGAGCGAGCCAGGGCACATATATAGAGGTAGAGGACAACTCAGAAGAGTCCATTCTCTCTCTATGTATGTATGACCCAGGGATCTGAAAATCAGGCCATTCAGGTTGTTCATCAACCACACTCACCCACTGAGCCACTGCCCAGATCCTCTACCCGTACTTTTAGAAAGCAGATAAGTTGGTAGGTTACCATTTTAATGCTGCCTAATGGGACTTAGGATGTTAGGAACACAGTGAAATGATTGTGTGTATGTGGGACTAGTTAACACATGACACAATAATTATGTGCAATGATAAGCTTTTTGAAAATTTGCAATCTCATCAGGACCTTTTGAAAGCTCCTAGGTCATCAGGGTTCTCTCTAACTCAGGGAGACTCAAAAAAAAAACCACTATCTTGTTGTGACAAGTCAGAGCACAGGAGGGCAGCTATTCATAGTCACAGTCTATGGCTTCAAGGCGTTTGCCCTAGTGGGAATGAACTGTAGACAGCTGCCTGACCTGCTTCCTGGTCTAAATGACTGGGAGATAAAATTGAATTAAAAGCTATTTCAGTGTTAGTATTTCACTGATGTTTAAAAGTGAGGAATATAGAAAACTAGAAATCCATAGACATATAATGAAAGAATGGGGAGTAGAAGACAAGAGAGAAGAAAGGAAAACACAAAGTGGTGAGGACAGCGCTGGAGGGGAGGGGATGAAGGATCAGAGTGACAGGGGTCAATGTGAGCCAGGGCAAGAACATAGAGAGGCTGCCGAGAAGAAATGAACTAGATACGAGGAGGAGTAAATTGATCTGTGATAAAGGAGGGATGAAAGCAGGGGAAAGAAAATACTTCCTGTTTGAATAGCACGTTTCATTTTCAGAATGCTTTCTAAATATTAACTAATTAACCCTCATTGCAGTCCTGGGCATAAGCATTATTATCATAGTTATTATTATTAATAAGTAATGTAAAAGGGGTCAGGGGGGGTTAGACACACAAAGCTTTAAATCTTGCACAAGTATTTTATGTCTCTGACATGAAAGCGGTGGCTGGAAGGGAAGTTTTGTTTCAGATTCTTGAATCCATTATTGCTGGATGAGTCCTGCACCATCTCACATCTCTCACCTTCGTGGCTGTAGAGTGCAGAATCCGATGATGCCATCTGCATCCACCAATAATCCCTCACCTGCGGCTCAGCCTTGACAGTGGGACCAAAGAGCCTGGAATGCAGTTTTGACACTTGATTGATAGAACAACACGTAACTTCTCGTGAACGCTCCTTGTTGGTGAGTGACAGTAGACCCAGGCACACTGCTCATGGTACCTAACATGGTTTTGCAGACATTGTCTTTATTTCGATGCACCGAGGACGGAGGGAGCTTTCCCTTTGTTCAAGAAGCTTACGGTTGTGTTTTTAATCCCACTTTTGTTCTTTTCTGAGAGGATGTTAGGAAATAGACTGACTAAACCTTTGAATCTATAGAATGGAATTCACTTTTTATTCCAGCCAGAATAAGCAAATGATTACAGGCCTTTAATAACATAAAATTTGCTTCCATCTTGACATTCACAAGCTAATTATTGTCCAGGCAGGAGGCTGGGATTTCCTTGTCAACAGTAGCAGGAGAGGCTGCGTGGTCATGTGCTATTCCTTTCTAGAGCGGTTTTATATTCTCCAGGACGGTCCTTGTTTCAAAGTGAATTTTAGCAGGGATTCAGTTCGTGTTGGAGTTAAGGGAGACTCTTTGGTCCCTTGCATATACTTTGTATTTTGCTTTCCTTTATCTAAATATGGTTTATAAATATTGATTTTTTTTATTGAAGCATAAGTAAATAGTACCCAATTCCTTAAATGAAATTTTTCCAATCCTTAAATATAGTTTTCCAAAAATTTGCAATGAAAAAGAATTTTACATCTTTTTAACATCTTCACATTTATTATAGTTTTGATTTATTTCTTTATTTTGCATGTGTGGGGTGCATCTGTCACTCTGTGTGTGTGTAAGTCAAAACTCCTGTTTGCAGGAGGTGTTTTGTTTGTTTGTTTACATGATGTGGACTCCGGGGATTAAACTCAGATCTTCCAGCACGGTGACAAGCAAGCTCTCTACCCACCGAGCCGCCCAGACCTAAGAGTTATGACCTTAAGTTCACATATATAAAAAATTGTTTTACTCATGGTGCTTAATAGGCCATGGCTTCTCTTTTACATGAAACAATTACCTTGTGTCCTGTCCTCAATTTGAGAACCTGAACTATTAACACATTGGCTGTCTAATTTATATTAAAAAAATCTTTGTCATTTCCATATATCTTTAAGATTTTATAATTTATTTGAGACAAAGAGTTATTAGTTGCAAAATTAAGAAAATCTACCTGTCTCATGAATATTGTATCATTTTTTTAAAAAAATAATAGAACAGATAAAGTAAGGCTAAGAAGATAACACTATAAATAAATATTATATACTTCCTTAAATGAATGGAACCACCATAGAACTAGTCATTGTTTGATACAATGTATGGGATCTGGTAACTTTCACCAAAGAATCCTGTTCATTTTAAATGTTGCTTATGTGTCTTGATGTAAGTTTGTTAACTAGTTTTCAAGATGATCAACTATGTGATCCCATATAGCTTCTCTAGGGTAGCTGTTGTCCTTAACAAGGTTCACAAAATTCTGCTGAGAGGAGGAGGAATGCATGGAGAACCAGATTGCATGCAGGACACCAGGGAAGCAAGGCCGTCTAAACAGCACAGCCAGGGCCTGTGAGCTCACAGAGACTGGGGCAGCATGCTCAGGGCCTGCATGGATCTGCACCAGACGGGACCCTAGAGCTGTGAGGAGAAGTGGACACATGGCCCATCCCTGACTCGGAAGCTCTCTCTAATCTCTTGCAAATGAAAAGTTAGTTTTTTCCGAGGGAGTTTCCCTGAGGAAACAAGCCACTCTTAAGGGTAGGCCCCATGCATAGCAATAGATGGCCAACAGAAAATGAACTCAATGGCATCTTTGGAAAGTCTTTGTCTCATAATATTGTGTCATAGCTTTACTTTTTTTTAATCTTATAGGTCCTTTGCATACATATGATGTATATATTATATTATCATAGCTTCTAGTTTTGTCTTTTTAATAGTATTTCTCTCTGCGTGAATGTGTGAATCTCTATGTCTATATGTATTTATGTGCTTTTTCTTTGGCTCTTCTTCTGTTTGTTTTGTTCTATTCCAATTTGGTTTTTTTTGTTTTATCTTATTTTACTTTATTTTATTATGTTCCTTAGATGCCTGTTTGTTTTCTAATAAGAGACAGAAAGAGTATGGATCCTGAAGGAGGGAAAAGAGAGACACTGGGCGGAGTCTGGGGAGAGGAAGTTATAATCAGAATATATTTTAAGAAAAATCTATTTTCAATAAAAGGAAAATAATTTTAAAATGTTAACAAACTTTTAAGTTTTAAATTCATAAGAATTCTCCTTTCAGAATTTTATTAGAGAAGATAATGGCCTTTTATGTCCTTCTTATGTTTAGGAGAATATAATATGTTCTTGGGCTCATCTACATGTGTGTATTAAAAGTGAAGAAATAATTGTAGTCAGAAGACTCTGGTTTGTCAACAGCTTGTTATAATTTCTTCGTGTTACCAACAACATAAAGTCATTGTGATTTCAAAAATTATTTTGGGCAACAGAAGTCTCTAGAGCAAATTTGTTATAAAGAAATAGAAATTGGCTTTGGAGATTTTTTGTTATATCTGTCAATTTTAAAGCAATGCAGTTTATACAAAGCCAATGCCTGTGCCTCTGTGCCCACAAAAAAATATATAATCAGCCGGGCAGTGGTGGTGCACGCCTTTAATCCCAGCACTCGGGAGGCAGAAGCAAGAGGATCTCTGTGAGTTCGAGGCCAGCCTGGGCTACAGAGTGAGTTCCAGGAAAGGCACCAAAACTACATAGAGAAACCCTGTCTCGAATATATCTCGATATATATTACTGTAAAGCAGAAGCTAAAATGTATGAACTAATAAGAACACCAGTTGGAATGCAAACTATATGTTCTATTACAGAACTTGAGAGAAGAGAGGAATTACACTAGCCTGGAATGCGACCAAAGATAATACAGGAAGTGGCATCCAAGTTATAGTGGCAGGACACTGTAATTAATTGTGGAAATGATGCTTTGAAGCATCACACACACAGCCCCGACTATGTGTGTGTACATGACTATGAGCAGTACATGTTCTTGGCCCCATTCCTTCTGGAAGGGAGGGTCTTTTTCTGTAGAACTCTTTCTGCCGATGTGCTATCCTGTGAAGTGTTAAACTGTGAAAGTTTTTCAGACAAGTACTATAGAGCTATGGAACTGTTTCTTGTGACGTCCTCTGAGGTCACACAAAATACATTGGTATTTTCTCTCAAACTTGTATTTAATAATGCATGAGTAAAACATTCAATTTAAACCCTCGAATTTGAGAATCTTTGCAAAAATTAAAAGTTTAAGGTACAGGGTTATCTATCAAGTATTAGGAAATTTATTTTTTAAATATGTGCTAAAAGATTGGATGAAAAATAATGACTAACTTCAAGAATGGCTTTTTAATATGAGTTTGATGTACAGGTATGTCATTAATGATATTTACCAAATAATACGGGTAGAATAAAATTAGCAAAGATCAGTTGATCTCTATTTTATAAAGAGAAAATATGGCTCAGAAGTCTAGATTTGCACTTGTTTGCATGTCAAGACCCATTATGGAGGGCAAGGTGGTCCACCTTCTCTGTCACCACTCTCCAGAATTCCCGAATTGAGCATCGGAGACAGAGCAACAGTGCTTTATAGAGTGCTTTATAGACACAATTAAATAGTGATTTCGGCCGGAACGAAGAGGTCAGTTTACTGCTGTTTTTTCTTCTCAAGTTGCCAGCCCCCGAGAGAAGAAACTAACTGTGTGACATTTCCAGAAGTAGGTCTTCCAAACTAGCCTAAACTAGTATGGTCGATGGAAATGTCCTCAAAGCAAACACAGAGTGCTATTTCCCTTGGCAAAGATGTGACAACTTGAAATATACTATTTTTTCCCAGCAAGCAAGCTGGCCGCACACACATCTATCATTATTCAGCATCAAACTAAAAAGTCTTATTCTGAATGCCAATTCCTGCCGACTATGTGGCTCTTAATTATGGAATCTGCAACTGCTGGTTCCGTGATGATCAAGGAGCATGCTGTTTGAAAGACCACAATTTGGCTCTAAGTAATCAATACACTATTTGAAAGCCATCTAGATGCACAGTTTGATTTAGAAATGTTGAGAGCACCGCACGGAGCCTGCCTCACAAGTCTTGTTAAGTAGGGTTTTCCTGAGTTGGTGAGCTTCGGCCTATGTGTTCAGTTTTGGAGACCCCCATTTTCTTTCACTGAAGTTAATGGATCTTTTGGGGGGTTATACAGGAAGAAGGGCCATGGCTCATAGTTAAACACGCATCCCCTCCCCCCACTTCCTAGTTCCTTCCTCTAGCCCTTTCTTCTTTCCTAGTCCTGAAATGAGGAGAGATTAAAATGCAGAATTCAAACTTCCTGGGGGCCAGAAACATGCAAATTCTTTGGCTGAAAGTAATGTTTGTCAGTTTGAAGCTTTACAAAATTTTATAGCATTTAATCATTGTTTTGATCAAAAGAAGACCATCATGTTCGTGTCTAGGGTTGTTGAGGTATGAAGAAGTATGAGTCCCTTTGATAGCCCTGGAGTGTCTTCTTATTTTTAAATCTGAGAAATAGAAAACATTGGGAAGTGAAGTACTCCAGGTAAAATAGGTTAAAAACAAAACAAAGCAAAACAGAAGACAAACAACAACAAAGGCTGGATCAGGACTAGAACCCGAACCTTCGTGATTCTAAAGCAAATAGGAGGGCCATCACCCACTGCTGAGTCCCAGAAGGACTCCACCAACAGTCCACGGTCACCCTCACTCTGCCCCTGAAGCTGGCCAACTCTCCCAAGGGGAGTTGGCTGCAAATTTCAAATGTTTGCCAAATCCACAAAAGCGATTCGATTTTAATGGTTTAGTGGTTGACATGCGTGCAAAGGTGACTGGCTGCTTTGTTCTTATTTGGGATGCTCAGCTGATTTGAGAGGGATGTGCATCAAGATGCCTGAAGTGGGTTAGAGGACAGGATGGGAAGAGGACAAAGGCAGTGGCCAAGGAGAGAAGAAAAGTGAAAGGGAAGAAAATCGTCTTCGGTGGTGACCTCTAGAGAACCCACTGTGCTCCCAAGAAATATGAATGCAATGAAGACAGTCTGACAAAAAAAAAAAAAAAATTTGATCTGGGCTTTTTCCTTAATTAAATTAGAGCCATTTGAGTAGCTGACTGAATAATGGGGTCAGGGAGACAAGAGCAGCAACCTTAAGGAACCTTCCCTCTTTCATTTATTATGTTTATAGATTGTGTTGCGTTTTTCCAGCAGCACATGGGAAGGCATGGTCATTTATTGTTTGTTTGTACTATGTGGGTTGGCTTAGAGATTTCTGCACACTTGCTTTCTGTGCACTGGTAAGTAAGATAACTGCTTGGCCAGGCTGGTAGTAAAACACCAGCAGTGCCCGTAATGGGCAGGAGCTCTGCCATCTATCTGTCCTTCCTGCGTGACTTCACTGACACCAGGGTGGGTGGGGGAGACATAACCAGGCACCTGGGTCCAGTGCTATCTGGCTGTAGCTATATTCCTTAATGGATGTTGCACTGGCGTTATGAACTATGAGTAATATCTGCGAATCCTCCGTAGTCTCTACAACTTACAAAACTCCTGGAATACGAGGTGTGGGGGGAATGGGTCAGGTGTGAGGGAGGCTGCGAGTTGCCCCACAATTTCCCTTCATCATACCTCCATTTACTCTCTGTTACATGCTGATCATTTCCAGAGAATCGGAGTAGATTTCTAGTGGACAGTGTTTCAGGAACAGAGGGGATCTACTGGTCTGAAGGGTCCTACCTTTTAACAGCAAAACCAAAGTTGTCAACCAGCCTAGAGGCTGGAACAGCCTGTCTGTGATGGAGCCGGAGCGCCCTCTGCTGTCCAAGAGAAGAAGTGCATGTACAGAGGGCTCCTGTCAAAGCAGGTAAAGAGAAACATCTCAAGATGCTTCCTTCCAAAATCAGATGCCTGTGGGGGAGTCACAGCATCTGGCTTCACTCAACTGTGGGGCTTTGGACTGTAAAGAAATCGCATTCAGGCTAAGCATGCAATACCAGAGCCCATACAAAATACAGCTTTTTTTCTTTTGACTTGGGCAAGGAGTGTGGAATTAATCACTTTGGAATGATAGGTATGTGGGTTATTTTTCATGAACGGAAGTGCTATGATGAACTATTCTTCTATTTCCTCCCTTTTGAGTGGTCAGTCTTTCTATATCTGGGGAACCAGATTATTGGAACTCCATATTTGAAGTTTCTTGCATATTCTCTTTTGAAATGTGTGTTATATAAGCCATGGAGTTCACATGGCAGAAGATCAAAGGCCCAAATCAGGCACAGGGGTGAGGAGCATGGCAGTTCCTGTGCTAGGACGCAGGCCAGCAGCCATAGGGGGAGTTACTGTTCACTCTAGGATGCCGTTTTCCCAGCCTTGAACTTAACATTGGTTTTATCCATGGATGTTATTTTATCTGTCATTTTCCCTTTCTTCTTTTTTATTTTCTTTTTATTCATTTATTTTACATGCCGACTGCAGTTTCCTCTCCCTCTTTTCCTCCCATGGCCCCTGCCTGATTCTACTCTTCCTCTCTTCCTGTTTAGAAAGGGACAGGCCTCCCATGGTGTCAACAAAGCATGGCATATAAAGTTTAGGTAGGACTAGGCTCCTCCCCTCGTATTAAGGCTTGGTAAGACAACCCAGTATGAGGAAGAGGTTCCCAACAGTCAGCCAACGCATCAGGGACAGGTCCTGCTCCCCCTGCTAGGAGTCCCACAAGTAGACCAAGCTATGCAACCGGCACACGTATGTGGAGGGAGCTAAAGGTGTATAAAAAGTCCAGTAGTCATTATTGATTAAACAGCTAGCAAGTGAAAAGGCTGAGATTTGAATGTGATCCACTTGTGCCTGATGTTGGCAGAAACTTTACAAAGTGGAAAGAAGACAATATCCCTGACTTTAAGTAGTTTCATTAAAAAAAAAAAAACAACACTGTGGTAAAATGTAAACAATATAAAAATTATAAAATCATTATTTGAAAACTCATAATCTTAACAATATTTATAACATTGTACAGTTATCACTAAGATATTTCCAGAATCCTCTTTCCAAACTGGGACTCCACCCATTGCACAATAGGAAGCTGTCCTCTTTTTGGTCCTGTGTGTGTCTGTATACATGTGGACACATGTGTGTGAGTGTGCATGTGACACAGCACACAGTGGAGGTGGGAGGACAACCTCAGCTCGTCCTGACTATGGAGCGTGTTTGACAGGTCCGCTTCTTGCTGCTGTACAGCAGGCTGGATGGCATGAGCACTCCTGGGGATTCTCCTCTGCCACCTCCAGTCCTGCTGAAGCACCGCTGTGGCCATCCACACATGCTGCACTGCCTCGGACTTTACATAGGTTCTGGTGGGCCACGTCAGGTCCTCAGGCCTGGGTGGTGAGGACCTGCTGAACTCCAATAAAAACCATTCTTTGAGAGTTGATAGCCTTGTCCCACTTACAGTTCACACTTAGCTAAACGTGTGATCTCTCAGCTTCCTGCTCTTGCCACAGCCCCTTCCCCACCATTAAGAACATCTAGCCCCCTGGAGTTATCAGGCCAAAATAAACTCTCCCTGGTACTTCTTCCGGCAAGGCTGTCCTAAAAGTTCTACAACAAACAGCTCCACTTACTGGGTTGTTTATTTTTATTTTTTATTTATTTTATTATTATTATTATTATTATTATTATTAATTTTTTTTTGGTTTTTTGAGACAGGGTTTCTCTGTGTAGACAGGGTTTCTCTGTGTAGATAGGGTTTCTCTGTGTAGCTTTTGTGCCTTTCCTGGAACTCGCTTTGGAGACCAGGCTGGCCTCGAACTCACAGAGATCCGCCTGCCTCTGCCTCCCGAGTGCTGGGATTAAAGGCGTGCGCCACCCCTTCAGGGGACATATCTCATTCAAGCCATCGTGTCTTATTGGTACTAAGCCTTCTAAGCAGTGAACATGTTATTTCTGCAATTATTTAGGCCTCCTTTGGTTTTCATCTTATCAATGTTTAAGATAGTAAGAATCAAACATTTAAAATTATTAGATAATTGAATAATAAAAATTACCAACTATTTCTTATTAAAAAAAAAAAAATCCTTAAGCCAGGCAGGTACAGTGGCATACACCTATTGTCCCATTACTTACGAGCCTAAGACAGGAGGGTTATTTTAGCCCATGGGTTAGTTTAAGGTCAATCTGAACAACATAATGAGATTTCAGTTAAAAACCAACCAAGGCCTGGGAGATAGCTGAGCCAGTGAAGTGCTTGATATGCAAACAAGAGGGTCCATGTTCAACCTCCACACCCACAAAAGAGGCTGGACAATGGGGATCAGTGCTTCTCCAGGTCTTGCTAGACAGACAGCTTAGCCTCATTGGGGAGCCTTAGGTTCCCCATTTAAATTTAAAACACGTATAACCTCCATAATGGGTACCTGCAGCAGCTAACATTCCTACCAGAAATGCACAAGAACTCTTGTCCATGTTCTTCCCAACACTGAGCTGTATTTGCTTCGGTGACAGTTGTGACCTTCCTGTTCCTGAAGAGGTGACTTAACTTGGGCTCCATTTCCCTGTTAGTGAGGCTGAACATCTCTTAAGAGCACCTCTTTTGTCCACACAAAAAACTGTGCTGGGATTCCTATTTTAGTCTTTTATTTCTTAGTCGAGTTCATTGTTTTTCAGTTGCATAATATTCTGCCTATCAATTCATTATCAGATATGTGATTTGCAGATATATTCTTCCTCTCCATAAGTAGATTTTTTTTTCTGTTGTTGGTAGGCTTTATGCATCAAAGTTTTGTTTTGTTTTGTTTTTCTTGTTTTTTGAGACAGGGTTTCTCTGTCCCAGCTGTCCTGGAACTCACTCTGTAGACCAGATTG
Organism: Peromyscus maniculatus bairdii; assembly: GCF_049852395.1. Lineage (NCBI taxonomy): Eukaryota > Metazoa > Chordata > Mammalia > Rodentia > Cricetidae > Peromyscus > Peromyscus maniculatus. The sequence continues at coordinate 29,115,751 of NC_134861.1, forward strand.
GCCTTGAACTCACAGAGATTCACCTGCCTCTGCCTCCTGAGTGCTGGGATTAAAGGCGTGCATTTTTTTAAAGATTTATTTTCATTATTTTTAAATTATGTGTATGTGGGAGTCTTTTTTGTATGTGGTTAGTTGTCAATTTTCCTATCACTCAGAGAGACTGTCCCTTCTCTGTTGAACAGCCCTGGTGCCCTTCTCAAAAGTCACCGGGTTCAGCATGCCAGAGCCTCCCTCCGAGCCCTGCCTTCTGAGCCCTGCCCTCCGAACCCTGCCCTCCGAGTTCTGCCCTCCGAGCCCTGCCTTCTGAGCCCTGCCCTCCGAACCCTGCCCTCCGAGTTCTGCCCTCCGAGCCCTGCCCTGCTCTGTAGTTCCTCATGGCTGGCTTTGTGCCACATTGTCTTTGCAGTCAAAAAAGGCGAGAACTCTGATTTCACTCCTTTTCATGATTGTTTTGGAGTCTTTTATAATTCCACAGCAATTTTAGGTTTAACTTTATATTTCTGAAAAAATATTCATCACGAGTTCATCAGTGGTGTGTTCAAGCTGTAGATTTCTTTGGATGGTATAATCTTGATAGTAATAATTATTTTATGAATGTGAGATGTCTCGGTATCTTCTTTGATTTTGTTCCGCAAAAAAATAAATGCAAAAATAAAAAAAATGGTGCTTTCAGTGTATAAATCTTGTCTATTTTTGGTTAGGTTCACTTTATTTTTTATAAACCCTATTGGGATGGTTTGTTTTTGTTTTTTAGTATAAAGAAATGTAACTGAGTTTTACAACTATTTTTTGCTTTTTATTTCAACCCAAATTATTTAACCTCGTGTTCTGTGGCTATATTTCCAGGCTGATCCTCATGAGAAGAATAAATATTAGTGTCTACCACACAAAAGCTGTATTCTTTGGGTTTTTTTTTTTGTTTGTTTGTTTCTTTCTTTGGGTTTTTTTTTTTTGTTGTTTTTGTTTTTTTTTTTTTTTTTTTGAGTGTGGGTTTCTCTGAGTAACAGCTCTGGTTGTTCTGGAATTCTGCAGACCAGGCTGGCCTTGAACTCACAGAGATCCACCTGCCTCTGCCTCCCGAATGCTGGGATTAAAGGAATGTGCCACCACACCCAGCCAAAAGCTGTATTCTTATAAAATACCAGTTTTTAACCTGTTTTAGAGCTTTTTGAATCTGATGTATTGTCAGAAATATAATCAATGAAAATGAAAATGTTCTTATATGTATTATTTTATAGATAACTGACTGGATGAATGACTTAAAATTTTATTTTGCAGATATATACATGTTTGAAGTAATGTTGCCACAGCAATGATTCACAAAACTGTTACTATTTGGATATAGAAGACTGAACTATGGATTTACACACTGCACTCAATCGGGCTCACCCTTAAACTCTAAGTTGACAGAAAAGTAAAATAGGTAATGTGGCACGTTCTGTTAGGTTATTTGTTCATCTAGGCAATAGACATGTTTTTAGTTTAAAAAGTAAGTTATTTAACACTTGAACTAAAATTTGGCCAGAATCACACACACACACAAAACCTTATGAGACAAGTTTAGTTATGATTACAAATATAAAACCATGAAGCATTTAATTAGAAAATTCTGACTATCTGAATGAGAAATGTGCCAAATAAAGTCTAAATACCCTGGAGCTCGAGTTATATATGGTTATAACCCTCCTGATGTGGGTGCTGGGAATGGAACCCAGGTTCTTTGCAAGAGTAGCAAGTGTTCTTAAACATCTGAGCCATCTACCATCTCTCTATCCTCCCAATTAAATTCAATCTCTAGCCACATTTAGGAATGTGATCTGACCATGACTCACCACATCTTATGATCATGAGAAACAGATGTATAGATGTAGAAAGGCATTTATAAACATAGCATTTATTAATGAATTGAAATTTAATTTTTATACAGGGGGCCTTTCTTTTATGCTTAGCAACAGTTAATGTCCGCTCAGTAGTTAAATCAGAAGAATGCCATTAGCCAACCACATCTAGACAAATGCTGGCTACCGTTAAAGGTAACACTATTATTAATCACTATGTCTAAATAACCATGGCATATGCAAGCACTAATTTGACTTTGGAAACCAAATGATAATCAATTAAAAAACTAAAGGAAAATAGTTAAGGAACACTGCCAACCACCAAGTTGCTATACAGATCACAAACATATGTACATAGACCCTGAACAAGAGTCAGAAACAGATAAACAGTTTAACCACAGTAATAGATTATATTTTCCATCTGCTTCTTTCATAAACATAAGTTGCTTCCTGGACTCACTCTATTTTATTGCGTGACTGTATGTTTGAGACAGAGTGGCAGTACTTCAGCTATCATAACTTTATCTTACATTTTATTTGGCAGAGAAGACTCGAACTCCCCCACCTGTGACTGGACTATACAAAGGTACCTTGCTCTTTGCCTGTGGCCAGGTCAGAGGAGCAGCAGGTGGCAATTGAAGTTCGAGGTGTCGGCCCACCAGGAGGAAAATCCCTGATGGGTGAGTCTTGGATAGGCAAGGCCCAGACACCACAGACTCCAGAATGTCTTTTCCCTCTCCTGTGCCTTCACATGTTTTCCACTGCCATCTTTCTGTGGCAAAAAAAAAAAAAAAAAAAAAAAAAGATATCTTTATGTGTCTGGCATGGTATGAATGAGTGTGGGGAAATCTCCACCTCCTGTAGTGTTTTTATCTCATGGAAATATCCTGTTCTACTGACCATTTTTACATGTGGATTATTGTGGATTATTATGAAGATGATTTCTTCCTAAGCTATACTGTCTAACTGATAATAATAATGTTAGTTTAAATAGAGTTTTGATGATAAAAAATAAAACAAGGAAGTGTCACACAGCTAGAACTCATGACTTTCTATTGAGGAGCAGTATAGACTGTGGCTTAGGTTAATGATTAAGAAAAACAAATGAGTCCCAGTAGCCCAGCTAGTTTAAATTCTTCTAATCTTAATGTTGGGAGGTGTGTTCACAGGTTTCAGAGTGCATCATAGCTGAAACAAAGCTTTGAAAATAACTTAAAGTTAGACTAAGTTGTTTTTGTTTTATATCTTTGAGGTGAAAAACCCAAGAAGGTAATCTAAAGTTTTAGAAAGACACATAGTTGAATGAGGAACTCTTTAAAGTCAGGGAACAAGAACAAAGCAGCCCAATTATTACTAGCTGACACACTTTTCTTACTAGGATTGATTGGTGATCAAAGATCATGATTAATTCCTTGTACCCATTTTTGCCCTCGATCTCCTGATATAAAAAACTATTGATGAGTGGGTATGCACCCTAAAGATTTAAAGTAGAGCTGACTGATTGTTTTTCATGTATAAAAGTTTAGGTTTGTGATTCCTTTAAGATTCCTTATAAGATTACCTTTCAAGAAAAATAATAAAGTGATTGGTCCTTTCTTTGTAACTGTAAAACACAGCCTGCCAGCAAAAGAACTGACTGAGAAGAATGCCCTGCATGCACATACTCTGTTAATCTGTAACAAGTTGCTTAGATGTAAATGTATGTGGGTTTTTGGTATGACTTTGTTTTAATCATGTAAGGGAGATGAAAACTTGTTTTTACCTGTATTCATTATAATCAGTCACTTGAAAAACAGATGTAACCATATCATAATTTTTATATTGCCTAAAAGATTTTTGGGGGTATATAAGCTGTAGAAGAAAAATAAAAAGACAGAATACAGAATCAGAATAAAAAAGGAAGAAAAAAGAGAAGGTCTGAAGGAAACCATAAAGAATGTGAGTATCTTTTCCCTTACCCCCTCAGATGAAACCCTTGTAGTATGCTGACTTCCGGGGATTCCCTTTGAGTCTTGTGCTACTGGAGGCTGGCCCCACAGGCAGCAAAAGCTCCTGTAGTGGAGAACATCAAAGTTGCTCTTCAGAGTTAGAGCCACATAGTTCAACCTTGAGAAAAAACCCTATTGTTCTGTCAGAGTGTTGGCCTGCCCTGTGAAGCCCTAGGCCCAACCCTCAGCTAGCTCATCACAAATCCCCCCCCCCTTTTTTAGACTTTTTGGCATAATTATACAATTACAATTATTTTCGAATTGGAAAATCTATAGGCCTGCTTCTAATTTCTTTCACGGTGGCCATAAAAAGCAATCTGACTCCAAACACAGGAACCTCAGAGACATTCCACAGCTTCTCCACTCTATTTCACCACTGTAGAAGAGCTGGAAGTTAAATGCATTTTGTTCTCTATCTCCAGCATAGAAATGGGGCAATAATCAAGAAGTTGGCTTCAGGAAAGAAGCCACAGCCTAATGCTCCGAGGGAAGTTTTCATAACTAATAAGATTAATTCACCTGGAACTTTCTGTTCCCTCTAAAAGGATACTGCAGTGATGAATGTGTGTGTGTGACCCAGGGATAGGGGGCTTGGCTTACAGGAATACTGCAGTATTTGCTTCCTCTGAGGTCCTTAAAGATTTAAAAGTACAAGCATGACCTTGGAAACATCCTTTTACACCTGTCACTTTTGATCCCATGAAGGGTATTAACAGCAAGACAGGAGTATTAGTAGCACAACAGGGAAGTAACAACAGCAGTGGTTACCAGAGTAACTACCTCAGTATCTTCATTTTACGTCATACTTTTCTTATAAAATTCATTTCTAACAATTGGCACATTTGTCCTGTTGCTCAGATCCCTTTTCTAAAATGGTCAGAGGTGAATGTTGCTTTCTGTTACAGATGGTAAAACACAAACTCCTGAAAAGTGGAAAGTCTTCAGAGGTCTCAGGAACCCTGGAAGGAGTCTCCACTGCTGACATTTGATAGGTAGTCTCATCATTTCAAAACTGAAGGTTGGTTTTATCCTTGTGTCCCATCTTCCATATAATCTGAAAAAAGCTTTCAAAAAAGAAACCAAATTGATATCTCATTGGTAACAGCAACAACAAGCTGGTGAAGGGAACAATGGAATGTCCGTGGAAGGACTGCCTTGCATCATCATTGAAATTCTGTCAGGGCGGTGGAGTAGCACACCCCCATGAATGTCCTCTGCATCATGGTGTGTGTGAGCACTGGAGTGAGACCATTAGAGGATCCACTCTAGAGAGTAAAGGTTGGACCCTGGTCACAGTTGGAATTAAAGTGTAATTTTACTGTATTGCCAGAGTTGAGGATGATTGCATCACTACCAATTAAGGTGATGTGACATTGACTTTGCTGTAGTTGCTAGGTACCTAGATTATGTAATAAATAGAATTTGTTTTACACCCTCTATTAGTTTCTTAATATAAGAGGTTCTAGTTATGGAACTGTTATTTAATTGCTTGATTTTCAGATATTCTGATTTTTAAATATAAAATACGGTGCTTTTCATGGACTGCTTTCCAAGTGTGTGATTTTGAAATTCCAACAGATTTTGTGAGCTACACTCAAAGCAAAGTCAATCAGAAACACAGGACATTTTTGTTTGCAGGGGAGCTCTACCTCAATCCCTGGCACCCTGGCATCTCTATACCCGAAGAGTCTGGAATGTTTGGAAGGAGTCTGGTGGGAAGATCCACCTCAACTCCTCTGCCCGCTCTTTCCCTAACCCCGCCCCTTCAAAGCCCAACAAACACAGCTCCTCCCCCAGAGAGGCTCATAACCACTCCCACAGGGGATACAAGCGGCATCTCTGAAAACAGATACATGGTTCTTCAAGTCTTGTTCTCCTCTCTGTGGGGCCACGGAATTACCCAGGATGCTTTACCCATTAAACCTGGGCTTTTCCTGATTTGGTCTGATTCAGTTTGTTGCAATGGCAGAGAGGCCTTCATGAGGCCTAAAACGTATCAGTTTTATCCAGAGTATTCCGTTTTAGACAGGAAACATTGTTTTTGACTGGGAATGAATGAACCTAGAAAAAAAAAATCTCTCAATAAAGCCAGTACGAGCTTTCCTGTGTTCATAGTAGAGTTATTACACAGCTGAAAGTTTACATTAAAAATCACACTGTAAAGCAGAACCCTGGAAAGGAGGTTAAAGTCTTCAGTTTTTCTCAAATCATGACATTCAGAAAGGGCTCTCCCTCCCAGCTGGATCAAGAACAGAGAGGGAGAACAAGGAATAGGAGACCATGGTAAATGAAGACCACATGAGAAAAGGAAGAAACAAAGTGCTAGAGAGGCCCACAGAAATCCACAAAGATACCCCCACAATAGACTGCTGGCAATGGTCAAGAGACAGCCGGAACTGACCTACTCTGGTGATGGGATTGCCAAACACCCTGACTGGCGTGCTAGAAACCCCATCCAAAGACTGAGGGATCTGGATGCAGAGATCCACGGCTAGGCCCTGAGTGGAGCTCCGGGAGTCTAATTATCAAGAAAGAGGAGGGTTTATATGAGCGAGAATTGTTGAAACCAAGATTGGATAAAGCACAGGGACAAATAGCCAAACGAATGGAAACACATGAACTATGAACCAATGGCTGAGGGGCCCCCAACTGGATCAGGCCCTCTGGATAGGTGAGACAGTCGATTGGCTTGATCTGTTTGGGAAGCATCCAGGCAGTGGGACCAGGTCCTGTGCTCAGTGCATGAGTTGGCTGTTTGAAACCTGGGGCTTATGTAGGGTCGCTTGGCTCAATCTGGGAGGAGGGGACCGGACCTGCCTGGACTGAGTCTACCAGGTTGATCTCAGTCCTCAGAGGAGGCTTTGCCTGGAGGAGGTGGGGATGGGGGGTAGGCTGGGGGGAAGGAGAGAGGGAAGAGGGGGGAGAACAAGGGAATCCGTGGCTGATATGTAGAACTGAATTGTATTGTAAAATAAAAAGAAAGGGATCTCCCATTTAACTTTCTCTAACCCATCATTATAAGCCCGGGAATTACAAGCCTATATGAGTACAAATAGAAGATTGGCATGCAGCCCAAGCCATGCAGAAGTATAGGTGTGTAAGTGGAGTCTCTCAAAGGTACCCTGGGTGTTTCAAGCCACTTGGGATGGAGTGGAGCTCTGCATTCTCTCTTTGCCGCTCGCTCTTTCACGGTGTTGTTCCATTTGGTTCTGTGGCTGCCTTGTTTTACAAGTCTTGTTTTTCTGTGGAGAGCACTGACTGTCTCTAACCTCAGTCCTGACTCTAACTTCCATTTGCTCCTTCCTTCTGAGCAGTACCTCTACCCTTAACAGGTTTTACAGTTATCTTTAGACAGATGTAGACAGGTCTGGCTATGTGACTAACCGACTCTCTGACTTCAAGATCCCATTTGATGTCCTAATGAATATGTACCAAGGAAGAAGACTTTTGTAGCAAAAGTGAGATCAGAGGACACTCAGGGAAGGCATGGGCAGTAAAACAGTTTCTCCAACAAACAAACAAACAATAAAACAAAGAAAAAAACAAAAAGTACCCAATAGAAGTAAAGTCAAATAAGGCTGTTGAATCACAGCAAACTGCCACACTGCAGACTGTTTGCCAAGAAGTTCCTATGGTGAGCACAAAGAACAAAAACCAGATTGCTCAGCAAAGCCCTCCTTCTGTTACTCTGTATTGTTCCATTTAATGCCTCTTAGGGGCCAAAGCCACATCTTGTGCTGTTCTTGCCTTTAGAAGAATGGTGCTTTAGAATGGAGGGAGAGGCTACTGGGAGAGACAACTGGAATCAGGGGCATTTCTGGGATGAGCTAGCAACCTCGTGTGATGGAAATTCCCAGGAATTTATGAGGGTGGCCCTAGCTAAGGCTCCTAGCAATGGGAGATTCGGAGCCTGAACTGGCCATCTCCTGTAACTAGGCAAGACTTCTGGTGTACAGATTGAGACACCAACCTAGCCACATAACCTTGGACCTATAATTTGCCCTACCTACAGATAGGCTGGGACAAAGGTAGTGCAGAAATCATGGGAGTGGCCAACCAATGAGTAGTCCATGTTGAGACCCATACTATGAATGGGAGACCACCTCTGACAACACCTGGAGGGCCAGGATCCAGAGGATGGACAGCTCCCTAGGACAGAGCTAAACAAGACTGGCAAAAAAGAAAAAAGTCACTGAAATGACTCCTAATGGTATTCTGCTATACTCATATGTCATTGTCTAGTCCAATTATCATCAGAGAGGCTTCACCTAGCAACTGATGGAAACGGATGCAAAGACCCACAGCCAAACATTAAGCTGAGCTCAGGAAATCCTGTGGAAGAGAGGAAGAAAGGTTTATGGGAGCCAGGAGGGCTGAGCACACCAAAAAACACAGAATCAACTGACCTGGGCTCTCATGGAGACTGAGCCGCCAACCAGAGGGCTTGCATGGGACTGACCTGGGCCCTCGACATGTGTTGCAGTTGTGTGGCTTGGGCTTCTGGTGGGAATCTTAACAGTGGGAACAGGGGCTGTCTCTGACTCTGTTACCTGCTTTTGGGACCCTTGTCTCCTACTGGGTTGCCTTGTCCAGCCTTAATAAGAGAGGAGGTATCTAGTCTTGCTGCAACTTGATATGTGATGGCTTACTGATTATACATGGGAGGCCTGCACTTTTCTAAAAGAAAGGGAGAGGGAAGGAGTGGATGGGGGGTGGTGTGAGAGACTGGGAGGAGAGGAGGGAGGGAAGGGAAACTGTGATTGGGCTGAGAAAAATTAATTGATTAATTAATAATAATAATTTTAGAAAAACCTTTCAGAACTAGAAGCATCTGGGAATTTCTTTCCCAATGGATCTGGGAAGTTTTTGTATGAGCTTCAGCTCACTGAACAACTTGTAAGTTTAGGATGTGTATACTGACTCAAAAGCAAGCCAGAAAAGCAAGTATTCTTCCAAATATGAAAAGGCTGTTCACACTTCAAATTAATGGAGTTTTAGTAGATTTGTATTTTGAAAGTGGGATTCTGTCCCAGAATATCCATCAATTTGTACAATACATAAAATGTATTATATTTTTATGATGAATCTATATGTATGTTTGGCAAGGTTAGGGTATAGAATTGAAGATTCTGGAGGAGAGTGAAGTCAACTGGCTCATTCACACATTGAGCTCATGTGTTTGCTTTTTTTTTTAATTCATCACATTCTTCATTGAGTACAGTTTACTGAAAGACAAACATCCATTTATCTATATATTTCATTGATATTGTTGCAAAGTTCATGTTTGCTTAGGTCTCTGTAATTAGTAAAGGACATTTAGGCACATTTTTTCACTTGATCCTGACCATCTTCTATTGAGTTAAATACTGACTCTTACGGCTAAGAATAAAAGAGGGCTGCAAATGTCATGAGTAGCCCAAGTTCATCTGCATTTAACTTAGATCACAATGGTGTGAAGTCCAAGTGTTTGATTCCAAATCTATTGCTCATCCCGGCACATTTAAGTTGCTAGTGCTTTGGAGAAGCTGGGGGGGGGGGTGGCACAAAACTTTCCGTGTGTGCCCTGAAGGAACTAACTCTGAAAGGTTAGTCTTTCACTGTCCTTACTAGCATCTAAGCATTGAAATGGAGGAGTGGCATGAGGGTCCAGAGGCACTGGAAGGAAAAAGAACTTAGCATCGGATGATCTGGACTTTAGTCTTGTTGGACTTTAGGCTTTTCCTCATTTTAGTAGTGGGTAGCTAGACTGCAACTTATCTAGTATCAGTGGTCAGCAACCACAGCTCCTCGGGCCCAAACCAGTCTATGTTTATCAACAAAGACTTAGTGAAGCATTGCTAAACCTAATTGCTTATGTATTTGCTACCATGACCCCTACATTATCACTGCAGGATGGAACCGTTGTGACAGAGGCCAAATGTCTTGCCAAGGGCTTCATCAAGACGGGGTATTTGTCTTCTGTCTTTGCTCTTTCCCATTTTAATTTATGTTGCTGATTTGCTTTTCCTTACCTTATTCTATTTTCTCTGCCACTGGTATTTTATCAAAGCAAATACTTTTAAACATGGCTCTAGCTAATCAGGGTATTTGTGTTAGCTGGCAGTGATTTGGCTGTCATTGCAGGAGGTCCCTGGAGAAGCCCCTTCCTCATCCCCAGAACTCAGAAAGGCTTTCTCAGTCTGTACCACATTTCTACCAGTACAGGTTCAATTAAAGTACTTTTGCTTTTAATTTTTGCCATTCCTTATTGTCACTCAGCCTTGGGTTGAACCTGCAAGGTTGGTAAGATGTACCCTTAGGGACTTGCTGCAGATGCTTCCATGCAATAGCAGTTCCTGACGTGTGCTCCACACAAAACATTACAAATAATGCTTCTATTGTGCCTTTCCTATGGCTGGTCTCAGGGGCAAGACTTTCATCACAAAATACAAAGCTGCTTTAGAAATGAACAGACAGGAGAGAGTAGTCCCAGAGCCTCTGAATCTCAACGGAAACTTTCTCCAAATTGATAGCTGGAAACTGTAGGATTTTCTTCATTATCACCAATGTGTGAAGAGTACGCATCTCAACTGACAGCTGAAGAAAAATTTCACCATTATCCACATGCAAATTAAGAGGTTATCGAAAAGCTCAGGGTTACAATCCTTAAGATATTAGCTGAGGAGCAGCAATATGTTTTTAGAACACCAGGTTATTAGCTAAGTGTGAGAGAGCCAGCTTGGGCAATATCTTCCACTGACTTGCTACATTTCTCCCTTGTCTGACAACAATCAAATACTCAGAGGAAGTAGATGAATGTGGACTTTGTGGACACCCTTCATTGTGTGAGTCTCAAACTGGTTGCCCTCTTTTAAACAAGAAACAATGGGTTATTCTTTCTTTAAGACATGTTTTGCTTAATCGTGCCCTATTCCTGTCCTTCTCCAATACTTTGTTACATTGAGTTTTTTAATATTTAGAGCAAAGAAGATTTTGTGTTACATTGTACAGATCATGAATGGTGTATCTGAAATTTGCAAGATGGCTTGTCATACAGAGAGAGGACACTCCTACAGAACTCACTGAAAACAACAAGGCAAAAGTCTCCTTATTCAAAATTCTGCTTGTAGGCTTCATCTTTTGGGGTCTACAGACACCATGTTTTAGGGCCTAAAGAAAAGCACAAATAAACCTCCCTTTTCCCAAGTGAGAGATACTGATCTCACAGAGAAACAGCTGTTGACGATGGAAGTGATGTCCTCTTGTCTATAGCATTGTGGAAGATTGGAAATACTTCCCTGCCTTTGGCACACAAGCTTTGGTGAGAATGATGTAGACTTGGCAAAGCTACTTAAAATATTAATTATTATGTTGATTTAAGATTGTCATTGGATGTCTGTCTCTGTACCAATTTCAGGGCAAGCAAAAGATGGGCCAAGCAGAAGAAACATTCCCACTTTCTATGCACCAAGTCCTACTGCTGAATGTTTAGAGCATGTGGAATCTGTCCCACTCCATCCCCTGAGCAGTCCTTCTCAGGAAAGCAGCACTGTCACCCAGCAGTGTCGTGCTTGCTGCTCTCTTAGCTGTGTTCCCTAGCTGACTAATAGCACAGCAGCCAGTCAAAATCCCACACTGGACTGGACTTCTCTGTCAGGCCTCAGAAAGAGGAAAACATGCTAGGCAGACATGTTGCACCCATCCCAAAGTCTGTGGGTCTCATAGGAGTAGCCAGATGTACCCATATTTCTGAATGCTTTATTATTCATTTGTTCTAGTCAACGACAGCAGTTGCTACCTCCATTATCCACTTAGCTCCCATGGTTGTTTAGCTCATGAAACGTGTATAACTTGTATGGGCTACAGAAACTGACAACAGGTCCTGTTGCTGTCCAAGATCTAACATTAGAGCAACAGTCTAAAGTCCCCAGGATAATTATCCTTAAATCTCACACATGTGTTCTTTACTTTGTTATTGAGTAGCAATATCAGAAATTAAACCTCATAAGTGTCCAAAAGCAATTATAAAGTGAGGAGATTATGGTGGTAATCTTGTAAATGAGGACTCACTTAAATGTCAGATCACTTACCGTAAAAGCAGCTAAACACAATATTGCTAAACATAATACAGAATTTTCAACTATTAATTCCTGTACTCTGTTCCTCTATTAGACATGATTAAGTTCAAAGAACCATCACCAAATTGATTGTAGAAACAATATCATCACCATCATGTGCTGACAAAATACAAATAGCTTTGTCATTCTGTCCCACGAGCACTTCCTAATGTAACAAGAATCAGATGTAAATCCCCTGAGGTGAAAAGAGGACATATGAAGGCTCAGGGCTCAGAGCTGCAAGCCAGCATGCTAATAAGCCTGTCTTTAAAAACATCAATCATAGCAGAGATAAAAATAGATAGAGGATTAATTTTTTAAGGCTGACTCTTACTCTATGTTGGTCACAAAGGGCTTTGGCTCTGGAACTACTGTTGTTTGATACTTATTTTCACCCTATATGTTAATGGAATTCAATGTAATTTTTTAAAAGACTTTTTATTTATTTATTTATTTGTTTATTTATTTGTTTATTTATTTATTTATTTATTTATTTATTTATTTATTATGTATACAGCATGTATGACTGCAGGCCAGAAGAGGGCACCAGATCTCATTACAGATGATTGTGAGCCACCATGTGGTTGCTGGGAATTGAACTCAGGACCTCTGGAAGAGCAGTCAGTGCTCTTAATATCTGAGCCATCTCTCCAGCCCTCAATGTAATTTTTGAGTGTAAGATAGATCTTTGCTTCTTCTTTCATGAATGAACATTAACGAAGTTCCTACAAAGAGGGAAGCTGAGAAGACTATAGTGTGGGCTTGGTCCTCATAATTTCTAGTATAGCTAAGAAGTAAGAGTATATGCCCAAAAGCCACGGCAATCTACATTCTACTGTTGGCTTTACTAAAGTCATCTTTTTTTTTTTTTTTTTTTTTGTTTGCATGGGAATAAATCTATAGGCAACAAAAATTTGGGCTGACCATATTTTTGACTTCTGACATAGTTCATAAAAGAAAGGGTACATGTGACTTTTTGGCAGGTCTTGGCCCAGCTGCCATTACTTAGGACTTTTGTAAATTACTCCCTTTATGGAAGAGACAGACTCCCCAGTTTTCAGATAACATGAAGACAACAGGCTTTTGTGTCTTTTCTAATCTCCATCATGTTATTCCAACCAATAAGCTCCGTCTTTGAAAATGCAGCTATATTGATTTCCAGACTTGTATCCATTAAGGACAGATCCAATTTGATGAGTATAAATATCAAATTATCCACTATCAAACTGTGTTTCCAGAACTGAGTTGAAAGTTCACCTTGGCATTTAAGGGTTGTCTAGGGGATTGGAATATCATAGCAGTGATGAGTAGGAAGCAGTGGAATGTGCAACTTCTGGGTGAAGCGACTTAAGGAACATCTCAGTGTCCCTTCCTACACTGAGTTACAAAATGCCAGGCCCTGCCAACCTGCAGTCAGGAGTGTTGCGGTAACGGGAGGACTGCTTGGGTTTCTCTTTATATGCCTGTTGGATTTCACGGGAAACTAAAATAGTCTTTGAAATATATGAATTTTAAGAAATTTAATCAGCACATAGAATAAAAACCTTGTTAGGAATTTCTTTATTAATCATTTTCTTGTGAAATTTGTTTTGGAAGCATTTTAAAAATCATTAAATAAATCCTTGCTGGAAAAAAACAGACAAAACCCTGCAACACATTAAAACCTCATGAATGGAATTTAATGGAGCTATAATTTTAACTTAATGTTTTCAAGGCAGTTTAAAAATTACATGGCTGTATCAGTCAAATGAGAAAAGTACATGACGCTCTGTTATTAATGCCTCTTAAAACTCTGGCTAAGACTGACTCAGTGGTACAATGATAATTTGCAGTGACCCATTGACTTCAATAAAAGGGCAAAGTAAATGGTTCAAGTTATGTTAGAGAGACTATGTGAGGCAGTATAAAAAGTATATTTTTCCACACAGAAAATAAAAGATATGCAGTAAAATATATGCAATCTGCCCACTTCTGTTCCCAAAGGAGGCACTAGCTTTTAGGATAGCAGTGTGCACTGCATTTGTAATGGAAAAATTTAAGCTCTTGTTCAGGCTTTGACCATGAGTAGGCTAAGATGTGGGTGGGAAGATGCTGGGCTGCCAGGGGGAACTACACAGAAAGCAAGTTCAAGCCCAGGAAGGTTTAGAGAAGAGACTCCCCACTTCAGAAGGGAATGACAGAGTTGTTTTATTCTGAATTTCTCCATCTTATGCATTTAGATGAATTTCTCTGCCTAAGGAAAACAAATCCCTGTGAATGAAAATTCCCAATTTAAGGATGATTCAGCTTAGTATCTGGGCATGGCTAATTTCAGTTCTCTAGATCTAGACTTCTAAAGTAACTTGGTGAGGGAGTGTCAGTGGGGGTTGTGTACATTTGCTTGTGGGCATGCCTTTGGGAAGTTCTTCATTAGGTTAATTACGGTAGAAAGACCTAAGTGTGGCCAGCACCATTTCATTGGCAGGGTACTGGGCTGAAGGAAAGAGGCAGATAGAACTGGGCATTCATTCATCTTACTCTGCTCTTCACCGAGTAAGCCCCTTTAGGTTTAAACTGCTTTGACTTTCTCAGCAGTATTTATTATAACCTTAACCACTTACTATAACCTTGAACTGTGAGCTGAAATACACCATTTCTCTCTGCAGTTACTTCTTGGCTGTATATTTATCATAAAACTAGACAAGAAACCAAGACATATTCCTAACTAGGAACAGTGTGACTTAGGTCTGTGACCCCAGCACTTAGGAAGCTGACACAGGACAGGATTATGGCTTTGGGGCCACGCTGAACTACATAGTGAGACCCAGTCTTAAAACAAAACAAAACATGCTTCACAACAGGAGCTAGTGTGCCTCTAAAACAGCACACCCTTTTGTTACCAGGGAAGCCTGGTAGAGTCTCTGACATCTTGGTGTGTTTTGGGGAGGAGTCAGACACTCAAAGGCTAGCAAGCACGCTCTGTCTCACTGTTTCTCACCTATTCCACACCACCACTCAGCAACATGGCCTCAATAGGTGCCAGGCTAGCACCAATGGCGTGCTCTTAAAGTTCCAGACCTGAGAGCCATTTACAAATCATCTTTTTGTAGATTTCTCAGTCTGCAGTATCCAGTTACTACCATAAAAGATGGTCTAAGACAAGCACCTGCTGGAGCTCTCACTGTTCCATCTGAGTTATTCACACTCACTGAGCTCCAGGACCTGCAGGCACATGGTCCTGCTTTATGTTTTGCCTCTGACAGGATGCCTATTTGGGGAAATTTCTTATTTTGCACTTTCTTTTCCTTTTTCTTTATCTTCTCCTCAGCACTGGAATGACTGCAGATCATGTCGTCCGACCACACTCTGTACAGCCACTCTTGACTGAATGCTACTGGCTTGTCTACAAAAGTCTCTCATGCACCAGTTGCCCTTTGCATACGCAGGATATTGACAAGACCTGTTATTCATACAGGGGTGGTAAGACAAAAGCTTGTATTGCTGTTGGCACACAGTGACCTGAACATACAGTTGAGGATGTATTTCAACAGAAAAGATAGGTTTTTAAAGTTCTCCACACTAATGTATGTTCTCTATTAGAAAACCATATCTTGGGGAAACTACATATAGCTGGTTATGTCCAGTTGGTCATAAGGCTCAGCAGGGTTTTAAGACAGAGTCTGAGTCAATTGGTTCAAATTATAGGCATCCAAAATATATTCTTATATGCCTTAGTCTACTCTAGAAAATACAAAAGTATACCACATATTTCATTTGTTTTCCAGCATATAGGTCCTGTGTGTGTTTGATAGGATTTTAGGTTAAAGAATCAAAGAAAATATTTGGTTCTCAGAGATTTAAATATACAAACATGCACACATATGTGCATATATATATATATATATTTAATATATAAAAGTAAAAAGTACATCGTGTGTGTGTGTGTGTGTGTGTGTGTGTGTGTGTGTGTGTTTCACACACATGTCTCAAGGGAAGTGTCATGTAGAAGTCAGAGGACAACTTGCTGGAATAGGTTTGGTTCTCTCCTACCACATGGGTTTGGGGGACTGAACACAGGTCATTAGGCTTACATAGCACTTTCACAGTTTTACTCAGGTCTTTTACTCAGCAAGCCGCCTAGCTTGTCCTCAGGGGTTTTTAGATACAAACAAACCATATCACAGGTAGATTAGATAAAGGTCCTTGACTCAAGTTGTTGCCTTGGGAGGAAAGACTGCTTACACCTTTTGCAGCAGCAGCTGAAACATCAGATAGAGCTTGTATACCAGCACTATGTTTCTTGGCCTTGTGGGTTTCAGTGAGATTTTCATGTTGGTTATCATATCTGTTCAATGATGACAATGCTTTTCACCCCACCCCCCACCCCCCGTGTCATTTTCAGACTTAAATGAGTTAATGGGCACTAAGTGCTTAAAGTCTTTCCTGGCATGACTAAAAGCTCAATAAGTTAATTTCTGTGGAGGCTTTTACATATTATCAAGATTTATGTGAGCCAAATTCCTAAATCCACAGCTCTAGTTGAATTGAACTCATCTGAGTCATCCCCTTCAATCACAGTGTGATTAGTGATATCCTAATCGAAGAATTTCTGAGCCTTTCCTACCTAAGCCCAAAGTGTTCTGAATGAGAGAAAACAACACACTGGAAGGTTACAATTGCATATGGGAAAGTCTTCATTTTTTTATGGATTAAAATGTGATTTATAGTTCTAGCTTTGAATGGTATGGTATTTATAATTATCACAAAGTAAACATATTATTGACACCCATTTTAGTGGAGACTACAGGGGCAATACAGTACCCAAAAGGAAAACACAAGTTTTAGTTTCATTTTTTTGTACTTTTTCAAACTTCCATCTTTAAAAATGTTACAATAAAGAACATTATAAAACTTTCTAAAGTCTGCGGGATATTCTACCAGGAGTATGTTAGATAAAACGGCTTCATAAGTCGCTCTTCCTTTTGAGATGTTAAGACTCTTGAATTGGTTAATGACTTGGATGACTGACAGGCTGACAGCTGTAACTTTCCATGTCAAGGTTATGTCTGCTGACATAAAGAAAGCCAACCTCTGTGGAAGAAGTCTCTTGCTTTGAGACTTCCATGCTAAGCAGCAGATGAAACTGGCCATGTGGACAGACCACCAGGGACTGGGAGAGGAAGGAGGTGAGCGAGACAGAGAGGGAGAGAAAGATAGCACTCAGCTTTTCTAACAACACAGCCCAGCTGTCCGATGGGAGAGTGAAGAAGCCATCTTGGGTATTCCATTGCCAGCTAACATGGAATAGGGAAACTAAGAAAAGTGCTCATGAGACAGAACCACAACCCCAACGTATGGCACAGGTGAGATGACCTGGCCTTCTTCACCCCTTTAAGCCACTGTGACTGAAACCCAGGGTACTGTGCCTTACTCAAATCTGCACCCCTCCTCCAGTTGTGAGCATTATAAAGTGGCTGTAACTCACTAGATTCAGAGTGGTTGCTATCCTGCCGTAAATATCTGGAACTGGGGCGAAAAGCACAGTGTGTAAAGATCAGAGCTGCTGTGGGATGTTCTGTATGTCCTGTGGGAGCCCGTTCTCGGGTTCCTCATGGTTTTACCCAGCAGGTCCGCATAGAGAATGATTAGGACCACAAGCCTGAGTGCAGGTGTCTGAGATGGTCTGTACTTGGCTGTGCTGGGGGGATGGTCTGTATGTCAAGTTGCTCTGATTGGTCAATAAATAAAACCTGATGGGCCATGGCTAGGCAGGAAGTATAGGCGGGACTAACAGAGAGGAGAAATAAAAGAACAGGAAGGCGGGCTGGAGAGATGGCTCAGAGGTTAAGAGCACTGACCGCTCCTTCAGAGGTCCTGAGTTCAATTCCCAGCAACCACATGGTGGCTCACAACCATCTGTAATGAGATCTAGTGCCCTCTTCTGGCAGCAGGCATACATGCAGGCAGAACACTGTATACATAATAAATAAATAAATCTCAAAAAAAAAAAAAGAACAGGAAGGCAGAAGGAGATAGCCTGCAGCAGCCGCCAGGACAAGGAAGATGTAAAGTACCGGTAAGCCACAAGCCACGTGGCAGGGTATAGATTTGTAGAAATGGATTAATTTAAGCAATAAGAAAGGTTAGTAAGAAGCCTGCCACGGCCATACAGTTTGTAAGCAATATAAGTCTCTGTGTTTACTTGGTTGGGTCTGAGCAGCTGTGGGACTGGCAGGAGACAAAGATTTGTCCTGACTGTGGGCAAGGCAGGAAAACTCGAGCTACACAGAGCCTCATTCTAATGTTGAAGACTGGGTCTTTTCTTTCTGTAGCTTCTCAATGAAAACAAAACAAACAAAACCCCACCCACTCTTGGTTTGCTGTCACTTAAAAATCTTTCCCTTTCTTTAATTATCTTTTGGAGACCCAGAGGTCACCAAACTCTGAAGGACTTTCTGTGTAGCACATGTAGATTTTCATTGAGATGAAAACAACCATGTTTGCATGTTAAGTAAACAACAACAGCTTTTGGTCTCACTGCTTTTGCCAGCCCAGTAAGCCTGAAAACAAAAAAGCTATTGTTGTGACCACCACACTCGTGGCTGCTCATTTTCAGTGATGAGGTTATAGCGCCAGCCCATGGCAGGGGAGGAAATAGGCAGGTGCATGACCACAGAGAGCAGGCTGCAGACATGCCAGCAGCACCGGAGCATGCATGCTGAGCAAGTGTCGGCTGGAACTTTTGCAATGGCATTTTCTGTTTCCAATTAAATGGTGGTTCATTTAGGAGACACTGTTCCCCAAGGAACAATCATTCTCGAGGCTCTAAAAATCTATGTATAGTATATTTCAACTCCATCAGCTTTCATGGACTTCTATAAAACATCATAAAGTCTCAAGGTCAGAATTTCTCTTATGAAGAAGGAACATTTCGTTTTGGTGTATTTTCCTACAAAACAACAAAATCAACACACATGGTCTCAAACAATATTGAACTGTTTAAATTACAGTTTCTTATGACTGTCAAGGTTGTATTCAAAGGTAGGTCCTATTTTAAATGTTTTGGAAGGGACCATGACTCTCGTCTCCCTACCTTCCTTTGCCTCCATCCTTTGACTGAATTGCACTTGATTTAGACTTTCTGACTAATTAATATTCACTTGTTTAACATTGCTAGGGATGGAAATAGCACCTTGTACAACCCGGCAAACGGTCTACCACTGAGCTGTGTTTCAATCTGTTCTTAAACTAGACACTGCCATACTTGGGGCATTTGGGATGATGTTCATTTATTAGCTGAGACATGTGTTAAATGCTTACTTTGACATTCATTTATATCCCTGGGCTTGAGAAAGCTGGTGGGTTGCCCAACTGGAACCCTTTTTTAAAATGTATTTTTACATTTCTTCACATGTAGTTGGAGAATTTCTCTCCAGCTCCCTCTAAGTCCCACCAGTCCCAGAGCCCACTTATAAAATAAACACACAGACTCATACATTATTTAAACTGCTTGGCCATTAGCTCAGGCTTATCATTGTCTAGCTCTTACTCTTATATTTAGCCCATTTCTATTAATCTTTACTTTGCCATGTGGCTCATAGCTTACCGGTACTGTACATCTTCCTTGTCCTGGCATTGGCTCCAGGCAGTCTCCCCTGCCTTCCTGTTCTCTCTTTTCTCCTCTCTGTTAGTCCCACCTATACTTCCTGTCTGGCTACTTGGCCAATCAGTGTTTATTTATACAGAGCGATATCCACAGCACTTCCCCCCTTTTTTTTTTCTTTTTCAAAAAGAAAGGTTTTAACTTTAACATAGTAAAATTACATATAACAAAACAATTATCGAGCAAGAATTACAGTTACAATATTAAAGAAGATACCTATCTATCTTATGTTTGTGAGTTTAAGGTTTTGTATCTAACTTATCTTTTATCATAACTAAGGAAAATTGTAACTATCTAGTTTCAACTACATCAAAGACCTCAGAAGGATATAATATTACCTGAGAAACAGGAGAAGGCTGCAAGCAACTTTTGGGAGTTTTGCAGGGTAGACAAAGACAGCTGACAGCCTGGACAGTCACCTCATGTTCCTTTGTAAAGTTGGGGCACCCATCCTCAGTCCACAGGGCTAGAGTCTCTCGGTCATTCCTTTTAGTGTCTTATCGAATGTCTGGCAGTCTCCTCTGTGAAGCAGGAACCTGAAGGACCATCTTGTCAAGCAAAGTTCAGTGGTCATCCTTCCATAGGTCCTGCATGTCCAGTTGATCAAGCAGTCCGGGCAAGAACAGTTTCTTGCCCAAATGGCTATCTTTGCCAAGGTGAAGATAAACTCAACATGGAGTGTTTTCGATGCCCATCTTCCTCTCCGAAGGAAATCTGGAGCAGACATATCTCACTGTCCAGAAAGTCTAAATTTTTAAAAAATATTTTAAATACCATATTCTGTAGCTCTTTGAAGTATTTGAAGATTACTTATCTATCTGAAATAAATCTATGTATACCTAGAAGACTTAACTAACATGGCCATAAGTATGATTATCATAGATTACTAATTATTAATCTATTTCTTAATTATCCATTACAATTTTAAATGAGTTACATAAACATAATACCTTAAACAAGAATAGAAAAATATATACAGTATAACAAAATTAAGTTTAAACTTGTATCAATAAACTAAAATCTATCTCAATATAAAACATTTTAAACAAGTTGTTACTCTTTAAAAGTAGGTTCATTAATCTACCCTTTCATCCTATCATATGTAAACTATCCCCTTTTTTTTATTTAGAAAGAGATTGTATTTATAATCAACCTGTTTTAAATAAAAATATTGGGTTTTTTTTTCTGTCCCATACCAGAGGGCTCTTCTGATTTGGGACACAAGAATCTCTTAACCATTTTTTTTAAGCAACATGTCTGGGTTTAGAGGGGGAGTGAGCCAATTTCATCTCTAAAGCCAGCTTGGTATATTTGGGAATTTGGGCATAGCATTTCTTACTACTTCCTGCTGGAGGGGTCACTGTATCTTATGGGGACACAAAGGAAATTTTAGGCTTATGGGGTAGTCCGTGAGGCTATATGGTCTGAGCCAGTTGTCTTGAAACTGTTCTGGATGTTAGATCATCTGGGCCATGGTGCCATCAGAGACCTTCAGGGGGTCTTGGCTGATCAAACCTCATGTATCTTAATCTGGAACAAATCCATAGCCTCTGGCTTTCTGTGGAAACAAAAGCAGAACCTCTTTTCCAAAGCAACATATCCTTAGATCCAAATTTTGAAGTCAAGGTACCTTTAAAATATACATATTGGTTTAATTTAACATCTTTTCCAATCAAATGTTTTTGATGAGGGAGAGGAAAGAAACAAAAACGGTCTCTCACACTGTAAACTTTGATACGTGGGATTTACATGTATTTGCCATTGCTTATTATAAACCTATCTAAAGAAAAAAAACAGAATAAAACAAAACAGAAACCAACAAACCCCCATGCCATGCCTGTTCTCTATCCCCATTCTCCTCTTTCCCCCGACTCTGCCTCCTCCTCTCTTTCATATCCTTGCTTCCACACTTATATCTCTTATCAAATACCTAGCAATCACTATTCTGATAGCTATTGAAGCCACTAAGATGGACTAAAGTATGGTCGACATGCTTAAGAATCAAAGAAGAATTATTCATGGAGCTAAAAATAAGCATTGAGTCTTTAAACTAATTTACCAACTTTTCCTATAGGTATAATACCTCTTTGTTCACTTTTAGTAAGTTTTTCTTTCTCAGAAACTATCAAGTTTCCATAGTGATTTAAGTAGAATCTGTATCACTTTTGGATTTCTATATCATTATTTGGCAGAAAAAGGTAAGGCTTTTACCTGCCTTCTGAAATACCAGAACCATTATCAAAACTATAAACGCAAGGCAATGGAATGTTCAAATTCCAACTAAACGTGACCAGCTGTTAGGACCATTATGTTCTGCTTAAGATGAGTAAAAACCACAGCTCTACATATATTGGCATATGCTTTTTACATACATTTTCATGTTGCATTATGGAAAGATTTGCATGGCTTAATATAATTGAGATGAGGATATCAGTTTAACTATCGAGTGAACGCTTTAGCCTGTGGGGGTTTTCCTCCTACAAATGAAAAGCTAAAACTTCCACCCTTCTTCCAGAACAGAGCCAAGAGGACACAGGCAGCTAAAAGGCATACGAAGGTAAAATGGATACAAAGAAGTCTTTTCATTTTTTTTAAGACAGATTTTGCAGATTTTCTTTTTGTTGGTGAGAGGAAATCATAAGACTGTATAGTAGTGCTTCAGAAATGTGCATTCATATGAATGAGAACTCCATTTTCTAGCTCTTCTGGGTGGGATCACAAATTTCTGCAGGGAAGACTTCAGACTTTGGGCCTGGCATCGGGTTCTGAAGAATCTGGGAAGTATTGTTTCTATACTATGTTTGTGGAAGCCCTGAGGATTCTTAGACATCATCAGACATCCCTTCAATACGGTGTGCTGTATCTGTGGTGGGATATAGAACTTTCAGGTTTTGAAAGGTGCCTTGTTCTATTTATTGAGAGCAGACCAATCTTCCTCTTCGGTATCAAGGTCAAAGGTACTAGACAGCGTGATAGAACTCCTTGAGCTGCACTCTGTTTCCCTTCGTCTAGAATTTGACTGAATGCCAAGGAGACATGAAAACCCCACCCTTCCCTGTCTGTGATGAATACTGGCCCTGCTTTCTTATAGGGATTATGTGATTTCATGACCAAGTCTGTCAGGGCACCTGCACACCTGGGCATAAAAGAGAACTCCCAGCAGAAGGAAAGACTGACTCGGCTGTACTGTCTTTTATTTCTTCTTTTATATTTTAATCTTTGGCTTATATTTTTGTCTTTTGAATATTTAGTTGCTTTACTTTAAATTGTATCTCACCTAGGTAGACTATTATGACTGTCCTGTCTCTTTCTGAGTCTATTCTATGATAAATTGCCTATTGTTCCTCTAATCTATATACTCCTCCCCACCCCCCAACACCCTATTGGTTTGAGTTCTGTTGCTGTGGTAAACACCATAACTAAAAGCAACTTGGTTAGGAAAGGGTATATTTTGCTTAAACATCCTGACTGCAGTCCATTATTGAGGTATGTTAGGCAGGGAGCTCTAGCATTACAGGCTGGAACCATGGAGGAATGCAGTTTACTGGCTTGCTTTCCTATACAGCGAGGCCCAACTGCTCAGGGGTAGTGGCACCCACAGTGAACTGGGCCTCTCATATATGTCATTAATAAGACAAGACAATCCAATGGAGGCAGTTCCTCCATCGAGAGTCTCTCTTTCCACATATGTCTAGGTTTGGGTCAAGATGACAAAAACTGACAGCAACCCTCTTATTCACACTTTCCTATCTCCTGTTTCCCACCCCTAACCCCTTTTAATTATTAATAACCTTTAGTTCCAAAAATCTATAACTTACAGATTTTCCCCAATCTGTACCCCAGGGCCACTCTCTTTGAACTTTAATGGAGGGTTCTGAAACACAGTGTTTTCTGCTGTGGGCTAACATCAAGAAGGCTGGCAGATACTGTACCCATTACTATAGTTTCCTTACTCCATACGCACTGCTGAACAGCACAGACTTCAGTTGAAGACTCACATAAAAAATGGCAGTGGTGGCGCACGCCTTTATTCTCAGCATTCTGGAGGCAGAGCCAGGATGATCTCTGTGAGTTCAAGGCCAGCCTGGTCTGCAGAGCAAGATCCAGGACAGGCACCAAACACAGAGAAATTCTGTCTTGAAAACCAAATAATAATAATAATAATAATAATAATAATAATAATAATAATAACAATAATAATAATAATAAGAAGAAGAAGAAGAAGAAGAAGAACAAAAAGTGGGATAGAGGAATAAAATAAAAATTAAAACTGGAGAACCTACCCATTCTAACAGATGCAAAAAAAAAGCAAAACAAATGTTCATCCACAGAAAAAGACTATCCCCCCCAACACATCCACAGAAATTAAACCATTGTGATACCTCCACAACTTCAAAGTGCTGGAAACCAAAGATAATGAAGTAGTCAATATGCCAGGGGGAGAGAAGGGATTAGAGATTAGAGTCCTACTTTAAAAAGGATCAGTGACCTCATATCACAGAGGACATACACATATTCATTAAGGAAATCAATCCAGGACCTAGATAAGAAAGTTATCAAAGTAACTGAAACAGTAACTTGAAATAAAAAAAAAAAGTGGGAAAAATCAGCAAAGGAATTAGAATCAACAAATTAGGTAAAAACCAAAGGAAAGCATCACCAAGGCATAAAAGAAGGACAAATTCCGCCTGAGAAGGACACAACTAAGATATGTATGTGTGCAATCTTGTGTGTGTGTGTGTGTGTGTGTGTGTGTATGATCAAAATTCCAAGAACTCAATGAGATGTTCTGAACACCAAACCCAAATGGTGTTAGAACAAACTAAAGAAGTAAGAAAAAGCAAAAATAAAGTTTTGTTTTTTTTTTTTTTTAGTGAAATTATACCAGAGAAATTTCAAATTTGTGGCAGGGTTGGAGTCTCTGCAGAAAAGCCATGAAAGGCAATTGTGTGATATTAGGAAGGTGAAGCCTCAATTGAATAGGAGGAGAATCCAGGATACTGGAGATCCCAGGTGCTGTGTACAATCTTTCTGTACATTGTGAATATATACTGTTCCCATTGGTTAGTAAATGAAGATGCATTGGCCTATGGCAGGGCAGGATGGAACCAGGCAGGAAAATCCAAGAGAGATAATAAGAGGAGAAAGGAGGGGGGGGAGGGGAGGACAGGGGACGCCAAACTGCTGTCCAAGGAGCAGCATGTAATGGGACGTAGGTAAAGCCACAGAACACGTGGCAATACATAGATAAGTAGAAATGGGTTGATTTAAAATGAAAGAGCTAGCTAGCAAGAAGCCTGCCATAGGCCATACAGTTGGTAATTAATGTAAGCCTCTGAATGATTATTTTATAAGTGGCTATGGAATCACAGGGCTGGGTGGGACCAGAGAAACTTCCACTACACCCAGGACCATGGCATATTTGACAAGGGGAGATGCAGGTATGTAGTGGTGCCGGCTTCAGCCTGAGAGAGAAGCTGTGAGTACTGCAGGTGACAGACTGGAGGTGAGGGTTGTTTAAATTCTCTGGAGCTCAACTAAGGGCATTGCAAATCTTAGATGCTGGGCACAAAGCTGCTGGATTTGGTGTATTATCTTGCTAGATTTGGGCTTTGCCAGATTTCATACTCTAGTTCTTCCACTTTGAAACGTTAATACTTATTCCTGCCATTATGTATTGGAATCACATAACTTATTTATTTTTTATTTTATCAGAGCTCACAATTTACACTTTTCAAGTGCTAGATCTTAAGGACTATGGAAACTTTCAAATAGGAATGTTTCACATTAGAAAATAAAGATCATTAAGGCCAAGGGATAGAAGGTTATGTCTTAGAAGTGATGGCTTTTGTTGTCAAATTAACGAGGGGTAGAGTTATGATGATTATTTTTGATCACCAGCCTGGCACAATCTAGGATCACCTGGATAGGAGTCTCAATGAGGGGTTGTCTACATCAGATTTGGGCTCTGGGCACATTTGTAGGAAATTATCATGATTACATTAATTGATTTGAAAAACAAAAACCAAGCCTTGAAATAGGCACACCATTCTTTGGGTTTGGATCCGAGACAGCATAAGGAAGACCATGAGAAACTGAGCCAAGGAAAACATGCACACATTAACTTGTTCCTTTCAGCTCTACTGTGTGTGTGATGTGGTCTGCTGCTTCAAGTTTCTTCCACCTTGACCTCCCTGCAGTGATGGACTGTGTCTCCTTGGGAACTGTCAACCAAAGCAAACCCTTCCTCCTGTAAGTGGCCTTTGTCAAAGCATGTTATCACAGCAACAGAAAAGCAGCAAAGACATCTGATTTAACAGACACAGAAAAGGCATTTGATAAAGGTCAACATTCTTCTGATAAAATTCATGAAAAGCAAGAAATAGAAAGAACATATTCTGACCCAGTAAAGGTTACATACAATGAACCCATAGCCTACATTATATTAAATGGGAAAAACTAATAACATATCCCTCAAAAATCTGAAATAAGACAACTATGTCTTCTCTTTCTATTCTTATTCAATAGTAGTTGGAATGTTATCTAGAATAGTAAGACAAGTGAAATAACTAAAAATGAAGAAAGGAAGAAGTCAAATTATTCATATTTATAAATGACTTGATCCTATAGATACATAATTAACAGAAAAATCAGTAACTTTTCTGAATATCCACAATCAACTTGCTAAGAAAAAAATTTGAAAAATCCTCATTCACAATAGCTTGAAAAATAACAACCAGAAATAGCCTAATGAAGAACATGAAAAACCTCTGCAATGAAAACTTTAAAATGCTAAAAAAGAAATTAAAAAGCAGTAGAATACAGGAAAAACTTCCTACATTTAGAGTCTGACAGAAATAATATTGTATAAATGTCTGCAATGCTGAAGGCAGCCTATAGACTGCTTTAGTACCATGCTCATCATAATTCTAATTATATTCTTTCAGAACTAAAACAATATTAAAATTCATATGGAAACACAAAAGACAGGCACAGACAAAATATTCAAGTGCAGAAAGTAGAGTTCTAAAGGCATCACAATATGTGATCTCAAGTTATAGAGTCATGTATAGCAACAAACAGCATGATACTAATATGAAAACAGATAAATCGATCAGAAAAACACATATCTATAGGCATTTAACTTTTGACAAAGGTGTCAAAAATATACATTGGAAAAAAGATCTGCTTAACAAGTGGTGCTTTCAACACATAAAGGAAGAGAGTTAGATCCCCATCTCTTATCCTGCACAAAAAGCAATTCAAGACAGTTAGTGTAAGATCTGAAAATGTAAAGCTAAGGAAGGAAAACTGAGGGAAGAGCTCATGATGTTGACAGGCAAAGGTTTTCTTAAAAGGACAGTGACAGGACAGGACAGAATTGTGAGAACTGACAGATGAGATCATGTGAATGCAATGGCTCTGCACAGCAGAGGGAACAGCCATCAGCTTGAAGAGCATCTGTAGACTAGGCAAAAATGTCCTTTCCAGCTATCCATCAGATAGTTGGTTAATACCTAAACTATACAGAGAAATAAATTAAAAATAAAGGAGCTTCTGATCAGTAAATGAGCTTATGAACTGAAGAGATGATTTTCCAAAATATTTGAAGGTGCTTAACATCCTTACCCACCAGAGAAATGCAAATGAAAGCTGCTTTAACATTTCATCTCACCCTAGTCAGAAAACAAATGGCTGTAAGTGCTTATGGGGACCCAGAGAAGGCTGTTCTGTAACTGTAAATCGATGCAGCCACTGTATGGAAATTTCTCAAAACTGAATATAGGACTTTCGCATAATCCAGTTTATTATGATAGGTATATACCAAAGGACCCCTAGTCCTACCACAAAGATACTTGCAAATCTGTGTTTGTCTCTGCACTATTCATAGTTGCTAGGAAATGGAATTAGATTAAATGTTCTCTGGCCGATGAATAGATAAAGAAAATGTCCATCTATTCAATGGACTTTCACTACACTGTTAAACAAATGGAATGATGATGTTTGTAGGAAAATGAATGGAATTAGATATCATTATGTTAAGAGAAACAAGCTGGGCTCAGAAGACAGACATTGCATGTTCTTGCTCATATGCAGAATCCAATTTTAACTAAATTTAAATCTAAATTTAATGACTGAGTATATAAGTGCACATGCACACACTTGAGTAGCCCATGGAATTAGAAATGGGACCACAAAAGGGGAAGAAGTGATCTTAACAGACCAGATGGAGAGTGCAGAAAATAACAGAGATGCAATGGAATATGTCTCTGTTTTCATATTATATGAAAACAGGTGAGGGTTTTCTGGATATAGGAGGAAACTAACAGGAAGGAATGTAGTGAAATGGAGAAGAGGAGTAGGAAAGGGGGAAAAATAATAATGAAATCTGTATTAAAGGTCATAATGAAATTCATTATTTATTCTATTTCTAATTAACAAATAAGGTACTTGTTAATCATTTTTTAAGTATTTACAAGTAGTAACCATCTTATTCATGGTTTACATTAGTTTTCCTGATGATAGACAGTGATATGATTTTGTTACAGTAGCCTTGGAGAAACCATGGGCATGTAGGCACCTTCTGTGGCTCATCTGTATTCTGTGAATTTCCTTTGGACCTGGCATCTTTCTTTCTTTATCCTAGAACACTTCTTCAGTAAATTTTTTTTTTCAAAAAAGACGTGGAATTAATTTTCTAAGCCTTGAATATCTTATTTACTCCCATTAAGCTGGCTGACAATTTTTATCTAATGGTTTCATTGTCATCCACCAACTTGCTGTTCGAAGGCCACCTTCATATTCTGAACCCTGTATTCAGAGTTCTACCTGGATGACTTTTCTCAGAGGAATCTAGACTAAGCCATAACACAAGGAAACTAGGAAATAATTTATCCATCATCAATGAATTTCACTTCTAACATGTGCCCTTACTGCTCAGTTTGGTCCAGGGCACATCTTAACTTCTTATGACACAAATGCACTTGTGGTGGAACACTGCTTTGTTATAGTATTCATTTTTATTCATAGCGTGGTTCCACAGTGTTAGTTATCTGAAATAAACCTAAAGTGCTATTATTTTCAACTTCAGGAAACATCTAGCTGGTGAGCCTGAGTCATGACTCAGTGACATGCTTTGTGCATTTTGTGCACAGCTTTTATTTTCCAGTTTAATGATTGCAATAGTAATCTCTAAAGAGTCAATTCACTATACATGTTTGACCAGTAAACACACCTGGGAATTTATAGACTCTAACCTAGTTTTCTCTTGGATTAAATCAGTAGCTATTTTCTGTGATTGTTATTAGCATTGGAAACAGTCATTGCTATAGAGAAGCCTTTCCTGATTGTGGAGCTTAAAGCCTGGCTGTTTCTCACTATGGACAAGAGAATTTTGACTTATCACTAGGGGAATACTGGGAGTGATACAATTGCTATTGCTGATTATTGTAGCAATTATTCTTTGGTCCATGCTGTGACAATTGTTCTTTGGTCCATGGTGTGTGTGTGTGTGTGTGTGTGTGTGTGTGTGTGTGTGTGTGTGTGTGATATGTTTAATCTTAATTGTCAATTAGACAGGATCTATGATTACCTGGGAGGTAGGAATCTGGCATGTTTGTGTCTTGATTGTTACTTGACACTGGAAGAGCCATCTTAATTGCAGGTAGGACCCCTTGGATGTGTAAAATGGAGAAAGCAAGCTGAGCACTAGTACATGTGCATTCATTGCTTTTGTTTCTTGATGTAGATGCAATGTGACCACCTCCCAAGGGCCTGCAGCAGTGATTTCCTTTCTGTGATAGAGTAACCTGAACTGTGATGTAGAATAAATCTCTCCCCCCTCAGTTGCTTATGTCAGAATATTTTGCTACAGAAATAGGGAAAGAAACTAAGGCTCTCTCTCTCTCTCTCTCTCTCTCTCTCTCTCTCTCTCTCTCTCTCTCTCTCTCTCTCTCTCTCTCTCTGTGTGTGTGTGTGTGTGTGTGTGTGTGTACACATATGTTAGTCACTGCCCAAGTGTGGAAATCAGAGGTCAACCTTGCGTGTCCGTCTTCACTTTATACATTGTGGCAACATATCTTTCTTGTTTGCTACTGGGAATGCCGGGTAAACTGGATCCCAAGTTTCTTAGGACTCTCATATCTCTACCTCTTGTCTTGCCATAGAAGTATTCATATTTGTTTTTTTTTGGGGGGGGGATTCAAGATCCTCATACTTGGGCACCAAGTGTTTTATGCATTGTACTATCTCCATAGCCTGTTGTATCATATTTTAACATAAACATATTTTTATGTGGTCACTTTATGGAAATGAACTGATAATGTTAGATGAGATAAAATTTTTAGTTTACTTTATAAGGATCCAGACTCAACTTTTTCAAAGCAAAAATTACCTTCCCTTAACTTCTTTCATTTCACATCTGTTATGAAGGATTTTGGAAAAAGAAAAGATTGAAATGAACTTGTGAATCATTAGCTGCCTCAACTGGAGGCATAGACACAGACACACAGAAACACACACACATGCAGACACAAACACAGACACAGACACACATACACACTTGCATGCATGCACACACAGACACAGACACACACACACACTTGCATGCAAGCACACACAGACACATACACACTCATACATACACACACACCCATGGGTAAAACTTTTAAAATAAGCATGTGTCCTTTGCTACCTGCATGCAAACATTCAGTTGGCCTTTGCAGAAATCCAGTATTCACTAGCTCCATGAAACATCCGGATTCCTCTAGCAAAACTGTTTCATCCTGGCCAGCTGCCAGGCAGCTGCTCACACTCAGTGTCAGTCATAGGCTCACTGGCATCACAAGGGTACCTTTTCCAATTCATACCCATTACTTCTTTTGAGAACCAACTGTCAAATTCTCCTTTCCAGAACTCAAGACATGCCCACTTTAGTTTTACCTTCATTTCATAATCATATTATGATTCTTCTCTTCTTAATCATATTAATTGTATAGTATTTAATGTTGTGTATTTTATTGCTTCCATTAAAACCTAAGATGCACTATACTGTATTTTTCACCCACCTGAAATCACTCATTTATTCATATTGTAGTTACTTGATACACACGTTTTACTGTAAATTTCTTTTAAAGGATAATATTCACTTAGCTGAGATAGACTGGATATTAAATCAAGTTTCAAAACTAAATAATTGAAATTTCAAATCCTTGACTAGGAGTGTCTGTAAATAGATCAGGATTATTTCCAGCTGTTCCAGATTGGCTGTCTCATCTCCCCGTGTACTTTCTTAATCTTCTCTGCATTCAGCAGCATTGTGTATATGGTGATACTACCCCCAGTTCTATGGCCTTTTGACCAGAGCAATTAATAACGAGGTGTAGTTGGTCTTCCAGGGATTTCCGGAACTGCGACTTTTTCTATTGAAGCATTTATTGAATTTAGTATAGACTATTGAGCTAAAACCACATGAAAAGCAATGAAATAGCAGATCATATGGGGAGGTGTAAGGGCCCACTATGTTCATCCAAATCAAATTCCTTGATGCTGACTCTCGTAGGAAAACTAAGACTTATCTGAGAATGTTGTATGAAGGTACTGGCAAATGAAGTGCTAGAATTTTAAAGTTACATTCCTGGAAGCCAGTGTGTGCTCAGTTGTATCTATTGAATAAATAATTGGGAAAAAATGGAATGAATAAATAAATTTTGTGAGGTTTTGTTTTTCAGTGGATTGGGCATCTCAGAGAAGATGGGACAAAAAACTTGGTAACAAGGCAAGCTTGCACCTCTTCTAACAGTGGGAAGTGCATGTTCACTGAACAAAATTAAAAATAAATGTGCAAGTAGAATTTTTTCTTTCACAATGGAAACCTACACATAATACATAAATATGACCATCTGCCTTCCTCTAAAGGGGGAAAAAGCCCTATTAGCCAACAATTTTTTCACGTGGGAACCAGATTTCTTCTCCAGTGTTGTTCTTCCCCCATCCTTTGCATATTCCAAACCATTCACACGGAAAATCATCGGAACACAGCTCCTTGTGCTGGGGAGAAATCTGAAAACCTATGTTCACTGCAGCAGCATCACTCACAGGAGCCAGATATGTAGTCAATTTAAGTCTCTCCCAATTGTTGAATGGATAAGGAAAATACAGCGTTTATTCAGCCTTAATTAAAGGAGTGTTTTCATTTGTAATAATGTAGAAGGACTCAGAAGACATTATGTTAAGTGAAATAAGTGAGTAACAGATTGACAATGCCATCTTGGATGGAGACAAATAGAGAATAGAATCGGGATTACCAAAGGCTGGGTGAGTGTGTGTGAAATGGTTGGTCAAACATACAAAATTTCTACTAGTAAAGAGGAGTAAGTTCAAGAGATATTTTTGTTTTATAATAAACAATGAATGTAATTGATAATAGTTATTGAAAACCCTTAACAGTATATTCTAAAGGTATGGGAAGTATATATAAACACACAAATTATATATATGTATATGTATACACACATATATAAATTTGTTCATTTATTCAGTCTACAATGTATGCATATTTCAGCATCTTGTACATATATATGCAATCTACTGATGACAAATGTTTAATGTACACAGTGCAGCTTTGGTTAGCAGAGAGGGAAACCCTGATTGGTTCTGAATCAAGCAGATGTAGAAGCAGAAGCAAGTGTCTGGGATCATAAAATGAACCATGATTTACCATCTTATAATTTCTGTTTCCAGACTTTGACTGTTTCTTGAGTACTCGACAAAAGTCTGTCAGACACTATGGACTGATTTAGAAAAGAATGTGTGGAAGTAATTGCCCTCCAGTAAAATGTAAGTTAAACTGAAAGGCATGTAGATAAGGAAAAGAATACTTATGTTATCAAAGTTGTAAGAGGCTACCTGAATGGTGAGAGGGGGACTTTTGTGGACTGTCCTTCACAATAAACCTGTCTTCCTTACAGCAAGAGCTAAGTCAGTATCCTTAAG
Source organism: Peromyscus maniculatus bairdii (assembly GCF_049852395.1). Lineage (NCBI taxonomy): Eukaryota > Metazoa > Chordata > Mammalia > Rodentia > Cricetidae > Peromyscus > Peromyscus maniculatus. Next base: position 29,148,308 of record NC_134861.1, read on the forward strand.
ACTCTTTTGTTGTGTGAATGATGACATCAAAGCAGCTTCCGTGAATGTGTGAGTAGATGAGGCACACAGGGCAACTAAATGATGGCAAAATTGACTATTGCAGTGACTGCTCATAGACACCACATATGGCCAGGAGCACAATGTCTAAGTGATTCGTGCAAATGGCTCAGGTATATGATCATAAAACAACTTGATTCTGCTGACACCTGGCCCCAGGGCATTTGTCCTTGTACAGAAATTACAAAGTATCTTATAGTTGATAACATATAGCCCCTTTCACAAAAAGAAAGCATATTCAGTTCAGTAACTAGCATGTTCAACATGAATACATATATAAAACCCATATATAATTTGACATTTAGTCCTGTGTTCCCCTGACAAGTGTAAGATTTCCATGACTGCAGAAGAGTAGCTCATCTCTTGCTCTTTCTAAGCTCCTGTATTTCCTCCACCATGGCAGTTTCCAAACACTTGGGGCCGGTGAGATGAGATGAACAAGGCCAGGGTGGGCCCTTTTGTTGTGGGATATTTATACACTGTATGAAGATAGATAGCTGTGATTGGTGTAATAAATAGCTAATGGGCCAATAGCTAGGCAGGAAGTATAGCCAGGTCTTCAGGGGACAGAGAGGACTCTGGGAAGAAGAAGGGCAGACATACCAAGAGATGATGATCAAGCAGGATGTGCAAGAGAAGAGGTAACAGCCATGAGTCATGAGGCAGAATATAGATTAATATAAATGGGTTAATTTAAATTTTAAGAACCAGTTAGAAACAAGCCTCAGCTATACACTGAGCAGTCATTATTAATAAGGATTATTAATTACGTCTCTGTGTCATTAACTTAGGAGCTGGCTGGTGGGACAAAAAAAGACTTGTTATTTGAATCTTAAATGGTCTTTTAATAAAAAACCCAGAGCCAGATATCAGGGTGAAAGCTAAAAGGTCAGAGAAACAGAGCAGCCAGCCACTAGTTCTTACCTCTACAAAATCCTCAGCCTAAAGAAAGTAAGTTCCTGTTTCCTCATGCCTTGTATACGTTTCTCTGCCCAGATATCACTTCCTGGGATTAAAGGCTGTGTGCTTCTCAGTACTGGGATTAAAGGTGTGTGCCACCACTGCCTGGCTCTGTGTGGTCTGTAGCATGAATCTTAAATGGTCTTATTAATAAGAACAAACTCAGAGCCAGGTATTGGGTTAAAGCTGGAAGATCAGAGAGGCAGAACAAGCCACAGCCACCTCACCTTACCAATTCCTCAGCTGATCCTGTTTCCTCAGACTGGAAGCTTCCGAGTCCTTATCCAAATGGTTCTCAGCTGAATTGCTTCTTGAAAACCTGAAGCTTAACCAGCTCTAATTCCTGGTTTTCATGCCTTATATACCTTTCTGCTTTCTGCCATAACTTCCTGGGATTAAAGGCTCACTTCCTGGGATTAAAGGCATGAGTCACCATGCCTGGCTGTTTCCAGTGTGGCTTTAAACTTACAGAGATCCGAATGGATCTCTGCCTCCCAAGTGATAGGATTAAAGGTGTGTGCCACCACTGCCTGACCTCTATGTTTACTATTATGGCTGTTCTGTTTTCTGACCCCAGATAAGTTTATTAGGGTGCACAATATTTTGGGAAACACAATGTCACCACAGTGGCCTTGTACTCACAGAGATCCGAATGGATCTCTGCTGCCCAAGTGATAGGATTAAGGGTGTGTGCCATCACTACTTGACATCTATGTCTAATCTAGTGGCTGGCTCTGTCCTCTGATCCTCAGGCAAGTTTATTAGGGTACACAATATATTACCACAAAGATTTTTTTGCACCCTATTGGGCTGAAATTATCACAGGTTGCACCTTTCAGATTGAACCAATTCACTGTGTTCCCCACTCCAGGATCTTCCTTTTCAGTACTTTTCCCTCAGAGTTGAGTTGGAAATGTGAATTGAATCTCTATTTTGGCTTTGTGACTTCCTATTTTACTTTAGGAATCCACTCACTCACAACCCTATCTTCTCTAGTAGTTCTTTCCAGGTGATATTCAACTAGACTTAAGGGAAGCATTGTGAATCCTCTCATAAAAGTCCTGCATTATACAGAAGAATCAGCCATTCACTTAGCTATATGTGAGAGATTAAGATCCATGTTTTGAATACTTAGGTCTCAGTCCATTCAGATTGCTATATAAAATGACTTAGACCAAATAATGTGAATTACAAGAATCTATTCCTCATAGCTCTGGAGACTATGACACCCAAGACTTTGTGTTTTGTGAGGCCTCACCACTTTTTTCAGAGGAGGCCCCTTTTTGCTGCCTCCATGCTTTCAGAAGCTCCATGTTTTAAAATCTTTCAACCTTCTAATATCACTACAGTGGAGATTTGTTTTCGTGAATATTTTTCTTTTTCACATTAGAGGTGAAACCCAGGAACTTATACACACAAGGCAAGATTGTACCATTAAATTATGTCTCCAAGCCTCCATTTTTTGTGCTTATGAATGTGTATATGAATTGACTGATTTTTTTTAATGTAAGTTTCTTACATGTATTTATTTTTGTGGGGAGAGTTGCCAAAGTGCATGTATAGTGGTCAGAGGACAATTTATAGGAATTTGTTCTCTGCTTACAACATGTGAGTTAAAGATACTGAACTTAGCCTGTCAGACTTGGCAACAAGAGCCATTATCCAGTATACCAATTTGTTAGCACCAATTGATTGTATTTTTGAGACAAGTTCTCACCATGTAGCCCAGGCCAGTTTCAAATTCATGCCACCCTTCTGTGCCACCAGACCTGGCTGCTGGAAATGACAACATCTCACAAGATTTTGGGACATAATCACCAGATTCTTTTGAAAACTTTTTGCCTGATCTGATATTTCTGGTGGCCACTTTATCTTTGAACATCAGGTGAGACTTAGGAGCTCCACATCCTTTTTTTCTTTTTTAATCAGTGAAGCAAGTTAAAATGAGAAACAGTTGAGTTTGATGAAATTAATTGACTTCTAAGATTCACCCTTCCAGCCTTTTTTTGAAATTAATACTAATATTTATGTAAACACCTGTATGGCCTGTCAATACATAGAGTTTCTTACTTACAGAATTATCGTTGAGATTTAAGTACTGTTCCTCATGATAAGTGTTTGGGAAGGCTTGTTGAATGGAATGCTTTTTACAATTTTGCAAGTGCTCAGTGTTATAGTCTTTCAGTACACATTGTTCCTCTCTCTTTATTAAGTGTCCATTTCATCAGAAGGGACGAGAAAGGGCCTTATTAGCATGCTAGGATGCATATGTCCTTTCCTAACATTGCTTTTTATGGGAAAGATGTCTTTTGGAGACAGAAACAGAGTGGTGTGATCAGGGCAACAGTAAATCTGTCCCCAAGCCACTTTCTACAGTAAGTCATCACTGTGGGGCATTGACCTTCTGCTCATAGTGACAATTTCCCTGGCGAAGTGGCCAGAAGAATGGAGTGGTTTCCACAGCATTGGCCTCCTTGGCATGATTCATTTCTGCTCTTGTCTCACCAAAGGAAGGTTAGGTTCTGGTTCTGACAGTATAGGATGGCCACCAGCTGCAGTGAAATCTCCAGACATGGACACCTCACACAGTGCCAGGCTTTCCTGAATGTGAAATATCTGATTCTGAGTACCATAAATATCCAACTGCATCTCTAGCCTGAAGAGTTAAACCCAATGAGTCTGTGACATTCCTGATAAGATGTTTCTTCTTCTCCTTCTCCTTCTCCTCTTCCTCCTTCTTCTTCCTCCCCCTCCATCTTCCCTTTTTCCTTCTATTTTTGCTTCATTTATTTATTTATTTATTTATTTATTTATTTATTTATTTATTTATTTATTTATTTATTACATCATGACTGCAGTTCCCTCTCTTCTCTCCCCCCAGTCCCCACACTCACCTATTCTCCATTCTCCTCTCCTCCATTTCTCTTCAAAAAGGGCAGGACTCCCATGGACATCAACAAAACATGCCATATCAAATTGCAGTAAGACTCTACACACATATGCCCTCATATTAAAGTTGGACAAGGAAACACAGTATGAGAGACAAGGAAACCGAATATGAGAAAAGTGGTCCCAAAAGCCAGCAAGAGAGTCAGAGACATCTCCTGCTCCCACTGTTAGGAGTCCCACAAAAAGACCAAGCTACACAGCAGTATCATGTGTGAAGGCTCCCTGGTTGTTGGTTCAGTCTCTGTCAGCGACTATGAGTTCAAGTTAGTTGATTCTGTGGGTTTTCTTGTGGTTCCTTGACCCTTCTGGCTCCTACAATCCTTTTTCCCCTTCTTCCACAGGACTTTCCAAGCTCCACCTAATGTTTGACTGTGGGTCTCTGCATCTGTTTCCATCACTTGCTGAGTTAAGCCTTTTGATGATAATTGGGCTAGGCAACAACCTATGAGTATAGCAGGATACCATTAAGAATCATTTTTGCTAATCATGTTGGATTCTATCCTAGGTCTATGGGCTGTCCAGCCTCTTGGTCCTGGCCTTCCAAGCAGTGGTACATGGGTGGGCTCCCTCTCATGGTACAGATGTCAAACTGGACCAGTCATTGGTTGGCCACTCCCACAATTTCTTCATAACCTTTAACCCAGCACACCTTGTAGGCAGAACAAATTGTAGATCAAAGATTTTGTAACTGGGCTGGTGTCCCTGTGCCTCCACTGGAAGCCTTGACTTGTTAAAAGAAATGGCTAGTTTAGGTTCCAAATCTGCTAGAAGTCTTAGCTCGGGTCACCCTCATAGATTCCTGGGAGTTTCCATTGCACTAAGTTTCTAGCTCATCCCAGAGATGCTCCTGATTCCAGTTGTCTCTCCCTATACTCTACCTCCCTCCTCCCCTCACCTGATTCTTCCTGTTCCCATGCCCACCCCTCATCCTTCCCCCCTCCATCCACCTGTGATGTATTTTCTACTTCCCTTTTCACAGTGAGATTCATGTGTTCCAGCCTTGAGAATTCCTTGTTAACTTCCTTAGGTCAGTGAACTGTAGCGTAGTTATCCTTTACATTACAGCTAATATCTACTTATAAGTGAGTACATAGCATGATTGTATTTCTGTGTCTGAGTTACCCCACTCAGGATGATCTTTTCTAGTTCCATCCATTTTCCTTCAAATTTCACGATGCCATTGTTTTTTAACAGCTATATAATATTCCACTGTGTAAATGTACCACACTGTCTTTATCCATTCTTTGGTTGAAGGGCATCTAAGTTGTTTCCAGTTTCTGGCTATTATGAATAAAGCTGCTATGAACATAGTTGAGCAAGTGTCCTTGTGATACAATGGAGCATCCTTTGGGTATATGCACAGGAGTGATATATTCGGGTCTTGAAGTAAGTGGATTCCCAATTTTCTGAGAAACCACTACACTGATTTCCTAAGTGACTGTACAAGTTTGCACTCTCACCAGCAATGGGGGAGTGTTCTTCTTGTTCCACATCCTTTCCAACATGAGTTTTCACTTGTATTTTTGATCTTAGCTATTCTGCCAGTGTGAGATGGAATCTCAGAGTCATTTTAGTTTGCATTGCCCTGATGGCTAAGGATGATGAACATTTCTTTATGTGTTTCTCTGCTATATGAGATGCCTCTGTTGAGAAGTCTCTGTTTAGAGCTGTACTCCATATTTTAATTGGATTATTTGGGTGTTTTTGATGACCAGTATCTTGAGTTCTTTACATATTTTGGATATCAACCCACTATCAGTGTAGGGTTGGTTGTAGCTGGAGTTTTTTCCAGCACACATTCTACAGGACACAGAGAAAAGTGACTGAGAGACTCAAGGCCCGTGGGCTGAAGATGGATGCCCCAACTTTACAGAGGAACTTTAGATGACTGTCCAGGCAGCCAACTGTCTCTGTCATTCTAGATTTTTGAAAGTTGTGTATAATGCACTTCCTGTTTACTTAGGTAATATTATATTCTTCTGGGGTCTTTGATGTAGTTGAAGACTAGATAGTTATAATTTCCTTAGCTATAATAAAAGATAAGTTAGATATGAAACCTTAGACTCACAAATATAGGATAGATAGGATATCTTCTTTAATATTGCCAAATACAAATAGACTAAATATTATAACTATAATCCTTGCTTGATAATTGTTTTGTTATATGTAATTTTACTATGTTAAAGTTAAAACTTTCCTTTTTGAAGAAAAAAGGGAAGTGCTGAAGATGTCTTTCTGTATGCTGTGAATGTGTTGCTCCGACTGATTGATAAATAAAATGCTGATTGATCAGTAGCCAGGCGGGAAGTATAGTATAGTCAGGATAAGCAAAGAGGAGAATTCTGGAAAGAGGAAGGCTGAGTCAGGAGCCACCAGCCAGAAACAGAGGAAGCAAGATGTAAAAGTATTGGTAAGCTATGACCATGTAGCAAAATATAGATGAATAGAAATGGATTAATTTAAGATATAAGAACTAGATAGCAAGAAACCTGCCACAGCCATACAGTTTATAAGTAATATAAGTCTCTGTGTGTTTACTTGGGTCCAGGTGGCTGGCCACAGGGCCACAGAAGCTGAGCAAGACCACAAAAACTTCAGCTACAGTTGGTGAAGATCTTTTCCCATTCTGTAGGGTGCGGTTTTGTTCTTTTGACAGTGTCCTTTGCCTTACAGAAGCCTTTCAGTTTCATGAGGTCCAATTTATTATTTGTCAATCTTAGTGTATGTGCTACTGGTGTTATATTCAGGAAACTGTCTCCTATGCCAATTTGTTCAAGGCCATTTTCCACTTTCTCTTCTATCAGGCTCAGTGTTCTGGCTTTATGTAGAGGTTTTTTATCCAGATGAACTTGAGTATTGTGCAGAGTGATAAGCTAAGGATCTATTTGCATTCTTCTACATGCCAACATCCAGTTAGATCAGCACCATTTGTTGAAGATTTTCCTCCATTGTATAATTTTGGCTTCTTTGTCAAGAATCAAATGTCCATAGATAGGTGTGTGGATTTATGTCTGGGTCTTTGATTAGTTACAATTGATCAACCTGTCTGTTTTTATGCCAATACCATATAGTTTTTACTACTATTGCTCATTAGTGCAAGCTTGAAATCAGGGATGGTGATACTGTCAGAAGTTCTTTTATTATAAAGGATTGTTTTAGCTCTCCTGGGGTTTTGTTTTTCCATTTGAAGTAGAGTATTGTTCTTTCAGGGTCTGTAAAGAATTGTATTAGTATTTTAATGGAGATTGTGTTGAATCTATAATTACTTTTGGTTAGATGGCCATTTTTACTATGTTAATCCTACCAATCCACAAGTATGGGAGACCTTTCCATCTTCTGATATATTCTCTAATTTATTTCTTCAAGGACTTAAAGTTATTGTTATACAGATCGTTCACTTGCTTGGTTAGGGTTATACCAAGATATTTTATATTATTTGTGGTTATTGTGAAGGGTGTTGTTTCCCTGATTTCTTTCTTGTTCTACTTATCATTTGTACATAGGTAGGCTACTGATTTTGTTTTTGAGTTAATTTTGTATCCAGCCACTTTGCCCAAGGTGTTTATTGGCTGTAGGAGTTCCCAGGTAGAATTTTGGGGTTTCTTACTCTAGGATACATCTTTGGACTAAAAGCCTGATCTGGGCCTAGGATGACATTGGCCCTTGATGCTAGAGTTGAATGCATTTTCTCTTTGAATTCTGGGAAGTCTTTATTTAATAATGCCTTCCTTGAACCAGTTGTCATTTAATAGAGAGTTGTTCAATTTCCATGAATTTCTAGGAATTCTATTGTTTCTGTGGTTGTTGAAATCCAGCTTTAATCCTTGGTGCCAGTGGCCATGTCAGAGGAATAGCAAGTGGCAACTGTAGTTCAAGGTGTCAGCTTCCCAAGAGGAACTCTCTGATGGGTCAATCTAGCTTAGGAAAGGTCCCAAGACCCCAGACCCCAGAATGTCTTTTGCTTGTGCTGTGGCTATACTTGTTTGCTACTATCTTTCTCTGGCATGGTGTGAGGATGTTCCCCACTACCTGTAATGTAGTGTGTTTATCTCATGTAAACATCCCATCTTACTGGGCATTTTTATCTGTGCATTGTCATGAAGACAATTTCTCCCTAAGCTCTACTGTCTAGTTGATAATAATAATGTTAGCTTACACAGAGTTTCGATGAATGAAAATAAATACAAGGAAATGTTATATAGCTAGGGCCTATGAGTTTTATCTAAGGAGCTGCATAGATCACAGTTCAGGTTAATGGTTAAGGATAATAATTGAGTCCCCAGAAACCAGGCTGGCTCTAATTCTCTTAATGCTGAACAATGCAGTCACAGGATTCAGTGTGCATCATTAGCTGAAACAAAGCCTTAAAATAACTCCACATTAGAACAGATGTTTTGATAATAGCTTTGAGATGAGAAACCCAAGAAAACATCCAAAGTTCACAAGGGTGAATAGCTGAGTTATGGATTGATTAGGTTAGGGTAAAAAATACAATGCAGCCCAATTGTTGCTAACTGGTGTGCTTTCCTTGCTAGGTTTGGTTGGTGATGAAAGGTGATGATTAATTCCTTGTGCCAATTTTTGCCTTCAATCTTCTAGTATAAGAAACTATTGATGAGCAGTTATGCACCTCAAAGATTTATTTATTTATTTAGTTTTTCGAGACAGGGTTTCTCTGTGTAGTTTTGGTGCCTGTCCTGGATTTCCCTCTGTAGACCAGGCTGGCCTTGAACTCCCAGAGATCCATCTGTCTCTGTCTCCTGAGTGCTGGGATTAAAGGCGTGCACCATTGCTGCCTGGCTCCAAAGATTTAAAATAGAGCTGACTGATTCTTTTTCATATATAAAAGTTTAGGTTTGTGATTCCTTTAAGATTCCTTATAAAATTACCTTTCAAGATAAGCAATATAGTAATTGGCCCTTTCTTTGTAACTGTAAAACTGCAGCCTGCCAGTAAAAGACCTGGCTGAGAAAACTATCGTGCTTGCCTACATGGCTAATCTATAATAAGTTGCTTCTGTATGAATGCATGTGGGTTCTTGGGATAATCTGTTTTTCACCTGTAATACATAAAATATTTAATGATGATATGAAATACACACTGTTTTTTACTGTTTGTTTTGTATTTATTGTAATCATTCACTTGAAAAACAGAATGCAAACACATTGTAATTTTTTTATTGCCTGAAAGATTTTGCTGGAGTACATAAGCTGAAAAAAATGAATAGAGAGTTTAAAAATGGGCTAGAAGGAAAACATCAAGAAGGAGAAAGTTAAAATGAGTTAGAGAGATAAAATTAGTTAGAATAAAACATCAGGAAAGAGAGATAGAAGGAAAACATCAAGGATGAGAGAGTTAGAAGGAACTGTAAAGGAAACATCAAGAATAAAGATAAAGTTAGAAAGAAAACATAAAGAATAAGAGAAGGAAATCACCAGGAAAATAAAGAAGATAGAATGCAAAAGAAGAATAAAGAGACAGTCTGAAGGAAACCATCAAGAGAGTGAGTGTGCTGTGGGATGTTCTGTACGTTAAATGTGTTGCTCTGATTGATTAATAAATAAAACACTGATTGGCCAGTAGCCAGGCAGGAAGTATAAGCAGGACAAGGAGAGAAGAGAATTCTGGGAAGTGGAAGGCTGAGTCAAGAGAGACGCTGCCAGCTGCTGCCATGACAAGTGAGATGTAAGGTACCGGTAAGCCACAAGCCACGTGGCAACTTATAGACTAATAGAAATGGGTTAAATTAAGATATAAGAACTAGATAACAAGAAGCCTGCTGTGGCCGTGCACTTTGTAAGAAAGAGAGAGAGAGAGAGAGAGAGAGAGAGAGAGAGAGAGAGAGGAGGATGGGCATTGAAGACACTCCATATGGAGTTTATCTTCACCTTGGCAAAAATAGCCATTTGGGCAAGAAACTGTTCTTGCCTGGACTGCTTCATCAACTGGACATGCAGGACCCATAGAAAGGTGACCACTGAACTTTGCTTGACAAAATGGTCCTTCAGGTTCCTGCTTTACAGAGGAAACTGCCAGACATTCTACAGGACACAGAGATAAATGACGGAGAGACTCTAGGCCTGTGGGCTGAAGACAGATGCCCCAACTTTACAAAGGAACATGAGGTGACTGTCCAGGCTTCCAGCTGTCTTTGTCTAACCTGCAAGACTCCCAAAAGTTGCTTGCATTCTTTTCCTGTTTCTCAGGTAATAGTATATCCTTCTGAGGTGTTTGATATAGTTGAAGACTAGTTATAATTTTCCTTAGTTATGATAAAAGATAAGTTAGTTATGAAACCTTAGACTCACAAATATAAGATAGATATGGTATCTTCTTTAATTTTGCCAAATACAAATAGACTAGTTATTATAAATAGACTAGATATTGTAACTGTAATTCTTACTTGATAATTGTTTTGTTATCTGTAATTTTACTATGTGAAAGTTAAAACCTTCCTTTTTGAAAAAAAGAAAAGGGGAAGTGCTATGGGATGTTCTGTATGTTAAATGTGTTGCTCTGGTTGGTTAATAAATAAAACACTGATTGGCCAGTAGCCAGGCAGGAAGTATAGGCAGGATAAGGAGAAAAGAGAATTCTGGGAAGTGGAAGGCTGAGGCAGAGAGATGCTGTCAGCCGCCACCATGACAAGTGAGATGTAAGTTACCGGTAAGCCACAAACCATGTGGCAACTTATAGATTAATAGATATAGGTTAATTTAAGATATAAGAACTAAATAACAAGAAGCCTTCTGTGGCCATCCAGTTTGTAAGCAATATAAGTCTCTGTGTGTTTACTCGGTTGGATCTAAGCGGCTGTGGGACTGGCGGGTGAGAGAGATTTGTCCTGACTGTGGGCCAGGCAGGACTGGAGAAATCTCCAGCTACAACGAGTGTTCAGCAGAGAAAAACAATTACATCATAAAATTTGTAGGCAAATGGATGGAACTAGAAAATATCATCCTGAGTGAGGTAACTCAAATTCAGAAGGACACACATGGTATGTACTCACTCATAAGTGGATACTAGATGTAAAGCAAAGGATAACCAGACTGCAACCTACAGCTCCAAGGAGTCTAGCTAGCAGGGAGGACTCTAGGAAGAACCCACGTTCATATGGATTGCTCAGCAAAGAAGAAATAGATGAGATCTACATGAGCAAACTGAGAGTGAGGGGGGTAATGGAAGGCAAGCGATGGGGGATGAGAACATAGAGGAACGGGAGGTTTGAGCTGGAACAGGGACAGAGTGGGAAAGCAAGGAAAGAGATACTATGATAAATGAAGACATCATAGGAATAGGGAGAAACAGGGTGCTAGAGAAGTTCCCAGGAATCCACAAGGATGACCCCACCTTAGACTACTGGCAATAGTTGAGAGAGTGCCTGAACTGGCCTACTCCAGTGATCAGATGACTGAATACCCTAACTGTCATCATAGAGCCCTCATCCAATTACTGATGGAAACAAATGCAGAGATCCATGCCCGGGTACCAGGCTGCACTCCAGGAGTCCAATTGATGAGAGAGAGGAGGGATTCTATGAGCAAGGAACATCGAGATCATGATAGAAAAATGTACAGAGACAGCCAGCCAAACTAGTGGAAATGCATGAACTGTGGACCAGTAGCTGAGGAGCCCCCATAGTACTGGACTAGGACCTCTGGATAGATGAAACAATCATTTAGCTTGAACTGTTTAGGGATTCCCCCAGGCAGTGGGATTGGGACCCATGCCTGGTGCATGAACCAGCTTTTTGGAGCCTAGTGCCAATGGTGGGACACTTTGTGTAGCCTTGGTGCAAGGCAGAGGGGCTTAGACCTGCCTCATCTGAGTGTGTCAGGCTTTGTGGACTCCCTATGGGAAACCTAGCCTTGGAGGAGGGTGGGAATGAGTAGGGTTGGGTAGAAAGGCTGGGGGGTGGGAGGAGGAAGATGAGGGAAATCTGTGATTGGTATCTAAAATAAATAGAAAATCTCTTAATAATAATAAAAAAGAGAGTGAGTGTTGTGTGATATTTTGTTTGTGTTCTGAGAAATAAAGCTTGCCTAGAGATCAGAGGGCAGAGCTAGCCACTAGTCAACCACAGAGTCCATGTGGTAGTGGCTTGTGCCTTTAATCCCAGCATTTAGGAGGCTCATACCTTTAATCCTAGCACTCCAGAGGCAGAGAGAATCTAACCCTTTTCCATCAGATAATCCAGAGAGGTAAGAAGTCACTAGTGGCTGCTGCTCTACTTCTACGATCTTTCAATTTATTTCCCCCATATCTGACTCCTGGTTTTTATTGATAAGACCAATTAGGTTTACACTTCATCTCACATAAAACTTTGGGGTGCAAATTCAAGAAAATGTTGCTTGTCATGGCTCTGTAGTCACCTGCACAGGCTGGAGCTACACTCTGGGGCTACTGCCAGAGTCATAGTCAGGCTGGCTAGGTTTTCCTTTCTTTACCCAAGCCCTCTGAGTGCATCTGGGACTTTTCTGTTGCAGTGTCTCCATAGCAAATGCTACAGGTGCTTGGGCTCCAGTGTGGCCAGAGTTAGCCACTTTCACACGTTCCCCCATACAGCTGGCTGGCTCTTTGGCTTTCCCCCCCTGTGGATTGTGGGCTTTCTCTGCACCCCATCCTCAGGCTACTGACAGGTGATCAGTGGCTGCTGTCCTCAGCCAGGCTGTGCACCACCTGTATTCTCCACTCAGATGTGCTATACCTCACTGTCATTGTCAGCAGATCTGGTGAGACAGTTGGGAATTCTTAAAAGAAGGAATTAGATTTATAAATGGATGTCAGCCCAGACTAATATACCCAGCAAAACTTTCAATCATCATAGACGGAAGGAACAAGACATTTGAAGACAAAGCCAGATTTAAACAATACCTATCCACAAACCCAGCCCTACAGAAAGCACTAGAAGGAAAATTCCAACCGAAGGAAGTCAGATACACACTCGAAAACACAGGCAATAGATAAAGCCACAACAGTAAACCCCAAAGAAGAGAAGTACACACACACTACTACCAAAAATAACAGGGATGAACAATCACTGGTCGTTAATATCCCTTAATATCAACGGACTTAATTCACCTATAAAAAGACATATGCTTACAGAATGGATACGAAAGCAGGACCCATCTTTCTGCTGCATACAAGAAACACATCTCAAATTCAAAGACAGACACTACCTAAGAATAAAAGGCTGGGAAAAGACTTTCCAATCAAATGGTCTTAAGAAACAAGCGGGTGTAACCATCCTGATATCCAACAAAATAGACTTCAAACTAAAATCAATCAAAAGAGATCAAGAAGGGCATTATATACTCATCACAGGAAAGATCCATCAAGATGAAGTTTCAATTCTGAACATTTGTGCCCCAAACACAAGGGCACCCACATATGTAAAAGAAACATTAATAAAGCTTAAACCACATATAAAACCCCACACATTAATAGTGGGAGATCTCAACACCCCACTTTCACCACTGGACAGATCTCCCAAATCAAAACTTAACAGAGAAATAAAGGACTTAACTGATGTCATGACCCAATTGGACCTAATAGATAGCTACAGAACATTCCATCCTAACAAGAAAGAATATACCTTCTTCTCAGCACCCCATGGAACTTTCTCTAAAATCGACCACATACTTGGCCACAAAGCAAATCTCAACAGATACAAAACAATTGGAATAACCTCCTGTGTTCTATCAGACCACCATGGTTTAAAGTTAGATTTAAACAACAACAAAAACTACAAAAAAACCTACAATCTCATGGAAACTGAGTAATGCTCAACTGAATCACCAATGGGTTAAGGAAGAAATAAAGAAAAAAAATAAAGACTTCCTAGAGATCAACGAAAATGAAGACACCACATACCCAAACTTATGGGACACTATGAAAGCAGTGCTAAGAGGGAAATTCATAGCACTAAATGCCCACATAAAGAAGTTGGAGAAATCCCACACTAGTGACTTAACAGCACACCTGAAAGCTCTAGAACAAGAAGAAGCAAAGTCTCCCAGGAAGAATAGATGCCAGGAAATTATCAAAGTGAGAGGTGAAATTAATAAATTAGAAACTGAGAGAATAATACAAAAAATTAATTAAACAAAGAGTTGGTTCTTTGAGAAAATCAACAAGATAGACAAGCCCTTATCCAAACTAACCAAAAGACAGAGAGAGAGAATCCAAATCAACAAAATCAGAAATGAAAAGAGGGACATAACAACAGACATTGAGGAAATCCAGAGAATTATCAGGTCATATTTCAAAAACCTCTACTCCACAAAACTGGAAAACCTAAAAGAAATGGACATTTTTCTGGATTGGTACCACATACCTAAGTTAAATCAAGACCAGATAAACTATTTAAATAGTCCAATAACCCCTAAGGAAATAGAAACAGTCATTAAAAGTCTCCCAACCAAAAAAAGCCCAGGACCAGATGGTTTCAACACAGAATTCTACCAGATCTTCAAAGAAGAGCTAATACCAATACTCTCTAAATTGTTCCACATAATAGAAACAGAAGGAACATTACCAAACTCCTTCTATGAGGCTACAATTACCCTGATTCCTAAACCAAACAAGGATGCAACAAAGAAAGAGAATTACAGACCGATCTCCCTCATGAACATTGATGCAAAAATACTCAATAAAATACTGGCAAACAGACTCCAAGAACACATCAGAACAATTATCCACCATGATCAAGTAGGCTTCATCCCAGGGATGCAAGGGTGGTTCAACATACGAACGTCCATCAATGTAATACACCATATAAACAAACTCAAAGAAAAAAAACCACATGATCATCTCACTAGAAGCAGAAAAGGCATTTGACAAAATCCAACACCCCTTCATGATAAAAGTCTTGGAGCGATCAGGAATACAGGGAACATACCTAAACATAATAAAGGCAATTTACAGCAAGCCAACAGCCAACATCAAATTAAATGGAGAGAAACTCAAAGCAATTCCACTAAAATCAGGAACGAGGCAAGGCTGTCCACTCTCCCCATACTTATTCAATACAGTACTTGAAGTTCTAGCCAGAGCAATAAGACAACATAAGGAGATTAAGGGGATACAAATTGGAAAGGAAGAAGTCAAGCTTTCCCTATTTGCAGATGACATGATAGTATACTTGAGTGACCCCAAAGATTCCACCCAGGAACTGATAAAGCTTATAAACACCTTCATCAACATAGCAGGATACAAGATCAACTAAAAAAAAATCAGTAGCCCTCCTATATACAATGGACAAAGAAGCTGAGAAGGCAATTAAAGATACATCACCCTTTACAATAGCCACAAATGACATAAAATACCTTGGGGTAGCACTAACCAAGCAAGTAAAGGACCTATATGACAAGAACTTTAAGTCCCTGAAAAAAGAAATTGAAGAAGATGTCATAAATGGAAAGATCTCCCATGCTCATGGATAGGCAGGGTTAAAATAGTAAAAATGACAATCTTACCAAAAGCAATCTACAGATTCAATGCAATCCAACACAATTCTTCACAGACCTGGAAAGAATAATACTCAACTTCATATGGAAAAACAAAAAACCCAGGATAGTCAAAAGAATCCTGTACAATAAAACAACCTCTGGAGGCATCACAATCCCTGACTTCAAGCTCTACTATAGAGCTACAGTAATAAAAACAGCTTGGTATTGGCATAAAAACCGACATGTGGACCAGTGGAATCGAATTGAAGACCCTGACATTAATCCACACACCTATGAACATATAATTTTTGACAAAGAAGCCAAAAGTGTACAATAGAAAAAAGAAAGCATCTTCAACAAATGGTGCTGGCATAATTGGATATCAACATGTAGAAGGCTGCAAATAGATCCATATCTGTCACCATGCACAAAACTTAAGTCCAAGTGGATCAAGGACCTCAACATAAATCCAGCTACTCTGAACCTGCTAGAAGAGAAAGTAGGAAGTAGTCTTGAACGCATTGGCATAGGAGATCACTTCCTAAATATAACACCAGTAGCACAGACACTGAGACAAACAATCAATCAATGAGACCTCTTGAAACTGAGAAGCTTTTGTAGAGCAAAGGATACGGTCAACAAGGCAAAGCGACAGCCTACAGAATGGGAAAAGATCTTCACCAACCCCACATGTGACAGAGGACTGATATCCAGAATATATAAGGAACTCAAGAAATTAGACATCAAAATGACCAACAGTCCAATTGAGAAATGGGCTTTAGAACTAAACAGAGAATTCTCAACAGAGGAAACTCAAATGGCTGAAAGACATTTAAGGAATTGCTCAACATCCCTAATCATCAGGGAAATGCAAATCAAAACAACTCTGAGATACCACCTTACACCTGTCAGAATGGCTAAGATAAAAAACACTGAAGATACTTTATGCTGGAGAGGATGTGGAACTAGGGGAACTTTCCTCCACTGCTGGTGGGAATGCAAGCTTGTACAACCACTTTGGAAATCAATATGGCGCTTTCTTAGAAAATTGGGAATCAATCTCCCTCAAGATCCAGCTATACCACTCCTGGGCATATACCCAAGAAATGCTCAATCATACCACAAGAGCACTTGCTCAGCTATGTTCATATCAGCATTGTTTGTAATAGCCAAAACCTGGAAACAACCTAGATGCCCTTCAACTGAAGAATGGATAAATAAATTGTGGCACATATACACAATGGAATACTACTCAGCAGAGAAAAACAATGACATCATGAGGTTTGCAGACAAATGGATGGATCTAGAAAAAATCATCCTGAGTGAGCTAACCCAGACTCAGAAAGACAAATATGGTATGTACTCACTCATAGGAAGATGCTAGATGTGGAACAAGGATGACTGGACTGCTACTCACATCACCAGTGAGGCTACCTGGAAAATGGGACCCCAAGAAAGACACAGAGAAATGGATGAGATCCACATGAACAGCTTGGACATGAGTGGGAGCAATGAAGGGCGAGGGTCGAGGGAAAGAGAGCAGGAGATCCTAGCTGGATCAAGAAAAGAGAGGGAGAACAAAGAATAGGAGACCATGTTAAATGAAGACCACATGAGAAAAGGAAGAAACAAAGAGCTAAAGAGGCCCACAGAAATCCACAAAGATACCCCCACAAAAGACTGCTGGCAATGGTCGAGAGACAGCTGGAACTGACCTACTCTGGTGATGGGATGCCCAAACACCCTAATAGTTGTGCCATAAACCCCATCCAAGGACTGAGGAATCTGGATGCAGACATCCACGGCTAGGCCCCTGGGGGAGCGCTGGGAGTCTAATTAGTGAGAAAGAGGAAGGTTTATATGAGCGAGAATTGTTGAAGCCAAGGTTGGATAAAGCACAGGGACAAATAACCGAATGAATGGAAACGCATGAACTATGAACCATAGGCTGAGGGGCCCCCAACTGGATCAGGCCCTCTGAATAGGTGAGACAGTCGATTGGCTTGATCTGTCTGGGAGGCATCTAGGCAGTGGTACCAGGTCCTGGGCTCGTTGCTTGAGTTAGCTGTTTGAAACCTGGGACTTATGCAGGGACGCTTGGCTCAATCTGGGAGGGGACTGGACCTGCCTGGACTGAGTCTATCAGGTCAATCCCAGTCCTTGGGGGAGACCTTGATCTGGAGGAAGTGGGAATGGGGGGTGGCGGGGGTGGGGGGGTGAGGGGGAAGGGGAAGAGAACAAGGGAATCTGTGGCTATTATGTAGAACTGAATAGTATTGTAAAATAAATTTAAAAAATAGCAAAAAAAGATCAAAAAAGAAAAAAGAAAAAAAAAACAAGGTAACTAACATAGCTATATCATTAAACTCTGTCTCTAGTTATCTCCACATTTCCCTCAGCATATGAAAGTATATTGTATAAATTTTTTACTCAATTATGTTATTTTTCTTTTTCCACCTAAGCAACTAACTTAAACAGTATTTCTAGACCTGACAATTTTTGCAAATATAATACAGAGACCCTTATTGGAAGTTAATGATTAGAATCTGAAATAAATATTATTCTTGTGAAAATTAAAAAAAAAAATAAAATAAATAAAAAAGAGAGGGATTTTTTTCCCACACTAAAAAGTGGGAAACAATATTACAATGGAGGAGTTCGGTCTCAGCATGATTATGCACTGGATGGTTTAAAAATGGAACAATTAAATGAGAGGATAATTAGCTTATGTGGGATTTACATAATGTCAATTATAAACATTATTGGTTAGACCCCAAAGTTTAGCATCTCCAGTGGGCAAAAACCCAGACTCCAGTCCAGTTGATATAACAGCACAAGGTTTTTATTGAAGTGACTGTACAGACAGGCTACTCTTGTTCTGGGAGCAAGAGTTGCTGTGGGATGTTCTGTACGTCCTGTGGGAGCCCATTCTTGGGTTCCTCATGGCTTTACCCATCAGGTCTGCATAGAGGATGATTAGGACCACATGCCTGAGTGCAGGTGTCTAAGATGATCTGTTATTGGCTGTGCTGGGGGATGGTCTGTATGTCAAGTTGCTCTGATTGGTCAATTAATAAAACCTGATTGGTCGTGGGTAGGCAGGAAGTGTAGGCAGGACTAACAGAGAGGAGAAATAAAAGAACAGGAAGGCAGAAGGAGTCACTGCCAGCCACCCGCCAGGACAAGCAGTATGTGAAAATGCCAGTAAGCCACGAGCCGCATGGCAGGGTATAGATTTGTAGAAATGGATTAATTTAAGCTGTAAGAACAGTTAGCAAGAAGCCTGCCACGGCCATACAGTTTGTAACCAATAGAAGTCTCTGTGTTTACTTGGTTGGGTCTGAGCGGTTGTGGGACTGGTGGGTGAGAGAGATTTGTCCTGACTGTGGGCCAGGCAGGAAAATTCATGCTACAAAGAGTCATGCCTTACTGTAGCCACATGGGGGCTTTTAAAGGAAAAAACCCACAAAAGCCATAAGATTACAATTCCCATACAATTTTGTTTTACAAGATCATGGTCTAATCACAGAGTGGGTACAGTCACGTCTGCATGTACATTCTTCCTGAAACCTCAAGGGAGGTATCAGGGCAGGAGTGGAGTTTACACAGAGGTCACAGTGGTCCTTCCTGGAACACTTGCAACTATCCCAGTCACAGTTGAGCACATCTCTTAACAGAAATCTTTTTACATTGTTACATTGTGGCAAGGGTGGTTGAATAATGGCTGAGTCAGGTGGCCCTTGGAACTAGTTTTCTTTTTAGTTCCTTATTCTCCTGGGGCTTGAGGGGTATAAGCCTGAAGGGTTAGGGTCTTTCAGTTTTATAATTCTTGTTTTATTTCTAAAATAGTTGGTTGATATCAGTGCCAAGATACAGGCCTTCAAAAATGCTACTACTGATAATATGCAAGCCTTACAAATAATTACTAAGGAATAGTAAGTTTTAGAAATATTTACTGATAAAAGGAGCAAAAAGGTGACCAATAATATGCAAACCTTAGAAAAAGTTACTATTCAAAAGATAAAAGTCTTAGAAAATGTTACTAGTAATAATATGCTAGCCTTACAAATAATTGCTAAGGAGATTAATACAATTTTAATCAGTAAGGTAAAAGATCTAGAAATATTTACTGCTGAAGAGAGCAAAAAGGTGACTGGTAATACAAAAACCTTAGAAAAACTTACTATACAAAAGTTACAAGTCTTAGAAAAACTTATTAAAACAGATGATAGAGATATTCAGACACAGACAGGGGAATTTAAAGGAGAACCAACCTCACCATTACAGCCCAAGGTTATCAAACAGCCAATCTTAATTTATCCAGTCACCATACAGGAACAACTGCCAAATGAGAGGTATCCCCAACGCTATGGAAGCAATCACTGGACTCCTATGAAAATGTTAAATTTGAGGAGATTTAAGGAAGCTATAGCCTCATATAGTATGCATTCATCTTTCGTGAAGCAGATGTTAAATTCATGGTCAACTAGTAGCAGAATTATCCCATAAGACTGGAAAAAATTGGTTACAACAGTATTGGAACCTGCTCCTCAATTATAGTGAGTACCTGGTGGAAAGGTGAGGATAGTATTGTTGAACAATGAAGTAAGGCTAGAGGTAATGAAACCTCCCAAGACCAGCTACTTGGAGAGAGTGACTATTCAGGTGTACAAAGACAGTTTCTATATAATGACCACACCCTGACTTTATGCCATGCAGCAGCTTTGAATGCTTGGGACAGATCTATAGAAGTCAAAAAGAAAACTGAATCACTTTCTAAAGTTATACAGGGCTCAAAAGAAATTCACTGGTTTCTTACAAAGTTTGACTTCAACTGTAAATTGAATGATATCAAATTCAGAAGCTAGACAAATAATAATCAAATCTCTGTCTTTTGAAAATGCTAATTCACAATACAAAAGGATAGTTAGACCTTTAAAGCCAAAATCAACACCCTTGGAGGAATGGATCCAAGATACAGTCAATATTGAATCTCATAACCATGTTGATGTTTGGATAGGAGAGGTAATTTCCCAAGGTTTGAAGAAAAATCCAAATGTCAAATGTCTCAATTGTGGTAAACAAGGTCACATAAAAGGGACTGTAAACAAGGCATTCTTAGAAACAATGTTTTTTTTTTTCTAGGAATAATCCAAACACAAGGCCCCTGCCTTCTGTAGTATGCAGAAGGTGGGGCAAAGACTGACATTGAACCAACAAATGCAGGTCAACAAGGGTCAGTCAACATAACCCTTTGCCTTCAGGAAACACTTTAAGGGGTTTCTTGTAGACTCTTATGTCAAAGTTGTTTCACAAAGTGTGAAAATCCTCCCCAGAGCAATTAAAGGACATAACACCTATTGTAACAACAACAACAAAACTATACTGCTATGGATGAAACAACAGCTTTAGAAGATAAAACAAATTTGAGGAGAAACCATGAAGTAGATATTTTGACAGACTTCTATTAATGACCAAAGGCCAAAGCTAAAGGTATGAATAAATAACATAATTGAAGGTTTTGTAGATATAGGGGCAGATGTAACAATAATTGTACCCAAATCTTGGCATCAAAATTGGCCTCTTCAGGAGGTAAATGTTCAGCTTTTAGGGACTGGAATTTTATCTCAGGTGAAACAAAGTGTAAGGTCAGTATAATGTATAGGGCCAGAAGGACAGAGAGGAAAACTAAGCCATATGTGGCTAATATAACAATGAATTTATGGGGACATGATTTGTTACAGTAATGCAATACTCAGATTAATATTCCTCCAATATCAGAAACAAACCATTTTTCTGCAAAAAATATTATAAACTATTATAAAGAACAGTCACAAACCATTCAGGTTGTAGAAAAACAGGGCACAACAGCTGCTTATCTTTCAAAGGTACCAACAGCCCTACCTTTAAGATGATTAATTGACAAACCTGTCTGGGTAGAACAATGGCCTTTGACATCAGAAAAATTATAGGCCTTAGAACAGCTGGTACAGGAGCTGCTAAATGCTCAACATATTGAGGAATCAAACAGTCCTTGGAATTCTCCTGTATTTGTTATTAAAAAGAAATCTGGAAAAATGGAGAATGGTAACAGACCTAAGAGCTATTAGTAAGGTGATTCAGCCAATTGGCTCTTTACAGCCTGGAACTCCCCTGCCTTCTTTATTACTGGTCCATTACAGTTATTGATTGAAAAGACTGCTTCTTCAGTATGTGTTTACAAGAAAAGGATAAAGAAAAATTTGCCTTCACAGTGCCTACTTATAAGAATTTTCAGCCTGTTAAAAGATATCAGTGGAAGATTCCCCGACAAGGGATGTTAAACAGCCTCACCCTGTGCTAATACTTTGTATGGTAGCCAGTGGAAATGATTTATGTGCAGTTTTCTCAATCTATAATTTACCACTATATAGGTGATATCTTACTAGCTGATTCAAATGTAGATACTTTAGAGAAATATTTGAAGAAGGAAAGAAAATTTTACCTTGTTGGGGATTATAAATTGTCTCTGAAAAAATATGAAGAGGAGATTCTATTAATTACCTAAGATATATAATAGGCTTACAAAATATTTAACCCCAAAAGGTACAAATCGGGAGATATCAATTGCAGATTCTTAATGAATTTCAAAAATTACTGGGAGACATTAAATGGCTATGGCCCACAACTGGATTAACAACTCAAGAACTGAGTAACTTGTTTTAAACCTAACAATGTGACAAGGACTTAAACAGTCCAAGAAAACTATCAGCTGAAGCTGAAAGAGAATTGACTTTGGTAGAAAAGAAATTACAGGATGCAAACGTTGATCATTTGGATCCAGAGCTTGATTGCATTCTGGTTATTTTACCTTCTACGCATTCCCCTACGAGAATTTTAATTCAGAGAGAAGATAATATCTTAAAATGGATATTTTTACTGCACAAACAGAGTAAGAAATTAAAGACCTATGTAGAAAAGGTTTCCAAGTTGATTCTAAAAGGAAAATTGAGACTTTGTTAATTAACAGAATAGTCCCAGCAGAAATTGTTAGTACCTTTTACTAATGCTAAAATTTCCTCATGGGTCTACCAGGCCCTCTAGCACAAGGTAATGATGCAATTGATCAACTATTGGTAGGAAATGTACCAGAAGCCTCAGAATCTCATTTAAAAAAAAAATGTCACTATAAAAAGTTTGAAAAAAAAAAAAAAGATGTTTTCCAGTACCTGGCAACAAGCCAAGGAAATTATAAGAAAATGTACTACTTGTTCTTTGTATAACCAAACTCCATTACCTGTCAAAAGTAACCCAAAGTGTACTCAAAAAATGAAATTTGACAAATAGATGTGTTTTATTTTGCAGAGTTTGGAAAATTAAAATATGTACACCATACCATAGATATCAATAGGCAACTTCTTTGAGTTTTGAAAAGGCTGATTCTGTAATCACAAATTTTTAGAAGTTATGACCATCATGGGTGTATCTGTACAAATTAAGACTGACAATGCTCCAACATATGTCTCTTGTAAAACAAAACAGTTTTTTTCTTATTACAACATAAAACATATTACAGGTATACCACATAATCCTACAGGGCAAGCAGTTATTGAAAGGTCTATTTGAACTCTAAAAGATATGCTTAATAAACATAAAGAGCTAATAAAGACCTCCAGAGATAGATTGCACAATGCTTTATTAACTTTAAATTTTCTAAATGCTAATGAGAAGGGGATGAAAGCTACAAAGAGAAATTGGATACTAGAAAGAACTACTGAACTAAACCAGCTTGTATACTTTAAAGATGTGCTGACCTCTGAATGGAAACCAGGATATTTGTTACATTGAGGAAGAGGTTTTGCTTTTGTTTCCACAGGAGAAGAAAAGCTAAGGATACTATCAAAATTGATAAAGATTAGATATGAACAAGAGAGACCTCTTGATTAGAAGAGGTGATAGTTCATCAAACAGCATGACCATTCAATCCAAACTAATTGATAAGACT
Source organism: Peromyscus maniculatus bairdii (assembly GCF_049852395.1). Taxonomy (NCBI): domain Eukaryota; kingdom Metazoa; phylum Chordata; class Mammalia; order Rodentia; family Cricetidae; genus Peromyscus; species Peromyscus maniculatus. Next base: position 29,171,708 of record NC_134861.1, read on the forward strand.
AGCAAATGCTTTTCATTTGATCAGATATAACTTGCCAAAAGGGAAACCCCCCAAAGTGAGGGTTGGGGCAGGGTTTTGTTTTTGTCTTTCCAGAAGAATGAAGGAATCTGAAGACCACTGTACAAATGAAACATGTGAAGAAACAGGACAAATCGTCCAGAAAAAAAAAATGTCCCAAGAAAAAAAGTAATTTGGCCTAATGGTATATCACATTTCCAACAGAATAAAATTTCATACATCTTCCCAAATGTTTGTTTCTTCTGTTCTCTACAGACACATAATGCAAATGGTCTTTTTATTATCCCATTCTAATTAAAAATTTAAGTTGCCTTTGGAGTTGGAGTATGACTCTCTCCTTCTCTAAACCCAAGCATGCTTGTTAAAGGAAAACCAAAATCTCTGTCTCATGTCAGAAGAGCCACCTGATATGGGACAGAAGAAAAATCAAAATTAAGGGACTATTCTATTATTACTAATCTCATAATCCATTGGTTTAATTTTGGCTCTTTAAAACATTTCTTGAGGTATAAATATTATGTCAAAATTTATAAGATATATAACATTTTGTCATGATATTAATGGTCATATAGAGTACTGACTAATTCTAGAAAAAGGCTTCATCTGGCTTCCTATACATGATTTTGGGCTTAAGTGTCTATCAGGTAACTAGGAATTACGTTTTTGTGCTATGGATGTATATAACAAATTATGCTCCTTTAACCTCTTTGAGATCTGCTGCATATGGCATTTAAAATGTTTAAGTTTTTGCAGTGAACTATGACCATGCCTAACAGTGACCTCTGAAGTCTGCAAAAGAGGATGGGGCCTCACAATGATGATTCCACCTGGATTGTGGTAATGCACTAGTCTGACAAACACCACCCAAAGATTGAGTTTGGACTACAAATTGCTCAGGACAATTTCAAGGTGGCTAGCTGAGATGGTCCAGCCTCATAGACTACTCTAGCCAGGACTTGAGACAACCCTGCACTTTCCCATTAAACAGAGACTGGATAATAAATGATTCAGCTAGCTCTACCAGGACTTGACAATTATTGCAATTTTTTTTTGTCAGCATCCCTCAGACAGCAGGAATTAAATTTAAGAACATAATGCTCATATTCCCAAGAGGTGGGGTGAGCAACTTTTGGTTATTTAGTTGGGTTATGGATATTTGTCATTGTTTAGGGAGATTGATTACAAAGTATTATTGGTAGAGTCAGGAAAAAAATCTGAAGAAAGGAGATTAGATTCAGAGCTCTTGTTGTAAAAAGAAATAGGGAGAATATAGAAATAGGATAAAAGGACACATTATTAAATCTACATTTAAACCAAAAAAGCAACTACTAGTTTTAAATATTTTACATTGGCTTGGATTTTTGTATATTGATATAAAGTTGGTTATTTTTTGTTAGAACATACTATTGCATATGTTTCTACTCTTGTTCAAGGTATTGTATCTATATAGCTCATTTAACAGTGTGATGTAAATTTCTAGTCATTGAAAGTTATTATTACAACATATTTAGGATAATTAAGAATTATTATTATAAGATGCAGGTAAGTAATTAGTCACCTATTATAATCCAACTTGTCATGTTAGGTATATTTTCAAGGTTAAACAAAGATATGTTTTAGATAGACAAGTGGTCTTCGAAAACTTCAGTGTTCTACAGAATATAGCATTTAAGATGTTTTAATAACATTAGGTTTTTTTTTTATGACAATGAGTCATGTCTGCTCATGGCAGTACCAATCTACTTCAGAGAAGATGATGGGCACTGAAAAAACTCCACATGGCGTTTACTTTCTTTGTGACAAAAATTAACCACTGGGCAAGAAACTGCCACTTCCTTAACTACTGACAGTATGTTGTCCAAATTGGACAAGCAGGACACAAAAGTAAGTTACTGCTGAACTTTGCCAAGACAAGGCAGGACAGTCCTTCAAAAATCCTGCATCACAGATAAGTCTGTCAGATATTATAAGCCTGCAGGCTGAAGATGGTACCTCAACATTGCAGAGGTACCTTGGGTGACTGTCCAGACACCTAGCTGTTTTTGTCATTTCTTAATTTTGGAAGTTGTTAGCTCTGCACTTCCTGTTTACTCAGGTAATATTATATTCTTCTCAGGTCTCTGATGGAGTTTAAGACTAGATAATTATAGTTATAGTTTTCCTTGTTACAAGACTCAAAAAAGAAACTCACCAAAGAAGTATAAAGTATATAAGGTTGAGAGACACAAAAAGATAGTTTTGGGTTGGTAATGCAAGTTAGGAGAGAAAGTGAATTAGGTTCAACACTTTGGACTCACCAAATATTGACTCTGAATTTGTCAAATGCTATGGACTAGACATTTTAAAAGTAACTGTTACCTGTATATATTTGTATATAGTTATTGTACTCATTGTATATAGTTTTTCTATGATAATTAAAACCTTCGCTTTTTATTTAGACAACAAGGGGGAAATGTGTGATATTTTGTTTGTGTTATGACAAATAAAACTGCCTGGTGATCAGAGGGTGGAGCTAGCCACTAGTTAACCATGCAGTCTGGGCAGTGGTGGCTCATGTTTTTAATCCCAGCACTTTGAAGTCTCATGCTTCAAGGTCTCATGTCAAGGAGACAGGATCTTGGCCTTTTTGGTTGGAGGAATCAGAGAGGTAAGAAGTCAGTGGTGGCTGTTCCTCTGCATCTCTGAACTTTTAGGTTATTACCCTGATATCTGACTCCTGGTTTTTATTGATAAGACTGATTAGGTTCATGCTTCAAAGTGTCTTTTTTCCTAACCCCTTCAGATAAAACAGTCTTAGTATACACCAATGCCATAGATTTCTTTTGATTCCTGGGCTGTCTGGAGGCTAGTCCCCCAGATGCCAATACTTTGGTAGTCTGATAATGTTCAGGGGGTGATTTCAATATGCTTACATTGGATGAGATTTGCTTTGTGACTGAGTACATGATCAATTTTGGGAAATGTTCCATGAGGTGCTGGGAAGAAGGTATATTCTTTTCTGTTTGGATGAAACATTCTGTAGATATATGTTATGTCCATTTGAGTTATAATGTCTGCTAGTTCCATTATTTCTCTGCTTACTTTCTGTCTGGATGCCCTGTCCATTGGTGAGAATGTTGATGTCTCCTAATATTCATGTGTAGGGTTTGATTTAAGATTTAGTAGTTTCCTTCACAAATTTAAGTGCCCTTGCATTTGGGGCATAGATATTCAGAATTGAACTTCTTGGTGGATTTTCCTTTGATGAGTAGGTATGAAGTGTACTTTCCCTTCCTTTTGAGTAATTTTGTTGGAAGTCTATTTTGTTAGATATAAGAATGGTTATACCAGCTTGCTTCTTGGCACCATTTGATTGGAAAATCTTTTCCAACCATTTACCCTGAGGTAGCATCTATCTTTGATGTTGAGGTGTGTTTTGTATGCACCTGAAGGGTGGGTCCTGTTTTGCATCCATTCTGTTAGCCTGTGTCCCTTTATTGGGGAATTGAGTCCATTGATACTGAGAGATGTATGACCAATGATTGTTAATTTCTGCTGTTTTGGTGGTGGTAGTGTGTGTGTGTGTGTATGTGTGTGTGTGTGTGTGTGTGTGTGTGTGTGTGTGTGTGTGTGTACTTCCCTTCTTTTTATTTTGCTGGTGTAAAAGTATTTATTTCCTGTGTTTTCTAGGGTGTAGTTAACCTCCTTGGGTTGGAATTTTCCTTCTATTACCTTCTGTAAGGCTGTATTTGTGGACAGATATTGTTTAAATTTGACTTTATCGCTGAATATCTTGTTTTCTCCTTCTGTTGTGATTGAAAGTTTGCCTGGATATAGTAGTCTGGGTGGTGTCTGTAGTCTCTTAGAGTCTGTAGCACATCTGTCTAGGCCATTCTGGTTTTTAAAGTACTGTTGGTAAGTCAGGCATAATTCTAGTAGGTCTGCCTTTGTATGTTACTTGGCCTTTTTCCTTTGCAGCTTTTAATATTTGTTGTTATGTATGATTAGTAATTTGATTATTATGTGGCAGGGGTGACTTTATTTTCTGGTCCAATTTATTTGGTGTTCTGTAAGCTCCTTGTATGTTTATAGGCATCTTTTTCTTTAGGTTTTAGAAATTTTCTTCTATGATTATGTTAAAAATACTTTCTGAGCATTTGAGCTGGGAATCTTCTCCTTCTATTCTTACTATTCTTAGGTTTGGTCTTTTCATAGAGTTCCAGATTTCCCAGATATTTTGTATTAGGAACTTTTTAGATTTAGCATTTTCTTTGACCAATGTATCAATTTCTTCCACTGTAATTTCTATGCCTGAGATTCTCTCTTCCATCTCTTGTATTTTGTTGGTAATGCTGTGTGTCTGTAGTTCTGTTTGTTTATCTAGATTCTCCATTTCCAGAATTCCCTCAGTTTGTGTTTTCTTTATTGCTTCTATTTCCATTTTCAGGTCTTGAACAGTTTTATTCATTTCCTTCACTGTTTGTGTTTTCCTGGCTTTCTTTAAGGGATTTATTCATTTCCTCTTTAAGGGCCTCAATCATCATCATTAGATTGGATTTAAGGTCATTTTCTTATGCTTCAGCTGTGTTGGAATATCCAGGGCTTGCTGTAGTAGAATGGCTGGGTTCTGGTGGTGCCATATTGCCCTGGCTGTTGTTGATTGTGTTCTTACACCAATGTCTAGGCATCTGCGTTTGGGATTATTACAGGTTTAGTTGTTGATTTCTGAGTTTATCTTTCTTAGATGGATTTTTTTTAATGTTCTTTTCCCTTGGTGTAGCTTGAATTTTTCTGCCTTGCCCACAGTCAGGACAAATCTTTGTCACCCGCCAGTCCCACAGCCACTCAGACCCAACCAAGTAAACACAGAGACTTATACTGCTTACAAACTGTATGGCCGTGGCAGGCTTCTTGCTAACTGTTCTTATAGCTTAAATTAATTCATTTCCATAAATCTATACCTTGCCACGTGGCTGGTGGCTTACCGGCGTCTTCACATGCTGCTGGTCATGGCGGCGGCTGCAGTGTCTCTCCGCCTCAGCTTTCTGCTTCCCAGAATTCTCCTCTCTCCTTGTCCCACCTACTTCCTGCCTGGCCACTGGCCAACCAGTGTTTTATTTATTGACCAATCAGAGCAATTTGACATATAGACCATCCCACAGTACCTTGGTTTCTGTTTCTTTTCTGGTCTTCTGGCCTGAGTGACCTGTGGTTCTGGTGACCAGTGAGTCTTCATATCTAGTGGGGTTTTTAGGCCTGTGTGTCCTCTGGGGTTTTGGATGGCAATGTTGTCTCTGGGATTCTGGATATCTGCTTGGTCTCTTTGATTCTTATTGTGGCATGGCCTCTGGTAAAGCAGAAGTCCTCTGCCTAAGTTATGGGCTGGGATATAGAGCCCAGGGGATGATATACAGTTGGGGGTCATTGGGTGGGCTTTAAGGAGTGTTAGCAGGCAGTGGACAGTGTCTTATTTGGAGTCCCTAGCACAAGTGTGGCCTCTGGTAAAGCAGAAGTCTTCTGCTGAAATTGTGAGCAGTAATATGAAGTCCAGGGAAGAGGTTCCTTCTTTTGTGAAAATGCACTAAGTTGTCTCAATTTTTATTATATATAATATAATTTAAATAAATATAGTACTTTATAATATATTTATATATTACATATATTTAAAGTTTACTACAAGCTGTCTTGACTCTGAGCATATAGGCTTGAGAGGCCCATACACTGTAACTAGTCATTCACATCTAGTTTCAAGTACAATCCTAAAACCCTGTATGTCAAAGATGTTTTCTTGAAAAGCAGATAACTGCTTTAGGAAATCTTCTCACAGTCTCCTTTGTCTCTAATGGTAGTTACTTTCTCTTTTAAAGAAAAAAACTATTTATCAGTTCTTTGCACATTTTATCCAAGGTGCTTTGGTCATATTCGCCCTGATGCCTCTTCCCAGGTCTGCTCACCACCCCTTTCCATAGACTTTGTGTCCTTTAATTTATAAACCCTTCAATACCAACTCTGTGCTGCTCAAATGTTCTTCACAGTGTGGTCTTCCACCAGAGAGTGGCACCTTACCAGGCACTATTCCCTTGGAGAAAACTGTCTCCCTTTTCCAATAGCTAATAACTGCTTGTAATTTCATGGCTATTGGTGCCAAAGTCCCTTAATCCCTAAATCCTCTCTCTATGATGGGATTTGGTCTGGTTTGGGTTTGCAAAGGTTTTGTTCACACCATCACAACCTTTGTGAGTTCTTATATACAGCTGCCCTGCTGTGTCCAAAAAATGCATCTTTGTAATCATCCATTACCTCTGGCATTTACACTTTTTTGCCCTCTCTCTGAAATGGCCCCTGAGCCTTGGGGCCAAAGGTGTAGTATATGTTCAGTTGTTAACCTTTACCCTAGTGGCTAGGTTTTCATCATTCATTCATTTTTTAAAAAAATATAACAAAATAAAATATAAGATAAAAAAACTAACATATCAAAGTTGGACAGGATAAACCAACAGAAGAAAAGAGCCTAAGAAAAGGCACAAAAATGAGAGACCCTGGGGCTGGAGAGATGGCTCAGTGGTTAAGAGCACTGACTGCTCTTCCAGAGGTCCTGAGTTCAATTCCCAGCAACCACATGGTGGCTCACAACCACCTGTAATGAGATCTGGTGCAAGAACACATGCAGACAGAACACTGTATACACAATAAATAAAAATAAATTAAAAAAAAGATAGCCCCACTTATTGGCACACTCAGGTATATCATGAAACACTAAACTGGAAACTACAAATATATATGCAGAGGACCTAATTGGCCATCCATTATCACCACACAAAGCTTCCAGTACTGGGATTGGGTTACATCTAATTGAATTATTGGCCAACGGGGCCCCATGGGAATCCCCAAATAACCCAGGCTTTTGCCAACACTATAGGTCGCTCTCCACAAACTGACAGCAAGGCCCCATTGCTGAAGACAACACCTACACAACTCATTGAACATGAGATATCAAGTTGGTGCCTACATAGTCTTCACCCCATGTTTAATTTCTTCGCTAGAGAAAACAAAGGTACCTACTCACAAACAAGCACTAAAAAAATCTCTTATTCACAAGTCTCACAAAAGACTTGCTTGAAATTAAAAAATATTAATCATTAGCACACTTGTTTTTTAAATTACCAAATCTACTATTTATTTAGAAAATTTGTATCATGATTTTTTAATGTCACCAGTACTTACAAAAGAAGGCTTCATTTTGTAGACTAAAAGTAAAATAATCAATATGAAAAAAAAGCTGACTTACTGTTTTTGCTTAAAGGAAACCCTTGTCATTAGAAAGTGTAAACTTACAGAGTGGAATGCTTAGAAGCAAGGGTTCCCACAGCAGAACAGTTGGCACTGACATTATGGTAATTAAGGGCTTGCATCACTGACGCCTGCTCTGCTTAGTAGGCTACAACACAGCTTCAAGGTCTCTTTCCTTTGTGGATTGGAAGTGTTATCCTTTAAATAGTGATGTTATAAATATTAATAAAAACACTATGAGCATTGTAAGAAGATTCTAGGATGACTAATGACTTCCAGCTAATTATCATCATTATCCTGACAGACTTTTTACTACGCAACAAAGATGGAACAACGTGCTAGACCTTTCAAAATGGTCTCAACAACCACTCAATTGAGACAAAAGTTACATCAACAAACAACTGTTTGACCTAAACAGACTATATCTGGGTTTATCAGCCTGTGGTTATCATTACAAAACACTATACTCAGCTGTATAAATTTTGACTGCTCTAAAATTGGTTGTCTTTCCAACTGGTATGAGTGAATATGCACACACATATGTAAATACAGCCACAAATCATTACAGACATCTCAAAGAGAACATTGAGCAATAAAAACTACCTGCATAAGAACATACAGAGTAAAGCATCAATTTACTTTCTATTTATCAAAACCATAGTCTATGTTTTTAAAGGATGCCAACTAATGTAACAAAAAATATGGAAATCAAATAGAAAGAATGTATACAAGCTGCCAAAGACTTATGCTCAAAATGTGATAGTAAGCAGAAAGAGATTGGTGAGAAGGAAAAAGCAAGATACTGTATTGGAAATATGACTGTATGCTGTAAAATATGTGATGAAGATTGAAGCTAGGATATTGGAATTTGATTTTGTATTGGAATTTATTTCTATAATGGAATATGAGCATATTTACAACTGAATTGGACCAATTAAACACTTTAAATGACACAAAGTATCATTCCGTGTCCATTGTGTAGTGAATCAGATGATAGATTTGAGGAAAGCACCAGAAATTAGTTCTTCTCCAAAAATCCTTTCACATGAATCGTCTCTTAACTAAGTTATTCTAAATAACCAAATATACCTGAATGTGTATGTCAGTAAAGTTTGTTTACTTACTTGATTAACATTACTGTTAAAAGTATTTGGTGGTCCTTCTTCTCTCTTCTCTTCTTCTCCATGCACATGTCTCTCCCACAGGCCTGTGCACTCTCTGTCTCTTTATCTCTAATAAACTCTTATAAGCGGATTCTGTCGTGTTTCGTGACACTTCCTTGCAGAGTAAGAACACAACGCAGCTAAATAACTAACATTTTGGTGCCGAAACCAAGCGGGCGCTCCCGGGCGCTTTGCGCCTGGCACCCCGCGAACCGGGGAATCTGCTCCGTACGCGACAGACCGCTCTCCATTTGCCTGAATCGCATCCAAATTGCATCCAACACCGCTTTCTTGGATTGGTGAGTTTCCCCATTTTTCGGCCAGCGTAAACGGTTTCCTGAATCTGTGAGAACGACCGTTGATCGTCCGGCGCCTCACATGTGTTCTTGAGACCGGGGGAACCCCCGACCACGGTCTTCATTGGCTACGGTTGGCCCCTATCGCAGGCCTAACTTTTCTAGCCGTCGCCCACGTCTGCAGCCTGAGATATTTCTCGAGTTAGGGCCACGACCGTTGGTGCGTCCTGGGAGTCACGTGAGGCCGGCACGTCCATCTCCTTGACGAAGGGGCAAATGCTGTCTGGATTCCCGGGGAATCCTTTCCTCACCGTGGAGGGGGCCCCTGCTTCTGTGGCTGACGAGTCAAGGAGCAGCCTGCGCCCGGTATCCGCCCTTGGCCTTGGGGATGCCTGGGGCCTTGGCTCCGGATCATGTTTATTTTTTATTTTTCTGCCTCCGCTGCAGACATGGGAAACAAGGCTTCCAACCCTGTTAGTCCTTCCTCTCCATTAGGCTGTCTTGTTGAAGCTTTAAAACCTCTCAGTTTAATGCCTTACGTAAGGATTTCTAAGCTAACTTGTTTATGTTCAAAAAAGTGGCCAAAGTATGCTTTAAAAAAATAACAAAGAGCCGCCAAGCGGCTCCTTAGATCCTGATATTTCATGGGAGCTATCCAATCACTGTCGGCGTTCAGGCAAATGGAAAGAGTTGCTTTCTTCTTTCTCAATGCTAAACTGTCTCTTCTCGTTTCCTTCTCTCCTGCTCATATGATGTTAGCTATGCCTGAACCGGAGGATTCTCTGACTCCGGAATCTCTAACTTTAGACCCTGCTAATGAACCTCTACCTATCCGACCTCTGGCTCCAACTCCTAGAACAACCGTTCCTTCCGCTCCAGACTCTTCCTCTTCTAAAGCTGTTTCTTCCTCTGCAGCGGCTGCTTCCAAAGGCCCTGCCCTGGCTCCAAACTTCACTCCCCCTACCACCCACTCTCGAGCTGCTAAATCGGCTGATTCCAGCCATCCAGAACCTTCTACTGTTCTCCCTTTGTGAGAGGTGGCGGGTGTGGATGGACTGGTTAAAGTTTATGTTCCATTCTCTCTAGCAGAACTCTCTCAGATAGAAAGTAAGCTGGGTTCTTATACGTCTAATTCTGCTTCCTTTATTAAACAATTTCAATATATAACTCAATTTTATAGTCTCACCTTTCATGATATATATATATATATATATATATATATATATATATATATATATATATATGATACTTTCTAATAATTTACTCCCGGAGGAGCGCAGGCGGGTATGGGAGCAGGCTAGGACTCATGCAGACGAAATTCATCAAACTAACCTTTCACACACCCCAGGAGCCAAGGCGGTTCCTGATCGGGAGCCACACTGGGACTCCAACACCCAGAGTGGCTGACTAGCCAGAGATAGGTTTATTACCTGTCTCCTGACAGGCCTCCGTAAGGCTGCCCTAAAACCAGTAAATAATTCAGGATAAGGATGAAAATCTGTCTCTTGTTCCCCAGACCTACCTGACTAAAACTTAAGCATCTGGAGAGCAAGGCTCCTGACCCCACAGGCAAAAGAGTCACCTGTGGCATTTAAGGTGTGCCAGGGAAGAGATAAAAGCCCGAAAACAAAATTGCCAAGTGCTGGCACTCGCTGACTTCCAAAAGCTGGGTCCCTGTTTTAAATGAGGAAAAGGCCACGGGCTACCGAATGCCCTGCCAGGCCATCAATAGCCTTGTTAAAAGTGCCGCCTAGACAGAGTCAGCTGACTGCCCCCAGGCACCAAGATGCATGGGTACATCAAGCTAAGACCTCCAACAGACCTAGGCTTGGCTACAGACATGACAGGGAACCCAGAACGCAGCAGGGAAGCGATCCATTTCTTTCCTTCTGGACACCAGAGCCATTGACTCAGTCCTGGGAGTTTTGGGATGCCACCTCTCCTTTATTGTCGGGTACAGGGGACAGCCTTATCTACCTCAGCAGACACCGCCATTTAATTGTATTTTCAGAGGTATCCCTCTCACACATACATTCTTAGTGGTGCCAAGTTGCCCTGTACCTTTAATGGGGAGGGATCTCCTAGCTAAGGTAGGAGCGTCCATTTCTTTTCGCTCCACACATTCGCCTCATCCCAGACATGCCAGCAGCTCTCCTACTTCTCCTAGCCACTAACTCTACAGACTCCAAATATCCTCCTGTCCCATGCTGCTATTTGGAGGGAGCGTGGACTTCTCACATCAAAAGGGGGATCCGTATCTAACTCAGGCCATATAATGGCCATGCTGGAGGCTTCCCACCTCCCCAGGGCTACAGCTCGATTTTACCCATATGCCCACCATCAGGAAAAGTTAAATATCTCCTCAGACCAGTTCTAACACCAGGTCTTTTTTCCAAGCCTCCAACTGTTCCAGATAGCCTGTTAACTCCTCTTTTATGTCACCTAAGGTCTATTCTATGGAGCTATGCGGACTGTTCACTGCCTCAGCCGTGTGACAATCCTTGCCCATCTCCAATACACACTGGAGATCAGGTTCTTCTCTCTCCTCCAGGTCATTTCCCTAAGTGGCAGGGACCCTTCAAAGTAATTCTTGTAACCCCTACAGCTGCTAAACTCGAGGGCTTTCCTCACTGGGTCCACCTGTCTCACCTAAAACCTTTTATCTCACCTCCATCCCAGAAAAATCTCTCTTCATATACACTGAAATAAACAGGGCCTCTCACTCTCAAGCTCCAGAGGACATCAGGATCCCCTGCTTTGCTGCCAATTCCAGAGGAATAAGGTATCACCCCTTCCTTTTCCAACCATGGCCACACAGAGCCGGAGGCAAAAGGACCATCAAAAATATCCAGGCGGTAAGGAATAATGTAATACAATAATTTATCATTGTTCAATACTCAGCAACTGATCACCTGTGTTTCCCAAGTGCTAACCTAATAAGGGAAACAGGTGCCTTAAATGAACTACCTCTAATGAGGCTTGTCTCAGATAGAAATTAAGCAGAGTACTAAGACCAGATCTATCTCAGGTAAATGTCACATGCCTCTATCTGGGCAGGCCAAATCTACCTCAGACAAATGCCAACTCCAAAATGAAATAATAATGATTCTTTCTCTCTAAGCTCTCTCTATGTCAACAGTATCTTGTTAGACGGGAGGTCCCCAGCCACGGCACAGGAGGTCCCCAGCAGCAGCATAGATGGACAGCCGCAGAACCAGGAGACGGCAGAATGTCATTCCAGGACCTCCACCATCATTCCCGGACTTCACACGATACCCCTCACCCCGCCCCCCAAGAGCCAACCAACGCCCACTATTCAGCTGGAAGCAGTCTTTGAGAGAAACGTCGCCCCCGTACCCAGTCAACCACAATTTTTTCTTTTTTTTAAAAAAATAAGAGTCGGGAATGAAGGGTTTACAACACGCCCCCCACGGTCCCATTTACCAGGCGGACACTTCCGCCTAGCCATTTCTGGGTCAAAGCGTCTCTCGTAGCCAGGATACCCAGCGGACCTGGACATCTCTGCCTAGCAAGTTCCGGCCAAGGCATCTCGCGTGACCAGAATCTGTGACGTTACATGGCTACGTAAGCGTGCTATGTGACCATGTGATCTACGCACATGCGTGGAGTAGTGACGTGACCTGGCCACGCCCCCAGCCGGTTTTTAAAGCGGAGCGCCGTATTCCCGGTTCTCTCTTCTTCTCTCTTCTCTTCTTCTCCACGCACATGTCTCTCCCACAGGCCTGTGCACTCTCTGTCTCTTTATCTCTAATAAACTCTTATAAGCGGATTCTGTCGTGTTTCGTGACACTTCCTTGCAGAGTAAGAACACAACGCAGCTAAATAACTAACAATATCATTTTAATTTTCAAGTGTTCTCAAGCCTTTTAAAAGCTATAGGTTTGCCTTGGGAGAGCAATTATATTGAGGGGGAAAGTTAGTGATTTCTCCTAATTTGAGGGAAAAGACGAAGAAAGGGGAAAATGACTGAATGTTGCATTAAAAAAGACAATGGGTAATAAACAAAAAAAAAAAGTATGTGGTGGTTCAGACAAGAATGATCTCACGTATTTGAATGCTTGGTCATCAAGGATCGGCACTACTTGAGAGGGATTAGGAGGTATGGCATTGTTGGAATGGATATGGCCTTGTTAGAGGAAGTGTGTCATTGGGGGTGGCCTTTGGGGTTTCAAATGCTCAAGCCAAGCCCAGTCTCTCTCTCTCTCTCTCTTCCCTCTCTGCCTGCTCATCCAGATATAGAAGTCTCAGCTATGTCTCCAGCACTGTTTGTGTCCCACCATTCTCCCCACCTTGGTAACAGTAGACTGAGCCTCTGAAACTGTGAGCCAACTCCAATTAAATGCTTTCCTTTATGAGAGCTGCCATGGTCATGGTGTCTATTCTCAGAAATAGAGCACTGACTAAAATAGGTACATTCTATCATTTAATGAGTTTTTCTAAAAATATAATTACAACATCAATTTGATCTATTATTAAAACAGGAGTTGATGGAACATGTTTTGTCTAGCTAAAAATAAACAACAGAGAAAATTATGTCCTGATATTTAAGAACATATAAGAGATAAACCACACAGAGAACTCTCAGTGTGGGAGTCAATAAAATATTGTTTTGATGTGAACTTCTGAAGGTGATTATAAGCATGTGTAATTAACCATGGCCTACTTCACTGCATGTGTAAGAAATCTCCAGAGTCTTATTTGACTGTTATTTTAGTTCCATCTGGATTCACATGTTGATCCCTATCATGTTTGAATGATGCATACTTACTTTAAGCTCATTATATACAGGATATGTATTACTCTAGTGTGTGTGTGTGTGTGTGTGTGTGTGTGTGTGTGTGTGTGTGTGTGTGTGTTTGGTGTTTAACACCAGCTGAAAGAACTATTTGTTTCCTCTTTAAGCTTTTTTTTTTTTTTAAATATGATACAGAACAGTAGAATTATCTGACACTTATTCATACAGATGTGTTCATTTCATACAGAGGTCTTCATTTGAAACAAAGCAAGAAAATCCTGTCTAGTTAACAAAATATACATTGCATATCTGTGCTTCTTATCAGGCACCTCAGATCTGTATGTGAGAATGGCCTAAAATCCCATTCTCAGTTTCAAGGAAGAAGAAATAGCACAATAAAATATTGTAAATAATTGCCCAGTTCTATAGCAAAGTTCAAGCTTCTCTCTTGAAATGGTACAACTCAAATAACAACATTGGGGATTGTCCTTGTTTGGGAAAATTAATGGCCTTGTACTTTCCTCACTGTTTATGATGTGCAGTCAAACGGGAAAGGAAAATGTTAAAAGCTCAAAGGCTAAAGCTGCAGAAAAACTGTATACCAGACTGAGACAGTACTAACTGTGATTCTGTGAGCTAATACTCTTCCAGAGAACAAAGAAAGCACATCTGCTAACTATGTAGGAGCAGTATTCATTGTTAGAGAAAAAGCTTTAAGCTGTGTCAAATCTAATGAGGTAGCTTCTACCTAATGTGCTCAAATGGCTGAATTTTATTTAAACTTTAAGGTGGAGAGATAATAAAATAATCGTTATGGCTCATGATCTAACAACAACAATGACAAGGGGATATAATTCATAGCTATGCTTAAAAATTCTAAAATGTTTTAGTATAAAGTATTAGAAAATATCATAAAATATAGTGAAGAGATTAATATTGTTAACTCAATGTTGATGATAACAATTGAAATGGTTTGCCCAAACTGTGCTCTTCTGAATGTAATTTCAGTAATATGGAACTTTATATTCTGAGAAATATGAGAAAATGTAGGAAATTGTTGCATAAACTGCTATGACTCAAGCAGACACTGCAATGAAGTATAATCTCACCAAGTAAACAGTCATTATGTTCAGAATGGAGATGCAATCACACAATTTAAGGGTTCTGCTTTGGTATCTTTACCCTTGTTTTTTACCCCTGGTCTCCCAGAATGGTGTCATCCTACTCAACACACAAAGAATATACAGAGGATCAGAGTCAGTGTGGAACTACTCCTTTCTGGAGGCAGGTGAATATATCTAGGCTTGATTTCCTTTACCTTGAGTGAAGGCATGCTCACTGAACATGAGTCCAGATAACGCAAGCAGCTGGTGATGACATAAATGACCTGTTAGCTTAGAGATCACTTTTGAAGCTTGCAAGGAAAGAACATTATTCCAGACTTTAATGGTTAAGTGTGTAAATGATGCCATTGCTGCTTGTAAAGCAGGTTGAACACTTTTTCTTCAAGCACTGATCTTATGTCCTCTGCTACAGACCATAGGTCTCTGCCACACTCTATTCGATGCAGAATGGGTCTTGAAATGTACCTACAATAAAGCAAGCATGACATGACTGTAAGGTAACACCTTATACAAAACAGTGTCATTCGAGAGCTTGTATTAACCACTCGCTGTTCTCTCACTTCAGCAGTTACTAATTACCTTTGAAATGCTTGGGGGTTCTATGTAGGACCTGAAACAGGTTCTTTAGATTATCTTCATGGGTAGCAAGCATTGATTCTTAAGAGTAAAATTCAATGCAGGGTTAAGTCTTATAGATGAGACATGCATTGAAGCTTTGTGATGTTCTCATTTATGAAATTTTTTTTTAAAAAAATGAGTGGTGATGAGTTTGATTTTTCAAGTTAGAAACTAATTCCAAAAAGATTTTCTTATTCTTCTTTTTTTTTTTTCTTTTTCACTTTGGTTTTTTCCAAACAGGGTTTCTCTGTATAGCCCTGACTGTCCTGGAACTTGCTAAGTAGACTAGGCCAGCCTTGAATTCAGAGATCCGCCAGCCTCTGCCTTCTGAGTTCTGTCATTATAGCTATGTGCCCGGCTCCAAAGAGATTTTCCAAACCACATTGAGTAAGATGAACTCATGGCCTTAATGTCTGCCTGGAACAAAATATGGCACCCTAGCACTCCCTGGGACCTTCATGTTACTCTGACAGAATATTTCCACTCTTAGCCGATACTGTTAATGTTAGGGGTCATGCTGGTTCACCACTCACCAGACTGACATTTGTAAATACCAGACATTGCTTTAGCTCTTCAGACAACGACTGAAGCAGGACACAACTGCTGTTACAGGAAAAGGGAAACATCAGCCAGCAATGTCTTTTTTAAAATGGTATGAAATTTTTCTAGTTAACTCATATGCCTTAAATTCAAAATATAATTCTGTCATTTATCCTCTATCGGACTTGTGTGTGATTTAGATGTTCTTGACTTTAATTTATTCATATCTAAAATATGAATAATAATTATTATGCTCTGTCCCAGGATTGTGGTAAAACAAAACAAGTTAGTGCACATGAAGTATTACATCTTGACTCTCAAATAGCTATGCCCTTGTTTTTGTGGTAAGATTTGGCAAATAATACAGTTAGAAGCATTATGTCTCCATCTTGGGTTTTTGGTTAAAAATTACATAAGATTTTATTAACTGAGTTTACCTGTCACTAACTATATTTTCAGAAACTAAAAACAAATAAATCAATTTCTTTTCAAATAAAGATTCTATAAAGGTGAAAGGAGAGTGTTTGGGCTGAGTCACCATTGCTAAAAGGTCTCTGACTTTATACACTTAAGCCTTAGTGAATGTTTCTGTCACTTGATGCTTCTGGCGCTGGCCATTTGAGAGATCTTGCATAATTGAAGCTCATTCATCCATCACTATCGAGCCAGCAGAGTTCTTCAAGCATAGTTTAGACATTTTTTTCCTTGTCAAAAATCAAGTGTAGGGTACGTGGGAAGGATCTGGGAAGAATTCTGGAAGAGAAGACCATGATCGGAATATATTGTATGGAAAAAAATCCATTTTATAAAGAGAAAAAAACAATATAAAAGAAATTATGTATAGCACGTGATGACTATAAAATGAACACTCTAGAGGCTCAGGCAGGAAGTTTCATTTGAAGTTAGTTTGGGATACAGATTGAGGCCTAAATTACATGTAACATGTACCAGGCCCTGCTTTTGATACTTCACACCATGTTCTAAAAAGTGGTGATAAAAAGTATATGTATCTTTAAAATGTTTTATTTAAATGCACTCTTCTGGTGACAGGACATTTTATTTATTGTGTTATGATTTTAATTGTTTTTTGTTTGTTTGTTTGTTTGGTTGGTTGGTCTTTTTGTTTTGTTTTGTTTTGTTTTTTCAAGACAGGGTTTCTCTGTGTAGCTTTGTGCCTTTCCTGGAACTCACTCTGTAGTCCAGGCTGGCCTCGAACTTACAGAGATCTACCTGGCTCTGCCTCCCAAGTGCTGGCATTAAAGGTGTGTGCCACCACCGCCCAGCTCGATTTTAATTGTTAAGTAAAAATATACTACATATGTTATTAGATATCAAATTACATGGTGTTTAACCATGGTGCAAACTAAATATTAATTTGAATTGTTGCATAAATGTCATGAATGATTGACCATTGACGAAGTGACAGGTTAGCCTGTGGATGCAAGTCTCTCTAAATGACTCTGACATAATAATTACTTCTCAACTTGATGTGTCCAAATTCTTCTTGATTTGTTTTGGCTTTCAAAGTTTTCATTTGTTTATAATGTTTGTGTGTGAGGGTGCATACATACATTCAGGGTGTGTGTGTCACTCTTGCCACAGCACATGTGTGGTGGTCAGAGGACAATTTTGTATAATCAATTGTCTTCTTCTATGGTGAGTTTCAGGATCGGAACTCAGGTGGGCAGGCTGGCACTGCCAGTGCCCTATCTTGTGTTTAAAATGTAAACACAACTCAAATACTTCCCAAAGGAATGTAAATAGATGGCATGGTGTGAAACTTTTTGTTTCTTACTGTGAAAGGAGTCTCTACTGTGTAGAGGGAAGTTTCTCTGTGTCCCACCCTACTCTGCTGTGGGGACAAATCTCTCCCACTCATGGTCCCACAGTCGCTCATAAACTCACTAAGTAATTACTCAGAGGCTTATATTATTTACAAACTGTATGGCCTATGGCTCAAGCTTCTTGCTAGCTAGCTCTTATAACAACTCAACCCATTTCTATTAATCTATGTTTTGCCACGTGGCTTCATGACATTACCTGTTCTCTCACATCTTGATTCTCCTGGAGGTGACTAGGGGCTTCTGCCTGACTCCACCCTTCTTCATCTCCATCTTCAGCTTGAATGTACCACCTAACCTTATCCTGCTCTACCATAGGCCAATGCAGCTTTGTTTATTATCCAATAATGAGAGCCACACATATTCACAGCATACAGAAAGGCATCCCACAGCAACACTGCTTCTAGATACCTGTACAAAGGGTAACAGGAGTAAGATGTCATGACTTGGTGACCTGGGGAGATGATAATCAACACAGGACACAGAAGCAGAGCTTTCTTAGTTGTGTTTCCCAGAGGGCAGAATCTGCTCTGTCAGTAGGTGTCCTGATGGGGAGCAAGTGAGAAGAGCCAGGCAGGGAAGCAGGCAAAGGGAGGGCTACTACAGTAATATGGGGTTCATTTCAGCACCTCTAAGACGCAGCTCACCGCTGGAGCTCCGAGCAGTTTCTTCAAAGAAGAAGTAGTGTCTCTGGACCATCCATCGGGGCAAAAGGCAATCATTTGTTTGTTTGCTTATTTGTTCATGACAACCTCTCCCTCTATAGCCCAGACTGGCCTGGAACTCACTGTATTACTAGGGGTGGTTTTAAAGTTAGAACAATGCTCCTGCCTTAGCCTTCTGAGTGAGATTACAGATGTAAACCATGACCAGCCTCATGCTAATGTCTTTTTGTTTTGTCTCATCTCATCTCATGATTGGAATTTATTTTATTTAAGTGTGATATCTTCTAACCAGAATTATGTTTCAGTTTTAATAATGAAAACTTAACTGTATCGCCTCTAACACCCAATTTAAGGAAAGCTAAGAGGAATAGACAGGTATCCTGTTCAAGCTACCCTGGGACTGGTTTCATCTGTTCCCCCTCTTCCTCCTTACTTATGGTACTCCAGGTTCTGCCTACCAGCAATGCTACTGCAACTGTGAAAGAAAGCAAAAGTCAATGTGCGACTCTGCATTCACTTTGTTAGATAGAGTTATAAGAGGCCTCAAAAATTCACATGAATGTATTATAGATGTAATTAGAATGTTAATAAAAAATAAGCAATTTTTATACCAGAAATATACCTTACTTAGGAGTTAGGGTCAAATATTAATGACTAAAGAGAAATTTCATACAATTAAACTCCCTTTTAAATTGATTAGACATTCTGAAATTAATGTGTTTGATTCAGTACAACTACAGAATAAAAGAAAAAAAATACAGTCACTTCCGTATGCTTAGAAAATGCATTTGTGGGCCCATTAGCATTCTTCTTAATCAAAGGAAATTAAAAACAGAGCAAAGATTCTCCAGACTCATTAGAGCTTATCAGGTTGTTAAAGGGTTATGGTTAGTGGCATATTTAATAGTAAGGTATGAACTCTTTCCCATGATGTTTGAATCCAGGATAAATATGTCTATTCTCATCACTCTCATTCATCACAGTGCAGTCTATCCTAGCCAGTACAATAAGACTAAAGAAAAATCAAAGTTACAAATAATGAAAGACATGAAATTGTTAATAATTTTAGGCAACATGCTTGCACATGTACAAAATCAAAAGATATATACAAATACAAAAATATTATAGATAATAAGCAATTTTGCTAGAATCCAGGGAAATATAAAAATCTATGGTAATAGAAAAACATTTGATTTTTTAATGCCATTAATATCAGCACCAAGAGTGTTAAAATCTTATGAACAAATCTAATAGAAGATGTGTGAAACCTTAACATAAAAAGACCTCAAAATACTGCTGAAAAAAATTAAAGATTTAATAAGTACAAAGACAGACTACATTACAGAATGTGAAGATTCAGTATTGCATGTAGTCTTTTGTTTGAGCCATACATTTGGTTCAAGCACAATCAAAATCACACTAGGGTTTTCATAGAAATTGACAGGCTTGTTCTGTATTCTGTGTAGAATTGCAAGGATTCTAATAGTCAAGGCAATAATGAAGAAGGAAGATAAAGCTAAGAATCTCACATTAAAAAATATTAAAACACCATGGAAGCATGCTAATTTGTACCATGTAATATTAAAAGAAGCCAGTAGAATAGAATAAAAATGCTATAAATAGATCCAGATGTAAACATATCTGTTTTACCACCTTGTTGCTACTGTAACTCAATGAGGAAACAATGACTTCCAAATAAATAATGTTAGGTTGTATTTCTATGCTTGGATGTTTGACTAGAAGTAATCAAAGCAAGTTAATAGGAAGAATGTGACTATATTTATAGCAACTTTAAAAACAAGCAGAACTTACCTGTAATTTAAAACAAAACAAAACAAAACAAAGAAGAATGATTTTATTTGGTGAGGACAGGTGTATCATTTTGCTTTAAGTGAAAAATGGCCCCAAAGGCTCTTGTGTTGAATGCTTGGCAATATTAGTCATGTTTAGTCCATGATTGTGGTGATATGTTGTGTACCCTCATGGGCTTGCCTGACGATCAGAGGATAAGTTCTCATGGCTGGTCTGTTCACTGATTGTCAGGCAGCCACACGAGGGCACACAACATATCACCACATATGATGATACAGCCTTCTGTGGGTTAATCACCTGATCAGTTCTTACAGATTGGGCTATAGGTAGTGGAGATTGTTGGAGAAAATGGTTTACTAATGGTGTGCCTTTTTGAAGAGTGCATGTCACCTCTCTCCCCTTCCTGTATCTCCCTGTCTGTCTCCTGGCTGCCATTAGGTAAGTCTGTGTGAAAACATAACCTTTATAGCAACTTCATACTGGGTACCAAATTGATTCTAGAAGGATCTTATGAGACAGAGAATAAAAATTCTAAATGGAAACACGGAAAACTATTTTCATAATATTGGAGCATGCAAATACTTTCACAACTGGCTGTACAAAGTTCTATTAAATATATTGATAAGTCAGATCTAATGAAAATGAAGAGCTTCTATTACTGAAAGGGACTCCTCAAAGGATGAGAAAACACCACACAGAGGAGCAAAGATCCTATCCATACATACATTTGACAAGGGATGATGAGTCCCGATGTGTGTGTGCATGCATGCTCATGTGGGAACTTGGAGGTCACAACCAGCTGTCTTCCTTTGCCACTCTCCACCTTATTTCTCCCCCCGCCCCCCTTTTTACATAATTCTGAATTGACTCTTTGGTGACTTCACATCATGTACCCCAATACTGCTCACCTCCCAGGATCTCCAGATCCACCCCACACCCTTGCAGCATGCTCTCCCAAAATTAATTAAAAACAAAACAAACAAAAGACCCATCTTGCTCCTCCATCTTTCCAATACTTCTTCATTCATCCTAGTTGTTAGTTATTTTGGCGGCACTCTTACCCATGGAGGAAATGTCACAAATCATGACAGAATCCACTAACGAGAGTTTTATAGGAGAAAAGG
Organism: Peromyscus maniculatus bairdii; assembly: GCF_049852395.1. Taxonomy (NCBI): domain Eukaryota; kingdom Metazoa; phylum Chordata; class Mammalia; order Rodentia; family Cricetidae; genus Peromyscus; species Peromyscus maniculatus. The sequence continues at coordinate 29,192,934 of NC_134861.1, forward strand.
ACAGACAAGTGCTCAGGCCTGTGGAAGAGACTCATGTGGAGAAGAAGGAAGCCGGGAATATGGTGCTGGCTTATAAAGACTGGGTGGCGCACTCGGGTACACTGGTCGACATAACTACTCCACATATACGCAGATCACATGGCTGCCTTGGGCACTCTTACACAACCATGCAAAGTCATGGGATCCTGGTCACGAGAGACTTGACCTTGACCCAGAAATGGCTATTTTGACCTGGAACTGGCTAGGCGGAAGTGTCCAGGTCCACTGGGCATGCGCAAACTCGCTCAACCATGGGGGCATGTTGTGAATCCATCACTAGTGGCATTGGGAGGTGGAGTGTGTCACAATCAGCTCCACCCACAAAATGGTTATTGGAATGAAATATTGGTCTGGTTCAAGGCCTCTGGCAATCATCACTGGGCCCTCGTTGAAGCCCCACTCAGTATAGTACCCTGAGTCATGGAGATCCCATGGGGTAGATGTTTGGTGGGCCAAACCAAGGCCCAGGATGTGGGACTGAATGGTAGCTGAACTGGTTGGTGTGGTCTTGAGGGCTGCAAGAATATATTATAGAGATTAAGCTGTGTATTAAAGCTAAACTTTGACCAGTCAAGGGTCTTTTAAAAGGCAAAACTATTTATTATGAATATTTGGTGTTATCCATCCTTTAATATTCCAGCTGTCTTCTGCTGTGAAATCCTTGTGTGCCCAGACCTATTGGTAAACAGTTCAGCTCCCCAGACCTGCTGAACCTACTAAGTTACTAATTGCCCTGCTGAGCTTAGGAGACAAGCTGGTGGGAGATGCATAGCTTTGTTTCTTGTGCTAATGAGGCTCAGACCATCCCCTGGCCTTGAGGAGGCCTAGTGGTTCTCCAGAGCAATTGACTGAGAACAAAAGAGGTTTTTACATATCTAGGTGGGAAGTAAAACAACAATCCTGAGGAGGAAGAGAACCATGTGCCCAGGGAAAGAAAAGGCAGGCATGTTTCTGTGGAAACGGACAGAATGGCATGGTGAGAGACAAGACAGAATGACAGAGGTTCTGTAGAGGGTAAGCAGATCTCAGGTAGAGTTTTCTGAGTGCCCGGAGTAAAGAGTAGCAGAGATGGAGATAGAGGATACAGAGGTGTGGCGAGCACATACCCCGGTTACAGGGGAGAAGTAATCACTCTTGATTCAGACTTGGTATAACACTCATTTATTCACACAGTAAGATACAAGCAATATTTATCCCATCTTCCAAATGGAAGCAGGAATACCTCTCCAGGTGTACAGGTCTGGACTCACCATGTCTGTTCCTCTGGATCTTGGGTCAGCCTTCCTCTGGTCAGCCATGTCTGCACTGGGGACAGGATCTCACGTCTCGGTCGGGTCTGAGGCTTCATCTTTTATATCCCTTTTTGGCTAGGTTTCTAGTCTTATCCCTACTTCCAAACATAGCTTATAGCTTATCACTACTCTATCTGTGGTTTACTTACTGTTGTGCCCAGATTGTGACCCCCAGAGAGACCACCAAGGACGAGCATACCAGAATGCAAAAGCAAGGTTTATCTTTGTTACAAGTTGTGCCACAGGGAACTCATCTCAAGCATTCACTGGCCTCACTCAGCACAGTGAGGCAGGGAGGAGTTACTCTTTCTTGGGGAAGTTAGTTTTTATAGGCAAAACCCATAACATTTCTTATAGGGGAGGGGGTTAGTACGGGTCCATTCTTGATTGGTCCAGTTTTTCCCGGGTCTGGACTTTGTCTTATTTTAGCTTATCTGTTTGCCCGGTCAGGAGTTTTACCACCCATCTCCGGGGTCTGGTCATGTTATCTCTGGAGAGGGGCATCTCGTGGTTAATCGGTCACCACCAGACATTCTGACTTTGTTCTTTTGAAAACACCTGACTTCACCCTCTCCAGGAAGGGGGAACTGACTCACTTTTAAGATATCTCTTCCCTCAGCTCTTTTGGGTTTCTGGGGGAACTGTGTCTGGGTCTTTCACTTATGTCATTCTATTGCTTATCACTCCTGACCAGGGTTGTTCACCCTAGGTCTTACATGTTCCTTACAAGAGCACAAAGGTGAGGCTGGAGGCAGAGGAGTTTAGTTGTTAGCAGGACTATGAGCTAGGGAGCTGGACGGAACTGAAGCTATGGAGACAGAATTTCAGTCCAGAGGAATAAAGTAGATGGATACAGAGTTTGGTGTGTCTAGAGTTGTTCCTGCTTTGAATGCTGGCGGAGCTACAGCTGAATTGATAGAATTTTATCTTAGAGGAATAAAGTTAACAGACATAAAAATATAGTGTGTGTAGATTTTTTTTCCCCTCAGATATCCCACACCTGACGTAGCTAAACCCCTGGATCCCTGGGAATTTTATAGTCTGGACCACTAGGACCACCTCCTCAGGTAAGGAGCAGAGCCAGCTCTCCTAGGCCTATGCTATCAGGGTGTCTCTCCTACGCCTGTGGTGAGGGATGGGACCATCTCTCCTGAGTTGGGGGGAGGGAGGTGTCAGCTTTCCCATGGGGGATGGGGCCAGCTCTCTAGCTGCAGTGTCTAGTGAGAGACAGCCTTTGGATTTCAACTCACATGGTTCCTATGGCCCCCTATGGTAACATGAGCCACAGTCATCAGCCCAGACCCTGCCTGCTGTTAGGCTATGGACCCAGACATGGCCCATGGCAATAACCCAAGCCCAGACAACACCACAGCCCTTTGTGGCTGCACAGGCCACCAAGATCAGCATTGCCTTAGTGGGGACATGGCCTTTGGGATCCAACATGGTCCCAGGTTGTAGCCTAGACCACAAGTATCCACATGGCCTTTGGTGGCACCATGGGCCACAGACATCAACGCAGAGCCTGGCAGTAGTAGGACCACAAACCCAGACATGGTCCTCATCAGCATCCTAGGCTTGGGTGTCACCTCGGCCCCAGGCGGCAACACAAACCACTCTGATTGGTATGACTCGTGTCCATGTGACCCTCACATACCAACATGGCCCCAGGTGTCAGCCCAGACCCCTGGCATAGGCATTGCTTTTGATGGAATCAGAAGACACAGACATCAACACAGACCTTGGCTGCAATGTGTCCATGGACCTGACATGGCCTTCAGCAGTAGCCCTGACCCAGAGGACACCATGGCTCCTACAGCACCTAGGCCCTCAGACACCAACATGGCCACAGGATTCGGCCTCGACTCTGTGCATCTATGTGGCCTTTGGTAGCACCACGGGCCACAGACACCACAGACCCTGACTGTGGTAGGTAGGACCACACACCTTTTGTTTTGAAGCAGGATCCTAGAGCTTACTGATTTGGCTGTACTGGCTGGCTGGCAGCCTTGGAACTTCTGCAATCACTTCTCTGTCTTTGGGATTGCAGGTGTGTACCACTGCACTCAACTATTTCATGGGTGCTGGGGATCACTCAGGTCCTGATGTTTGCAGGGCAAGTGCTTTGCTGACTGAGCCGTCTCCCCAGCTCCTAAGTCCAGGTTTCTAACCCCTGTCAATAATAATGGGAAAATGAAAGACAGTGCCAACGAGTGAAAGGGCATATTCCAAGCGGTCAGTGAATGAGTCAGTGAATGAATATGTAAAACCTTGGCATTTCTGTAAAACCTTGGCTGCTGCAGTAGTCTCACAGGGTCCCTCTGCCTCCAGTTTATAATCTTATCTTCTGCTGATGGAGCATATGTCTCAAGCAAAAATACTTACCATACAATGTGGTGATAATCTAATTTTGATTGTATGTTAATAAATAAAGTTGTCTGGGAGTCAGAGCTATTAGAGCCATAGCAAGAGTGTGGCGGTGGTGGCACACGCCTTTAATCCCATAAGATCTCTGTGTGTTCAGGGATACAGCCAGCATTGGAGACATATGCCTTTAAGACCTAGGGGGCTGTACATTCAGACAGTGACGAGGCAGTCATGTGTTTGGGTTTACAACCAATGAGAAGGCAGAACAACATACTTTAAAAAAACGAACCGACAGGAAGTAGGTCTCTTTTCGCGAAGCTGGGACAGCAGGAGGAAGGGTGAGATTTTAGCTCTGAGCTCTGACTTCTCGGCTTTCTCTTTTACATTGTTTCTGTGTTTCTTATTTAATAAGACGGTTGGTTACATCTACAATACAAGAATAGATAATGTGCATAAAATCCCAAGTGTAAGACTGAGTACTTGACACCAACATATATTATCTCCTTACACATACGTTAGAAATGCCTTTGTGGTGTTCATCAAGGAAGAACTCCTTCTTTAGATTGAATTTCCAAGAAGCACACCATGGGAAAATATTTCTGGTGCTTACTGAGAGAAATACACACTATCAGTGAAGGACATGAGTCAGGACCTAAGAGGGGAAAGATCCAAGGCAGAGTCTGATTTCCAGCCATCATCTGGATCTCTTGTAAGTCCTAGGACACAGGTTACAGCTAAGTTTATTTTTTGACAGAGGAAATTGGTATCTGACAGGTGATGGGCTATGAGCCACCCTCAGAGGGATTCATCTCCCAGGCACTTCTGGGTCTTGGGTTGGTCAACACACTAACCCAAAGAAAATTCTCAGTTAACAGTTGCAAGTTCAAGCTGATGGGAGTGGAGAGCACAAGGCTGATAATAGATCCACAGATCCACAGGAGAGCTTTGGAGAGGTGGGCAGAGCTCTGACCGTGTCCAGGTCCTCCTTCAGCTTCCCAGTTGCCATCTCTCTTCTTATGGGAGCTTGATTTTCACTGTTACTCTTTGCTTACTCAGCTCTTCAGCCAGCTACACATAACATTCATTCCCACAGCAATCAGCTTGAACCAGGTACTGTTCTAGATGGCACAAAAATAGTGATTAAGAAAAAAAAAATAACACCCCCTCTAGAGAGCACATTGTCTACTAAAGACCACTTATAAGTAGCAAAGAACACATATCATTCCATGATATCAGGTAAGGATGTGTATAAGGAATAAAAACATAGCTGAGCACAGACTGAAGGTGTCTGCTCTGTTGCTTATTGTTTATTTTTTCCTTTGTTTTAGATAGATAAGTCAAAGACCCAACTGAAAAGGAGAAATTTCAGCTGAGGTTAAAAAAAAAAGTAAGTAGGCATCAGGAAATTCTAGAGCGATGTGAGCTGTGCCCAAGCCCTGACGTGATTTGGTTTCTGGTTTGAGTAATACAGGCCATGATGACTATGGTTTGGCCAGTGCCAGAAAGGGGCAAAGGGCTAGGAAAAAGTGAGAGCCGGGAACCACCCAGTGTGGGGCTTGGGAACGACAGTGGTCATGTAGACTTCTGGTCTCCTTCCAGCTGTGACGAGAACTTGATGAGTGACAGATGACACTTGTTTTGTAAGCAAGCATTGTAGGATAATACATCAAATGTTCATGACTGTTCCAAAGGCAACCCAAGACTAGGAGCTTAAAATCCCCATTGATTTTCTTAGCTTCTTGTGTTTTTATTTGGGAAGGGCTCAGCTGGGCCATGCAGGTTATGCTTCAGTGTGGCCACCTTCGTTCACTCACATGTAAGTGCTCATTTGTCAGTCGTCTGGGGATGGGGGGACTGGCAGGCTTGAGAGCTGATGGAATGGACCATTTTCACTGGCTGATTGATGGTGATTCTCTTATAAAGGGTTCTGCTCAGAGTATGTGGAACAGATCTAGGCAAGAAGACCTGTCACAGGTATGGATGTGTTGGGCTGAAAATATTGATTATTATCCACAAGTATTATGCAAGCATTGCTTTCAAAAGAGAGATTAGGTTTAAAAGGGGGAAGGGAGGGAAAGAGAGAGAGACAGAACACATGTATTGTATTTAAACCAAAAGTGCTGAATAAAATCACATAAAATGACTACAGATAAGGAAGAGAATAGGTCCATGCCTAAGCAGTTCTTAAGTTGAGGTCTGGAACAAATTCAACATAGACTGTTGTGAAGATGTAATTCATCATATTTGATATCCTTTTAAACCACAATATAGCATTTAAGCCAGGTGTAAATGATGAGAGTCATGAAACAAAAGTTGTTTATCCAGTTCTGGGCCAATTTGCTCTTGAAAGCGAAGAAAGCAGAAAGGTATCTGACAAGCTTGGACCCTGGTCTGTGGTTTTTTTCTTTAATACTCTCCTAATCATTTTAACTTTTACTCCTAGAAAACCTCCTCTCAGCCAGATTCTGGAAAAAAAAATTGGTTGAAGGAAAAATAAAAGAAAAACTAGAGGGACCGCCAAATGGGCTTCTTTACTAATAAACTTCAAGTCGGAGGAAGTAGCTTGTTGAGGGGCTCATCGCCCAGCTGGAGGTGTGGCCTCCAGGGCACAGCAGGGCTTCTTCATCCTCCTTTGCTAGAAACTTCTCCAGTGACTGTGTTGATTCTCCAAATCCTACCACTTTGGTCTTTAGTTTTCCTGGACCAATAGAGTGTTCTAACCTTTATGAATGCCCAACAGGGAACATCCAATTTCCTTGCCAGTTATCTGAAAAAATGAGATTAAACACAAGGTTGTTAGATATCAGAATGTCAGTTTTACAATTAAAAAATGCTAATTTAGCTTGGTTTGAAAGCCAAATGAACTTGCTAAATATACTCTAGAAATAGGTAGGCTCATCAGCTGTTTTTGTAGTTTTCACTGTAACAGACTGCCAAAAATTAGATAATTTTTTTAGAAATTTATTTTTCGCAGTTTTGAAGCAGGAGATCAGGATTCCAGATTCCAGATAGGAACTTCTTGCTGTATTCTCAAATGGCAGTAGTTAGGAAAAATGAGCTAACCAGATGGTATGTTAAAATTTTAAACAAGGGTCTCATCCCAGTAACAAATGGGATTCCCCACCATCAACTCTAATAAAGGCTTCATCTTCTAGTATTATCACATTGGCAGCATCTGACTTTGGAGGGATCATTTCACACCAAGGCACCATCAAGCCATGGCCAGTAGCTCTGGGCTGACCAGGACCCCAGCTGTCATCACAAAGGGTTGCCCTAAGTGAACAGCAGACAATAGATGCTTCCCTGAGTAGTTCAGCCTCAAAAGGTAGGAAGGAGGGTCTGCCTGTAGAGTTTAAGATGTTCCTCCCCAAGTTACTTCCCCAACTAAGAAGGCTTGGGAAGGAAAACTAGATATGCCCATTGAAGAAAGTGGCAGAGTGGTCCACTTTTGGGGCGGGGGGGGGGGGGCAGTGGTCCAACCAGCATTTAGAACTTTTGCTTTAAAAGTTGTGTTACTAGAATGCTTTTATTTTTAGCGACTTTATTTTTAATACAAAACAAATAGTAGCATCTGGTAATCAGAGTTCTTAAAAGGAAATGTATAATGATTTTATACTTCATACACAAAGGGAATGAAACAAAATATTTGAATCTGTCTATGTTTAGGGGTGTTAGAGATGTGGGCCTAACTTGGGCCTGATTCAACTGATGTGTTTGTGGTGGTGGTGAGGGAATAAAAGAAAGCAGTGGAGGAAAGACATTGAATTACCAAACTACCTAAATAATCAAGACAGAAAAACTGGCCTAGAAAAATTGCATTGCTGTCCAGTGGGATGCTGGAGGACAGAGATAGGCACACCTTGTGCCTCAATGTTCACAAATGGAGCAGTGCTGGGGGACACAGAGGAAGCAATTTTCCTTAATGCCCTCTCTTTTTCACTATGATGTACACCAGTGATCCATCTGCAGCCATGCTTCATGAATGGGTCAAGGAGATGAATTCTAATGTTTCCCAGCAGAAAACTAGCCACCCTGCTCTTCATTCTTGTCACATGTGGAATCAACCTTCTCATCTTCTGGGCATGGAAGTCAGCCTTCCTCTAAAGGTGGGTCACTTGGGAGGAGAGTCCCCAGTACACAAACTGCGGACTCCTGGAGGTGAATATCAAACTCTGCTAATTTCACTTAGAAGGAAGCTGGAAGATAGGTGCAGAGCTATTCTCTGGAAACTTGAACTATTTTTTAATGATGTTATCTGATATTTCAACAATGTGACCAGAGCAGCAAAGCCTTGATTTTGTTGTTTAAATACATCTGATACTTTTCATAACAAATTAGCTTCTAAATGTTGCCAATTTGGCAGACAAAGCTGATTATTTCCTGCAATCACACTGCATATGTGCACAAGATTATAATTAATGATCAGGGTTGCCAGCCATACTTTAATAATAATCTATCAGTGTTTAGGAGGTGATTAGATCAACTGGCATTTGTGTCCTCTAATGGAACAGAGGCAAGAGAAGAAGGTTGTTGATCTGGAGAGATCTGCCAGTGTCAGAGAATCAATAGTTTGCTGGTTTCTGTTATAAATTTGAAAATTCTGGGGGAGGTATTGACAAAGCTGCCATGGTGGATATCAGCAGAGTGTTTATGTAGCCTTCACTGGAGGGGTGCACATCCCAATTAGATTAAAACCGGTCTTTTGCAACATTGCAATCTGTGCTGTCTGCATGCCCCAGTATGAGCACTCTGAGATCAGTGATATCGTTCAGAAGAATTATGTGAGTCAGAGATGTCAAGCTATCAAAAGTGGTTCATCATAATGACATGAGACTTATCAATTCTCACTGTTCTGAATTAATACTGTTTAAAATGCTATATCTATCCATATCTCAGCAAAAATGTGGCTAACAAAAGACTGTCGTAAGGAAAGGATAACATTAAAGACTTGGAGAAAAAAGATGGGGAGAACACAAATTTTTATAAATGGGGTAAAGGAGCTATTTTAAAACATAATATAAAACTGGAATTCCAACATAATTAAATTTGAAAGTGATTTGATGACTAATCAGAAGGTTGATCCAAGGATTATTTCAGATTATCCATTGTTCTTGTGATACTTGAACTGTGATACTTGTGATCTGCTTGCAGTAAGACCACATTCAGCAGGGATCAAAGTAGCTTCTGGCTGTGACGCCCCTCCCCCACCACACCTTCTTGAAGTACTATGCTGAACATCATCCCCAAGGCAAATTTCCTTCAGTTTTTACTAAGGACTTCAATGATCTACCTTCAACAGGGGGATATAGAGGTAGGAACCACAGGCAACAGATGAAGGAAACCTTTGTTTTGTGCTAGTGAAAAGTAGAACAACTGACTTCTAATGCCAAGGCTCTGTTTTTAGAGTACAACAGAAGAATCCTGCACCCTAAATTCTTAACTGTGACCTGGGTGGCAGCCTGGGATTGTTGACAGTCAGCTTTTTAACTTGGAGGAGATACTAGCGTTCAGTGTGTGTGTGTGTGTGTGTGTGTGTGTGTGTGTGTGTGTGTGTGTGTGTCTGTATGTTTGTAGGTGGTGTGTATGTGTGTGATGGGAAAGAAGTACTTTAATTTGTCTTTGATCTTTCAGTTTGACATGAAGTCAGAGAAAGAAATTAGGTACTGCTCTTTTCTTGATACTTACAGCTAGATTACATAACCATTTGTGGACAGACACTGAAAACCTTTACTGCAAAGACACCAACATTGTCTATCTATTCATTGAAGAATCCTGTGGCTCCAGAGACAAAAGGAGCAGGTCTTTCAACAGATTCATCAGCTGGTAGAACATGTCCAATACTAATTTTAAACTGAGTGAACATTCAGTGGATTAAACTCTTCTTTCAAGGCAGGGAGTTTTAGGAAGAGGCTTGGTCACAGAAAATGGTGGAAATGTAGATCTTTAAATATGTCATTCTGGTGAATTCCATGGAATTCTAAATAAATATGCAGTTCTGAAGATTTCACTTGAACTTAGTAATTCAATTAATTCTGAACCTTTTATTGGCTGTAGTGCACAAATGGTCTGAGATAATTTTAACTGTCACAAGATTTGGCAGGGGGGATGGTTCACAGCTTCAGCAGTCATTTTTTAAAATAGTATTTCTAAGAGTAGCACATTATCTGTTGACGGCCAGCAGTTAGTCTATTTCTTCATTAGAGAGAGGAGATGTGTTGATTTTTAAGTTAATCTTGGCAATGAAATGATTTATTCTTAATCAAATTGGGATGTAGTATGCTAGTGGTGGATATTATAGGGCTCGCTGTTCTCGTTTGCATTAAGTATTATCCACAGTCTCAGACATCTTAGTATATGTGAAGTAATGTTTACTGAAGAATTGCAGTGACCTTTTGATACATTGTCATTCCTCAAATAATGGAAATAAAGTTTAATTTAGTTTGATGTGAGTGTACCCTTGCTTATTGTTAGCTTAAGGCCAGGCACTTAGATTTCTCCAACTTGTATCTTGGTAGGAAAATAAGTAGTTAACCAACAAGTAGTATTTAATATGCTTTCTATCTGAGAAGTTAATAAATTACATTTTAAAAGGTGAGCTATTCCATGGTGGTGGAACATACACAGTAACTTAATGTGGTAAATGTATTATAATCTCTAGACACTTGCTCTCTTTCTTATTGGACTTGGGTATTGCCACTGGTTCCCACAAGACTCTCAGTTCCTCACTCTGTAACCTACATCACTGCCATAACTTGAGACTAAGCCATTTATTTTGCCTTTACCAGTGGACTGTGAATGACTATCATACATATTACATTCAGAAACCTTGTAAACATTATGTTTCCACTCTGGCTCTTTCCTCTTTAGCATTAGCTCAAGACAGAGGCTGTTTTTTAAAGCCTTTATTCTGGGGTGAAGACAACATAAGGAATAGAATATTCTGGGCCTTGACTATTCTGTAGCCACCATGTAACACGGGAGAAGTAAGAATTGTTGTAAACCTCTGTACTGCTGGAATTGTTTGTCCCTGGTCCCCTATTGAACAAAACCTGACTAATGCTCTGTGCTCTGCTTTGGGTCAGCCTCCTTCCGGGACTCCATCTTATTGAGATTTCAACAGAAACATAGAAAGTTAATATGACATAGTCAGAGTAGTGGCCGATTTCACTGTACCCATGATACCTTCATCCAGGAAAGAGAACATTTCAGAGACCGAAGAAAGCCACGTCTTCATTCGGAGACTAGAAAAAAGAGGCAGAAAAACTGGTGAACAGTGAAGACTCACCAGGATATCTGACAACCCACACTTTAAGATATATAGCCAATTAAGTAGATCAGCTCCTCTGCAAAGAAGAATTAATTCAGATTTGGCTTTAGATCATTCTCACAGGGAAAACAAGGTACATAAATAGAACTTTTGACTGGGTGGCAGTGGCATACGCCTTTGATCCCAGCACTCGGGAGGCAGATCTCTATGAGTTCGAGGTCAGCCTAGTCGACAGAGCAAGATCTAGGACAGGCACCAAAACTACACAGAGAAACCCTGTCTCAAAACACATAAATAAATAAATAAATAAATAAATAAATAAATAAATAAATAAATAAATAAATAAATAATAAATAGAACTTTTGACTTTACTCACAAAGGGCATAACAGCAATGAAGACTGGGAAGAAAAGTTTCACTTTTATTTGGGTTCATACTCATAATTTATTTTTAAGGGTCAAAGATCAAGTGGTCCCACTAATTTGTGATTCACTCTTGAGATGGGGAGGCACACTTTACAATTCCAGTGGTTATTGTGGTAGTGAGAATGAGTCAGGGTTCCTCTCACATCGTAAGGTAGAACACAGGCCTCATCTACAGCAGAGAGGTCATTTTCATCATTTCTCCCGGCTCCCGCTGTGCCCAGTCATGCCCATTTCACATCCTAATATGTTAGGACACGGGTCCTTTATTTTCTTTCGGCATCGTCTCTGTTGCCAGTAATACCCATCTCAAAAAATTTAAATCTGTTATAAATGCAAAATAGTGGAGTTGTTCTTAATCATCCTTCCTGTCTCCCAACCCCAAGTTCTTGTGACCAACTCCTCTCTGCCCTTTTGATATATTTCTGGATTTCACCAGCATTGGCTTTCCCCTAGTCTGCTCTGGTACTGATGTATAGACCTTTGCTTCTTAATGACTTCTCTGTCTTCTTATGGTTCCTCCAATAAAACCACAAGTAATCCTTCACACCCCATGACTTCCTTGCCCAAATTCCTTTAAGGTCTACAAGCCCTTACCACCTGACTCCTAGCAGCTCCTCTTTGCTTGACTAAATAAACTTCCTTGGTCTTCCTTAAATACATCACACATTTTTTTCCTTTGCAGTCACTGCCCTGAATTCTTTTCTTCCTGAGATCTAGAGGGTTTTCTTTCTCTCTTTATTCAAGATTCTGATCAAAAGCTTCTCTTTAAGAGTCCTTTTGGAACCTGAGGTAATATCCCATTCTCATTCTGCTCACTTTGATTATTCTTCCACTTTTGACTTCTTATTAGACATTATTTGTTTAGGCTTTTGTTTGTTTTAATAAATTGTCTTTCCTACTCAAATGTAAGCAATAAGAGGTTAGGCATTTTATCTTTATTTACTGCTCTCTACCTATTTCCTAAAGTAAGCCCCAGCACAGAGTAGAGACTAAATAAATACTCGCTGAATGAAATTTAGAATAATTATGCAAACACTCAATATTCTCTTTGGTAAAAGGATTTTGAGATTTGGCAGTGACTTGTGTTAGATGGAATAAATTAAGAAATCATTAGTTTCCTGCTTGTCTTTTAATTTCAAAGGCAATCAATTATAAATAAAAGACAAATTAATTTTACCTACAATGCATATTTGACTCATGCTTTACTAACACTTGGAAAATAGATATAAGCTGTTACAGTATTTAAATCAAGTCAGGTTTTAGGAGATTCCACTTTCATATACTTTTTTATCACATGGTCAAACCATTATTTATTAATACATACTTTGAAAAATTACTTATAAAATGACATTTAACAATTTTAAATGATGGATAAATAATGTGAGGGCAACAGACAAGAAAATTTAAGTTACTTAAGTCATGTTCTGATAATGCTACACTTGTTATCTAATAAAAATTTGATAACTGGTTGCTAAGGAAAGCTTGTGTTCCAGTCCATACTTTCATGGCTATTTAGTGCATCTTGTTGCTTTAGCAATATGATTACTGCCAAGAATTCACAAGAGTGTTCAGACATTGCACTGTCTGAGTACTCACTTAAATTTTTTTGTTTATTTTAATTTTTATAAAATTTTTACATATTTATGAATTGCAACATGAATTTTTGATTAATGTATTTATTGTCTAATGATCAACTCAGGGAAATTATTAGCATATGTCATCTTTACATTTTTATAATTTCTTCATAATTTGTACATTCAAAATCTCTTATATTTTAGGCATATCATATACTATTATAAACTATGTTCACCACTCTCTGCAAGAGAATTCCAGCAGCTATTTCTATTGTCTAATGTTGTAGCTATCCACGTAGTTTTTATTGATCCATGAAGGGTGTCTTTGGAATGTGTGATTAGACTGAAGTCCACCATTTCTTCTCACCCCATCATGTTCCCTGATTTTCATCGCATGACATGTTTCTTCTATTTTATTTTTATTTTTTCAGTTAGTTAAGTATTCTACAGTGTTAGGGATTAGAATTGGAGCTTTATGTTAGCATGTGCTCTATCATTGCAATACAGATCCAGCTCTTGTAACTATGAGGCAGGACCTACCCTATGTAGCATGAGCTGGCTTTGGCCACCTGTCTTTGTCTGTGAGTCCCATGATTATAATCATGTGCCCAGGTACCTTTTATATTTTTATTTGTATCATACTCGTAGTTTTACATATCAGGAGAGTACAGTGTGGTCTTTTAGTAATTTTATAGATTGCATGTTGACCAACTTGTGATCTAACATATACATTTAAGAAATGATTTCTAATGTTAAAAATGTAGAAGACTCTAAATACCTTAAAACCTTGTGTTAGACCTTAAAGAGTAATCTAAAGCTTTAAAATTCAAAACCAACCTTTACTACATCAGGAAGGAGCCTCTGGTATTACATCAGTATTTCTTGTAAATTTATCAAATTTAAATTTGACATGAATAAAATAGTCATAAAAACAATAACCACTTATCTATGACCTTTAACAAAGCTGCTATTAACTTTCAACTCATAGTTGTAGATTGATCTTGACCCAATAAAATATCCATTCCTTCCTAGCCCTCACTGTTAGAATTTTATATTTAGAACAGTTCATAAACACTACCCTAGCCAGCCCTATGCTTCCTATTTGCTGTTTGTTTCTGGAATGATCGAAGCCAATATTATTCCTAGTGTTTGAGTAAGTATATCTCTCTTAAAATACATCTGAAGTGTTCTGAAGATACAAAAAGATAAAGACATGGGAGCACATGTATAATTCCAGTTCCTGTTGGAGGCAGCCATGGTGGCACACATTTTAATGCCAGCACTTGAGAGGCAGAGGAAGGCCAGTCTCTATGAGCTCAATACAAGTCTGATCTGTGTAGTGAGTTCTAGGCCAGCCAGGGCTACATTGTGAATCCCCATCTCAAAAAACAAAGCAAAAGCAAGGAACAACAACCAAAAAAGAAAAACATGCTGCTTCTCTCCATAGCTTCCACTTTCCTTCTTTCTATATTTTGTCCCTGCCTGGAGAGCCCGACCTGACATCTAATCCAGAAGTGGCTTTCTACTGACTCTGACTTTTGGTTGGGTTTGGCTAGTGGAGATTTGGAGGGAGAGAAGGTGATTTAATTAAGTCTTGCTATTGTGACAATTTACCTCATTTTCTGCCTCTTTCCAGGATCCCTTGGGTTAAGATAATTAGGCTAAGATAATCATTTCTCTCTGTCTGTGCTCCATGCCTTCCTTTGGGTTCTGGTAATGATTCCTTCATTTGTCTTTTTAGCTAGAGGACTTATAATACTTCATAACTTTTAATCTTAGGTCACTACATTATCACATCCAGTTATTCTCAAAGTCATGAGTATAGTTGGTTTTACTTTAAATTTGTATCAATATACCAAAATCAATGCCAATGCAAAATATCAGAGATTAATAGTTGTCTTTTTATCCTATATTCCTATATTCCCCTAAATGATAACAAATATCCATAACCCACAGCAACCATCAATCCCATCTCTTGGGAATGTGGGCATCATCTTCTCTAGACTACTTTCTGTTGTCTGTGGGCTCAGGCATCTTTAGGGATCCCTGAGAAAATTGAGATAATGGCCAAGTCCTGGGAAGACCAGCTGCAACCTTTGCTGATCTTTATCACCTGTCAAGATTCAGGAGGTCTCCCATGATCAAACCTGACCCATATTAATACTTAAGGAATCCACAGCCTCTCTTTTTCTATAGGAACAAAAGCAAAGTCTTCCCCAAAGCATTTTTGACTTCCGTTTGACAAATACATTTTTTACTTCCATTTTACAGTTAAAGCATTCCTAAAGTATATAGTCTGGTTTATTTCAGCAGTCCCTCTTTTGATCCCTAAGCAGCTGTTGTTTGCTTATCAACAATCAAAAAATTCAAGGTCAATATAACAACATACAGGATCTAGACTCCCTGTGTATTTGCCATCTCTATGTGGCTCATTCTATTTTTTTTTTTTTTTTTTTTTTTTTTTTTTTTTTGCTTTTTCGAGACAGGGTTTCTCTGTGTAGCTTTGCGCCTTTCCTGGAGCTCACTTGGTAGCCCAGGCTGGCCTCGAACTCACAGAGATCCGCCTGCCTCTGCCTCCCGAGTGCTGGGATTAAAGGCGTGCGCCACCAACGCCCGGCTGGCTCATTCTATTTTTATATTACTTTACTTCTCTCTTTAAATACTTTATGTTATTAGTTTTAAACTACTTACTTTTTTTCTATGACTGTCTAAGTCCTCTTTCCTTTCTTAAGCCAACTCACATTGTTAAACACACTGTAACCTGTTCAGAGGTTTTTCTGTTTGAACCTCTATTACTGCATATCTCTAGTCCTTTTTGACTGTGTGTGCCTTTAAACTGTTAAGTGGTATAGCTAGATCTCTGCTACACTCTGGCGGCTGACTCCACCAGCTGTAAAAGCAACTGTAAAAGCCAAGCCTAAAGCTTTCAGGCCAAGTCAGAGGTAGGTAACCAAGAACTGCATTCAAACTCCTGACTGTTGGAAGCAGGTGCCTGTGATGCCACAAGCGTTTTTACTTAGCTTGCCTTTTCCATTTAGTGCTCCAGGCTGAACAGCAGCACCTCTTAAAGGAGCTGTGTCCTTTTCCTGTTTTCTTTTATTTTTCAGCATTTTCAGGGCCTACATTGCAATTTGAGTCTCATGTTGGTATGCCAAAATGTAGGTTTTTTTTTTCTTTTCTTTTCTTTTTTGCTCTTGTAGGGTCTGCCACCCAGCTCCCAAATAAATACACAGAGGTTTTTTCTTACTAATGAATGCCTGGCTTTAGCTTGACTTATTTTTAACCAGTTCTCTTAACTTAAATTATCCCATCTACCTTTTGCCTCTGTGCTTTTTACTTTTCTTTATTCTACATATCTTTCTTTCTTTCTAACTCCATGGCTGGATGTGTGGCTGGGTGGCTGGTCCCTGGCATCCTCCTCTCCTTCTCCTTTTCTTGCCTCCTTCTTCTCCTTCTTGAGCTTAGATTTCTCCTCTTATTTATTCTCACTGCCTGGCAGCCCTACTATTTCTCTCTCATGCCTAGCTACTGGGAGTTCAGCTCTTTATTAGACCAGTCAGGTGTTTTATACAAAGTAACACAACATTAAAGAGTTAAACAAATGCAACATTAAACAAGTATTCCACAGCACAAACAAATGTGACACATCTTAAACTAATATTCCACAAATAATGATTTTGTAAAGAACCCAACTCCATTTGGTGTAATGAAAGTATGCCATTCGTTTCCTTGTGGATTTTGATTGGAACAACCACGTTTGAAACCTAGTTTGTATTTTCTGAACAGCATGTTGATTCATACCTTCTGAAAGTCAGGAAACTCATCTTGCTTATCCTAGAGAATACTTAATTTGTCCCAGGTTTAGTAGAAATTAAGTGGCTTTATAGTACTTATTTTTATATAATTTATATATCCAATTTGTGTTTCTCATATCTCTGTGATACTTTCCTCAGCCTTATTGAAACACTCACGGTAGTAATATTGAGTCGTGCTGGGCTGCTAAGCCACTATTCACAGGTACAGACTATGAATGTACACACATTCACAGCATGTAGACAGTGAATAAGTAAAGCAGTTAGTCTACCCTGTGTCATGGTCCATGTTTCACAATTCATTTGTACTCAAAGGTAAACTTATCAAACTCTTGTAAGACACATCCAGTGTCAAAATGGGAACACCACTGCTAGTAGATATTAGCTGTTCTAGCTCAAGCCATGTGCAGGAGGCCCTAAAACAGAGAGTTTCTGGCTAGGCCACAGAGAGCAACATTGTGTCCAGTGTGTGTTGATCTATGTTCAGGTATCCTACCTGATTCTAGAAGTTTGCTATTTTTCTGGGTATAATAACAGGAATTGTCATCTCCCAGTTGATTCTAGATCTAATCAAATTGAAAACTATGGTTAGCCTGGCGGTGGTGGCACACGCCTTTAATCCCAGTACTCGGGAGGCAGAGGCAGGCAGATCTCTGTGAGTTCGAGGTCAGCCTGGGCTACCAAGTGAGTTCCAGGAAAGGCGCAAAGCTACACAGAGAAACCCTGTCTCGAAAAACCAAAAAAAGAAAAGAAAAAAAAAAAACAAAAAAAACAAAACTATGGTTAAATCATCAACAAGCTGATGTAGAATACCTAGTGATTTTACAACATAATTGATCCCACCTTGGACAAGCAAATAATGGTTTAATCATGGGCCCATGGAATCCTTGAAAACTGAATAATAAGCTCCTGGACCCCTTTAAGTGGACCCTGCACACCCCAGGTCCTTTCTGATTCCCTGTCGCTGTTTCCCTTGACCATCTCACACCAGGCTTCCTACCCTTTGCCTCCTTGCACTAGCTTTTGCTCTATGGTTGGTTCTTCTTCTTATGACTTTTTATTTTTAAGATATGGTCTTGAATTTCCAGTAATTTCTGTAGCCAAGGCTGACCTCAAACTCCTAACAATCTCCCTGTCTCAACTCCTACATGCTTGGATTACAAGTATATGTCACCATGTCTACTAATCTCCAAAATTTTAATGTTCAAATGTAAGATTTTTGGAGTCAAGGATTATATGCCTAAAGCTAAAAATGTATCTAAATTTTGGGCCGAAAATGTTTCTTCACACATGTTCAGCAAAGAGGGGCGGACACTCTGTCAAGAACTAAGCACCACATACATCACCAGGAGGTGAATTTTTCCAGTGAGTGTTTTGGTACTAATATGTACATTAAGATTCTAAGGAAAATGTCTTTGAAACATTCTCAACTCCCAAGCTTAATCTGTTAGAAAACTATTAAGAGTTATAAATGAAGAAAAGCTATTCTCACTAGTAATCAAAATGAAGAAGTAAATGTGATACATTTATTCTAAAATGTAAAAAGCTAAATTAATATGCTCTAAACCAGATTATGTAGGTATATTTATCTATCATCTATCTATCTATCTATCTATCTATCTATCTATCTATCTATCTATCTATCTATCTATCTATCTATCTGTCTACCATCTATCTATCATCTATCTTTCTATTTTCTACCTGTCACCATCTCTTTCTATATATCTTCTATTGTAGATCATATATCACCTATTTATCATCTAGTATCTGTCAGTCAGTTATCTATCTATCTATCTATCTATCTATCTATCTATCTATCTATCTATCTATCTATCTATCTATCTATCATCTATTCATCCATATATCAATCATCTATCTTCTATCATCTATTGTTTATCTTCTATTATTTATAGGTTAATCTCCAACTATCTACATATTTACATATCTGTCTGTCTGCCTATCCCTTCTCTGTCCTTTAGATTTATCTCTGCTTCTTGAACTTAACTACTTTCTGTGGAAGTCTCTGGGAATGGGGTTTAAGGAAAAGTAGACCTCTCCTGCTTAAGCATTGCTATTACTAAAAAGAGCCCATATGTAATGGCTCAGGCTTCTTGTTAACTATTCTGATATCTTAAATTAACCCATTTCTATTAATCTATAAATTGCCACATGGCTTGTGGCTTACCGGTATCTTTACATGTTGCTTGTCATGGTGGTGCCTGGCAGCGTCTATCTGACTCAGCCTTCCTGTTCCCAGAATTCTCTTCTCTGCTTGTCCCACCTATACTTCCTGACTGGCTACTGGCCAATCAGCATTTTATTTACACAGAGCTATATCCACAGCACCCATACCTGTATGTGACCTCAGTCTATAGAAAGGCCGAATTTTCTCTTTTCTGCCTTCTACTTCATTATTCTTCATTTTTCTTGTAGCCTAATCTATTGATACTGTTCTAAAAAAAAAAAAAACAAGATTTCTCTTCTTTGCTCTCTGTATTATAACCAAATGCACTAGAATTAGCTTACAAACAGGATAGAGTTAGAAAATTGGATTCCTCCCTCAGAAACATTGACTCTTATAACATTTTTGTCCCAATCTCATGAACCATTTTGTTGCAGCCACTAGGGGGTTATTGCCATAAAGATTTGGCTACTTTAAAACTGAACCAGCCCTGTAGAGAAACTTACATCTAGTCTAGTTCCATGTCATTGTGAACAAGCTGCTTAGGAGAAAGTTACATGAACAGAAGAGACTCTGTGAAACAAAAATAGTTTAACTTTCCTTGGGATCCCTGTTTTCAGCAACTCAATACTGATCTGGTTCGAACTAGTGTGATTAATCCTACTCATGGTTCTTTAGGGGTCCATGTGTGACATTATCTGATTCATTTTTCTCTCAGAAAAAAAAGGCTAGCTTTTCTATAGATACATATTATATATATATATATATATATATGTATATATATATAAAATATTTATTTGTATATATAATACTAATAATACTTAAATATACTATACATAATATTATATATTACATATTTATTTATATATTTGGTATATATCATATTATATTTTCTATCTCATTCTGACTTTAGAGTAACTTAATTTACATCTGTCTTTGGTATGTGCATCTGTGGTTGTGTGTAAGTATGGGCATGTAGAGGCTAAGTGATGGATTCACAACATGCCCCCCTGGTTGGGCATGTTTGTGCATGTCTGGTGGACCTAGACACTTCTGGCTAGCCAGTTTTGGGTCAAAATAGTCATTTCCAGGCCAAGGCGTCTCAAGTGACCAAGATCCCATGGCTTTGCATGGTTGCGTAAGAGTGTGCAATGCAAGCATGTGATCTGCGCATGTGTGGAGTAGCTACATTAACCTGTGTACGCGTGTGCCACCCAGCCTTTATAAGCCGGCACCATATTCCCTGCTTCCTCCTTCTCCTTCTTCCTCTTCTCCACACGTGTCTCTTCCGCAGGCCTGAGCACTCGTCTGTCTCTTTTATCTTAATAAAACTCTTGTTAGTGGATTCTGTCGTGTTTCGTGACATTTCCTCACAGGGTAAGAGCACTGCTAAATAACTAAAACTAAGGTCATAGTTTTGTGTTTTAGTTTGGTTTCTGTTACTGTGATAAAATATCCTGACAAAAACAACTGTAAGTGCTGCAAGCTGCAGGAAAATGTAACGGAATTCAGCTACTATCACAAAAGCCACTACTTGGAAAAGTCAAGGACTACTCCAAAGGTCAAGCCATGACTTAAGAAGTCTTGGTGATATTTTAGCTTTTGTATATATACATTAGCTGGTTTCTAAAATGATTGTCTTGTGTGCTTCTAAGAATTCCTAACAATGTATTTATCTAAAATACCTATCAATCATCAAAGGCCAAATGAAACAACACCTGTCTCCTAGGTTAGGAGGATAGCTTTATTTCTTGTGCAATTTAGGGTGAGACCCTCCTTCCTTACAGCCTTACTAATAGACCCCTAACTTCTTACCTAAGCACTTCTAGGAATGTAGACTGAGCACATAGATCCCCTTCTTGATATACTAACTGATCATTAGCTCTCTATTGACCTCCTCCTTTACCACTCCCCTTTTGGGTTGTAAAAGAAAGCCTGACTGCCACTGCCTGAGGAAAATTCTTACCTGCCTTTATGACCCTGTAAGAACTCAAGCCTGCTCCAGTCGGGGGCCCCTCAGCCTTTGGTTCATAGTTCATGTGTTTCCATTCCATTCATTTGGCTATTTTTTTTTTTCAATAATTGAGTAGAACCGAAATTTATTATAAGCCACAGTCGCAGGCCCTCTGAATAGGTGAGACAGTTGATTGGCTTGATCAGTTTGGGAGGCAACTAGGCAGTGGGACCAAGTACCGTGCTCATTGCATGAGTTGGCTGTTTGAAACCTGGAGCTTATGCAGGGACACTTGGCTCAGTCTGGGAGGAAGGGACTGGACCTGCCTGGACTGAGTCTAGGTTGATTGCAGTCCTCGGGGGAGGATTTGCCCTGGAGGAGGTGGGAATGGGGGGGGTAGGCTGGGAGTAAGGGGGTGTGTGGGAGGGGGGAGAATAGGGGAACCCGTGGCTGATATGTAGAACTGAATGATATTGTAAAATAAAATAAAAAAAGAGAAAAAAGAAAAAAAAAAGAAATAAACCTATGAATACATGAAAAAAAAAAAAAAAAAAAAGAACTCAAGCCTGGTGACCTTGCTCTGGCAGAGGATCACTACTGCTTGGGTTTTTTTACAGCATCTCAGAGTCTGGGGGGAACTGAGAGGTATAAGGAGAGAGGAGGATTTTTGAGGGGAGAACATGAAGATGAGACAGAGAACAGACAAAAGAACAGAAGAACTAGATGGGTAAGAACTGGAGAGGAATGAACTAGATGGGAAGAACTAGATTGAAGGGCTAAAAGAGAGTACCAGAGGAACAAGATGGAAGATGAGAAAGAGCCAGATGGGGAAGAAGAAGGTGAGAGAGAAGGAGATGGGAGAGGAGCTAAGATGGGAAGGAACTAGATGGATGAGGACCTAGATGGGGCAGAACTAAGATGAGAGAATTAAGATAGATCTTAGAGGGGACAGCAGATAAAAGTAGAGACAAATCAGGCAAGAAAGGAGGTAAAAATGAGAGCAGAATAGGAGCTGTGTAGAGAGAGAACTGACATAGAATAATAAAGTGTATGGACTAAGGACTTTCATACACCTAGATTTGTTTCTTATCTTCAAAGATTAAATTATCAGCTGGTTGGAGATTCTTCCCATACCCTGGGAGGGGAATACTGAGGGGCTGGACCCTGCTAGTCCCTGATATGTAAGGAGAAAGGTTTATTTGGGTTATGATTCCAGGTGATAGTTTGTCATTACAAGGATGCCAGGATAGGAACTTGAAGCATCTAGAAAATAATGCATGTATTCCTACTTGTGTCCTTCTCTACAGTTATATAGACCTCATGAAAAGCCAGGGAGTTGTGTCACCCACAATTAAGGTGGGTCTTCCACATCTTGTAACTCACGTAAGATGATACTCCACAGGTCTGCCCACAAGCTAACCTGATCTAGACAATCCCTCACTGAGAGTTTCTTCTAGATGATTCTAGAAGATGGCATGTTGACAACCTAACTTAGTCATCATATCAGGAGTCTTCTGTTGTTCTCTATGTTTTTTTGAAGTAGAGTCTTGCACTAAACCCATTCATGAGTGTCTCATGCATCAACTGTATTAGTGATTGCTTCTAGATATGAATGGTTATGGCACAGTCATTCAGAGCCCATCAGCTGGCAAGGCTTTGATGGCATTGCCCTATATCTTGCTTACCACTAAACCATCTTTACTCATTTTAGTTTCTTTCTGAAACACCTTTTCTCTTAGCAGGATTTTAAAGTATCATTTAGATAAAACAGGCCGGGCTGTGGTGGCGCACACATTGGATCCCAGCACTCAGGAGGCAGAGCCAGGCAGATCTCTGAGATCCAGGACAGGCACCAAAACTACACAGAGAACCCCTGTCTCAAAAACAAACAAACAAACAAACAAACAAGTATCATTTATATAAAACAAAAGTAATGGATTGTGTCAGTTAGGTTCTCCAGAGGAATGGAACTTATAGAATGAAACTCTCTCTACATATGTAGATCAGCTGTGGTTCAGCTAATCCAACAATGGCAGCCTATAAACAGAAGGCCTGAGAATCCAATAGTGGTTCAGTCCATGAAACTGGATGTGTTCCTTGGTGTTTAATACATGCCAGAATCCTGAAGAGGTAGGCTAATGCCAGTGGAGGAATGGACTTGCTAGTGAGAGGAAGAGAAAACAGAGAGAAAGATCTTCCTTGTTCCATGACCTTTACGTAGGCTGCCAGCAGAAGGTGTGGCCCAGATCAAAGGTGGAATCTTTCTCACCTCAAAGCTCTGGATTAGAAGTGTCTTCCCACTTAAAAATGATTTAATTATGAAGAAAATCCTGATGACTGGGTGGGCAGAGATGGACACACACACACACCTAAGCAGGGAGAAAAAAAACACAGGCCCATTAGGCACCTTGCACCATTATGGTGAACAACTATATGGTGGAGTGTGGGAGAGAGACAGAGGCAGAGTGGTTCATGTCCTGTGGAGAGAAGATTATTCAAAGAGGTGCAGGCAGTGAGGAAGGGGCTGATCAGAGAGGCCTGCTTGCCACGAGTGGGAGGGGGGGAAATGGGGTGGTGAGGTGGTGTGGGATGGAGTGGTAATGACATCTGATCCTGTAACGCCAAGGGCCATGTCTGAGTCCATGGCCCTGCTGCAGCCACGATCTGTGTTGATGTCCATGGCTCCTGTTACCACCAAAGGCTGTGAGGATATCCAAGTTCTGGGCCATTACCTGTAGCAATGCTGGGAACCGGGGGTGCAGGGTGGGTGCCACAGCCAGGGCCTGAGGCCATGCAGATTTGAGCACCTTGATTACCACCCATGGCCATGGTGTTGATTGGGCCTGAGCTGAAAATGGGACGTGAATTAATATAAATGAAAACACACTGAGAGAGCCCTGTCTTTTCCCTCAAGCATCAAGTTGCCCTTGACCTTAGCTTGTGTGGCCATGTGTTCATGGTCCCAAGGTGCTTGAGAAGCTGCTGTGCCTTGTTCTCAGTGACTTTTCATTGTTTGCCACTTTCCTGTTTATTCCTCTTTGTTCTGCAGTATCTCGACTCGAGCCTCAATGTGTCCAGTGGTTTTTATAAGAAACTTACTTGTAGCAAAGAGTTGTTCTCTGGTATTCAGCATTAAAATGCAGGTAGACTTAGGTTGTGAAGTCCACCTGAAGGAGATGTCATAGGAAGGGCTGTAGAGTAGAATGTGATTGCCCTCTTCCCCAGATCCATGCTCACATCTTCTTTTTTGTCCTTCATGCTTTGTTTAAAAGAAGAGAAAAGAAAAAAGAAAAAAAAAAGTAGAAGAAAATCTTTCTTTTCTTTAGTCCTACGTAGGATTAATTTGCTTATTCTCAGGCCTTTTGCCCCTAATTTACTCCATTAAAGATCTTCCTTTCAACAAATATATCAATTCCTAATCAAAGATCCGAACATTTTTTCTATTGAATTATTTACACTCAATCTATATTTCTTTGTATTTAACATTTAACATGTTTAACATTTCCTTGTATTTAACTCCCCGTGTCTGTGTTTTGCCTCTCTTTCAGCTCCTTGTGTTTCTAAGCACATGCGTGGCTGTTCTTCCCTGTGGGACAAAGCTCTCCTTCCTCTCTTCACTTGTATTTTTGTCTATGCAAGGATGATGACCACATCAAATAAGGCTGTTGCCTGATTAAGGGTAATAGAAGTTGCTATAAACCCACATTAGGGTTTGAAACAGATCTTAAAATTCTACTTGTCAGATTACAGCACTATATATGTGCATAAATAAAGGACTGCAAGGAAGCATACCAAGATGGTAACCATGGCTACTGGTGATTAATGTGATCATTAATAATTTGTGTTTTACTTATTATTTTTTGTACTCTCCATATAGTTTCAAAAGAAGAGAAAGAAGTTCTATCAAGGTATATACAATGAAGTGTGTTTTGTAATGGGGCTATATATATAATGTTCCATCATAAATTGACTAATAATCTGATGTTCACTTACAGTAATTGCATATGACCTTTAAAATTCAGAATTATTCTCACTTAGAAATACGTATGTGTTTATTCTTTTGCAATATTGAAATCTTCAATAAACACAAAGAATAATAAAGTCAAGCTCAAAAACACTTTTCATGCTCAAAATGCAATACAAATAGCAAAGTAAAAAGCAAATTCCAAGGTAATTTTCACATTCTCAAGTGAATGTATTATTTTCTTGATCTTTTTGTTATGAAATCTTCCTGTGCTGAATATCTTACGAATTATGCTAAGCTTCAGCTGCTCAGCTCCTGTGCCATAACGCTTCAAGCCCCTTCTACGCCAGCCACCTCGATTATGCTGTTTCACTGCACATTAGGTGCCATTAAATATCTATTTCATTTATCACAAATTTCAACATGTCTGCTCCAAATCGAAGACCTGGTTTAAAATTGCTCAATATGAGGCTGTCACTTAGTATTTAGACCGAAGAAAAGGCGATGTGCGCACACGGAAGGACCTCAACAAACAATTTTCCTCTGTGGCTAAGAAAACAGAAATTGGCTGTCATGTTGTGAATTTTAATGAAGAAAAAAAGAAATTATGTGGACTTTGCTTCAAAAAAGTATTTATGGAATAGAAATTCCATTCCTAAATTTTGCTACATGCTGTCATTTGTCAGCTTTCTGTATCAATTTTAAAAGAATTTTGTAAGGGCTAGAAGTGCTGAATAAATCTTGCCTGAAACTCTAGTTTAACTTCATGGATAGTACATCTGTGGAAGCTAGAGGCATCATGTTTAAATTTTATATTTGCAATGTGTTTTCATAACAATGGTCAGAAATGGTTAAAACTATTAATCCAGACTTTTCCACAGGTATTTCAGTTGTCAGATTGACAAGCTATGCACAAGTGAAATGTAATTGTTCATTTCATTTTGTTTATCCTCTACTAATTATTTCCAGTTCTCCAGTCACACTGTATAAAGGAACAAAGAGAAACATTTGTCCTCTGATTTTCTAATTTTGTATATTAAGCCAGACTGTCCTGCAGTCTCTTGAGTCACCACACCAACTTCATTTCATCAAATGCCATCTTTGAGAATTTCCAAGCCCATTGCATCTAGGATGCCTGCCCCTTCCTTATTTGACCCTCTGACGCTCCCCTTTCCTCCCTCTCCTCTCCTTCCCACCCAACTCTCTACCTTCCTACTTTGTAGCAGTGACAATTATGGATTCAGTATTTCTTACATTCTATTTAAAAAATGTGTCTTTATCCAAAGGTTAATTCCTTCAGGAGTACAAACCTCTAGATTTTTTTTCATTGCTATGTTAGTCAGTACAACTGGATTCGGTAGGCTCATAAATCCATCAAATTTCTCCTCTATAGCAGTATAATCTATGAAATCTCACGACTGTAGTTACCTTTCTAAACAGACTTGAGAGACTGGCTGAAATTGAATTATTGAGAGTAATTTATTTTAAAATGTTTTTAATTGAACTAGAACTACGCCAGTCCCCCTCCCCCTTTTCTTCCAAGATACCTTCCCTCCAAGCTCTCCTCTGTCTCCCTACTCTAAGTTGATGGGCTTTTTTACTTTGATTATTGGTGTGTGTGTGTGTGTGTGTGTGTGTGTGTGTGTGTGTGTGTATGTGTGGTGTGTGGTGTGTATGCATGTGTGTGTGTGGTGTGTGTGTGTGTGTGTGTGTGTGTGTGGTGTGGTGCGTGTATGTGTGTGTGTGTGGTGTTTGTGTGTGGTGTGTGTGTGTGTGTGTGTGTGTGTGTGTGTGTGTGTGTATGAATTTGTAAACACAACCTACTGTGTTCTTGTTGTCTGTGTATATGTGGTTTCAGTGCTGACCATTCCGCTCTGGATAACCAGTAAGGGGCTCTTTTCCAAGAAAGGCTGACTCTTCATCTTTCAGAAGTCATTACTTGCCTATAAGGTTTTGGGTTTGGAGTGTGTGTGTGTTTCTTTTTTGTCTTAGGTGGGACCCTGTGAAAAATTTCCCCTTCCATGTTAATATGCTTACTGATATCACCATTGTTCCAATTTTGTTTGTGTGCCCGTTTGTAGGAAAGACTTTTCCATGTTGGACTTCCTGGTATCTACTTCTTACAGTCTTTCTGCCCTCTAATCCATGATGTTTCCTGAATCCCCTGTGCAGGAACTGTGCCTGGCTTCTCACAATCTGTTCTCTGCATTGTTTCCAGTTACAGTTTTCTTTCATGGTCTCCATTTGCTGTAAAGAGAGGAATTTAAATATTAGTATTTCAATAAAAATTGTGAAAGGTCTGAGATAAAGTTAATTGTAAATAAATGCCCCTACAATGTAGGGCTAAGATTTTAAAAGTCTTTAGATTCCATTGTATGAACTTTGGATTTTCTTCTGGTTAAAGCTTAAAGTGAACAGAAATGATTATTTAGCTGTTATTTTTGTCTAATTTTTTATAATTAAAGTGAAAATGAGCAGTATAGTATAAATTCTAAATCACTGTCTCCTGTCTCATCTTGTCTCACATACATACACATATGACTTTTGAGTGGGTTCAGGCCTTAACTTTAGGTAGCCCATGGCAGAGCAGGTCTGGGATGTCTGCTACCTTTATGGTGAGCAGAGGTCAGCTCTCAGCAGTTTTTTTTTTTTTTTTTTTTTTTATCATGCCACTCTTTCTGTGTGACAAACTTGAGTTTGTAGTATATGTGAAACAAGCCACATAAAAGGAGAGTACTCTATAATTGCTTGGAAATGGCTCTTATGTAACCATTTTGTTATAAAAACACAATCTGGAAAGAGATCTGGACAAATGGAAATATTAAAAGGAATTCTCCACAAAGTAAATGTTTATTTTATACCTAAAAGGCTCTTGTAATGTTGGCAGGAAGACTGTTTTAACTGAGTGGTTTGGTGCCCTAATGAAAGCTAAATGCTCTGAAATCTGACAGAAGCCAGGCTGGAATACAAGCAGATCACAACACGCTGAGATGTATGTGAACGCATTCTTCTACTCCACATAAATATTTATTTACAGAAGACATGAATATGAGAACACATTCCAACAGCATCTCAAATATGTCATATCCAAGCCGTGGAAGAGAGGTGCATGGCTTCCGATTGAATCACTGAATGTAGGCTTGAGAATTCCAGGGCAAACTCACTGCTGCCATTTCTAACTTTGCTACCAAGTAATGAACTGAAGTTACTCAAACTTGGCAGAGCAAGTACCCTCCTGTTGACTTGCGGAAAGTAAAACACAATTTGCTCGTTCTGGTGCTTATACTATATTTGGCTATAAGAAAGCCTTTGCACTTAGAGGACCATATGTGTGAATATCACTTCCCAAACCTTTCACGTGCATGAATATTCAAGTGTTTACTGGTGCCCAGTCACTTACCTATTTATGTAGTTCTTAACCTTCTTCCACAAGGCAGTTGGACAGCATAGTTAGGGAATATGTTTGAATTCTGTCTTAGAATTTGGTAATCTGATCCTATCAAGCCTTTGGAAAGTTCTGCAAAGATTCAATATAGGAGAGAGGGATTCCACCCATGCAGATGTTCCATTAAAGTAGTGCCAAATGCCCACCGGGAAGCCAGACATCTGGAGGCTTGAATCACAATGCTGTCTTCTCAGCAGATTCCCCTGTACATGCATACCCTGTGTCAATGGTAAGATTTTGTCCATCTGTTTACTCTCCTGTTGCATATGAATGCACATAGGTCAGGGAAAATTGACATATATCTGATTTAAAATAGTATTCCCAAAATGAACTCCTTTAAAAGTATTTTGAAACTATTCCTCCATTAACAAAAACAAAGAAAATATATTCAACTGTATAGGCTGACATAAAAAGAATTCATTCCAAGACCTAATTTTCAGATTTCTTTTTTTCTAGAAAGGTTATTTTCTTTGAATTATTATTTTAATTCATGGATTAGTGACAAAAAGAATGTAGGCTATGAAAAGATGCTCTTATAATTTTCTGTTTCCCTACAGACTGAAACAGTGCATCACATTGTACACATAAAAACCTGAAAATGCTTGAGATATTATTATTTTATATTGAGAAACAGTTTAATTATTTAGAATGTAGTTTTATTTTTCATATGCAGCCAATCATATTCTATTATTAAAAACTGTTGCTATGGTTTCCAGCTTGGAAAATTATATTTATTGTATTATGGCAGCATATTGGAGGTTTTGCTTTCACATTAAAAAGAAAAAAAATATTGAATAAAATTAGTTTTCTAATAAATTAAATCATGTCACACAATACATTTATAATTAGATCTTATTAAAAATATTCTTTCCTGTTCCAGTTTACATTTTGGAAATTTTCAGGTTACAGCAAGAAGGAGCTCCTTTGTCTTCCTGTGTCTCTGATTTAGTTCTGTTTCATCCTTCAGCTAGAACAGTCTTTAGGATCATTTGGGAAATCATTGCTGGTGGGATTGCAACAAAGGACCAGAAAGGAAAAAGGGAGGTCTGCATTGCTTCTACTCAGAGTAAAGGGAAGAAATATAAAAGAGAGAAAAAATGGACTTGATATTTGCTAGCCTATAACACCTTTCTTTAGGATGTGTTATCTATGATCCATCAAGCTTCAGGGCTTTCCTGTGTGCCAGCTATTTGTCCCTATTTTACAGACATTAAGAAGGAGTATATCATTTTATCTTACTTTAACTAGTAGCTAGCTCATAGTTGAGCCAGAACATGGCTGATGAAATGGATTTTAGATACTTACTTAAGAACCTTGGAAAACACCTTTAAGAGTGATTGAAACATTTCCCATAAGTCAGGAGTGATGGGTGGAGCTAGATTGGAAGAGTGCTGGGGACCCTTTACCAGCATGAGGCACATTTTGCCTGGGGCATGTCACTCTGACATTCTTTAATCAGTGTGAATTTTAGTTCTATAGATAACTAGGTTAAGTTTGACCTATTTTGACCTATTTCTTTATCATGTTTTGAATTTTCCATTATTTTCCTCTTTTTAAAAGATATTTTCTAAACTAAGAAATATGAATGTTACAGGGAGTCCATCAGGGATGACCACTCAGACACACTTTACAGCCAATTGAAAGTCTTTATTCCAGCAATCTGGGACTACACTTTGGTGTTTGGGGACCCAAGTGTAGCACCAAAAGTTCACAGCATGGGGTTTTTGAAGGCAAAAAGACCATAACTTGGCATCTGTGGGGTGGGGTATGTGTTTTTTCCATAAGCAGGTAGTTTACAGAAGCCAAGATAAGTTAGCTGGGGCATCTTGACCTCAAGCTCCTAAAGTAGAGTTGGGTAATTTTCCATGGGGCTTGTCATTAAGATCAAACTCTAGTCACAACCTAAAATGGCCTCAGCAGCACACAAGAAGGAGGAACCTCTCCACTGTCTTGTCTTGTCCCATTCCCCACTGGTTGCATGGACGCGAATCAAATCATTGGCTTGTCTTATTCTAGGGAGGCACAGTTGGTCCTAAGGACCAGCAGCTTAACTGAATTTATTTTCTGTTTGATGTAGTTGGCCATGCAGTTGAGGATTCAGGATCCTATCATTACCCTGATCAGAATATGAATCAATGGTCCACCTAATGCTGACAGTAAGGTGGTCAGCCATGGGAACCAGGCCAATAGAGACAGACACCAACTATCTGATGCGTGTCTTCTTTCTTCCTTCTTTGAGGTTCTTCCTGATCACCACTGATTTGTTGTCATGTGTTGGGGAATTTGGGGATCCAGCTCCTCAATAGTCCCCTCCCAGGGTATGGGAAGAATCTCCAACCAGCTGATAATTTAATCTTTGAAGATAAGAAACAAATCTAGGTGTACGAAAGTCCTTAGTCCATACACTTTATTATTCTATGTCAGTTCTCTCTCTACACAGCTCCTATTCTGCTCTCATTTTTACCTCCTTTCTTGCCTGATTTGTCTCTACTTTTATCTGCTGTCCCCTCTAAGATCTATCTTAATTCTCTCATCTTAGTTCTGTCCCATCTAGGTCTCATCCACCTAGTTCCATCCCATCTTAGCTCCTCTCCCATCTCCTTCTCTCTCACCTTCTTCTTCCCCATCTGGCTCTTTCTCATCTTCCATCTTGTTCCTCTGGTACTCTCTTTTAGCCCTTCAATCTAGTTCTCCCCATCTAGTTCATTCCTCTCCAGTTCTTACCCATCTAGTTCTTCTGTTCTCTTGTCTCTTCTCTGTCTCATCTTCAAGTTCTCTCTTCAAAAATCCTCCTCTCCTTATATCTCTCAGTTCTCCCTAAGTCTCCCAGGAATCAACTTATAAACCCAAGCAATAGCAATCCTCTGCCAGAGCAAGGTCACCAGGCTTGAGTTCTTACAGGGTCATAAAGGCAGGTAAGAATTTTCCTCAGGCAGTGGCAGTCAGGCTTTCTTTTACAACCCAAAATGGGAGTGGTAAAGTAGGAGGTCAATAAAAAGCTAATGATCAGTTTGTATATCAAGAAGGGAATTTATGTGCTCAATCTACATTCCTAGAAGTGGTTAGATAAGACATTAGGAGTCTATTAGTAAGGCTGTAAGGAAGGAGGGTCTCACCCTAAATTGCACAAGAAATGGGAGACAGGTGTTGTTTCATTTGGCCTTGGCTGCTTAAGCCTGTTCTTAGAGAATACAGAGGTATCTCTGATAAGGTACTTTCATCCCTCTGGGAATGGTTCTGGCCAGATGCTGCCAATGAGGATAATTACAGGGAGACTTGAACTGGGGTTCTGGCTGTGCATAGCTGTCAGCGCAGAAGATTATCTGAATGTGTCTTTAGTAGGGGAGAAATGGTGCCCAACACATGATGTAGATGCTGCAATAGCACACAAGAAACTTATAGCAGGAAACAGCTCTAATCAAAAGCCAAATATCACCAAGGCTTCTTGAACCTCAGCTTGACCTCTGGAAGGCCCTTGGCTTCTTCTAGGTATTAGCTTTGTCATAATCAGCTGAAATCCTGCTTTATATATTTTTGCAGCTTGTAGCAGTCACGGAAACAGCAAGTTTATCCTAAGAAAAGTCCTCCCTGTTTCATAAAACAGAAGTCTAGTCTCCTTCAGTTTTATAGGACTATCTCTGTGAGGGAGTCAACTTGTCTCTCCAGTATCCAAATAGAATTCTTCAAGTGGCCTTGGTCTAACTCTATCTGAGAATTGAGTTGCCTCAAGTTTTTGTTCTCATCAATCAAGGCTGAGATGCCTATGGCAATTGCACCAGCTTTTCCTGCCCCCACTGAGATCAGGACGAGAACAGAGCCCATTTGACCTTAGTTAACATTGAGTCAAGGCCACTATGGGTTCTATCCTCTTCTCCATTATAGGCATATAACTGGAGGATAACAGAGACTATTACATATAGAGTGGGGATGTAACTTTCCAAAGAGTCAGAGGAAGCATATTTAGTCAAACCATTAGTACAAAAAACCAGGTGATTTGAAGATGTGTTACAGTTGGTACCTTGTCCTTGGAAGAACACACATAAAATTGTAATCCCTGAAAATCTTTTTCTAGCCAGTCTTCTCAACAACCTGATTTACCAATGACTATTACTCCTCTAGACCCATGTTATTTTACCCCTGGAAGGAACTTAAGAGAGTAGAAGTCCACCCAAATGATAGAATTTCCCCTCCCCTGTTTTCCTGAATTCCCATGTCCAGGTTTGAGACTAATGGGAATTGCATATATCCTGGATAAGTAAACTCTGGTCAGTCTTGTCTTTAAGGGGTCCAAGGTTCAAGTGACAGTCCATCTGTCATCATCCTCAATTATTTTTTTCCAACTTTGACAGCAGTTGGGGTGGTAAAGATAACTAAATCCAGATAAGTTCCAGAGTCCAGGATAACTGGATCTAGACATGTTCCAGAGTTGAGGATAAATGGATCCAGACAAGTTCCAGGGTCTGGGCAGAAATTCTCTTTATCAAAACCAAGTCTTCTGACTAGAATTGGAGGCAGATTCAGAGGTGGGAGATGTCAGGATTCCCTTCACAGTCCAGTCAATGGTCTGACAAGCTACCTGCAAAGCTTTCAAGGACTTGAGAAGGGAATGATTAGATATTTCTGACTGGGTAATATCTTGGAGTTTGGTGGGCATGGGAGATGATTTTCAAAACATAATTTCAAAAGGAGTAAGCCTCTTGCAGAAAAAAGTATATTGAGCCCCAAGAAGGGCAAAGGGGAGGAGGTTGGCTCAATTTTTATCCAGTCTGTAGCTCGAGTTTTTTTCTAGTCCCACTTGGGGCCCTCAGCCATTCGCACCCAAGTAAACACATAGAGACTTATATTACCTATAAACTGTGTGGCCGTAGCAGGCTTTTTGCTATCTAGTTCTTATATCTTAAATTAACCCATTTCTATTAATCTATAAGTTGCCACGTGGCTTGTGGCTTACTGGTATCTTTGTATCTTGCTTCTCATGGCATCAGTGGCTGGCAGGATCTCCTGACTCAGCCTTCCATTTCCCAGCATTCTCCTCTCTGCTTATCCCGCCTATACTATACTTCCTGCCTGGCTACTGGCCAATCAGCATTTTATTTTTTAATCAATCAGAGCAACACATTCACAGCACACAGAAAGACATCCCCAGCACCAGTCTTTAGGATGAATTAGGTCACCATCTCCTTAAGAGTTCTACTCATCCTGTCTTACCTGAGCTCTGTGGCCTGGATACATAGTATGACTTTCAATTGATATTTAATACTTTTGTTGGATTTTGAGACACTTGGCTATGAAGGCTAGAGCATTGTTGGACTCCAAAATTAGGAGCAACCCAAACCTAGGAATTATTTCCTGGAGATGTTTCTTAGTAACTATTCTAACAGTCTTTTTCATGGGTTAGGGCTTCACTCATCCTGAGAAGGAATCTACAATGACCAGCAAGTGTTTATAGCCAAAACCAATAAGCCTGATTTCAGGTAAGTCCAACTCCCAATATTCCCCAAACCCATTTCCTCTAGCCTGTGTCCTTTGTGGGCTCTTCTTTCCCTGTTTTAGGGTTTTACAGCTGAAATATTAAAAGCTGATAACACCAAATATTCATAATAAATGGCTTGCCTTTTAACAGACCCTTGGCTGGTCAAAGTATAGCTTTAACACACAGCTGAATCTTTATAATATATTCTCTTAGCCCGCAAGAATTGCCCTAACTCAATCCTGTCTTGGAAGAAACTATTCCCACCTGTGAACAATACCTCTTCTGGTGTTGGTCACCTCCAGACAGTCATGGAGGGGACCCACAGAGTTCTCTTCCAGCCATAGACTGGAGGGCTGAGGACTGACTGTGGCATTGATCCAGGAGCAGGACTTGGCATTGGATCACTCCCTCAAGAGGGCTTCAGTAGAGTGTGGGGCTGCCAGGAACAGTTGATGCCCCAAAGTTAGCTTGTCAGCTTCTTTTCCTAGCAGGCTGGTGTTGTGGCTTTGGGGTAGTACAGAGTTTCACCACCAGTCTGACTCAAGTTTGGGTTTTAGTAAATTAGGGGCTTTTTGTTAAAAAGAGACTGGCTATGACCAAACCAGAGAGAAAGTTCTCTAGGTAAGGCCCCAGCTATGGTTAGCTCAAAGATTATAAAGAAACCCCACAAAGTTATAATGTTGAGGAGCCAAATTAACTCATATCCTGTCTGGGTGCAGAAAAGGCTTGATTCTGTAACAGATGTCCAGCAGGTGTCTCAGCCATTCAAGAAAGCAAGTGTTTCATACAAAAGCAGAACTTAGCACTCAGCCTGTTTAATCTTGTGACCCCATTACCTTGTAGGAATAACTGAGGCAGTGAAATATTTTTCAATAACCAGAATAGTTCAACTGCATCAGGAGGTGGTCCATCTCAGGCTAGCTGACAGGGTTTGCATCAGGAAGTGGTCCATCTCAGGCTAGCTGACAGGGTATGTTGTACCCGTATCACAAAACCCTCAAAGAGACCACCAAGGAGTCGGTTTCCAATGCAAGCACATAAGAGTTCTTTTACTCAGGTTCAGCCTGGACTACCACATTGCAGATGGAGGGAAATGTGGCATCAGCCACAAGCCCAGGTGCAGAGAGTTTTTATAGGGAAAATTCATAAGCTGGGAATTGGCAACTTGGGATTGGGTAGAAGGGATATGGGGCAAGGTGATTTTTTGAAACTATTGGTCTAGACTTTGGGTGTGAAACCACATTTGAAACCATTGGGTTAGACTTTTGGCGGGGAACCACAACTTTCTGAACCAGATTATTTGGATTGCTCAGCAGAATTATCTAGATATCTTCAAGGGCCATAAACCACAGACAAGGTCTGCAGGAGCATACTGCCCTGTATCTGTTCTAGTTGTCATGGCACATTCCTGAGAACTGAGTACAGCAGGTGGTCTAAGATGGTGGCCCTAT
This sequence comes from Peromyscus maniculatus bairdii, assembly GCF_049852395.1. Lineage (NCBI taxonomy): Eukaryota > Metazoa > Chordata > Mammalia > Rodentia > Cricetidae > Peromyscus > Peromyscus maniculatus. Next base: position 29,228,175 of record NC_134861.1, read on the forward strand.
GCTAAGATGGGGTCTGTATTGCCTTCACAGGTACATTCAAGTTAGGAGCAACTTTCTCAAGGCTTATACAAGTTAAAAATAATTTTATTTTCTTCAAGACTAACACAGTAAATTTATCCTCTAAAAATAATGTTCCCATCATAGTGGCAGCCATAGCCCATATACATGCTGGCTATCTGGCTGTAACCAGCTCTTGGCCAGATATGCCAATGGTCTTTTTCAGGGTCTCAGGGTTTGTAGGAGGATCCTAAGCAATGCCTCTAGCCTCATCCACATACAAGTGAAGCACCTTAGTAATGGCCACAGTAGACACCAGGGCCCTTTTCAAGCCCTCGAAGGCCCCTTTCTCAGTCTCAGTCCGTTCCAAAGGCTGTGCACCCTGGTGGTGGCATAGAAGGGTCTGATCTCCACAGCAATCCCACCACCTTCTGGCAGTATCCAACACCCCCAGCAACTTCTGCACTTGTCTTTTTCATTTGAGGTTGGTCATTTGCAGGATGGCTGAAACTGTCATGGAAGGTGACTAATTTCCTTCCTTTAGGTTGTAGTCTAGGTATGTGACCTGAGGGATGCACAGCTGAGCCTTCTTGGCTGGACCGCTGTACCCCAGGGCTTTAGAGGGCCTCTATAGAGGTCTTCTATTGCCTGTTCACATTCCTCCTCAATGGTTGGAATCATAAGGAGGCCATCTACACACTGGAACAGGGTGCTTTGTGGATATTTTTAACTAAATTCCAACAGAAGTGCACTCAGGGCTCCATCAATTGCTGCTGGTAGTTCCTGCATCCCTTCTCTTGGCCTATTCCCTTCATTCTCTCTATTGTCTGTTTCCCAAGGGCAGCAGTCACTGCATGGGAGAATTTCTTTCTCTACCTTCAGCTGAATTTTGGCTGCTGTAAACTTTCTGAGCAATTTCTCAAAGTTGGTACCCATTCATTCCTTCAAATTCCTCTAATTTCAGGAGTTTTCTCCTTTTGTCTGGGGCTGATTGCATGACAAAGACAACATTAGGGACTTACTGGCTTGGGGGAGCACCTGCGTCTATGGGGATAAATATCCAGTGTATCTCATAGAGCTTTTTGAGGAACCCAGCAGGACTCTACTTACCTTAAAGTAGCTGGCATTTCTGGCTGCCACTTTTTAATTCTTCCAATAATTATTTGTGAAAAAAAAAAAGTGTCCAATGCCCTCTTACCTTAAAACAGTTTCCAACAGGCTGATAAAGGCCTGTGGCTTCTTCAAAATTGGAGGGATTTGGGTCTTCCAATTATACAAATTACTGGTAGAGAAGCAGATATAAACCACAAACAGGGAAGGTGTTGAACTTCCGTGCGCCTCCCCACTTCCACTGCTCCAAAGCACACACCCAGCCCACTGGAGTGATTTCTTCCCCCTGCCTGGGGTGCAACCAGCTGCTTAGACAGACAGGAGAGTGTGGTGATATTTTGTGCTCTAACAAATAAAACTTGTGTGGAGACAGGAGTGTGGAGCTAGTCACTAGAGTCCAGGGAGTGGTGGCACAGGCCTTTAATCCCAGCACTTGGGAGGCAGAAACAGGAAGGGTGGAGAAAGGAAATGATAAGGCTGGGTGGAGAAAAGAGCTCGACCCTTTTTCAGTTTGAGGATGCCTAGAGGTAAGAAGCCTTTCTAGTGGCTGTTTGCTCTGCTTCTCTGATCTTTCAGCATTTACCCCAATATCTGGCTCTGGGATTTTATTATTAAGACCAATTAGAATACCCACTATAAGCAGAGAGCCTGCAGCTTGAGGACCAATTTCTCTTCCCTTTGTGATTGCTGGGGCCCTCCCTACCTCTCCACACAGAGAACAGGACCAGGACCCCAAGACCACAAATAGGAATCGAGAGACTAAGCAAGCCTGAAGCTAGTGCTTGGAAGCGGGAAATGGGGGGTCAATTTCCTCTGGCAAGGCTGATAGAACAGAGGGAGATTTAGGGTTTCTCTTAGTGAACTAGTGGGGCCCAAAGGATTTGGGTCCTCAACAAAAGGGCACAAGTCTTTGTTATGCCCAGATCATAGGGACCCCCAAAAGACCACCATGGAGACCGAATCCTGTATGTAAAAGTAAAGAGCCTTTATTCTCTTCAAACTCCAAGCTTGGTCCCTCTGTCTGTCCAATGCAGTGGTGAGAGCAGAGAGCCCTGAGCTTAGGTGGGGTGGGGTTTTTATCACAGCAGAGGTTGGGGTGAGGGGATTTCCAGGGTTCAGGACCCTGGTTGACTGACAAGTGTCTAGGAGTATCGGTAAAACAAAAAATAGGTGTGTGCTAAACTCAAGGACATCTAGCCACCTTATTTAATGATTGGGATGTCTGGGATGTCAGGTACTTCCTCATCCTTGGGTGGATCCCTAGGTGATGTCAGCTTATGGCTTTTCCTGGATCTGGGTTTTGCCTGCCAGTAAGCCTGTTACAGAAGCTGTGTCTAGGCCCCTAAGCCTGTCATGGCAGCTGTGTGGTCAAGCTGTTTTGGGGCCCTTCCATAGCCTCTTGTGTGTGTGTGTGTGTGTGTGTGTGTGTGTGCATGCGCGCGCGCACATACACACACACACACACACACACACACATGCAAGCATGTGCATGCACTTGCCTCACAACAAAGAAAGCCATTGATTATTACAGGGAAACTGGCATCTATCTCCATGGTTCAAGACCTGCAGGTGTCACCATAGCAACAGAAGCAACTGGTCACCATGGCACAGCCACAGCTGCCACTGGAAGGGGGCACCACAGTAGAAGTGGGTGGTCAGTCATTGTTCCTGAACCTGTGGGAAGTCCTGTGCTTTGCTCTTGAGCAATGGTAGCTGCAATCTCAGGATGGCTCATTCTTTCTTCCATTTAAGATCTGTTTTTCACCTAATCGAATGGACAGAAACATGGAAAAAGACACAGAGGGAAACATAGTCATACAGAGACACACAGTAAAGACAACCAGGAGTGGCTACCACACATTCATAAACCTGAACAGACCAGAGGCATCCGATGGTGTCTCCCACAGATCCTGAACACAGGATTTACAGTTGTGTCCAACAGTCCCTCTTGTGTCCTAACTTGTCACCTCCTGCAGACAAAACTTACCTCTGGAGGTGTTCAGACCAGATGACTTTTGATTTGCTTTTTTTCTTTTTTCTTTCCTTTTGGATGGTGGCACTGAGATGTCTCTGCAGCACTCGGCAGCAGCAATCAGTTGGTCAGAAAAGATTTTCCTAGGGTCCTGGAACCCCCTAGGGTGAGCACCCCACAGGAGTCCTGTCCAGCGAGTGCATTCTTCCCATTCCCAGGAGTCCGAGGTCCTCTAAGTATTGGAATTCTGTCTCTGGGGATCACACTGGGTCTCCAAAATGTTACAGGGAGCCCCCGAGAGAGGAACATGCAGACACAGTTTATAGCCAATTGAATGTGTTTATTACAGCCAGCTGGAACTACACTCAGCTATTTGGGGACCTAAGTGTGGCATTGAGTGTCCAGATAGAGCACAGGGTTTCTAAAAGCAGAAACTATGTACCGGCATATCCCTCAGCAGTTGCTGGGGAGTTCTCCACTAGCAGGCCATTTACAGAACCTAAGATAAGTTAGCTAGGGCATCGTGACCTTGGATTCCTTGACTAGAGCTGGGCAATTTTCTGCAGGGCTTCTCATCAAGGAGAGCAAATTCTAGTCAGGCCTAAAACGTCCTCGGTAAGACACAAGATGGAGGAACCTCTCTATTGTCTTGACCTGCCCATGGAAGCTCTGAGTTGCTTCTGACTGATGGAAGGCTCTCCTGTCAGCAACCATTTCAATGAAGACAGTGGTGCAGAAGTTAAGAAACAAACCAACAGACTGTTAGTTCTTTAGTTTTTTCACTTTTCTGAAGATAATTCCCAACAACTGAAGAAAACTATAGGACCTGTTGGCTGTAAATGATGACTTGGGCAGTAGGGTGTTTTTTCATGTGCCCAAGGAGTTTCAGCAGCCAGGCCCTGCCCCTGAGGAGTTCCAGCAGCCAGGCCCTGTCCCTGAAGAGCTCCAATAGCTAGGCTCTCACCCTGACAAGCTCCAACATCCAGAAGGTGCCCTAAAGAAAAACAAAATCTCACCAATCTCTGAGCCTGACCCAAGATCAGGCTCCATGATCCCTAAAATCCCAGGGTAGCCTGGAAAGCTTCATCCCTCCAAGAAACCCTATATAAACCTGGTCTCCAGTTTAGTTCTCCCAAGCAGAGGCAGTCACCTTCCAGGGTTTTTCCCTCTCAATAAATCTCATGTGTGTGGTATTCCTGGTCTCCTGACTGCCAGGATACTTTTCATCTGAGCTGTAACACTTACAGTGTTGATGTTTGAAAACAGGAATGTGAGAAGCCCAGAAAGCATCTCTTTCTATATTTCCTTGAACTTTATTGATGCTTCAGAGGGAACACAGGTAACTTACTTTTTAACATGCCTAGACACGATGCTAAGGGCCAAATTGAATACATTCATGTATTCAGTCTACAAAGCAGTATATAAATTTGGCAATCTATTCTTTACAGTTAAAAAACAATTGAATTTGGCAATCTATTTTTTACAGTTAAAAAACAATTGAATTTGGCCAGTGAGCAGTGAGATGGCCCTGTGGATAAACAGGCTTGTTGCCAAACCTGTAACTGAGTTCAATCTCCAGAAAACACAACTTATCTCAACCTATACACATTGGAATATGAGCACACATACACAAGCATACACATACACATGCGAGCATCCCCCCTCCCCCCCCCCACTACACACCATAGATAAACATTAGAATGTTTTAAAGCCTCATGTTATGAAATCAGTAACGGACAAGAGTTTCTAAGCATTGATCATGACTATATATCACATTGACTTGGTATAGCTCATTGCTCTTCACCACAAACAAAAATGAATAATCAGTCATTTGTCTATTTTTAAGACTAAAAAAATAGTTAAGTGCTAAAATGGAAAAAAAAATTGAATATATCAAGTCTACCCTGCTATTTTTCACCAAAACCATATAATGGAGTGGTTATCCTCTAGGCAAACATGGCATTTCCCTCTTGAACTGTCAGCCGTGGTGACTGCCTCAAGTACAACTGCACAAGACTGGCTGTTAACCTTTCCTCCACTGGAGAAGGAAAAGGGTTCCTGAGACCCCCTCACCCTGATGTGAGGTGGACAGCCAACTGGGGACAAAGAAAGATTCTACCCCTCAGAGGCTCCACAGCTTGCCTCCACACCTGAAAATAATCCTGTTTAAACTCATCATTTCATCAAGCCAGACTTGAGTGGAATCATTCTCTCCCCTCTGCCCCCTCTCTCCCCTCTCCTTGCCTTCTCATCTGAGGTGACATGTTTTCCTCACATATCCTCAGAAAAACTTCACACAACACAAAGTCAAACCAACACAACAACAAAAACAAAACAAAGACAAAGCCGGGAAAGAGAACCGCTGAGAATGTGTGGAGAAGGGCGACAGCCTGGTGGGGATAACACCTGCTTCCAGCAGAGGTGGTGAGCCCTGGCCAATCTGAGTTTCTCCTTTGGAGACAAATTCCTAAACCGTCTTATTAATTAAGAAACACAGAGCCAAATACAGAGGTAATAGCCAAAGAGATGAGAGCAATAGCCATGACCAGCCTTAGCTTACCACCAGCAGTAGCTTCCACAGAGAGAGCTTCTTCCTGTGTAACCTGTGTTTTTATTGTCTTATGATTCTGCCTTCTCACTGGTTCTAAGCCTAGCCACACGACTTCCTTGTCACTGCCCGTTTATACAGACCTCCAGATCTCTATGGTTGGTACTGGGATTAAAGGCTGTGTCCTTGACCACACAGAGACTCTGCCTGTCATGTGATTGGATTAAGGGCGTGGGCTACCACTGCCTGACTTCTGTTTATGGCTATTTGACCTCCGGTCTCCAGGCAACTTTATCTATTAACATACAAATAAAACACCACATGTCAGCACAAATCAAGTATCACCACACTCTTTTCCCTTTCTGAACCAGCTTTTCGTGACACTAAGACCTACGCCGCAGAAGGGTGACGCAGTATCCGAAAGCCACTTCTCCACTGTCATAGGACACCTTGACTGAGGAGTAGAGACGCTGACTCAACTCAGGCAATGCAACTTAAAAATGTTTCTGTAGAGAATGTACAGAAAAAGGAGGTAGTAACACATTTTCAGTTACTTATAATTATGAGTTATCTTTGTGAAAATTAGTAACTCACAAATGATGAATATCAATACTTTCTCACCTCAGCAAAGCAAGGCAATAGAGAAAATCCTGATAAATTTTTCTATCAAAATGAATGTATACAAATAATATATACTGTATATAATTTTATATATAGTTTCCTAGCATATAGCAAGAAAATTCTAAGATTTTATAAGTAATATAAATATAATGCTTTAAATGCAAATTTATGAAAATTCCTGAACGAAAGAATGAACAAGATAATTACTTCCCAAGTTAGTATGTAATATTTTAATATGAGAGGCACACAATGAAAAGAACAAGTATAAGAAAAGTTCATTAATCCAGAAGTACTTAAAAACTCACCAAGTAAGACAAATAATACAAATAAACTGTTTAAAACATATTATTCTTTCTATAAAAAGTGTGTTCTGTCCTAAACCAGCCCTATTTGTCTTGTGAGGTAAAAGAACAAAAGACAGCTACAGACTAAACTCTTTGTAAGAGGGTTAAACAAGACGAAACATAATTACAGGTTTTTAATTAAGTATTTTAATGAGAGTAAAAAAGAAAAAACAAGGAAAGAAAAATCACAGGGTGTAACTGAACTTAACAATGAAAATCTCGACAGGATGTAACTGAACTTAACAATGAAGATTGTAAGTTCCTGTTTTATGTCTGCATCTTCAGTTTAACAAAAGTTAAAACTACTGTCCTTGTGGTGATTGTGTGTATTGGAAATGTTTGGGGTTGAGACTTTTTGATAATATTCCTCCACGCCTTGGCTTGTCTGAAGAGGAAATCCTTCATGGCTCAGCTGTGCTGAAGTTCTGTCTTCCAGTGAAGTGCCTTATCAAAACCTGGGAGTCAGATGACATCTTACAGAGTCACAAGTGGTTAGACCATCTCCGCAGTTGAAAATATTTTTGATACCAACAGTCTGAATGATAAAGAGATATGATTTGAAATGGATAAAATATGTCAGTCCAAAATTTATTCTCAAAGTTTTCAATCAACTTAAATTTCAGCAGATCTCAGATACATACTTTCTTTACCTAAATTCATGCCTGTGTGTCCACAGGCAAAAATGTCAAGGAGTTTGGTATCCAAAGAAAGCCCAGAGCAAAGAAATCATTGAATTCCTTTGAGTCACATGTGCTTTGAATTTAAGGGTAAAGTATTTCAAGTTTAGTGTTAAAAAATAGAACTCTTAGTGCCCTTTTTCCTTCAGGAGGAGGTCACTTAGGCATTAGTGTTGGAAGAAATTATTATTTTTAATTCAATGCACAGAGCATCTCAGGGCTGAAATAAAGATGGAAAAGTCACCTTTCCATTCACTGTTTGCTTGATATTTTCCATATGAAGTTTCATTTCTTCAGCAGTTATCTCTCCTTGATCCTTTTCTCAGCATGAAACCTGACTCAATTTCAAAGATAATACCTTTAAGGCGGGAATATTTCTGTCACTGATATCAAACAAATTCACAATGTGGAATGGACACCCCACAGTTTAAGAAAGGGGAAATTGTGCTAGTGTATCCAAGAGGAATTGGCAAAGACTTCACAAAACAGAGCAAAGTCAATGAATGAGATGCCTCCTTCGGTACATCTGCAAGCCAGCTGCTGTTTTCATTGAGGTGTGTTAAAGACTGGAATGGAAGGAATATATCTTTGCCAACTGTGACTCTTAGCTGTTATTTTTCAGCCAGCATGCTGTAGGGGAAGAGTAACCTCTAAACTTTCTGGAGAGATGAGAGACGCACACACTGTCCACTGAGGTAAACCAATAAAGAAAAGTCACAGAAATAGAAAGAACTTAGAACATTTAAATAATCACATTCTGGTGCTTACTTGTACATTCTGAGGACATGGCAGCGTGTAAATGTGGCATAAAATAAACAGACTGTCAGTTAGAAACATAACACTCACTAACCCTGGCGGCATGATGGAAGTTCAGCCCAAGCACAGGGTCTGGGAGTTTGGCCAAGAAAATGATCTTACGGGGTAAGCTTGATTTGTGTCTCCCATAATATGAACTGGCATTCATTGCCTTGTAATCGATCTGCAGATAAGAAGAAATTATTTATGGCCCAATTAAGTGGGCAGGAAGGTGTACACTATATGTACATATGGGAGAACCGAGGGTCTCTGGCAGGATCACAAGCCATCAAGAGTCTTTTGATGATGGTGAGACCTCAGAGTTGACCTGCTGTGTCGGGAGTTTATCCAGTGCTATGTGTCCATATTTGCAACTGACTCTTGGTGCACACTTCAATGCAAACTGCATGAAAGCATGTAAGTTTTTCTTCCAATACAGAAATGGCTAAAATTGTCTGGACTTTGAAGCATTTTCTGAAGTGGCTTTAGAAAGTAGATTCTCAGAGATGTGAGTCATTAGTTTTGAAAGAGAAATAAGACTATTCTGGCTTTTAATACCACTATAGAGTATGATTTTCCAGGAAAGACAAATTACATAGTACTTCCTAACATGTTTAGTATAAATCTTTCTTATTTGGGGCAAAGAGAAATGAAAGAGGGGAGTGAGAAGGGAGGCAGGAAGAAGGGGGAACGAGAGGAAGTGAGGGGAAAGGAAAGGAAAGGAAAGAAATGACTTATTTGAGGGCTTTGAGGAAGCTACTTTCTAGAACTTTCACTCACACACAGGCATGTCCCTACTTTTCAAATGAGCCAAGAGTTTCCATGCAAAGCTTACACCACATATTTTGCCAGGCTTACCAGTATTCTTGGACAGAGCTGGCGTCTTCAACCAAAGTCTTTTCAGGCATAGAGGTTTCTCCTATTCTCTGAGGCAGGCCATCGGATAGGCCTCTTTCTCAGTGAGCCAGTTGTCTCTGGCTCTGTCCTAGGTGTGCCATGGTTCTGAAGTTCCAGGGGCTGACCTTATCCACAGAATCAATAACTAGTAATCCAGAACTTAAACTTGGCTCCAGACCAATTTGTAGAAACAAGTATACTTCCAGCTTGGAAGGCCATTAAGAGCCCTTGGCAGCCTCTTGCTAATTTGGTCCTGTTTTGTGTGATTTATTCATGAAGCGTCTTCTCTGGAAAGCTCAGATGCCCACTGTTGAGGCCAAAATGATGAACTTGAAAATGTAAAGATTACAAAACTTTAAAGTATACAATAAACCAAAATATAGTTGTTTTCCTTGACTTTTGAAATAAAATAAATAATATAGCATAGCTAGATATGAAGTTTCTTTATCATCTTCTCAAGTCCTGCTCATCACCTCCATTCCTAAAGGCATGGGTTCTCATGATGCCCATGCCTCTCCTCAGATTAAGTATTTATTTATTTATTGTGTTTGTGGTGTGTGGACATGCATGTACCATGGTGTGTGTGTGGAGTTTGAGGACAGCCTGCTGAGTCATTTGGCCCTGACCATTTATAACAACAGCACTTACAGATATTACATATGGATATACCATAAAATAGAGAACATATGATATGCATACAAATCATACCATACTGGACACATATGAGCTCGTTTTTCTCACAGTTGCTTTTAATGTCCTATTCAGATCAACATAGTTCATTTAATATTTTAATGGTTCTCCTTTTGGGTAGATTAAAAAAAATGTGCATATGTGTACGTCTATGTCTGTGAGACCATAAAAGGATCCTGGCTACCCTGAAGCTGGAGCTTAATATGGGTGCAGAGAGCTGGATTCTTGTCCTTTCCAATAGCAGGATATACTCTTTGCTGAGCCTTCTCACCAATCCCAGTCCTTGACTCTTATCTCACTCTCTGTCAGTACTGGGGATCAAACCCAGGGCCTTCTGTGTGTCAGCCACGTGCCCTACCACTGACCTGTATCTCCAGGTCCAGTGGTCCTTATTCTCTGGTGTTTCATATCTGAGTGAAGCTGATGAACTCCTTCCTAGAGTAAATTATAAGTTTTCTCTAATATGCGACACAGGATTCCAAAAGGAACTAGCTATGTTTGATAATGAACGAATTATAATGCAATAATATTAAAAATAGAGTGAGTAACATCTCATGGTAAAGCTCCACTGCTCTCATTGGAGGGAGTAATGAGTGGACACTGGATTTGTAGATGTTGGTGACAATGGGTAGATTACATGAAAAATGTCCTTGAGCTTAAAATACTGGCAGGCCACTCCCTCTGTTTTGTTGCTAGACTTTATAAGAATGGAAATGTTAAATGTTCATTTGATGTTTAGTGATAATGATGATGGAATTTTATTTCCATTCAAGCTCAAGGCACTTCTGACATATTTGTGTCTTCTGTACACTACACTTCCAATAATTGCCTATGCTTGGTTCTCCCCACCGCAGTTTTCAAAGCAAGGCTCATGACTTTTTAATCTAGCAGAAGTTTAAGTTTGCAGTTTTGTTAAATTATTTTTATTGCTGTGAGAATGTTGCCTATTGTTTAAAGAAGGACATTTTTAAAGATTCCCATTCTTTAAAATGGCATTTCACTTTTAGGGTTGATTAAATGCACGTGAGCAAAGTAAGAAGGGACTTGGTTTTCTCTTCTTCGGTGGCTTATTTATTTCTCAAAGTAAAGACGGCATTCTGGCATTTTTATTGTCCTCTTCGGAGAGCATGAGAAGTTGACCCATGGTCACGACACCAGGACTGAGCACTCCCTCTTTGAGACAGCCTGGGCTTTCCAAATATCTGTCCCCCTTGTATTAACAAAACATTTTTCTCATTTAAATTTTCTTACTTCTTTTTGGTTGATTTGTTACTTCCAAAGATTGTGAGCAATTTGAAGACAGAGATCATACATGTTTTGCTTTTCTCTCCTTTTTCCAGTAATGCCCAGCAGAGGGTTGGTCACGTAAAAAGCAATTCGATGAGTTTTTGCAATAATTGAAAGTAGTGTGTTATAATGTGTTTTACTTTGAAACGTTTTCCAGCCTTAACAGAAAGTTTAAAATATAACTTATATCTTCACCTATGCCTTGTAATAGACCCCACCCTACTTTTCTAATTAGTGTTTTAGCATACTGAACGTTTTCACATTCTATATTCCAGTATATATTATACCTTCCAAATAGTGGCTGTGATTTCCATAAACTACACACAGAAACCAAATCCTTTTCAGCATGTAAGATAAAAATGACCTTTACAGGGAAAAGGAAGGAAGGAGACCTCTCTGCCCCCACAGTCCAGCTTGTTACCTGCCTATCTGTCTCCAGGGCTAGGTCCTCATGCAGTCAGAACATGCACAGACTACCTGGCTGTGAGGGCCCAAGGGAAGCAGGGCTGTCTTGTCGTGATCCCCTTCTCCTCAACTCAACTAAAGTCTCCCTTGCTTTAAAACTCTGAAAGTGAAAGTCAAGGATACCTCTTCCATTAATACCCAGGAACACTCTTCCTGTGTTCTTTCAGCATCTGACGATTCCATGCCATTAATCTAAATATGAGCCAGAGATGTCGTCACTATAAAATATAGTATGTTTCCAACTCTCTTAATCAGAAAACCATTTTTCCTCAAACATAGCCTTCTTACTTTTTATTTTAAGGTAACTTTAGACTCACAGAACTTCATACAAACAGAAAGGAGTTTCTGCATCCTCTTTACTCAGTTCTCCAGAATGTTATGTTGTATTAACTAGAACTAAGGAATGCATATTGTAACAGAATTCGCAGCTCGGTGGCTTTTCCGTCATGCTCCCTTTCTTTTCCAGGATTCTGCACTGCATTTGCAGTGAGGCATATCCTCACTTTGCTCGATTCTGTGATAGTTCATCTGTTTCTTTGTCTTTTATGATCTTGAAGTTTTGAGGTAAGACTGCTCATTTATTCTGTTGATACCAGGTATTTGTCTGGCATTTTCTTGTAATTAAACCAACTTGGAATATTTACCAACAATCCAGATCAAATGGCCTACTCAGTGGATTATATCAAGAGCAGGAACAACAGCTTTCACTGATGATGTTAACTTTGATCCCTGGTAAGAGGATACAGCCTGTTTTGTTTGTTTGTTTGTTTGTTTGTTTGGTGTGTGTGTGTGTCGATGCTTTCCCATTTTAAATATACTACAAACTGTATTTTGACTAATATTATACTGAAAGATAGTGTGACAGCCTGAAAATATTTGTTTTTCCAGCATAATCAGCATACAATAGTGAAAATTTCCCTGGATAATTATTATTATGTTATTCAGAGGGTGACTTTCTATTTCCCTCATTTCTTTTGCATGGTTACGTCCATATGGTTTCATTCACAGCTATCCGGTTTTGATCTTTGGGTTGTAATTCAATGTTATCATCGTGTATTTTATTCCTCCATGTGTTTCATCCTGGGCCTCTAGTTCTGTCAGGTAGGACCCCCGGTGTTTTGAAGTGTCCTGTCCTTGGGAACTTGCTTTGTCCTTGTTATAAGATGTTTCAGGCTCATCTAGTTTCTCTGCATAGACTGTGAATCAATGATTTCTTAAATTTCCATTTCCTTTGGTTGGTCAGCAACACTTAGAAATTAAAATGCAGACTAGAAACTAAAATGCAGACATTTAAAGATGACAATATGGCTCCCACTTTGCTCAAGACAAGCAGATGTTGCCGGGTGGTGGTGGCGCACGCCTTTAATCCCAGCACTCGGGAGGCAGAGCCAGGCGGATCGCTGTGAGTTCGAGGCCAGCCTGGGCTACCAAGTGAGCTCCAGGAAAGGCTCAAAACTACGCAGAGAAACCCTGTCTCGAAAAATAAACAAACAAAAAAAAGACAAGCAGATGTTTGTCACTAACCATGAAGCAGATAGGCTATGTGAGTCTTACAGTAGCTGCTTCCCCTTGTTGCTACACCTGAAATACAGAAATAGACAACAGGTATGGGTGTGTTAAATAAAGCTTTACTTACAGATATAGACATTGGGCTAGATTTGGTTCTTGAGACAATAGGTTGCCAACTGGGGTGCTAAAATGATAAGCCAGCTGCTCATTTTCACATTTTAGAACACATTTACTAAACAAAGAAACAAATTAATGTTTTCATTTTCTTTGGTGAGTAATGGACAGATTGTACAGATATAATTCCATATATAACCTCGATTTTTAACCTTAAAAATAACTTTTGTATTTTATTATGTTCAAAACATAAAAAAAATTACTACAACAGTTATTATATGCAGAATATCTGCATAAGATTGTGCTCTTCAACATCCTGGGGGTCAGGAGGGGTTCATTGGGTCCCACCCCTCCCTGAGGATTTATCCACACAGCAGTTCATTGAAGAGGGAGACATTTTCTTCTTAATTACTGGTAAGGTGCCCATGTTTTTGGAAATGAGCTCTTACCCACACTTTTGTAAACAACTGTAATAAAACTCATTGAATCACAACAACAACAACAAAAGAAAGAAGAGGAGGAAGAAGACAGTGGGAGTGGGGGGGATGCAAAAGAGGGTAATAACAGAACAACAGTGAATATAATCAAAATGTATTATGTTCATATGTGAAAATGACACAGTAACACCTATTTGTGTACAAAATTAATATATGATTCGTAAATGAATTTAAATGACAGTGTACTGCTGGGGTTCTCTTATCTGAGGGACTTAGCATGCTCTGGTTTAGTCTGTTCTGTCCTTCCTTTCATGTGCCTCAAGGCAGACTAAGAACAAATAAAAGTGTTCTCTGCTTCAAGCTCCCTAAGGGCCTGTGCTGCACTAGACAGACATCCTACTCTTGTGTGCCCAGGGATCAGTCCTGCTTTGGTAGGCTCTGTTATTACTATGAAAGAGTACAGAGACAGGCTTCTTCTTGTGGAGCTTGACAACAGTGGATATTTTCTATGTGAACTTGCATATGTCGAAAGAGATACTGATGTCCTTAGTTCACGAAGGCTTCAAGCATGCACCAGCAGGGGACTTTCTGAAGGACAATGGCTAGCACCTTCTCTTTCAGCCTAATGTTTCATTCAGTTGTGCCCAGTTTGAGCTGACCTTGCTGCTGATTTCATCACCTTCCTTCACACTGTGGTGGAGACTGATGCTCCATTAGAAGGCAGTTGCATCCTTCCAAACATAAGCACCAACAATATCCCTTCTCTTTCAGTCTGAATTCCACAGTGTAGGAATGTTACACAGTAATGTCCTCACAGCCAACAGACTACACAACAAGAGCTCTTTTCCTTGTTTTTTATATTTGGATGTTGTGTCCTACTTTCTTCCTGAGCTCATATTGTCTTGAGTTGACCTTCTTCTTTAAAAACAAACCAAAACAAAAAACTTCTAAAAATATAAATAAATAAAAATCAACCGCTAGGCATATACATTTCTTTAAGACTCAGACTCTAGATTCTCTTTGAGATTTTGTGGCCCCAGATTCATCACTGGTCTTGTTTCCTGTGAATTCCTACAGTTCTCACTAGATCCTTCACAAATGTTCTTTGTTATTCATTTCCCCTGTTTCTCTACTCTCATTCCCTCCAGCAATTAAGAAGCCCAACCAAGATAGGAAACATGTCGCGTCAATTCCAGCACCACGGTGTGTCCAGTCAAAGTAGGCCTTAGGGAAATGTCTAGGAGGAAGATTGAGTCTCTCAACCCTTCTTTCATCCAAGAAGAATGCTATGGAAGCAACTGTACTATACTGAATTACCCAAAATAATAAATAACTTATTTACAGGGAGGTGAATCTATTAAAAAGCAAATTCCATCTGAGTTCCATGTATTCATAAGAGAAGCCATGAAGAAATACGCTTAGCATGCAGCAAACCAGCACTCATGTTTTGCACAACAACAAAAATCTGTACTTGGGGAAATCAAGGCAAGGGGACATTTTCTTTCAAGTCTGGGATATATTTGAGAGAGTGAGCATTGACCTGGAGGGTTGAGAATTAATCTAGAGTGAGGTGGCATCAAGTAATTGAAAGCTGGTGATTTAAGCTTCCTGGAAAACTACAGACACTTAGTTTCTGTGCATTTTGAGAATTTAAGTGTCTGTGCATTTTGAGAATTTAAGGCACAGGCTTGTATCATCAAGTTTCAAAGGTTAGATGCTTTCTTCGTGACTCTTTTCTAGACATTTCCATTACTAGTACTATCCAGTGAGGAAGCCATAGGGACAGGACCATTTCTGGAAGATTATTAATCTAGGTCTGAATCTCTATGTGTACCAAGAAGCCTCCTTCATTTCCATTAGGAGCTCATACATACATATCTGCAATTTAGTTTGTAAACTCTTGGAAGCCTGGTATCTAATCTGTGACTTAAATATTTTAGATAAATTATATGAAGTTCCCATTACCTTTTTAAAGCTTATTTCTTCATGCATTAGAGTTTTCTAATACTAACGGTCCCAATTATGATTACTATTTCTGTAACAAAACACCCTGACCTGATTATTTGGCTTACACTTGCATATCACTGTTTATCATTGAGGAAATCAGGCCAGGAACTTCAACAGGGCAGGAACCTAGAGGTAGGAACTGATGCAAAGGCCATGGAGGGGTGCTGCTTACTGGCTTGCTCATCATGGCTTTCTCAACTTGACCACCATCCGAGGAATAGCACCACCAACAATGGGCTAGGCCCTTGCCCATCAATCACTAGTTAAGAAAATGCCCTATAGGCTTGTCTACAGACTGATCACATGGAGGCATTTTTCTTAATTGAGGTTCTCTCCTCTCTTATGACTACAGTTTGTGTCAAGCTGACATAAAACTATTCAGCACACTGGCCTATTAACAAATTCTTAACACATCCAGACAATCCAGAGAAACCAAAACTGTTGGTCCTTTTTGCTTAGAAACTTAGTTGTCTCTGATTGTTAGTAAACTCTGTAGATAACTGAGAAAAGAAAGAGCTGCCTCTTTTGAGTCTCCATTTATGTAGTCAGGATATGTCAATGTAAAAAACTTCCTGTAATTTAGGGAGTCTTTATCTGTCCCACTCACCAACTCCCAAATAACCACACAAAGACTTATTAATTATGAAAGCTCAGCTAACAGCTTAGGCTTGTTTCTAACTAGCCCTTATTAATCCATTTCTATTCATTTATGTGCTGCCATATACTTATGGCTTGTTATCTTATTTCCTACATGTCATGCTTCTTCCTCATCCAGCTGATGACTCTGCCTTCTTCTTCCTAGCATCCTCTCTGCCCTAAAAATCCTGCCTAGCTATTGACTGTTCAGCTTTTTCAAGTCACAGTGACACTCACAGTGTACAAAAAGATTATTCGAAAACACCATAAAGACAATCTCAAGTCCCCAAGAATCATTTACCTAATTTCTTTGAAAGGATAACTTTGCTTTGAGGATATCCTACTACATACAGCTCCTTTTACCTATCCCAGGCCTGTTAAATAAACTTGTCATTTTTACAATAAACTCAGTAAGGAAGCAAAAAGTTCCTTACTCTGTCCTTGGAGACCCAGACATAACCCATGCAATCTCTGGGGTTGCCCTGTCTCCTCGGGAAGCCTGGCTGCATGATTTGATAGTCAGAGCTGTCATTATCATCTAGTGTGGCGCATGCCTCTGGGGTGTCCCACTGAGCGAGGGGCTGAACTGTGCTACCTGCTCTCCCTCATGCCAATTATAACTCCACGAAGGTGTAGGAGATGGAGACAGATCTATCAACACCATTCCCAGCCCCATAACGAGCAATTTTCACTTATTATAACTGACTAAATACGTGCAGACTGACCCTTAGGGTCTCTCATCCCCTTCTTCCCATCCCTCTGGAAATCAAGGCCAAGATTCACTCTTCATTTCAGATTTCCTGATTCTCCACTTGTTTCATTTATTTCTCTGTGTTCCATCTTTGTCTGGGCTGTGATAAATGTCTTTTCTCTTCCTGTGCTCCACTGCCTTTCTTCCTCATATGTTGCACATTAGGGTCTGATTGCATTTCTCATCCCTGGACTCCATCAGTGTAAACACACTTCTCGGGGACCGAAGGGGATGGCACCTCAAGCCGCGCAAATGATCCAGGAACTCACTATGCTGTTTGTTTTGTTATTTTACAACCTTTCTGCATCTCATGCTCTCCGTGTGTTCAATGAATTTATATTATTTGTCTCCACTGCAAGCAGAAACAGTGATATCTGTTGTCCTGTTGTCTGCACGTTGTCAGGGCTTCATGCCTTGACACACCGATGAGACAGACAGAAAAATGGAAAAAAAATTGATCCTCTTTTTTCAGATAGGGTCTCATGCAGCCCATACTGATTTTGAACTGATTAGACTAGGATGTCCTTAAATGTCACTCTTCCTGCTTCCACCTGCCATGTGCTGGGATTATAGGTGTCTGATACCACGTCCTGTGTGTACTGTTCTGGAGCAGAACCTAGGGCTTCATGCTTGTACGCACCCTACAAACCAATCTACCTCTCCAACCCATGATTTCAAAATCAGTTTTGGGTTTTTCCTTTGCTTGTAGGTAGAAGTAATTCACATACTGCACAAATAATCTGCTTCTGTGATATTGATTTACAGTGAAAACAACATTGACATTTTAATACTGCCAAGAACTGTAAAGGATCTGAGACTTAAAAAACTAATGACTTACTCAAGTCATTTTCTTGATGCTGGTGAAAAACTTGTGCCACCATGGTTAGGAGAAAAGACTTAATCATGGTAGATCAGGAAACTTATACGTCCTCCCCTCAGATTCCAGGATATATGAAGAGGGTCCCAGTTGAAAGCTGCATACTCATGTGGATTCTGTCTCAGTTAAGTATAGTAAGTTAATGAAATCAATTTTTTTTAAAAGAAGAGTTTATTTTCTATGTTATTTGCCACATAAATATACTTGGAAACACAGTTCCAGAGAAAAAAGAAGAGTGTGTTCTTCATCTTTGTCCTCTACAATGAGTAGAAAACAAGAGACTTATGGGAGCCAAGGGCCTAGATTGACCAGCACATCTTTTTGTACACTGAACCTTGCTGGCTGAGCTTCTGAGTCCTGGATGGGCTTTTTAAAATTATCATGATTATTCCTGTTTTCTATACAGAAATAGACATGTTTTCCTTTGTTAGAGGCAGCTTTATTTCTGATATTCATACATTTACAATTTTTCTTTCCTTTTACTGTTGCATAGACTTGAACTCCCAAACTCTTTGGGGTAGGAGTTCTGAAAATTAACATTCTTGCTGCGTTTCTGCTCTTTGAAGGGATATATTCTTTTTTTGTTGTTGTTGTCAGTAACAACACTGTTTGGCTTCAGTTTTTTTAATCATGGTAAAATGTTCAGTTAACTATTTTAAAAATGCAGATACCAGTACAGTCAATGGAGCCTCAATATTTTAACCATTATACTTAACCAGCGACAGCCATTCTTTTGTCTTAATATACTCTATATATGTACTAAAAAAATGAGAAAGCAGAGAATGCAGGACATGTTAAATGTTATATAGCAATAATGTAAAGTAAAAGACTATCAAGTGTTTGGAAACAAAACATTAGGAGAAACAGTGACATCTAAGGTTTCATAAGGGTTCAAAGTCAGAAGAATTGTCTATGAAAAGAAACTGCTGAACTGCTGCTACTACAAGTGTCTGCCACAATGAAGGGCCTTGTTAAAAAGATGCAAAAATTTAACAGGGTGCTAGAAAATGTTTGCAAACTACACAGCCAACAAGGGCCACTCTTCTGGAATATAGAAATAGCTTTCAAAATCATCATTTCTTAATATCAAGTCTAATTTGACCCTACAAGATGGCTCAGTAGCTCAGTTCACTTTCTGCCAAGTCTAAAGGTTGGAGTTGAGTCCACAGAACATACATGGTTTACCGAGAGAACCACCTTCTACAAGTTATCCCCTGCCCTCCAAATATGCACTTGACACATGCACCTCTCTCAAATGACTAAATGCAAGAATACATTTTAAAAAGGGTATACTGAAGGAGGGGACCAGACACCAATACTACATATTGAATAACCCTGAGGGAAAAAATAAGTTAATTGGGAAATACCCAAATTCTAAATTCAGTGGATAAAAGAAAACACAAGTAAGATCATGTCACTCCCTTGATTAAAACAATTCTCATCTACCTCTTGGGACAATGTATCTCACAACACTCAGCTCCACTTCACCCTGTCTAACAAAGTCCTCTTGCTCTTCCACATGCAGCTAAGTCCTGAAGAAAGAAAGGCCACTGTGCTTGCTGCTCCCCCGTCTCTCAGCACTTCTGTCTCCTTTACATGGTCCTGCACCTTCCAGGTTTCCACTCAGGTGCCATTTCTGCTGAGGGATCGCTGATCACCTTAGCAACCACAGGTACTCCTATTTCCACATTTGTGAATATCTTCACTTGATTACTGAGGGGCTCTAGCAGGCCTGAGCACAGCAAGTCCACGCCTCAGCACGGCAAGCATGGCAGACAAGCTTTAGCCTTTCACCCTTCTCTCCCTTACTAAAAATGTTAGACAACATTCTGAAAGCGAACCCCCAAGATCCATTCCCTTATTTGGTCACTTCCTCCTCCTGAGGCTGAGCATCAAGGTCCAACAACCAAAGGCCCCCTTTTGGGTACAAATTAACATTTCCAATCAAAACAAAATAACGTATGCTAACAAGGGATTTCCCCCTTCCTCTTTAAAAACTGTCATTTGCAAAAGGGTGACATCTGCCTCCACTTTATGCAGAGACAGTCCTTTATCCCTCTGGGACACCTGTCCTTCCCCCTTGCTCTTGTCCTTTCCCCTCCCTGTTGTGTCCTATCCCTGCCTTTGTCCCTCTGAGACAAACGAGTCTCCTTTGTGCTGAGAACTTGGTCTTGGTGTGTCCTGTACCAACTCTGGTCCTTCCAATCACAATCCAAATTGGCAAGTTTGTTTACTAATTTAGTTGAAGTTCTAGGTCTCAAATAAAACACACAGCCTTGGTGAGGTCTAAAGACACAGGTAGTCTCATAAACAGAGAATAAAATTGCACACATAATTACAAGGCAACTTGGTGTTGTTTATCAGATGTACCACTGTACATAGAGCTGCTCTGGGATATCTACACACTGTGTGAAAATGTATAGCTATGATTGGTGACATAAAAACCCAGCAGCCAATAGCTAGTCAGGAGGTACAGGGGTGTGGTGATACACTGTGTACCTTATAAACTTGTCTGAGGATCGCAGGACAGAGCCTGCCACTAGATTAGACATAGAGGTCAGGCAGTGGGGGCACACACCCTTAATCCTATTACTCGGGAGGCAGAGATCCATCTGGATCTCTGTGATTTCATGGTCTCACTGGAAACAGAGTCAGGCAGTGGTGGCACACACCTTTAATCCCAGGAAGTGATGTCTGGGCAGAGAAAAGTATGTAAAGCACGAGGAAACAGGAACTCTCTCTCTTTAGGCTGAGGATTTCATAGAGGTAAGAACTAGTGGCTGGCTGTTCTGCTTCTCTGATTTTTCAGCTTCCAGCCTGATATCTGGCTCTGGGTTTTTTATTAGAAGACCATCTGAGATTCAAACAACAGGCAGGACTTCTGGGCAGAAAGAACTTTGGGAAGAAGAAGGCAGAGTTGTCAACCAGATTGGAGAAAGCAGCATGGGCAGTACAGAGAGATGAGGCGATGAGCCTCGTGACAGATTGTAGATTAAAATACGTTGGCTAAGTTAAGTAGTAAGAGCTAGTGGGACAAGCCTAAGCTAAGGCAAGCTTTCATAATTAATGATAAGTCTCCATTTCATTTGGGAGCTGGCTGGCAGGACAGAAAAGGATTCATTACATAGACCCTTTTAGTTTATTATCTTAGTGACAAATGTGCATCCTGAACGAACTATATGTGACATACAAAAAAGATGAATTTATAAGAATAATCATTGCAGTATTAATTTCAGAAATCATAGTCTTGGTTTCCAGAACAGGTTAACATTGATTACTGTTTATGTAATTTAATCAGTGTTTACTGTTGTTAGCATCTGGAATGGAGTACATGGACACCCATACTGCATATCTAAACACTGGAAAATTAAATACTTCATTTTTCATTGACAAAAATACATTGGTCACAACCTGAAATAACAGAAACAAAGAAGTAGAATGAAGTGCCCTGACACTCAAGTTCTACATGATGTGGCTCCTCGTGTCTCTTTAAAGCACCTCTCATCATGGACTGCTTAAAGCTACATACTGTCTTGTCCAGTCACAGGGCTCAGCTCCATTCCCAGAACACTGTTTTTTCCTTATGCAAGTTCTACCTTCAGTTTGAAACATTCTCCAAATTTCAGATTTCTTTCTAGTTCAGCTTCAGTGCCCTCTTCCCAACTACCAAGTCTGATCTCCCCCAATAATAAGTCATTTATTCTCAGCACTCACTTATCATTTTGTTTTCCTACTTAAAAACAGCATCTTTCATTGTAGGGAGGGCCATGGACTGTCTTTTCTTCCACTGGATAGTGAGGCACTTTAGAACCCAGAAGTCATCATTACCCATTTGTCACATCTGAGCCTGTGCCTTGTCCCCAGTTGGTATTCCACATTTCAGAACACGGAATTACGTTCAAGCCAGGGAAGCAGGTAGCCTTACTGTGAAGTTTCACCTCTCTCCGCTCTCCTCCTAATCCAAGACTGCAGTCTCACCTGAAACTCAGTAGCAGACCACCTGCTGCAGCCCCTCCTTCCTCTGCCTCCATATCCAGTGGGTCGTAGAGACCTTCTCCTCCAACCTTGTCCACTCATCTGCTATCCGAGCTCCTAACTCCAGGAGGCATTCCCTGGGAACTCACCAGTCATGTTTGCCTGAGAAACAAGTAAGCTAGTGAAGCACATAGGTGACCATCAGCTCTTCACTCTCTCTCCCTCCTTCGTATCCAATGCCCCAGGCTGACACTCCGCTCTGCAGCAGATTTCCTGTGTGGCCTCTTCCCACTCTGGCCCCACTCCCAGGTTACTAAGCAGATCCTGGTGGAACACCTGCTTCCTCCCCCGTGAGGACCTCTTCTGCCCCACCCTGATCCCATTTGTTCCTAAATGTCAGTTCCCAATACCTAGAAACATATTTTACCAGGAAACCCCAGAAGCCACACCTAGCAAGATCCCAAAAGAGCTATCTGTCAGGCAACATGTAACCACTACCCTCTCCTAAGAAGCAGAGAGGGCAACAGAAACCAAGGAACAAAACACCCACATAACAGAGACAGGTACAGAAGTTAACACCTACAATTATAATCTCCCAAACCCAGATGCCTGGAAACCAGAGTAAAAATACAATAAACAATAGCTAGGACAATATATAAAAGTCCTTAATGATGAAATGAATTAATTCCTTAAAGAAATGTATGAACGTACTGTAGCTAGTCTTTCTCTGTTCTAACAACCCAGCTCCCAAATCATGACCCAGAGACTTATTAATTATGAAACCTCGACTGATAGCTTGGGCTTATTTCTAACCAGTTCTTATAACTTAAATTAACCCACATCTTTTAATCTACATTCTTTCATGTGGCTAGGTTACCTTTACTTTGTAAAGACCTTGCTGCTTGGTCTGCCTCCCTGGCGTTGTCTTCTTGCGACTCTGACCTCCTTCCCAGCATTCTCTCTGCCCTGAAAATCCTGTCTAGCTATTGATCATTCAGCTTTTTATTAAATCAGTCAGAGTGACACATATTCACATGTACAAATAGATTATTCCTCAACAACTGACTCTCACATACTGGGAAAAAAAAAGACAGCATCTTTGAAAAATGGTGCTGGTCAAACTGGATGGCTGCATGTAGAAGAATACAAATAGATCCATACTTATCACTCTGCACAAAATTCAACTCCAAATGGATCAAAGACCTCAACATAAAGCCAGATACACTGACCCTGATAGAAGGGGAAGTGGAGAACAGCGCTGAACTCATTGTCACGGGAGACAATTGAGAACTCTCTGTTTAGACCTGTACCCAGAGGATTCTCAATGTAGGAATCTCAAATGGCTAAGAAACACTGAAAGAAATGTTCAACATCCTTAGCCATCAGGGACATGCAAATCAAAAGTACTTTGAGATTCTATCTTACACCTGTCAGAACAGCTAAGATCAGTAACACATGATCAATAACATTAGATCAATAACACAGCTCAGCTTGTGGAGAAGTGCAGTAGGGGGACTTACCTTCATTGCCAGAGGGGGTTCATACTTGTAAGCCACTATGAAAATAGTTGTGGTGGTTCCTCAGGCAGCCAGGAATCCATCTACTTCAGTATCCAACTATACCGCTCTTGAGCATATAACCAAAGGATGCTTCATCACATCACAGAGACAGTTGCTCAACCATTTCCAATGCTGTTTTATTCATAATAGCCAGAAATTAGGAACAACCTAGATAGCCCCTTAGCAGATGCATATATAAAGAAAATGTGGTACATTTACATAATGGAATATTACTTAGCCATTAAAATATTAAAGTCATGAAATTTTCAGGTAATGGATGGATCTAGAAAAAAATTATCCTGTGTGAGATATCCCAGACCCAGAAAGATAAATAGGTTATGTATTTGCTTACATGTGGGTATTAACTGTTAAGTCAATGATAACCAAGCTATAATTTATAGGACCACAGAGGTTATGGATATAGTAAGAGATTGGGGATGCTAGATCTCCCTAAGAAAGAGAAATGGAATAGATAGTTATGGATGGATGGGGGGTGCTGGAATGTCAGAATCAAGTGGCAGGGAGAGGAAGAGGGGTATATGGAAGTGAATACTGGTAGAGATAGATAAAATTAAGGGCCATTTGAGCGGTAGTATGGAAACCTAATACAGTAGAAGCTTTGCAAAATATATATACATATATGAAGACAATTTAAATGAAATTACCAAATAACATGGAGATAGAGCCCCAACTGAATATGTCTTGTGACTAAATGAAGCTTCCAGTTCTGGGACTGGGTTACATCTAATTGAGTTGTTTACCAAAAGGGTCCCATGAGAACCCCCAAACAATCCAGCCCCAGCCAAGACTATTGGTTGCTTTCCACAAATTGATGTCAAATCCCATTGTTAAAGAGAACACTTACACAATGCACTGAAGTCCAGCTAGTGCCTACATAAAGCCTTCACCTCTGTTTTTAGTGCCTTTGGTACATAGAGGTACTCTACATGCTAACAAAGATGAAGAGTAAACACCAACTAAGCCACAAACCCTTTCATCTGCGATGTTTTCCTCCCTGCAAGACACACTAGTTCAATGGTGGCACAATGGTAGTGGGAGTAACCAAGCAATATCTGATTTTACCTAGGGCCACTTTTGAACTGGAACCTATACCTGACTGCTTGGTTTACCAGGAATGTGAGACTTGATAGCTCAGGGGCCTAGGATAAAACCAAATACTACTTTTTTTTTAAGTACCATGAAAATGACTCCTAATGGCATTCTCTATACTCATAGATAATAGAGATACTCTATACTGACTCCTTCCTCAGCTATCCTCAGAGAAGCTTCCTCCCGAAGCATATGGAAACAAATTCAAAGACCCCAAAAACCAGACATTATGCAGAGTCCTTGGAACATACCACCCTAAATAGAATATCTCCATAAAATCCCTTAGGGTTTCAGGGAAACCTCTGGAAGAGGAAGCAGAAAGAGTGTAAGAGCCAGAGTGAGGGAGGACACCAAAGAAAAAAGACGGTCTAAATCAACAGGATTGACACAGAATGAACTCAGCCTGAAGCAATATGCATAGGGCCTGCATGGGTCTGCACCAGACAGGGCCCTAGGTCTGAAAGGAAAGTAGGACACACCCCATCCCTGACCCAGCAGCTGTCTCTAATTTATAACCACTTGAAAATTCACATTTAGCTTTCTCTAAGGGAGTCTCACTGGGGAACAAACTAATGTCAAGGGTAGGCTTCATGCCCTGCACCAGATGGCCGACAGAAAATGAACTCAGCAGCATGGGTGGCGGTTCCTTGTCTCATGTCATGTCAGGACTAGTATTTTTTATTTTATTTTATCTTTTACCTTTATCTTATATATGTTTCTCTCTGTGTTTTTACCTTACAGGTCCTTTTCATGTTTATTATGGCTTCCAGGTTAGTATGATTATGGGATTCTTGAGTGTTTGAATGCGTGGGTCTCGGTATCTATGTTTCCTGTGCCTTTTTGTTGCCTCTTTTCCTTGTTTGTTTTTCATATTCCAATGTATTAGTTTTTGTTTTATATTTTATTATTATGTCTTAGAATTCTGTTTTTCTAAAGGAGACAGAAAGTGGGTGGATCCACATGGGAGTGGGGTTGGGGAGGAGCTGGGAGGAAGAGGGAAGGAGAGCTCCAATCAGAAAGGCCATGTGAGGAAAATATCTTCAATAAATGGAAAAAAGAACTGAATTAAACACCAAGAGAAATAAATACTTAGTATGCAATTTCCAAATATTTTAAAATGGAGAGAATAATACAGCCAAATACTTTTTACAACTAAAACCTTAGCATGAATCTGAGGTGATAGATATGCCAATTGCCCTGAACTGACCCCTACAAGCTTTGCTAAAGCATTTTTTGTATAATAGATAAATATATAAAATATAAAATTGCCAATTAAAAGTAAAACTAATAAAAGAAAAATATATTGTCAGTCTTTTTTCAAATGTATTCTAATTTTTGTTTCAAAAATATTTTGAATAAAAGTACTTTAACTACAGACAACTCTCTATGTTTTATTATAAACTAGTAACCAAGAAACCTTTGTTACAACAAGCAATTTTATAGTCATCCCTTGATGTTGTCACATTCTAGCCAATTCAAAAATTTCCTTCACTGGAAACTTTTTGTTTAATTCAGAATCTAAATAATATGTACATACTAATATTAACATATTTATCTTTCCTTTAATTTAGCTTTTGGAAAAAAATAGCTTATTTATAAAGTTTGTTCTCACCTAGTCATTCATTTCTTCTCTCTCTTCCCCCAGCAGCTTTTTCCCACAGAGGAAAGGTAAATCTATTTTTGAAAAGGGATCTGAACTTTACACCCCAGGGGCCACCACTTGACATAAATAATTACTGAGGGTTATTTCCTGAGTTCAACATTTCATTTTTCATTAACAATCATATAATGGTGAATTTTCTCATAGTGACTTCATTTATGAGGCACAATATTGCTATAGAGAGACTCTGTCTCTTACAAATTCTTTTGCTATCAATAAGTACTGGTTATATGACAAAGATAAGATTGATAATTGACATATTCTCTTGTTATGTTCATCTGTGTGTGTGTGTGTGTGTGTGTGTGTGTGTGTGTGTGTGTGTGTGTGTGTTTACACATGCAGGTGCATTCGTGCCGGGTGCACATGTAGTGTTTAGAGGACGACGTCAGGTGTCACTTGCTGTGGGATGGTCTGTATGTCAAATTGCTCTGATTGGTCAATAAATAAAACACTGATTGGCCAGTGGCCAGGCAGGAAGTAGGTGGGACAAGGAGAGAGGAGAATTCTGGGAAGCGGAAGGCTGAGGCAGAGAGAGACACAGCCAGCTGCCGCCATGACCAGCAGCATGTGAAGACGCCAGTAAGCCACCAGCCACATGGCAAAGTATAGATTTATGGAAATGGATTAATTTAAGCTATAAGAACAGTTAACAAGAAGCCTGCCATGGCCATACAGTTTGTAAGCAATATAAGTCTCTGTGTTTACTTGGTTGGGTCTGAGCGGCTGTGGGACTGGTGGGTGACAAAGATTTGCCCTGACTGTGGGCAAGGCAGGAAAACTCTAGCTACAGTCACTCATTGCTTTCCACATCGTTTGGCATGGGATCTCTTTTGTTAGATTTTCTTTTGTCACTGAATATGATAGGCAGGCTGGCTCTCCCAGGAGCTCCTGGGGATGCTCCTGTCTGTGTTCACATCCCTCTGTCTGCAGGAGTGCTAAGATTACAGATGCATGTGCTATGTCCTCCTCCATGTGGTTTGTGGGATTTAAACTCAGCCCTTCTCATTTGGCAAACACACTGACCCATTTCTTCAGACCTAGCATGTTCTAAAAGGATGGATTTTGTTTCTGGGCTTGGGGAGATATTCAAATAACATAAATTTTCAGTTGAATAGAAAAAATACACTGAGAATATTTATGGTTCAGCATAGTGTAGTGATCCTAATTTAAAACAGTGAAGCCGGGCTGTGGTGGCGCACGCCTTTAATCCCAGCACTCGGGAGGCAGAGGCAGGCGGATCTCTGTGAGTTCGAGGCCAGCCTGGTCTACCAAGTGAGTTCCAGGAAAGGCGCAAAACTACACAAAGAAACCCTGTCTCGAAAAAAACCAAAAAAAAAAAAAAAAAAAAAAAAAAACAACCCAAAAACAGTGAGTTATACTCTTGAAAGTTAGACTGTATTCTCTTAACAGGAAAGTCATATAAATATGTAAAATAATGTATGTATAAATTAGCTGGATTAGGCATATAAAAAACTTACAATGATTAGTTTCTTTAGAATCTTTTTTTTTGGGGGGGAGGCAGTGTTCAAGACAAGATTTCTCTGTGTAATGTAGATGTAACCAACTGTATTATTAAATAAGAAACACAGAACCAATGTAAAGAAGAAAGCCAAAAGGTCAGAGCTCAGAGCTAAAACCTTACCCTTCCTCCTGTGGTGCTCCTACCTCTCCAAAAGAGACCTACTTCCTGTGTGTTTGTCTTTATATAGTCTTTCTGTTCTGCCTTCTCATTGGTTGTAAACCCAAAAACATGACTGTTTTGTCACTGTCTGTATGTGCAGCTCTCCAGGTCTTCTATGGTATTGAGATTAAAGGCGTGTGTCTCCAATGCTGGCTGTATCCTTGAACACACAGAGATCTACCTAGCTCTGTCTACTAAGTGCTGGGATTAAAGGTGTGTGCCACCACCACCAAGCTCTTGCTATGGCTCTAATAGCTCTGACCCCCCGAGCAACTTTTTTTATTAACATACAATTAAAATCACATTTCAGTACAAATAAAATACCACCATATTGTAACAGCCCTAGCTGTCCTTGAACTCACTCTGTAGACCAGGCTAACCTGGAACTCATAGAGATCCACCTGCCTCTGTCTCCTGAGTGCTGGGATTAAAAGCATGTGCCACCACTGCCCCGATCTTTAGAATCTTTTAAAGACAGTGTCTGTTTTCTTTTAAATTGGTAGCTCATAGTATGTATTCAAAAATATTGCAGGTAATGTTTTTAAAAGTTATTTTATCTTTGTCCAGTAGAAACATCTTCACATTGCCTTTTTGGTCCTTCTGATTTGCTACTAATAGTTTGGTTAGCTGACTCTCTCCTTAGACAATGTGTTTAGGTTCATCTTAAAAATTTTAGAGTTTACAGTCTGGGAGGAGGGGACTGGACCTGCCTGGACTGTGTCTACCAGGGCGATCTCAGTCCTCGGGGGAGGCTTTGCCCTGGAGGAGGTGGGAATGGGGGGTGGGCTGGGGGGAAGGGGAGGGGGCGGGAAGGGGGGAGAACAAGGGAATCCATGGCGGATATGTAGAACTGAATGGTATTGTAAAATAAAATAAAAGGAAAAAAAAATAAAATGAAAAGTAATATATATATATATATATATAATTTTAGAGTTTAGATTTTCAGCTTACAAAAGGCCTTTTTTCTTTTGGTGAAACATGTTTAGAGGCCATAAACACTAGGATTGCTCACAAGTTTGTTTTAACTTAAATTAAGACCTAGGCAACATTCACTTATTATGTAAAGATAAAACATATTATTAACATAAATTCATTCCATCAATTAATAATTCAAATTATGATTTACATAATTAATTCAAACTCAGAACTGTAGGGTTTTCACTGAACTTCTTGATCTTGCTTGTTCTGTGTTTCAACGCTTCTAAAGGAATTACTCATTTGCATTATTCCACAACATCCACAGAACAGTCAGTGTAATAATATCAGCATTACCACCAACACTGTAATTACTGAAATTAGTTTGGATTTTAATTTGCATTCATCGTGGTGTTTCAGAAAGATCCCAGTAACAGTACTCAGGTGAAGTTGCTAAGAGTCACCTGGAATTATCCTCTGCTCAGTTACACAGCCAACCTGGGTTAAAGCTCCTTACTTTACTAGCTTTTTTTCCTGTGGATATCTAGAAAATACTTTCTTCAAAATTTATATGAAGTTTCCATAAAAATGTTATAGATTTTTTTTTTTTTTTTTGTTGTTGTTGTTGTTTGAGACAGGGTTTCACTGTGTAGCTTTGTGCCTTTCCTGGAATTTACTCTGTAGCCCAGGATGGCCTCAAACTCACAGAGATCCACCTGGCTCTGCCTCCCAAGTACTGGGATAAAATGACGTGTGCCGCCACCACCACCACCTGGCAAAAATGTTATAGTGCAATGTAGGTTAAATCTATTGTATATTCAGAAGGGCAATTCTTCTCCTATTTCTTTACCTCCCCAATGGAAGTCCTTTCTCTCCTTAAATGCAAATGTATCATGCATATCATACATATACAAGCTCATATATAGTCTTTTTTGTCAATACATGCATAACAACACATGTTGTTATGCACAATCAATCAACTTTTAACAATACTTAATAAGAGCTGGTTGATTAGAATTTTACTGTCTTGGGAAATGAGATTTTGTTGTATTTGTCTGTTTTCTAAGTCCACTTGACCATAGACTTGACTAAGATGGAATTGACACCAAGTACATGTCATTATAACATTTTAAAATGAGGATGCTACCGATTAGCCATTTATGAATCTTTACTGAGCCTACATTTGAGACATTTGGTCCCTCTGAACAATGGTAGGAAAAGATACCAAAAATTAATCAATAGTTTTTGTGTACTTAGTGTTTCTCAGCCCAAAGGCAACCATTTTTAATAGGCACTTGTTTTATTAACATAAACTTAATGTTTCAGTCAACATACATGATCAGAATTTCCAAGTTTTGTCACAGTCTTCTTTTAGAAACACCTTTGTGTTAGTTTCTAATTATGTTTGGCTACATTTTACAGCAGCTGAATTATAATAGCTTAATTAAATGGAGGTTAATTTTTCTCATATTATAAAAATCAGGAACTAGTTAAAGTTAGTGTGAATACTTAGAAAAGGACCAATAGCCTCAATAGCCTTTTAGAAATATTTTTTACATTTTATCTATCTATCTATCTATCTATCTATCTATCTATCTATCTATCTATCTATCATCATCATCATCATCATCATCATCATCATTATCATCTATTTATCTGTCTGTCTGTGTTTCTATTTGCCTGTCTATCTATCTATGTAGTGCATGTGTGTGTGTATATTTGGGATCAAACTCAGGTCATCAGGTTTGGTAGCAAGTATCTTTACCCACTAAATCATCTCTTTACCCCCACTCCCACCCCACTCCTGAACACTGTAAATTGCTGGCGATTGTTATCTGATCATATGACATTCATTTATTCATGGTTTCAAAAAGTTTTTTCTATGTTCAGATAGAGTATTTTTATTCTAGACAGGAATAGGAAAAACTGAAGAAAACATACCTGCCAGAAGATCCTGTCTTCTTTATATAAGATCCTATAGCCATATTCTCAGAAGAGACAAAAATGTAGGGGTCACTTATGTAAGCATTCTTTCACAGTGATTTTTTTTTTGTGCAAAGATTTCAGAAAGGAATCAATGACAACTCTTAAAACAGGGAAAATAGAGTTGGAGTAAAGGCTGAGATTCTAATTTTGGACATATCAAACTTGAGATGCTTGCTGAGAATCTATATGAGGTGCTGGGTAGAGGATTATAAAGTTCTGAACAGGGACTATACATTAAAGAACAGCTGACATAGAGACACTGTCTAAAGACACACCACCGAGACGCCTTGGATGCATTGGAGACAGAGAAGGAAGGAGAAATAAAACACCCAAAAAGAACATTAAAAATGTTCACCATAGAACAAGGTAACAAGAAAAAAAAAGAGAAATCCCTCTCCTGTTCATGAAATAACTAGCATTATTAAATGGTATGGTGAGACGTGTTGGTTGTCAGTCATAGAAATGAGTGCTCCAACATTTCCTTGTTCATTGCAAGAAAGGAAAATCTCGGTTCATTAATTCCCTTCCATGAATTTGTCAAGTAAAAATATATGAATAAGTATAAAGATTCATAAATGCAGATATACATGTGAATGTTGACATGTACCTGAATCCATTGAAAATTATTTACATAGTATTGAGAAAAGATTAATAGCATTTAATATAGTATATACATTGCCCAATTTTCTATTTATATGTGGTCAATTAACTTAAGATATATTTATTTAACAACTGAAAATGAAAACTTTGAAATAAATAAAATAAAAAATAGATCTTCAAAATGTATGTTCATTAATAGAGTAATTTCAACAAGTTTATTTAGCCCCAGGAGGATTTAAGAGTGAGGAAGACAAAATGGTCCAGTGTGTAGAGCCCAGCATATGAGAGGATCCTAAACTAAGAAAGAGATACTTTAGGCTTCTTCTACCTACAGTGTCTTTAGACATCTTTGTAAAGAGATCGAGAAAATAGTTTGAAAGAGATATCAGAGTCTGCTAAAGTGGTTTTGATATTCAGGAAGTAATCTTTGGGAGAATTGTGGATAATAAATATCATTAAGTAGAAATCTACTTAGAGACAAGCAGTCTGAGGAGAGTGAATTGGTGAATGTCTGAATTTAAGTTGAGAGACGTGAGTTTTAGATGCAAAAAGCCTCAAAGGCATCATTTTATTTTACTGCTGAGATTGGGCAACCTTAGTTAATACACTTTCCAAGTCTGTCCATTTTCCTGAAAATTTCATGGTTTTGTTTTTCTTTACAGTTGAGCAATAACTTCTTTTCAGTATATACTATATTTTTATTAGCAATTCACCTGTTGATTGACAAATTATTTCTATTTCCTTGCTGTAATAAATAAGCATAGCAGCAATAAACATGGAGTGTAAATATCTCCACGGTAGGTGTGGGCTACTTGAGTATATGCCTTGGAGTGATAGCTGGGTCATATGGCAGTGCTATTTTTACTTTTGGAGCCCTGCAAACTGTTTTCCATAGCTGTACTCCCACTTAGAGTGATGAAACTTCCCCTCTGCATGCATCTTCTACAATATTTGTTGCCATATTTGTTGATGAATGGGGTGAGTGATATCACAAAGTATTTTTTTTATTTGCATTTCCCTGAAGACTAAGGATGTTGAACATTTTTTAAAACAGGATTGACTTCTGTTTTGTGGGCTGTTTGCTCAGTTGATGGTTTATTTTGCTTTGTAGAAACCTGTTCATTCCATGTAATCACATCTGTTGGTGTTGGGGAGGGTTCACGTGCTCTTAACGTCTCCATAAGGACTTCACTATGCAACAAGAGTCCTCAGGAGCTTATAAATGACATAGAAAATTTGTTTTCTCACCATTGTCCTCCTCTACCCCCTTTCTCTTGTTGCCCTCTCATGATATTACCCAGTTCATTTCTCTACCCAGTTTTCCTATCCCCTTATTTACAAACATGAAAACTTTGAAAGTTAGGACTTTGGACTCAGAGATGGAGCAACACTTAAGAGCGCTTGCTGCTTTGTCAGAAGAACCAGGTTTGGTTCTCAGCACCACTGTAACTCCACTTCCTGGAGATCTGATGACCCTTTCCGACCTCCAGTGCACATAAATATACTCAAACACATGCACATACACACATCAGGAATAATCCTAAAAGTGTCAGGATCTGCAAATGACAGAGAACATTTATTCCATGTTCTTCTGAGTCTGGACTGCTTCAGTTAACAGAATACTCTTCAGATCTATTCATTTTCCTGAAATTTTCATTTTTTTATTGCTGAACAAAATATATATACACTACATTTTCCTTACCCCTTTGACATGTGACATAATAGGAGAAGGAGATGACTAGAGGTAGGAGGTGACAAAGGGGGATGGGGAAAAAACAATGTTCGAAAAAACAATGTTTCAAAATGTTCGAAAACCTTAATACTTTGCATGTTCATACAAAAGTAAAATTGAAAACAATTAAATGTCTACAAACATTTGTACCCTTTAAAATTTTTTTACAGGTATTAAAAGAAGACATAAATGAAAATATTATAAAACTACATATGTTATTCAAATACAAGATAGGAAATGGCATTAAATATTTTCATTCAGGGGATGAAAATATGAAAGGCAGATTCAACAGAAAGCCTGGCATTTGTGCTCTGAAATTTATCTTTATTCTAGGGCTTTCTTTGCAATTACTGAGTGTGCCCAGGATCCAAAGATGGGCAGTTTCTGCAAGAGAATAGAAACCACAGGATGCTGAGTTCTTTTAGACTGTGCATCTGAAGGCGTCTCATTCCTCCTCCCTTGTCTTTTCACTATTGGGGGATAGAGTTACCGTGCCTGGATTTTTTGGCTTCTGTCCCATTTTCTGTCATAAAACACAGCTTTATAAAATCCTCGCTCACCGAACCACACCTTCGTGTATGCTTCTCCGAGAGCCGGGACTAACATGTGTGCACCACAGAATTATCCCGTGCCCCTTGAGCCTGTAACCTGCTTCAGCCATGTGTTGTGTATGACAGCAACTGACATCCCCAACCATCTCTCTTGAAGTCTAACAAGCAGTTCGTGGTTAAACTTTTCTTGCTTTTAAGAGAGTCAGTCTACTTTTGTTCATATCTCCCCACCTTTCCCCTCCTATTGTCCATTCTAGTCTTTTTTTCTTTGAGATTTTAAATATTCTCATCTAATTTTATTTTTTATTTATCCTTTGAAAATATCCTACATGTATTCAATGTATCTTGATCATTATCCTCCCTACAGTGCGCTCTTCAACACTGCCCCCCTAGGATATTGCCTCAGTCTCCCTCCCAACTTCATGTTGTCCTGTCATTTTCATTTATTTATTTATTTATTTATTTATTTATTTATTTATTTATTTATTTATTTATTTACTTATTTGTTAATTCACTGAATCCAGATGGTGCTCTTCATGTGTACAGAATGTGAGGTCATTCACTGGGCATGGGAAACCTACTAGTGACCATATTCTTGGAGAAAAGTCACTGTCCCCTCCCCCAGCAGCTATCAGTTGTCAATGGCTCCTCAGCTGGGGACTGGGCCTTGGGAGCCCCTCCGTCTCCATGCCGGAATGTTTAACTGACTTGATCTTCTACAGGTCTTCGGTAGGTACTCTAAACTACTGTGAGTTCATGTGAGCAACAGTCAGGTCATGTCCAGAAGACAGCATCTCTCAACACTTCTCATCCTCAGCTCTTAGCATTCTTTCTGCCTCCTCTTCTATGATATTCCATGATCCTTGTGGTGGTTTTATACAGACATACAGATGTTCCATCTGCACTTGAGCATCCAGTCTCTTGCTCTAGCACTCTGAACAGTCCGTGTCAGTCTCTGCATTAACCACTCACTACACTAAGAAGCATCTCTGACTGAGGATGGAAGCAGCACAAAGCTGGTTAGAAACATAAATACTTAAAAAGCAGCCTTACAACATGACCATTTAGAAAAATGACACCAGTAGACTGTCTTTTGTTCTATAACTTCCCCAGCTATGGATTCTGACTATGTTTACACCGCAAGTCATTAATTCCATCCCTTGTTTACCTCCATAAACAGCCTTGCCTGGCATGGTAGCTCATGCCTATAATTTAAACACTTGGGAGACAGACAGGAGTATGATCAGGAGTTAGAAGTTCAAGGGCATCCTTAGCTACACTGTGAGTTGGAGGCCAGCCTCAGCTACATGTAATTTTGTCTCAGAAAAGGCAAATAAGCAATTAAAAATAAAACAACAACAAAATATGTATATTGTTATTTGAGTGATAACTGAATATGACTGGAGTTTTATTCCATTTTGCTTTCTTAACTTTTTAAAATAAGGTTCTGCAGAAGCATGGCTCTGTTACCTTTATGGATTTCTGGATTCACAGGACAGAACAATACACAAGTGGAAACATCCAATGTCATCCGGTAGGGTCTCCGTGCGGTGACTGGAGCTCCTCCAGTGTGGAGTGAGAACCTCTTGAGAACTGGCTTTATACTAAGGGTCCTTAGTAAGTGGTGCTTGATCCTATTTAAGTGAATCTATGAGCAATGTGCAGAGTGCGCCTAATTATCTTGATCAGTGAGTGCTAACATAGATGCCATCACATTTCCACAGCTCTGTTAACATTCACAGAATCTGCAACCCTAGATCATTAACAACAGGGCATGAGCAACCCTGCAGTTCCTAGGAAACCTATGAGCTGAGGAGAAACATCTATTTCCTTAAAGTTGGTTACTTCCTTCATACAGAAGAAAAATGTAAAACAGGTCTTAATGAGTGGCTCGTATGTCCCAATTTCTTCTGAGGAACCAGAGTAACACTCTAGGAACTATTCCATTAAGAAGACATAGACTCTTTAAGTATTAAATAATTTAATTAAGCATGGAACAAGGGTTTTCCTTTAACCTGACTAACCAGAGCCAGCATTCTTTTCATTTTGGAGGAATGCTGCACTGTGTATGGGTAGAAAGTGGGAAGTGTGTCCTCACTATTAAGCTGAATCGACAAAGTCTTCTCTTTTGTCCTTTAATGGAGCACAAGAACTATGTCTGGCTTTGCCAGACTATGACTCTATTCAGTGTTTAGGCTCTAGAAAGAATGGAGGGAAAAGGAAGACACAAACTGTATTTTAAGGAACCCCGTAGCATCCTGTGAAATGTGCATCCACATGAGGATTGGCATGTGGTCTTGGCTTTAAGTGTTTGGTGACAGCTGTAATTCTCAGTATATATGGTTACAACCCACCGCGGCACACATCAGACCAGTACAGCAGCCTCACCTGTGCTATGGGTGGCATTGTCTGGGTTTTCTTCCCAAGCTTTTCTTCCCAGATACTTATTATGGGTCATCAAATAACTCATTTCTTTTGTGTTATAAAGAAGTTTGGCTGTTGCTTGTAGTTAAACCTTGGTTAATGAGTCATTGTCTTAAAAGCATATAATTTCTAGCGATTCTTTTAGATGGTATTTTATGCATCACTTTTCTAGAATTATAGCATTTGAGTACTGGAAGTAGCCCCAAGGGCATATTTTAAACAGTCTTTTCAATGGCATGTGATGCTTTCTGTGGCCCTCCTGAGGGGTGACTATCTGACTGCCACCCCAATGTCATAGCTTCTCAAGGGTGACTGCTATGTTGTAAGGTGACTGTAACTTTAAATGCTATTTCTCAGTTACCTTTCGTTAACAGTGAGATGGAGTAGATCTACCCTCCAGTCTCAGGATTTTAGACCAAATTGAGATCATGACAAAATATATATCTCTGCTTTGAATTTTACAGGCATTTCAGTTTCATGAAATGTTACAAAACTTAAAAGATTTAAAGACATTAACATGAAGCAACTGTATCCTCTAAAGACATCCCTTGGGGAAAGGTTGGTTCCAGGACTTAGATATTTCTACAGGTTTTGCTTTCTACAGTCAGGATGTCTTTTGACTATATTGTCTCTGTAACAGGCCTTCAGAATTACACCTTCTGCACACTCACTCACTGAGTCAGATAGGCTCATGGTAAGTGGAGGAATGTCATTATATGGACACAAATGTTGCATTGGCTTGAATTTCCTTTGACAAATAAGCAGAAAGAAAAGTGTTCATTAAGATGAATGTTATGAAGAATGCTTTCTTTGAAACAATCTCTCAAACTGGGTGAATAAAATACAGATAATTCAAAACTGAAGATCTGTTAGAGTGAACAACAGTCCCCACTTGGCCTGAGATATGTGCCTATTTGTTGTTTATTAGCAATATACGTTTCTCCTCTGTGATGGCTGAATAGTCGGCTGTGGAACACCTGAATTTCATGGGCCTGAGCCAGTGTTTCAATTCTGTTGCTGAAAGAGCAGAAAATATTCAGCAAAAAACATTTTTCCTCATATCAAAATTTCATATGTGAAAAATAAAGATACATTTATTATAGAAAACTTGAAATTTATAACAGGAATAGAGATTCACAGGAATATTTACTAGAAAAAAAGATTTGTAACTAAAGAGATCCCTCAAAACTCAAGAGGTTGCTTTATAAATTGAGAAATTTAGGAAAACAAAAATTTTATGAGACACTACATTATTTCATTATATAAATGATTAATTTAAAACATCTGTTTGTTTTGTATTTTCTTGAAAATTCAGCTTAAGCATCCTGTAGCTAATTAAAGAGCCCACAAAATTAATATGTATAGAACTTAATATGTCTAATATGTACAGTAGTTCTGAAAGTACCAAGTAGATGCCATAACAGGCTGTCAGTCTTCTCTCAGAGATCAGGCCTCAATTTCAGTTTCCTGAGACTTGAGCAAGCAATTTCTAGGAGGGCCATGAACAAAAGACATAGTCTTTGCACTAGCTCCCTTTCTGCACATGCTCTGACTGCTCAAAGTTCAGCCAGTTGTTTACTGTCTGGGACCCCCACCAACTTAGAGCTATGTGCATGAGTCGAGGACAGAGCCTGGACCACTGAGCCAGCCCCTACAGTCAGTACATGCTAGGCCAGCCAGCCCCCATGGAAGCTCAAGGACAGAGCCTTGGACTTGTCCCAGACAGCCCCCCAAAATGATAATTGTAACCCCCAACAAGTAAATTCAAAGGTTACATACCCTCACACAATTAAAAGAGAACAGAGACTTTCAAAAATAAAAATAAACCAATCCGAGTTGCACCCGTGCCAACCCCCCCCCCCCAAACTGCCCTGAAGGGCTTGTGGATTTGCCTTTAAAAAGCTAGCCTCACAAAGAAAAAGCAACTCCTCCCTGCCTCACTGTATTGGGTGTAGGAATGAGTTCCCTGTCTAGACTTGTATCTATAGAATAAACCTGGCTGTTGCATTCTGGACATCCTTGGTCTCTTTGGGGTCGCAATCAGGGCATAACAGTTCAGTCCTTCAGAAGGTTTCCACTTGGGCCTGCCGTATGCTAAGTGGGTGAAGTCACTTGCTGCCAAGCCTAATGACCTCAGTAAGTGGCTGGAGCCCATGTGGTGGATGGGAGACCCAGCTCCTTCTGTTTCTCCCCTGACTTCCAGAGGCAATTAGGCTCCAATACATAAATAAATGTAAAAAATAACCATTAAAGTTTTCAATGAAGGGTTGGGGATGTGGCTCAGTCAGTGAAATGCTTGCCCCCCAAAAAATATAAGGACCTGAGTTCTGATCCCCCCAAATCACATAAAATGCTAGGCACAATGGCACACACTTGTAATCATTGCTTAAATTTGTTTTTGTTTGCTTGTTTTGTTGCTGTTGTTTTTGTTTTGGTTGTGTGTCTAGCCTTACAATTTGGTGGGGTTTTGTTGTTGTTTTCTTTCTTTCTTTCTGGGTGGTGTTTTATTTCTTTTTCTTGGTTGTGGGAGGTTTTGTTGTTGTATTGGGTGTTTGTTCTTTTGAGGGGAAGAACTTAAAGTTGGCTGTGTAAAGAGTGGGGATGGATCTAGAAGGACTTAGGAAAATGGAAGAATATGTTCAAAATGTATGTAAATTTAATTATTTTAAATAATAAAAATATAATAAAAAGAAAAGGTTATTACCATACATGTCTTCCCCATATATTCCTTACTATTACTGTCAAGTTAGTAAACTACGTTCTTTTAACAACGTTTGTGTAATAGTCGATGAAGCGGTTGTCCTTCTGACCCCACGTTCAGCATCCTTGCCAGCATGATTTCCCCAGCACGTACGTGGACCGGATCGGTGTGGTGTTTAACAATGTCCTTTCGTTGCGGGAGGGTCGTGCCCCTGCTAGGTGCCTTAGCATGCCTTTAGGCCCCCTGTGCCTGGAATGCTCTTACTCCCGCCCCTGGTTCATATGTCTTTCCAGTTCCATGTTTCAGTCAGAGGCATCTGCTTTCCAACATCCCCCATAGAACCTGACTCTCTTTCCTGCAGTCCGTTGCCCCGTTTCTATTGTTTTCCCTGATCTCCCCAGCATGATTAAGGGATCTTTGTTCTTTGATATGAGATCATCGCAGCAATGCATTTATGATTCATTTGATCATTTAGAGAATTAAACTAAAAAGTCTTAACTCTACATACCCCTTTGCAGTCGCGCTCCCCCTTTCTCGCTTTAATTTAGGTTTCAGGTGTGGGGAGTTGATCATATGACTCGATTTCCTGGTAAGAACTTATTGAAAGATTCCATGAAGATGGTGTCACTTTCTTTCATTTTCTCTACATTCTAATTCACTCAGTTTTATTAGTAATCCACACCTTTCTCTCTGCCTGGGGGAAAGCCACACCATTTTATTCTTGCTTCTGTAGGATTAAATGTGGATTTCCCAAGAATTTTTCTCTTGAATTGATCATGGATCCTTCTTTTTTTTTTCTTCTGTATCTCCAGTA
Organism: Peromyscus maniculatus bairdii; assembly: GCF_049852395.1. Classification (NCBI taxonomy): domain Eukaryota; kingdom Metazoa; phylum Chordata; class Mammalia; order Rodentia; family Cricetidae; genus Peromyscus; species Peromyscus maniculatus. Next base: position 29,267,617 of record NC_134861.1, read on the forward strand.
AGACAGAGTGTATTCTGAACGTGAAAAAAAAACAAAAAAAAAAAACAAAAAAAAAACCACAGCTACCTTTACCTCTCATAGTAAAGATCAACTACTCACAGCAATTTGTCTTCTCAGTTTTTTGTCCTTAGCTTAACAAGGTGACACTGAGCTTTGTATCACTGTCATTATAGTTCCAGACCAACCCACCTTCCTGGGGAGTTCTTCCACACCCATTCCCCACCGGCATCCCAGAGTGTTATTTTAAAAATGTAAAACAGACCATACCTACATGAGGCTCAAGGCACAGGTTGAGGATAAAAGCTAAGCACCTTCTCAAGTTTTAAGAAGCTTTGTCATCATCTTCTTGAAACTCAGGTTCTCTTCATCTACACACAGCCCTCTGCCCACACTGGCCTCCTTGCGGCCTTGGCTATGCCGAGCTGGCTCTAGTGTTGGGGATATTGCATGGGGTCCTCCGTGTCTGAACACGCTCTTCCCACCTGGCTGTAGTGTTTTTTCTGGCTGCTTCTGAACATCTTTTAGGTCTCATCTTCCTTAAGAATCTTGTAGAAGCTTTCCTCCTCCCCTCTACAGTGAGCATGATCACACCTTGTTTCCACGCCTCACAGAACTATCATCACTCATCAGTATAATTTGCCCCCTCCATTTTGCTATGAGGTCTGTGATTTTGAAGACCAGGAATGCTTCATTCACCTATGCAGAATCTGTCAGACATCTTCAGGTTCTCAAAAACCCGTGTTGAATTTGCAGTGAGTGTAATGCTTTAGGAACAGACTATAATACACTTACATTGTTGCTTGGTGCTGATAACTGTTAAACATTTACAGGGCCTTGTCACCTAACTGGAAAGCTTTCCATCCTCCATCCATATTCTTTTGGATTCCTGAACCCATTGTCACCTGCTTTCAGTTCCAGCAAACATCTGCTTCTCCTCGTGAAGGTTACAGTCCTGCCATTAGAGATGTCCTTGGGCCTGACTGGCTAGAGATTTATAAGCCCTGTGATCCATGTCTACATTTGAATGAAGACAGAGAAACACTCAATTTTCCTTGTCCTCTGTCTTTAATTCTACTATGTAGAACTGAGGCAGAGGCACACTGTGTGAAACTGTTTAATCCCAAATTCCTGCTTGCCTCTTTTATTCCTTGCTTTTCCCACCTCTTCCTTTATCTTTCTTTCTTTTTTCCTATTTCAAAATAAATCACCTGCACAGGGACAATCGGCTGGGCATCCATTTCTGTGAGATTCAACTTCAGACACCCAGTTTCATAGGAGAGGTTTATAAATGCTTTTCATGTCCTTAGAATACAGTGTTGACCAGGGTGTCAGTCAAATCCTGAATGCCTGCTTGTTTAAACAGACACCTATGTAGAACGTTCCGCTAAGGCCCAAGGGATTCTTGCTTCCAATGGCCTTGTTTTATTGATGAGGGACTGAGCAGCCGAAGGCCATGTACTCTGTTCAAGGTCACAGTCTTCCTGAGAAGCAGGTGGCAACCTGGACTAGAATCCTGATACCCCCTATACTCAGATTCATGCTTTACATCAGGAAGTTTTCATAAATTTAAATAGGGTGATTTAAAATGGATGAAGAAAAATCAAACACTATTAAAACAGAGCAAATTGGTCTGAAGATAAAAATAACTCGTAGACACATTAAAAATTATTAAAACACAACCTGAGAATAAACTGAGCTGGCAGAAACTTAGTGTCCTTCACTATATGCTATTCCTTAGTTCGGTTAAATGTCATTCCTTTAATGCCCCATTTAGAGAACTAGTTGGCACACATCTATAGCATCTACTCTGTAAGTGGTGTGTGTGTGCATGTGCGTGTGCGTGCGTGAGTGTGTGTGTGTGTGTGTGTGTGTGTGTGTGTGTGTGTGTGTGACAACACTGAGTTAGTGACTTTTTATAAGTAAAAATTTGAAGGGCTATGGGAGTAAGTAGCACAGTTGCTTTTCAAATATGAGGACCTAAGTTTGGCTCCCAGAACCATGTATAAAAGCTGCATGTGGTGGCATGTACTTGTCATCCCAGACTCTGGTAAGCCACCAGCCACGTGGCAAGGTATAGATTTATAAAAATGGGTTAATTTAAGATAAAAGAACAGTTAGCAAGAAGCCTGCCACGGCCATACAGTTTATAAGTGATATAAGCGTCTGAGTGATTATTTTATACGTGGGTTGTGGGACTGTGGGGCTTGGGGAACCTGGAGAGAAGCCCTCCAGCAACAAATGGCACCCAATGGCTCGAGTTTCCACCTTAAACCTGACAATATTTAATAACCAATTCTAAACAGAGCCAAAACCAGGTTCCTGCTTCTTGTCTCATACGGGCAGCTAGACAGCGCAAAACGCAGGTTTGAACACCGGCGGGTTCCTGGCGTGTGCATTTGACCGGCAGTATGGCGGGAATGAGGCGTCTGCCAGCGGCACATTAAGCTGTGTGGTAGATTTAGTCTTTACTAGTATTAAAAAAAAAAAAAAAAAGGTTTCTGGGCTACACGCTGCTTTGATAAAAGCATAGACCTACTATTTCTGAGAATTGATGGCTCCTCAAGCTGGCGGAAAACGTACCACCACCATGTTGGGAAGCTGAAGTGGGCAGAGCCAGCAGCCACAGCGCTGTTTCAGTCTTAGAATGGTGCAGTTTAAAGCAATAGGCTCGAGGTAATATAAAACATAAGCCACGTAAAGATGGCTACCACACAGAGAATCTGGATTATGTTCTCTTTGATATTCGTAACTGAAGAAAAACATTTGATTACAAAAGCTGTTGAGTTATGCCAAAATGTATATTTTAAAGGTACCTTGACTTCAAAATTTGGATTTAAGGATATGTTGCTTTGGAAAAGAGGTTCTGCTTTTGTTTCCACAGAAAGCCAGAGGCTGTGGATTTGTTCCAGATTAAGATACATCAGGTTTCACCAGCCAAGACCCCCTGAAAAGTCTCCGATGAAACCATGGCCCAGATGATCCAACATCCAGAGCGGTTTCAAGGCAACTGGTTCACACAATACAGCCTCACGGACTACCCCATAGGCCTAAAATTTTCTTTGCGTCCCCATAAGATACAGCGCCCCCCTCCAGCAGGAAGTAGTAAGAGATGCTACGCCCAAATTCCCAAATATACCAAGCTGGCTTTAGAGGTGGAATTGGCTCACTCCCCCTCTAAACCCAGACATATTGCTTTAAAAAAAAAAAATGGTTAAGAGATTCTTGTGTCCCAAATCAGAAGAGCCCTCTGGTGTGGGACAGGGAAAAACCAATATTTTTATTTAAAACAGATTGATTATAAATGTGATCTCTTTCTAAAAAAAAGGGGGGATATGATATAGATATATAGGAGGATATAGAGATGATAAAATAAAAGGGTAGATTAATGAACCTACTTTTAAAGAACAACTTGTTTAAAATGTTTTACATTGGTATAATAAATTTTAGTTTACTGATACAAACTTGAAGTTAATTTTGTTATACTATATATATATATATATATATATATATATTTCTATTCTTGTTTGAGGTATTATGTTTACGTAGCTCATTTAAAATTGTAATGGGTAATTAAAAAATAGATTAATAATTAGTCATCTATGATAATCATATCTGTAGCCATATTAGTTAAGTCTTCTAGGTATACATAGATATATTTCAGATAGACAGGTAATCTTCAAACACTTCATAGACCTAGAGAATATGTCATTTAAATAACTTATATTCTGTTGACGTGAGACACAATTGCTCCTGGCTGCACCAATTGATCCCGAGAGAATGTTGGGCTTCTAAGACATTTCCATTTGGAAGTTTGTCTTTTTGGCACAAAATGGCCTACTGGGCAAAGAACTGCCCTTGCCTTGATGGCTGACAGTACAAATGCAATGCTGTCCTTTCTGGACAAGCGGGACACAAGGAAAGCAACCAGTGTACTCTGCCAAGACAGGGTAAGATGGTCTTTCAGAAATCCTGCTTCTGAAAATGGTCTGTCAGATACTCTAGGCCTGTAGCCAATTTGAATGCACCAACAATGCTGAAAAACATTAGGTGACTGTCCAGGCTTGGTCTACTTTTGCAAGATTCCTGAAAGTTGCTTGCATCCATCTACCATTTCTCAGGTACCATTATGTTCCTTCTCAGGTCTTTGATGTGGTTGAAAACTAGATAGTTGTAATTTCCTCAGTTATGATAAAAGATAATTTAGATATAAAACCTTAAACTCACAAATATAAGATAGATAGGACATCTTCTTTAGTATTGTAACTGTAATTCTTGCTCGAATATTGTTTTGTTATATGTAATTTTACCATGTTAAAGTTAAAACCTTACTTTTTAAAAAAAAGAAGAAAAGGGGAAGTGCTGTGGATATCATTCTATATAAATAAAACACTGATGGCCAGTGACCAGGCAAGAAATAGGTTGCCAGGCAGGAAGTAGGTGGGACAAGGAGAGAGGAGAATTCTGGGAAGCGGAAGGCTGAGGGGAGAGACACTGCAGCCACTGCCAGGACAAGCAGCATGTAAAGACTCTGGTAAGCCACCAGCCACGTGGCAAGGTATAGATTTATAAAAATGGGTTAATTTAAGATAAAAGAACAGTTAGCAAGAAGCCTGCCACGGCCATACAGTTTATAAGTGATATAAGCGTCTGAGTGATTATTTTATACGTGGGTTGTGGGACTGTGGGGCTTGGGGAACCTGGAGAGAAGCCCTCCAGCAACAGCGGAGGAATACTTGGGGCTCGGAGCTCCAGGCCAAGGTGAGGACCTGTCTCAAAGAAGGTGGACAGTGTCCCAGAGGATGACACAGGAAGTTGTCCTTTGCCCTCACATGCACCTGCACACACACCTGCATCTCCAAACACATGAACACACACATATACCCACACATACATACATACATGTATGCATAGAATAATTAAGCTTCTCCAATAATAATCATACGTCTTATGTGAGAGGCCTTAGATATATTGTACCAACTGTGACTTAGGCATAATGTGAATTCCAAATACTCTGTAGTCACTGCTACTCAAGATGATGTACTCAATCCAGCGTGGGATTGGTAGATTAGATTTTTTTTTTTTAAATATTTATTTATTACATAATTACGCATATAGTATTCTGCCTGCATGTGTGCCTACATGCCAGAAGAGGACGCCAGATGTCATTATAGATGGTTGGGAGTCACCATGTGGTTGTTGGGAATTGAACTCAGGACTTTCGGAAGAGCAGCCAGTGCTCTTAACCTCTAAGCCATCTCTCCAACCCTAGATTTTTTATTCACATGATGAACCAAACATGTATCACCAGATTTTCTGATCAATGAAAAGTATCTAATGGAAGGACTTGCATATGGCCATGGTTTATAATCAAACTAATTTATGTGATGTTATAAATACAATTCAACAAAACCCACCTCCTTTTTTCTGTATGTGTATGAGCATGCAAGTGTCTGATGGGAGGCCTGGGTAAGCTTTCCACAGATAGGGCCCTTTTCTAGTGTATCAGTTTCATTACTAGGAAGTGTTAGAGTTTTAGCATGATTTTGCTGGAAGGAATTTGACAGTTTTCCTTGAAGTAGATTTTGAAGAGTATAACACAATTTTTATTTATTTTATGTTCTTTTGAGAGAGCATCTCTCTATAGCCTATGTTGTCCTTAAACTCACAGCAGTCCTTCTGGCTCAGTATCCCAGGCACAAGGATTACACCCATCTTAAATACCATTTCTCAAACATGATGTGTGAGTAATTCCAGTGACGGAGAGCTTACCATGTATAATTTTAGACCATAATGTTTAGCAGATTATAACTTGCATTCACGAGAAGAAACTTTGCACAAACCAGCTTTCCTGATGCACATGATTAGTCTTATCTGTATCGTACAGGAAACTTTCTTTCAGCTGCTGTATATGGCCTTGTTAGTGCCCTTGGTGGAAAATGATACTTTTCTTGATCCTGGAAGGTGTATGAGTTGTCATTGTTTAATTAGTGATGCTCTCTTTTCAAATGAGGTATTTAATTAAAAAAAAACCACAGAACTTATTGACTTATGACTTTTTTAAAAAATCATTTTATTTATAATAATTTTTATAATTTATATTATATTTTTGTGTATATATGTGTGCATGTGTGCTGTGTGTGAGTTCGGGTGCATGGAGGTCAGAGAACAACTTTTGGCAATCAATTCTGTCCTTCCTTGGGTTCTGAAGATTAAATTCAGTTCATCCGGCTTTTAGGACACTGGCTGTCACCCCTCAGATTCATCTCACTGAGACCTCCTGATATGTTTACTTGTAGCCAGAGACTTTTCTGTGTCTCACCTGCCCATTCCCTGTCCCTCAATGACTTATAAATAATCACTCAGAGGCTTGATATTATTTATAAATGCTTGAACGATGGCTCAGGCTCTTACAATTTAAATTAACCTATCTCTATTAATTTATGTATTGCCACGTGGCCGTGGTTTTATCAGTCTGCTGGCATGTTACTCCTGGGGTGGCTGGCTGCCATCTCCCAGAATCCACCCTTCTCCTGTATCTCTGTTTGGATTTCCCACCTGCCTCTAACCTGCCTTGCTATAGGCCAAAGCAGCTTTATTCATCAATCAGTGAGAGCAACACATATTCACAGTACACAGAAGGACATCCTACATCATTTCTTCAATGAATATTCATTCAGGCCTATTTTCTGCTAACATTATTACTGTTTTGATTGATGAATGTGAGGAAAGAAAGATCAATACTTGTCTTTACACAGCTCTGTGTGTTCAGCAGGGTCTTAAGTATGTAACCTACCACTATACCAAATACTTCTTTCTTTAATGCAGTATAAAACATTGTTAAATACTTCCTTTAGTAAGTAAGTGTTTGTTGATGTTTAACAAATTACTAACTAAAATAGTCAGGGGATTAACAAGTACAAGATTAATCTCCCATGCTCTCTTTATAGTTTCTTAAATGGGTACATACATTGTCTCTTAAAATTGACAGTATTTCATACTCCAACTGGAAATCATTTTATGATTTATTATTCTTGCTACTTTTAGGTCAGCAAAATGTTGTTGATGGTGTTTTCTGTGATTTTATTAAGTTGTGATTTAGATATTACTTATGAAAAAAGGAGTAAAGTATGGATTCTTGGTGTCACATAGCACGACTGCATTACTTTTATTTTCAACATGGTAGTATCACTTTAAGCAAATGTTATATTAAAAATAAATTCTGTTAGAAGTTCTATTCCCATAGATAACCATCATTAACAATTTCTGTTAACCTTTCTAGATTTTTAGTGCATTTATTTTGCATAAATGGTATGTTATTATATACTTCTGTTTCTGAACTAATGTACATATCATATGCCTTATTCCATTTTAAAATGTAAAAACTATTCTTTCTCTTTTGAATGTGTACATTTAATTCAACTCTAAGAATGTACTGTAATTCTCTTAATCTATACATTATTCATTGATATTTAAGCTTATCCAAAAATTTTGCATTTATAAGCAAGTGTTGGCATTATATATATATATATATATATATATATATACACACACACACTTACATATATATATTCACATACTTACATTCTTCTTACCTAAATATACATTTTCAGCAATAAAATAATTTCAGAAGTAGATCAAATTGTATTCAAATTTAAAGTTTGGAATTCCTTTCCAGGTTGCCCACTAAAATGCATGAACCAATTTACTCAACCTACTCCAAGATAAATGAATGTTTTAATTTCCTAAAACCCTTGTTAGTGAGAACTGCGAATCTTTCTAACCACCATCCATTTAGTATTTTTGTTTTGTTTGTATTCATATATTTAGAAATAATCATTTTATATACTAACTTGCTGCTTGCCTAATCTTTCATTTGGTCCATTGTGTTTTTCTTTTTTATTTGCTAGTAGATAATAAGGCTTTGTCAGATGTTGCGCAGATTTGTTAATTAGTGTCTTTTATAGAAATTGTATAGGAGTCATGTACCGTCAAGCATAAAAACAATTTACTGCTAATTTCATCTTTAGATAACTCTCTTTAGATTTGGTTTAACAGCAGGTGATCAGAATAGTATTCTAATATCAAAATGGAATGTGAAGAGAGTTGAGAGGCTGGAATGAAAGTAATTTTAGGAAACATTTTGCAATTTAGGAAAAATTTTGCAATCTTTCACAAAGTCTCTGAAAATCTCAATTTGCATATTTGTAAATAAACAAAAAGGCAGAGCGAGCTCAGAATGTCCAAAACATAGAGAGCCTTCAAAGCGATGAGGTGTGCTCATGAATATGCTAAAACATTTTGCCACTTGAGACAATTCAAGTATGTTCTTATCTTCTGGGTAAGCTTCTCTACTTACTGAGTGACATCTGTACATTGTGACATCTGCCTGTTGAATCCGGACTTCTCAGAGCCAGTAAATTCATTTCCCTTCTGAATGAGGTCCATGTTGTCTCACAAGATTGTTGCTATTTCCCAAGATCCTTAAAAGTAAATGGTAATGTTTAAGGAATCTCAATTGCAAGTGGCCCCAGTGCTTGGGATGAAGCATTTCTTACCAACTCCTGGTGTCTAGCTTGTCTACAGGAATAAACACATTCTAAAGAGACACTTAGGCTCCCCTCTGTGGCTATCAGACTGAAAGAACAGACCCCTAGAAATTAGAATTTTCCAAGCAGTCTCCTACTAAGAGGAAAAAATGGCTAAAGACTTAGGGCCAGTTGGAAGAGGGACTTGTCTCCTGGGGAAAGATTTTAGAAATTGTCAGTTGCTCTTGAAGAGTCTTTAGAGTTGTGGCAATGCTGAGCAGGGGACCACACCTGAGATGGCTTAGTTATGGAAGTGTTACAGGACTCCCTATTCATATTTAAGCCCCACCCTTAGGTCAGGATCCTGAAGATGGAGTTGAGGATTTGGGGGCTCACTGGATCACTTTGTCTCTTTTCCCAATGTGCCACATTGAATAAATCTCCCCTTTATGCTTTTTACTCTTTGAAATGATTCTTTAAGATTTACTTTCTGTGGATAAGTGTTTCGTCTCTGTGCACGCACCACAAGCATGTCTGGTGCCCAAGGAGTTTGAGGCACTAAGTCCTCTAGATCCCGACTGAGGGGTGGTTTTGAACCACTATGGCTGGTAGAAACTAGACCTGGCTCTGCTGCAAGAGTAGCAAGTGCTCTATGTCTGATCTATTACACCAGCCATTCTCTCCATTTTAAATTTGGCTCTTTCATTTTTGATTTGTGGTATGATTTGTGGTTGAACCTTGCTTCCTGGGTACAAACTCCAACCTCTAAATCTGGTATAATTTAACTTTCTTTCCAAGGTCTGTCTTTTGTACTTTGTAGTTTGGAAATTCTTTTCCTTGAAGAAAAAGACAGTGGACAATTGAAAGTTTCAGTCACCTGCTTATCCATGCAGCAATGTAATCATCTATTATTGCTGCTTCTTGTTCTAAACAATCTGAGACACCCTGTGGTTGAAAATTTACTTCAAGCTTTGCCTACTGTGGTCTTTAACTTTGTGGAAAAAAATCCTTATGTCTTTTCCTAAGATTTCCCGTCTGGCATAAGTTTTGTTTCTGTTCTACTTTCTAACTGTTTCAGCCAACTCTGGCTACTATAACAGAATAGCATAAATGGTATAGCTTATAAGTAATAAACTCATGGATATAGAGGCCAGGAAGGCCAAAGGAAAGCATCTGCAGGTGTGGTTCACTTTCTGTTATTCACTAACTTGTCATGTGTGAAGAGACAAGGTAGCTATCTAGATCGCCTTCAAAGGGAACTAATACTGTGTATGAAGGCTCAACCCTGTCAACTTGACTTCATCTAGAGTCGTCCAGATGTCATATTGCTAGGTGTGTTTGTGAGAGTGTTTCTGGAGAGGAATAACTGGAGAGGAAGACATTTCTTCAGTGTCTGTAGCACTTCCCAGCAGGAGACCCAGATATAAAGAAGTCTCAGAGGAAAGCAGATTGTGAATGGACTCAGTACCATGAACCCTCCAGAGGTTTTATTGTCTTCCCACCCAGGATAGGGAATGCTGAGATATCCAAAATCTTGGAATGACCTTCTGCGTGCTTCTTTCCTCTGCAGCTTGCAGATGGCTATTGTTGAACTAACTACCCATCTCCATTCTAATAAAGCCCACAGGTAATAAACCGTTTTAATAAATCCCACAGATAGATATAGATACATTAGATACATTCTATTGATTTTGTTCCTGCATAGCACTAGGCCTAAAGAAAAAAACATTGGTATCAGGAAGTGAGGCTATCTCTACAATAAATATGGCAATGTGGTTTGGTTTTCAATAGGACTGGTTGGCAAGAAGACTGTGGAAAAATTTTTTGCTAAAGATTAAGAAACCCTGGGATGCTGTACACTCAACAGATGATTCAGGGTGATTATCAAAGACTATCAAATAGTTACCTGTATCAAAGTACATACATGCTGATAGAAATGAATACAGCAAAAGCCAACCTTATATTTTAGAATAGTCAGTCTATCAGATTGCTCTAGAGGGCACCCATGTTACAGTCAGGCAAAGAATCTGACTGCATTAAGGCTATGTCCTGAGAATTTGAGTACAGCTAAATTCAAAAGTAATACACTAATTTGTTTGGCAAAAGAAAGGTCAAGAGAACATAGTATTCAGGCTATGGATGATTATAATAATTGCTCTTATCCAGGCTCATAGTGAAAGAAAACAGCAACTGCAACAGAAAGAGATGAAACAGGAAGTTTGCCAAGAAAGGGAGTCTGAGCAGGTTAAATGTTGTAGGCAGAGTTATGGTAGGTAAAGCATCAACCAGGTTTAAAAAGATCAGAGCCATTAGCGTGAAACTGTGGGCTTTACTCTCAACAATAGGAACGGCGTCCTGAAGGCAGCACCCCATTCAAAGAGAGAGACCTCGAGTACTGCAAGGCAAGCACAACTGAAATTTTTTCTTTTGAAAAGAAAGTACTGGCACAAGAGAGCCTCTAGGATGTTCTGCTTAAGCAGCGTCTCCTATTTTTTGTCTTGTGTTCTGCTTTGAAGGTACATACATAGAGACATGTGTAACTGTGGTCCAAAGCAGACAGGCTGCATACCAAGGTAGTAACAGAATTGATATTGCCCATGTGGTACTGCTTTGTGGACATTCAAAATAGAGGCAATATGGGACCACAGAGCAGTGTACAGTTTCAGATACCCACTCAGCCAGTCAGCTTGAAGCAGGTGTGTATTTCTTGCATGAAGCCCCTGAGAGGCCTGTGCACAAAATTATGAAGGTGAACCCTAAGTTGCAGTGAAGATCAAAGTACTGGCAATGTCAGAAACAGTGAATGCATGCCAAAGAAAGCTGCAAGTACCAAATGGAGCCAGCCCAACAGAGGCCACAATTGCTGCAGTCAATAGAAGTGAACAGGTAAGGCTATGCAAGACTCAGGGAGCCAAGAAAATGCAGCCATGAACATCAAACTGTGCTTGGGATTTCCCACGAGAGGAAAGGCACAGAAGAGTAAGGACAGAGCAGTGACATCCCCGTCTTCCTGATGTGACTCAGTGCCCTCACTGAGGAAGAGGTTTACTAGAGCCTGTACTCAAGACCAGATTGTTTATAGTTACGATCCAGCACCACCTGCTGGCAAATTCAGAGAAACTATACAACTCAAACTTTCCAAGGTTTAAAAAGTGAGAGAAATTGAGTTTTAAAATGTCACTCTATCACCAGGACATGGTTAAAAGACACGCTGGGTCAACATTTCAGAGTATAATGTAGGGCTGATAAGGTAGGAGGAATGCACAGGATCGCAGATTCTGAAACAGAAAAGTCAGATTACAGTATTGCTTTATATCACTGTTCTGTGGACCTACAGTTTTGAAGGAAAAATAATTACTTGTCTCAAAAAGACAGGCCTTGTTTCTTATTCCTTCGAGCAGAAAGCTTCTTCTAGAGCACTTGTCTAATGTTCTAAGTGAAAGAGGTCAGACCTATTCTCCAGGCTCTGGGAATCTTCATTGTGATAGAATCTGTGGTACTGAGCGATGCAGGCTTTTTCTTAGCATCCCAAACTCATGGTACAAGATTCTCAAACCTCTTTTTTCAGTCATATGCCTCCCATTTGGCCCAGAGCCAGTTTTCTTCCAAGAGAGAAAAGCATGAAACCTTCTACTCCTCAGAATATGGCTATCTTCTCTTACTCTGAGAAATTTTGATTTACTATGATTGCAAATGACAGTTGTTTCTGAGCTTGAGCTAATGATATTCCCTAGGACCCCAGCAGAGGGCGCTTCATTGTTTTGATATCAGACAGTCTTCAGCATCCTCAGAATCAGAGGAAGGAGGATTCAGTGTTTCATTAAATTAGCAAGCTCATCTGTGAATTCTATAGATCTGCTGTGGGAAACAATGAAGGAACTGGCATCCTGACCACCGTATTCTCCAAATAGCTATAGTATGTCAATAAGAGTATCACCACCCTGAAAAGCAATTTTTTTTTCCAAAGGGAGCATGAAAAATATGTTAAGTTACATACTACAATTGTAGTTTTTAATATTGGTACCAAACACTCTAATCTGAACAAATGTGTAATATCTTCTTATATTTCCTTCTGCATTTGTAAATCACTTGCTTCTTTCTTGAAGAATTAAATCATATAAAGCCTGGTGTAGTGGTACATGCTTGTAATCTCAGCATTCAGGAGGCTGAGCCAGGAGGATTGCCATGAGTTCAAAACCATATTAGTGTAGTGAGTACTAGGCCAGCCAAGGCTACATAGTGAGACTCTAATTCAAATATAAACAACGGGGGCTGGAGAGATAGCTAAGTGGTAAAGGCACTTGCTGCAGACACTGGTTACTTTTTTCTTTTTCTTTTCTTTTTTCTTTTTTTTTTTTTTAAAGTTTTTTGAGACAGGGTTTCTTTGTGTAACCCTAGCTGTCCTGGAGCTAGCTCTGTAGACCAGGCTGGCCTCCAGTTCACAAAAGACACTGATTACTTGAGTTTGATCCTTATACAATGGAAGGAAAGAACTTACACAGGTTTTCCTCTGACCTCTGATAAGTTTTAGGCGTCCTGAAGGCCTCTCTGCCCGACGCAGCAAACTGAAGCAGACTGAATTGGAAAGCCCAGGAAGAACCAGGAGTCTGTTTTCTGGGATGCCGCTTATATATCCCCGGTGGGAGTCCTCCTGAGCCTCTCTGGGGAGGAGCTGTGCTTGGCAGGCTCTGAAGGGGGGGGGTCCAGGGAAAGAGATGGGGAGGGGAGCCGAGGTGGATTTTCCACCAGACTCCTTTCAAACATTCCAGACTCTTTGTGTATAAAGTTGCCAGGGTGCCAGGATTGAGGTGGGCCTCCCACCCAAATATTCCAGACTCTTGGTGTATAAAGTTGCCAGGGTGCCAGGGGTTGAGGTGGGGCTCCCACCCAAATATTCCAGACTCTTTGGGTATAGGGATGCCGGTTCAAGTGTAACTACTTCCTGTGGGCATGGGGCAGTATGAGGAAGACGAGTCGGGAATTGGTGAGCTCACATTCAGCAGGAGGTGTGAGTGGAGGAACAACCAGTTAATTGTCATCCTGGAGACCTCAGGCACCTGTTTCTTGAGGAAGCAAAGATGGCAAGTTTCTAGGAAATAATAGATCATTAACATCTGCCCTAGTTGTACTGTAAAGATGAATGTACAGAGCAGAAGAGCAGATAGGCCCTTTAGTGGGACATCTTGGAAAACTGGAGGGTAGAGGGTCCCAGCTGCTGGACAGACCCTGTGTCCCGAATAGGTGCCCTCTTGAGCCTGGAGAGATGGTACCAGCATGGATGTCCCAGGAGCTTGGCAGCCAAGGGGGTGGTGAGGATCACAGTATAAGGTCCTGTCCATCCGGGCTCAAGAGACAGGAGCTAGCTGTTGGAGGAGTGCTCTGTCCCTTGGGGAGAGTGGGGCAGGCTCAGGGGCAGTTGGGTCTGTTGGTGTTGGGGCAGGGAGATGGCTGTCAGCATGTGAACAGAGAAGGGACCTCAGCAGAAAGAGGTAGGGGAGGTACCCAGCCAGTGGGGGAGTTTGGGCTGGGAGGTGATGATTGAGGAGGAAGGGCCTTCGGTAAAGGAGCTCAAAAGGGCTTAAACCTGTAGGAGAGTGTGGGGTAGCCTGGAGATGGAGGGAGAGAGAAGAATGGCCTAAAAGGCCTGAGAGGCTGTGGGTGGAGTGTGCCATGATTGGCTGGAACAGGGTGGTTTTGAGAGGCTGCCTCCTGAGTTCACCTGCTGCTGCTAGGGCTCTCAAGCAGGGCTGCTGTCCATAGATGCTGGGGTCCCGTTGTTTGGACAAGAATGCTGCAGCCTGGTTCAACGGCCCAGCTGGTTTGACTAGAACCCCAATGGCCATTCCCAACCTTTCTTCTATTTGAGGGTGATAAGGTTGAGAGGGGTCCGGAAGAGCAAGGGTGGGGCTGTGCAGGGCATCTGCAGTAAAGAGAAGTGGCGGCAGACGGTTGCTGGGTGGGAGAGCGGTCCCTTGGGAGTCTCTCTAACTGCCTGGTGTAGAGGCTTGGCTATAATGGCAAAGTTAGGGATTCAGTGACGGAAGAATCCCACCAGGCCCCAAAATGAGAGAATCTGGTCTGCAGTGGTCAGGGGCTGTGAATCCCAGAGGGCTTGGATCCTGTCAGAGGTGAGGGTCTTAGAACCCAAGCTGAGTTGAACACCCAAATGGACCACAGTGGAGAGCATAGCTGGGCTTTAGATGGGGAAACACGGTATCCCAGGGAGCAGAAGTGGTTCAGGAGCGAAGAGGTGGCCTGTTAGGACAGAGGCAGAGTGGAACTGCAGAGGAGGGGATCATCTATGTACTGGAGGAGTGTGCTAGGACCAGAGTCAAAGGTGGAGAGATCCTGAGCTAGGGCTTGGCCAAAGAAATGGGGACTGTCCCGAAAACCCTGGGGGAGGACAGTCCATGTAAGCTGTCTGGAGGACCGGGCGTTGGGGTCCTCCCAGGTGAAGGCAAAGAGGAAGTATGAGTCAGGGTGCAAAGGGACAGTAAAGAAGGCGTCTTTCAGGTCCAGAGCAGTCAAGTGGGAGGTGGCAGGAGGGATGTTAGACAGGAGGTTGTAGGGGTTGTTAACCCCCGGGTGGGTTGGAAGAACTGCCTCGTTGATGAGGTGGAGGTCTTGAACTAAACAGTAAGCACTTGGGGGTTTATGTACAGCAAGAATGGGTATTTTGCAGGGTGAGTCGATAGGTATTGAAAGTCCCTGAGATAAATGGCGGGTGATACTAGGCTTAAGGCCTCAGCAATGGGTTTCAGAAATAGGAAACTAGGGCCTGGAAGGGGAGGAAGAAGGGTCCTTAAGGTGAATTAGAACTGGCTAGTGGTGAGTAGCCACCACTGGAGTTGAGGTGTCCCATACTTGGGGATCCACTGGATAAGGGAGGGTAGGGACAGGACAGTCTGGGGTAAGCACCTTTCAGGCTATTAAGGGGAGAAGAAAATGGGACTCAGGAGAGGATGTGAGGGCCAAGGGGAGGGTGGCCCCAAAGCAGCTGAGAATTCACAACCAAGCAGAGGTGAGTGGCAAGCAGGTATAACCAGAAAAGAGTGTGAGAAAAATTTCCCTGCAAGAATGCAGGGAAGTATCAGGGTCTTAAGTGGGAAGGAAAGGATTCCATCTACCCCAATGACAGAAATTGGTGAGGGAACTGTAGGACCCGAGTGAGATGTCAAAACAGAATAGGTAGCTCCTGTGTCCAGAAGACAGTCAGTGGACTTACCTGCTACCTGCAGCATCACCCTAGGCTTGGCGAGGGCAATGGGAGTCACCAAGTCTTGGCTGAGTCAGTCCTCTGCCAGGTTTAGGAGTTTAAGGGCTGGAAGGGTCTCATTTGCCAATGTTGATGAGGCTGGACTACCATGGCACTGCATAGAGGACCACATGGGGTCATTTCGATTTCCAGTGCTCAGGTTGTTGGTAGACAGAGCATAGCCTCCTTGGCGGCTGGGGGTCAGGTCAATACCATGACCAGTGGCCCTGTTTGCCATATTTGAGGCAAGTTTCTGGAGAGCTTGACTTGGGCCGAGTTTTGGTGGGATGGAGCCTCATGCCCGACTTCCCTTGCCCCGCTTCTGGGGGCCCTGGGGACCTCAGGGCAGCTGCTAAGGCTTGGACTTAGAGCATGGTCTTCTGTTATTGCCTTGTCTGTCAGGCTGACTCGGCTGTCTCTTCTCAAGCATTAAAAACTTAAAAAGCCATGTTCACCAATTCCTGTAGGGGAGTTTGAGGGCCCTCTTCAACCTTTTTAAATTTTTTCCTAATATCTGGTGCTGACTGAAAAATGAAATGGGTGGCCAGGACCGTGGCTCCTGTGGGGGAGGCTGGGTCAAGACGAGTATATTGAACCATGGTCTCCTGTAACTGGCTCAGAAAAATAGCTGGGTTTTTGTCAGCTAGCTGTGTAATCTCTCAGAGCTTATCAAAATTAATACTTTTGTCCGAGACTATTTCCATACCTTGGAGGAGGCAATGAACCATGAGGTCCCTTCTCTGGTGGCCGTTTTGACCTGGTTGGTAATCCCAGTGGGGCTCTGTAGCTGGTACTACCACCTCACCCACAGGGACTGTATTGTCTACTATTGTTTTCACATCAATGTTTAAGAAGGAAATTGATCTGTAATTCTCTTTCTTTGTTGGACCTTTGTGTGGTTTGCATATCAGGGTGACTGTGGCCTCATAAAAAGAATTTGGCAATGTTACTTCTGTTTCTATTTTGTGGAATAATAATTTTGTGGGGAGTATTGGTGTTGGCTTTTCTTTGGAGGCCAGGTAGAATTCTGTGCTGAAACCATCTGGTTCTGGACTTTCTTTGCTTGAGAGACTTTTAATGACTGCTTCCATTTCCTTAGGGGTTATAGGTCTATTTAAATTCTTTATCTTATCTTGATTTAATTTTGGTAAGTCGAATCTATCCAGGAATTTGTCCATTTCTTTTAGATTTTCCAATTTTGTGGAGTACAGGTTTTGGAAGTATGGCCTAATGATTCTCTGAATTTCCTTATTATCTGTTGTTATGTACCATTTTTGTTTCTGGTTTTGTTAATTTGGGTATTCTTTTTCTGTCTTTTAATTAGTTTGGACAAGGGCTTGTCTATCTTATTGATATTCTAGAAGAACCAATTGATTCTTTGTATTTTTTCCTTTGTTTCTATTTTATTGATTTCAGTCCTCAGTTTGATTATTTTCTGCCCTCTACTCTTGTTAGCTGTGATTCCCTCTTTTTCTACCAGAGCTATCGGGTATGCTGTTTAGTTGCTAGTATGAGCTCTCTCCACATTTTTTATTAAGGCATTTAGTGCTGTGAACTTTCCTTTTAATACCATTTTCATTGTGTACCATTAGTTTGGGCATGTTGTTCATTTGCTTTTCTTTAATACTAGGAAGTCTTTTTTTTTAATTTCTTACTTGATGATATGGTAACTCTGTTGAGAGTTGTCCAATTTCCAGGAGTTTTAGTCTTTGTGTTTTTTCTGTTTATGAAATCCAGCTTTAATCCATGGTGGTCTAATATGATGCAGGTGATTATTTCAATTTTCTTATATCTATTGAGTCTTGTTTTGTGATTGAGTATGTGATCAATTTTGGACACTGTTCCATGAAGTGCTGAGAATGAAGTTTATTCTTTTGTGTTTGGGTGAAATGTTCTGTACATATCTGTCAGATCCATTCAAGTCATAATGTCTGTTAGCTCCACTATTTCTTTTTAATTTTTGTCTGCATGACCTGTCCATTGGTGAGAGTAGGGTATTGAAGTCTCTCCCTATCAATGTGTGAGGTTCAATGAATAATTTAAGCTTTAGTAGTCTTTCCTTCACAAATGTAGCTGCCCTTTTGTTTGGGGCATAGATATTGAAAATTCAGACATCATCTTGGTGGATTTTTCCTTTGATGTGTATGAAATATCCTTCCCTATCTCTTTTGATTAATTTTGGTTGGAAGTCTATTTTTTAGATACTACAATAGCTATACCAGCTTCCTTCTTGGAGCCATTGCTTAGAAAATCTTTTTTCACCCCTTTACATTGAGGTAATGTCTGTCTTTGATGTGGAAGTGTGTTTCTTGTAGGTGGCAGAAGAATGCATCTTGTTTTTGTATCCGTTATGTTAGTCTAGGTCTTTTTCTTGTGGAATCTAGTCTATTAATATTAAGAGATATCAATGACCAATGATTGTTAATTCCTGTTATTTTGTTGTTGATGGTGATAGTGTGTGCACGTGTGCACACATGTATGTGTGTATGATTTCCTTCTTTGTGTTTTGCTGCTGTAAGATAATTTATTGCTTGTGGTTTTGTACATGTAATTAACCTTTTTGGGCTGTAGTTTTCCTTCCAGTGCCTTTTGTAGGGCTGCATTTGTGGATAGATATTGTTTCAAAGATAATCATGGAATATCTTGCTTTCTCCATCTATGGTGATTACAAGTTTTGCTGGGTATAGTAGTCTGGGCTGGCATCTGTGGTCTCATAGAGTCTCTATCACATCTGCCCAGGCCTTTCTGACATTTAGAATCTCCATCAAGAAGTTGGATGTAATTCTACTATGTTATTTGACCTTTTTTCCTGTAGCTTTTAATATTCTTTCTTTGTTCTGTGTGTTTAATGTTTTGATTGTTATGTGGCAAGAGGGTCTTTCTCCTCTGATCCAATCTATTTGGTATTCTTTAAGTTCCTTGTTCTTTTATAGGCATATCCTTCTTCAGGTTAGTAAAATTTTCTTCTATGATTTTGTTAAAAATATTTTCTGGACCTTTGAGCTGGGATTCTTTTCCTTCTTCTGTACCTATTATTCTCAATTTTGGTCTTATCATAGTGTTCCAGATTTACTGGATTTGTTTTTTGGTCAGGAATTTTTTTTAGATTTAACATTTTCTTTGACCAATGCACCTGTTTCTTCTATCATGTCTTTAATGCTTGAGATTCTCTCTTGTTTTCTGTGGTGATGCTTACATCTGTAGTTTGTTTGCTTACCTAGATTTTGCGTTTCCAGAATTCTATCAGTTCATGTTTTCTTTATTGCTTCTATTTTCATTTTTAGGTTTTGAATAGTTTTATTTGTTTCTGCTATCTCTCTCTCTCTCTCTCTCTCTCTCTCTCTCTCTCTCTCTCTCTCTCTCTCTCTCTGGTTTTCTTGACATTTTTAAGAGATGTATTGATTTTCTCCAATTTTTTATTGTATTTTCTGCTGTTTATTTAAGTGAGTTATTCATTTTCTCTTTAAAGACCTCGATAATCATAAAATATAAAATTGGTTTTAAGGTCATTTTCTTGTGTTTCAGCTGTGTTGGAATATTCATTGCTTTCTGTAGTGGGATGACTAGGCTCTGTTGGTGACATATTGTCCTAGCTGTTGTTCTTTGTATTCTTATACTTATACTTACAGTTATGCATCTAGATTTGGATGATTCTAAGCATCAGTTTCTGGATTTGTCTTTGTTGGATGGGGGTTTTGTTCCTTGGTTTCTGTTTCCTCTCTGGTCTTCTGACTCTCATGGCCTATGCTTGAGTAAAGGGTCTCTGCCGATGTTGAGGTCTTGACTTCTAATGGCCTGGGTAGCCTCTGGTCAAGCAGTGGGTTGCTGCTCAAATTTGGGACTGGAGTTCTGGCTATGTGTGTGGCCTCTGATTTGGCTGAGGGTCCTCTGGGTTTCAGGATGCTGGCCTGGCTTCTGGTGGAAGAGGAGGCTTCTGCTAGTTGTGTGGGCTGGGATGTGGTCACAAGGAGAGGAGGGACATTTGGGGTTATGTTGGGCAGGCATGGATAGGGTTGGGGTGGTTTTACCTATGGTTTCAGGATTCTGGTCTGGCCTCCAGTGGTTTATGAGGTTCCTGCCAGGGGTGTGTGCTGGGATTAGGTGACAGCAAGAAGAGGGAATTGGGGCTATTCTGGGTGGGTGCAGATAGGGCAGGAGTGATGGGGTGGTGGCTTATTGGGTTTTCAGGCCTCTGATGGGGTGGAAGGCTCATACAGAGGTGTGGGCTGAGATATGGTGATGAAGGGACAAGGCAGAGTTAGAGTTATGCTGAGCAAGTCAAGGCAGGGTAGGGTATAGTCTTATTTGGGGTTCAGGATGCTGGCCTGGTCTATGGTGGAAGAGAAAGCTTCCTCCAAAAGTATGGACTGGGATGTGGTCTCATAAAATTCTTGTCTAGATTTCTTCAACAAGATATCCAAAAATTTCTAACCAGACCTTTATTCCATTGCTATTTAAGAATTATCAGCACCTAACTATGGGACCAGAGGCCTACCACCCCTAATTACACCCTGACTATGAAGATCAAATTTGCCCAATGGACCTTGACATCCCCATACAATAAGAAGTAGTTTAATGATAAAGTTGCCCTCATTCTTAACCCCTTATTGTTTATCAATAGTAAACAAAAAGGGGTACTGTTGGGTAAAAGCCCCAGTTCAATTCCTGGGGTTGAAATCCCACCACACCCCAAGCTTGCCCTAAACCCAGGACTGGAAATCCCCACCCTGAAAATCTCTATCATAGAAAACTCTGCTCCAAGAAAACCCTATACAAGTCTGCTGTAGCAGGAATCTTAGAAGGTCTTATTAATAAAATCAAACCTTAGGCTAGTTATTGGGGTGAATGCTGGAAGATCAGAGAAGCAGAACAAGCCACAGCCACCCCACCTTGCCAGTTCCTCAGGTGATCTTGTTTCCTCAGACTGGAAGCCTCTGAGTCCTCATCCAGAATGAATCTCAGCTGAACTGTGCTGCTCAAAGTCTAAAAGCTTAACCAGCCAAATTCTTCTAGTTTCTGGTCCTCATGTCTTATATATATTTCTGCTTTCTGCCATCATTCCCTGGGACTAAAGGCTCGCTTTCTGGGATTAAAGGTGTGTGTCACCATGCCTGACTGCTTCCAATGTGGCCTTGAACTCACAGAGATCCAGAGGGATTTCTGTCTCTGGAATGCTAGGATTAAAGGCATGAGCTACCACTGCCTATCCTCTATGTTTAATATTGTGGCTGTTCTCCTCTCTGACCCCAGATAAGTTTATTAGTGTGCACAATATTTTGGGGAACACAATACCACCACAGTCTGCCTCCCATTCAAGTCCTCTGTTCTTTCTCTCCTTAGCAGAGGCGACTGTCCTCTTGTTTCCCCCAATAAACCTCTTGTGTGAGGTTTGTTGTGTAGTGTGACTTTGTGGTAATGCTTGGATTCCAACACCCGGGATGTCTTTCCCCTCAGAGTTGTAGCACTTATAATAACCACTTAGCGAGGACCAGAGTCTGTTTTCATCAGTGTCTGCTGTTTGTTCTGAAGCTTTGTTCACTTCCACCACCGTGGGAAGACAGGGCAGGCTCTTCCTACCTCTAGCTTTTCTCTTCTCCTGCAAACCTGTCCTATTTGAGTAGAAAAAAAGGAAGCCCTTTTACTGTTCAGTGAAGACTCCAGTCACTATCTGACTGAAAGGAGAGGCTGCTTCCCTCCCTGGCTTGCTCCTAAGGACAGATTTGGGGAACCCCTTGCAGAAAATGCAACTGTTTCATGAGTCATGTTCTTGACTCTTTGCCTCCTCAAAACTTGGTTTTTATTGGTTGTTTGGGAGAAGGTGAGTTCTTGCCACTTTTCTAAATGACTTTTGTGCTTTTAATAATTAACATAATCTCTATCCCAGACAAGGTAATCCTCCTTTTGGATGCCTTCATAGGTTTTTGCTGGGGTGGCATTTGCTAGGGGTCAATCCAGGTTTTCTTTTTTCTTTTCTTTTTGGTTTTTTCAAGACAGAGTTTCTCTGTGTAGCTTTGCGCCTTTCCTGGAATTCACTTTGGAGACCAGGCTGGCCTCGAACTCACAGAGATCTGCCTGCCTCTGCCTCCCAAGTGCTGGAATTAAAGGCATGCGCCACCACCGCCCAGCCAATCCAGGTTTTCAGGAATGCTGAGCAAGCAGTGCAGGTCTGAGCCCTATCCCAAACCCTCACTTCATGGCTGTTAGTTCATCTGCTTTATCTAAATGTATGCCATCTCTTCACGCTCCTTAGCAGGCTCCTTCAGCAGTGCTCCATCTTTTCACTACATAGTCCTATAAATAAATTAAGGAAAAAAGGTATTATTAAATATCAGTTGCTTCATGATGTATCTTTTGTCTGGCTTGTATTCTCAGATATAAATTCAGAATCTGCTATGTTGATTGTACAAGAAGCTTTAGAATTGATTCTTCATGTAAAAGCATAGTATTACAGATTGGTCTTTATATTTGTAAAAGAAAAAAAAAAGAGAGAGAGAGAAAACTCACAGCTTTCAAACACAGTGACTCTTTGTTCAAGGCAACCAAACTTATTTTTAAGCATTCTTGGATACTGAAGCCTCATAGAAATTGAAATTCTTTGTACATATAAAGTCTTCATCATAAAGTAAATAAGGCGCCGGGCGGTGGTGGCGCACGCCTTTAATCCCAGCACTTGGGAGGCAGAGCCAGGCGGATCTCTGTGAGTTCGAGGCCAGCCTGGGCTACCAAGTTAGCTCCAGGAAAGGCGCAAAGCTACACAGAGAAACCCTGTCTCGAAAAACCAAAAAAAAAAAAAAAAAAAAAAAAAAAAAAGTAAATAAGGCATCCTACATAAAGAAAACAGTTTTGAATTATAATGAACTCTGAGATGTAAAATGGACCACCAAGAATCATTATAATAAAGAAGACCCTATATATTTGGCAAGATTTTGTTAGCCCCTGTATTAATCATTGTGACAATTGTTTTTCCCAGATAAATTCTTCTTGTTTCTATCCCTTTCATTGTACTTGGTGGAGAATCTAATAAGCAATAAAATACCCAAAACTTAGGAAGTAATTTACAACTCTTTTCCTAGAGGTAGCCCTTATGTAAATAAAAAGGTATTAGCCCCTAAATTAAATTTACTTTAAGATAAATCACTAGACAATTTCTAATAAAAATGATAAATAGCATCTGTATTATTACTGCTGTCAGAGCTTGGGAGATTTGCATAGCTTCAGAACAAGCAAAGAAAACCACACAGCTCAAGCTGCAGCTTGGTGAATTCTGGTCAGAATTATCTCTGGAGAGTTAATGTCAACCCCTGCTGTTATGCTCGGGCAGTACCAGCAATTCTGCGCAGAGGTAGACGCTCTCATTGGGGTTAAAATCTCCAGGGAAAGAGTAGACTTTTCCCACAGGTAGCAGTGCATACTGTAAGGTGGTATAGAATTCTTTCATTTAGTTGACCCTTCCATTTAGTATTTTCCTGTGCCATATATTTAAAGTTTTTAATATATGCTATACATCTAGATAGTGATAAAAATACAAAGCGTTATCTCAGTATGTAGCTCTGCCTGCAGCCCATAATACTTGTTCCAACTAATTCTTTTCTAGTCATTCAGGGGAACATTTTAAAGAAAGGCATTAAGAAAACATGTTAAGGGGCTGGAGACAGAACTCAGAAGCTAAGAGCATGTCCTGCTATTAGAAGATCTCAGCTTGGTTCTTAGCACCATGTGACATCTCTCACCCTTCTGTCACTCAAATGTCAGGCTTCTCAACACCTTCTTCTGACTTCCACGGGCACCAGTCTTGCACATGCTAATATGTGTGTGTGTGTGTGTGTGTGTGTGTGTGTGTGTGTGTAGGCAAAGCACTCACACACTTAAAATAGAATAAATATGTCTAAAAAGAAAAGAACACAGATTAAAACAACAACAAATCATTATCCAAATGGAACGACCTGAAGCCATCCTGCATAGAGAAACAAGGAATGAAAATCAGAAAGGAAAGATAAGTTTTTCTGTTGTACCTAACATTATTTTAAACATTCTTTTTAGATAATAACATTGTGAGACTATGATTGTTCTATAAAGACTATAATATGGCCAACATCCAAGCTCTTTGCCAAACCAAAAGGCCCCCAGTTTTTCACCCCATGCTTACTCTCTCATTTATTCTAGATAAACCTTAGGCAGTCACTGTCACCTAATGTCACTCACCCTTTTGGATGTATCTTTAATAAAGAACAATGGAGCCAAGTTAATAATAGTAATGATGAGCTTTCTCCAAAATACCCTTTCATTTTCTCCTTTTGTGAAAAATCTTATGTAATTTCAAAATATTTAGAACCACAATTGGTGGAACAGATTTAAATCTCCATCCAAAATAGTGGAACTGAAGAGGAATAGTATATAACCACATTGGCACGTGTTAACAAATTCAAAAGAGCAGAACAGGAATTGCACCAAGCATGCTTTTGAACATTAATGGGAACAATAAGGAAATCACATTGTGATCGACTGAGTCTTGTAATACTGGATGGTAAAACAACACATTTATAACATTTCATGCATATGTTAGAAAACAGAAAGAACTAAAATCATTAATCTAAACTTGACCTTGAGAAAATAAGAACATGAAGAGAAATTATGTTTGAGGTAAGCACAGGAAAAGATAATGCTGATTAAAGGAGAAATCAACAAAACTGTGAACAAGAAATTACAGGAAAACCAACAACTTGTTCTTTGAAAAAAAAATTAATAAAATCTCTAAATTTCTGTCCAGTCTAACAAAGAAAACAAGTGACTAGTCCAAAATTTATCTGCAATGAAGAACAAAACAGAACACCTTCCCTAAGCCCTTAAACAGCAACAACCAAACCACAGGAGGTTATCGCTGCCCATCCCACCAAAATGAAAAGGATGCTAATGAATATTCTGAGGAAATTGAGTACCACAATCAGATAATTAGTTCATTCCAAGTTGGTTTATGTAGATTCAGTTTGCTGTCAATATCAATTAAATTCTCACCAAGCAATGTTAAAGACATAGGTAGACTCTAAATTTTATGTAGGAAGCAAAAACCTAGAAAGCCAATACAATGATACCCAGCTTCCAGAATTGCTACAACAGTTACTAATCACAAAAATATAGTGTCACCAAGCAACAGGAAGATAGATCAACTGAACACAAAGGAGGGCCAACAAATGGTGTTAGAATAACTGTACCTACAGAGGATTATGAATAGATACTGCCTACACGTTTGATGAAAGTTAACTTAAAATGTATTACATATTTAAAGATAAAAACCAAAACTGAAACTTCTAGAAAATAATTGATGTTGAAGATCTTTTTTATTTTTACACAATGCAAAACCCATAACTCAATAAACAAAATAAAAGAAAGGGAAATTGGGCTTTCTTAAATTAAAATTGTCCATTAAGATACTAGTAAAAGAATAAAAAGATCCAATAACACAAAACCTTTACAAACATCCAAAACACCCTTTACACACACACACACACACACACACACACACACACACACACACACACACACACACACACAATTAAACAGGTGTTGAGTAAATAAGAAGAAAGGGAGAACCAGTGTGTACAGAGCAAGATGAAGCTGGCTTCTCCATCTCTGACTTACACGTAGCAAACAGACAGGACATTTAAAGAGGGAGAGAGTAGACAGACATAAGCAAGTCTTTGGACCAAAGAAAAAGAAAGAAAATAGAGAATTCTTTCTCAGTTCCCCAACTGTTTTGGTCTGAAGAATACTGAAGGCAAAGCTGTTGGTGAAAGAGAAAGCAGGTTTGTTACAGGTGGAAGAGAGCAGATCTGCGGCAGGGTGGAGCAGGCGGGGGAGGTGGCGTGAAGTGGGTACCGATGATGGGCCCTGTCAAGGTGTGCCATTAAACAAACACACCATATGCAACAGAGTTAGTGCAAGAGGTTCATCAGGAGGTGGAGAGCAAAAGAGGAAGAAAGTGAAAAAGTGAAGGCGTGGAAGACCACTTCAGAGTGGGGACTTGGGAGAGGCAGGCAGACGAGAGTGAAGGGCAGTGAGAGAGAAGAGGCATAATGTAGGTAAGGGGAATCTCTTTCCATTTCCTCGATCACTCACAGGACCCGAAAAATATTGGGATCTAGGGATCCATCAAGTGGCCATTTGGATTGATATCTAAGTGAGGGCTAATTTGATTACAAAAGGTGAATAAGTTTAGGCCATTGAGGTCGGGTGCCAGGTGTAGGAGCTGGAGGTTTTGTAAGAGGCATTCCAAGGGAGAATGAGAGGATGTGGAAGACACGGTCCCCATTGATGAGAGAGGGGAAAGGAGAGTCACTGCAGCCTGAGGGTGTGTGCCGCCCCTGGACTAAAGGGAGGACCGAATAAGGACAAGCCATTCAGAGACTTGACAACACACTCAACGGGAGTCAGGCTTAGCCTGGCTAAGCCAGAGGAGACTCAGGGCTTGGTACCAGGGCCTTGGTAGAGGCCAGAAGGCAAGGATGAAAACTGAGCTCTAAGAGGGACCTCATCCATAGGAAAGCGTCATGAATGGGGTCGCAGAAGCCCAGTTGGGCCTAATGAAACTGCAGGATTGCAGCTCCAAGGGTGGTGGGATAGGGTCGGGTGAAGAGAGCCAGCCATAGCCTTTAGAGTACCAGAGGGGTGATAGACACCAATGGTCACTTTCCCATCCCTCAGGTGGTGGGGCACAGGTGCGACCCTGCTCTGCTCTCAAGGTCGGGTGAAGAGCATACCACCATTCCCCAGAGTGTGGGAGGAGCCAGCCTCCTTGCTGCCTGATCCTTGGTGACCCAGGACCTGGGACTGAGGCATCACCTGGTCTGGTAGCCTGACCCAGTGCTCCAAACTGCAAGCCCCGTTCCAAATCAGGGAAATGTGTAGAACGACTGAGAGGAAACTTAGGCAATTGCCATTGGTGAGTGGGGTGCTGAGCGATCGGGTGAGCCAGAAGGTGCGCCTGTTGCAGGTAGACTGAGTCCAGGGTCCTGGCTGCCTCAGACTGCCCACCAGCAGGAGGAACTGGCAGGACAGTCTGCCAAGTTCATGGCACCAAATGTTGTATTTTAAAAATGGCGGAAAGGTGGCTTTGATGGGCTGGAGCCAAGAAAGCCATGCCGCATGACAAAACTCACATGGAGAATTTATTCAGGGAAGCAGGGAAGGGACACAGAGTGTGCCTCTGGAGATAAGGGCTGAGGAGAGGAGGAATAAGAGAGGATGAGAAAGGAAGACACAAGAGACTGGAAAGGGGCGGGGGGGGAGGGGGGCCCCCACCCTTTCATGAGGGGACAAAGCTCATGAACAGAGAGACAGCTTAGCAATAAGCACACAACGTTGTCAGCATCTTGAGCGGGCCTGTATATTGCCTGCGTATTGGTCAGGTCCTCAAGGCGGGGTCTGAATGCTGCTGACACTCTGGCTCCCCAGAACTTGGGAAGTTCCACTTTTGCGGCTCTGCCATCTGCAGCACATTGCTGAGTTCAGCTGCTGTCTTGTGGTACAGCCATGACTCCCCAAGATTGTAAATATACTTGTTTCAACTTTTAGAAACTTACTTTCAATAACATTTGTGATAAAATACAAAATGAAATTTACCGAGAAGTCTCACTTCCAGTATCATTCCCATATTCATTCCTTTCTTCCTTCTCTCTCCATATGTACTAATTTTAATTAGCTATTAGTTTATCTTGTAATATTTCTTTTCCTAAATGGAACAGATTTTCTTTAAATTTATGTTCTACCATCATATAGTGATTATAAATTTTATTTTTAATTCTCTGCTACTTTTAAATAATAATTGAAAAGAACATTAATAGTGATTACATTTCCTATTTTCTAAATTGACTTTTGTATATTTAAAAACACAATGTTGCAATGGGATATTTGTTCAAATAAACATTTGAATATTACCATGAGGTGAACTGGAGTGCACTCATGAATTTTTAACAGATAGCCTTTGGGATGGGGGTGGGAATAGAGAAACTGGATTTATAGTGCCTGCTGATTCCCATGTTCTAAGGACTTGGGCCCTGGCTGAATTCAAGTGTCCATATGAAGTTCCTGAGAGTAGATGCCACTCTGGTAAGAACTGCCTTCAGTACCACACTGTGCAGAGGCATGAGCTGCTAGTGAGGTAAGGGTGTCTCCATTAGTCCCTCTGGACTCCCTTTCCACCTCTCCCCACAGGGCCCTGAAGATAAGTCTGTGTGGATTACCTTAGACACTGCATTAGTCGGGGTTCTCCTGACAAACGATAGATTCCATAGAGAGCAGACTGATTATAGCAACTGCTTCATAGGATTTTGGAGGTTGAGGAACATACCCAGATCTTCTGGCTGCAAACTGGGGATCCAAGATAGTTGACTGTGTAATTTGGTCGAATTCTAAAGACTGGAGAACCTTAGGAGGCAGCCTGAGAACCAGGAACTCCTAAGTCCAGGGCAAGATAAGATGTTCATTACTACTTGGGAGAAGATGGTGATGATTGAGGGGGGAAAGAGACCCCCCTTTTTTTTGGCTTTTCCCCCACCAGGGAATAAGGTGATACCCCCCCCCCCCACTTTGGTCAGGAAGTTCTTCTTGGTTTAATCTATTGATTCAAATGCTAATCTTTTCTAGAAGAACCTCACAAACATGCGTTAATGTTTATCCAGCCCTCTAGACACCATTTAACTCAGTTGCGTTGTCACAACATTAAGCACAAAGATGCACTTCCCAGTCCTGGTCTCTGGTTCCTGCCTGTATCTAGCAACGGTGCCTAGAGCCTGGGGTCAGAGGGAAGGCACAGATTGCGACCCTCGTGTCTTCCCAGTGTCTTCCCAGTGCACCATCTCTGTCTGTGCTCTCCCTGTCCAGGCACCACTTCCTCTCCTCCTTCATGCTGCTGGACTGCGATGCCACTTTTCCTGTAGGAACTGGTCCTCTCAGCTCCCAGGCCCTGCCAAAACTTCGTAAGTTGTTTCTTTTTAAGTAATTCTCAGATTTCTGAATTTGTTCTATGATTTTCCTGCTAGAATCCTTGATGGTGTAGAAGTTCAGCCTGGAGAGAAATATTAGGTAAATTTGAAATGTCATCGAAGCAGGTGTATAAGCCCATTGCTTCCAATTATATTGTTAATTTGTATTTTGGTGACTGATTCAGCTTCTTTATGGTATATTATTCCTCAGTGCTATAGACATTGTAACTGCTCAATAAATTCAAATAAATTTATACCCTTCATTTGACCCAAGCAATCAATGTACATTTAAAGCCAGAAGTGTTTCTGGACGAAAGAAGTGTTTTTAGGACTAAAATATGGGGCCATGTGGCCTAATAAAGAGTAAGAAATCTGTATTAAGTGGATATAGTAATGATTTCAATAAGTCAGTCATTACTAGTGTTATTCTCCATATAATATTGCACTTATGAGTTTAACTTTCTATGAAAACAAAGGCATTTTCATGAAAAATATTAATATGTGTAATCAGAATTTATAATAGCAATATAAAAGCTTTGACCACAGGGTCAAACCTTGCATTCATTCACATGACACCTTAATAAAGAACTGTAACATGAGTTAAGTAATCACCTATTGTCAAAAGGTATCAGTCAACTGGAGGGGTAGAAAAATAGGTCATGGGGGTATGAACAGGAGCAAAGTGCATTACATACACTTACAAATGTCACCATGAAACCTATTATCATATAATATTAACACATGCTGAGGAAAACATCCAGAAAGGTCAACACCGTTACTTTAATCAGTCTCAAAATATATTCTAGATAATACATTGGTAAGAAGGGGAAAAAATACAGGACCCCAAACATTTCGGCGTCAAGTTCTTCAACATGGATGTGTATGTAGATTGCTGTAAGCCATTTGCTCCTCTGAGTGGTTCAGCCTGCTTAACCTTCCCCAAGGGCAAACTGCTGACAGTTTCTTTATTCTGCAATAAGTGGTGCTTTGAGCTTAAAAAGTCAATTTCTCTTCTGAATTTCACTGGCAGATGAATAGATGTCTGAGAGTGCCTAGTGAATTTCAATTGCTATAAATTCTCTTTATTTTCTCTGTCTATGTAATTAGACTTTCATTTTGCAATTACAGTGAATTCTGACATCCAGACCCATGTAGTAATACATTAGTACCATGTGCCCACTAGATGGCAGTGCTTCCAAAGTAATGCAATGAAATAGAGCTGTACTCCAAAGCGGTTTCTCCCTCTCCTTACCTCTTTCCACGGTCCCTCCTCTCTGAATTTTGCTGTAGAAATAAAATTACATTTCTGCAGCCATTTTTAAAACTCAATCTTGTCCTTCAACACTTAATATTAATGAATAACAACTTGAAAATTTTGTATATCTTAAGATAAAAATTATAAAACGAAGCAGAGTAAAACAAATTGGTTTCCCCATGAAAATATAATATATATTATATATAATACCCATAAATTATTTTAAATAAATTATATATATCCATAAATTATTTTCAGCAAGTGCTGGGAGGAAGGAAATCCATGGAAGCATGGCAGGCACATAACCCTGCCATTTCTTTTCTATTCTGTAATTTAGAGAAAGTACATCATCTGAATTTATATAAATAATAACAGTTCAAGATGAAAGCATCTCTGTGAGAGTTCCAATACAAACACCCAGCATTCTTCACACCGGAATTCATCAAGCCCTCCCTGAGGGAAGAGGAAAAATCTGTCTGTTGCAGTTCATTGGTGAAAAAAAAAGTCAGTAATATTTTTTGATGAAAGACATGAGAAGATATTACGTATATAAAATGGTAAATGTGTAGCAAAAGTTCAGTAGGTAAAAATTTAAGATTCTTTATGTTTTACAAAGAGCAAGTGCTACTTGCCAGTTTGAAAAATATATACACCACACAATTTACTATTTTAGAACATTAAAGTACAAATCCCTGCATATTTTCTCTAGCCATAGCTCTCAGCAGCCAAGAACTACTGAGCACCACAGAGCTGCGCCCAGTTCAGAGGAGCACAGTACACACTACTCTATCAGAAGAACCAACTAGTTATAATTTAGCTCACTTACTTTTTCCTCTGAAGTCTGCCTATTTCTGTTTTCAAGCCCAGGAACCATGCAGGAGACTGAACTAAATGCCATGTGACAGCAAACATACATGATTTATCTAAGAAATGCTATTTATTCAGAAGAAAAAACAGATATGAAGCAGTATTAAAGGGTGACACAAAAATCATCAGATGAGTATGTCCACGGGGCCAATAAACAAGGCCACTGTGTCTTAAACTTACATAGGAATCTATATTCTATAATAATTGGTATTCATATTTAACAGCATTCTTTCAGTGTATTAACCAAAGTCATATCTTTTACCAGTTATTTCATCAGTCAGTCTCATAAACAAATACTGATAGACTTCTTCTCTCCCTATGCAATCCTACACAAAGTCATAACAGTTAGATACTTCCCCAACAACTCACATATTAGTTCTTTAGGAAACCTCATGTTCTATAACTTCTGTAAAAAGCAACAAAACCAATAAAGGAAACAACAAATTTCAATGGCAATTGAGATAGTTCAATGGGCATAAAATGTTGGACATTCAAGCCTGACAACTTGAGTTTGATCCCCAGAACCATGGTGAAAGTTGAGAACCAACTGATGAAAGTTGTTTTATGATGTCTACACAAACAGCTCACATTCCTACACTGACACATTCAATACACAATAATACACACAATAATAAATATAAACTTAAGTTAAAAAACTAAGCAACACACTAAGATGGCATTAGGGCCTGTTTTTATACTTTTGTATTGTTAATGGTTTTCCCTCCAACAGAAATTATATTTCATTTTAAGACCTAGAATGATTTCAAAGGAAGAGACATATGTTATCAGACATATAAGTTACTTAGGAACTGTTTTCTGTATTTAATTATTTGATATCAAAAGGCATAAATTCATATTATCAATGTGTTTTCAAATTAGCCATGTGTTTTCTTCTCTTTTGAGGAGCCTAGCCAACTTTTTTTTTCAATTTTATTCATTGAAATTTAAGATTTCTTTTAATTGACACATCTAGTTTTTACTATGGTATTGGTAGTGAATTATCTGTACTTTTATTCTTATGATGTGTCTTCAGTGTATTTGTCTAAATTAAGATATAATTGCAGGAAATGTGGAACAATATGGCTTCATGGAGGAAAACAAATAATCTACCTTATAGGAGCTCTAGAACGCATACGTAGATTCAGCATTTACTTGACCACCAAGTCTTAGGTAGAGATGAACGTAGAACTCTCTAAGACCCCCGAATTCACAGTGGCACCCAGATCCACTGTAAAAGCCTTTCTCAGTAATTGCATAGGACATTAACAAACAGAAATTTAATCAAATTCCTTTTCTCCCTTAAAAAGGCTAAGGGAGTTTTGTGCCATTTATTACTTTTTCATTTGTTTTTAAATTTAGGTATTTGCTGCCGTCTGGATTGTTAAAGAATATTTAATAGATTAAAATCAGGCTTAAATAGATTAATTTCTTTTTTCTTTTTCCTCCACATCATCTTCTTTATATTCCTATAAACAATTGCTTTTTCTGCAAGGATGTGTTCTCTATCACTCTGAAGCTGCTTGTAATATAGACCAGTGTGTGTGTGTGTGTGTGTGTGTGTGTGTGTGTGCGCGCGCGCGCGCGCGCATGCATGCGTGTATTTTGTTTTTGGCCATTGGGCTCAAAATCCATCACATCATTCTCTCCTTCCTTGTTCTGGTCTTTTCACTGTTACCATATGAAGGCTAGATTTTCTGAGTTGATCCTAATGTATCCATCTCTGCACTCAACCTTCCCTCCCCCACCCTTCCGTTTCTCTCTCTCTCATCTTTTTCTTTCTCATTTTGGAATAGTTTCTGGATGTGAACTTCCACATTTCTAAGTCTGTTTTCAGCTATACTCACTTATTATTACAAGGACCACCTTACCGTGGTGTGTTGAGTGTTGGTTTCTATACACTCTGCTTTGTGCACTTTTTCCTGTTCCTTTCTCTGAGATTTGCAGGCATCCTTCTTGTTCAACACCCAGAGAATAGTAGCTAGAATCCTTTTACGTCTTTTCTCCTTCCATTATTAAGGCCAATACTTGATTTGTTTCTCATCTTGACCTTTTATTTTGTCTTCTTCTAATCTTGACATTGGTTATGCAAGCCAAGATGCGTCTCTGTGACAGTATATACAAATGATCCATTAAGTGATACTTTAAATTCATTGTTTTTGTCAAAATTATATTGTTCAGTGAGTATGTTAGCCTATAAAACAATACTTTTAATACGTAGAGCAGTATAGATGGAATAAATACACCCTTTTCCGCCTTCTCTCTTGTCATGTGGAAGCCATGCCAGGTCCTGTCTACTGTGCTATTCCTTTTCTTTTTAATTGAAAATAGACTTTTTTTTCTTTTTTATTTTTTCTTTTTTCTTTTTTTTCTTTCTTTCTTTCTTTTTTTTTTTTTTTTACAAAATACATTATGATTACAGTTTCCCTTCCTCCAGCTCCTCCCAGATCCTACCAGCTTCTCCCCACTTCCCCAGGCACCCAAATCAACACTATTTCTTTCTTTCTCTCACTAGGATACAAACAGCTTTTTTTTTAAGTAAAATTCATAAAATAAAATGAAAATAAACCAGAATAGGACCACACACACACACACACACACACACACACACACACACACACACACACATACACACACACACACCATAAAAACAAGTTGGAAACTATAACACATAAGCAAAAGATCTGTAAGGTTTAAAGAAAATGCTCAGACAAAGCATTGTTAGAAACTCTCCCGCCCCACCCCACATAGATACCTTTATGTCATTTTTTTTTTTTTTTTTGGCCTTCTACTGCTGGGCATGTAGCCAGCCCTCAAGCATGGTTTGTGCACCAAGTGAGAGTCACTTGGATAAAAAAGGATATATACTTTGCAATGGGTCTATCAATTAGAGATAGCTTTGAGTTAGGGATGGGATTTTGTGTCTCCTTTCCCTCTTAGCCCTGAGACTACATCTGGCTCAGGCCTGTGTTATTTATTTCTGGTCTTTCCATTTTCAAGCCCTGATGTCAATCATATTATTCTAGCTGCTCTCTCTTGAACCACCATGACAGCTTCTCTGTCAGGCTTTTTGTCTTTCATTTTCATTCCAATCCAGAATAATCATTCTGATACACAATGATCCCCGATCCCTTCCTCAAAACATGTCAGTGATTTTTATAGCATGTCAGAAGATGTTCAAGCTGTTACCCATGTTGAATCTCCAGACTGTCATGACCTGAAACTGCTATGCATCAAGACTAGTGTTATGTCACGATGCTTATTCACTTCCTTCAGCACAAATCTCCTGTGTCTACCTTAACAAATTGCCACATTCCTTGATGCTTAAAACTATGAATTTATTCTCTTGCTGCTGGCATTCTGAAGCTCACCATCAAGATGTCAACTGGGTTGATTCCCTCAGGATTCTTTGAGACAGGTTCCACATTCCATGCCTTACTGTTGTCTTTTGTTGGCTGCCAGGAATCATTGGCATACACAAGATTGAAGCTGCATACGGCCCATTTCTGCCTCCCTCTGCTTCACTATGTGTGGTGGTGTGAATGAGAGTGGCCTCCATAGGCTCATAGATTTGAATGCTTGGTCACCAGGGAGTGGCACTTTTTTTTTTTGAGAAAGATTAGGAGGTACCCCATTACTGGGGTGTATGTGGCCTTAGTGGAAGAAGTATGCCTACAGCTCCTGATGTAGAACTCTTGGCTCCTTCTCCTATATCGTGTCTGATTGCATGTCACCATGCTCCCAAACATTATGATAATGTACTAAACCTCTGAAACTGTAAGGAAGTTAAATGCTCCCAACCATTATGATAATGTACTAAACCTCTGAAACTGTAAGGAAGTTAAATGCTTTCTTTATGAGAGTTGCCATGGTCATGGTGTCTCTTCTCAGCAATAAAACACTGACTAAGACAGACATTCATATCAGAGCCTGGGGATTGCTATGACAAGCCTGATTATGCTGTTTATTGGAGGAATACTGTAGACTCCAAAGACTTTTGGACTAGAAAAGTGGTTGAATGCTTTAAGCAGGGTATTAATGTGGGGATTTATCAAGGCAACTCCACATAGTTAAAAATGTTTATTTGAGGGTAACTTACAGCCAGTAAAGGGGTTGGTTACAGGATCCTGGAGAGTCTAGAAGGGTTCTCTGGAGAATTCTGACTTGGTCTGTCTTCCAGCATCCAGGATCACCAGGAACCAATAGCACCTGCACGTCCAGATCTTGGGTCCTAAGGGCTCCTGTCTAGACCCCACCTCAGGGGCACATCATAGGTAGGCATGGCAGTTACTGGAAGCCTCACTAAGGGTAGTACTTCCAGGTCAAAGCTAGAAAAGCTACCCACTACAGGGTTTAATGAACCATTCTAGTAGGAACGTGGAAGACAGTGGTGCTGAGGGCAATTTGAACTGTGAAAACCCAACTCAAGAAGTTCCAGAAGAAAAGAATATTATTAAATGGTCTAGAAACTATCCTTGTGATATTTTGGTGAAGACTATGGCTACTTTTTTCCCTCATTGAGAAAATCTGCCTGTTATATGGTTATTAGTGGTCACTTTTATGCAGATGTATAATGAAAAGGAGTAAGCTGAACAGAGAAAAATAAAAATGTATACAGTTTGAGGAGGAGTGTAGCACCAGGAAATATAATGGGGTGAAGTCCAGTGCTTAAGGAGATGAAAATTTAAAGAAAAACCTAATGATAAGTGGAATAAAGGGAGTGGTGACCTCAGGGCAAGAGTCCACCCAACTGACAAGAGTCCAAGTTTTGAAAAGGAATTAAAGAAAAGCTTAAGCAGTAAAGGAAACCATCAACAACAGAAAGTTTGTAGAAATGTAATTAAAGAAAGGGACCATGTTCCAGCCTCAAAAAGCAGCAGAACTTGGAAACTTTCAGTCATGTGGTTCTGTCTCTAGAGTAAAGGGTACAAGAAAGGGATTGTGGAATCTCCCTACATGGCTAAGAAAAACCACCAAGGCCATTCATGTATCGGGGGTGTCCTTCATGGAGGCCCAGAGAGACCATTCTGTGAAGCTGTAAAAGTGAAGCCTGGATTACCTTGGAGGCCCCAAGATGTTAGCAACACCAGAGTTATGGGATTCCTGCCAAGGAGAGCTTTAGAGAAGGTATGGAACCAGCCCAAGAGAGAGAAGAGGGTTGTAGTAAACCCAGCTGAAAGGAGTTGGAGTTCTGAAGAATGCTCTGACATGGAGATGTAGAATTTATAGTTTGACTTGCTGATTTTAGATCTTGTTTTGGCTCAACATTTCTTTACTATACCCCCTTTCCTCTATGCTGAAATGGCAGTCTATATTCTGTGTCATTGATCGTTGGAAGTATGTGATGCACTTTTTGATTTTGAGTTTGTGGTGTATTGCAATTAAGAGATTCAGATGAGTCTCAGAGACTTTGAACTTTGGACTTTTAAAGAGTACTGGGACTGATAGACTGTGAGGACTTTTGAAGATGGACTAAATGCATTTTGCATTATGATATGGCCACAAGCCTATGGAATTAAATGGAATTAAAATTAATGAAATGAATAAAAATAGCCCCCATAGGCTCATAGATTTGGATGCTTAGTCACCAGAGAGTGAAGAATAGGAGGTGTAGTTTTGTTGGAGAATGTGTGTCATTGGGGGTGGGCTGGCCCAGATTCTCTCTCTCTCTCTCTCTCTCTCTCTCTCTCTCTCTCTCTCTCTCTCTCTCTCTCTGCCTGAAGACAAGGACATAGCTCCCAGCTACTGCTCTAGTGCTATGTGTGCCACCATGGTCCCTACCATGATGATAATGGACTAAGCCTCTGAAACTTTAAACAAGACCCCAATTAAATAGCTTCTTTTGTAAGAGTTGCCTTGGTAATTGTGTGTCTTCACATCAATTGGACACTAAGACAGAGGACTAAGACAACCTGTCTTCTCTCTACCACTGTGTGTTTCATCCTCTTGTCCTTTAGTGTAATGAGCACCAGTCATTGGATCCAGGCACCAATAAATCCAGAATGACCTTAGCTGAGCAATCTTAACTTCATCTGCAAGGACCTCATCTCCTAAGGTCATGTTCCCTGGTTCTCCAGGTTAGAATTTAAACATACCTCTCAAGGGCCTAGAGTTCAAATTATTTTCTCTTCTCTTCACCTCATAAGAGTATTACTTCTGGAGCATACTAAACAACAAATGTTTCCTCAGACCCATCTTTCCCTTTACACACATTGTATTTAAGGTTTCTTCTGTCTGGACTTTTATTTCCCTTGCATCTTGATTTATGTTTTCTTCTTCTTTTTATGTTTATGTTATTACTTCAGGACTTTTATAACTTTTACACGAACACTTAACAATTTCCCTCACACCTCTAAAGACCAGCTCAGTTGTACATCCCTAGGATGACAAATATTCATCCATTTTCCTCTATGGTGAAATGTCGCTGTTTTTGAGGCATGGGTCATTGTTAATTTCTTTTATTTTTTCTTATTTGCATCCTTAGGACAGCATATATTGGTCAATAAAATTCTTCATGTCTATGAAAATAGACAATAACATTAAACACTAATCCTGCTACATGGTATTATCTCAGGTACACAATTGCACCCTCCACACATACAAAAAGAAAAAAGAGAGCTGTGGTCTCAGAATTTTGTCAAAGAGACATAACAAACCTAAAGCTTAAAATGTTTAACTGTTTAGAACTAACAGTTAAATGACATTAAAAGAAATAAAAGAGGTGCTAGCACCCAGAACTCCAAGTTAGCCCCCTGCCCAGAGACTGTCAATACTATGGCTCACAACACCAGCAGAAGCCTTTTTTTTTTTTTTAATCAGAGGACATGCTCACATCCAGAACCCAGGTGGAAGCCCTCTGCCCCACTAGAGGTCATTTCCACAGCCAGAACACCACCTGAGGCACCCAACTAGACCAGAGGACAAGCAGCCCATGAGAACTGCAGGCGACTCCAGCAAGAAGACCAGAGAGGAAACAGAAACCAAGGGGAAAAACACCCATCCCACAAAGGAAAACTCAGAAATCGACACCTAGACCTATAATTACTCCACCTCAGATGCTTAGATATCAGTATAAGAATACCGTCAACAACAGCCAGGTCAATATATCATCACCAGAGCCCAGCTATTCTTCTACAGCAAGACCTGAATATGTCAACACAGCTGAAGCACAACATAAGGACCTTAAAAACAACTTTATAAAGATGATAGAGGTCCTTAAAGAGGAAATGAATAAATCATTTAAAGAAATTGAGGAAAAGACAAACAAAAATTGGAGAAAATGAATAAACCCCCTTAAAGAAAGCCAAGAAAAAAAGAAACAAAAAAGTAGAAGGAAATGAATAAAACTGTTCAAGACCAGAAAACAGAAATAGAAGCAATGAAGAAAACACACACTGAGGGAATCATGGAAATAGAAAAATCTAGGTAAATGAACATAAACTACAGATTCAAGCATCACCAACAGAATACAAAAGATGAAAAAGAATTTCAGGAGTAGAGGATATGCTAGAATAGATACATTGGTCAGAGAAAATGTTAAATCTAAAATATTTCTGGCACAAAACATCCATGAAATCAGGGACATTATAAAAAATGAAACCTAAGGATAATAGGGATAGAAGAAAGAGAAGAATCTAGCTCAAAGGCCCAGAAAATATTTTTAACAAAATCATAGAAGAAAATTTTACTAATCTAAAGAATACATACCTATATGTGAATACCTGTAAAAGAACATACCTATAAAACTACAAGAAGCTTACAGAACACCAAACAGATTGGACCAGAAAAGAAAGTACTCTCACCACATAATAATCAAAAAAGAAAGAATATAAAAAAACTGTAAGGGAAAAAGGTCAAGTAACATGTAAAGGCAGACCTATTAGAATTGCACCTGACTTCTCAATGGAGATTTTAAAAGCCAGAGTACCTGAAGAGATTACTGCCAATTCTAAGAGACCACAGATGCCAGCCAAGACTACCATACATAGTACAACTTTCAATCACTATAGATGGGGAAAACAAGATGTTCCTTGAAAAAGTCAAATTGAAACAATATCTATCCACAAGTCAGAAGGTACTAGAAGGAAAACTCCAACCCTAGGAGGTTAGGTGCACACATGAAAATACTAGTAAAAAAATCTCAGAACAGGAAATAAATAATCTCATACCAGAAAAGCCAAAAGACGTGAAACACACAACCACATACACACATACAAATGAACACCCCCAACACACACTACTAACAACACAATAACAGGAATTAGCAGTCATTAGTTATTAATATATATCAATAAACTCAATTCCTCGATAAAGACACACAGACTAACAGAATGGGTGTGAAAACAGGATCTATCCTTCTGCTGCATACAAGAAACATACCTCAACATCAAGGATAGATATTACCTCAGAGTAAAGAGTTGGAAAAAGATTTTGCAAGCAAATGGACTGAAGAAACAAGCTGATGTAACCATTCTAATATCTAACAAAATAGACTTCCAACCAAAATTAATCAAAAGAGACAAGGAAGAACCCTTAATATTCAATGAAGGAAAAACCAACCAAGATGATCTTTCAATCCTTAACATCTATGCCCCAAATGAAAGGGCACACGTTTGTAAAGAAAACATTACTAAAGTTTAAATCACACATGGACTCTCAAACATTGATAGTGGAAAACTTCAATATTTCTACATCACCAGTGGATACATCATCTAGATAAAAACTAAACAGAGAAATACTGGAGGTAACAGACATTATGAACCAAAATGGACCTAACAGATGTCTACAGAACCTTTCACTTAAATACAAAAGAATGCACTTTCTTCTCAGCACCTAACAGAACATTCAACAAAGTTGACCATATATTCATCCACAAAGCAAGTTTCAATAGATATAAGAAAATTGGAATAACACTATGTATCCTATCATATTATCATGGATTAAAGCTGGATTTCAACAACAGAAACTATAGAAAGGCTTCAAACTCATGAAAATCAAGCAACTCTCTACTGAATTACCACTGAGTCAAGGAAGAAATAAGGAAAGAAATTAAAGACTTCCTAGAATTCAATAAAAATGAATGCACAACACATCCAGACTTATAGGACACAATGAAAGCAGTGCTAAGAAGAAAGTTCATTGCACTAAGGGCCTACATAAATAACTTGGAGAAATCTCATACTAGAGACTTAACAGAATACCTGAACGCAAGAAGCAAACACACCCTAGAGGAGTAGATGGCAGGAAATAATCTAACTGTGACTGAAATCAGTAAAATAGAAACAAAGAGAACAATACAAAAAAATGAATGAAACAAAGGAGTGGTTCTTTGAGAAAATCAAAAAGATAGACAAACTCTCATGCAAACTAAAAGGCAGACAGAGAATATATAAATTAACAAAATCAGAAATGAAAAGGGAGACATGACAACAGACAATAAGGAAATTCAAAAAGTCATTAGTTCATACTTCCAAAAGCTGTATTCCACAAAATTGGAAAATCTAAAAGAAATGCATGATTAGATAGATACCACATACATAAAAGAAACCAAGGTCAGATAAATAATTTAAATAGACCTGTAACCCCTAAGGAAAAAAAAAAGCAGGCATTAAGTCTCCTAACCAAAGAAGCCCAGGGCCTGATGGTTTTAGTGCAGAATTCTACCAGACTCCCAAAGAAGAGCTAATACCAGTACTCCTAAAATTATTCCACAAAACAGAAACAGATGGAACATTGCCTAATCTTTTCATGAGGCCACAGTTATTCTGATACCCAAACCATATAAGAATTCAACAAAGAAAGAGAATTATAGCCGGGCAATGGTGGCGCATGCCTTTAATCTCAGCACTCAGGCAGCAGAGGCAGGCTCTGTAAGTTCAAGGCCAGCCTGGGCTACAGAGTGAGTTCCAGGAAAGGCGCAAAGCTACACAGAGAAAGCTTGTCTCAACAAAAGAAAAAGAAAAAGAAAAGAATTACAGACCAATTTCCATCATGAACCTTGATGCAACAAGTACTTAATACAATATTGGCAAACCAAATCCAAGAACACATAAAAAAATCATCCACCATGAGCAAATAGGCTTCATCCCAGAGATTCAGGGATGGTTAAACATAAGAAAATCTATCAATGAATAAACAAACTGAATGAAAAAAGACACATGATTATCTCATTAGATGATGAAAACACCTTTGACAAAATCCAACACCCTTTCATGACAAAAAAGTCTTGGAGAGCTCAAGAATACAAGGAACATACATAAATACAATAAAAGCAATATTCAGTAAGCCAAACGGGAACATCAAATTAATTGGAGAGAAACTCAAAGCAATTCTACTAAAATCAGGAACAAGACAAGACTGTCCACTCTCTCTGTATTTATTCAATATAGTACTTGAAGTTCTAGCTAGAAAAATAAGACCAAAAAAAAAAAAAAAAAAGGAAATCAAGGGGATACAAATTGGAATGGAAGAAGTCAACGCATCATTATTCACAGATGATATAATACTAAAAATAAGCAGCTCAAAAATCATACCAGAGAACTTCTACAACTGATAAATACCTTCAGCAAATTAGCTTAATACAGGATTAACTAAAAATATCAGTATTATATATATATATAATATATGTGTATATACATATACACACTATATATATACACTATATATACATATATATCTTCTTATATATAAACAATAAAGGGACTAATGAGAAAATCAGAGAAACATCATCCTTTACAAAAGCCAAAAATAGCATAAAATGTTTTGGGGTAACTCTAACCAAACAAGTGAAAGACCTGTATGACCAGACTTCAAGTCTTTGAAGAAAGAAATTGGAGAAGGTATCAGAAGATGGAAATATCTTCCATACTCATGGACTGGTGGGTTTAGCACAGTAAAAATGGCCATCTTACTAAAAATAATCTACAGATTCAATGCAATCCCTATCAGAATTCCAACACAATTGTTTACAGACTTTGAAAGAACAATACTCAACTTCACATAGAAAAACAAAACAAAACAAAACAAGATAGCTAAAAGCATTCCTGTACAATAAAAGACCTTCCAGAGGTATCATAAAAGAATATTTCATGGATGTGTTCCTGCAAAGGAAACCCCCAGAAATCTGTAAGGATGACCCCAGCTAAGACTCCTATCAATAGTGGATATGTAACCTGAACTGACCATCTACTGTGATCAGGTTGGTACTACCCCAATTGTCATCAGAGAGCCTCCATCCAGTAACTGATGGAAGCAGATGCACAGACTTTCAACTGTGGTGATATATTGTGTCCCCCCAAATATTGTGCACCCTAATAAAGCTTATATGAGAGATTAGAGGAATAGGTAAAGCCACAGCCAACCTCACCTTACTGATGCCTCAGTCTCCAAAGAGACCTACTTCCTGTATACCTACACTTATATGCCTTTATATTCTACAATCTCATTTCCTTTCTCCACCCAGCTATATCACTTCCTGTCTGTCTGTACAGACCTCCAGACCTCTATGGTTAGTGCTGCGATTAAAGGCATGTGTCACCATGCCTGGCTCTGTTCCCCGGTGTGGCCTTGATCTCACAGAGATCCAGATGGATCTCTGCCTCCCAAATGCTAGGATAAAAGGCATGTACTACCACTGCCTGACTTCTATTTTTAATATAGTAGCTGACTTTTTCCTCTGATCCTTAGATAAGCTTTATTAGGGCATACAATATTTTGGGGGACACAATTTATCACCACACACAACCAAATATTAGACTGAGGTCTGGGAATCCTTTTGAAGAGAGGGACAAAGGATTGTAATAAACCAGATGGGTCAAGGACATCACATGAAAACCCACAGAAACAACTAACCTGGGCTCACAGGAGCTCACAGAGTC
This sequence comes from Peromyscus maniculatus bairdii, assembly GCF_049852395.1. NCBI lineage: Eukaryota > Metazoa > Chordata > Mammalia > Rodentia > Cricetidae > Peromyscus > Peromyscus maniculatus. The sequence continues at coordinate 29,310,369 of NC_134861.1, forward strand.
TGAACTGACAACCAAGGAGTTTACATGGGACTGACTTAAGCTTTCTACATATATGTGACAGTTGTGTAGCTTGGTCTACTTGCATGACTCTTAACAGTGGGAGTTGGGCTGACTTTGGGAACCTATTCCTCATATTAGGTTGCCCTTCTCAGCCTTAATACAAGAGAAGGAGCTTAGTCTTACTACAACTTGATATGCCATACTTTGTTGAGGACTGCCCCAACAGAAGCAGAGGAAGAATGGATGGTGGGGAGATGCAGAGGGGTATGGGTAGAGGGATTGAGAGAGAGGAGGGAAGAGAAACTATGGTTAGGATGTAAAATAAATACATAAATTTATTAATTAAATAATAAATGAACTAAAAAGAAAAAAGCACATGGTCATCTCATTAGATGCTGAAAAAGCATGGGGTGGGATGGATGGAGGAAGAGAGTACTGGGAGAGACCGCTAGAATAGGGGGGCATTTGAGGAAGCGGTGTAGAAATATAGTGCAGTGGAAACTCCCTGGAATGTACAAAAGCGACCCTTCCCGAGCAAACTCTCCTAATAATGGGAGCTACAGAGTCCAAACTAGCCATCCTCTATAGCCAGGCAAGGCTGCTAGCAGTAGGACTGTGACATCAACCCACACATAAAACCTGCAACCTATGATTTGTCCTGCCTGCAAGACATGTGCTGGGATAATGGTGGTATAGAACGTGTGGAGTGATCAGCCAATGACTGGTCCAATTTGAGGCTCACTTCAGGAGAGGGAGCCCATCCCTGACACTGCCTGGATGGGCCCGAACTGGAGGCAGAACACCCCAGAGGCCTAGAACCAAACATGCATGACTGGTAAAAAAAAAAAAAAAAAAAAAAAAAAAAAAGTCAATGAAATGATTCTGATTCCTAATGATACTTTGCTACTCTCATAGATTGTTGCCTGCCCCGGTTTGTCATCAATGAAGCTTCATCCAGCAACTGATGGAAGCAGAGGCAGAGACCCACAGCCAAACATAGGTGGAGCTTGGGGAACCCAGTGTGGGGGGGCAGAGAGGAAGGAATGCAGGAGCCAGAGTGGTGGAGGACACCATGAGAACACAGCCCACAGAATCAACTAAGCAGGGTCTGTAGAGGCTCACAGAGACTGAAGCAACAAACGTGGAGCCTGCATGGGTCCGAGCTGGGTCCTCTGCATATGTGCTGTGGTTGTGCAGCTTGGTGTTCTTGTGGGACTCACAATCATGGGGGGGAGTCATGTCTCTGACTCCCCTCCCCCCCCCCCCCCCCCCCGCACTGTGTTCTATCCCCAGAACTTTAAAGATGACATCACATAACACATTAAACATAAACAATCAAAACAAAACAAAACCCTATAAAGGTGGAAATTCACAAGCATCTAGATGTAGTTTTGAGAACTCACAGACTTTTAAATGTCCCAATATCTTATTTATAATTGGATCCTTATTTTTTAAATATTTTTTATTTTAAACATAATTCTTTATTGATTCTTTGGAAATTTCACCTTATGCACCCCAATGCCACTCACCTCCCAGTCCTTCCATATCTACCCCTTACCCCTGCAGCAGTATGTGCCCCTCCATTAAAGACAAGACAAAAAAAAAAAAGGAAAAAGGAAAAAAAAAACACACACACACACACCTTGATCCTCCATCTTTCCAACACCTCTTCACTCAGTCTAGTGGCATTGGGAGCTTCAGTATGTCATGCACTATTCCCCTTTTGTCCAGTCAGTCCACTTCAAAATGTTCATGGCAATGAGTCATTGATCTGGTTCAAGGCCTCTGGTTTCTTGTACAGCATCATCACTGGGCCCCCATCAAAACTCCTCTTGGATATCTTCTTGTTACGCTGAGTCATGGAGATCCTGCAGTTATGATTCCACAGGACTAGTCCCTTTGCACACTCCAGCAGGTCATCGATGGGATAGATATTAGGGTGGGCCAACCCAAGGCCCAGGATGTGGGTCTGGGTGACAGCTGAGCTGGTTGGGACAACCTCCTTAGGTGAGGGGCAGAGCTAGCTCTCCCACACATGTGTTCAGGGGTGGGGACATATCTCCTGAGTGCTGGGGTCAGCTCTCCCATGGAGGAGGGTAACACCAGCTCTCCTGCCAAAGTATCTATCAAGGGTCAGGCCCAGCTATCCTGGGGCTAGTGAGAGGCAGGGCTGGCTCAGCTTGGTATTCAGATTTCAACAGGCATGGTTCATATGACCGCCTCTGATAACACAAGCCATGGACATCAGCCCTGGCTGTGGCTGGGTCATGGACGCTGACATGGCCCAGAGCAGCAGCTTGGGCCCAGTGCCATGTGGCTATGCAGGCCACTTGAATTGACATGGCCCCTGTAGCAGTGAGGCCCCCAGACACCAACTCGGCCACAGGTGGTGGTCCAGACCCCTGGCATTTGCATCACCCTTGATGGTATCAGGAGCCACAGACATTAACACAGACCTGGCTGTGGTAGGGCCATGGAACCAGACATGGCCCTCAGCAGCAGCCCTTTCCTAGACAACACCATGGCCCCCGTGGCAGCATGACTCTTGGACACCAACATGGCTACAGGATGAAGCCTAGACCCCAGGCATATATGTGGCCTTTGGTGGCACCATGGGCCACAGATACCACAGACCCTGACTGTGGTAGGACAACGGACCCATATATGGTCCCAGGCAGGAGCCCAGGCTTGGATGCCACCATGGCCCCTGGTGGATTGCAGTCCACCCAGATTTGCATGGCCCCCACAGCAGACTGGCCCTCAGATACTAACGTGGCCCCAAGTGGCAGCCAGACCCCTGGCATCAGCATGGCCTTCTATGGTATCAGGAGCCATGGACATCAACTCAGACCCTAGCTGTGGTAGGGCCATGGACCCAGACATGGCAGCAACCCTGGCCTAGATGACATCATGGCCCCAGATGGCAGCATAGGCCACTCAGATTGGTGTGGCCCTGGTGGCAGCATGGCCCTTGGGCATCAACCAGGCCAGGATGTCACCAAGGTACCTTGTGGTAGTACAGGCCACTCAACTCTTTATGACACATGCTGTAGCATGACCCTCAGATCCCCACCTGGCCTCAGGTGATGGCCCAGAGCCTGGGTATTTGCATGGTCTTCAGAGGTACCAGGAGTCACAGATATCAAACCAGATGCTGACTGTGGTAGGGCCATAGACCCACATAATATGGCTCCTCATCTCAGCCTGGGCTTGGATGTCACCATGGACCTAGGAAGCAGCATTGACCATCCTAGATTAGCATGGCCCTAGCAGAAGCGTGGCCCTCAGAGACCAACATGGGCTCAGGTGTTTGAGCAGACCTGGGTCATCCACATGGCCTTCAGTGGTTACTGAAGCCATGGAAATCAACACTAGCCCTGGCTGCTGCAGGTCCATGGAACCAGACATGGCCCCTCGCAGCAACCTGGGTCCAGGATGTCATCATGTCCCCTGGTGGCAGTGCAGGCCACTCAGATCAACATGGCCTGGGTGGTGGCTCAGGCCTTGGACATCAAATTGGCCACTGGTGGCAGCCCACACCTTGGGCATCCCTGTGGCCTTGATGGCAACGTGGGTCAACATAAACCCTGGCTGTCACAGACCCAGATATGATCATAGGCAGCCACCCAGGCTGATACATCACCCTGGTCCTGGGTGGCAAGCAGGCTGCCATTGTCGGTCCACTTCTTACCGCCCTTGCTTCAGAACCGCCTCTTACCACAGCACACAAACCAGTCTGCCTCTCTTTCACTCCCACGTTATCACCAAATACTTGCTCCTCATTGGTACCCGACTGCTCAGCACCAGGCAGGTATGTGGATGCTTCAGACAGCCCAGACCACGAGGACCCGGGCTGCCCTGTGGGTGTCTTTTGCTTGCCTGAGCCACGTGGCGTCTGTGTCTCTGACTTTGCCTGGACTTGTGACCCTTCTCCTCCTATACGGGGTTGCCTCATCCAGCCTTAATATCAGGGTTTGTGCCTAGTCTTACTGTATCTTTTAAGGCCATGTTTGGTGAGTATACTCAGGAGGCCTGCTCTTTTGTCTGTGTGAAGGGAAACAGAGGAGGAGGAGTGGATATGGGGGATAAAGGAGGTGGGGGGAGGGACTGGGGTGGAGAGAGGGGAAACTGTGGTCTGGATATAATGTATGAGAGAAGAATAAAACAAAACAACAAAAAAGAAAAAACAAATTAAAAAAAAGAAAAAAAACACTGTACTTTCAGTCTATGTCAAGAACATTAAATGATAGTTGTTTCCAAGAACATGCAGATTAAAGTAAACCTTATAAAAAGGAGAATTTGGAGAGCACACAAATGTGTTCTTTGAGTACCCTATCAGATATGCGGCGTCAGTGGATCTTCAATTTGTTTGCTTAGTTCAAAGCACATGAACACCATCTACAAGAATGTCTCATTGCAGAGTAATAGAACACGTAAGCCTGACAGACATGGCTTCCCATTGTCTGTGCTATTTCCTAACCATGTGACCTACGTAAATTGCATAGTACTCTTATCTTTGTTTTTATTACTGTGGCAATAAGAAATCTTGGCTACCCTATGATCACATGACACAGAAGGTAATACCATTGAGGGTATCTATTTACTGAGTTAGCAGAAGAAGATGGTGTTCCTGTGCTGTCTGTGTTTTTCCTTTTCCTTTTCTTTTCCTTCGAGTGTGCTTTCCACTTGTAACAGGCTATATCAAGAAGGTACTAATATGTATGTCTTTGAGGTGCTTTGAGTTAGAGAATAAGAATACATAAACTGTTGTTGCTTTAGTTAGAAAGAATGCAGCTGGTAGAAAGAGCCTCACTAGGTGCATGGTCTCATCAGATTTCGGGGGAAGGTCACGATAACCGAACTTTATAACTGCTTAGCCACCCACCCCTCAGCAGAGAGTAGTTAATGGGGAGGGTATAGTGTTTGCTCACACTTGAGAGCTTTTCATACGAAAGGTGTAGATGTGTCATAAACTGGTAACTGAAGTGAAAAACCAACTGCAGTGTACTGACTTTTCTTGACTTAAAGTTGGGCAGCTAGAAAAAATGAAGTCTTCAAATTGTGAGGTTCCAAAAGAGCAAAACAGAGTAGTTTACCTCTCACTGTGCTGATATGGTCACAGTTCTCAAACCCAAGTGTGTGAGGTTCCTAGAGGACTTACCAACACCAGGCTCCTGGGCACTCATCTCCTAGCCTGCCCCTTCAGGTGATCTGGCATTTGGAGTCCAGAGCATATGATCATCCAAGTTTCTGACATGTTCACCCATACAGCTGGGCTGGTTGCGAGGCAAGTGTTTGGGAAAAAACACTCACAGAGGGTTTTGTCTCTAAGGTGAAAATGTTCAGGTGATAGCATGTAACTGGCATGTCTTCTGTGCTATCACACGGGTTGATGATTACTTTATTCTTATAAAGAAGACACCATCATCCTCTCATTTTTGAAGAGTAAATTTCACTGCTAGTCCCTATTCTACAGTTCCTGTGAATGCAGATGTTTCTATGCTTCAAAAGCCCAGTATGGCTTATATAACAAAGGAATTCCATCAGGTTAGTACAAGTTGCTTGAAATGCAATGTTAAGAAGATTCTGATGTTAGGATTTCCACATAAAATACAAGGCACTCAATTGTGGTTAAGTTCTAAGGAAGCAGATACATTCTTGCAAATGCTGGTTTTGGACAATACTAGAATGTAACAGGCTTTTCTAGGGCACAGGGGTCTACTGCTCCCCAAAATGGAACTCACAACAGACTACTGTAACTATTAAGTGAGAGTAGAACTTGGAGATCTAATGAGTTGGGGTTACTAATAGAAGTGTGGATGAGTAGTTACTTGTAGGATCAGGGATGACTCAAAATAACAGCTGCATCACTGAAAAGCACAAGTCAAGATGGATGATACTCAGGAAAGATACAAACCTGAAAGTCTGCCCAGCCTGTAGTCCAAGAGTTTCTCTTTACTTTCAAAGCTGTTTACTCCTTTTCATACTGTGAGGAGGCGCCATGGAGAATCTTCCTTTTTTTCCCCCTGTTCTCCAAGGCATATGACCTTTCATTCATCTGGAGAATCTCATAAGCTGCTTTCTCCCTCCTAATTCAGAGGACATTGACTGAAGGCTGGTTTTTAATGTCAACTTGATGCAAGCTAGAGTATTTGAGGGGAGGGAATCTCAACTGAAAAAATGTCTCCATAACATTGGGTTGTAGGTAAGCCTCTAGGGCATTTTCTCAGTTGGTGATTGATATAGGAGGGCCCCACCCCTGTATTAGCTCCCACCTCCTGGTTCCTGCCCTGTTTGGGTTCCTGCTCTGATTTCCCTGGATGATGGACTGTGATATGGAACTATAAGCTACAATAAACCCGTTCTTCCCTAAGTTGCTTTTGGTCATAGCATTTTATCACAGCAATAGTAACTTTAGTGAGGATAGAGTAACACAACATAGAAATATCCTCATATTAATTTCCCCTTTCTTCTGTTGAAATTAAGTTAACTGGCTGTCTTACATTTTTATGGTCTCAAATGGCTATCCCACTGATGGGTGATCCCAGAATAAAAGGCAATATGAAGTGATTTTTGGCTTGCCATGTGGATTATTGAACTGTGAGTGAAGAGAAATGGTTGAGTATATATCAAGTTATATAATATTTATAACTAGAATTTCCTCTCAGTCAGTCATGGGTACTGAATTTGAAGATCTTAGCAGAGGAGCACAAAGATACATTTCTGTCACAGTATTTCAACCACTTCTGGCACCATCAATCAACTAGCCTTCGCCTGGAAGCCATGGGGTCTTGGATGTGAGAAGAGAGTGATGGTAGCGAGCAGCTTCTTGGGTAGTGATACAAGGTTTTGTGATAATGCACTTAACAGTACAAACCATCAATTGCTTTAGAGTTAGGGCTTCGATTCTGCCACCAGACAGGCATTTATCACTAAACCAGTCTCAGCCTCACAAACACAGCTGCTGGAGAGAACACCATGGGATGCATTTGTATTTTCCTCACGGGTTTGACCGAACAGTTTCAGTACATTACAAAGAGACTCTTCTAAAGCTATCAGTTTCTAGTCAGTGTTCAAACAGCTCCCTGGTAGTTCTCTCTATACTAAGCATTTTTAAGTGAAACTCTTTATTCTTTAATATCCTCAAATAAAAGTAAAAGTCCAGGTGATACTCTTTAATAAATCACTTCCTATCATTGAAATGCAGTTGGCAAGAACTTTAAATCCCAATCGGGGATACAGAATCAGACCAGTAACCAGGAGTATAATGAATCTGCTGTAAGAGCACATCTTCTGCTAAAAACATCTAGTCTAAAATTATTCTAAAAGAAAAAAATTGTTACTCATTAAAATTTAAGAAATCACCAGGCATGGTAGCACACAGCTGTGATATTAGCAGCCAGGAGTCCCAGGCAGGAAAATTCTGAATTCCAGGCCAGCTTAGGGTACTTAGGGGCCTTGTCAACAAACAACAGCTACAACAGAAGTACAATAATAAAACCTACTACTACCACCAAATTAAAATTTGGTGAACTACACACCGCCATTCCCAAGATATGGAATCTTTTATATATTCTCTCCCTTATTCCGTTTAACAGTACAATTTAAAGCCTCTTATGGTATATATGGAATCCTGAGCATGTTGCCTCACAGGATGTCTACCACTGCATGATTTGTCAATATTGTGGAAATAAATGCTATGAACTGATTGTTTGTGTCAACACTCTCCCATTTATATGGTGAATCCCCAGACTCCAGGGCAATATATTTGGAAATTAGGTCTATAGAAACCTCCTTAGTTTAGATTGGGTAAGGAGGGTGTTTTCATCCCATGGTGCCGTTCCAGTTGTCCCTTATAAAGAGATGAGTCATCCTAGGGAGACGGCTCAGGTAAAGTGCTTGCCGCATGACTACCTTGGGGCTCTATCTACAAAACCCGCTGGAGAGCTGAACATAGTGGCATGGGTGCTTACATTTTCAGCAATGGGAGCAGAGTCAGGAGGACCATGGGAGATCCTGCCTTCAAAACAAATGAACGACAACTAAAACCAATCATTACCCACCCCCACAGCACGCACACATACACACAAATCTCAAAAAGCATCAACAACAACAAAACAGAGCAAGATGAATGGATCAATGCTTTCTTCCATCTTTTCCTACCATGGGATGACACCTCGAGAAGGCAGACATTTGTGAAGCAAGAGCAGTGCTGTATCCTGAGGCCAGGAAGCTAACCCCAAATGTCCAGTTCTCATAACTGTGAGAAACAAGTCGGACTGACCAAGCAAAACACTCTGGTATTTTCTCACACAGCTGAAAATGACTATTAGCCCAGGAGAGACATGACCCTTATGGGTGGCTGATGGAACAATCTTTTACTCACTGTGTAGATGTAACAGTCTTATTATTAAATAAGAAACACAGAGCCAAATGCAGCTGTATCTGTCTTTTTATTGACTTTCTGTTCTGCCTTCTCATTGATTGTAAACCCAACCACATGACCTCCTCATCACTGCCTGTCTATGCAGACCTTCAGGTCTTCTATGGTTGGTATTGAGATTAAAGGCGTGTGTCTCCATGCTGGCTGTATCCTTGAACACACAGAGATCTGCCTGTCATGTGATCGGGATTAAAGGTGTGCACCACCACCGCCTGGCTTCTGCTATGGCTTGCTATTAGCTCTGACCCCCAGGCAACTTTATTTATTAACATACAAATAAAATCACATTTCAGTACAAATAAAATATCACCATATTTCCCCCTTTCTATTTTAATAAAAAGAAAAAAGGAAAAAAGTTATAACTAATATAAGAAAAGCTATATATAAAAGTACAATAACTATATACCATATATACAAGCAATAAATACCTAAACAATGTCTAGTCCATTTTCATTTGACAAATTCAGAGAAAATAATTTCATTATCTGTCCTATTTTGGTAAGTCCAAAATGTACCTGATTCACTTCCTAACCTAACTTATATTATTAACAGAACTATCTTATAATGTTTTTCAAATTTATACACTTACTCTTTAGTGAATTCCTTTTCTAAAATTCTTAACAAGGAAAACTATAACTATCTAAACTTTAACTATTACTATCTAATCTTCAACTCCCTCAGAGACCAAAGAAGGAAATATTACCTAACAAAAATAAAAACAGGAAGTGCACACAAGCAGTTTCCAAAAAAATATGAGTTGACAGAAACAGCCAGCTGCCTGGACAGTCACCTGAGGTTTCTCCACAGTGTTGGGACATCATCTTCAGCCTATAGTCTTAGCGTATCTGACAGACTCATTTGTGAACTAGGATGTACACAAGTTTAACAGTTTGACCTCACATTTGGTGAGAGCAGTCCATGTACCAGAAACACCTGAATTCCACTAGTGTCCTGTCATGATTCATGATTTTAAATTCTGGAAATTGTTAATGTTTTTTTTGAATTCAGCTGTCCATTCTTCTTGGCTGTGTGTGTGTGTGGGCTTCATCTCGGCATCCTGTTCTTCTCCACATCCCTCTACTAAATGCAAGTCTACTATTGAGAGGCATGAACTTAATTACTCTTCAAGAATAACTGTTTCAGCTGCTGTCCCATTGCACATCAGAAGCCATGGGCCCACTGCCTGTTCAGCTGCCTTCGAAGAAAAGAGCACTGTACTTTTTCCGGATTGCAAAGGCCACGTCAGGGATGGTGCCATATTGTTCTGGCCTCAGAAGATGCTTTTTGTTAAAGCCACAACCACACTTGTCTTGGCAAGAATCAGTAGTCCTTTGTTTCGTGTTCTCTCTGTCCATTTTGTCCTGTTGATTCGAGGATACTTTGTTGTACAGTGGCTAACTTTTGCCACAATGAAAGTTAACTCCATATGCAGTTTCTTCAATGCCCATATTTTCTCTGAAGTAGATTGGTACTGCCAGGAGCCGACATGTCTCACAGTCATAACAAAAAGAAAAATTTTCTATTTTCTAATTTATTAAAACATTTTAAATTTTAAATTCTGTAGATCTCTGAAGGGTTTGAAAATGACCTGTCTATCTAAAATGTATCTGCTCAATCTTGAAAACATACCTAATATGACTACAAGTTCTATTGTAATGTCTAACTGCTAACTTTCATTTCTTTTTATCCTAATAGTTGGTAATAATAACATTCAAGGATCAGCAAATTGCATTACATTGTTAAATGAATGATATAAGTACAATATCTTGAACAAGATTAGAAATATATGTATAGTATTTTCTAACATCACTGAGAATATATACAAGATTTGTGTAAACCATGGTGTCAATGACCTGTGGACAGCTGATCTTATTAAGCAGACACTGTAGGGTAAGGGTTTGAACATATCCCTTTAGTGCTTTATGTAAGAAACCCACTCTGATCCTGCCTAGGAGAGATGTAGTGATAAGGTTGGTCAGGTCTGTCAGTTACAGGATATACAAACTTAAAACAAAGGAGACTACTTCAAGTTAAAAACAAGAAGGGACTCTAGCAGGCCTGAGCATGGCAAACACAGCTCTAGCAGGCCTTGCCCTTCTCCCCTAATCCCTTTGCCTTGCTGAAACCCATTAGACTATATCCTAAAGCTAGCCCTCAAGGTCCATTCCGTTTTTTGGACACTTTCTCCTCCTGAAGTTGATGACCAAGGTCCAACTATCAAAGTATTGAAATCTAGCAATCAAAAGCTGCCTTTTGGCTGCCCTAATTAACATGCCCAATAAAAACAAACCAACTCCTTTTAACACAGGGATTCCTCTTTTACCTTTATAAACCTCCATTTGCCTGTGGGCCACATCTGTCTTCTCTGTATCCAGAAGCAATCCTTTGTCCCTCTGGGGCAAATATCCCTTCCCACTCTCCCTTTGTCTCTTCTTCCTGCCATGTGTCCCTCTGGGGCAAATAAATCTCCTTTCTGCTGAGTACTTGGTCTTGGGATGTCTTGTGACAATACCAATCCTTTCATTTTCAAAGGATTTTAATCAGCATGAGTGGTATAGGTTTTTCATTCATCATTTTTTAATTAAAAATTTTATTTAGTTTATTCTTTTAAAATTATACACACACAGATGCAGACACACACATACACATATACTCACATGTACACATATGCACACACACATACACACACACACCACACACAATGTGTTTGGATCAAAATTGTTTGTCATTTCACTGGCTTATCCCTTTTTGATCAAATGTCTTCTTCCTAAGTCTCCTTCTTGGGGCTGGAGAGATAACTCAGTAATTAAAAACATGAACTGCATGCACTGCTCTTGAAGAAGACCTGTCTGCTTAAGGTTGGGTTAAGGGTTATGTGCATGAGTCAGGCAGTGTACCAGTGGCTACACCATGGATTAATATGGTTTCTCCTCTCTATCTGCTGCCTTTAACTAACTCTAGCATCTAGTAGGAGTTGGGTCTCATAAGCCCCTCCTGAATCCTTGAATTGAATGTCAGTGGGTCCAAGGTCTTGAACAGGTAGCCACTGCTACTATGAGTTCATGTTAGTAAACAAGTCTGCACATGGTGATGTATGCCTTTAATCCCTGCACTTCAGAGCCAGAGGCAAGCATATCTCCGTGAATTTGAGACCAACTTGTTCTACATAATTGATTCCTGGCCAGTCAGTGCCTCAAAGTGAGACCTTGTCTCAATAACAACAACAGTAGCAGCAGCAGAAAAGAAGAAAGAGAGAGAAAAATATGGAGAGTGAGAGAGGATTGGGGAAGGTAGAGAGATGGTTAAGAGTTCTCATACTGAGGACCTGGTTCTGTTCCCAGCACCCACATGGATGCTCACCACTTCAGTTCCAAGAGATCCGACTCTCTATTCTGGCCTCAGTGGATACTCATACACATAGTATACTAATACAAACAAGCAAAGCACCCATACACATACAATAAAAATAAAATAAAGCTTAAAAAGAGAAATAATTCTTGTTCTATGACTTACTAGTTTGTGGTCAATAAATTTCAAAAGATTCTGCACAATATCTGATTTTTTTCCCCCAAATAAGACAAATAGGAGAAAGTTTCAGAAGACCAAGGCATGAAGCTATGGGTTTTAAAACTCAAGGAAGAACAGTGTTAGCTTTCTAGATATTCCTTTGCCTAACAAGTTGCAGGTGGTGCAGAGGGAGTTTGGAGATGCTTGGAAATGCCATGGCCACTGACAAGGACCAGGTGCCCACTCCAGAGCTCACAGTCTGTAACCAGATGACAAGAGGAAGGAGAGGTAGACAAAAATTCTTCATGCTGTCTCCATATTTACCCTGGACTGTGGCATTGGTTCCCATCCCTGGGGAAAACAGAGTTAGAGCTGTAGACCACTCCCTTCCCACTTTATCCTGTCATCTAACTCTTCCTTTGACAGATCTCCTGACATCTCTTCTAGATCCCCAGTGTCCTCCCTCTCTTTCTGTCTTCAGAATACAGTTTTTCTTTGTTATCCTGATTCTTCATACTCATAGAGCTATGCAGAGAAAGTTTTAATCCACCATGTGGAATCCACTTGTAAGTGGAGACAAGCACTTGTCTCATTCCTAAGAGTTAATTCAGTTGTCAGGTCACAGGGACCAATCCTAAAAAGGCGAGTTCACCATGAGATAACACACTTTTCTTTCCCAGGCTTCCATGCACTAGTACAGTCCTTATGAGCTGCCCTGAGGTTTAGATGGGGCAGTTCCCTATCATTTTTCCCTTTTTGTCCTTTCCTTTCAGATGTTCACAGAGCCTGTTCCCTAGTGCTTTGAGCTTCCTTGGCCTTTTAAAAAAGTGCCCCCTCCACCTCCTCCCTACCATTTGACTGACTGCCATGTCAGCTTATTTAAAATGGCATTTTTCACTTCTTTTCATTCTCCTCTTCTCCTCTGGGGAGCTGTGAGATTTAGAGATTTATTTCCTAAACTTTTTTTTCTTTCAATTCTAGTAAATTGTTCTTGAGATTTAGTTTGAGTGTATTTGTGGTTTTTTTTTTTTTGTGTGTGTGTGTGTGTGTGTGTGTGTGTGTGTGTGTGTGTTTCATTAATGAGAGAGGAACAGCAAGGGGGGACCCTGTTTCTACTGGGACTCCAAAGATTTCTGGTATCACATTTCCCTGCATCCTATTTCCTCAGTTGGTGGAGAAAATGAACCAGTTTCTCCACACCAGATGACAATGGAAGTGGACAAAACTGTCACCCTAACAGGAGAGTTTAACTCTAACCCTACGTCACATACACAAACTAGATTACTACCCTCACCATCAGCTCCCTTGCTAAAACAGTAATAGACAGGTCCAAACAGAGAGAGGGAGATGGGCCTTCAATGACATTACTTTAAATCAAATTATTTCTCCTAATTATTCATATCAGAAGCTCTGCAATACACAGTAATAAGTTTGGAAGCAAGACACTCACTCCCACCGAATCAGGAACATGGTGGCTTGGTACCTAGCTCCAGCAAGAAGAGATTAAAGATCTTAGAAGCCAAGGCTTTGTGTTAGCTGACCTTCATTCCAGTCTCTCCTGGTTTTTACACATACATCTCTGGGTGAATTATATAATTTCTGCTTATCGGTGGAGATCTAACATGGAAAAGAAAACTAAATAATACATTTAACTAAATAAGAAATAGGAAACAACATATTCAAGGAGATATGTTATACCACAGTGCATGTGCAAGGTGCTCTAGAAGCTAGAAAATAAAAAGTAAATAATCTGAAAGCAATCAGAAAGAAGAAAAAAGAAGACTCATAAATCAGTGGAATTAAAATGAAATAAAAATAGAGAAAAGTCTGTGAAATTAAAATTTGGTAGTTAATAAAGATAAATAAAATTAGCAAATCTCTAGCAAGATGGAAAAAGAAAAAGATGAAGATACATATTATCAGTATCATCAACCAATAGTGAATCACAAGAGTTCTTTAGATTTAAAGAACAATAAAGGGATACTACACAGAACTTTGCGCACACAATGTCAACAGCTTAGTACGATATTAACTGATTCTTGGACTGACACAGAAGCTACATTCACAAACTATGAAAGGAATTATATGAATAACCTTGGAACTTTAATTTCTCTTAAAGGGATTGAAATTACAATTTAGGAACCACCCACTCTCCAAATCTCTAGTCTCAGATTGTTTCATTTGATAATCTTGGAAAACATTTAAAGAAATTTAACAATAAAATATGCACAATTCCTGTCCATCGAGTAGAAGATGAAACACCACTTCCCAGCTTATTACATTAGTCTAATTTTTCACTGTATATGACTGTACATCTGTGTATAACTTTATATAACTGAACATCTGAATATAACTGTATATAACCACAGTCAACATTTCTCTTTCCTGTAGACACAAAATTCATTAAAGAGCAACACAATCCATTATGCTAACATACTAAACAAATCAGATCACACCAGTGGATTTAAAAAAAAAGGATTTTGTAAAATTCACAACAACAAGACAAAGAAAGGGCACTTCTGAAACTGGATGAAACAACTACATTTGACATCATGTTTAATGGTGAAAGGCTGAGCTTTTTCAGATTATATCTCTTCTCACTATTGCTACTCCATATAACATTGTTAAATCCAGCCAGTGTAACAGAAAGAAAAATAATTAAGAAAATCCCTGATCAGATATGAAGAAAGAACAGCATTTGAGGATGAGATCATATTAAATAGAAAAATCTCAGGAATTTGCAGTAAAAGCTCTAAATCTTATAGAAGAGTTTAGTAGGTTTATCATGTACAAACCAATCTATAAAAATGAATTGTATTTCTACATTGCTATGAACCTATGAACATAGAAATTAGTGTTTAAAAGTGAAATATGCCAGTATAAACCTGGCAAAAAGTGAAAAGTACTTATTGGGTGAAAACTACAAAATGGTGATACACATACTATGTTCATGGGTTATATGAGTAAATGTAATAATGTTGACAATTCATGTAAATCATAGGGAGACAGACAGACATGTTAAAGAACATCATAGATAATCCAGAAACAAATACATAAAAGTCTGACAAATTAATTTTTGAAATAATGCAAAATCAATTAAATATAGGATAGACAGCATTTTTTTCAGAAGCAATGGTCGAACAATTTTTTTTAATCATTAAGAAATTTTCTATTCACTTTACATACCACCACTGAACCCTCCCTTCCCTCTTCCCACCCTCCATCCTTCCCCCCACCCTACCCCCCACCCCCAACATTTTCCAAGTCAAGGTCTCCCATGGGGAGTCAGCAGAGCCTGGCACACTCAGCCGAGGCAGATCCAAGCTCCCACCCCTGTACCAAGGCTGTGCAAGGTGTCACACCCTAGGCACCGGGCTCCAGAAAGCCTGCCCATGCACTAGGGACAGATCCCTATCCCCCTGCCTGGAGGCCCCCCAAACAGTTCAAGCTAAACAACTGCCTCTTGTATCCAGAGGGCCTAGTCTAGTCCTATGGGGACTCCATAGCTATTGGTCCACAATCCGTGAGTTTCCAATAGTGTGGCTGGTCATTTCTGCATGGTTTCCCATCATGATCTTGAGGTCCCCTGCCCACAGAATCCCTCCTCTCTCTCATTGATTGGATTCCTGAAGCTTAGCCTGGCGCCTGGCCGTGGATCTCTGCATCTGCTTCCATTAGTCACTGGATGAAGGCTCTATAATGACAGTTAGGGTACTTACTAGACTGGTCACCAGAGTCGACCAGTCCAGGCATCCTTTCGACCATTGTCGGTAGTCCAAGGTGGGGTCATCCTTGTGGATTCCTGAGAACTTCCCCAGCACCCTCCCTGCCTCTTTCTATTCCCATGATGTCTTCATTTATCATGTTATCTTTTCTTGCTCTCCCACTCTGTCCCTGTTCCAGCTCAACCCTCCCACTTCCTTATGCTCTCATCCTCCATTCTTTGCCCTCCATTACCATCCCCCCACACTCCCATTTTGCTCATGTAGATCTCATCTATTTCTCCTTCACTGGGCCATCTCTGTGTCCCTTTTAGGGTCCTCCTTGTTAGCTAGCTTCTCTGGAGCTAGCTGTGGGTTGTAGTGTGGTTATCTTTTGCCTTAAATCTAGTATCCACTTATGAATAAGTACATACCATGTTTATCCTTTTGAGTCTGGGTTACCTCACTCAGGACGATATTTTCTAGTTCCATCCATTTGTCTGTAAATTTCATGATATCATTGTTTATTACTTCTGAGTAGTACTCCATTGTGTATATGTGCCACATTTTCTTAATCCATTCTTTGGTTGAGGGACATCTAGGTTGTTTCCAGGTTCTGGCTATTATGAATAATATTGCTATGAACATGTGTCCTTGTGGTAAGATTGAGCATTCCTTAGGTATATGCTCAAGAGTGGTATAGCTGGGTGATGAGGTACATTGGTCCCCAATTTTCTGAGAAACACCACACTGATTTCCAGAGTGACTGTACAAGTTTGCATTCCCACCAACAGTGTAAGAGTGTTCCCTTTGCTCCACATCCTCTCCAACATAAACTGTCTTCAGTGTTTTTGATCATAGCCATTCTGACAGGTGTAAAATGGTATCTAAAATAATTTTGATTTGCATTTCTCTGATGACTAAGGATGTTGAGCAGTTCCTTAAATGTCTTTCAGCCATTTGAGATTCTTCCATTGAGAAGTCTCTTGTTCTGTAGCCCAATTTTTAATTGGATTGTTCAGTATTTTGATGTCTAGCTTTTTGAGTTCTTTATATATTTTGGAGTTTAGCCCTCTGTCAGATGTGGGATTGGTAAAGGTCTTTTCCCATTCTAAAGGCTGTCATTTTGTCTTATTGATGATCTAACAATTTTATACTTGTAGTATGGAGTTAATCTCAACCTACATCTTATATCTCATACAGAAATTAAATTGGATCATGGACTTAAATAGGAGGCATAACATCATAAAGCACTTGAAAATTAAAGCATAGCATAATATCATTTACTCATAGTCTACCATGACTA
Organism: Peromyscus maniculatus bairdii; assembly: GCF_049852395.1. NCBI lineage: Eukaryota > Metazoa > Chordata > Mammalia > Rodentia > Cricetidae > Peromyscus > Peromyscus maniculatus. The sequence continues at coordinate 29,327,326 of NC_134861.1, forward strand.
TTTGAAATCTAAATTAGGTCTCTCTTACACAATCATTAGTTCCTCTTTCTAAGAGAGCTTTTCATATCAATTTGAGTCTTTCAATTCCTCTTACCAAATAAGTATATTCAAGAAATTGTGAGGTGGCTACATTGCTATTGCTACCAAAGAGAGACCCAGGCAATGTATTGTGATGGAATCTTGACTAAAATTTTTATCTCAAATTCACATGAACACAATTTTGAGACTATATGGCTATTAATTTGAGAAACTAAATACTTGAAAGCTAATTACAAAATATCAAAAACAATTAATTAAAACAGTAATACATTGTTTGGATAACTGAACATTTAATTCCTATAAGTAAATTAAATATAAGTACAATAGCAATGTGCTGAAGTTCGTGATCAATAGCAAGAACAGCTTATGAATGAGCTAAGTCCAGAGTTAGTGAAGTTATGGAAGTATGGAGATATCACATAAACACTTGCTTTATAACTACTGTATTTCTACTTACTTACTTACTATATTTTCCTTTCTTTATGACACTAACGTTACAAAGGAATGGCTTCTTGTTACCTTCTAATATTCACAGTGTTAAGGACAGAATCATGAGAGCAAGACAGTAAGGCCTCTTTTTCAGAACTATGCCATCTATTTGAACTATCATGTACATTAAGAGTGGTAATTTACTTCTACAACCAAAGTGAATACCTAGTAATAATTTCCTTATGGAGACCTAAAAGTAAAGGTGGCTGACATGTTCAGATGGATTTAATCTCCGGTTAGGAGATTCTGCATTGAAGGCATTCTGCATGTTGACATTTAGTTTGAGCCTGTGATGACTACCACAAGTTGCATAGCTGTTTTTTTTGTGTGTGTGTGAATTAGACACTGTTAAATATTTGCAATGATTTATTTCTTAATTATATGTCTGTGTGTGATTTGTGCACATGTGTGCAGGTGTTCTCAGAGGCCAGAACAGAGTGGTGCATCACCTAGAGGTGGAATGAGTGTACAGAAGATTGTGTGCTGCTTGATGTAATTGCTGGGAAGTGAGTTCAAATCCTCTTCAGAACATCCAGCTATCTTAATTGCTGATCCATCTCTCCAGATACTCAAAAACATTTTAAATGTTTAAATTTATAGTAATCCTGTGGTACAGATCTTTGTTTACTTAAATAATATGATGTTTATATAAACTGATTCCCCAAAAACTACACAGGCAGCAAATGTCACAGTTCAAATTGGAACCAAACTTTCTGCTTCCTTTTATGGATTCATGACCATTTTCTTTGTATGTTTGTCCATTTTAGAGAGAAATCTCTCTCCTTTAGTATGTGTTTCACAACAATGGTCATTAATGGCATTAATCTTACAAAGGTATGTGAAACAGGATTTATTAAGAATTATGGAGGAAAAGTGAGACATTAAGAAAATTTAGAGAAACCCTGAGTGTGGCATCAGTGTATAAGAAAGAAAGTAATGAAACCTCTTGTCTAGGATTTTCAGAGGGCCATGACAGAAACTGGACATGGGATGAGGTTACTTCTTTGGAAAATATTAATTCTCTGGGATATCAATGGAAGGCCTACATGCTGTGTGCAAGCCCAGCTGGCTCATTCAGAGGGATGATCATATGCTATTCATGCACTTCCCATGCAGACAGGGGAGGTTGAAGCCCCTCCCTCTTCCTTCTATAGATTGTGCCTTGTTAGCTGCTTCTGTCTGCTGTTAGTCACTGCTGGTGCCAATACCTCTGCCCTTGAGGGCTTCTCAAGTGCTCTCAATCATATTTTAATCTCTCATTTATATGTCCAGCTTGTAACTCTGCTATGACACAGAGTTAATTTTATTGTTGAGCTAATTTTATCACAATCAGGAAGATGTAGCTGTAGTTGTTTCCTGCCCTCTATTTAGCTCCTTGACTGTGGGGTCATCTGAGGTGGTCTCCTAGGTGGAAGCTTCTTGTTAGAAGTCATCCTTACAGTTTTGTCTGGTCCAGTTAACTGCACTAGAATCAATGGCAGATGAAAACACAGCAGCACATCACAGCTGCTCAAGGTCTTCGGGGGGGCTGCATGGCTTGCCATCACTGGCCTAGAACCTTGTCTTTCTTGACTCCTTGACTACCTCTTGTCGAGAACAAGCCCCCTCTAATTTATCTTTGTCAGTACTCCAGACTCTGGCAGGTGGTAACTACCAAAAAAGTTAACAAAGTTTAATTGAGATAATCAATGAAAAACATCCAAAACTGCCTAGGGCATGATAGCTTCTGTATAAATGTAAACTCTGCTAATAATCACTGCCTATCTGAGTATATGTGCATACACAAAATCCAAAATAAGAATAGGAATGATAGTGTGCAAGTGCTTTGAAAATAAGTAAATTCTGTTGAGAATTCTTTACATTATGAATGTTAACTCAGCTTAATTCACCGTAGATACTAAATATTCCCCACTTCTCTGTGAAAACAAACTGTTATGCAATAGCTGTGGTGGTAAATAAATATTGTATAACACTGAACTCCTTTCTGGAGGCTAAATTCCAGAGAGTCTACTGCAGTCTGTGAACAACTAATTTCTTCAACGGACAGACAATGTTGAAGAAACTAGAAAGTTGATGTGTTCATGTTGGCAATGGGATGCTCTGTCATCATCTTGCTTATTCTGAATTTGTAATTTGTTTTAAAATGCAGCAAGATATCACATATGTATTCTCAACTGCTCTGTGCCTTAGTTTCCTTATGGCTACTGCAAAGGAATATTTTCAGGATGAAATGACTTCAATACATTTGAAATCCTTAAAAAGAAATAACTAGTCTCCAGAAACTTTTAAGAAGTATCAGCAATTATTTTCATATAAAGGCAGGGATAAAACTTGGACTTGGGAGAAGATAAAGGTATTGAGTGAAATAAATGGATTTTGTAAAAGATAAAGTCTAAACTCTTTCTATTTGACCTCATGAGGTGATTTGCTATTGGAGTGATACTACAGTTATGAAGCTACTAGATATCTGGCCAGTAAATTAAAAGTTAATGTGAGAGGTTAGATGTTTGAGATTTTAGATTTATATCGAGTATTTGGAGACTATTTTGAAACTTTTTTGTTCTTACTTTTAAAAAAGCAATAATTATCATATAAAATGAATTTTTCTCTTGCTTTTTCACAAATTTAGTAAATGTAGTAAGTACCTAGCACTGACTGAAGTACAGCGGCAAAGGCATTTAAAATTTATATTCCCAGTGACAGTGGCCAACAGTCCTTCCTATAGTCACCATGGCTACAAAAAACCTAATGTATTTTCATTCACGTCCTGGAAGTTACTTCAAAATGGCTGATCAGAAATTTCTGGAGAGATTGGGAAGAACACTTACAGCTCACTCAGGTGTTCTGTGTCAGAAAGCCTAGGGTGTCTCTTAGGAATCTGTATATTAAATACTGCCCTGTTAGTTCTGCAGCAGTCATCGCTTTTATGACTAATCAGGGGTATTTTCGTATAATAGACACTCACCAGGTAAAAATAGTTGGAACCTCTAGTTATTGTATAAGCAACAGAACTTGAGACACTGGCTTTTCTATTATATTTCTATATTTTTGGTGGTTTTTTTTTTTTTTTTGTTTTTTTGATTTTTCGAGACAGGGTTTCTCTGTGTAGCTTTGCACCTTTCCTGGAACTCACTCTGTAGCCCAGGCTGGCCTCGAACTCACAGAGATCCACCTGCCTCTGCCTCTCGAGTGCTGGTATGCGCCACCAATGCCTGGCTATTTCTATATTTTTTAAATGTATTATACATTTTGATCATATTCTTTTTCCTCCCCCAAGCCCTCTCAGATTCTCCCCTCCTCCCTACCCATCTCACTTAATATTATTTTTCTCTCAACAAACAAAACCAAAAATGGAAAACAAGAAAAACAAACCAAACAAAAATCTCCCACCAAAGACAAAAACAAAACAAACAAATAGAAGAATCTCACAGAGACATGACAAGAACAAAATGCACACAAGACAGCCCGGGGTCTGTTCTGTGTTGGCCAACAGCTCTTGAGCATGAGGCCTGCCTGGAGCATGCTTCATGTATCTACTCTCATGCCACTGGAGGAGACTGATTTTTTTCTTCCCTAAGCAGGCATGAATTATGGTTAGGAGTCTGTGGCCATTTCCCTTCTTATCTGTACTCAGATTTTGTCTGGCTTGAATTTGTGCAGGTCTTGTGCATTCTGTCACAGTCTGTTAGTTAATTCGTGCATCAACCCTGCTGTATCTGAAAGATGCTGTTTCTGTTGAGTCATTTACCACCCCTGGATCTACAATTTCTTCACCACCTCTTCTGAATAGATCCCGGAGAATGGTGGGGGAGGGGAGTTGATAAAGACATCCTTTAAGGTCTAAGTGTTCCAAAGTCTCTCACCGTCTGTACATTGTCCAATGTAGGTCTCAATTTTTACTTCAGCCTACTACTAGAAGCAGCTTCTCTGATGAGGGCTGAGTGAGGCACTGATCTATAGGTATCACAGTATGATGTGAGGAGTTGTATTATTGCCATGTTCCTTTAGCAGAACAATAGTAGTGTCTTTTCCTTAGGGTCCATGACCTATCTAGTCTCAGCTTCTTAGCCTCATTAACAGTGTTGAGTATGGGATCCACCTCATAGAGTGGGTCTGAAATCTAATCAAAAAGTGGTCAGTCACTCCCGTAATGTTTGTGCCACTGCTGCATCAGTATTTCTGGCAGGCAGGTCACTATTGTAGGTCACAGGGTTCACAGCTGGGTGAGAAAGGTGATTGCTTTTATCTTCTGTGAGGATACAGTCCTTTCCAGCACCATGATTTTTAAGGTGGTAGTCTTCCCTTTAACCTTGGCCTCTGCCCTCAATGTAACTTATGCATATGACTTCAGTTTTCACCATGGGTCCTTTTCCTTTCTGCTTACAGAAAGCTGGCTTCTATATCACTAGTATTTCAGGATAAGGCATCTGCAGGATATCTTACTTGAGTCCTTAACTGGAAATTATATCTTGAGTGAATGTAAAACAGAAAACTTCATTAGATAAACTATTGTCTTCAGTTTTACTTGACAGAATCAGTGTTTCCTGATATTACAAATTTCAGGGGAAGAAACAATTAGGAGTTGATGGTGAAGTACTTTCTTAACCTTGGAACCTTGACATTAGATATTTCTGTAAGTTAAGTTTCACATGGGACATTTCTCCCCCGTGACTCAAGGCACTGATCTAAATAAAAAGAAGAGCCATTTTGCATACTTAGTGAGACTCTGTTGGAGAAAACTAATTTTCCTTTGTGATTGGTTGGCAGTTGGAGAAGCTTATGGGTTAGGATGGGTGCTTGTGTACACCACACACTTCTCCTCACAGTTTTGAGACCCCAACTGTGTTAGATCTATGCAGGCACTGTGAATGTTGCCACAGTCTCTCTGAGTATCAGTCCTGTTGTGTCTGGAAGGCCTTGTTTCCTTGGTGTCTTCCATCCACTCTGGCTCTTACACTCTTTCCTCCTCCTCTTCCATAGAGTTTTGTAAGCCCAGAAGGGAAAGATTTGATGGAGACATCCTATTTAGGACTAAGTGTTCCAAGGTCTCTCACAATCACACATTGTCATGTTTTAGGTGTCTGTATCTGTTTCCGTCTACTGCAGGAGGAAGCTTCTCTGATTATGGCTGAGCAAGATACTGATCAATGAACATAGCAGAGTGTTGTTAGGATTGATTTTATTGCTACATTATTTTAGCAGAACAGTACTATTTGGATTTCCCCTAGGCCTCTGACCTAAGTCTCAAGTTCTTGGTGACCTGTAGAGTCAGGCATGGGTTCTATCTCATGGAGTGAGCCTTAATTCCAGCCAGATAGTGGTGGTTGGTCACTCCTACAGTTTTGTGACACTGTTCCACCAGTGCATTATGCAGTCAGGTCACCACTGTAGATTGCAGGGTTTATCTTATTAATGCTTCCTTTCTCCTCTGGTAGCATCCAGAGCACCTTCCAGTACCATGAGTATTAGTCAGTAGGGATGAAGGCTGTAGGGAGGCACTAGTTTGACTTTTCCATGTCCAGTTAGTTATGTAAGTGTTGTCTTCAACAATAGGGTTTTACCATCAGTTTGTGGAGAGAAACCAATAAATAGCCTTTGCAATAGTATGGGTTTTGAGAGGTTTCCATTCGGAGCCTTCAACCTAAAACTCAAATAGGAGTAACCCATTCCTAGCACTGGTTTTCTGCATGTGTGTGTCTCAGCCTCTGTATTTCTTGTGTTTTTTCTTTATGTCTTTTTTCTCTTATTTGTTTCTTTTGTCTTCGTATAGTTTGCTTTTATTTTGTCTTGTTTTATTTTATTATCATTATTTTTAAGATGTCTGATTGAATTCTAATGAGAGAGAAAGTGTGAGAGTGTAGAGGTGGGGAGGATCTAGGAGGAGTTGGGGTAAGGGAAACTGTAATCAGGATATATAGTATAAAAATCTATTTCCAACAAAAACTAAGAAAAAGGAGAACTGACATTCATCAGGTGCTCTTTGCCTTCTCACTGACATGCAATGTGACCAGCTTCTTCACATTCCTGGTACTGTGACTTTCACTCCATGATGGACACCTTCGAAGTGTGAGCCAAAATAAATCCTTACTTCAATAAGTTTCCCTATCAGGTATTGTTTCATAGCAGTAAGTAACTAATACAACATTCAAGGTAAATATTCTTCCACAGAGCTACATTCTTAACCCTTGTACAGATTTTTTTTTAACTGACTATTGCTAAATTGATTGTCTTGGCCTTGAACTTGTTCTATTGCCCAGGCAGTCCTTTGACTTGCCCAATCCTCCTCCTCTACCTCCATGTATTTGGCACCATAGACCTCCACCATGAGGCCCAGTTCAGCAGCTTGACTGTTAAAAGCATGGGTTTCACTACTGGGCTCTACTCCAGTTTAGAAGTTTATAGGATTTTAAACTATAATAATATTTGAATTTAATATAAAATGCCTTCTTAAGTACCCACTCAATGTCCAGCACTATGCTTTATGTTAGATTTTAAATGAATTAACAAATGAGGTTCAGGAGGCAGAGTCCCACAGGGCTGAGGGGATTTGTAGAGCACTTGATATGGGATAGCATGTAATACAAACACAGAGTTAACCAAGGCACATGAGGCTAGAGAGACAAATCTTTAGCTTAACTGACTTGTAGAATATCCTAGGGTGCTTTCATGGTAGAGACATTTTTGAAAGTGGATAGATCACATTACACCAGCCTGAAGGACACATTTGGGTGGGAAATCATCTCTGATTAATCCAGGAATGAGTCCAGTTGGAAAGAAAGCCTGGAAAGGCATATTGGGTTATGTTGATTAGAAAGGGCCCACAAGGATTGAGGGGTAGGTTTGGATTTGACTCCACAGACAGTGGAAATTATATGAATTGGGAGATTGCTGCTGTCAGGTATGAGAGATATAATTAAGGCAATAGTGATGGAGGCAGAAGCAAACAGCTGTGGCGCTGATGTGGCACACCTGCAAAAGAAGGAGAACAGAGATGATTCTACAGATAGAGCACGGAAAGTCCCGTCTAAAGAGTTCAGCGAAGTGAGTCTTTCTATCAAAAGCTTTGTCAAGAGAAGAAGGGGTAAGAGACGTGAGGAGTAGTTTGATTTTTATGTTAGAAAATTTGGGTGCACAAACACCCCCAGGTAAAAAATGCTCAGCTGGCCAAATGAAGCTAAAGAGAGAGAACTGAGCTGGGTGTGGGTGTGGGTTCTTAGCCCTGAGGCCTGGGAAGCGGTGTCCCAGCACACCTTTGCTTCCTGTAGGCTGCAGTTTCATCAAACTATTTTTTTTTGTCATTTTGAAAAAAAAATAGGACAAGCCCCTTGAAGGCAGCCAGGAATCATAAGCCTGGATTCTCCCTTTCTGAGCTGAAATTAGTCTTGAAAAAAGAAAGTCTTAAATGACAAATGTTTCCAATGTTTGTAGGGAAAACAAGACAGAGTCCAAGAGAAAAATCTCTAGCCTGAAGTCGGTGGTTTCTGCTTGTTGTAGCCTAGAAACAGCCAATGAACTAGCCAAGCAGCCCTTCGACTTCCTGCAGAGGGACATTAAGTGAAAGGTTAAAAAAAAAAAAATCCATTTAGATGTGGGGAAGGCAGCTGCCACCAGAGGGCAGTCGCACCTCGAGATGTGAAAAGGGAAAAAAAAAAAAAAAAGCAGTTCCTCCAGGGTTTTGTAATGGAGTGCTTGGTTACCAGGGAAATGTGCCATGGGGCACCAAATCACCAGGACAGCCAGGTCTAAAGGACAGACCCTGAGAAGCCTGCAGGTACCCAAGCAGGCAAGTGATTCAATCTGTTTACTTGGCAATTCAGAATAAACCTGTTCACAATTTCTCTACATAGAAAATTGGTTTGTAATTATTTTCTCTCAGTAAGAGGAAACGCCTTACTCGGTCTACAGCCAGGTTCACTGGACCTGTCAGATCTGAGTGGCAACATTCTTTGTACCTTAGGAAGCTGTTATGATTACAGTCACAGACAATGCCCAAATTTATGCAAATGCTAATCAGTGAAGAGAGACCCTCAAAGATGGACGAGAAGACTGCAGCACATAGTCTGTGTAGTACCAGCTGCACTTTCTGAAGCGTCAAAGATGACAGGGATTTCCCTTCAATTGCCCTACAACAGTGATGCAAGCCACACCAGAAAACTTTATTTCACAGAAGGATAAAGTGTGCCCAGGGGAATACATCCACTATATTCAAATTGTCACAAGTAGAAAATAGTAAGAGTGACTTAAACAGATGTGTTTTGTTCCTATGCCTTTGTTCTTTACTCTCTGTAAGTGCTCATCCTTGGATCCAGAACTGCTCCTCAGGAGAAGCATGGAGGGAGAGAGGGCAGGAGAAAGGTATGAGAATGCACACAGGCAAACATTTCGTTTGTCCTCATGTCCTCCAGTTTGATGCAGTGCAGTGCACACATTTCTCCAAAAAGCTAGTAGCAGCTATGTGGCTTCTGATAGGCGATGGGTTGTATGGATCTTCAACTGGGATCCTTCCACATCATAGTCTGTTTGGAAATTAAACCACACATTGCTCCAGCTGTATCTTTATAGGCACAGCAGTCTCCAGTGAGAGGAAGGAGATGGCTAGAAGTCAGAGTGAAAGAGGCCCAGCAAGGAGCAGGGAACGGGTTCAACACTTATAGATTTCCAGAGAATGAAAACTATGTAGAAGCTACTATCTGTCATCAGCTGGAACAACAAAATCCTTTTCCTTCCATTCTGCAAATTAGAGAATGAAATGGAGGAGGGATGTATTCCCTGACAATCTCAAAATGAATGGTCCTGCAGTCGGGACTTGAAGGTGGGGTTCCTACTCTTTAATTTTTGAAGCTAATCTTTAGCAACAATAATGATGCTGATGCTTATTCCAATAGTTTTTCCGGCACCATTTCCTGGTTAATCACAAAACATACGCTTTCTTCAGTACTAAACTAATGCTGAAAGTGTGATGCCTTCCATTGAAAACAGTAATTTTAAACAGCAGCAAAACCAGGATGATGACCCTGTTTTGAGTTCTTCTTCCCACCTCCCAGGGCATCCCTGCTTGGTGCTGTTTCAGTACATTGAACACAAGAGCATATGCAGTGCTTTGCTTGGTATAAATGTTTGCTGTTGCTAAGCTATGACTAATTTCAAATGAAAAAATATGCTTCTGGAAAATGTTCTTGCTACAACATTCATATCACTGTTAACTGTGTGGCTCCCAAATAGAATCTATTAGAAACAAAATGAACAGGTACCCCAAAGCACATGGTGTTGATTCTCTGTGCCTTGAGACAGTCACATATTCACACAAAAGACAGGACAAGGCCATCAGATCCATGAATCATTCCATGGTTTGAGTTGATGATCACATTGTACACTGATCATATCCTTCACAGAATTTACATATTTTGAAAAGTAAAAAAAATTATACATAATTTGTTAGTATATACACACACACACACACACACACACACACACACACACACACATATATATATATATATATATATATATATATACTAATGTACATGTACCACATACATATTACATTTCTATTATTTATTCTGTAATTTTAAAATTGGTTTACATATGTATATACTGTGTGCATGTTTTGTGAATTTGAGCACAGTGGCCAAAGATTCTGACTGTCTATGTTTGTGCTTAAGTCTCAAATCCTAAGAGTAGTGTCAGTTTATTAATTAGAACAGTTAGGACACATTTATGGTATTTATTTTGTCCTCTCCTTTTGACTCTATATTTGTTTCCTTTTGTGGTGATTCAGAACAGCACACACTTTTCATCATTAAGTCCTGCATGTCAGGGGCTGGAGTGAAGCTCAGCAGTCCAGAGCACTTGCTGTTTGCAGGGGACCTGGACTTTGTTCTAAGCACCCCATCAAGAGGCTCAAGTCTATCTGTATTTTCACTTCCAGGGATCCAACACCCTTTTCACAGTCCTTTGGGTCAGAAATGCTAAATAAGGTGTTAGGGGCTGTTTCCCTTTCTGTGTCTAGGAGGAGTCATACTTGCCTTTCTCAGCTTCTGGAATCTGTCTACATTCCTTCAGTCATTATCCCTCCTCCATCTTCAAAGCACGACACTTCCGCCCTTCTTCACTGCTGTTTTCACATCTGATTCTGATTTGCCTCCAGATGACCCAGACATGTTCACAATCCTCAATTACTCTGTAAATCCTTCTTGTCATGTATGGCAACATATATATGTTTTAAGTACCAGGACTTTACCTCCTTTGGAGTGAGATATTATGCTAGATGCTATAATCTTTGCACTCCATTCCTGGCTAAAATTTATCTGCTCACATTGCTTTATACTCCTGAAGTACCTTAAAATAATAAAATGTAGGTCATTCTGAAGTATTGTTAAAATGGTATGGCATTGTTCATACTCCCATGGTGTATGCACAGAATTCAGAAACAATATTCTGTACAACAGGGGAAAGTATCTGGGAAGTGAACTGATTTCCAGCCACTGTATGAAACTGCCCACCAGAACCCAGTTCTCCCAACACAGTGCCCACGTTCACAAGGTCCATCTCTCCTGTAAACAGTAAATGCTGTCAGAATTCTTTTGGATGCCACCTTGGGGAATATTTTTGTTATTATTTTTGAACACAATTAAAATAATAAATTTTCCATAAATACAGGTATGTTTAAAAGAGAAAATGAGTTGAATATTTTGGATCTCAATATTTCCCCAAGGGGGAGATTAATCATAAAGCATGAAAGCCCCAAGCGTGTGGTAGGCAGACTGGATTCTCATCCTCTGTGAGCTGAACCTCCAGAGGTCACGAACAGAGCTGAAGCCCTGACTCTGTTGTGCTCCTGCATCTGAACAAGGCTATGCAATGAAAAGAAGGTTTGTTTTCTCACGGCTGTGGAGGCTCTGAAGGCCAAGATCAAGGCTCTGTGAAGCCTGATTATCAGATGAAATGTGCATATGTTTCTTAATTTCAAAAGGTATTCCCAGCATCTTGGCTCATAATGACCCCAGAATGCCCCTAGATTTGGAAAAGCAATGCTTCTTTGTTCTAGTTCTGCTTAGGGTTTCAATAGTAATTCAAGGTACACACACACACACACACACACACACACACACACACACACACACACACGTACGCACGCACACACGCGAGTGCACACACACACATACATACACAAACATACACGCACACACTTCATCTAAAGATATTTTTACAAACCTTAGCCTCTCCTGTTTCCTACACAAAATAAATCAAGCTATATCTCACTGACAATGCACAGAGATATGATGCCTATGCCCTTTGTGTCTTTTGTAAGCAATGCATTTTTTTCTATAAACAGTTCTCTATTACCTCAATGGTTATAAAATGAAGCAATATTACAGGCCACCAGCCACCTAAAATACACTTTGAAATTTCCCCAAAGTTCTCAATGGACATATTATTTATGAATGCTATACCTGCATCTCACATTTATTTAATGTTTTTTACTTGCTATGGTGGGGATTGAGTACTCTGTAGGTGCTATGTCAGAAATTCAACCATCACAACGCATATATAAAGATGTATAGACAATGTTAAGAATATGTAGGCTGATGTGTGGAGCAGTCCTTGACTAGGGTACTCCACCAAGTATTTCCTACTGTCACTTGCTTGATGAAAAGTGCTTTGTCTCATGAGGGAACCTCTGCTGTAAATAACTCACATCTTGATCCTCCACTTATGTTCAGGAGCCATCTCCAGCATGGCTAGATTTATATTTAATGGACAGCTCATCTATACATTACAACACATTCACATAGTTACCTTGGGTAAGTAGTGGTCTGTTGTGATCATTTTAAGCCATGAATTCATGATATGTCTCATTGTGGTATACTAGTAATTTTCAAAATCATTGAAGATAAAAGATATTTTAACTTAGTCCATAATTTAAATAACTTCTATAGATATAATCATTTTATTTTAGATTATTATTGTTATGTTGACCTGTCCACTTTGATTAAACATTTACTAAAGGGGGGGAGGACTGAGAATATGGCTTTTTGAATTTTTATTAATTTTTAAAATTTATTTTCCATACCAACCACAGTTTCCCCTCCTTCCTCTCATCCCATTCCCTCCCCCACCTCCTTTCTACCCCCCATCTACTCCTCAGAAAAGGTAAGGCCTCCTATGGGAGGCAACAAAGCATGGCATACCAAGTTGAGGTAGGAACAAGCTCCTCCTCCCTGCATCAAGGGTGAGTTAGGCATCTCATTATAGGGAATAGGTTCCAAAAAGACAGCCCATGAGCCAGGGACAGATCTTGGTCCCACTGTTAGGAGCCACAAACAGATCAAGCTACTCAACTGTTATACACATACAGAGGGCTTAAGTTGGTTCTATGCAGGGTCCCTAGCTGTTGTAGAGACAGTGAGCTCCCATGTCCTCAGATCAGCTGTCTCTGTGGGTTTCCCTGTCATGATCTTGATTTCCCCACTCCCCCACCCCCTTGCTCATATAATCCCAACTCCCTCTTCTTCACAGTGCTTGGCTGTGGATCTCTGCATCTGCTTCCATCAGTTACTGGATGAAGGCTCTATGATGACAATTAGGGTAGTCATCAATCTGATTACAGGGGAAGGCCAGTTCAGGCACCCTCTCTACTATTGCTAGGAGTCTTAGCTGGGGTCCTCCTTGTGGATTTCTAAGTTTCCCTGGCATCAGATTTCTCCCTAACCCAATAATGGCTCCCTCTATCAAGATATCTCTTTCATTGTTCTCCCTCTCTATCCCTCCCTCAACTTGGCCATCCTGATCCCTCATGTTCCCATCCCCCATCCCTTCCTGTCTACCCATACCTTACACCCCCAGCTTACTCAGGAGATCTCATCTATTTTCCCTTCCCAGGGTGATCCATGCATCTCTCTTAGGGTCCTCCTTGTTATGTAGCTTCTCTGGGGCTGTGGATTGTAGGTTGGTTATTATTTGCTTTATATCTAATATCCACTTATGAGTGAGTACATAATGTGTTTGTCTGTCTGGATCTGGGTTACCTCACTCAGGATGACCTTTTCTAGTTCCATCCATTTGCCTGCAAATTTTATAATGTCATTTTTTTTTAAACCACTGAGTAATAATCCGTTGTGTAAATGTACCACATTTTCTTTACCCATTCTTTGGTTGAGGGGCACCTAGGCTGTTTCCAGTTCTGGTTATTATGAATAATACTGCTATGAACATAGTTGAGCAACTGTCTTTTGGTATTGAGCATCCTTTGGGTATATGCCCAAGAGTGGTATCACTGGGTCTTGATTCCCAATTTTCTGAGAAACTGCCGTACTGATTTCCAAAGTGGCTGTATAAGTTTGCACTCCCGCCAGCAGTGGAGGAGTGTTTCCCTTACTCCACATCCTCTCCAACATCAGCTGTCATCAATGTTTTTGTTCTTAGCCATTCTGATAGGTGTAAGATAGTATCTCAGTCATTTTGATTTGCATTTCTCTGGATGACTAAGGATGTTGAGTAATTCCATAAATGTCTTTTGGTCATTTGAGATTCTTCTGTTGAGAATTCTCTGTTTAGATGTGTAGCCCATTTTTTAATTGGATTATTTAGTTTGTTGATGTCTAGTTTCTTGAGTTCTTTATACATTTTGGAGATCAGCCCTCTGTCAGATGTGGGGTTGGTGAAGATCCTTTCCTATTCTATAGGCTGCCATTTTGTCTTATTGACAGTGTCCTTTGCCTTATAGAAGCTTCTCAGTTTTAGGAGGTCCCATTTATTAATTGTTGGTCTCAGTGTCTGTGATACTGGTGTTACATTCAAAAAGTTGTCTCCTATGCCAACGTGTTCCCACTTTCTTTTCTATCAGGTTCAATGTAACTGGATTTATGTTGAAGTCTTTGATCTACTTGGACATGAGATTGGGCATGGTGATATATACTGATCTGTTTGCATTCTTCTACATGTTGACATCCAGTTATGCCAGCACCATTTGGTGAAGATACTTTGTTTTCCATTCACAATTTTGGCTTCTTTGTCAAAAATCAGGTGTTCGTAGGTATGTTTATTTATGTCAGGGTCTTCAGTTTGATTCAATTGATCCACATGTTTGTTTTTATGCCAATATCAAGTTATTTTTATTGATATAGCTTATAGTAGAGCTTAAAGTCAGAGGTAGTGATACCTCTGGAAGTTCCTTTATAGAACAGGATTGTTTTTAGCTATCCTGGGTTTTTGTTTTTCTGTATGAAATTGAGTATTGTTCTTTTGAGTTCTGTGAAGAATTGTGTTGGGATTTTGATGGGGATTGCATTGAATCTGTAGATTGCTTTTGGTAAGATTGCCATTTTTACTATGTTAATCCTACTGATCCATGAGCATGGGAGGTCTTCCCATTTTCTGATGTCTTCTTTAGTTTCTTTCTTCAATGACTTAAAGTTCTGGTCATACATGTCTTTCACTTGTCTGGTTAGTTACTCCAAGATTTTTTTTTTATTATTATTGGTGGCTATTGTAAAAGTGTTGTTTCTCTGATTTCTTTCTTAGACTGTTTATTATTTGTATATAGGAGGATGACTGATATTTTTGAGTTAGTCTTGTATCCTGCCACATTACAGAAAGTGTTTATCAGCTGCAGAAGTTCCCTGGTAGAATTTTTGGGGTCACGCGTATATTATCATATCATCTACAAATAGTGAAAGTTTGACTTCTTCCTTTCCAGTTTGTATCCCTTTGACTCCTTTTGTTGTTTTATTGCTCTAGCTAGAACTTCAAGTACTATATTGAGTAGATATGGAGAGAGTGGACAGCCTTGTCTTGTTCCTGATTTTAGTGGAACTGCTTTGAGTTTCTCTCCATTCAATTTGATGTTGGCTGTCAGCTTGCTGTATACTGCTTTCATTATGTTTAGGTATGTTCCTTGTATCCCTGATCTCTTCAAGTTCTTTATCATGAAGGGATGTTGGATATTGCCAAAGGCTTTTTCAGCATCTAATGAGATGATCATGTGTTTTTGTTTCTTTCAGTTGTTTATATAAAATACATTGACAGATATTCATATGTTGAATGATCCCTGAAACTCTAGCATGAAACCTACTTGATTATGGTGGATGGTTTTTTTTTTTTTTTGGTGTGTTCTTGGATTTGGTTTGCCAGTATTTTATTGAGTATTTTTGCATCAATGTTCACAAGGTAGATTGGTCTGTAATTCTCTTTCTTTGTTGCATCTTTGTGCGGTTAGTGTATTAGGATTACTGTAGCCTCATAAAAATATTAGGCAATGTTCCTTCTGTTTCTGTTTTGTGGAACAATTTGAGGAGTATTGGTATTAGCTCTTTGAAATTCTGGTAGAATTCAGTGCTGAAACAATATGGGTTTTGTTTGGTTGGGAGACTTTTAATGACTGCTTCCATTTCCTTAGGGGTTATAGGTATATTTAAATTGTTTAGCTGCTCTTGTTTTGATTTTTGTATGTGGTATCTATCTAGAAAGTTATCCATTTCATTTAGATCTTTCATTTTTCATTTAGGCTTTTCAAGATAGAATTTCTCTGTGTAACAACCCTAGCTGTCCTAGAACCCACTTTGTGCACTAGACTGGCCTCCAACTCAGAGAGATTCACCTGCCTCTGCCTCCTGAGTACTGGGATTAAAAGCATGCACCACCAACATCAGGGAAAATATGGCTTATTTTTAAGGGAACTTAAATCACATAAAACAAAATACAGATAAATAGTGGCAGAGTCAATAGGTCTATGGGACCTATGTTCATAGAAGCCAAGAGATCTGATTAATAGTAGATCTGTGAGCTAATGAAATATTGAACTTGGATGATTTTTGCTATGACAAGAGAAGGAGAGGTCGTAGGAAGAGAGAGAAAGGGGGAGGGAGGGAGAGAGGGAAGAAGGAAGGGGGAGAAGGGAGGAAGAGAAAGAGAAAGAGAAAGAGAACACAAATAATAACACAGGAAATAAAAATGATCCTGTAAGAAGCAGAGCCAAAATGAAGAGTTGATAAAAGAATGTCTGAGGGAAAGACTTTCTGCTGTGTGACACCACTCAATAAGAGATAATAACATACGGGGCTTCTGCTACACAGGACTGACCAGACCTAAAGGACTGGGTTTTTCCATCTACATGTTATCCTGGAGAACCAGCAAAAGGTTGAGTATCAGCCTCATTTTGTGTCCCCAGTTGCCTTTTGCCTGAAATATTTCAATATTGTTATGCACTCCTTTGCTTCTTATTTTATGCTCCTCAAACTACCACCTCTACTTCTCTTAGTGCCATCTTTATATAAATTGATTTATGCAATTTTGTATCTCATTCTTTTCAATAAAGTCAAAGCCCCTTAGTTTGACATTCTCAGAACCCACACTTTTTGTCTTAATTGACACTATACATATTCTACTTTCCAGCTACTGTTAACTGATTTCTATTTTGTTTAAAAATGCTATTGTGCCTCTATGTGTAACTCATTCATATTCTTTCCATAGTTATACATATATATATATATATATATATATATATATATATATATATATATATATATATATAATATTAATAAATTGGCTTAAGGTCCTTTACAGGAGGGATGAGAACCTTTCTCCTTCAGATCAACCACTTTCATGTGTTGTTCAATCATATTGATTTCTAAGTTGCTCATATTTTAGCATGTTGACTTTGCATCCTTAATCATTAAATTTGTCTTTAAGTAAGGATTTACATTTTTTAAAAAATTTGTATGTGTACGTGTGCATGTGGAGGTTAGAGATAAGTCTTTGGTGTTTTTCCTCAGATATTATCTGTGTTGTTTCTTAACACAGCATGTCTTATGGACCTACAAAGTAGACTAGCACCCAGGAAACTCCAGGGATTTTTCAGTGTCTACCTTCCCAGTATTGAATTAACAAACACATGTGGCATGACTGACCTTTTAATGTGAGTACTGGACATTGAAGGTGGGGCAAACACTTTCCTGGCCAACCTATCTCACCAGTTCCCAGGACTTAGAACTTTATTTCTCTGATTACAATCTCCATCACACATAAGTGTCTTATACCACCACATCCTCTCAACCTTGACTTATAGAAATTTATATGTGATCATTATTAAGTATTTCCATATTATAATAATGTAAATGTTATTCATAGTTGAATCAATTAATAAATTGTAATAGTTTTTCCCTTGTATGAATTCCTTCTATTTTCCTGATCATGAATAATTTTCTTGTTTTTGTTTATTTTTTAATTTTTTAATTTTTATGAACTTACCATTAAGGAGATTTGGTCAATTTCTGGAAACTTCACTGAGAACATTTGCTAGTTTTGCATATTCTGGCCATCTCATCTTTTTATGCAGGTTCTTTCATCATGAGATCTGGTTGCTCATCATGCTTGGTATAAAGATGTCACCTGGGCCCTTGCTATCAAAATCTGGAACACCAAGCAGTTATTAAACAGTGATAAAAGTCTAGTTACACTGTTATCTGTAGTGGTATGACAATAGAAAATTATCATGAGTCTTTTTCTGTCTGATCAACTCCCAAAAAAAGACATGGAGACTTCTTATTAATTACGAAGACTTGACCTATAGCCTAGGCTTGTTCTTAAGTAGCTCTTATAACTTAAATTAACCTGCTGTGGGATGTTAATGTATGTCCTGTGGGAGCCCTTCTTGGGTTCCTTGTGGCGTTACCCAGCAGGTTTGCATAGAGGATGATTAGGACCATGGGCCTGAGTGCAGGTGTCTGAGATGGTCTCCACTTGGCTGTACTGGGGGATGGTCTGTATGTCAAGTTGCTCTGATTGGTCAATAAATAAAACCTGATTGGTCGTCGCTAGGCAGGAAGTATAGGCGGGACTAACAGAGGAGAAATAAAAGAACAGGAAGGCAGAAGGAGACGCTGCCAGCCACTGCCAGGACAAGCAGCATGTGAAGATGCTGGTAAGCCACGAGCCACGTGGCAAGGTATAGATTTGTAGAAATGCGTTACTTTAAGATATAAGAACAGTTAACAAGAAGCCTGCCACGGCCATACAGTTTGTAAGCAATATAAGTCTCTGTGTTTACTTGGTTGGGTCTGAGCGGATGTGGGACTGGCGGGTGACAGAGATTTGTCTTGACTGTGGGCAAGGCCGGAAAACTCTAGCTACATTAACCCATTTATATTAATCTATGTTCTATCATATGGTGTTACCTCTATTCCATTTCGTACTTCTCGTTTCCTCTCTATGTCTCCTGGCATCTCCTGAGCACCTAGATTCTTCCTCTTCTTCCTTTCTCTTCCTGGAAATTCTGCCTATCCTCTCCTTCCTACCTATTGACTGTTCAGCTTTTTTATTATACCAATCACAGCAAACGCATCTTCACACAGTATACAAACGTCCCACAGCATTTCATCTTTTTCATCTAAATAAGAAAGGTTTTAACTATAATGTAATAAAACTATATACAATAAGAATAATTATCAGGTATGAATTACATTTATAAAATTCAGTTCATTTGTATTTGGCAAATTTGGAGAAAGCACTGTATTATCTATCCTATTTTAGTGAGTGAGTCCAAAGTTTTATATTTAAAACATTTTCTATCATAACTTGTATAAAAATTATCATTTTAGACATTAAAATGTCTTCTTAGATAAGCAACTTAAGCTTTTATGTTTATCAACCTTATAAACTTTACATCTCTTATGTAAGTTTCTTTTCTGAATTTGGTAACAAGAAAAACTTCAACTATAACCATCTGGTATTCAACCCCATCAAAGACCCAAGAAGGATACAATATTGCCTGAGTAAACAGGAAGTGCTGTGCAAGCAACTTTTAAAACTGTAGAAATGACAGAAACAGCTGGCTACCTGGATAGTCACACATTTCCACTGTAATGTTGTATTCTCTGTCTTTGGCTGACAGACCTAGAATATCTAACAGACTTTTTTTTATAAAGCAGGACATTTTTTTTATTTTTTATTTTTGTTTTTTTTTAATTTAATTTCATTTTACAATATAATTTAGTTCTACATATCAGCCATGGATTCCCTTGTTTTCCCCCCTCCCGCCCCCCTCTCCTTCCCCCCAGCCTACCCCCCATTCCCACCTCCTCCAAGGCAAAGCCTCCCCCAAGGACTGAGATCAACCTGGTAGACTCAATCTAGGCAGGTTCAGTCCCTTCCTCCTAGGCTGAGCCAAAAGGTCCCTGCATAAGCCCCAGGTTTCAAACAGCCAACTTATGTGCTGAGCACAGGACCTGGTCCCACTGCCTGGATGCCTCCCAAACAGATCAAGCCAAATGAACTGTCTTGTGGGCGCCATGGGCCCTGACCCCCGCCTGTGAGTGGCTGCAGCCTTGCTTGCTGACCAGGTGTCCTCCCTATTCAGATTCCGTGCCGCATCGGAGAGCTTACCGGAGGTTCTTTGTTCCTACATCCTGCTTATGGTGTAAACAACTTAGGTGCATCCTGTATTTGGTGTAAACAACTTAGATGCAAGAATGCAGAACATTGGGTCTAGATTGTAGACCATTGGTAGCGAACTTCTGCCCTCAGGGGATCCTCCATTTGTGTTGTAAGCCTGTATTTAAGGTTTCTTCCCTCTTTCAATAAACGGCATTCGACATCCAGTCATACGAATGACCCGCTGTCTCTTGTCTCTATTTTTTAATCCGCAGCCCTTCGCTCAGACATGGTGAACGGGTATTGGTAATGTGGGCATTACTGCTACAGATGGAGGTTCCTACCGAGGTCTGGGAAAGAAGGACCAGCTGACGGACGCTCTTGGAAGGCCGGCCGGCATTTTACAGGTGAGAGTGGATTGAAATGGGTGCAGGTAGCTCACAGTCAGTTAATTGGACTGTTGAAGCAGGAAGGCACCAAAGTTAAGTAAGGGCAAGACAGCTAAAGATTTTAAATGAAAAAGGAAATCTTCCCAATAGAGAAGAGGGAAGGAATGGAAATTTCCCGTTAGAAAAGGGAGAAAAAAATTTTTAATCAAGAAAAAAGGATTTTCCTGGTAAAAAGGGGAAAAATTTTTGAAACTAGGCCTAAAGATTTGGGTCTTGTAAAGGAAGGATGAAGGAAAGAGAGAAGCCTCTTCCTAGTGGTAATGGAAAATGTAAAGACTTTTTTCAGTTGTAGAGTTTTCAGGATAGCTGAAAACTCTTGAGTTTTTTCTCCCTGCCAGTGCAGAGCGGCAGCATCTGAATTACAAAGAGTCAGCAGGTAGGCCTCTGCTGCTGGCTGAACAGCAAGCTAGCCCAGAGCTTAAAGTTTTGCTGTCTGTTTGCTTAATTTTGGTTCAAATGTTTTTTTATTTTTTCCCTCAGAGTGGGAATAATTCAATATTTAGGATCCCTTCGTGGGAAATGTTTTTCTGTTTTTTCCCTTATGGTGGGAATAACTCATTATTAGGTAGTCCCTTCATGGGAGTAGGAAGTTTAAATGTGAGTTTGTGTGTGCGGGGAGCGCCCAGCGGCTGTGGCGGACAAAGGCTTACAGGAGATAGCCCGAAGCAGCGGGCAGACAGGTACACGCCGGTGGGAGGCAGAGCCGTGATGGAGTACGGCCCAGGCAGGCGCTGACAATAGAGCCTGAGCACTGGGCAGAGCCAACGAGCTGAGGCCGGGAAGGGACTAACACTAAAAGTTTAAACGGGCCTAACTTCTGGTGAAAAATGGTTTCAGTCAGGACATTGAATGCTAAGTCAATGCTGTTTGAATAAAGGATGTTCTGTTCTTTTGATTGTCTTGATAAATGTTTGGATGAATGTTTGATCCTCATGGTTGAAAAACTAAAGGAACAAAATTCATAATTTTGAACTATATATTAGGTATGGTCTTGTCTGTTGATCATTACTGAAAATTTGGCTCTGCAATTTAAGTTGCTTTCTAGAAATTCTTGGTTTAATTCTATAAAAATATAACACCTGAAATGAATTGGGTTATTAGCTTATTAAATAATGCTGCTAAGATAAACCCATAAATAATAATCTCTTACTGATAAAGAGGTTACAAAATTATTTTTCCAGTAAATAAAATACAGGTAAATTGTGTGGTCCACATTGTTAATAATTGGCTATTTGTGTTAATGTATTACTTGAAATCTATAAAAAGGAATCCTCTTTTTAAGATTTTATAAAAATAGTCAAGAATATAGTCAAATCCATAGAGATTGTATTTAATGCTTTTATAATTGACATATGTAAAAAGGACCATGAAAACAGAAGCTGATGATAGAATTGCTCAATTATTATTGCTTTCATATTTTAAATTCAAAATGGTGCCGATATATAGAACTGGAGGCTTTAAAAGTACAGGGAAAAAGGTGTTTTGACAAACAGTTATCAATGATAAATAGCCTAAATTAAAAATAAAATTATATGGGATTGAGATTGAAAGATTATTGGATTCTGGTGCTGGATATATCTATAATTTCTCAAGAATCCTGAGATCCCAATTGGCCCCTTAAAAATTCTACCTCTAACCCACAAGGTATTGGCACAGCTCAGACGCCATTACAGAACAGGCTACTTTTAAACTGGAAGGATGAGAAAGGTCATGCAGGAACTTTTCAACCATTTGTGCTACCTCACATTCCAGTGAACTTGTGGGGACGGGATGTGTTAAATGGTATGAAAACAGTGTTACTACACAGCCTATACAATAGATGCTGAAGAGTTAGGGCAGAGGCTTAGGGAAAATGTTTCAAGGAGGCCCACTGCCTGTGGAAGACAAAAACTGTGTCACTAGGGGTCCTGGCGATACTAGAGGATTAGGGTCTTTTCCATAGAGGTCACTGCACAACAGCCTTCAATAATACAACCGATAAAAATCACTTGGAAGAGTGATGACCCTGTTTGGGTGGAGCAGTGGCCCCTTGCTAAGGAAAAATTGGAGGCTGTGTATGCATTGGTTAAGGAGCAGTTAGATGCTGGACATATCATTCCTTCCACTTCACCTTGGAACTCACCTATATTTGTTATTAAAAAGAAATCAGGAAAATGGAGGCTATTACAGGATCTTAGAGCTGTAAATAAAACCATGCTTCTCATGGGAGCAACACAGCCTGGTTTGCCTGCCCCTATGGCAATTCCTAAGCATTGGCACTTAATTGTGGTTGACTTGAAGGATTGTTTCTTCACCATCCCTTTGCATCCCAAGGACAGTCCTCGCTTTGCTTTCAGTGTTCCTTCAGAAAATCTTAAGGAACCTTATCAGAGATATCAGTGGGTGGTATTGCCTCAAGGAATGGCCAATAGCCCTACTATATGTCAAATTTATGTGTCTTTGGCCCTAGCTCCAGTTCAAAAAGCTTTTCCAGGTGTTTATATAATTCACTATATGGATGATATATTAATGGCTGCTAAAGATAAAAAACTTGTTTTTGATGCCTTTTCTTATTTACAAGAGGTTCTTAGCTTGGCTAATTTACAGATAGCCCCAAAAAAGGTACAGGTATCTTTTCCCTATCATTATTTAGGTCATGAATTGTTACACACGGGCATACGCCCACAAAAGATTACTCTGCGCATGGATCAGCTACGCACACTTAATGATTTCCAAACCTTTCTGGGAGATATTCAATGGCTTCGGCCCACTTTAAAAATTCCAACAGGTCAGCTTCGCCCCTTGTATGATGTCTTAAAGGGCGACCCTGACCCTTCATCTCCCCGTAAATTAACAGCTGAAGGACGTGTAGCCCTACAACGTGTGCAAGAGGCCCCTGGAACAGGCTCACGTACAGTATATAGATCTTAATTCTCCCTTATTGTATTTGATATTTTGTTTTACTCATTCACCTACTGGAGTGTTTTGGCAAACAGGTCCTATTTTATGGGTACATTCCCCAGCTTCTCCAGCAAAAATCATCACTCCTTATCCACAGGCTGTCGCTCAGATTATATTTAAGGGAATCAAGATCAGTGTTCAAACTTTTGGTAAGGAGCCAGATATTGTGGTGACCCCATACACCCAGTCTCAAGTAGCATGGTTGCAAGCTAATGATAATGATTGGGCCATATTGACATGCTCCATGAAGGGTCAGTTTGATACTCACTACCCCTCCAATGATGTGTGTCAATTTTTTAAATTGCATCCTGTTATATTTCCCAAGATAGTACAAATGACTCCTATTCCTCAGGCCCGTGTGATATTTACTGATGGCACTTCACGTGGTTTTGCTGTGATGGTTTCTGGTAACATAGTAAAGAGAATAAAAGTCCAGGGCACTTCTGCCCAGGTGACAGAGGTACAGGCGCTGTTGCTTGCTTTACAGATGTTTTCTGATGAGAGTGTAAATATTTATACCGATAGTCAATATGTGGCACATGCCATTATGCCTTTGAAAACAACAGCCTACATACCGTCCATTTCTTCCATTCATGAATACTTATTACAAGTACAAGGACTTATATGGTCTCGCTCACATAACCTTTATGTGGGCCATATTAGAGCTCATACTCAATTGCCTGGACCTCTAAGTGAAGGTAATCAGAGGGCTGACGCCATTACTCGTATGGCTGTCACATTAGTCTGTTCTGCCTTTGATAAGGCTACTCAGTTGCATCAGCGTTATCATCTTAATGTTGGATCTCTCCGTTATCATACAGGCATAACCCGGGAACAAGCCATCCAGATAGTTAAATCATGCCCTATTTGTGTGGAATTTTTACCTGTTCCTCATTTGGGAGTTAATCCTCGAGGACTTTTACCTAATCATGTGTGGCAGATGGACGTCACACACGTGCCTTCCTTTGGAAAATTACAATATGTCCATGTGTCTATTGATACATATTCTTCTCTAATTTTTGCTTCTGTCCATTCAGGGGAAAAGGTTAAGGATGTAAAGAATCATTGTCTTCATGCTTTTGCTTACATGGGAGTGCCAAAATGCATAAAGACTGATAAAGATCCTGCCTACAGTAGTACGGGATTTTCAAAATTCTGCCAAGATTTTTCTATTGTTAATAAGACTGGTATTCCTTATAATCCTCAAGGGCAGGCTATAGTAGAACACTGCCATCGTACCTTAAAAACTTATATTGCTAAAGTAAAAAAGGGGGAGTTAGGGGCTCATCTTTCCTCTCCACATTCTATTCTTTCCCTTGTTTTATATATTTTAAATTTTTTATCGGTGGATTCTGCTGGAGTATCTGATGCAGATAAGCACTGGAGGGCTCCTGTTGCAAATCATCCTCTGGTGCGATGGAAAGATCTTTCTACTGGCACTTGGAGGGGACCCGATCCGGTGTTGGTGTGGGCCCGGGGATCTGTTTGTGTCTTTCCGCAGGACAATGAAATTCCTCTGTGGGTTCCTGAACGCTGTGTGCGTCCTGTGGCTGCTGCTGAATCCCAACATGGCAGAGACCTATTGGGCCTTCGTAAAAAACTCTCCCCTTCTGATGCCAATGGGGATTGAGAGCCCAATATGGCCAGCCTTGGCAAACATTATTGTAAGCCTAGGAACTGTAGCCATGTGGTTGGATTCTTCAGAAGGTAATGTATGGTAACTTTTTTCAAAAAATGTTGAGAATGTATCACACCTTGGAGATTAAGGATAACTCTGAAGGTCAATAAACTTCATTTGCTAACAGTAGCATGCCAGCTAAGCCTTTTTCACATTTTGCAACCCCCCTCAAGCTGGTGTAGTACCTACTTTTCAGGAATGGCTCTGTGCAACATTTATTTGCCTCCTGAAATTCATCTAGCCTTTTTGAAGATACCTCAAAATTTGTGAGCCTGAATGTAGCCATTATTGAGGCCATTAGTTCTGCTCCTTGTTTGCTGTTTTTGTTTTCTGTTTTCTTTATGTTTCTCAGTTGTTCTCTTGCTGACCTGCCAGCCTAAGTAGTGCTGGGATCAAGAAAAATGGGCCTTGGTGGTTCGTATTCCTGGAGCCGTGTCCATGCCAGTGGACCGTGGCAGCTAGACACAGATGATGCTCACACGCTCCAGAAGAGACTCGGACATCGCTGTTGCCGTTGTTGCTGTTATAGCAGTGGTGGCCACTGCTGCTATTGTTTCTGGGATTGCTATTTCATAATTGGTTACTACAGCTAGCACAATGGAGACCCTGGCAGCAAAAGTAGCTACCACAGTTAGTTAATCTTTCTTCTTATTGGACAAGATAAATTTAATTCCACTTTTATACATTATAATTGGCTTTGTAAGTTGTAAATTATTTAAAACTCAAGTTCCCTTTGCTTGAGATACCACCTTACAGGACTCCTATTTGCGGTAAGGCTCGTTTAAATAGGGAATGGTTCAATTGCCTGTAGCCTTCTGGCTATGGGTGGGTTAGGACTTCTGTTGGTCTTTTCTGTGTCGCACAGATTGCAAGCCCAGTGCCACTTTGAGATCTTTGGCAGCAGTCACTCTACAGCTCACGTGGTTGAGTCTGTATGATAATGAGTATTCAGAGACGGGTAATGCTTGGGGGGCTGCCATCAACCTAAGACAGAGCACTGTGTGGCCTGGGCAGGTGTCTCTATGACGGGTAAGGTGGTCTGCTGGTCCCACACAACCTAAGACAGAAGCTCATTTAATAAAAAGGGGGGACCTGTGGGCGCCATGGGCCCTGACCCCTGCCTGTGAGTGGCTGCAGCCTTGCTTGCTGACCAGGTGTCCTCCCTATTCAGATTCTGTGCCGGTGTCCTTCTCACCTTAGGATCATCGGAGAGCTTACCGGAGGTTCTTTGTTCCTACATCCTGCTTATGGTGTAAACAACTTAGGTGCATCCTGTATTTGGTGTAAACAACTTAGATGCAAGAATGCAGAACATTGGGTCTAGATTGTAGACCATTGGTAGCGAACTTCTGCCCTCAGGGGATCCTCCATTTGTGTTGTAAGCCTGTATTTAAGGTTTCTTCCCTCTTTCAATAAACAGCATTCGACATCCAGTCGTACGAATGACCCGCTGTCTCTTGTCTCTATTTTTTAATCCGCAGCCCTTCGCTCAGATATGGTGAACGGGTATTGGTAATGCGGGCATTACTGCTACACTGTCTTACCTATTCAGAGGGCCTGATTCAGTTGGGGGCCCCTCAGCCATTGGTTCATAGTTCATGTGTTTCCATTCATTTGGCTATTTGTCCCTGTGCTTTATCCAACCTTGGTCTCAACAATTCTTGCTCATATAAACCCTCCTCTTTCTCACCAATTGGACTCCTGGAGCTCCACCCGGGGCCTAGCTGTGGATCTCTGCATCCAGTTCCCTCAGTCATTGGATGGGGTTTCTAGCATGACAATTAGGGTGTTTGGCCATCCCATCACCAGAGTAGGTCAGTTTGGACTGTCTCTTGACAATTGCCAGAAGTCTATTGTGGGGGTATCTTTGTGGATTTCTGTGGTCCTCTCTAGCACTTTGCTTCTTCCTATTCTCATGTGGTCTTCATTTACCATGGTCTCCTATTCCTTGTTCTCCCTCTCTATTCTTGATCCAGCTGGGATCTCCTGCTCCCCCAAGCTCTCTTTCCCTTGACCCTTGCCCTTCATTACCCCCACTCATGTCCAGGCTGTTCATGTAGATCTCATCCATTTCTCCGTCATTGGGCAATCCCCATGTCTATCTTGGGGTCCTGTTTTCCAGGTAGCCTCCCTGGTGATGTGAGTAGCAGTCCAGTCATCCTTGTTCCACATCTAGTGTCCTCTTATGAGTGAGTACATACCATGTTTGTTTTTCTGAGTCTGGGTTACCTCACTCAGGATGATTTTTTCTAGATCCATCCATTTGCCAAAGCAGGAAAATTTTGAAGGATTGTCCTATACCTTGTCTGGACAAAGTTCAGCAGGCACCTTCTTTTGGTCCTGCTTTTCCAGTTTTGACATTGTACTGTCAATGGTCAAGGCAAGGGCAGTTTCTTACACACTGGCTAACTTTGCTACAATAAAAACAGACTCCATATGGAGGTTCTTCAATGCCCATCATCTTTTTTGAAGTAAATTGGTGCTGCCTGGAGCAGACATGTATTATTGACATGAAAACCCTTAGGTTATTAAAACATATGCCATATACCATAGGTCGCTGAAGTGTTTGAAGACCATCTATTTATCTAAAATATATCTCTGTTTGACCTGGAAAACATATCTAACATGGCAGCAAATTTTACAGTTAGACAACTAACTACTAGCCTGCATTTCTTAATTATCCTAAATAGTTTGTAATAATAACTTTCAAGGACTGAAAATTTATATTAAATTGTTAAATGAGCTGCACAGCTATAATACCTCAAACAAAAGCAGAAATACACACACACACACACACATAAAATCTTAAATTTGTATTTCTTAAACAAGAATAGAAAGATATATAGTTATTTTCTAACATAAACTCTTAAATTTGTATCAATATACAAAAATTCATACCAATGTAAAATATTTGAGACTAGTAATTGTTTTTTTAGTTTGAAAGTAGATTCAATAATCTACCCTTTTTCCCTATCATTTATATAAACCCCCTTATTTTTCAGAATGAGATCTGTGAATCTAATTATCGTTGTTCACCTTTTTTTCCTGACCATGATCAATAACAGCTGTAACCAACCCCCCTAAATGATGACAAACAATCCATAACCCACCAAGTGACCAATAACCACTCACCTGACCTCCTGTGAAAGTGGGCATCATATTCTTAAAATTACTTCCTGTTTTCTTGGGGTGATGACATCTTTAGGGGACCCTGAGAAAATTGAGATAATGATCAAGTCCTGAAAGAGTTAGCTATATTATTTTTTGTTTAGTCTCTGGGGGATGGGAAAGTATAGAGCTTATCTGAAGTCTTGGCTGAACGGTCTATGAGGCTGGACCATCTCAGCTAGCAGCTTTGAAGTTGTTCTGGATGCAAAATTCTGAGGAAACTGTAACAGAGGCATTCTGAAAAGCCTGGATCACCTGGGCTACTTATCTTTATTGGTGTCTGGTCCTTTTTCTCTGAAAATACATAAACTTTTAAAGGTAACATATATATCTGTATTAACACAAGTATGGAATGTGTGGTATGTACAAGTTAGTTAAAAATGATTTTTTTGTCTTATGTTTGAGTGGGTAAAAGGCATCTGTTAACTTTATAAGTCTCTTAGGACTGTATAACCAAACTGTAACATAAATCTTTATCCATCCATTTGAAAGTATGGCATGTAATAATAAGTCATGAGAACTCAGTAGCCAGCAAGATTTATCATGTCTCATCCAGTCTCAGAGCTCTTCGCATATAGAGGAATCAGTATATATATATGTGTGTGTGTGTGTGTGTGTGTGTGTGTGTGTGTGTGTGTGTGTATGTATGTATGTCACCTGTCCTGTAGTCTTTATTGGTTTCTTTCTTTATGTCTGTGGGCAAGATTTTCAGGTGTCTCCCCAATCAAATATAATCTTCATTAATTTTGAAGAGAACCATAACCTTTTGTATCCTGTGGAAATAAAGGCATAACTTCTTCCCCAAGGCAATATATTTTCTGACTTCCATTTTGAAGTTAAGAAATTTTTAAATGTATAGGTTGGTTTAATTTAGCATTTTCTACAATCCAATGTCTCTCTTCAGTTATTGTTTTTTGTACATTAGCATTTAAACAATTCAAAGTCAACAAAAAATACAGGATTGAGACACCCTGTGTAATTCCCATTTTTACATGGCTTATTTTTTTGTATTACTTTACTCTCTCTTTAAAGACTTTTCTTTATTATTTTTAAACTATTTTTTTCTATGACTGTCTATTTCCATATTTTACTCTATCTGTTTAAAGGTTTTTTTTTTTTGGTCTGGACTGTTTTACTACACACCTGCAGTGTTCTCTGATCACAAGACAAATCTTAACAGGCTACACTAGCTACCACCTACCACGTGGCTCTGGTGGCTGGTTCTGCCCCCATCAGTTCCCTGAGCACCTGGCCTCATGCCATCATGTTTATTGCGGCTGGGTTTAAAATGTGGCAATCATTTTTACCTAGCACACCAGCAGTACCTCTTAGAAGATCCACGTCTGTACACCGAGGCTACCCAAGAGACTCCTTCTTCATGCTTTTTGTGGATATTCGAGCTTACACATTGGAGGATTTATGTAATGAGTCTTTTTCTATCCCACTAGCCAGCTCCCAAATAAAGACATGGAGATTTATTATTAATTATGAAAGTTTGCCTATAGCTTAGGCTTATTTCTAACTAGCTCTTATAACTTAAATTAACCAATTTTTTATTAATCTAGGTTCTATCATGGGGCATTACCTCTCTTCCATCTTGCACCATCTGTTTCCGCTCCATGTCTCCTGCCTTCTCCTGCATGCTTAGATTCCTCCTCCTTTTCCTTTCTCTCCCTAGAAGTCCCACTTAGACTGCTTAGCTATTGGCCATTCAGCTTTTTATTATACCAATCACAGAAAATACATCTTCACACAGTATAATAGTATCCCACAACAGAAAATGAACCTAATAGTATGGATATTGGACTAAATAGATTTCCAGCCAAAGATTTAGGGTTGATTTCTTCTGCTGCTTGTACTAAAAAGTGAGCGCTGAGAAATAATGGAGGGAAGAGTTTGTTGAACTAAAGTGAGTCAGGAATTACTGGTTTTATAAAGTACGAGTGTCTTCTGTTTACAGATAACCCATAAACTAAAAGAATGTATTTCAGGCAAATATTATTGTAAGGAATTCCCTAGAAAATATGACCCAAATTGCCACTTAAGGGTGTGGTTTTTAAAATCCTTTGTTAAGACCACAGATAGATAAATGTAATTCCTTTCAAGAAAGTTTAGTCAAACATAGGGATTTAAAGGACTCTCAAGGAATTTCAAGGCAAGTGAATGAGAGTTGTGCAGGTGGCTTTTGTCTAATACTGTGTGTGGGTCTCTATAATATTGATAGGAGGTCTACTACATTTTAAAGTAAATTATCTTGTTTAAAACATAAGCAGATTGTACTGAAGTCAGTATAAAACAGAATAACATCCACAACCAAACAATGTTTGAATACATACATTCTACTGTAAGAAACCAAGTTCTAAACCTTTCAGCTACAAATGCAGACTCACTTCATTGATAAGAAAGGAAGCATGGGGCTGGAGAGATGGCATAACAGCTAAGAGCATGTTCTGCACTTGTAGAAAAACTGGGCCACATTTCCAGCACTCACATCAGATGTATTACAACTGCCTGTAGCTCTAGTTACAGGGGATGCTGTTAGTTATTTAGCTGCGTTGTGTTCTTACCCTGCAA
This sequence comes from Peromyscus maniculatus bairdii, assembly GCF_049852395.1. NCBI lineage: Eukaryota > Metazoa > Chordata > Mammalia > Rodentia > Cricetidae > Peromyscus > Peromyscus maniculatus. The sequence continues at coordinate 29,358,031 of NC_134861.1, forward strand.
GGAAGTGTCACGAAACATGACAGAATCCGCTTATAAGAGTTTATTAGAGATAAAGGGACAGAGAGTGCACAGGCCTGTGGGAGAGACACGTACGTGGAGGAGAAGAGAGGAGAGAAGAGAGAGAACCAGGAATATGGCGCTCCGCTTTAAAAACCAGCTGGGGGCGTGGCCAGGTCACGTCACTACTCCACGCCTGTGCGTAGATCACATGGTCACGTTGCGCGCTTACGTAGCCATGTAACGTCACGGATTCTGGTCACGCGAGATGCCTTGGCTGGAACTTTCTAGGCGGAGGTGTCCGGCCTGACCGGAATTGGCTAGGCAGAAGTGTCCGCCTGGTAAATGCGACCTTGGGGGCGGGGGGCGTGTTGTGAACCCTTCAGATGCAAAACCTTCTTCTAGTCTTCATAGGCACAAAGAATGCACATGGTGCATATACAAATATGCAGGCACTCAGACATAAACAAAAATCCCAAAAGAAGAGAGTTGGTATTCATTAAATGAACTATCATTCTGTAGAGTAGAGGTAAGAACTTAAATTTAAAGACTTATGTTTTGCATCTCCTTCCATTTCTACAGGCTTCTTTACTGACAATGTCGTGCCCAGATCGTGACCCCCAGAGAGACCACCAAAGACGAGCATGCCGGAATGCAAAAGCAAGGTTTAATTCTGGATATCCAAAAGCAATACAAGCCTAGGCAGGGACTTCGTCCAACATCCAATGCAGTGGAGGCTGGTGGAAGCGCCCACCTGTCTGCAAGCTCAGTTTTTAAAGGGAAAAGTCACAAGGTTACATTATTTAGGGGTGCTAGTATGGATACAATTCTGATTGGCTCGCTTCTAGGGACTTCTAGAAATTACTTCTAAGGGAGTGGTTGCCTGCCACCATTTCTCATTGGCTGCCCTCAGGTGGGGGCATTTCTGTGGTCAGTTACCCTGGAAACCAGGGAGAGGACATTCCATAGTCTGGCAGGCATTACCTCATGACTATCTTGTGACTCTGTACTTTTACACTTCCTGGTTTCTGGAATCTGAACTGACTGGTTTCAGTAACTAATGGCCTATTCCCAAAAGGAGAAATCTTAGGCCTTAGTTTTTGGATGAAAGCATTTCTAAGATGACTCATTTTGGTCTCACAACAGGAAGAAGAGAAAGAGGAGGAGGAGGGAATCAATTTTTTGATCTTTATATGGGTCTGAACAAACCAGTTTCTAAAACAAGAAAGTGTTGGTTATATGGTATACTGCAAAATGGTTGGCGCTTTAATTCACAGGACACAACAACATATTCAGAGTTAGCTGGGATCTATTAAAACTATTGCTAGGATCAATACAAACTGAAATTATGCTGGACAGACAGTCACTGTGGCTTAGAGTGACTAGCTAGGAAAGTCATGACACTTCCATGAGAAAGGGAGGGCAGAGGAAGTGAGCCAGTCACTGATTACATAAAAGGATCAGGCAAGAAAACACTGTTATTTGGGAATTATATCTCATGAGTTCTGAACACCACAACTGTGAGCTGATTTTTTTTCCCTTTTACTGAAAATAGATTTTTTTTCCTCACATAATATATCTGTGAGACCAAAATGAGCCATCTTAGAAATAAGACCAAAATGCTTTCACCCTAAAATTAAGGCCTAAGATTTCTCCTTTTGGGAATAGGCCATTAGTTACTGAAACCAGTCAGTTCAGATTCCAGAAACCAGGAAGTGTAAAAGTACAGAGTCACAAGATAGTCACGAGGTAATGCCTGCCAGACTATGGAATGTCCTCTCCCTGGTTTCCAGGGTAACTGATCACAGAAATGCCCCCACCTGAGGGCAGCCAATGAGAAATGGTGGCGGGCAACCACTCCCTTAGAAGTAATTTCTAGAAGTCCCTAGAAGCGAGCCAATCAGAATTGTACCTGTACTAGCACCCCTAAATGATGTAACCTTGTGACTTTTCCCTTTAAAAGCTGAGCTTGCAGACAGGTGGGCGCTTCCTCCAGCCTCCACTGCATTGGATGTATTGGACGAAGTCCCTGCCTAGGCTTGTATTGCTTTTGGATATCCAGAATTAAACCTTGCTTTTGCATTCCGGCATGCTCGTCTTTGGTGGTCTCTCTGGGGGTCACGATCTGGGCACAACAATATCATTATTGTGGTTTCTCCTTTCTCTACTCTCCCAGTTTCTCCCCACCTCTCCTCTCATTCAGATCCACCCCTTTTCTATATTTCATTAGAAAACAGACAGGCTTCTAAGGAATAATAATAAAGAGAAACAAATCACAATAAGATAAATACATCGCCTGGTGGTGGTGGTGCACGCCTTTAATCCCAGCACTCGGAAGGCAGAGCCAAGCGGATCTTTGTGAGTTCGAGGCCAGCCTGGGTTACCAAGTGAGTTTCAGGAAAAGGCGCAAAGCTACACAGCGAAAACCTGTCTCAAAAAACCAAAAAAAAAAAAAAAAAAAAAAAAAAAAAAAAAAAAAAAAAAGATAAATACACCTAACACATTAGGATAGGACAACACAAACAACTTGAAGGAAAAGAGCCCAAGATATGCAAAAATCTCGTTTGTTCTCAGTCAATTGCTCTGGAGAGCCACTAGGCCTCAAGAGAAGAGGATGGTCTGAGCTTCATTTGCACAAGAAACAAAGCTATGCAACTACTGAAGTACTGGCCTGAGCAGGAAGTTCACACACATATTCTAGGATAATTGTGAGCACAAGAAATTCATGACAAGGCAGAACTGAATATTAAGCTGTGTAACACCAAATAGTCCATGCTAGATGGCTTCCCACTTGACTGACCCTTGTCCTGGTCAAGGTACAGCTTTAGTTCATAGCTGGACTCCTTAAAACATGCTCTTGTGGCTTGCCACACTACTCCAACAAGGCCACGGCTCCTTATAGTGCCACTCCTTTTTGTAGCCATTTTCTTTCAAACCACCACAACATCCTCACCATCAATTTGTTGGAAATAGCATGGGTTGTATGCAGGTTCACATGGGTCCATCCCCTTTGGCCAACAATTCAATTAGATGTATCCCAATCTTGGTACTGGAAGCTTCATTTGGTGACAAGAGATGGCCAGTTGGGACTCTGTCTCCCCCATTACTTATTAATTTCACTTAGGTTTCTTTCATATATGTATATATTTTAGGAAGTTTCTACTCTATTAGTTTTCCATACTACCCTTCAAACCCCTTAATTTTAGCTGTCTCTTTTCATGTTCCTTCTTTTTCCTCCTTTTCCCTTTTCCTTCCCCCTCCTGTTCCAGTCCCCCTATCCATTTATAACTATTTTTTTTCCTTTTTCTAGGATCTCTCTGTCCCCTATAGTTACCTATTCTATACCTAACCTCTGTGGCTCTACAGATTGCAGTTCAGTTATCATTGATTTAATAATTAATATCAATATATTAGCAGATACTGTCTTTCTGGATCTAGGTTGTCTCACTCAGAATAATTTTTTTCTAGTTCGATGGAACATTTAATAAGATGAGTTCTTAACATTATCCTGAACATAACCACCCGTGTAGTTTTCAATGGCTTCTTATGTTTTCAAAGTTGATGAAACTTACAGTTTTTGATGTAGCTAACTACTGTATGCCTGAACCCAAAGAAGAGATCCAGTTTGTTTTTAAAGGACACAGTTTTGATGTCATCATCATATGGCTTTTCTTTGCCTTTCTGTCATTCTAATCTTTGATTCTATCTTTTGGTTGCTTGATATCGTTTTCTTACATTTGACATTGAGTTTAAAAGCAATTCTTCCAGTTCTATTTCAAAAATGTATCTTTAATATCACTATTTCATCTGCATATTGAAATTGTAGTACCAATTATATATACATATATAGTCTATTACAACCAATACCTAAGTTTTCTGAACTGCCTATCTTGCCCCAAGAAAATATATATATATATATATATATATATATATATATATATATATATACACACACACACATATATATACACACACACACACACACACACACACACACACACACACACATATATATATATATATATATATTCATTTGTGTGTATGTATGTATGTACAGATGAATGAGGAAAAGTGAAGTCTCAATATTAGTCTCCCAAATCTCATTTGAATTTGGGTATTTATCTTAGAATCATGTAAAGACTCATGCTTCCTAGTCCGGTTTGTGTTTTCCTTTTGTGACTTCATTTGCCTCAAATCCCTCTTCCCTGCATTCCAGCATCAATGTTTGCTCTGCTAATTTTAGTACATGACAGCCACATCAGCACTATAAAGCTTCCCGGTGGCTTTTCCATTCTTTTATATTACTTCTCCCAGATACAGTGTGGCCAGCTTCTCATTAGTCATTCTCTCTAGAGAAGCTCCCTGACTACTTCATTTCAAGTCCCACACAGACTTCTAGAAATTCACTGTTCCGTTACTCTTTTATTGTCTTCATAGCATTTATTACTACTTGATTTTATTGCATTTTTGCATTTAATAGCCATATCCTTTCTGTAGAAAATAAACTTCAACAGAATGTAAACTTTATGTCTTCTTCAATATATTCTCCTTTTTGACTTTACCCATCTAGTCTATTTGATGTTTCTCAATAGAGAAAAATATATATTCACTTTCTTTGTTTAGATTTGGATCATTTTTCTAGCTTTGTCTCTCCACCCCCGCTTCTAATTACACTCCCTCTGTGTTGTTCTTTAGAAGAAGTATTTCCTTCCATATGACATTAAGATATTCTGGTAAATTAAAGAATGCTTTATTGTGAAGAAAATCTTTCTCAAGACTTCTTCCACAGAACAGTGATATAATTTGGATATATTTCTTTCTGGATTGCTGCACAGATATTAGCTCAGGACATCTTTTATGTCTTCTCTTGAGTTAATTGTTCCTTACTATCAAATACTTGTTTTCAGATCATTCTCTTCATTTTAAAACATGCTCTGATAAATTCTATACCATTTTGTTCCCTTGCTTACCTGATCAGAAAGGCTGGTTTTAATTAGCAGCCAGGTGAATAAGTTATCCACATAATGTGTGATCCCACTGATAGATTTGTGTGGCTTGTCAGAGAATTTTAATCTTATTGTACTGGAAGGGACTTTGTCATGACAACTTTAGCTGTCTGTTCAACACATTACCTGTTTCTACATTGGTTATTCACCAGTTGCAGTGACTATGTTCTCCGTAATTCGCAAGGGCAACTCTGGGAAAAGCATCAAGGCTCCAAAGAGTCTCATTACCATAGATTTTTATTTCTTTTTCTGGAAGACAGGCTGAGTTCTGATTTGGCAGTTATGAACTAACTTCTCCATCTCTGAAGCTACACTTCTGCCTGTTTCAATACACAGAAAGTTCCACTGTTCCCTCCTCTCTGTGCTTCGCTGTCCTCTCACTGTTGATACGCAGAAAGATCCACTGCGCTTGAGCTCAAGTGCTTCCCTGTAACTGTTGGCTTAGTGTCACTTCCAGCAGATTCCCTCAATCACTCACCTTACGAAAGCTATAAAAGTCTGTCTGCATTATTTATCTTCAACACCCAAAGAAGAGTGATATGAAATGCCAAACTACAGTAAATAAATAAACCACAGTAAGTAAACTTATTGAATATGCATTAAATGAGAGGAAAAGGAATGATTCGCTTGGTATCCTCTTCTTTATTTGTTATTTACTGTTTCATTACTTTAGTGTTTCAGAAGTGTAGACTCTTAACAAGACGTTTAAGGTTTAAATTGGACGGGGACTTAGCTCAGTGGTATAGTCCTTCTCTTGTATGTGCAAGACTCTAGGCTCAAACTCCAGCACTGTACTAAGAATTAAAGGATTTGAAGAAAAATGTCATCTGCATGTAGAGGACAAGGCAGAGGCAGGAACTTGGCACTTAGAGTGGCCTTACAACCACCGTGACGGAAGCTTCACGTGCTATGTTTTGATATCTGTGATGTTCTGTCTACAAACAACCAGTTCAGAAACTCAGAAAAAAGTAAAATTTATTGGTAAGTTATAGGGGATTTATTTTATTAACACCTGAACTCAAAGAAGACATATTACTCAGGGCACATTCTTCTGAGTCAGAGTTCACCTAGGGACCAGAGAAGGAGTCTGAAGCATTACTGCAGGCAGTGCTAATGGAGCCTCTTCCCACCTTTACTTCTCCGCCCTCCATAGGGAAGGAAGTTTAGAGGGGTGTGAGGCGGTCCCTGGTCCCCAATAAGTGAGTGCTTGTCAAAGCAGACAAGCTCACTTGCGAGAATCATCACACCCTTAGCTGCTCATCACAGGCCCCAAATAAGTTAGCTGACTCAAGGAACGGGAAAAATGAGCTTACCTTGCTAGCAAATGGGATCAGATCTGTCAAAAATGCCAAATTGCTTCCCATTCTGTGACACCTGCTACAGTGAAAGAAGGTATGATACAATTGCTCCTAGAAGGAAGCAGCCACCCGGGGACTTTGGCAAGAGCCCGGGCAGCTGTTGGTCATGGAACAGTTGTCTTCTATGTGGGCTAGTGTATTGAGCCCCACACAAAAGGCATTCCCTCATGCTTCCCTTCATGGGGGTGTAGTGCCCTCCTTTGGACAATTTTTCTCTATGCACCTATGAGAAAATGTACTGGGGAAAGTTCAATAGAAGAGTTATAGTGCTCTGTGTCTCTAAAAAGGGATTGATAAGTTGGCTTATCTGGTAAAAAAAAAAAACTCCAAGTATTGGACAGTTATTCAGATTCTGCTGTTCAGTTTAACTTCTCATGTGCTTATGTCTAATTTATAGCATTAGATAATACCCCATTTTGAGGTTGGAAGATAGCAGATGCCCATATATGTTACCTGTAGCATGTGGCCTTTCAAGCAGAGGATGCCTAACAGCTGTGTAATCATTATAACTTTTTTTAAAAACAGTTACTTTTGTGATGCTCTTCCAAGTGCTTACTGCAACTTAGTTTAAGGCATTCAATCTGAGTCTTGGGAAATCTGAGACCACATATTATGTCAAACTTCTCTTTAAAGCAGTGGTTCTCAACATTCTTAAAGCTGCTGCTCTTTAATACAGTTCCTCATGTTATGGTGACCCCAACCATAAAATTATTTTGTTGCTGTGTCATAATTATAATTTTGCTACAGTTATGAACAGTAATATAAATATCTGGTATGCAGGAAATCTGATATGCAATCTCATGAAAGGGTCATTTGACACCAAAGGAGTCGTGACCCACAGATTAAGAACCACTTTAAAATTTAAAGGGATATACTAAATAACTTCCATGGCTACAGTCCGTAGGCCTGAGGACCCAGTTGCAATGTATCAATAATTGAGCAATTTAATCATGCCAAGTTTGCATTATTTCATTTCCCACATAAGAATGAGAGGTTTTAGATTTTTAAAAAGACATTGAAAGTCAAGGCTGTTAGAAATCTCAGTGACTCCCTTCCACACTGGGGCCAGGCCCTTGATGGACTTCTTTGCTATGTTCTTGTGAGCTGTGGGTTGCCACTATTCAACTTGATTTGTTACTGAGTTACTTATTGCCATTAACAAGTGATCTTTCCTTTAGGCAGAAACTAAATCATGTACTTAGCAATATGATGGACACATTGGTATCTGAAATGTTTGGCTATATTAGAAGATTTACAAACAACATATTTACCCAAACTGTCTTATCAACAGAAAAAAAGTGTCAGTCTCTTGGAATGACAAGAACTTTGCTTACTCTCAACCAAGACATCAGAAGTATAAGCAGATTTTGGCAGACAGACAAATGCATTTGTTTTATCCTTCTTTTCTTGATTTTAATGAGTCTTTGTATTAGTAAAAGTTTTCTAGAGGAACAGAGCTAATGTAATATAATATGATATATGATATGATATGATATGATATGATATGATATAATACGATACAATACGATACGATACAATACAATACAATACAATACAATACAATACAATACAATACAATACAATACAATATAATATAATATAATATAATATAATATAATATAATATAATATATCCTTCCTAATAAACACAGATTTATTAGAATGGCTTACAGGCTGTGGTCCAGCTAGTCCAACAAAGTTTGTCTACCAATGGAAGGTCCAAGAATCCAGTAGTTGTTCAATCCATGAGGCTGGATGTCTTAGCTGGTCTTCAGTATACAACAGAATCCCAAATAAGTAGGAAGTAATGCTAGTTAAGGAACAGACTTGCCAATGAGAGTGAGAACAAGCCAGCAAAGAAAGCAAGCTTCCTTCTTACACCTTCTTCTTTATATGGGCTGCCAGGAGAAGGTGTGGGCCAAATTAGTGATGGATCTTCCCACATCACAAGATCTGGGTTAAAAGTGAGTCTTCATACTTCAAGTCACTTAATTAAGGAAAATACTCCTTTCAGTATACCTAGCAGCTTGGTGTTTAGTCGGTTTCAGATGTAGTCAGCTACACCAAGCATAGCCATCACAGTTGACAACCAAGAACAGCATCACAGTCACGATCAGCACTTGATCCCAAGAATTATCTTCTCACAAGCTCCCCACTCTTTCTTCTGTCTAGAATGCAGGGCACCCATGGTAGTTTCAGTATTCTAAGTAAGTGTTCAAGTTCTCAAGAAAATATGTCTCTTTGTTTCTCTCTTTCCTTAGTTAAATAATTTTGTTTTTTTAACCACTTATTGATGACAGTGTTACAGCATCATGGATATATACACTTGGTGCCAAATCTCCACCACATTTCACTTTCATCATGTACACAAATTCCTTTTTTAGGTATAAGTATCAAGACACATCTCTCCCTCTCTCTGTATACATGGACATATGCATATATGTGTATCTACATCATATATATACATGTATATGTATATATATATATGTATAAAATTCAGAATATTTTTTGTGAACTCTGAAAAGATTGGGAATTGTTCCTTGTATCTTTATTCAAGTATCTCTGGCATTTAAAAAGTGCTTTATAATAACTAGTAAACAAATTAGTTATGAAATAATGATAGCAGTAATATGAATATTTTAGAAAATTTATGATTTAAGTCACAATTTATTCTTTAAAAGGGTTGAATTGTAAAAATAGGAAATTTTTATGATTGTTACCTTATCTCAAAGAAGTATTAATATATGTAAACAAACTTTTTCCCTAGAAAGATTCCTTAAGAGTCCCTAGAAGTCATTTCCTAGCATGATTTGTATATATATTGTGATTTTATAGTTCTTTTGGGAAGATAAAGCCATTAAGATGTGTTTTTGTAGATTCAGTTTTACAAACTAGGTAAAATATTAAGACTAAGATATCAATGATTCTTTCCAGCTGTGAATCCTTAGATTACATCACCAATCTTACAAGCAAGATGTATGCTTGTGCAATGGTGCATGATTGTTATGGGGGTAACCAATCATTCTATCCATGCCTGATGCTGTACATCCAGTCAAAAACCAAGAGCAGGAGAAGCAGCAGTCCCCAGGCAGAACATAGAATTGTTGTGTAGTTAAATTGTAGTACCCCAGGGCCAGCTCTCTCACCTGCCACAGGTGGTAATGGGTGAGGGAGGCAGGACATCTTTCCCTCACCCATGGCCCTAGAGTCACAAGAGTAAGAGAGCTAGCCCTCACCCTTACTGCCTACATTCTTTACTTCCCATCTGGGCAGCATACTAGAGCTGATCCATTTGTCAGGGTTGTAGGTAAGCCAGCCCTGAAGGCATGAGAGCAGGAGAGCTGATCCTGCTCTCCTCATTTCCCCTCTACAGCAATCAGGAGAGAGAGAGAGAGAGAGAGAGAGAGAGAGAGAGAGAGAGAGAGAGAGAGAGAGAGAGAGAGAGACAGAGAGACAGAGAGACAGAGACAGAGACAGAGACAGACAGAGAGAGTGAGACACAGAGAGAGACAGAGAGAGAGAGAGACAGAGACAGCGGTGGGGCTGCACTCTATTTGGGCAAAACAGTAGGGCTGGCCCTTGGGATATTTGTAAGAGGGACCTGGATCTGAGGCCCTAGAAGAAGAGAACTGGTTCTGCTCCTTGCTGTAGCCTGCACTGGGTTACCTACCTGAGACATTTGGGTAGTGATGATGAGAGAAAGCTAGTGAGCTGATCAACCCAGCTACCACCCAGGCCCAGAACCAGGGCTGTGAATTGGCCACCCCAACATCCACAAAATCTGTGAACTGTTGGAGCATGTGAAGGGGGTGAACCTACATGAACTCCATGACACAGGACAACAACAAGATATTCAAGAGGAGCCACAGTGAGAACCCATTATCAGTGGTATAGCAGAAACCAGAGAAACCTTGAGCCAGATGTTGTGGGATAATCTTTTCATACACTGTGAAGATGTGTTTGCCAAGGCACCTTCTGATTGGTTTAATGAAGAGCTGAATGAAAAATAGCAAGACAAGAGTGAATAGATTAGACTTCTGGGAAGAGAGAGCAACTCAGGAAGAATCTGAGGTGGGCAGGACTTCGCCAGCCAGACACAGAAGGATTTGGATATACAGAATGGAGGAGAGGTAAAGAGCCATGTGGCAGAATGCAGATTTATAGAAACAGGTTAATTTAAGTACTAAGAGCTAGTTGTGAATGAAACTAAGCTAAAGGCTAAGCTTTCATAATTAATAAGAAGTCTCCATGTCATTATTTGGGGGCTGACTGTCCAAAGAAAGTCGAATGAGAAAGCTTGCTATAGCCAAACCAATGAACACTTGCAGGTAAACATGAACTAAAGGATAAACTATATGTCTCAAGGGGCCACATTATAGCTTCTACAACAAGATTCTTCTTCTTTTCTTTTGTTTTTGTTTTGTTTTTTCATTTTTTTTAGGTTTTTGGTTTTTCTTTTAAATTTGGTTTTGCTTTTGTGGGTAGGTTGCAAGGGCAGAGGGCAGATGTGAGGAGACAGGGAGATAAGTGGGATCAGAATGCATGATATGAAATCCACAAAACACCAATAAAACTAAAATAAATAAATAAAATTGAAGCATCAAACTTCTAAATATTCATGTTTGTATTCCAAGGCAAGTGTATCTCTCAGCCTTGGTCAGGGAAACCCCTCTTTCTGATGAACAGTGGTGAATGCAGTCATAGCTACACGAGGTTCTAGGAATAAATACCAGTGCATTCCTCAGTCCTAAAAATGGCAGTAATACCAGTCCCCCTAAGACTTATGGAAGAAAGTAAAGAAAAAAATAGCCAGAAGATACAGTTGTTAAAATGCATATCTAAATTTACTTCATATTTCATTTTCATTCTGCCATTCTAAAAGCATCAAATAAATTAATTACAAGCCCCAATATTCTACAATTGTCTACTGAACATCCATTGTGTACATAGATTTTGCTAAGGGTGTGTGTGTGTGTGTGTGTGTGTTCACACAGCCATGTCTGTGTGAGATGAAAGTGTGTATATGTAGGAATTAGTGAGTGAAGGACAGAGTGAGGGAAAGACTCACACACACACACACACACACACACACACACACACACACACAGGGACTTTATACACAAAAAGAACTTATACTTTACTATGAGATACAAAAACACTAACATGTTCTTCAACATATGGTGCAGTAAGACTCTAAAATACATAACAATAAAACATGGACAGTAAAACATGAGTAATTCTCTTTTGAAAAGAAGAGATAAAGTTCCCAAAGAATTATCTGCATCTCATATTGGTGTTATTCCTCAAAGAAGAAAGGGTAATAATGTTTTACACTTTTCAGGTTAGCATTTGAACCTAGTGCAGGAGAGAAGACTATTTGTCATGACAAACTATCTAATGACTTGAAAATTATTATATTATCTTACCTCACTCTAAAAGTAATTGTGATTGTCCATTAATTTCTTAATAAGAGAATAAGATGTTCAAAAATGTTGAAAACATGAAAAAGTAAAGGATTAAATATGTACACATTGAAAGAACATTCTCTAAGAACATTTCTAATTAAACAGATTAATTAAATTTGAAGAGAACAAGGAGTGCCCTAAGTAAGACAGTTGCTCCTCAGAAACAGCAGCAGATACTGATCTGTACCTATGACTAAGGAGTGGTTTCCTTCAAAGTTGATTTCAAGCCTGCGTTTAATTTTTCATGATAGACTTCAGGGAAGGCACAGCAACCGGGACTTGTTTTTAATATGCATTTCACAAGTGAAGTAAGATATTTAGCCTACAAACCAAATTATTTTCCTATTTAATCAGCATTTAAATATGTGAGTTTCATGTTGGCCAACTACTTCTGAGCATGGGGCCTGCCCTGGAGTGTGGTTGATATACCCAATGACATTCCATTAGAGAAAACTGATTTTCAATTGGAAATAACCTTCCTTGATTGGGGTGGGACTTTTGTCCACTTCTCCTTTTAGAGCTTGGAGCCCATCTGCTTGAATCTTTGCGATCCCTAAGTGTGCTACCACGGTTTCTGTGAGTTCATGTGTGTATCAGTGCTGTTGTGTCTGGAAGACACTGCAATCTTTTCACTTCCTCTGAGAACCCTGAGCCTTGAAGGGAAGGGTTTGATGAAGACATCTCATTTAGGAATAAGCATTTCAAAAATTTTCAATAAATTGTAAATTAGACAGTGATGCCATGATTACAATTGATAATGGAATAAATATGAATGTAAATAACTTCACTGTGGGAAAATTTACTTTAAATACATAAGGACAAGTAGATATTATTTTACGACAAAAGCGGGGGATAAAAAATTGACAACATTAAAAAGAAAGCCAGCTATTAGAATTAACATAAGGTCACATTAATAAAATGAATGAGGTATTGATGTAAATTCCATTGATTAATGGAAACCTACTGCTGCCATGAGGACCAGCTTTCAGCAGCTCAAGGATTAAGGGAGAAGTTACAGCCAGCAAACTAATCATTCAACTTGACTTTTCTCTCTGAGGGAGTAAAACTTAATTCTCTAGGGCTGGCAAGGAGGGCTAAACTTAACTCTCTGGGGCCCGCAAAAATGGGAAAGCACACACACACACACACACACACACACACACACACACACACACACACACACACCTCTAGGGTCTCTCCATCATTTTCTCTCTGTTCTTTATTTCTTTTCTTACCTCGATCCAGATGTTTTCCTTCTGTCTCTCTTGATGTCTTCCTTCTAACTAACTTCATTTTTTCTCTTACATCTTACATATCCCAGCAAAATCTTTCAAGCAATATATAAACACTACAATGTGATTGCAATCTATTTCTTCAAGTGAATAATTACAATGAATACAAGTAAAAACCAGCGTGTTTTCCATATCCCTTACATTATTAAACATTTTACACATTTCAGGTGAAAAGCAAGTTGTTCCAAGAAACCACATAGATTCGAATCCAAGCAACTTGTTGTAGATTAGTAGAGTCTAAGCAAGCAAGATATTTTCTCAGCCAGTTCTTTTGCTTATCAGGCTGCACACTGAGGTTACAAAGAAAGAAACAATCATTTTATTACTTATCTCAAAAGGTAATCATATAAGAAATCTTAGAAGAATCACAAATCTAAACATATATATGAAAAAGAATCAGTCATCTCTACTTTAAATACTCAGGGTGCATACCCATTCATCAACAGTTTTTTTAATTTTTAATTTTTATTTTTATTTTTATATCAGGAAGCTAACCCATCCTAGCAAAAAACGCACATCAGTCAGCAGTAGCCAGGCTATCATTGTTCCTGCTCCCTGACCTCAACAAGCCCCTCACTCAGCTATTAAAAGTATGCCTTTAAATTGTTTTCCAATTTTTTTTAACCTCAAAGCCATTAACAAATCATCTTAATCTAAACTTAAGTCATTATTTAAAGCGTTGTTTCAGCTATAATGCACACTAAAACCTGTGAATACATCTCTCAACATGAAGATTAAAAGAACTTGGACTAACTTAGCTTCTGAGACTTAATTGTTTTCCTTACTCATTAACCTAAGCTACAGTCTATACAACTCCTCAAAAGAAACTAGCTGTGTGACATTTCCTTGTCCTTATTTTCTACCCTCTGCAGCTCCTGTTTTATAAGAGGAGGGAGCAACCCTTTATCAGTACAGTTTAAGAAGAAATAAGCCACAGCTAAAAATGCCCAGTAGTAGGGGATATTTCCATGAGATAACCATACTACATTAAAGGTGGTGGAAACCTTCCCAGACCCATTCATACCATGCCAGATACTACAGAAGAATGGCAGAGGCAAAGATGTAAAAGCACAGCAGTAGCAAGAGATATACTGGAGCTGAAGCCCTGGGGGCCTTGCCTTTCTGAGATTTATCCATCAGAACTTTGCTTCCTGGTGGGTCAACTTCCTGAACTTCAATTGCCATCTTCTGCTCCTCTGTCATGGCCACTGGCATAAACCATTTCTATTAAGTGTGAATTCTTAGATAGCTATGGGAATTTAATACAAAACAATTTTGAGTTCTGTCTGTCAGTGAGAAACATATGGCTTGCTTAATAAATGTACTAACATAAGGAGCATTTCCTGGGGAAAACATGATGCTTAATAAATAATTCTAAAATAATTGATTAGCATTTTTTACTGAAAACATTTAGAAATCACAAGAAGGGAACTAACAATTCAGTAGAAAAACTGGTTAAATTTGTTGAGATAATTTGAAAAAGAACAAATGACCAAGAAGTAAAAGAGCCTTCCTTTATCAAGTGGTGCAAGGGAGATCACATGAGAAATGCCTGAAAATGTGAAATAATGAACAACTTCATAAAACTCTGCACATGTACACAGTTATAGTCTGTATGTTCATGACCTGAAACTGTGTATGTTGAAATGTTTATTTCCATGGTGAATGAATGGGGGTTGGGGGCTTTGGGGATGAGATTGGGTCAAGGATGATAAAAGAGGAGTTATACAAGAGGTCTGAGGGAGAATTCTCACCCCCTCTTGCTGTAAAACACCAGAAGAGGACTCTGGGCCAGAAAGGAAACACACATAAAACATCAACAAGATGTAAGATTCTAGTGTTTATAAGCCACTCAGTGGTGATACTTTGTTTAGTGGCCAAATAGACTCAGTGTTGTGCATGTCAACTATGTAGAGACATATTCCCTGGAAAGCATAGATACATGTATAAATGACATTTGGGGTAAAGAGTAGTTGATGCAGGCTGAGGGAATAATAAAAAATGCATAATCAATGAACTAATACAAAACATCCAAGGTATGTGATATTATTTTGATGTGTTTATAAAAAGCATACATGTATTTATACAACTTTTAAATTACTACACATTACATAAAAACAAATTGTATTGATCAGTAATCATATTATCTCTCTGAACAGTCTAACAAATTATGTTTGAAGATAATGAGGACTGCAGATTTTATAATTCCTGAGGATTCACAATTTTTTGTTTTTCGTGGACTTTTTGTCTTTATTCTTGAGTTTACTGCCCTTCTGTAAAAATTAATAATACATAAAATTAGAGAACTGTTCCTTAGGAGTACATTTTTTTTCTGATGAAGCTCAACTTATATTCTTCTTGAGTTCATTAAAATCTCCCAACCACAGTAAATAAGACTCCTTTACTAGGATTAAATCAGGTGACATTAAAATACCCTTGACAGATTAAGAGCTGAGAAACTAACCAATTGTTACTATAAAGGGGCCTCACAATATAGGGCTGTGGTACAATCTTAGAATAAAATGCACTTGCCTGTTTCTGATATAGTCTATCATTTCAAGGTAAACCTTGCATGCTGTCTTAGTTAGGGTTTTCTATTGCTGTGAAGAGGCACCATGACCACAGCAGCTCTTCTAAGGACATTTAATTGAGGGAGCTTGCTTACGGTTTCAGAGGTTCAGTCCATTATCATCATGGTGGGGAGCATGGCTGCATGCAGACAGATGTGGTGTTGAAGGAATATCTGAAAGCCCTACATTTTCCAAGTAACAGGAAGCCAACTAAGACACTGGGCATTATCCTGAGCATAGGAAATCTCAAAGCCTTCCTCCACAGTGACACACTTCCTCCAACAAGGCCATATCTACTCCAATAAAGTCACACCTCCTAATAGTGCCACTCCTTGTGAGATTATGGGGGCCAATTACATTCAAACTACCACAGATGCCATACACAAATGGGTGTTGGAGTCCCTTTGGTGCATAATAAATAGTGAGAGAAAATATGACTGTTTCTTTAAATAATCCTTGATAGAGATTCACTTATCATCATAATATCATTTAAGGTCTGTAACATAATCCTATGTAGGAGGCTTTGGTACTAACAGGATATTGTAGTAGTTCTTGACACAGCAGAGCACTTGGATCAGGCAATTGTCTATGTGTGAAAATGAATTTTTTTATTTTAACGTTTTTCCTATTTCTTTTTACCCAATTCTGGCACATATAAATTATGACTAGTTCATGGGAGAGATTGAGTGGGGGTGCACACAGCTTGTATCCTTCCTCAGACTTGGGGAAGGATGGCACCTGTGCTGTGGATCCTAAAGACTCTACCTCTGATCCAAATGCTTGTGTGTAAATAATAAGTTACCAACTAATCCATCTCCCCAGACCAAAGAATTGTTTTAAAATAATTTCTTCATCATATACATTCTAAGTAAATGTTTGATTTGCATAACTATTTTATATACATGGCCTTGGGTAGGAATTTCTTAGGTGGAAAGTAACCACAAGTAGCAAATAGTTCAAAAACCCTGGACTGTGAGACCAGTTAAGCAATGGATCCCAAAGACTTCAGATTTCTCCAGGATCCCATGGGGATGAAGGGATAAGCTAATGTTCTGGAGCCAGACATTCAGACAGTTCCTAGAGTTCTCATTTCAATTAACTCATTATGTTCATAGTCGAGGGTTTTCCCTTCACTTACCATCAAATTGAGACCCTGCTATAGGAATGCCAGAAACAGAGAAACCAGGAACACATATCACTGGTGTGGGCAAGTTGTAAATAAATCTGTATTAATTTTTAAACTTTATGAACTTATATTTTCTTCTTTTTCAAAAGTATTTTAGGAGTACAAAATAATGTGAGCAAAAATAATTATGGTCAAGAGAAGAGGAATTGGAAATATTTGATTATGGTATCTAAAATAATGAACCACCTGAAAGAGTCTTAATCTTTGGAACATGTGAGGGTTTCTTTACGTGACAGAGTCAGAAGATGGCAGTTTTTGCTGGCTTATCTTGAACTGCCCCACATAAACAAGGGAAGTCATGATCAGATGTGAAGACAACAGTGATGGAAATAGAGAAGCAAGGGCCTGGGAGACAGTGGAGGTGGTCTTCAATGAAGGAATGCAGACAGAGTGTGCAAGCTGGCAGAGGTAAGGTCTGCCTAGAACCCGTGAAAGCAGGATGTGTGCTTTGTAGTCATTGGAGGTAATGTTCTGTGAGGGCATGCAGTTGACATTTTGTGTTTCTTTGTTGGTTTTATCTCAGATGGTTGTCTATTGCTAACACTGCTGGGGTAAAGTTCCTCACTTTGTTGCCCTCGAGCCTGGTCTTGCCTTAGAGCTGTTATTTTCTCTTGCAATTGTGTGAACATGCAAGAATTGTTGAAGAAATCAACCTCGGCATTACATAGTGACCTCAGCTCACTGGCTGTTTTTACTTAAAATCATTTAAATGATGTAATTATAATTATGATCACATTCTTTTGGATTCCAGTTACATGGGATAATTTATTTCTTCACATTCAGTCCTAGGAGGTGAAGCAGGATCTTGTGAGCCATGTATTGCTGGGCCTAGGGTTTTTAATCCATCCCAACAATTTGAGTCTTTTAATTGCAGATTTAATCCATTTGTATTCACATTAAGTATTGATAGTCAAGGTCTTAGTACAGAAATTTTATGAATTATTTTCAAGGCTTTCTATTGTCCCTTTCTCTCTCCCTCTCTCACAGTTTTCCTGTGGTCAAGAGATTTATCTGGTAGCATGGGTTGATTTCTTTGCTTACAAAAGTATCTCTTGACTATAAGAAGGTATTTTCAAATGATGAAATAAATATGTTCTCCTTTACCAATTACTGTTCTTTAAATTTTTTCAAATTATGGGGAAATTAGGCAGTGCATTTGTGAACCCAAATGCTGGGTAATATTAGGCACATTCTATACTCTTATATGACAGATGACCTGTCCATCCTGTTGAGTGTCACATCATTCCATAGCTTCAGGTGCTACCTTAGTGGCCTTGCGCAAGGCAAAGGAAATACAGAAATCTGGGGGGGGGGGGGAGGTTTAAAATCCATGCTTTTCTAATGAAAGGGCCCAGAAATGGAAGTTGTAAGATTGAAGATACAATTCAGCTAAACTTGATTAGATTTTCTTACCCAGCCAAGGGAAAGCAAGCCTGTAGTGAGGAAATGACAGAACAGAGAATAAAAATATGTTTTAGAAAGTGTCTTTTATGTTAGCAAAGAGCACAGAAGGGCATGACCAGACTCGGAGGTGCTTGGCTGCCCAATAATCTCAAAAGAAATAGAACTTGAACTGGGATGAGGAAAATGGCATTATTTTTACTAAAATGCCATGTGCAATATGAGAATTTAAAATTTAAAAGAAAATTTACTTTAAAAGGAAGTATTACTTCTGATCTTACATATATACCAGGTTCTGTTTCTTTATTGTGCTTTATGTCTACAGAATACATTTCTTTAACTTCTCCATTTTAGCTACAAGTCCAGTTATGATTCCATGTAAATCCTCATGTGAGCAGGTGGTGTCTGCTGCATGCCGTTCTACAGTCTTTGCCAAATCAGAGCATTTTTAATAAAAAATATGACATATTTTATTTTTTGAGGATTTCATAGACATATATTCCTCCTCCTTCCCCTTCCACTGACCCCAGGAGTCCCCAATATGTCCCCTTCACCTTCATGTCCTCTCTTTTCTTTTGTTAACAACTCTCAGGGTCCAGTGATTGCTGCCCCTCGGCATAGTGACTGATCTTGTTGATTTGACTGTGTGCAGGCCACCCTGGGTACAGCGAGTTCGGGAGGGCAACAGCCACGCCGTGTCTAGAAGGCAGTGTCTCACAGCACCATCTGTCTCTTACATTCTTTGCATTCCTCTCCCTGGCTATTCCCTGAACCTGGGTTTTGGGTGATGGTGATAGTTAGATGATAACATACACTAGTTATGAATCTCTGCATTTACTGCTGACCACTGAAGAGAGACACTTCTTTGGCCAAGGTTGAAGGTAGCACTAATCTATGAGCTTAAGCATAACATTGAGAAAGCACTTTGAAATGTAATTTAGCAAAACAACAGTGATAGGTTCGCCCCTGAACTTGTGATTTCTTGAGTCATGAACTTACAAGCAGATTTACAGTACCAGGACAGAATTCATTCCTAGGACAAGGCTTCAGCTCCAATTCAAATGCAGTTGGTTATTCCCTGTGGCATTTTGAAAGAAAATGGTCCCCAAAGGGAGTGGCATTGTCAGGATGCATGGCCATGTTGGAGTAAGTGACACTGAGGGCAGTCTTTGGGGCCTCTTTTGCTCAAGCTTCCCTCAGTGTGACTTTCAGTTGCCTCTGAGCCAAGATGTAGAGCTCTCAGCTCCAGCACCACTGTTGTGCCCTGGGTGCGAGACCCCCGGAGAGACCACCGGAGACGTGGACTCACAGAAATGCAAAAGCAAGGTTTATTGGAGCAGTTCAAGCAGCGAGGGAGGGACCTTGTCGTGGAGCACACCAACACAGCGGAGGCTAGAGGAAGTGCCCACCCCTCTGCAAGCTCAGTTTTTAAAGGCAAAACCCACAAGGTTACATCAGCTAGAGGTGCTAATACAGGTACAATTCTGCCTGGCTCGAGTTTTAGGGGTTTTCCGACATTTCTGTGTTATCTTACTTTGCAGTTTTGACTGGTTGCTTGTCAAACTTTATAGACCATCTCAGGCACTGGGGCATTCTGTGGTTCATCAGTGGTTGCCAGATGCCCTTCAAACATCCTGACTTTGTACTTTTGAGTTCCTGAGACCTATGTCAGCAGCTCTGAGATTTTCAAAGCTCAGGCCTATTTCAAGCTGGGGTGAGGGGCTTGCTTGAAATGGGGGTGTTTTGGGTCTTCACCATGTCTGCCTGCACAGTGCCATGCTCCCTGCCATGATAATGGCAGAACCTTTGAAACTGTAAGTGAGCCACCCCAATCAAATGTTTTCTTTATAAGAGTTGCCTCGGTCAAGGTGTCTCTTCACAGCAATAGAAACCTCACTAGGACACCCCCATAACTATCATGACATTATTGCAGCAGATCTTGCCTAGCAGGTTGGTATTGTAGTATGTAGGTTTTCTGATAGGATCCACTGATACCCTTTCTCCATCAGTAACCTTCATAGCACCTTCAAGTAGTATGAATGCTGGTCGGCAGGGAGGAAGTTCTCAGGTCAGTTCCAGTTTGATTTCTCTATGTTCTGGAACAGAGTGTGTGTCTTCAGTGACAGCGTCTTACCATGTGGTTCTGCTGGGAATCCAAGAGCAATGGCAGTGGCCTGTGTTATTTTGGGGGATCTCTGGGAAGCCTCTGAGAGGTTTCTAGGCCTCATAATGAGGTTTCCCAAACTGAAATTTTCATTTAAGAACCCAGGTGTAATCGTTGTCCACTCCTGTGAGATATCTATGTTCAAATGCCTTCTGCTGTGGGATGTTCTGTATGGCAAATGTGTTGCTCTGATTGGTTAGTAAATAAAACACTGATTGGCCAGTAGTCAGGCAGGAAGAAGTATAGGCAGAACAAGGGGGAGAAGAATTCTGGGAAGTGGAAGGCTGAGTCAGAGTCACTGCCAGCTGCCACCAGGACAAGCAGCATGTTAAGATGCTGGTAAGCCATGAGCCACGTGGCAAGGTATAGATTTATGGAAATGGACTAATTTAAGCTATAAGAACAGTTAGCAAGAAGCCTGCCACAGCCATACAGTTTGTAAGCAATATAAGTCTCTGTGTTTACCTGGTTGGGTCTGAGCGGCTGTGGGACTGGCAGGTGACAAAGATTTGTCCTGACTGTGGGCAAGGCAGGAAAACTCTAATTACAGCTTTCTATGTTTTGAAATTATGTTTTCCAACTAGATTACAAATTAGTGTGTTTCCATATGATTTTTTCTAAGCATCCTTAGTTTTTCTTTTCTCCTACCCTCCTCTCCCCTTACCTCTCCTGCCATCTCTGCTTAGACCTATAGCTCACCGTACTCCACACTCTCTGTATGTCACCTGTCCTGCTGTCCTGCTGCATTATGTCTTCTATTTAAGACAAACGAACAACAAAGGGCAGGTTTGATTAGTTATATTATTTTTATTTCTTCACTGTATCCAAACCACAATTTTTCATGCCTCTCTAACTTTAACTTTTCATCATATGCATTAGAACTCTTCCCACAAGATGGATATAGTTTATTTTCCTCCCTTGGCTGTGAGTTCAGCATGGTGTCTTTCAGTCAGTACAAAAAGTATTGCATTTGGAAGTGAATATTTACCTCTTCAGAACAATGGCCCCAAAGAGTTCCTGTTGGCTTCTTTTTATGTGCTTCCATATCTGACCTTTTGGTGGGAAAGTCACATGAACTAGCCTGCTGTTTCCAGGAAAAGAAACAGAAAGAGAAAGACGGACATGGGGTACAGACGTGTTCCACTAACCCCAGCTTAGATTAACCGACCCCTAAGTGACCCTTCGTGAAAACAAATACACACCATTTTAATCCACTCAGCTTTCCAATAGTTTGTTATGCAACAAATCATAAAACTACATATTCATGTCTGTAAAATTATAGAGCAGATCTGTGGAACCTGACAGCACATGCTCAGCAGCTGAGCAGCGGCCATGTTTTCTTGCATGAGATCTCAAGGATCCTTCCAAATAAGTTGCTTGCCATGCATTGGCGAAGGGAGAGTGACTAGAAAATGAAATTTTCTATTTCCTGTAAGGGGAGGGACACACACACACACACACACACACACCATTCTTCATATGTACTGCAATTCTCCTTTTTGATTCATACCACACTTGCAATACACTGCTAATTTTATTTACATTTCTGTTCATTTGAGTGGAATAAATCATAGATAAATAGCACTATCTTTTTTATTTGTTCAGCAATACTATGAATAATTATTCTACTATATTCTATAATTATAAGACATACGAAGAAACTGAGGTCAGAAAAGTTATATAATTTCCTCAATATCACACAACTGAAACAGCATAACTGAAGTATGAGTCCAAACAGCTTAGTTCAGAGTGTGCTCTTTGAATCTATGAAATGTAATGCTTGCTCTTGGTCATCATTGTTCTATCACCACACCTCACCCAACAGCTGAGGTACTCACGAGAAACAGATGTTGAAAGGTTTGGTTGAACTAAGGCATCACATATACTATGAGAATGAGAGTTTTTCCTAAAACTGTGTATTTTGGGGTTAACTTTCAATTCTTGTTCAATATTTTAGATTAGTTTTATGCTTTTTCATAATTGAGTTGTAGAAGTTATTACACAATCTGACTATGATTATTCTGGCTGCAGTGTGGAGCATACACTGGGAAGTAGAAGGGTTAAATACCTTCTGAGTAGTCTGGGATTGTCTCAGTTTAATAGGAAATGTTTCATCAAAGATCTGACTGACAGGTGGGAGCATCTGGGTAAACAGAACCTAAAGGTCTCAAAGCAGCATGGAGCTGCTCTCGTACTTTCTCTGGGTCCAGTGCTGCTTGCATTTACCCTCCCATAGTCATACTGGTCAAGACTTGAAGGCTACCTCACAGAACTATTAAATGGACAACAGGGCTATGAAAAGAATGCGAAAAGATGTACAATGTTGTCAATTACTAGTAAACTAGATTAGAACCACAATGAAGAGCAACTGGGCACATTCAGGGTATTGAGATCTGGAGTATCATTTTCTTCAGTGGCTTATTCAGGGCAATAGGATCTAACATGTCATTTTCCTTAGTTCTGTAGCCATTAATAAGTTGCCCTTGTTCCAGTAAATAACCTTCCATCCATACTCAGACAAGAAATTATAATTAAATTTAATGAGACAAACACTACAAGAAGACATGAAAGAATAGGGGACATTTTTTGAGAGGAAGGGCTCCAGTGGTAGAGGAAGGGAATGACATGGGCATAGGACATGGAAAAAGCTAAAATAAATTCTTTATATACATGTATGGAACTGCCAAACAATAAAAACTATAACAAAGACTTATTTATTTTCATTAGAATGGAGAAAACTATCATTCATAATATAAATCTGGGGACAGACAGAGAACAACTACAACCTTCATAGAGTCTTCATGTAGGAAGCACAGTGATATTCAGGCACTTATGAAGTTAGACTGAACTGGTGTAGAAATTCTCATGGCTGTTTACACATGGCAAGTAACATAAAGTTATACCCAGATAACAGTTCTTATTTGTGACAGTCAAGAGATGAAACCCATTAACAGGACAATGGATGAGTATTGTGTTGCACAGTGGGTAGCAGAATACTAAGATGATAGCTAAAATTTCCACCCACTGATATAGATATATATGCCCTAAACAGTCACTTCCCTTGAGTGTGTGTGGGCAGGACCTGCAGGTATAATCAGTCTTGTAATAAGGTCACGTCATTTGTTCTAAGAAAGATATATTTTCAGATATAATTAATATTCCACATCTATTGATTTTAAGTCAATTAACTTGAGATCATTCATGGAGACCCTGAATTAATCAAGTAAAAGTTCTTAAAATTCACAGTTGGTTCTTTCTGAAGAAAGAGAACTCTCATTAGCTTTGAAGGAGTGAGCTCCAATTTGGTAACATGCTTCCTTCAAACACCGTTGACATGGAACCCAAAGTCCCCCAGAACTGATACAGTCCTACAGCTACAGGTCACTGATATCAGTCAGTAATCACAGGATCTAAGAAGGTCCCTAACTTCAGAGATGTCTGAGATCAAGTGGAAATTTGAAAATATTTTGTAAATACAAATAAAACGGAGTTTGTGTTCTTGCTAAGATGAGAAAAGTGCAGTCTATCATTTTTTTTCTTAAATGGTAGGAACTATCAGAAGCACTTTGGAAAAATGTGCTAACAAAGTCTATTGGTTGGGTTTCCAAAGTAAATATAAATTCTACCATTTGTCTTTATAACAAAACTACTTCTGTGGTCTAAGTTTTCATCATCTTGCTAATAGCACTGCAGTATCTTTCCTGGTTCTTCTGATTTTCTTTATCCACCTGTTCTCTTCATGCTCAGGTGGGACAGTCTCTTAAAAAGATCTTTAATTGCTTTTCTCAGAAACCTCCAGTGACTTCCCATTGTTTTGAACTAAAATGAAACCCAAAGGGAGTGAGCAATAGAACCTGACTCATCTATATTTTAATCTTACCTATTTCTTACTACTTCTTAGTTGACCCAGTTTTAACTTACTGCTGTGATACTGTTTCTGGGGAGATGTGAGCAAATCTCTATTCACTCAAGATAGGAAACTGAGGACAGACCACAGTAAGGATGCCAACGAAATTTAATTTGATGATCCAATGAGTTTTATTGGGGTTACTGACAAGAATATGGATGAGGGGTTAATTAATGAAGCAAACGACATTAATGACAGCTGCATTAACCAAAACCCACCCTGTAATAGGAGATTGCTCATGAAAGTTGGAAACCTGTTCTGCATTGCATGACTTACAGGCTGCTCAACAGGTTAGAGAGTATCCTTTTTGGACGTCAAGTAGTTTGGGCATCTTCAAGACTGTTCCAATGTTGTGAGAGAGTCTTCCAGCAGTCTTAACTGCACATGCATGCTTGCGTATGGAGTAGCCTATTAAATCTGGTGAATTTCAGGAACTTCCTAAAGCTATAGAATTGTTCACTTTCTGAATTTTAAGGAGCTTCCCTTTAGGAGGGAATGCTTCATTTCCCTCTACAACATGATATATCTTCATTAGCTTCATTTCACCACTTTTTCTGGGGGAAATTGCTGCACAAGATGATTGTTTTTCTTTTTTTCTTCCTCTAATACTTTGTTATGAAAATACCATATTTACAGAAAAGTTAAAAGAGTTATTACTGCAAAAATGAGTACATTTGCTGTTAGATTTGGTTATCATGATTTCTAAACATATCACACACTCATCATCCATGAATCCATTTTTTCATGTATGTATTTCCAAGCATTTTCACAAATGAGCAATTTATTACTAAGCATTTCAGCAGGATGTTATATTTTATTAGAATTAGGAATTATTTTGATGATTAGATTACCAGGTAAAGGCATTTGCTGCCAGGCCTGTGAGTTTTGCCCCTGGGACCCAGGTAGTAGAAAGGGAGAATTTGAAAACTCCATGTGGTCCCTGACCTACAAATAAATAAGTTGTAATATTTGGAATAAAATATTTTGATGAAAAAATTATTTACAAAATGAAAAAATTAAACTATGCCTTCCAATGAGTCTTAATGGTTGTACATGATTTGAAAAGTTAAAATTTGTGATACAAAGTATCACCAGCCCTATAAGGGCCCCTCACTCTTCTTCCAAACTCTCAATTCTATTTGTTCAACAGTTGTCATTTCTGTTTTTCTAACTCCTTGATTATTTTCTAGAAGCAGAGTAATTTTGGTGAGGTTTTTATTTCTTTTCTTTTATAATTTCTCTAGAAAATATGTTTGTGGTTTTGTCTACCCTGCTCAATGAACTATGACCTCCATAACAGCAAGAACCATCTGCTGTTGATTGACTTTTTCACTCATTATCTTTGCAAGCATTCTTAACACATAGGAAATACTCTGTTGTATTTGTTGAGTGAGCAACTATATAGTGGCTAGACATAGAGAAAGACTTCCACACTGATAAAAAGCAAAATGCTTTGTAAGAGTTGAAGTGTCCATAGATTAGCAAACGACAGCAAAGATCCTTCCTGGAGCTATATGATTTTGCTGCGAGGATGTTTGGCTGCAGGCATCATGACAGCAAGTCTGCTTACAGTAATGATAGTATGAGACTACCTTGCAATATATGGGAAAACTAGCTTCCAGTTTGCTTCCCAACCCAAAAATTCTGATGGACTTTGAAAATTAATAGCTGCTCTTATTGTAGGTTTTTTTTTTTTTTTTGTTATGGCTGTTGGGAGCAGAGGACGCCCTATGTGAGTGGAGTCCTAAGTGAATTTGTATTTTAAGATGGACACCACCATGTGAATGACTCCAAGGCTTTGGATCCATGAGACAATTGGCAAAGCTGTACCCACATGGGCCAGGCTCAAGGGGAATGACAAAGCAGTTGATGAACAACTGATGAGTATATGCAGACTATCAACTGCAGCTTCCATCTTTTGGATCTTTACAGCCGGAGACTGCTCCCTACAGAGACCTCTACTGAGATTAGCCAGCTCCTCCCCTTGTGCTGTTTATCATAAACACACTGAGTTCCAGATGCCATGGCAGTGGTGGCAGAATCCCAGCTGATCCCCAGTTTGCTCCCTGTGTCTGTCCTTTCTTCATTCCCTTACTGTCCATAGCTAAGGGTCCAGGATGCAAGCCACACAGGATGGTGCATGTGGCCTTGCCTACATAGGGTTGCCTTCTCTATTGGATGGTGGTGATGGTCATTCTGTATGCTGTAAATATGCGTTGCTCTGATTGGTTGATAAATAATGCTGTTTGGCCAATGGTGTATCAGAATAAGGTTAGGCAGGACATTCCTACTAGAGAGAGAGAGAGAGGAAGGAGAAAAGCAGAGCAGAGGAGACACTGCCAGCCATCACCAGAAAAAGCAAGATATAAAGTACTCGTAAGCCACAAGCCATGTGGCAAATACAGATTTGTAGAAATGGGTTAATTTAAGATGTACGAACTAGCTATCAAGAAGCCTGAGCCATTAGTGCATACAGATCATAATTAATATAAGACTCTCTGTATTCATTTGGGTCTGAGCAGCTGCGGGGCCACGGGAGCTGGGTGGGACCAGGAAAACTTCAGCTACATCGTGGCCTGCACAAGGACACTCTAAGATGGTAAAGCTATCTGCACCCGCCTTTTCAAATGTATTTACTTTGCTTCTGAATAAAACCATCTTTTATGTTAAACTCATTTGTGATTTTCTTGGTTCACATTTCACTTGTAGTCAAATGTCATTTAGGGACAATTTTTAAATACAGAAGTTATATGTGCTCACTCAATTTACCAGCCAAAATATGTCTGTCTCTTTGCTTGAACCTAGAAAAGAGACAATAGATGTGTCCCAACCACATGGCTGAAGATGTATGTTTCAAAGCCTAGCAAGGAATACTTTTTTCTCAGCACAAACAACTTAAAGTGTTAAGAGACGTGGATATATTTTTCTGAACTAATTTTAACATCACTTAGACTATCTGGCAGACATTCATAATAAACATTTTAAAAGTGTATGAAATGGCTGCAAACTTCCCCCCCCCATCCCCATTACACACTGTATGTCACTCTTATAAAGAAAACACATATGGCTGTTTAATTGTATACTGTTTTTGGAAATTGTTTTAAGATGTACTTATCTTTCCAGAATTCTCTTTGCTGTTAATGAGATTCTCATTTGAATATATTGAGAAAGTTTCAGAACCTATACAGCTATTTGGTGTCTATGCACTATTAAACTTTTGCTCTGCCTTTTGTTCTCTGAGGAAAATTGGGGTAAACTATCTATTAGAATCAAGGAACAGACTTGCAAGCACAAGTGAAAATAGGCAATGGTCAATGGTCGAGAGACAGCTGGAACTGACCTTCTGTGGTGATGGGATGGCCAAACCCCCTAATAGTCATGCTAGAAACCCCATCCAATGACTGAGGGATCTGGATGCAGAGATCCATGGTTAGGCCCCCAGGTAGAGCTCTGGAAGTCTAATTAGTGAGAAAGAGGAGGGTTTATATGAGCGAGAATTGTTGAAACCAAGGTTGGATAAAGCACAGGAACAAATAGCCAAACAAATGGAAACACATGAACTATGAACCAAAGGCTGAGGGGCCCCAACTGGATCAGGCCCTCTGATTAGGTGAGACAGTTGATTGGCTTGATCTGTTTGGGAGGCATCTAGGCAGTGGTACTGGGTCCTGTGCTCATTGCATGAGTTGGCTGTTTGAAACCTGGGGCTTATGCAGGGACGCTTGACTCAGTCTGGGAGGAGGGGACTGGACCTGCCTGGACTGAGTCTACCAGGTTGATCTCAGTCCTTGGGGGAGTCTTTGCCCTGGAGGAGGTGGGAATGGGGGATGAGCTGGGGGGGAAGGGGAGGGGGGCAGGAGGGGAGAGAACAAGGGAATCCGTGGCTGATATGTAGAACTGAATGATATTGTAAAATAAAATAAAAGGGGAAAAAAACAAAAAATAAAAACAAACAAAAAAGAAAATAGGGAGAGATAAGTGGGCTTTCTTCAAATTCTTTACATTTTTGATACTTTCAAAATGGCTAAGTCCTGAAAGATAGTTTGCAAACACTTTTTTTGCTAAATGAAAAAAATGTTTTAAGTTTTTTTTTTTTTTTTTAAAGCTTTAGACTAAACCAAAAGAAAGATCTGAAATTGGCCAGTGTGAATTCAGAACCAGAAAAGATTCAGGAAGCCTGTGCTTATATTGTGATCTGAAAAGCATTTATGAGAAGATAAGATAGTGATGGTCAGAAGTCAGGGCCAAAGAAAG
Organism: Peromyscus maniculatus bairdii; assembly: GCF_049852395.1. Taxonomy (NCBI): domain Eukaryota; kingdom Metazoa; phylum Chordata; class Mammalia; order Rodentia; family Cricetidae; genus Peromyscus; species Peromyscus maniculatus. Next base: position 29,386,630 of record NC_134861.1, read on the forward strand.
ACAGACTGTCTCCAGGTTGTCTTTGCATTATTGTACTGCGATTTGAAAAGTTATACTCCTCTGATTTATTGAAGTCTGACTGCTTGGGTTGGTTAAGTCTCACATACTCGTGCAGGTGCGGAGCCTTATGTCAGGTTTTACTTTAAGTACCAGAAAACCTAGGCTGCAGTTCATTGCAGTAGGAGTTAGCTATATGAGCAGGGAGGGCCTCATTGAAAACCCAGTCTTATTTACTATGGATTAAGTGTTGGAATTCACAAACACACTGGTGTCATTTCATATTCAATAATAAATGTATCTTTCTTTGACAATATGATAAGGGTGATCATTAATTTTCTCATTTGCTTTCACAGTTTGTGGACCTAGAACTCTGGTTCTTTTCTGCCCTAGACATCTGTTATTTTGGGAGCACATTATAATTAGTGAAAGAACATGATAGAGCCTATTAAGAAAGGCTTCTATAAAATTTTGTTATCAACATATTTATGAGGCATATGGTATCGTATTATGTCCTGTTGAAGTGTATCAATATATGAAATACAATGACATGTATACCATGTCATTTTCCTTTTGTAGAATTTCTCTTTTTTCCTCCTCCCTTTCATTTTTATGATGAAAAGATAAAACAACAAAGCTCTTCTTGGAAGTTGAGATTTATGTAGATAAAATATGCTTTTTGTCAATGGCATGGAGACTCTTCTCTTGTGGAATAAACCCATGACTTATAGAATTAAAAAGGAAAGCCAATTTCTGTCCTCAAGAACTGTGAGAAGATGAAAGATGCTGGGAGGTGGTGGTGCATGCCTTTAATCCCAGCACTTGGGAGGCAGAGCCGGGTGGATATCTGTGAGTTCGAGGCCAGCCTGGTCTACAGAGCGAGATCTAGGACAGGCATCAAAACTACACAGAGAAACCCTGTCTCAAAAAACAAAACAAAACAAAACAAAAAAAGTAAATCCACAGCGAAGATGAAAGAAAAGAGAAACAGATGGTATAATAACCCTTTGCTTGGTATATTCCATATGCATGTAATGTGTGTGTGTGTGTGTTGTGTGTGTGTGTTTGTATGTACGTTTCACGCACCATTTTAAGTCTAATTCTGTGCAAGAATGAAGTTTCATGTATGCAAGTATGATCAGATACTTCCCAAATAATTAATAAAATATTATGTTGAGGTGAAAAAAACAATTGGATAAGATTTCAAGTAACATTTATTATAAACAGTTATTCAAGGACAAATATCAAACATTTAAAAGTCTTCTCATAACTAAAGAAAATGCTCTGTGAGAGGTGGGCTGCTGCAGGTAAGTTTATTTCCTAAACACTTGATCACTGGAGGATGCTGACTTCGCATGTACTTGAGTAAATTTGACTTTCTGCAGGAGATACAGTCTACAAGCTTTGTGATTATAACAAGCCTGTGTGCTGTTAGAATTCCATGTTAGCAGATGAAATACCTCCGTGTTAAACTTTGCATGGTTTGAAGAGATTTTTGCCTTTTATTGTTTGTTGAAAGCATATAAAGGATTATAGGCAGAATAAGGACAAATGGAGCGTGGTTACCTTCAATTTTGGATATAGACTTTCCCAATGGAGCCCTCTGCTCCTTTGTTTCTGGAATCATTGGATGCTCATTACTGTAAACACTGTGAGTGAGTAGTTGAATGTGAAAAGACAGACAATTCTGTCATTATCCTAGCTTAATTTTTTGGACTGGGTGAATGAACTGGATATAGTTGACCAAGAATTTCAAAATACAAACAACAGTGTAAAATTTGAATTTCAGAACTAGATGTTGTTGCTCACGTCTATAATATCAACACAAGCTTGAGGCTAGTCTGGGCTATATAGTTGGTTCCAGGAGAAGCACAGAGCCAGTAAGGAGATAGACATGAGGAGGAAACTTGAGCTGAGCTCTTTCTGATTTGCTGAGGGCTCTAGAATTTTTTATTGGGTTTTGCAGCAATTAGAATTATAGTAATATATAAAACATTGTTTACCTTTGCCTGAGGAACCTTTTAAATCACTTCTTATTTATTAGGAAACAGCTACCATACCACTTCCTTCCTGGGAGAATTCTCATCAATCATTGAAGGCTTGGAGCCCAGAGGGATGTAAGGGTCAGCGCACTAGAGAAGGGCAATGATTCAGTCCGACTTTTGCTCCACACACACATTTGGGCTTTGAGCGCCTTCCACTTGTTTGCTCTGTGGAGTCATATGTCTCTGCTGTGTTATTGTTCATCTTGATGTTTTTATTATTTTTAACCATGAATCTTACAGATTCTGAGAAATTCATTCCTTTGTAACAAGACATGACTGGCCAGGGATTGGAGTAACGCCTGGGAGAACTGGGTCCCATGACTAAGAGAGATGTTTGCCTACAGGAGGTATTGCCAGAGGTTGTCTCGTCAAAATGCCTTCTGTACCAGTAAGCTGCAGTTTGAAACTATGTAGAAAATTGGGAAAAATGCAAATATAAGGAGAATTCATCACACATTTTTTTTTTATAATTTAATTTAATTTTATATATCAGCCATGGATTCCTCTGTCCTCCCCCTCCCCCCCAATACACATGTTTTTCATTTTTACTGAACTAAACTACAACCTATTGGTTTCCTTTAATATTCGTACTTAGACATTAACCAGGTAATTATTTAATTACATACATAAAATAAAATTGTAGACCTCTTTACCTACCAATGAACCAAAACCCAGAACCAAGGACTACCACTCTGTGACAGTACTTCACAGAGTGGGTTTATGACAGGTGTTAAGTAACATCCGCTCTGTTGGAAACCTTAATTTTGACTCTAGTTTTTCCTTTCAACCTGGAAAGACAGGAATTAATATTTTGATCTTTTATGAGAGGAGAGTGAAGACCAAGACACTGCATCTCTTTCTCAAAGTCACAGTAAGTGGTCAATTCAAACTACACTCTTTTTCCAATGTCAAGACCATGACATTTCTGTGACCCTTTGCTGGTTTTCTTTTATTTGAAGAAAATCTTTTTAATATTATTCTTCAGAACTGGGGACTCTCCCTTCCCATATACCATCATTTTAAAATAAAGGTTCAAAAGAACACTTCACAGACTCTGGGCAGCCTAGTGCCAAAGGTTTGACAAACAGATTTGAGAACTGGAGCACTGGGTGAATTTCAGTCCCCATCCTCTCAAGCTCGTGTCCCTGAGCCTGGAGTCAGACAGTGGTGTGCATATTGAGAGAATAAAAGTCTGTTGTACCAATTTGTAATCTAAATTGTCTACTTAATATATGGAAAAACAATTAGTAACTTGAGCTACGGTGAAATAAAAATGTCAGTTTTACCAGTAAGTTTGGTTATTCTGAATATTTAATTTTTTTTTGGCATAGTTTGGAGTAAAGCTTTTTGTTTTGTCTCATGAATGCTGTATGCCCTTGTTAGTCATGGGTTTAATATTAGCTCATAATGGAATTCAACTTCACTTTTACCCAGCATCTCTTTCTTAATTTTTTTTTTTTTTTTGGTTTTTTCGAGACAGGGTTTCTCTGTGTAGCTTTGCGCCTTTCCTGGAACTCACTTGGTAGACCAGGCTGGCCTCGAACTCACAGAGATCCGCCTGCCTCTGCCTCCCGAGTGCTGGGATTAAAGGCGTGCGCCACCACCGCCCGGCTCTTTCTTAATTTTTAAAGCGAAGTAAATGCCTATTTAACATCAGTTTATAATACCTCTTTTTTAATTTAAAAATGTTAACTGTAGAATTTCAGACACTGAAATAATAACTATTGTTTAGAGCCCACTAGGTGTAGACGCACAACTACTTGCCTTAGGCAGTAGTGAATACTGGACTCTAAACACCAGCCCCATCTAACTGTTTATCATGATTTCATACAATGCTTTACATTTATTTTCTTATTTTGTGTCCTGTGTGTCAGGGGACATACATGCTATAGCGTGCTTGGTGAGATAAGAGGACAACTTGCATGTAATACCTAGGGGTCAAATTTAGTTTGTTGGGCTTGGCAGCAGGTACCTTTACTCACTAAGTCAAATGGAGGGTGCTGACCTCCCTCCCTCCCTCCCTCCCTCCCTCCCTCCCTCCCTCCCTCCCTGCCTCTCTTTCCATCCTTTCCTCCCTCCCTTTCTCTTTTTCTCTCTCTGTGTTTTAATCCTTACTGTGATGGTGGGATGCAGAGACAATGGGAGACTATGGAGCTGGGAAATAACGTTGGAAAGGCACTCTAAAAAAGGTCCAGCGTGGCTTTTGAGGCTGCTACAATGTTGTATGGTTTCCCCTGCCTTTCTCTTTTGTTATAAATTATACTCTAGAATCTACCTACTATGTGTAGGTGTTTCACACGACAGATGCAAGCAACACTCTAGTTTTAGCAAGCATTTGCTTCTGGAATTTTTTCTGGGGTGCTCGTGTTCTGACTCCAGCCCTGATTATAAACCTTCATGAAATATAATGAGACCACTCATCCCAGATTGATGAATGATCAGGTTAAATAAGTATTTTTGTAAAGTTTGAATTTCTTAAGTATCAGTGGATGATCAAAGCTTTTGTATTTGAAAAACCACACACTACCGAAGAACAATGAAAGACAGTATCTACATAAGCCAAAGAATTTGAAATACAGATGCGACCAATGCAGGGCATGTGTCTAGAAAGAGTTTTAAAGAGAAAACAAAAAATTAGTTTGGTACTGAAGAAGTATGGATAAATTCATTTTGACATAGTATGTATCAATCGCTAAGATGAAGAATTATGGTACTAAATAGAATATTTAATGTATATTGTAGGGAAAGTATTTAAAATACATTATAAACAAAGGTGTTAGTAAACAATTTTGATATCAAATCGTTTATTTGTAATCATAATTTCATCTTGAATCACATAAACCAAGAATATGAAATGCTACAGATAAAAAAAAGCAAATCAAACCTGAACTTGGACCATACAGAAAGATTAAAGGCTAATTTTTGCAATGGAACAATGTATTTCATTGATGTATTTATAATTTATAAAGGAGAAAAATTACACAGGTAACTAAAATGGAATTAATTCTGACTCTTGAGAAGGCTCAGTGGCTAAGATCACTAGCTACTTTTTCAGAGGACTTGGTTCTGTGTCATGTTAGTGGTTTACTAATTTATATAACTTTAGTTCCATATATATGGAGGTCATAGTACAAGTTTCTGTATAATAAGAAATCCACAGAGCCTGCTTAATGGGAAAAAGAATTTATTAAGGGGAAAAACTCACTGTACAGAACAGAATTGACACAGGTTCTGGAATGCTGCTCTGGCTGCCTGAATCAGTCTCACATCCAAGTCCCATGAGGGAGCGAAAAGGGCTGCCTCCGTGCATCTTAACTCTTCAGGGTCCATGAGGACACACCCCAGGGGCACGTATTTCAAGCTCATAGGCAGGTGGAGTTCCCTGCTGCTGCATCTCTTGTGGTGGTGCTTCAAGGTCATAGACAGAGCAGCTACCCACTACATCTCCCCTTTTGTCTAAATCAGAAATTTATAACTTAATAACCTCAAAATTGTGACAATATGCAAAATATCTTAAAGGTAGAAATGTATAGTGCAATAAGCAATATGACAATAATATCCTTAATATGTATCAATATAAAAAATATTCTAAACAGAGTTAGAACATACATATAGTATGACAAATACAATTTTACTTTTGTATCAATATACAAAGTATTTCAAACAGGAGTATATGTGTGTATAATATAATAATTATAGTTTTGAATTTGTATCAATGTACAAATTGTCTTAAATATGCATATAAAATGACTTACATTTATATCAATACACAAGAATACATAACAGTACAAATTATCTAAGGCTGATATTTTACTAAATTTGTTTATTAGTATATGCAATAATCTACCTTAATATACTATACCTATCCATTCCCATTTTTCTTTACTTAAAGAGAATACTTAATGAGTCTAATTTATTTTTGTTCTACCTCAACCCCATAACCATTTATCCATAACCCTGAGAAAAAGGAGACCTTTGAGAGAGGGGACATCGATTGCTTACTGCTGTTTGGGGAGTGATAATATCTCTATGGGGTCCTATAAAAAAGCTTAGACAGTTAGATCTCAATAGGTCTAACTGTATAGTCTAAAGTGACTCTCAGAGTAATTAGTAAGGTTGTCTGAAATCCTGGCTAGAAGTGTAGTATGATGGACCATCTCATCTTGGAACAACCCTGAAGATTTTTCGGTGCAAAGTTGATCATTGAGTAATGTTCTTAAATACAATGACATCATTCTGAATTGGGTAGAGTAGTTGTTGTGGGGCCCTATCTTCCTTCTGGAGACTTCAGAGGTTTCTATTGGAAACAGTTATTTTCACTGTGGAAAACTTGAGCATTATTAATATAAAAATGGAAAGTTTGGATTTATGGTGAATCAATAAAGTATTCCCAGAAATCAAGGATGAGCATGGAAAGAAATAGAATCTTGACAACAATGGTCCCTTGTAGATGTAAGCAATCGTCTTATTAAAATAAGAAACACAAAGCCAATGTAAAAGAGAAAGCCGAGAGGTCAGAGCTCAGAGATAAAAATTTTACCTCCTGCAGTGCTCCTAGCTTCCCGGAGAGAGAGCTACTTCCTGTTTGTCTGTGTTTAAATAGTCTTTCTGTTCTGCCTTCTCATTGGTCATAAACCCAACCACATGACTGCCTCATCACTGCCTGTAAGTACCACCCTCCAGGTCTTAAAGGCATATGTTTCCAATACTGGCTGTATCCCTGAACACACAGAAATCTACCTAGCTCTTCTAACCACCACGCTCTTGCTATGGCTCTAATAGCTCTGACCCCAGGGCAACTTTATTTATTAACATAAAATTAAAATCACATTTCAGTACAAATAAAATATCACCATATTTCCCCTTTTCTATTTTAATAAAAAGAAAAAAGGCAAAAGGTTATAACTAACAAAAGAAAAACTATATACAAAAGTACAATAACTATATACAATATATACAAGTAACAAATACCTAAACGATGTCTAGTCCATTTGTATTTGACAAATCAGAGAAAATAATTCCCTTATCTATCCTATTTTAGTAAGTCCAAAATGTATCTAATTCACTTTCTATCCTAATTAATCTTCAACTATAACTAACTAATCTTCAACTCCCTCAGACACCCAAGAAGGAAATAATATTAGCTAACAAAAATAAAAACAGGAAGTGCACAAAAGCAACTTCCAAAAATTTTGTGAGTTGACAGAAACAGCCAGCTGCCTGGACAGTCACCTGAGGTTTCTTCGCAGTGTTGGGGCATCATCTTCAGCCTATAGGCTTATCGTATCTGACAGACTCATTTGTGAAGTAGGTTGTACACAAGGTCAACAGTTCAACCTCACATTGGGTGAGAGCAGTCCGTGTACCAGAAACACCTGAATTCCACTAGTGTCATGTCATGATTCAGGATTTTAAATTCTGGAAATTGTTGACGGTTTTTGAATTCAGCTGTCCATTCTTCTTGGCTGTGTATATATGGCTTCATCTCAGCATCCCCTTCTTCTCCACATCCCTCTATTAAATGCCAGTCTACTATTGAGAGGCGTGAGCTTTCAGTTGCTGTTCCATTGCACAACAGAAGCCATTGGCCCACTGCCTGTTCAGCTGCCTTCGAAGAAAAGGGCACCGTACCTTTTCCGGATGCGAAGGCCACTTCAGGGATGGGGCCATGTTGTCCTGGCCTCAGAAGATGCCTTCTGATAAAGCCATAACCACACTTGTTTTGGCAGGAATTGGTAGTCCTTTGTTTCGTGTTCTGTCTGTCCATTTTGTCCTGTTGATTTGAGGATACTTTGTTGTCCAGTGGCTAACTTTTGCCACAGTGAAAGTTAACTCCATATGCAGTTTCTTCAATGCCCATATTTTTTCTGAAGTAGATTGGTACTGCCAGGAGCTGACATGTCTCAAAAAAGAAAAATTTCTAAGTTATTAAAACATTTTAAATGCCATATTCGGTAGATCTCTGAAGGGTTTGAAGATGACCTGTCTAAAATATATCTGCTCAATTTTTAAAACATATCTAATATGACTACAATTTCTATTGTAATGTCTAACTACTTTCATTTCTTTATATCCTAATAGTTGGTAATAATGTAAAGTATTTAAAACTAGTAATTGTCTTTTTCTTTTCTTTCTTTCTTTCTTTTTTTTTTTTAAACAAGAACCTTAAATCTAATCTCCTTTGCTTAGCCCTTTTCCTAACCCTTGACAACAACTTGTAACCTACCCCCCTAAATAATGAAAATTATCCCAGACCCAAAACCCATTAAAAAGACCAAAAAAAAAAAAAAAACCACCCGCCCCACACCACCTCTTTGGGAATGTGGGCGTCGTACTCTTAAAATTGCTTCCTGCTGGGTATGGGCAAAGTTATCTTTATCCTGAAAGAAAAATTTTAGGTTAATTGTCAAATTCTAGGAAAGGTAACTATATCCTTCATTATTATCCAGTCTGTGTATAATGCCAAAGTTCAGGGTTTATCTCAAGTCCTTATTCAAGTAGTTTTTGAGACTGGATCATCTCAGCTAGTCATCTCAAAATTGCTCTGAGCACCTTGTAGTTCAAAGCTGATCTGTAGATGATGTTTGTCAGCTTAGTGATATTATTATTGTCCACGTGGAATTGTTGTTGTTGTGGTTGTGGGGCCCCATCTTCTTCCTGGAGACTTCAGTTGATGTTAGGCCTGGCCGTGATTTCCTGCAGAAAACTGATAAGAGACTCGAACACAAAGACATATATATGCAGCTAATTGAAGCCTTTTTTTTTTTTTTAGAATTAGTTAGTACTCTATATGACCATTCATATCTTAACAAAGTTTAAAATGTATATATATATTAATCTTGTAAATTTTGATATAAAATTTATACTTTAAGAAAAGTTTAAAGAATCAGAATAGAATCAAAGAGTTGAGATTAGTAATAGAATAGTCCCTTAATTAATTTGGCTTTTGTCCTATCCAAGAGCAGAAAATGGCTCTTTTTTTCTGGCATGATACAGGGGGGTTGCATTTTTCTTTTAACAACATGCTTGAGTTTAAAGAAGGAGAGAGCCATTCTCCAACTCCAAAGTCAGCTTTAAATTTTAATTGAACTGGGACTATTAGAAGACCAATAGTGTTAAATCTTTAGAGAAAAGCAGAAACAAACATTTAGGAAGACATAAAATGTTTTAGATTATGTATACCCATACGCCGTTTCACTCTGTTTCTTGGGATAGATGATTTGTCCCTTTTCTTCAGTTGTCTCATTTGTCTTGTGTTCTTCAGATTCCTTAACCTTCATTTTCCTAAAAGACAAAAATAAAAACCTTTCCCCAAGACTAATTTTGGGGATGTTCCCTTTTGGCAAGTTATTATCTGATTAAATGAAAAGGCATGTGTTACTGGTACAAGTTAGTTTAAATTGGATGTTCATGCTGGTTGATGAACTATCATCTCCTCTAATTAAGAGGTTTCTCTTGTTCAAATCGAACCTTTATCAATTTTGATGGTACCCACAGCTTATCTTCTCCTGTAGAAACAAAAGCAAAACCTCGTCCCCAACGTAATACATACCCTGGCTTCCATTCTGAGGTCAGCACATCCTTAAAGTATATAGGCTGATTTAATTCTGTAGTTTTTTCTATTATCCAATGTCTCTCTGCAGCTGTTGTTCCTTTCTCATTGGCATTCAGAAAATTCAAAGTTAATAGAGCATTATGCAGTCTATTTCTGGGAGTTTTTGTTACCCATTTCTGTTTATTTAGCATATCCTTTATAGTTCTGTTTGATCTTTCTATAACTGCTTGACCTGTAGGATTATGTGGTATACCTGTAATATGCTTTATTTTGTAATAAGCAAAAAACTGTTTCATTTTAACAGAGACGTATGATGGAGCATTGTCAGTTTTGATTTGTGCAGGTATACCCATGATGGCCATAACTTCTAGCAAATGAGTGATTACAGAATCAGCTTTTTCAGAACTCAAAGCAGTTGCCCATTGAAATCCTGAATAAGTATCAATGGTGTGGTGTACATATTTCAATTTTCCAAATTCTGCAAAGTGAAACACGTCCATCATCCTGCTGGTAATGGCGTTTGATTATAGAAGGAACAAGTAGGACATTTCTTTACTATTTCTTTGGCTTGTTGCCAGGTTATGGAAAAATCCTTTTTTAAACCTTTTCTATTGACATGATGTTTTTTATGAAATTCTGAGGCCTCCATCGCATTTCCTATCAATAATTTATCAATCTCATCATTGCCTTGTGCTAAAGGGCCTGGCAGACCAGTATGAGATCGGATGTGAGTTATATATAAAGGATGACTCCTTTTCCTGATTGTATCTTGTAATTGAATAAATAGTGAAGTTAATTCTGAAGCATCAGGGATAAATTCTGCAGTCTCAATATGTAATACCACTCTTTCAGCATACTGAGAGTCAGTTACTATGTTGAGAGGTTCTGAAAAATCCATTAATACCAACAGAATAGCATACAATTCTGATTTTTGCACTGAATTATAAGGACTTTGAACCACTTTACTTAAATTTTTTGATTTGTAACCTGCCTTTCCTTCTTTGTTGGCATCTGTATAAAATGTACGAACTCCACATATGAGTTTTTGCCGTACAATTCGAGGCAAGATCCAATCAGCTCTCTTTATAAAAACAATTCTGTTGCTTTTGGGATATTTGCTGTTAATTTCTCCCAAAAAATTACTGCAAGCTCTTTGCCAAGGTTCACTTTCTGTCCATAATTTTTCAATGTCCTCCTTAGTTAAAGGTACGACAATTTCTGCTGGGTCTATTCCTGCTAATTGACGAAGTCTCAATTTTCCTTTCCAAATCAAGTCAGAGATTTTTTTTCCCCATAAGTTTTTAATTTTTTATTTGGTTTATTTGGTAAGAATATCCATTCCAATATAATATCTTCCCTCTGCATTAATATTCCAGTAGGAGAATGCCTAAAAGGTAAAATAACCAAAATGCAATCCAGCTTTGGATCAATACGATCCACGTGCCCTTCATGTACTTTCTTTTCTACCAAGGCCAATTCTTTCTCAGCTTCAGGTGATAATTCTCTTGGACTATTTAAGTCCTTGTCACCTTCTAAGGTTTTGAACAAATTAGTCAGTTCATCATTTTTTACCCCAACATTAGTTCGTAGATGAGAAATATCTCCAAATAATCTTTGAAAGTCATTAAGAGTCTGTAGTCTATCTCTCCGAATTTGCACCTTTTGGGGTCTAATTTTTTGTAGCTCTATTTTATATCCTAAATAATTAATAGAATCTCCTCTTTGTATTTTTTCAGGAGCAATTTGTAATGCCCAGCAAGGCAAAATTTTCTTTACTTCTTCAAACATTATTTCTAAAGTATCTGCATTTGAGTCAGCTAATAAAATATCAATCATATAATGATAAATTATAGATTTAGGAAATTTTTTACATATCACTTCCAATGGCTGTTGTACAAAATATTGGCACAGAGTTGGGCTATTTAACATTCCCTGTGGGAGGACCCTCCATTGAAATCTTTTAACCGGTTGAGAATTATTATAAGTAGGCACTGTGAAAGCAAATCTTTCTTTGTCTTTTTCTTGTAAGGGTATTGAAAAGAAACAGTCTTTTAAATCAATAACTATGAGAGGCCATCCTTTTGGTAACAGAGTAGGCAAAGGCATTCCAGATTGTATAGAGCCCATTGACTGAATTACTTTGTTAATTGCTCTAAGGTCTGTTACCATTCTCCCTTTACCAGATTTCTTTTTAATAACAAACACAGGAGAATTCCAAGGGCTGGTTGACTGTTCAATATGCTGAGCATTTAACTGTTCTTCTACCAGCTCTTTTAAAGCCTGGAGTTTCTCTGTTGTTAAAGGCCATTGCTGAACCCATACAGGCTTGTCTGTTAACCATTTTAAAGGTAGAGCTGTTGGTGTCTTTGGAAGATCATCAGTTGTTGTGCCCTGTTCTTGTATAATATGGATGGCTGGTGACCACTCAAAATAATGCCTTCTAATATTTCTCTCAGAAACATGTGCTAGTTTATGATTTGTTTCTGAGATTGGAGGGATTTTAATCTGAGTATTCCATTGTTGCAACAAGTCTCGACCCCACAGGTTCATAGCTATGTTAGCCACATATGGTTTTAATTTTCCTCTCTGTCCTTCTGGACCTATACATTCCAGCCATCTTGCACTCTGTTTCACCTGAGATAATGTCCCAATTCCTAACAGTTGAACGTTTACCTCCTGAAGAGGCCAAGCTGGATGCCAAAATTCTGGTGCAATTATGGTAACGTCCGCACCTGTATCTACCAGACCAGACAACAAAACACCATTTATTTTTATCGTTAATTTTGGTCTTTGTTCATTAATAGAAGTTTGCCAAAAAATTTTCTTTATGTTTTCTCCTGAATTTTCTATTCTCTCTGTTTCATCAACCTGACCAGCATGATTTATTCCAATAGGCATTTGGTTATTTAATCGCTCAGAGCAGGGATTTCCATCAGTTCAGTTGGAGCCCAAATATTTTGTGTAGCCATTTGATCAGGCATCTGCTGTACGGTTACAGGATAAATTAAGGGTGACTGTGTGAAAACAGGCTTTCTTTCTGTAACCTTATGATCCAAACTTGAACCAACTTCACTTTTAATTTCTTCTGTCTGAATTTTTACAGGTTTAACAAGTTTTTCTAAAGCTGTCATCCTGGCACTTAAATCGACTATCTTTTTAAATAGTAAAATGAGAATAAGCATGGTGATAAACTGCATAATTCCCATAATACTAATCTTTTCATATAGTTGTTCCATTGTCAGACTGCCTAAAATTTCAAACAAAACCCAATTTTCTTCCAATGTACACAGGAAACCCATTTTTTTAAATGTGGAAAAAATTTGTCTTTTATATAGTTTCCTTTATGACTTACCAAATCTGCGTATAACAGTACAAATCCGAGCAAATTTCAAAACAGCCACCTAGTGTCCTAGGTGTGAATCCAGAGAGAGAGAGAGACAGAGAGAGACAGAGAGACAGAGAGAGACAGAGAGACAGAGAGAAAGCAAAAGCAAAAGTGAAAGCGAAAGTGAAAGTGAAAGCGTAGCTGGCTAAAGCTTAAATCCAGCCACTTGTTCCCTCTTGAGCCGAGTCAAGGCTTGGCTTTACAGGCAGGGGCCCTGTTTTGCAGGGCAGACCTGAGTTGTTTGTAGCACTGGCTTTAAGCAAGCAGCTCACAGTTAGTCCTGCCTGAGGCCAAGCCGACCTGGGCCGGAGCTAGGGAGCCTGCTGCTCTGGCTAGGAAGCCGGCTGCTTGGGCTAGAGAGCCGGCCCCAAGCAGTTTTTAATGGATTCTTGTCACGTTGGGCGCCAGATGTAGATGTAAGCAATCGTCTTATTAAAATAAGAAACACAAAGCCAATGTAAAAGAGAAAGCCGAGAGGTCAGAGCTCAGAGATAAAAATTTTACCTCCTTCAGTGCTCCTAGCTTCCCCGAGAGAGAGCTACTTCCTGTTTGTCTGTGTTTAAATAGTCTTTCTGTTCTGCCTTCTCATTGGTCATAAACCCAACCACATGACTGCCTCATCACTGCCTGTAAGTACCACCCTCCAGGTCTTAAAGGCATATGTTTCCAATACTGGCTGTATCCCTGAACACACAGAAATCTACCTAGCTCTTCTAACCACCACGCTCTTGCTATGGCTCTAATAGCTCTGACCCCAGGGCAACTTTATTTATTAACATAAAATTAAAATCACATTTCAGTACAAATAAAATATCACCATAGTCCCTAGATTATTGATTTTTCTCCTGTCTCACACCAGTTGGCTCTTCCAAAATGACACAGAATATCCTAATTTTTCTTTTAGCAATATGCTTGGGTTTAGAGAGAGCAACATTCCAACTCCCAAGCCAATTGATTTATAATTTAATTGGGACCACAACTTTCCTAGAATTAAAGAGATATCGATGCTGGGCAGTGAGATATTACCTTATAGAGTATGTTGGTACCAATGGGTCCTTCCTTTCTCTTGTAGATGTCTGGATATTCAAGGCCTTATGATTTCTTGAAGATGAGTACTTCTATTACCCTGTAAAGGCAAAAAACAGAACCCCAACCCAACCTCCATTTGCTGAATTTTTCTTACAACTTGTAGAGTAGTCACATTGGTGGATGAGCTATTACTTCACCTCATGAAGAGGTTTCTCCTGTTCAAATAAAATTTTTACTAATTTTGTTGGTATCCATAGCTTTTCTTTTCCTATAGAAACAAAAGCAAAAACACTTCCCCAACATAAGACATCCTGGTTTCTATTCTGAAGTCAACACATCTTTGAAATAAACAGGGTGGTTTAGCTCAGCAGTTTTTTCTTTTGTCCAATGTCTTTCCACAGCTGTTGACCTTTTTCATCAACATTGAGAAAATTCAAGGTTAATATAGCATTATGTAATCTGTTTCTAGGGATCATTGTTACCTTTTGCTGTTTACTTAGCATATTCTTCAAAGCTCAATTAGGACTTTCTGTGACTGCTTGGCCTGGGGATTATATGGTATGTGTGTAACATACTTTATATTGTAATAAGCAAAAACTCTCATTTTTTTTGAGGCATATGCTGGAGCACTGTCAGTCTTAATTTGTGCAGGTATTCCTATCATGGCCATAACTTCCTATAGGTATCTAATCACAGAATTGGCCTTTTCAGAAATCATAGGAGTTGTCCATTGAAATCCTGAATAGGTGACAATGGTATGATGTACATACTTTAATCTTGCAAATTCTGTGAAGTGAAACGCATCCATCTGCCAAGTTTTATTTATTTGTACAGCTTTAGGATTGCTTCCTGCAGGTAATGGAATTTGGTCATAGAGGGAACAAGTAGGACTTTTTTATATATATAATTTCTTTGGCTTGTTACCAAGTGATGGAATAGTCCTTCTTCAAACCTGTGCTATTTACATGATGTTTTTTATGAAATTCTGAGGCTTCGAGCACATTACCAATAAATAACTGATCAATCTCATCGTTGCCTTGTGCTAGAGGACCTGGCAGACCCATATAGGATCTGATATGTGTTCT
Source organism: Peromyscus maniculatus bairdii (assembly GCF_049852395.1). NCBI lineage: Eukaryota > Metazoa > Chordata > Mammalia > Rodentia > Cricetidae > Peromyscus > Peromyscus maniculatus. Next base: position 29,401,726 of record NC_134861.1, read on the forward strand.
ATATATAGAATGTTCCCTATTTCTGATGATTTCCTGTAATTGTATAAATAGTGAAGTTAATTCTGTATTATCAGGAATAAATCTGGCAGTTTCAACATAACAACTCTCTATATATTGCGAATCAGTAACTATACTGAGAGGTCCTATGAAGTCCATTAGTATAATAAGAATGTCATACAGTTCTGCCTTTTGTACAGAATTGTAGAGGCTTTGAAACATTTTACTTAAATCTCATGATTTTTAACCTGCCTTTCCTGATTTTTTTTTGAATCAATAGAGAATGTGGTGACTTCAGGTATTGGTTTTTGCCATACAATGTGAGAAAGAACCCATTCAGTTCTTTTTTATGAATTCTATTCTCTTGCTTTTGGGATAACCATTGTTAATTTCTTCCAAAAAGTTACTGCAGGTTCTCTGCCAGTATTCATTATCTTTCCATAGTGAGGAAATTTTTTCATTATTTAAATGGACTGTAATTTCTGCTGGGTCCTTTCATATAAATTGACAAAGTCGTAATTTTCATTTTAGAATCAAATCAGAGATCTTTTCCACATTAGTCTTTAACTTAACTTTTTACTAGGTTTATGTTGTAGAAATATCCATTCCAATATAATATCTTCCCTCTGCATCAAAATGCCTGTAGGGGAGTGTCTGTAGGGAAATATGACCAGAATGCAATTAAGTTTTGGATTCATATGATCCACATGTGCCTCTCATATTTTCTTTTCTACTAGAGCCAATTCTTTCTCAGCTTTGGCTGACAATTCCCTTGGAGTACTTAAGTCCTTATCCCCTTTTAGAGTATTGGCCAAATGTACTACTCCATCTTTATGTATTTCAATGATACCCTGTAAGTTAGAAATGCTTCCTAATAATTTGTGAAAATCATTGAGTCTGCAATTGATCTCTACTCAGTTGTACATTTTGGGGTCTAATTTTTTTGGAGATCTATCTTATATCCTAAGTAATTAACAGAATCTCCTCCTTGAAACTTTTCAGAAGCAATTTTTAATTCCCAGTGAGGCAAAACTTTCTTTACTTCTTTGATATCTTCTAAGGTATCTAACTTTGAATAAACTAATAAGATATCATCTATATATAACAGTAAATTATATTGTGGAAATTTTGCATGAATTATTTCCAACAGTTTTTGTACAAAACATTGGCACAGGGTCAGTCTATTTAACATTTCCTGTAGGAGGACCTTCCATTGATATCTCTTGACTGGCTGGGAATTATTATAAGTAGGCACTATGAAGGCAAATTTTTCTCTATCCTTTTCTTGTAGAGGTATGGTGAAGAAAGAGTCTTTTAAGTCAATACCTATAATAGGCCATTCTTTAGGTAACAGAGAGAGAAAGGGCATCCCATTTGTACGGAGCCCATAGGCTGAATTTTCTGATTAATGGCTCTCAGGTCTGTCAGCATTCTCCATTTACCAGATTTCTTTTTATAACAAATACTGAAGAATTCCAAGGGCAGGTAAATTTTTCAATATGTTGAGAATTTAACTGCTCCTGAACCAGCTGTTCTAAAGTTTGTAGCTTCTCTTGTGTCACAGGCCATTGTCAAACCTAGATAGGTTTATCAGTTAGCCTTTTTAAAGGTAAGGCGGCTGGAGAGGTCAACACAGTTATGCTCTGTTTATGTATAGCCTGAATGGTTGGTGGCTGTTTTTTTTTTTTTTTATAGTGTCTTATAATATTTTTCCCAGAAACATGAATTGGTTTATATTCCACTTCTGAGATTGGAGAAATTTTAATCTCTGTATTCCATTGCTGTAACAGATCCCTGGAAAATTGTCCCAAGCATTTAAAGCTGTTGTATGGCATAGAGATAATGTATGCTCATCAAAGACAGATTGTACATTTATATCAGTGAAACAGCCCTCACCAAGAATTTGATCTTGTGAGATCTCAAAACCTCTAATCTTACCTTGCTAGTCAAGGGCATTAGCCTCTACTCTTAACCAGTTTTTCCATGGAAGCTGCTGGCTGTATTCTAATATAGCTGACGTTAACTGATTCCAGTCATCTGGTGTGATTCTTTTTCTACAGGACCACATATTTAACATCTGTTTCACATATGTTGAATATATGCCATAGGTAACTACAGCTTCCTTAATGTACTTTTAAAAACAATATCTTATATGAATAGGTTGCCAGATATATCCACATACAGTTCAAGATGTTTATCATCTTCTGGCTTTTCAAATGGTGACAGGATAAGAGCCATTTTATAAGAGCCACCTGGCAATGTTATGACTTCTATGGCTTTGACTTTCTGCCTATTATTTTCTTATTAGCCTTTCTGACAGACTCCTCCAAAGCTTGAAATTGATTAACTACCACCCTTTATAGTGTTTGAACCTCCTCTGTTGTAAAGAATTCTAGAAATTTCATGGAATCATACAATTTTTTATGGTCATCAGAAACATATGATTCCAAAGACTTTATTCTGTCAATTAGCAATGATCTTTCCTCCTTAGAAATTATCTGAATGACATTAAGATTGCTCTGAAGGTTTATTGTTTTATCCATTAAGTATTCATATTTATTATCAATAGAATTAAATCTGGTTGTCCAGTTATTATTAGTGGACTGAAGTTCTTGTGGTAAATTAGCAGACCCCAGAGAAAGAATCCATTTGCTTAAGTCCTTATTACAACTTCGCAAAGTTTGTATCAGTCCCATTAATGTCTCATTAATTCCTTGGTGTTGTTATTAGCCATTTTTTTTAATGCTATGTTATGAATCACTGTGCTAATTGCAATTATGGAGAACATTGTATACATTCCAGGAAGGTTGTATATGTCTTGTAAAATTTTATTTATAATACAAACAAAGAAGTTTTAAATTCCTGAGTTGTGATATTATCTGTCATGCTGTGAGAAATATTAAAATTTGTAAAGAAAAAAATTTTAATTTGTTTATTTATAAATCAGTTTAAGGTGTAAAATTATCGAGTAATCTTACCTCAGAGGAGATCCTTGAGAGTTTGTCCTAGGTCTTCTAAATAGATATTTGAGTTCTTGCGATAGTTTTTGTGTGTAGTAGCAATGTTTGGCCAGCAGCTGTGAGAGATGTTGCGCTAAGGCAGGTCTTTAAGTGTGTTCTGAAGACATTGACCTGTATGGGCTTAAACAGCTACATGGAACACATTTAAAAAGAAGGAGCTGCCTCTTGGCGCTCGTTCTCTGACCTCTGTGGGCCCAACCAAACTGTCTCACCCACTGCACACTTTCATGTATCTCTGACCACAAAAGGGCATGCAGTTAGTTGCTGATCTCTCGGACCATGGAACCGGCAGTTGAGGAGTGTAAGCCTGCCAGGGCTAACTACCAGAAGGGCAGCTGCCTCGTTTGAGGGGTGCAGTCATGTGATGTGGCCCGCAGCGATCCTGAGGGCACAAGTGGAGGTTAGTACAGCTCTAACAGGGACACCAAGAGGGTGTTTAAGGGAAGGATCTGCTGAACATGCCCCTGGCTGGTGAGCTTGTGTACAGAGGCCAGAACTCCGCAGTGCATAGGGCTGAACCAGCTTGGGAGGGAGGGGCCAGGGAGTGTAGTTCTGCCATGTGTGTGGAATACAGATGCGGCTTGGGAGAGAGGGATCTGGGCTGGCAGGGGTAAAAGGCTAGCTCTGATGGAAGTTTCTCTATTTTGATAAGGGGTGCCAGATACATTGAATAATCCACAGAGCCTGTTTAATAGGCAAAAGAATTTATTAAGGGGAAAAACTCACTGTACAGAACAGAATTAACGCAGGTTCCAGAACGCTGTTCTGGCTGCCTGAATCAGTCTCACATCCAAGTCCCACCGGAGAGCAAAGAGAACTGCTTTCGTGCATCTCAGGTGGTATGGGTCCATGAGGCATGCACCTCAAAATCATAGGCAGGTAGAGCATTTACTTGCTGCATCTCTAGCAGTGGAGCTTCAAGGTCATAGACAGACCAGCTACCTACCCACTACATTTGTGGAGCTGATTTTCTCCTTCCAAAATTACATGGATTTCAAGTGTGAAATTCTGGTCGTCAGGCTTGCATTGTTTAGGAAGCAAATAGCTTTATCCATTGAGCAACTCACTGGCCCATAGAATGTATATATATGTACATTTGCTTCCTTCCTTTCTCCCCAGTTCCTCCCTTCCTCCTATGTTCCCACTCTAATGCTATGTTTCTATTCAGGAAAGGTCAGGTCTCCTGTGGATATTAAAAAAAAAAAAAAAGGCATATCATGTTGCAGTAAGACTAAGCACCTCCCCATGTATTAAGGCTTGGGCAAGACCTTGAGGATCAGGGTCCCAAAAGCCAGCAAAAGAGTCAGAGACAGCCCCTGCTCTCACTATTAGGAATCCCACAAGCCCAGGCTACACAACTGTGTCATACACGCAGAGGGCCTAGGTCAACCCCATGTAGGCTGGCTGTTTGTCAGTCCAGTCTCCGAGAGCCCCTGTGAGGCCAGGTTTTTGATTCTGTGGATTTTCTTGTGGCATTCTTGACCCTTCTGGCTCCTACAATCCTTCCTCTACATCTTCCGCAGAATTCCTGAGAATCCTCAGGAGATCCCTGAGCTTCACCTAGTGTTTGGCTATGGGTCTGCATCTGTTTCCATCGGGTGCCAGATGAAACCTCTCTGATGACAGTTGGGTAAGTACCAACCTATGGATGTAGCAGGATATCATTAGGGATTATGACATTGACTTTTCTCTCCAGTCATGTTTGACTCTATCGAAGGTCTGTGTGCCATCCAGCCTGTGAGTCTTGGGCTCTAGGCAGTGTCAGAGTGAGTTTACTTTCCTGGCATGGGTTTTAGGCCAGACCAGTAAGTGGTTGGCCACTCCCTCAATCTCTAGGCCACCCTTACCCCAGCACATCTCATAGGCAGGGCAAACTGTAGGTCAAAGATTGTGTAGCTGGGTTGGTGTTCCAATCCCTCCAATTGAAGTCTTATCTGGATGACATTAGGAGATGGCCATGTTAGGCTATCCCCTATCTCTAGGAGTTTAGCTGGGATCATCCTTGTAGATTCCTAGGAGAGTCCCTGTGCTAGATTTCTACCTGACCCTGAAATGCTCTCCCTTCCAGTAATCATGTTCAGTACTCTCCCCGCCTTCCCCCCACAAACCTGATTGCTCATGTTCTCGTCCCCACCTGCCTGGAGTCTACTCATTAAATCTCTTCTTTTTCCCCTTCTCTGGGAGATCCTGACATTCCCTCTTGGGACCTCCTTGTTACCTAGCCTCTCTGAGTCTGTGGATTGCATTATAGTTATCTCTTATTTTACAGCTAATATCCATTATGAGTAAGCACATACCATGCTTGTTTTTCGGGGTCTGAGTTACCTCATTCAGGATGATTTTTTTCTAGTTCCATCCATTTACCTGCAAATTCTGTGACATCATGGTTTAAACAGAGTAATACTCCATTGTGTAAATGTACCACACTTTCCTTATCCATTCTTTGGTTGAGGAACATCAGTTCTGGGGTATTACAAATAAAGCTGCTATTAACATAGTTGACCAAGAATCCTTGTGGTATGATTGAGCATCCTTTGAGTATATACCCAAGAGTGGTTTAGTTTGGTCTTATGGTAGTGTGTGGTGATGTATACCTTTAATCTCAGCATTCAGAAAGCAGAGGCTGGTGGATTTCTCAGTTTGAGGCCAGCCTGGTCTATATAGCAAATTCCAGAACAGCCAAACTTAGGCAGTGACAGAAATTATACAAAGAAGAAAGCTGGTGAAGATGTAATTGAACAAGGGGGGCATGTTTCAGCCCCAATAAGCAGCAGAACTGGGCAGCTTCAGCCACAGGGTTCTGGCTTTAGAGTTAAGGATAGAAGAAAGGGATAGAATTTGCCTCAGCACCTAAGTAAAGCTGCTGATGCCAGGCATCTGTCAGGGGACTCCCTCAATTGAGGCTCAGAGAAACCATTTTTTGAAGCTGTGAAGTTGAAGCCTGGATTGTTTTGGAGACCTCAAGATGTTAGAGATGCCAGAGTTGTGGGATACTGATTAGGATAGCTGCTAAGAGGGAGTTGAACCAGCCCAAGAGAAAGAAGTATTTTGCAGTTAACAAAGCAGAATGGAGTTGGAGATCTGAAGAATGTTTTGATATCAGGCAAGGAGATAGAGTTTGGAGTTTGCCCAGCTGGCTTTTCATCTTGCTTTGGTCCAGTATTTCATCACTATGCTCCCTTCCCTACAGTTTGGAATGGTAATTTATATCCTAGGTCATTATATGTTGGAAGTATGTGATCTGCTTTTTTATTTTTATTTTACAGGGGATTACAGTTAAGAGATTGTCACAAGTCTCAGAAGAGACTTTGGACTTTTAAACAAGTTTGAGATTGTTACAGGCTGTGGGGACTTTTGAAGTTGGACTAAATGTATTTTGCATTATGATAGTGTTACAAGATTATGGGGGCTAGGGAGTGTATTGTTGTAGTTTGAATGTAATTGGCTCCCATAATTTCATAACAAGTGGCACTATTCAGAGGTGTTGCTTTGTTGAAGTAGGTGTGGCTTGTTATTGTTGGAAGGAAGTGTGTCACTGTGGGGGTAGGCTTTTAGGTCTCTTGCTTAAGTCTCTCTCAGTGTGACAGACAGTCCTTTTCCTGTTGTCTTCTAATCAAAATGTAGCCAGCCCCAGGTTTGCTGGCATACCACCATGTTCCACACCATGATGATAACGGATTGGACCTTTGAAAATATAAGCAAGCCACCTCAATCAAATGTTTTCCTTGTAAGAGTTGCTGTGGTCATGGTATCTCTTCACAACAATAGAAACGCTAACTAAGATAGCTGTTTTTTATGCTTCCTCTATTTTGGATCGTTCATGTCTTCCTGTCATTGAATAGCTGGGTTCTGGTTGTGCCATATTGCCCTTCTTGTTACTGATTGTGTTCTTACACTGTCATTTAGGTATCTTGATTTGGGATAATTATAGATCTAGGCATTGATTCCTGCATTTCTCTTTGTTGGATGGGTGTTTTGTTCCTTGGTTTCTGTTTTCTCTCTGTTTTTCTGGTATAAGTGGCCAATGGTTCTGGTGACTAGCAAGGTCCAGTAGGTTCTATGGGGCATGCAAAATTTCTGGGGTTTTGAGTGGCAATGATGCCTCCGTGGTTCCCAGTACCTGTATGGCTACTAGGGTTCTGGGTACCTGCTTGGTTCTGGGACTCCTAATATGGTGTGGCCTCCAGTGCAGTAGAAGTTTTCTGCTGGGGCTAGTGTGTTATGCCTGTATTGGGAGTCCCCTGACAAGACCACCAAGGAGCCAACTTCTGATGCAAAAACAAAAGGTTTCTTTATTAGAGCCCAGGCAAGGGCCCTGTCCAGCACTCAAATTCAGCGACTGAAGGAGGAAGTCCCAAGTACCTATTACAAGGGGTTTATATAGGAAAAAGTTTACAAGCAGTGGATTACATGTCTTGGCATTCCAAGATTGGATGGGTAACTAGGGGTGAGGTAGTTCTTTGAAGTTATTGGTTAAACTATAAGCATGAAATTACTAGTGGCTGACAGGATGTCTGCAGAAAGCCCCAGGATGGTGACAGGATGCAGGGTATCTGTAGAGACACCTGGTCTTTGTTAAATTTTTACTGCCTTTATCTTGTTTTGCTGAGTCCAGGATATATGCATTTAGATTTATTGCTCCAGCCTATTTCCACATGAGTTCAGCCTCCATTCATCTCTGAGTTCAGCCCCTGGTCAATGAATGCCTTGAGATAGGGGTCAATAATCAAGAGGGTTATTGGTTTTTCCCCTTCAAGAGTCCCTAGATCCAGCCTGGCCTTTGGTAAACCCAAAGTCTATCATGAAGTTTAATAATACATATTTGCATTCAGAAGTCTAAATTTTGCCCATTTTCAGTTCGATGAGAGCAAGCAAGTTTTTTTTCCCCCAGGAACTGGGGAAGGGGTGTCCCAAAACCAGAGAAAAGGGAAGAAACTCCATCCATTCAGGAATATGCAGATGGAGAAAGAGTTTGTTGACTGGAAGTACTTATCCGGAGTCCATTTTGACCTGTGAGAGATGGATCCAAGTCAATTTCTCGAAGCTTATGAGAGCCATTTTTAAGAGGTAAAAGTTCCAGATATGTCAGTATTATCACTGTATGTAGTTTGTATTGAAATCCACACTGTATAGAAAGCACTAGACTCATGCCTTTGAGTCACAGGAAGAGTTTGGAAACCTAAGCATGATTTTGGTTAAAAGCATTAACACTCTTTCCTCTGCCTAGAACAGTGAATGTATATAGATTAGACAGATGTTTTTTAGCACAATGAGAAGCACTTTTAACTCTGTATTTAGAAAACAACCAAAGGGAATTTAAAATCTTGAGCTTGTGACAATGGTAATAGTTGTCAGTGTTCATCAGAACTAGATAGATTAGTAACTTGTCAGAACTCCACTAATTAATGTTAAGATAGAACTTTTAAAGTCTCAATATAACAGGAGTATGGAGAGGGAAATAAATCTGAAACAGTTTTTTATTTCTTTTATATACCTTTAATCATTTTTGTCATAACTTAAGCTTTTATGTCTTTAGATCTTATATAAATTTGTGTTTATATAAAACACATTAGACCTTAAAACATTTTTTAGATCCTTACAGTTTAAGCTTTAAACTTATGCTCCCTTCTTCCCCCATTCAGTCATTCATCAGAAGACACAGGTAGTTGATTACTGAAGCAGTCATTATAAAGCAAGTTCCTTTAAATAAAGAGTTAAAAAGTTAATTTGAAACCTGTTTGGTGGGTTTATCTCTTTGAAGTCTGGTAGCAAGGCCAATTGTTTTAAGACTTGGTTATAGCCTTAGGAAAATGAGGCCTGTGGCCTGATTTTTGCATATAAAGAGAATTGAGAAGGTAGCTGAAGCCTTGGGAGAGGAGTTGGGTCCTTGCTGCTGTTAAAGCTACACTCAGTGTCCTTAAAGATCTAAGAAGGATGAATTATGACTGGAAATATAATCTAAATGGTCTACATATCAATTTAAAAGTCAGAGACCCATTACCCAGATGGATTACATTAAGCTCTGGTGGTTTCCCTCTCCTTGTTGGGGGGCAGTACTATTATGGGAAGCTTAAACATTGTAAATGCCTGGGGGTTAAATAATGAATTTATTACATTAGTAATTAGCATGACTACATTTATAGTTTTGAACATATTACAAACTTTAATAGTCACTTATAAAGTAGGACTAATCATTAACTTGCATTCTTAAATTATCCTTAACAGGATATGTTAGTAGCTTTCATAAGTCTAAGACTTTGTGTTAAGTTTAGCCTTAAAAACAATGATTTTGAATTGAAGTTATTTTAGTATTGGAATAAAACTTTTAAATCATAAATACAATCCACAGGGAGAATGGTAAATTTATTAATCCCTCTACCATGCACCATGAATGAAAATAGCCATTCTGTGGGTGAAAATGGAAAAAGTTTATTCCAAATTGTCAATACTGCCTCCTGGGAAAGAAAGGAGAAGAATTAGGGAGTAGATTTTCAGGGTTAAATGAAAATTTGAGAATGCAGGCAGCTCTCAGGGGGAGGTAGGGACATTTCAGGAGGGAGCTAAGGGGAGCTATGAGGAGGCAGTGGGGTAAGTGTCCTCCTAACAAGAATCTCAATCGGGGACATCTCCAAATGGACTGAAAGATTTGTTAGAGAATAATGTTCCATCCCAAATTACAGAGGAGAGGTGTGCCTCTCCATGTGATGGGGGCCCCTCTAGGGTGAGAGGAAGCTTCTTGGCACAATGGTGTGGCTTTTGTAGTAAAAGTAAGCAAAGCAGGGAGCCCCATAGTGATACTTACACAGAAGGAGAGGAAAGACAGGTGCTTAGAGCAGGAGGGGTAGAAAACAGCTGGATAAATGAATAAGTAGAATTGTCCCCAGTGATGCAGTGTCGGGGACCTGTCATAACAGGCGGCCATTGTCAGCAAGGCTTTATTAGTTTTATCCTAACAGCACCTCCAAGTCATTCCTCCACACTCATAAGCAGTTTGCAAATTAACTCTTTCTTTTCTTTCCCTAATTATTCACCCTGCTAGTGAGCCTGGCCTAAGGGAGCAGCAAATCTCATTGGCCACTTTTTTCTCAGAGGGTTGTGTGGAGAGATTTACTGTCAGGCCTTGTAAGTGTGGGGGCAATTAGGATTATGACATTTTGTTGCCTTTTTCTTAGGTCCTATTGAGATAATAACAAGAGCATTGCCTCATGAGGAGGGGGAGCACATGTGAGCTATTCATCACATGCCAATGACTATCTAAGTACATCCCAAATAGAAAATTCTGTAGGAGGTGTGTTCTTTTCTTCAGTCTGTGTATACCAGTTTTTAATATCTATCTCTTTTGTATCTCATATTTCTACACCTAAAATTCCCAGGTCTGGAAATTTTTTTAACCAGATTCATATTTTGTGCTATATTTACTTTTAATCAATAACAATTCTTAAGATTTATTCCACCATATTCTGCATGGATTTTTTTAAAAGATTTATTTATTTATTATGTATACAGTGCTCTGTTTGTATGTATGTCTGTCTGCACACCAGAGGAGGGCACCAGATCTCATTATAGATGGTTGTGAGCCACCATGTGGTTGCTGGGACTTGAACTCAGAACCTCTGGAAGAGCAGTCAGTGCTCGTAACCTCTGAGCCATTTCTCCAGCCCTCTGCATGGATTCTTAAGTGCTTATTGTTTCACATTTTTTTATATAGAGAAACAATGTTGAGAAGTTCTGTGACAAATATTTCATTGAAAATATAAGATTTCAAGCTGTATTCCATTTTCCATTTTGCTTTATTTTGTGGTCTAATTGAACTAAGCTAATCCAGGAGATGTATTGCATTTGCATCTTTTCTGTGAAGACGTACTACTGGTGTTTCTCTTCTGGGTTACAAGATAATATTCAATTTTCTAGTGACACAGGAATCTGGTACAAATGATGGAAACTCAAGCCCATTGTTTGGAAATTTAACAGCATTTTGGGGATGAGATCATCAATGCATTTATTAAATTAAATCTCCTTGTATTATAACACATTTTTCCTTTGATGTGTTCTTAAGCTACTGTGGTAATTTAATCCTTTAATGTCTTTTTGTTTGTGTTATTTAATTTAATTTATTATGTGTTCAACTACTAAGTAACAATAAATTTTAGAGGTAACATTTCACACCACAAGGCAATTGGTCAATTATTTGATACACAACTGAGTCCATATGGGTTAAAAGAAAAAAGAAAAGTCACACTTCTACTTTATGATATTATTTCATGTGTTTTTATATTGTATTAAAGGCTTATTTTTAAACAAAACAATTAGGTAACTAAAAGTAATACAGATGAATATTTAAATAGTCTTGAGAAGAATCTGGTTTCCTAACCATCAAAAATAAAATTTCTGAAATTTCACAGAAATGTGTACTTGATAGAACTGCGTTATAAGGCATTTGGCACAAGTGCTCAACAGAAAATCACATTGATGAGCAAATATTACAGATAGATTTGTAATGCATGTCATAAGAATCTGTTAGGTTTCCATGTGGGAACAAATGATGTGTTCAGATGAGATAACTGAAGAAATATAAGTAACTGTAAGAATGTGTGAGAAGGGTGGAAAAATAAACAAATCTAAGGAATAGTTAGTTCATTGGAGGCCATTGGCTCTACCTGATCTGCAAGGCTGGGAACAGGAGCTGTGGGGAAGAACCATTTCACAAACACCAAAACCTTGTCACAGGTCATAGTGTCAAGAGGACAAATAATGAAAATTCCCTTTGCCTGTTCCTCACACTCTGAATTCCATGAAAGCCAAAACCAATCAGAATGTGGTGAAAAATACATCTTCTGAAAGCCCATGTGATATCTGAAATATAAAAACTCCTATATGGATTATGCTCACATTCCTTAGAAGGAGAATTGTTGGCTCACCATAACAAAAATAATAATAGAAAAACTTGCTTTTTTTCCTCACAAGGGGATGCTTTGCTTCTGCTATTGGAAAGATAGGTGTGCAGCAGTGATGGCAGCAGACCAACTTTTTTTTTCTTTCATTTTTCTTTATTAAGAAATTTTCTACTCACTCCACATGCTATCCTCAGATCACCCCTCCTCGCTCCTCTCAACCCCAACCCTCTTTCCCAAGCCACCCCACACCCCCACATCCCCCAAATCGAGGTCTCCCATGAAGAGTCAGTAGAGCCCAGCACACTGAGCCTAGGCAGGTCCAGGCCCCTTCCCACTGCACCAAGGCTGTGCAAGGTGTCACACCACTGGCACCAGGTTCCAGAAGCCTGCCCATAGACCAGAGACAGATCCCGATCCCCCTGCCTGGGTGCCCCCTAAACAGTGAGAGCCAAACCACCACCTTCCATGTCCAGAGAGGCTAGTCCAGTCCCATGAGGGCTCCACAGCCACCAGTCCACAGTTCATGGGCTTCCACTAGTGTGGCCAGTCATCTTTGCACGTCCACCCATCATGATTCCTGGATTGAAAGATTTGTTAGAGAATAATGTTCCATCCCAAATTACAGAGGAGAGGTGTCCCTCTCCATGTGATGGGGCCCCTCTAGGGTGAGAGGAAGCAAGCTTCTTGGCCTTGGCCACGTAAGCAGACCAACTTTTGCAAAGGAAGTCATGGCATTGATTTTTCATGTCCATGGAAACAGGAAAACAGGAGCCAGGAGAAATGGATAGTAATTTCTGGGACTGGCTACAATTGTATAAGCCCACCCACAGCAATCATGAGGACACCATCACCAACGACCATTCTAAGAACCAAGCCCATGTGCATTTCTCATTTGCTAGCTGGCTCTAGGGGACAACCCAGATGGTTATAAATGTCAGTGTAGAAGAATTAACAACTGAAAGGAAGAAACCCAACAGCAAGAAAATAAGTACTTCTCATATAGCTTTGTAGAGGCTGCTCACAATGTATTCCATTGTTACTTCACAATGTAATGCTGCTAAAGACCTCCAATTCTAGAATTTGATGGGTTACGTAGTGATCAGGACATGGAACAGAGTGGGATATGTAACCACAGGCTGTGAAGTAGACAGTGCTGTCACAACTTGAGCTAAATGTTACAATCTATCCATGTGAGTCTACTAAATGGGTAACAGAGTTTATTAAGATATAAATTGAGGAAATCCACTCATGATCACAGAGCAGAATAGACAGTGGAAGTTGTCCTCTGATCTGACTGGGAGCGATCCACCTCACAGGCAGGAGCAGGGAGAAGGGTCATGTAACCCTTCTCCAACTCCTTATAAGAGGTTATGTACAAGGGCAGGAAGCACCACCTCCTTTGGGCTGTATAACACAAGGTCATGGGTAGAACAAATAACATTACATTTCCCCTTTTTGTTTAAATAAGAAGTTTCTAATCTTAATGAAAACTATATGCAATAAAAATGATTATCAAATATTGTCCAGGAAAAACAAAGGGTAATAACATAAGCAAAAATGGAACCACAACCAAAAAGAATGACATCAAACAAGAAAGACATGCTAAATGTCCAGAACATAGGTAAATGGTAAATTACTGGATTACTCCAATAGCTGTCCTGTCTTAAAGATTCTAACTCTAGTACTAATATGTTCTAGCTAAGATATGTAAAGATTGTAACTGTAACTATCTAGTCTTCAACTCCATCAAAGACCTAAGAAAGAACCTAATAATACCTGATAAAACAGGAGATGGATGAAAGCAACTTTTGGGGAGATTGCAAAAGTAGACAGAGACAGCTTGCAGCTTGGACAGTTACCTAAAATTTCTTAGCATCATTGGTGCATTAATTGGCTATGGGCCTAGAATACCTGACTGATTATTTTCAGAAGCAGGTATTTTGAAAGATTATCTTACCCTGTCTTGACAGAGTTCAGTAGTTGCTTTTCCTTGTGCTGTGCTCATTCAGAAGGGACAGTATTCATACTGTCAGCAGTCAAGGCAAGGACAGTTCTTTGCTCAGTAGGCTATTTTGTGCCAAGAAGAAGACAAACTTCCAAATGGAAATGGAAGCCCAATATTCTCTCGCGATCAGATTGGTGCTGTTAGGAGCAATCGTGTCTCACTTTAACAGAATTTTAAGTTATCAAAACATTTAAATGCCACATTCTCTATGTCTATGAAGTGTTTGAAGATTATCTATCCATCTGACATATGTTTGTGTAAGTCTGGAGAACCTAATTAACATAACTATAGAAATGATAAGCATGAGTGACCGTAGCTCAATAAGTCTTTTCTACTAAAATAAGTTAAGGATTAAGGATTCACATTAGCAAGATACACAGTCTATAAGCAGATGTACCATGTAAGGACAATGACCTCAAAATTGTGACAATTCACACAATAGCTTAAGCAGAGGTAGGAACGTGTAATACAATATGCTATATGACAATAATCCTTAATATGTATCAATATACAATATGTCCTAAGCAGAGGTAGAACATACATACAGTATGATAAGTACAATTTTACATTTGTATTAATATACAAAATATTTCAAGCAGGAGTAGAAATATGTGTACAATACAACAAATACAGTTTTTCTATTTGTATCAATATATAAATTATATAAGAATATAAGAATAGTTTACATTTGTATCAATATACAAGAATCCATATCAGTGCAAATTACCTAAGACTGATATTTTACTGAATTAGTTTACTAGTAAATACAATAATCTACCTTAATATAATATACCTATCCATTTCCCCTTTTCTTTTCTAAAAAAGAATACTGAGTCCAAATTATATTGTTCCACCCTCAACCTTATAGCCACCCATCCATAACTCTGAGAAAAATGAAACATTTGGGAGAGGGGCATCCTTTTCTTATCATTACTTCCTGCTGTTTAGGAGGTGATGGTATCTCTGTGGGGTCCTGTAAGAAAGCTTAGATTGTTAAGTCTTAATAAGGCTAGCCATAGAGTGTGCAGCCAGTCTCAGAAATGCATTAGATTATCTGAGATTCTGGCTAGAAGTGTAGTATGATGGAACATCTCATCTTAGAACTGTCCTAAAGAGTTTTCAGTCCAAAGCTGATCATTGAGTAATGTTCTTAGGTACCATGGCAACTTTCTGAACTGAGTAGAGTCATTGTTGTGGGGCCCCATCTTCTTTCTGAAGACTTCAGAGATTGCTATTGGGAAGACTTATTTTCACTGTGGACAACTTGAACATTATTAATATCAAAATGAAAGGTTTGGATATAAAGATGATATGACATGTAAGAAAGGATTCTGAGAAATCAAGAATAAACATGGAGAGATATAGAACTTTGACAACAATGGTCCCTTTTTATTGGTTTTCTTCTGTCCCACACCAGGCAGCTCTTCTGATATGAGACAGAATCTCTTAACTTTTTCTTTTAGCAGTGTGCTTGGGTTCAGAAAAGGAGGGAGCCAAATCCCAACTCCAAAGACAGCTTAATTTATAATTGAATCAAAATCACATTTTCTCTAGAGTTAAGGAGATATAGATGTTAGGCAGTGAGATTTTATCCTGTGTATATTGGTATGAGATTCTTTCCTTCTACTGTAGATGTCTGGATATCCAAGGCCTTACGATTTCTAGAAGATGGGTATTTCTTTTATCCTGTAAAGACAAAAACCCTTGTTTGTTAAATTTTTCTTACAACTTGTTGAGATGGCACATTGGTGGATGAGCTTTTATTTCTCTTCATTAAGGGGTTTCTCCTGTTCAAATAAAATTTTTATTAATTTTGTTGGTATTCATAGCTTTTCTTCTCCTGCAGAGACAAAAGCAAAACCCCTTCCCCAAAGTAGGACTTACCCTGGTTTCCATTCTGAGGTCAGCACATCTTTGGAACAAAACAGGTGGTTTAGCTCAGAACTTTTGTCTGTTTGTCGTCCAATGTCTGTCCATAGATGTTGCTCCTTTCTCATCAGCATTGAAAAAATTCAAAGTTAATAAAGCACTAGGCAATTTATTTCTAGGAATCATTGTTACCTGTTGCTGTTTATTTGGCATATCCTTCAAAGTTTGATTGGTCCTTTCTATGACTGCTAGGTCTGTGGGATTGTGTGATATATGTGTAAAATGTTTTATAGTGTAATAAGCAAAAAACTGTCTCATTTTATTTGAGACATATGCTAGGGCATTATCTGTCTTAATTTGTAAGGTATTCCCATGATGGCCATAACTTCTAGTAAGTGTGCAATCACAGAATCAGCCTTTTCAGAACTCATAGGAGTTGCCCACTGAAATCCTGAATAGGTGTCAGTGGTATGGTGTACATATTTTAATCTTCCAAATTCTGCAAAATGAAACACAAACATCTGCCAAATTTTATTTCTTTGTATACCTTATTCATTGCTCCCTGCAGGTAATAGAGTTCAGTTATAGGAGGAACAAGTAGGGCATTTTCTTACTATTTCCTTGCCTTGTTGCCAAGTGATGGAAAAGTCCTTCTTCAAACCTTTGCTATTTACATGGTGTTTCTTATAAAATTCTGAGGCTTCTAGAATGTTTCTTATTAGTAACTGATCACAGTATATACATGTAAAGTAATCTCATAATTACCTTGTGCTAGAGGTCCTGGCAGAACCATATGGGATCTGATGTGATATATATATGATGTTCCCTATTTCTGATGATTTCCTGCAGTTGTATGAACAATGAAGTTAATTCTGTATTATCAGCAATAAATTTATCAGGTTCAACATATAAAATAACTCTCTTTGCATATTGAGAGTCAGTGACTATATTGAGGGGTTCTATGAAGTCCATCAGTACCATAAGAATGACATAAAGTTCTGCTTTTTATACAGAGTTATATGGATTTTGAACCACTTTACTCAAGTGTCTTGATTTGAATTCTGCTTTCCCTGATTTATTTGCATCAGTGTATGATGTGAGGACTCCAGAAATTGGTTTTTGTCATACAATGTGAGGAAGGACTCATTCAGTCTTCTTTATGAATTCTATTCTCTTGTGTTTGGGATAAAAAGTTGTTAATCTCGAGCCGGGCGGTGGTGGCGCACGCCTTTAATCCCAGCACTCGGGAGGCAGAGCCAGGCGGATCTCTGTGAGTTCGAGGCCAGCCTGGGCTACCAAGTGAGTCCCAGGAAAGGCGCAAAGCTACACAGAGAAACCCTGTCTCAAAACACCAAAAAAAAAAAAAAAAGTTGTTAATCTCTCCCAAAAATTCACTGCAGGCTCTCTGCCAGTCTTCGTTATCTTTCCATAGTGAGGAAATTTCTTCATTGGTTAAAGGTACTATAATTTCTGCTGGGTCTATTCCTGTCAACTAGCAAAGTCTTAATTTCCCTTTTTGAATCAAATTAGAGATTGTTTTCTACAAAAAGTCTTTAAATTTTTACTTGGTTTGTATTGTAGAAATATCCACTCCAATATAATATCTTCCCTCTGCATCAAAATCCCTGTGGGGGAATGTCTGGAGGGGAGTATGATCAGAATGCAGTTAAGGTCTGGATTCACATGATCCACATGTTCTTCTCATTTTGCCTTTTCTACTAGAACCAATTCTTTTTCAGCTTTGGCTGACAATTCTCTTGGACTATTTAAGTCCTTGTCCCCTTTTAAAGTATTAGCCATTTTTTTAGTCCATCTCTAGGCATTCCAATGATACCCTGTAAGTTTAAAATGTTTCCTAACAACTTTTTAAAATCATTAAGAGTCTGCAAACAATCTCTCCTGAATTGTACCTTTTGGGGTCTAATTTTTTTGGAGATCTATCTTATATCCTAAGTAATGAATAGAATATCCTCTTTGCATTTTTTCAGGAGCAATTTGTAGTCCCTAGTGAGGCAAAAATTTCTTTGCTTCTTCAAACATACTTTCTAAGGTATCTAACTTTGGATTAGCTAATAAGATATCATCCATATAACAATAAATTATAAATTGTGGAAATTTCACATGAATTATCTCCAATGGTTTTTGCACAAAATATTGGCACAGGGTAGGACTGTTTAATATCCCTGGGAGGACCTTCCATTGATATCTCTATCATTTTCTTGTAAAGGTATGGTAAAGAAAAAGTCTTTTAAGTCAATAATTATTATAGGCCATTCTTTGTGTAGCAGAGAGAGCAAGGGCATCCCAGTCTGTAGGGAGCCCATAGGCTGAATAACTTCATTAATAGTTCTCAGATCTGTCAGCATGCTCCAGTTACTGGACTTTTTTTTCTAGTAACAAATACAGGAGAGTTCCAAGGGCTGGTATATTCTTCAATGTGTTGAGCATTTAACTGCTCTTGAACCAGCTGATCTAAAGCTTTAGCTTCTCTGTTTTCAAAGGCCATTGTCCAACCCAGACAGGTTTATCAGTTAGCCATTTTAAAAGTAGGGCTGTTGGTAGTTCTGAGAGTTCAATAGCAGTTTTTTTTCTGCTTATATACAGCCTGAATGGTTGGTGGCTGTTTTTTACAGTATGTTATAATATTGTTCCTAGAAACATGCATTGGTCTGTATTCCCTTTCTGAGATTGTCGGAATTTTAATCTGGGTATTCCACTGCTGTAACAGATCTTAGCCCCAAAGATTCACTGCTATATTTGCCACATATGGCTTCAGCCTTCCTCTTTGTCCTTCTGGTTCTATGCATTCAACCCATTTTGAATTCTGTTTTACCTGAGATAGGGTTCCAATTCCTAGAAATTGGACATCTACCTCTTGAAGAGGTCAATTTGGATGCCATGATTTTGGTTTAATTATAGTCACAGCCACATCTTTGTCTTCCAGGCCCTCTTAAACAATGCCATTAATTTGAAGTCTGAGCTTTGGTCTTTGTTCATTTATGGAAGTCTGCCAAAATATTCATTTTATTGTGTTCTTTAAAACTTTTAATTCATCTATCAGAGCTGTTCTATTATCAAGTGCTGTATCATTCTTTACATTAGACACTGGGTTATCTAATTGTCCTTGAGAGGAATTTCCTCCACAGTGGCTGGAAATGTTTGGATCATGTTTGATTTGGGGGTCTGGGGTGTTTCTTACTGGTAAAGGGTTGCCTTGTATATCTATTGTTGATTTGTACTAATTGGTCCAATATTGGATTTTGCCACATCTTTTATATAATCCAGAAGATTGGGGTCTCCTGTTTGGGTTATTTCTACAGGGAATATTGTTTCTAGGAGCACCCCATGTACAGTTTCTACTTCTATGACCTGGTGTACCATAGTTAAAACATTTCATACCCTGAGTCCTTCTTCTACCTCTGGAAATTGCCTCTCCTATCCATGCCTCATCATTATAGTTAAGAGACTCAACACTGTTAGTATACTGAATCCATTCTTCCAAAAGAGCTGATCTGACCTTTAATGGCATAAGTATTCTTTTGCATTCTGTATTAGCATTGTTAAACACCAAGGACTCAGTTAATACTTGACTTAATTTTTTATCTGACACAGTTTTTTTTTTTTTTTTTTATAGCTGTGGTCAGCCTTTGTGAAAATCAGTAAAAGGTTCTAGTGGTCCTTGGAATATCTTTGTGTATAACTCAGTTGGTTTTCCTGGTTCTGGAATTTTCCCCAAGCATTTAGAGATTTTATATGGCATAGGGATATTGTACGCTCATCATAAGTGACTTGTACATTTCTATCAGCGAAATGTCCCTCACCAAGAATCTGATCTTGGGAGATCTCAAAATCTCTGTTCTTACCCTCTCAACCAGCTTTTCCATTGTAACTGCTGACTATATTCTAGAACAGATGATATGAACTGATTCCAATCCTCTGGTATGATTCTATTTGTGGTAGACCACATATTTAACATCTGTTTTACATATTTTGAGTGTATACCATAGGTGACTACCACTTCCTTAATGTTTTTTATCTCTCATAGGAATAGGTTGCAACATATACTCTATATGACTCAGGATATCTATCACCTGCTGGCCTCTCACAGATGATGACAGGATAAGTCAATTGTATGACAGCCATCTGGAGATGTTATGACTTGTATGGCCTTGCCCTTCTGCCTATAAGGTCCCTTGTCATCTTTAATGAAAGTTTCTTCTAGGGCTTGCAGATGAGCACCTAGGGTCTGTTCCAGTGAATGAACCTCCTCTGCTGTGAAAGATTCCAGAGATTTTATGGACTCATGCAATGTTTGATGTAATTTTGAAACACATGAGTCCATAGACCTTATTTTATCAGTTAATGATAATCTTTTCTCCTTATAAACTGTCTGAGTAGCGACAAGTTCACCCTGGAGAGCTATTGTTCTATCCATTAAGTATTCATATTTATTAACAAGAAAATCAGATCTGTTTGTACATGTATTATTAATAGATTGAAGTTCTTGTAGTAAGTTAGCAGATTTCAAACTAAGGAGCCTGTTATGTAAGTCTTTATCACTATCTTGTAAATTCTGGGTAGCAGATTACAGAGAAAGAATCGTTTTTTATGTAAGTCTTCATTGCTACCTTATAAAGTCTGTAGCGGTCTCAATAATGACTTATTTTTGTTATTAACAAACTAGTTTTTCAATGCTATGTGAATTATATATTATGGTAAATGACAAAATGGTGTATATTATATACACCCCAGGAATGTCATATATACCCTGTAAAATTTCATTCATCATGCAAGCAAAAATTTTCAAATCCTTATGAAGTAATATTTTCCACTATGTTTTGAGAAATATTCAAAATTTGTAAAGCAAATTTTATTAATTTGTTTATTTATTAATCAATTTTAAGGTGTAAAATCATCAAGTACTCTTACCTGGAATGAAATTCTTGTTTGCTTGTATTATCATCCTTGTGATAGTATTTTGGGTGTAGTAGTGCTGTTTGGCCAGCAGGTGTCGCCAGTGTAGCACTAAAGCGGGTCTGGTGCAAGCTGACTGAGGTCCCTGAATGGTTCCTGTGAATTAAGCACTTACCCAGGCAACCCATGAGTACTTAGTAGGGTTTCTAGGACCACAACAAATTGTATACAACAATGAGGCAATACACCAATGAGCTGGAAACACTCAGGTGCAGTCACACACCTGGCAGAAGCCATCTGTTTGGTTGGTGCTCTAGGGCTGGTGATGGTAGATGGGTGCATGGTGCAGGGACCAGACTCAGCTGGAGTGGTGGAAGCCAGTGAGTGTGTGGGTGGCCAGACATGCTCTGAAGGGCAGAGCACAGTGTCCCAGGGTGTCCTGAAATTGGCAGCTGCTACACCGAACAAATTTAAAAGTAAAAGAACAGTCTGCTGGTAATCTCTAAACAATCAGGGAACTGTGACCCAATCCAGTTGCTGAAAGCATGGAACTAGACCGGTGCCTAGTTCTGCCTTGTGAGTTGCCTGGCCAGAGAGTGGTTGACTCACACACTGCATGAGCTGCCTGGTCTACAGGTGCCTTGCCAGGCTGCTATATGCAACTGGTCACCTGAGCAGGGGTCAGACCCTTCCTGGGAGAGTTGGGCTGCATGAACTCTGCAGGGCAGAGAAACTCATCAGCAGCTGCCCATGTACTTTAGGGTTTTGACATGCAGGTAGCCCCATTAGGGATTCGAGGGGCTCAGATCCAACTGGCTCTAGGGTACTAGCTTGGTTGACCTGCAGCGAGCACACAAGCCTCTGAGCCAACTTGTTGCCACCACTGCAGAGGCTTTAGGCAGAAGCTGCAGGGTGTGTGGGGTCTTTTTGTCACACGGGCTCCACTTATGATCAATCCACGTGAGTCTATTAAATGTATACCAGAATTTATTGATATAAATTGAGGAAATACATTGAGAATTACAGAGCAGATTAGACAGCAAAAATCGTCCTATGATCTGACTGAGAGTAAATCCATCTCGCAGGCAGGAGCAGGGAGAAGGGTTCTTTGACCCCTCAACTTCTTATAAGAAGTCACATACAAGGTCAGGAAGCACGACCTCCTTTGGGCTGTAGAGCCCAAGGTCATGGGCAGAGCAAATACCACTACAGCTAAGCAGTTTTAAAAGCAGCTTTTTGTTTTGTTTTTAAGCACAGGAGGCCATGGCCTAACTCTAAGAGTTGTGCTGATTTTCCTATTTTGGTTTTCCAAAGACTATAACAGCACCTCAGCCTGTTACAGGCATTTTGGAAACATTTGCTCAGCTAGTCAAATGGCCTGAAGAGTAAGATTAATTGGATCAGAGCTTGGACTGCTGAAGAGCAGTTCATGCTTTACATGTTATAAATAGGCAGCCTGTAAACTTAAATATTCTATTGTAATGTGGCAACTGCTTCCCTCAAATTCAAATGCCAACATGTTCTATCAGTCTTCTTAGTTGGAGGTCATGGAAAGTAAAATAATCCTTTGGCTTAGAGGCCACATTTTGGCATGTCCTGACAATCAAGCTTTTAGAAAATTTGCAGTATTGCAATCCCTTGGTGCAATGTCAACAATATAGTGAACTTGAATCATAATTTGTAGAACCTCATGATAATCATTGAGCTCCTGTATGTATATTGTGAAATATTCCTTTACTATGTGTGCATATATGTCACTGTGATTGGTTTAATAAAGAAGCTCAGTGTCCAATAGCTGGACAGGTAGAGGTCAGATGGGAAAGCAAAACATAGAATTACGGGAATAAGAAAGGCAGAATGAGGAGTCTCAAAGAGACACAGAAAGAAGCAAGATGGGAATGCCATACTGAGAAAAGGTACCAAGTCATGTGGCAAAGAATAGATAAGAAATATTGGTTAATTTAAATGTAAGAGTTAGCTAGTAACAAGCCTGAGCTATTAGCTGATAATTTATAATTAATATTAAGCATCTGTGTGGTTCCTTGGGAGTGTCTTATGGGACAGAAACTTCCACCAACAATATATTTTGAAAAACAGCTGGTAAAATATGTAACTCCTTTCTGACTGTCCTCAATGATTGAAAACTGTTTCAGAATATCTTTATTGATAAGAACTGTTATGAAAAAGTATTTTTAAGGTGTAATCAGTTAGCTTATCTTGTAGTGGATTAGCTAAATATTTTGGATTGTGAGTCTTGTAAAGTTTTCACATCTGCTTTTAGCAGTACATTCAACACCTATAAAACATTGTTCCTTACTGGAGCATGCTAACTCAGTTCACTGGGATCTGTTTGCTAACTCTTCTACTAGATTCTCACTGTACTTGGCATAACCAGTGAAGTTCAGTTACTTATAGTCATTGTCCTAGAGATGTATGTCCAACAGAAGTGTCTCCTGGTAATGCAGTGTGGGCTGTTCTTGTTACTTTCCATCGTTACTAATATGCTATTAATCTCAGAAAAATATAAGAAGTTTCTTTTAAACATTCAGATTCCTTTTTATTGGGAAGTATAATTTCAATTCACTTTTAAACAAATCATCTTTAATGATATTAGAAACCTGGATTTTTCTTCTATAGAGGTAATCATCATTCTCTTAATGTTTTATCATATTTAGTTTGGGCATAGAGGTCAAATATCTTTTATAATAATATATTAGGAAAGATTACTGCAGTAAAATTATTAAGTTAATTTAATGGCACTAAATTATTAGGAGCTCTTTTATGTGTCAAGGGGTCAGAATTACTCATCCAATGATTAATCTGATATTTTTCAGAAAAAAGACAGTTAAAGCAGCCCCCTTGCCTTATAACTAAAAAGAATATTTTTTCCATTTATCTTCAGCTGATGTGTTTATACAATGGAGTTTGTTATCTTTGGCAGTTTTTCAGTCCCTTAAAAGACATTTAAAGCTCCAAATAGCCTAGAATGCAAATTAGGTATGATTTTCCTTGATCTCACAAGAATTTTTTTTTTTTTTTTTTTTGCTACCATCCTGAAATGTCTCATGAGAATCTCTTACACTTTGTCAGGGTGCTTATATTACTAGTAAATACTAATGGTGGAAATAATTTATAAGCTAATGGAAGATACCATATATATTTTGTTACTCTTGTTATCTTTTGTTTAACACACAGAGATATCAGGCACTCTGTGAAGGTAGACTGCAAAATATTTAATTTTAATAACTGTTTAAAAGTGAAAATTATTAAAAAGTTAAGCTACATGCAGCAGAATCTTTTCTTTGGGAAATATATAGTAGAAAAATTTTAATTTCCTGAGTCTGGTGCACAGTTAGCAGATATGTAATGTCACTTTTTGTCTGAACATTTGCTCAACTGTTATTCTGACTTAACTGTGCATATGTTATCTTGCCAGTGTCTGTATCTTCTCTGATGATTGTTTTGTTTCTTTAAAAGTGAAAACATGCTGTTAGACCCCAAATTCCACAACACCTGCCCAAGTACCAGGTAACTTCCTGGGATTCTGGATGTTGGAGTCCTTGGAAACTAACAAAGAAGCCTCATGTGAAAGTACAGTGGCCTATGGGTTTTGCCCATATAAGCCCCACCAACACATGTCTGGAAGTTACTTACTTAGAAAATTTCCAGGTGATGGTCCTGACCAGATTCTATATTTGTCAGAATTTTAAATTTTAATAAAAGCTTGCTTAAATTAGGCCAAAATGGTGAAACTGAGTTTTCTGGAGAATTTCAGGATTAACAATATGTTAGCAAAATCATAAGTTTACATACTACCACCTGGGACTATGAACTTGGTTAATTTAAAGGAATTTTTTCTTTCTTTAAAAAAACAATTGCTGAGCAGTTTCTGTTTTACTTTAATAATCTTTAACATTTATCACACAGGTGGAAATGCTCATTTTGTATGCTGAGATATGGTAAGTTCTAAAAGTTCTAGAAACTTCTATCCAGAAACAAAAACAAAAACAAAAAAATCAATTTAAACTCTCTACCAAGGTATCAGAGCATCTTAAGCCTGTTCTTGTACCAACTTAATTTCTTTTTCATTTTTATTATTTTTAACTAGAATTTTTTATAGTTTCATACATGCATCTGCATACCCATGGCCATTTCTTTCCTCTCTCATCTCTTTTTAAAAAAATGTTATTGTTATATAAAATACATATTCATACATGTATGAGTCCATCTAGCTTTGCTCATAAGTACATGTGTCTAGGACAGACCACTTGTGATTGGACAACCTATGTGAAAGCTTGTTCCTGAAGGCAATTGACTGTCTCTTTTTCAACAGCTATTGACCTCCCACGGCTCTTTATTGTAGGTGTGAGCTCCTGTATCTCTTTTTTCCTGTCCCCATGTGCATATCTCTCACTGCTGTAATTTTCTGGTTTTATTCAGGGAACCATGTAGTTGAGGTTTCATGAGTGCATTTTCCTTGTCATGTCGAGGGATATGATTGCTCCATAGACATCCTTGACCTCTGGCTCTTATTGTCTTTCCACAACACCCCTTCCTCTGATTTTCCCTGAGCCTTGGATTTAAGGGTTTCATTACCGTTGGAGCAGTTGGCATTAGGTATCCCATGGACACTTGTTATCTGTATTTTGACCAATTGTGGATATATTTGTCTCCATCTGTTGGAAAAAGAGGCTTCTTTGAATGAGGGAGTGCCACACTTACATGTGAGTATAAGGATAGGTATTTCGAAAATTGTTATAAATTATATTTGTTTAGGAAAAAGAAAGAAGTGGGTTATCCTCTCAGGTGTGACCTCTACAATCACAGGTAGCTGGCTGCCTAGTTTTGAAGTACCAGGTACAATTTCCCTCCTGTCAAGCAGGCCTTAAGTCCAATTAGACAGCAGTTGGTAACTCTAAGATAAAAGGGTCATTATTCCAACAGTGTAGATATCTTGATCAGTCATTGTTGTGGCTCATAGGCTTTATAGCTAGCGAGAACTATTGATTGCTCCCTGGCAACTCACACAACACTTTCAGATACTATGAGTGCTAAACTTCAAGTTGGTGAGGCAGCGTCCAATCCTGGGAGTCAACCAAGGGCAATGACATTAGCCTACACTGTTTTAGCTGTTGCTTGGGATCCCTGATCAACAACCCCAAAGGAGGTATCTCATTTATGACACTGGGATTTTGTTAGGAAAGCTATGGCTCTCAGGTGGATTATTATCACCCTAAGTAGTATAACTTATTTAAACAATATATCTATGTTTGTGTACACACATATATATTTATATATTATATCTAACTTTAGGCAAATATAAGATAATATGATTCTCTATGTTTTATCTAATACCTGATAAATTAGACTTTAAACTAAAACAAATCATTAGAGATAAAGAACACTTCATTCTAATAAAAGAAACATTAGCTGAGAAGACACTGCAATCTTAAAAATAGGTGCATCAAATTCTGGCACTTCATAAAAGGCATTTTTCTCTTAATCAATTTTTGTTTTCATCATATTATTTATATTATCTTGTCTTAGCTATATAAATGTTATAAAATACATAGGTTTTTATTTTTTCACACAGTATGTAAACTTTATTTTGAAAGGCCGACAATCTAAAATAAATTTCCTAAAATAAAAGAAATGATATTACTGAAGCTAATTGGCTTTGGACCTTTAGTGATAGCATATCAGAGTTCCCTCAGAAAAAAACTAACTTGGATGTAATGAAATACCAATTATTATGACTTTTATGTATTGACACATTTTATTTTCACATTTACTGTCTAAAATGTTTAGATATTTATTAATATTTAGATCTTGCTTAATTTCTCTGAAACTATTTAAAAGGTAATACCTGTTAATATATATGATAATTTATAGTTTTCAGTATCAACTGCTACAAAATTTTACTCAAGCAATGGTAAATAGAAGTTTACACTCATATTATGTACAGAATTTTAACAGTTACATTTAGAATTTCAAGTGGCAGTGGGATCTAAAAGTCTACCTGTATTTAACCCAAGTATTCAGGCATTTATAATTTTCAAAAGCAGGTCTTCATTGTATTGCTGATACACTAATACTAACTAAATGTGATGTTAACCTATAAGAAAGTCCATTTACTGGTTAGATGAATGTACACCTGTAAACAGCAATGTTGAAGGAGGCCGGGAGCATTTAGCAAGTGAATGAAAAGAAAGCAGTGCTCCCCCGCGTTAGTTCTCTGCTTCAGTTCTTACCTCCAGGTTTCTGCCTTAAGTTTCTGTCCCGACTGTGCTCAGTGTTGGACTGTGACCTCAGGGTTGTAAGATAGAATAAAACACACCCCCTCAAAACATAAAGTTGACATCAAATGCTAGATTGAACAAAAAATGATGAATTCAAGACGAGCTATTTTTTAATCTTTATTTACCACCAACTTTTGCATGTCATGTATTTCTTATTGATACTTGTTTTCTGTGTCTTTCTATCATTGTCCATCCATGTTCTCTCCTCTCTCTGTAGGGATAATTATTTTTAAGAAATGTATATCATAACCACAGTGGAAAATTTTAATTATTAACAGAATAACTATGAAAATAGATTTATCTAATTCCTTTCTATATAAACTTTATTTTATTGAATTAAAATTGATTTATCTTTTGAAGAAACTTTCAAATATGGTTGGTGACAAACATAGACTTTCACAGTTTTAAGTTTCTATTTAATATTTTAGAACTTTTTTATTGTAATGTGTACCTTGTTTATCTTGCTTGTTTATGCATGTTATTCATGGTACCATTTGGCCAGCTTTAATTGGAAAATAATTTTGAGACATTTAATAGTGTAGTTTTTCTAAAAAGTTCATGGCAATGTGGGTGCAGCAAAGTAGTTTTAATGAATTTCACCTTAAAACAATTTTAATTGCACCCTAGATTATCTCTGTTCTTCCCCACATACATTGAACAATTCATCAATTCTTAATTTTTGTTTACATATTAAGGAAATATCTGTTTGAATCTATTTTACTTCCATAAATATTAATGAACTTATTTTTAAGCACTTTATTTAGAACTGTAATTTCTACTAAAATAAAAAGTATGTCCCTAATGTAACTAGCATTTTATAAAAATTAATAAGGCCAAGAGATGAAAAAAGATTAAGAAAACTCACTCACTAAATATCTTTTTTTCATTTAACCATTTTCTGCTGTTTTGGCACATAAGCCAACATCAATCAAAATGTTTTCTTTGTGAACCGACAGTGTTTACTGTCTTTTCGCATCTGATTTAATACTGACCTTGAGTTTTTCAGGAGCGCACTTCAATGTGGCTGAACTATAGTTTCATTAAATAGAATAAAAGATTGAAATCATCTACAAATGGTTACCTACTTTTGAATTGCAGTTTCCTTCATTTTTTTTCTTTGCTTTTCCTGAGAAAAATAACATGCGATCTATATCATCCATTTGTATGATACGTTTCAATGTGCATGTGTGTTGATATTCTAAAAGTGAAGATGCTTTAGGAGCAAACTTTCAAAATTTTCCTTTTATGTATGTAAATATAGTGTGGAAATCTATATGTTAGTAAGTCTAAAAGACTCCTCAAGTGTGATATAAAAACACTAAGTGCAATAAAAGCTTTGTAATCAGGTTAAATTGACAGGTTTTTTATTTATTGGTAATATTTTATCTGTGTACAAATATTTACATCTAATTATAATTTTCAAGATCTTATATTTAATAGAGTATATTAATAATGGTCGTGCTTTAGATGATATAGATGAGCATCACATAGTTAGCTTGCCAAAATGGACAAACTGGTAATTGGATGTGTTAGTTTTCCAAAACTACTGTAATAAATTACCACAGATTCAGTAGCTTGAAATAAAATACATTTCTGTGTTTCAGTTGAGTTGTTCTGAAGTAAAAAAAAAAAAAAAAAAAAGCCTTGCTAAGCTGAAACTGATCTCCACCGAGGGCTTTTCCTTGGTGGTAACTCTACTGGATAGTTCACCTCCATACCTTCCCCAACTCTAGAGGAACCTCCTTTCCCTGGCCCCTTCAGTAGAGTTTTGTATTTGGTTATTTGTTTTTGTTTTTATTTTTGTTTCATTTTCACATAGAATCATTTGTATACTAATCTTTGGACTTCTTCTTTAATCTACAAGAATCCTAATAACTCCACTGAGATGATCTTGGCTAATCTCTATCATAAAGTGAACTGCTTAACAACCTTCTTTCTATCTGCTACCTCATCCACCTCTAGAAACATATCACAGGTTCCAGGATCAGAACACATACACCACCGAGGGGCTATTATTTTGTTTGTTATAGTTGTTTGGGGGAGTTGAGAACTATATTGTGTATTTGCAAAGTTCATGTTCTTCTTCGTTTTGTTCTATTGATTATTAAATATCAGTATTAAATTGCTCTTTTAGTATAATATCATGGCTTAAAACTATAGTTTCTATTAAAAATCATATCACTAATCTGATCATTATTTTACACAAACTTGTAACACGTGGAGATTATTTAAAAAGAAATAACGAGTATATTTCACTGCCCTGAGAAAGCCAGTGATGTTCAGTAACTTTGAACAGTTAAGAGATGGAGAGGGACCTGGCATTACTTGCTCCTTGGTAATGGTCATGATTGGTACTAGAGTCGCAGGCCTTGGCTGTAGAACAACAGCTTTCTGTGAAGCATCGTGCCATATCTAAAAACCAACACACAAAGCAGAATGCATGCAAGAAGGAGGTTGTGTATGAGAAAGATTCTCTTTACTGAGAAGCCAAGAGCTGGTCTCCAGAACAACTGCTCAGCATAAAGGTTCCTGAGAACATCAGCATGTAATATTCCTGCTCCTTTTGTGACTGACTCCCATCTACCTGTTGCAGCATAGGGATGTTTTTAGTTTAAGGAACTTGATAAGAGAATGCATTTGAGTTCTAAAAACTGAGGAGTACAAGGCAGGTAGAACTGGAAACAGTAATCAAGACAGAAAAGCAAATGAAATGGGCACAACTGACAGAGCATTACTAGCAAGGGGCTTGAGTCTTGAGTTCAGGAAGTAATTAGATGATCAGGATTTAAATGTATGTTAGAGGAAGGTGATGTGTAAAGTGTCCAATGTGATGCTAAGCCAAACTGTAGATCAAGGACTGTTCAGTTACTTATGACTTGCAACTGAATTGGCCTGTAGTGTTGAAGTAGGTCTGAGCACAGAGAGAAGATAAAACTAGAAATTTAGCTGTGGGAAGCCAAGAGGATGTCAAGTCTAGAAAAATTTCTGTCTCTCTATCTCTAATGTATATGTCTCCTTAATTGTGTGTCTATAAGACTTGAGATCTCATTTTACTGTGGCTGTCCAAGGATTTTACCTCTGCACTCTGTTATTGGGCAAACCATGACTAAAATATTGCCCTAGAAAGAGAAAGCTACCATGAACTATATGCACTCTTTGTTCATGTATTCATGGCAACTCTTTTTTTTTTGTTTTTATGAATTAACTAATTAATTTTTATGTGCAAGTATGTTTGCTCTGCATCTAAGTCTGTGCAACACATGCACGTTTGGTGCCCAAAGAGACCAACAAGGTGTGTCAGAAGTTATAAGCATCTGTGAGTCACCATGTGGATGAAGAAATTGAACCCATGTATAGACAGAGTTTTTCTCTCCTGTAGCCACTTGCAGATAATCACTCATTGGCTTAACACTAATTACAAATGCTCAGACAATAGCTCAGTCTTGTTACTAGGTAACTCTTACATTTTAAACTAACCAATATTCCTTATTCATGCTTTGCCACATGGTGGTGCCTTTATTAGTATGTGTGGCATGTTCTTCTCCTGCTCCCATTGCATCTGGCTGGTGACTACAGACTCAGTCTTTCTTCCTCCCACCATTTTCCTAGTCTGGCTTTCCTGCCTAACCTTATTCTGCTCAGCTGTTGGCTAGTCAGCTTCTTTATTAAGCTAATCACAGTGACATATATTCATACAGTGTAAAGGAATATTCCACAGCATTTCCTCTTTTTTTGTGTAAATAAAAAAGAAGGTTTTTAACTTTAACATAGTAAAATTATATATAACAAGACAGTTATCACGTAAAAATTACAGTTACAATATCCATTTCATTTATATTTGGCAAAATTAGAGAAAATACTCTATCATCTTATCTTGGTGAGTCTAAAGTTTTACTTTTTTATTTACCTTTTTATTATAGATAAGGACAATTATAATTATAACTACCTAGTCTTCAATTCCATCAAAAGCCCCAGAAGGGTGAAATGTTACCTAATGTCAGGGACATCAGCCTATCTGGAGAGTCACACAAAGTTCTGAATTCTGAAGGACTATCCTACCTTGTTTTGATTAAATTAGACAGTCGCATTCTTTTTCATACTGCTGGTTTAGTTTGGACAGAATCGGTTAGCAATTGAGGCAAGGGAAGTTTCTTTGCCCACATGACTAGTTTTTGCCATAAAGAAAACAAACCCCTTATGGAGTTTTTTTTTTTTGTTTTATTTTTATTTTATTTTATTTTTTATGCCCATCATCTTTGTTGAAGTAGATTGGTTCTACCAGAGCAGATGTGTTTCACTGTCATGAAAGGTTATTAAACATATTAAATGCCATATTCTTCAGGTATTTGAAGTGTTTAAGACTATCTATCTATCTATCTATCTATCTATCTATCTATCTATCTATCTATCTAAATATATCTGTGTATGGCCTTGAAAACATACCAAACATGACACCAAGTTTTACTGTTATAGATGACTAATTTATCTGTATTTCTTAATTATGCATTATATTTTTAAATCAGTTATATAAGTAAAATATCCTAAATAAGAGTAGAAACATAATACAATATAGCAAAATTAAATTTAAATTTTTATCAATAAACAAAAATCCACACCAATGTAAAATATTTAAGACTAGTAGTTGCTTTTTTAGTTTAAAAATAGATTAAATAATTTACCCTTTTATTCTATCATTTCTATATCCCCTTTTTCTTTTCAGAAAGATATCCTTGAATATTATCTCCTTTGTTCAGCTTTTTTTCCTGACCATTACCTATAACAACTTGTAACCAACCCCCTTGAAATGATAATAAATATACAAAACCCATCTTTTAGGAACATGGACATCATTCTCTAGACTACTTCTCACTGTTTGTGGGCATTGTTATCTTTGGAGGACCATGAGAAAATTTAGGACTATGGTCAAGTCTGGACTGTAGTATTCTGTGAAGCTGGATCATCTCAGCCAGCAGCCTTGAAGCTGTTCTGGATCCAGAATCATGAGGAGACTGTAACAGAGGCATTTTGAAATGCTGGATTGCCTGGGCCATCTGTTTTCATTGGTGTTTGGTCCCCTTGTTCTGAAAATACATAAACTTTTAAAGGTAATATACATATTTGTTACATAAATATAGACTGTGTGTTGTACAAAAGTCAGCCAAAGATAATTTTTTGTTATGTGTTTGAACCGGTAAAATATACATCACATGTCTTTAGTTCTTTTAGGTTCATTTCTTTATGTCTGCATTCAGGATTTCAGGGGTGTCTTCCTTGATCAAACATGATTTTCTTTAACCCAGAATGAATCCAGAGTCTCTCATTTCCTGTGGAGTTAAAAGCATAACCTCTCCCCCAAAGTAACACATACTTTGACTTAAATTTTGAAGTCAAGATATTTTTAAAATATATAGATTGGTTGAGTCTAGCAGTTTTCATAATCCAGTGTCTTTTTGCAGCCAAAAAATTCAAAGAGAACACAGTAACATGCAGGATCCAGACTCTCTGTGTATTCCACATCTTTATGTGGCTTACTATTTTCTTTATTACTCTATTCCTCTTTTAAGGACTTTCTCTATCTTTTCCTTTTCTCTCCTAAGCCTATGTATATTTTAAACACATTGTAACCTGTTTAGTTCTTTTTCCATTTCAGTCCGTCTGTACTGCATGTTTGTAACCTTTTCTGTCTGCATGAACAAAACCCGTAAACCTACCAAACAGAGCATGGCTGGGAGATGCCTTCCTATACCGCGACCCATGTGAGAGACTGGAAACTGCCATGTGGCTTAGCTCATGGCATCTTGGCAGTTGCCAGGAAGATGTGTCTCTGTACTGCAACAGGTATGAGAGACACAAGACTAGGAAGTCATGTCTGGTTCTGTTTCTGTGTGTTTAGAATGTTTTTAAAAACTTTCTCAGGTTTTATTTGGAAGCATGTACATGGCCCTGGACATTGGGCACCATTTGTTGGCAGAGTTTTCTGTTCTGCAACCACTCTCAAATAATCAGTCAGACAGAGGCTTAATATTAATTACAAATAATCAGACAAAAGCTTAGGCTTGTTACTGGCTAACACACTTTAAGTTAACCCATATTCCTTAGTCATGTTCTGCTACATGACAGTGCCTTTATTAGCTTGATGTGTTCATCTCCTGCTCTGTCTGTGGCTGGCTCCTGACTCTAGCTTCCTCCTTCCAGCGTTCTCCTACTCTGGCTCTCCTGCCTAGCCTTATCCTGGTCAGCTATTAGCCAGTCAGCATCTCTATTAAACCAATCACAGTGACATATATTCACACAGTGTAAAGGAATATTCCACAGCACCCACGTCCTCTGAAAGAGCAGTCAGTGCTCTTCACTGAGCCATATCTCCAGCCCAGGAACCCTTGCAATTAGTTCTTCAAGAGAATCTGCCAACATCTCACTGCTTGCTTCTCAGCCATCCCATCTCCAACTTATCACAATAATGAATGATTCATTATGGTTTGTTTTGAGAAGAAATATAGTTGAAAAATCAGAACTCATTCCTATACATTAGAGATGCAAATTTGTCAGTCATAACTATATTTCTATTTCATTTATGGGAATATGTACATACATATCCCTTTATTGGATATGAGAACAATCCAGGAAGCATTAAACCTAACCCTAAAAAATACAGATAAGGTAAACTATCATTTTGAGAACAGTAATAAATCAGTATAAAAATACTTTTATGAAAAAGCTAGTCTTCCAAGTTGAGGTTTCTTTGAAAATGAGTGACACAGTTGTTTCTAATTAAAAGCAAGAGAAAACAATACAGATGATACATTATAAAAAATACTGAGACTGGCAATAATAATACATTCCTTTTTTTTTTTTTTTTGAGACAGGGCTTCACTGTGTAGACCTGGTTGTCCTGGAACTCACTATGTAAACCAGCTTGGCCTTGAACTCATAGAGATTTGCCTGCCTCTGCCTTCTGAATCCTGGGATTAAAGATGTGGGCCATCATTGCCTGCTGTGGGATGTTCTGTATGTCCTGTGGGAGCCCTTCTTGGGTTCTTTGTGGCGTTACCCAGCAGGTCCGTATAGAGGATGATTAGGACCATGGGCCTGAGTGCAGGTGTTTGAGATGGTCTGCACTTGGCTGTGCTGGGGGATGGTCTGTATGTCAAGTTGCTCTGATTGGTTAATAAATAAAGCCTGATCGGCCGTGGCTAGGCAGGAAAGATAGGCGGGACTAACAGAGAGGAGAAATAAAAGGACAGAAAGGCAGAAGGAGATGCTGCAGCCGCCGCCATGACCAGAGACACTGCAGCCGCCGCCATGACCAGCAGCATGTGAAGATGCCGGTAAGCCACCAGCCACGTGGCAAAGTACAGATTTATGGAAATGGACTAATTTAAGCTATAAGCACAGTTAGCAAGAAGCCTGCCACGGCCATACAGTTTGTAAGTGATATAAGCGTCTGAGTGATTATTTTATAAGTGGATTGTGGGACCTGGAGAGAAGCCCTCCAGCAACAAAGTCTCTGTGTTTACTTGGTTGGGTCTGAGCGGCTGTGGGACTGGCGGGTGACAAAGATTTGTCCTGATTGTGGGCAAGGCGGGAAAACTCTAGCAACAATTGCCCAGTCCATAATAAATTTCCTAACTTTATAACTCATCAGTAAAATATAAATCAGAGCAAAAACTAGACATTGTTGCATTCCCTAAGACTGAAAGAAGAAATTGAGGATGTTAGGAATTTGTGCAGATGATGAACAACAGACCCTTCATACATTTGTGGTAAATTGGTATGATAGCTTTGAAAAATATTTGACTAAATGTTCTGGGTGGAAGGTGAAATCACTTTAGAAAATATAGAATTAAGATGGCTATGGAAGGTAGGGTCTTGGTGGCAAGAGGCAGGCATTATATGTTTTAGTTGTAGAAGGTAAATTGTACATTAGTTGTATTTGCTAACTTAAAAAATAATAAGACAAGTAAAAATTCAGTCTTTGTGATGAAATAAACCTTGGAACGTCTATATTTCTGAATTCTGTGGTTAAGGCTTAAAGAGCCTCTAAAGAACGTTTAAGAGGAATGACATTGTAGAGGTCTGATGCTATGGGTTTCAAAAGAAGATAATATGGTTGGACTGGACTCCTCCATGAACATCCAACTTCCCACATCATTGTCTCTACCTGAAGGCCAGATGCTGCCATTCACTGCAGAAGAGATAATTATGTCTGCCTGATCTTTCCTTTAATTCTGAAAACAAGTCAGATCTTTTAAATATTTTATTTTCAAATTTAATTGCCTTGCATCTATCTGGGAAATGTAATCGAAGAATTTCCATGGCTGTATTTGAGGAAATTGTGATTCATTGTGGATAGGGTGGTCCTGGGCATCATCATTTCTAATAGGCTCTCCAAGGCCCCCTTGACTTATAGTGAAGGGTTTTCCCAGGTCATGCTGTATAATGGTATCAACCTATGGGTTTTTATATTCATAGAATTTAATATTATAGACCATATTGTTATACTGGATTAATGAAAATATATTATTAAAACTGGCAAGTAACAAAAACTGGGAATATGTAACTACATTCAAGAGAATACTTTTTCCATATATTCAAGTATTAATCAATATCATTATTTTTTTTGTCATGAGCATCATTATAATTAGTAGTTCTGAAAGACAAAATGTTGTTGATTATATTATTTTAGTAAAAACTGAATTTCACAATCCAGGTAACTGAATATATTTTCAATTGGTCTTCCTGATTGTATAAATTATATATTTAAGGTATTTATTTGGAACTGATCTGATTTGAGGAGAAATGATTATCCATAAATATATAACTGATATTCAGAAATGACTGAACAGGTTTTTTTTTTTTTTTACAATTAATTGTGCTCTAAGATTCTGTGGTAGTTTGAATGTATTTGGCTCCCATAAGCTCATAAGGTGTGACACTATTAGGAGGTGTGGCCTTGTTGTTAGAAGTGTGGTCTTGTTGGAGGAGGTTGGATGACACATACCTTTAATCCAGACCTTGAGGCTGGAGGGCATGCCTTTAATCTGGGCCACACCTTCTGGAGGAAGTGTGATACTGTGGGGTGGGCTTTGAGGTTTCATATACTTAGGTAACACCCAGTGAGTCAGTCAACTTCCTGTTGCCTTTGACTCAAGATGGGGCAGTCTCAGCTCCAGCACCATGCCTGTCTGCATGCTGCCATGCTCCCATTCATGATCATAATGTACTGAATATCTGAAACTATAAATGAGCCACCCTCAATAAATGTTTTCTTTATAATAGTTTTCATATTCATGGTGTCTCCTCACAGCAATAGAAGCCTTAACTTAGACAGATGCATAATTTTTGAGTTGATCTTGCAACTTCTTTGCAAAAAAATGTGCTCAGTTAGAGATTCCTTGCTAATTCTCAGAAAGAGCCAGGCAACTTAGCAAAAAAAAAACTTTCATATTTTAAGGTATCTGCCCTCATGTTTGTAGTCAGATGGTAAGTGAATGAATAAAAAAAGGGAGAGGGAAATACATGTGTCATAGGGTTATTTTCTCAACATACTAACCATTCTGACTTAAATTTATTAACAACAAAAAAATCCCAACTTGATGACAAATTTTAAATGCATCTTTAGAATACTCTGTTTATCAGATTGATTCTGTTAATTATCACCATAGTATTTTCACTGGCTCACAAATTTTCCATTCTCACTTTTTTCATAGATTACTTATTGTCTGTTAGGAACATGACTGGAAACTTAAAGAGAGGCATGGGAAATAAAAATAACTGTTTACAAATACTGCAAGGAGGTGGGAGCTTCTTCATGGTCTAATGGTATAATGAAAAGCACTTAGTGATCATGAATCTGACAATGATTGATATACAAAGTGTGAATATCACCTAAACTCAAGAGTAGTACACAACCAATAGATACTCAATATGAAAGAAGACTTGAATTAATATTAGTCAAGATAAGAGATGACCAAGTACAAAAGAGATACTCAGCTTTACTAAAAGTTGTAAGATTTATTCATCTCTCTCCTAGATATCTATATATAATGAAATTAGGACCTCAGAGAGGCATGTGCACTGTCAAGTTCACAGCATTATTCCCAGTAGTCAAAGATGTATATTTTAATAAAATGTGCTAATGAATACAATGCAATTTTGCAATTAATTCAATTTGTACCCTACCTGCTGAAGACAGATAAATCCTGTTTGATTCTTTTTACAGTAAATATATGGTAATCATCACGGTCAGAAGAAGAAAGGAGCATGCTGCTGCTCACATGATTGGCTGAGGAAGGAATTAATGGTGTTGCACTTCAGTGGATGTGTAGTTTTAGTCATGCAACAAGAAATCCTAGAGAGCTGCTGCTCTAAAATGCACATAGAATCAATGGTGCTGCACTGCACACCCCAAAATCTTCCAGGTAGCAAATGTCATGTAACCTATCACAGTAAAGGAGCAGTAAAGGATGTGGCAAACTAATGTGAAGCAGGAGAAGAATTAAATTCCAATAGCTTGAAGTCATCACAGTTTCCTGAGTTAGCACTACCAAAGCTGCCCATTTTCCGTCACATGAAAAGGAAGTGGAATGACATGGAAATCCAAAAATGGGAATAGTGAACAGTATGAATTCAGAAAGTTAAAAACTTTTTATGTAGTTATTTAATAATAGAATAGAGATAAGATAGAAAGGTCAAGGAAAGATTACAAATATAAAGCTGAAAACAGTTTGAATTTTATCTTGTGCAAAAGCAAGGAGATTTGAAATGACTTTTTAAATGTTTTGTTCTTTTTTTTAAACTATTACATTTAATATATATTCAGGCTTTCATTGTATTTTAAGATAATACTTAACTGGCTTTAGAGCAAGAGATTGCAAAATGTTTAAATATATTTTAAATATTTCTGTGCATATATATTTATATTAATACATTAATGTAAATATATATGTCTTAATATAGATATTCATAAAATATTTCTCTTACTTGAGAATAGGGTAAATATTTCAAGACCAGAATCATAGGCCAGTGGAAAAGCCTTTTTTTAGCATGTGTAAAGGCATTGGATTTATTCTCTAGCAGTAAAAAAAAGACATTTTTCCTAATAAAAATACTGTAACTAAATAAGATATGCACATATGTGCCTAATAAATGTGTGAACAGTATTTATCAAAAGTTTTGTGTTGATTCCCAATTTTCTAAGAAAGTGCCATATTTATTTCCAAAGTGGTTGTACAAGCTTGCATTCCCACCAGCAATGGAGGAGAGTTCCCCTAGCTCCACATCCTCTCCAGCATAAAGTGTCTTCAGTGTTTTTGATTTTAGCCATTCTGACAGGCGTAGGGTGGTATCTCAGAGTTGTTTTGATTTGCATTTCCCTGATGATTAGGGATTAGCAATTCCTTAAATGTCTTTCAGCCATTTGAGTTTTCTCTGTTGAGAATTCTCTATTTCGTTCTATAGCCCATTTCTCAATTGGAATGTTGGTCGTTTTGATGTCTAATTTCTTGAGTTCCTTATATATTCTGGATATCAGTCCTCTGTCAGATGTGGGGTTGGTGAAGATCTTTTCCCATTCTGTAGGCTGTCGCTTTGCCTTGTTGACTGTATCCTTTGCTCTACAAAAGCTTCTCCATTTCAAGAGGTCCCATTGATTGATTGTTTCTCTCAGTGTCTGTGCTACTGGTGTTAAATTTAGGAAGTGATCTCCTATGCCAATGCATTCAAGACTACTTCCTACTTTCTCTTTTAGCAGGTTCAGAGTAGCTGGATTTATGTTGAGGTCCTTGATCCACTTGGACTTAAGTTTTGTGCACGGTGACAGATGTGGATCTATTTGCAGCCTTCTACACACTGATATCCAGTTATGCCAGTACCATTTGTTGAAGATGCTTTCTATTTTCCATTGTACAGTTTTGGCTTCTTTTTTTTTTAAAGTTATTTTAATTTTCCTGTACATGCTGAAGCTTTCTCTCTTTTTTTCTTTTCTTTTCTATTCTTTTTTTTTTTTACTTTTTTTTTCTTTTATTTTATTTTACAATACCATTCAATTCTACATATCAGCCGCAGGTTCCCCTATTCTCCCCCCTCCCATCCCCTCCCCTTACTCCTAGCCCACCCCCCATTCCCACCTCCTCCAAGGCAAATCCTCCCCTGAGGACTGAGATCAACCTGGTAGACTCAGTCCAGGCAGGTCCAGTCCCTTCCTCCCAGACTGAGCCAAGTGTCCCTGCATAAGCTCCAGGTTTCAAACAGCCAACTCATGCAATGAGCACAGGACTTGGTCCCACTGCCTAGTTGCCTCCCAAACTGATCAAGCCAATCAACTGTCTCACCTATTCAGAGGGCGTGATCCAGTTGGGGGCCCCTCAGCCTTTGGTTCATAGTTCATATGTTTCCATTCATTTGGCTATTTTTTTTTCAATAATTGAGTAAAACCGAAATTAATTATAAGCCACAGTCATCCTAGGGACATCCATGCTATATATATAGCCTCCATGGTTCTATGGGTTGTGGTCTGATTGTTCTTTATTTTATATCTAGAATCCACTTATGAGTGAATACATACCATGACTGTTTTTCTGGGTTTGGGTTACCTCACTCAGGATGATTTTTTCTAGTTCCATCCATTTGCCTGCAAATTTCATGCTTTCATTGTTTTTCTCTGCTGATTAGTACTCCATTGTGTATATGTACCACATTTTTTCCATCCATTCTTCCGTTGATGGGCATGTAGGTTGTTTCCAGGTTCTGGCTATTACAAATAGTGCTGCTATGAACATAGCTGAGCATGTATCTTTATGGTATGAATCAGCATTCCTTGGGTATATGCCCAAGAGTGGGATGGCTGGGTCTTGAGTTAGTTCGATTCCAAATTTTCTGAGAAACCGCCATACTGATTTCCACAGTGGTTGTACAAGTTTACATTCCCACCAACAGTGGAGGAGTGTTCCCTTTGCTCCACATCCTCTCCAACATTGACTGTCATTGGTATTTTTGATCGTTGCCATTCTGACAGGTGTAAGGTAGTATCTCAGAGTCGTTTTGATTTGCATTTCTCTGATGATTAAGGATGTTGAGCATTTCTTTAAATGTCTTTCAGCCATTTGTAGTTCTTGTTTTGTGAATTCTCTGTTTAGCTCTTTAGCCCATTTTTTAATTGGACTGTTCAGTATTTTGATGTCTAGTTTCTTAAGTTTTTATATACTGTGGAGAACAATCCTCTGTCAGATGTGGGGTTGGTGAAGATCTTTTCCCATTCTGTTGGCTGTCTTTTTGTCTTATTGACTGTGTCTTTTGCCCTGCAAAAGCTTCTCAGTTTCGAGAGGTCCCATTTATTAATTGTTTTGCTCAGGGTCTGTGCTGTTGGTGTTTTATTTAGGAAATTGTCTTCAGTGCCAATGCGTTCAAGAGTGCTTCCTACTTTCTTTTCTATTAAGTTTAGTGTAACTGGATTTATGTTCAGGTCTTTGATCCACCTGGACTTGAGTTTTGTGCATGGTGACAGATATGGATCTATTTGTAATCTTTTACATATTGACATCCAGTTATGCCAGCACCATTTGTTGAAGATACTTTCTTTTTTCCATTGTATAGTTTTGGCTCCTTTGTCAAAAACCAGGTGTTCATATGTGCATGGATTAATGTCAGGGTCTTCAATTCTATTCCATTGGTCCATATGTCGGTTTTTATACCAGTACCAAGCTGTTTTTATTACTATAGCTCTATAGTAGAGTTTGAGGTCAGAGATGGTGATGCCTCCAAAGGTTGCTTTATCGTATAGGATTCTTTTAGCTATCCTGGGTCTTTTGTTTTTCCATATGAAGTTGAGTATTTTCCTTTCCAAGTCTGTGAAGAATTGTGTTGGGATTTTGATGGGGATTGAATTGAATCTGTAGATTGTTTTTGGTAAGATTGCCATTTTTACTATGTTAATCCTACCTATCCATGAGCATGGAAGATGCTTCCATTTTCT
This sequence comes from Peromyscus maniculatus bairdii, assembly GCF_049852395.1. Taxonomy (NCBI): domain Eukaryota; kingdom Metazoa; phylum Chordata; class Mammalia; order Rodentia; family Cricetidae; genus Peromyscus; species Peromyscus maniculatus. Next base: position 29,442,696 of record NC_134861.1, read on the forward strand.
GATATCTTCTTCAATTTCTTTCTTTAGAGATTTAAAGTTCTTATCAAAAAGGTCCTTCACTTGTTTAGTTAGTGTTATCCCAAGGTATTTTATATTATTTGTGGCTATTGTAAAGGGTGATGTTTCTCTGACTTCTTTCTCAGCCCTTTTTATCATTTGTGTATAGGAGGGCTACTGATTTTTTTGAGTTGATCTTGTATCCTGCCACTTTACTGAAGGAGTTTATCAGCTGTAGGAGTTCCCTGGTAGAGTTTTTGGGGTCACTTATGTATACTATCATATCATCTGCAAATAGTGAAAGCTTGACTTCTTCCTTGCCCATTTGTATCCCTTTGATCTCCGTTTGTTGTCTTATTGCTCTGGCTAGAACTTCAAGTACTATATTGAATAAATATGGGGAGAGTGGACAGCCTTGTCTTGTTCCTGAATTTAGTGGTATCGCTTTGAGTTTCTCTCCATTTAATTTGATGTTTGCTGTTGGCTTGCCATAAATTGCTTTTATTATGTTTAGAAATGTTCCTTGTATTCCTGATCTTTCTAAGACCTTTATCATGAAGGGGTGTTGGATTTTGTCAAAGGCTTTTTCAGCATCTAAGGAGATGATCATGAGTTTTTTTTTCTTTCAGTTTGTTTATATGGTGTATTACATTGACTGATTTTCGTATGTTGAACCATCCTTGCATCCCTGGGATGAATCCTACTTGGTCGTGATGGATGATTGTTTTGATGTATTCTTGGATTCGGTTTGCCAATATTTTGTTGAGTATTTTTGCATCAGTGTTCGTGAGGGAGATTGGTCTGTAGTTCTCTTTCTTTGTTGCATCTTTGTGTGGTTTGGGTATCAGGGTAATTGTAGCCTCATAAAAAGAGTTTGGTAGTGTTCCTTCTGTTTCTATTGTGTGGAACACTTTGAAGAGTGTTGGTATTAGTTCTTCTTTGAAAGTCTGGTAGAATTCTGCACTGAAACCATCTGGTCCTGGGCTTTTTTTGGTTGGGAGACTTTTGATGACTGTTTCTATTTCTTTAGGGGTTATTGGTCTATTTAAATTGTTTATCTGGTCTTGATTTAATTTTGTATTTATCCAGAAAATTGTCCATTTCTTCCTGGTTTTCCATTTTTGTGGAGTACAGGTTTTTGAAGTATGATCTGATGATTCTCTGGATTTCCTCATTGTCTGTTGTTATGTTTCCCTTTTCATTTCTGATTTTGTGAATTTGGGTGCTCTCTCTTTGCCTTTTGGTTAATTTGGCTAGGGGTTTGTCTATCTTGTTGATTTTTTTAAAGAACCAACTCTTTGTTTCATTGATTTTTTGTATTGTTCTTTTGTTTTCTATTTCATTGATTTCCAGTTTTGGCTTCTTTGTCAAAAATTATATGTTCATAGGTGTGTGAGTTAATGTCAGGATCTTCAATTCCATTCCTTTGGTCCACATGTTGGTTTTTATGCCAGTACCAAGCTGTTTTTATTATTGTAGCTATATAGTAGAGCTTGAAGTCAGAGATCGAGATGCCTCCAGAGGTTGTTTTATTGTATAGGATTCTTTTGGCTATCCTGGGTTTTTTGTTTTTCCACATGAAGTTGAGTATTATTCTCTACCACTCCTGAGCATATACCCAAGGAATGTTCAGTCATAACACAAGGACACTCGCTCAGCTATGTTCATATCAGCATTGATTGTAATAGCCAGAATCTGGAAACAACCTAGATGCCCTTCAACTGAAGAATGGATAAATAAAATGTGGTACATAATCACAATAGAATACTACTCAGCAGAGAAAAACAGTGACATCATGAGGTTTGCAGGCAAATGGATGGATCTAGAAAAAATCATCCTGAGTGAGGTAACCCAGACTCAGAAAGACAAACATGGTATGTACTCACTCATAGGAGGATACTAGATGTGGAACAAGGATGACTGGACTGCTTGCTGCTCACAACACCATGGTGGCTACCCAGAAAACAGAACCCCAAGAAAGACACAGGGATCACCCAATGATGGAGAAATGGATGAGATCTACATGAACAGCCTGGACATGAGTGGGGGTAATGAAGGGCAAGTGTCGAGGGAAAGAGAGCTTGGGGGAGCAGGAGATCCCAGGTGGATCAAGAACAGAGAGAGAGAACAAGGAATAGGAGACCATGGTAAATGAAGACCACATGAGAATAGGAAGAAGCAAAGTGCTAGAGAGGCCCACAGAAATCCACAAAGATGCCCCCACAATAGTCTGCTGGCAATGGTCGAGAGACAGCCCGAACTGACCTACTCTCATGATGGGCTGGCCAAACACCCTAATAGTTGTGCTAGAAACCCCATCCAATGACTGAGGGAACTGGATGCAGAGATCCAGAGCTAGGCCCAGGGTGGAGCTCCAGGAGTCCAATTGGCGAGAAAGAGGAGGGTTTATATGAGTGAGAATTGTTGAGACCAAGGTTGGATAAAGCACATAGACAAATAGCCAAACGAATGGAAACACATGAACTATGAACCAATGGCTGAGGGGCCCCCAACTGGATCAGGCCCTCTGAATAGGTGAGACAGTTGATTGGCTTGATCTGTTTGGGAGGCATCCAGGCAGTGGGACTGGGTCCTGTGCTCATTGCATGAGTTGGCTGTTTGAAACCTGGGGCTTATGCAGGGACACTTGGCTCGACCTGGGAGGAGGGGACTGGACCTGCCTAGACTGAGTCTACCAGGTTGATCTCAGTCCTTGGGGCAGGCTTTGCCCTGGAGGAGGTGGAATGGGGGTTAGGCTGGGGTGAAGGGGAGGGGGGCGGGAGAGGGGAGAACAAGGAAATCTATGGCTGATATGTAGACTTGAATTATATTGTAAAATTAAATTAAATTAAAAAAAGAAGTTAAGAACTGGGAAGAGTGGACTTTGTATTGAAGTCAGGCATAGGTGTCTGGACATGACTTATGATCAGATGAATGCATTCCTTAATCAGAACTTTCAGGTCTGTATGATGGAAACAATATAGCATATATTTGCTTTGTTACTAATCTTATAATCCTGTGTTCTCTATTTTTACATAAATAACCCAGTCAAGAATATATAGTATATGAGTAATGACTGACCTTGTGAAGAGTAAAGTATACCAGCTTCATTTAGATAGTAACGTGTGAACATAATTGAGAAGTTATATTATTTTTTTAATTAAACATTTTTATATATTTAATCATTTTGAGAAATTATGGTGGAAATAGAATGCTTCAGAAGTTATGAATTTGATATTTAAGTGTGTCTTAACTCCATCATAGAACAAAAATATGTAAAAATGTAAAATACTTTATTCAATTGAAGTATACTTGTGAAAATTGGGTTGCCTATTATGCTGATAAGTTTTGAAATCAATTTGACACAACTGATAGTCTCTTAACAAGGGAGTTTTGATTGAGAAATGATCTAGATTGGGTTTGTTAGCTTTTGGACATTTCTTTGCAAAACTGTCATAATTACAAAATGATTGAAAGAACCAGCCCATTTTGGGTGGCACCATTGCCCAGGCCACAGATCCCGAACTATAAAAGAGACGGGAAGGTTACATGAGCAAGCAATTGGGAAGCATGGTTTCATTTGTTTCTCACTGATCTTGACTGTGGATGTGGTGTGACCATTTCAAGCTCCTACTACTGTGATTTCCTACAGTGATGAACTGCAACCTAGAATTCTAAGCCAAATGAATACCTTCCTCCCCTAAGTTGTCTTTGGGCAGGTTTTTTTTTTTTTTTCTCTGTGCAACAGAAGTAGAACAAGGTTATGTATACATGAAACAAACAGGAAGCAATGTGGAACTAAAGATTTTTGACATGAATATCCCCCATTTATTTGCTCTTATTCTGAATTCAATTTTTATAAAGCACAGTGCTCAGATAGTAGCTGTTTCTATCCTAGAAGTATACTTGTCATCAGTGTTTTTAGAATATGCTGACATCTTAACAGAATTGTCATATCATGCTGCCCTTGTGTGCTCAGTGCTCTCTAAATGTCACTGCTGAGCCCATGAAGACCTCTGAAGGGCACCTGATATCTGAAATGCCAGGGCTTGCACTGAGTACCGATGCTCAGCTTTAATTGGCCAAATAACAAAGCTAGGGATGGGAAGACATCATTGCTCACTATTAATTAAGACACCAATCATCCACATTTCAAATTGTGAGCCAGGGCAATTTTGTAGCCATATCAAATGGAGTGTAAGCCTTGCCAATACCCAATTATTTAAATTTGAATATTGTGCTTAGTTTTATATTAATTTCCTACTAAGTATAGATGTAAAGATGTAAAATTCACATAAGAATAGAAAATAAAAGCATAAAATTATTTTAAAGATCAAGTCTAGAATGATATTACTCAAAAGTATTTTTAATAAAATAACAATAACATGTACATTTAAAGATAGTTTTGTATTTCTTTTTAGCTTAAATGTATTGTAAACAATAAATAAATAAAACTGTTACATAAATAAGAATTGAGCACACTTATGTCTACCATGCAATGTTTCTATGTGTTGCACCTACTATGCAAGGCTTAGATTGAGTAAATTTTTCCTAGCACATTTATAATTTATCTAAGATTAAATCATTAAAAATCTTTCATCTAGGTTTAAGAAATACACAATACTTTTTTATTCTATATGATAGCACACCAGAGCTTCTCAGACTTTCTAATCATTCTTTTCTCCATTCTGTCTCTCTATCTCCTCTGCCTTTCCAACATCTAGTGGCCACCATTTTACTCCTTCTTTCTATGGAATCAGCCTTTTCAGGTGCTATGTGTTTATGACATGTGATGCTTGTCATTCAGTAACTTGATGATTTCACTAAGCATGATAGTATCAGGGAATATTTCACCAAATTCAACAGCTGGATTCTGAAACCACTGCAAGCTGGTACAGCTCAAAAGTTGTAACTTCAAACAAATTTTTGTATAGTATAGAATTATGTAACAAGTCATGATAGAAACTGATTATAAGACGTTGAAAGGGAAAGAAAATGTAATTTCAGGCATAGTTAATCCAACTTTATTTTGAAAGATAGGAACATTGGTCTGATCCATATACCTATGCAGAGTCCTCCGGTCACAAGCCCCTCTTCCCCTACCCTGTTTTTTCCTTGGGGAGAGACTTTGTTAGTTTTTTGCAGTCAAGTAAATAAACCTGTTGAATTTCTCAAACAGGACATATTTCTAAGAAATATTTTGATCTAATGTTTTCATCAATGTGTATAAAAGTAGTAAATTATTTGCAATGATTTAAAAATTTATGCTTTTATTGTAGTTTGTTATGAGATAGCAGATATGTTATTTTTTCCTTGACTTTAGTCAGAATTTAAATCAACTCAGTGAAAACATTGATAATTTGTTTTTGTAGTTGTCTACAATTTTATAGAAAATTACCAAGGAAGTGGAAAATTAACAATTAACAAATGCAATTTGTTTGCTAGCTAATGAGTTTATAATATGAATCCTTTAGAAACAGTAAAAATGTGACCTTATTTCTTATCTCTTATTTATTTCTTTATTTACTCTTCTCTCATATATTATATCCAGACTGCAGTTTCCTCTTCCTCCATTCTTCCCAGACCCTCCACCACCTCCCATCTCCCCTAGATCCACGTCTCTATTTCCCTTCAGAAAAGAGCAGGGATATCAACTGAACAGGGCATAACAAGTTACAATAAGCCTAGGCACATATCCTCATGTCAAGGCTGGATTAGGCAGCCCACTAGGAGGAAAAGTGTCCCCTAAGCAGGCAAAAGAGTCAGAGTCAGCCCCTGCTCCCACTATTTTAGTCCCACAAGAACACCAAGCCATAACATATATGTAAAGGACCTAGGTCAGACCCATACAGGCTCCCTGACTGTTGCTGCTTAGTTGGTTCTATGGGTAGTGGTCTTGTGGTGTTCTTGATTACTCTGGCCCCTCTAACACCCCCCTATTTTATGGTATTCCCCAAACTCTACCTGATGTTTTGGTTATGGGTCTCTGTATCTGTTCCTATCAATTGTTTAGTTCTTTTCATATGCCTTTCAAAGCAGATATGTTTTTTAAGCCAAGTAGGATACAATAGGAACCAAAAATACTATATGACAAAACTAATACAAATGAATAACATTTTGGTACTGAGTAGAGGGGAGGAAAGGACCAATAGAGCTTATAAGGACTTTCTTGCAAGGATATTCCAAAGACAAACATAGATGAACTCTAGTCAGAGTGCTTGACTCAGGGGCTAATTCAATCATTGCTGAAATTGCTCTTTGTAGAGTCTAAAAACTAAGTGTAAGAAAATGTAATAAAGTAAAAATTTCCATATGAGTGCATATAAGTTATGATAAAGGGAAAGAAAAGGCCCAAATATACCCTTCTTTGTTGAGTCTTTAGCAGTGGTATTGATTGATATAAAGATAGTAGATATATATGGGAAGAAAAGCACAAGAAAGAAAGAGAAAAATAAAAAAAACAGAAAAGGAAAACAGGGGCATCCATATGTGCTCAGTGTGGTTACTGCATGTATGCATGCTTCCTAGTTCTGTCAGTCTCTAAAAGTATGATACTGTGTTAGCAGTGAGTATGCCCAAATTGGCTGGTACCAGATTTTGCATTATTAACACTGTTATCTGACTGAAGGGCTCCACGCTCCTTATCTAACTGTTTGATTCCAGAGCTGAGATTAGAAAGTACAAGAGAATTTTGAAATATCTTTTAGTTCCAGTAAGAAAATGTTTAAAAAAGGAGAGGGGAGGAAACGAAGAACACACGAGAAAGAGCAGAAGAGCCAACATGAAAGGATTCCAAGTGAGCAGAGCCAGAGCAAATTGTTCAAAACCACAACTAATGATAGTGTTAGTTTAGAATAGAACAGAATAAATTTCACATACACTCACTCATGTAAGCAATAGTTAGATAGAAAGTTAGTTAGATAGAAAGGACATAACATCCTCATATTAAAACTCCATGGAAAAGAGTAGACAAACTAATAGAAGGACAGACTGACCATTACACTTTGGTGTTCATCAAGAGATTAAAAGATAAAATCACCGTGTATATATACAGTGAATATATATATATATATATATATACTGTAAAGAAGAATAAAATCATAGCATTTGATAAAAAAATTGGCAGAACTGGTAATTGTGGTAAGCTTTTAAATGAGACATATTTAGAAAGACAAATATTAGGTATTTTTCTGTCATATGCTGAATAGTTAAGCATATACTTGCATATATATATATATATATATATATATATATATGATAGATATGCTTTTATGTGTGCACTAATATGTCTTTCCTTCATATCAGCACATAAAAGTGGAGACATAAAATGTGTAGCTCTGGGTGACCTTGAACTCATGATCCTCCTTCCTTTGCCTCCTTCAGCAAATACTCCTTGCATGCAATAACACAACTGGCTATATTTTTTCTTATTTTACTGCACAATGTGGAATTCATTAAATTAATATTATTTTAGGCACATGTATAATTTAATAAAACTACTAAATATTTTTCTCAAAGTATAACTGGTAGGTATTTTGAATCTTTGGTAGTGGGTTTCTCTGCCAATGCAGTACACTGAATTAAGTCAAATTAAAAGGTAAAGGACCACGTTTAATCTGATCAAAGCACTCCTGAGTGATCTTGGGGGAAGGGAGGAGAAATCACATGGCAGGTCTATGGACCAGAGCCTAAGGTGCAGTCTTGAGCAGTCTTGAGCAGCTCCGTGGGAGGAGTCACCACTTGGTGGGCTTTCTGAGTGGCAGGGTTCGGAAAAGGGAGCAGGGGTAACTGAAGCAGAGCTTCCAATGGAACATTCCAACCTTCTTGGATAGATGGGCACCAGTTTATTTCTGACTACTTCCTGGTGGCATGGGACGGTGTAGGGAGGGGGAGTTGGGAGTCAGTGGGCTCATGCTCAGTAGGAGGTGTGGGTGAAGAAGCATTCAGTTAACCGTCATCCTGGAGACCTCAGGGATCTGTTTCTTGAGGAAGCAGAGAAGGCAAGTTGCTAGGAGAAAAAAATATGTTAATATCACCAGCCTTATAAATGGGACTAGGCATGGGGAGGGTGGAGATTGCCAGTAAGAATAGAATGGAGATGTGTCCATTTATCCTAGATAGGTGCCCGTTTGAGTCTGGAGGGGTGGTACCAGCACTGATGTCCCAGGAGCTTGGGGGGATGGCATGCCAAACTGGGGAATGATGTGTTCCAGGAGTACCTAAACCATCATACCTGCTGTTTCCTTGGAAGTGGGGAGTGCTTCCATACAGCTTGTAAAGGTGTCAATAAGAGTTAAGAGATAATGGAGCTTTTTATGAGTGGGCATGTGGGTGAAATCAACCTGCCAGTATGTGCCCAGTTGGTGTCCTTGGTTGGTATCCTCAGAGCTGGGGCAGGTGTAGTATGAATTGTTAGAAGGTCTTATCAATAAAAACAAACCCAGAGCCAGATATTGGTGTGAATACTGAAAGATCCGAGAGACAGAACAAGCCACAGCTAACCTCAACTCACCAATTCCTCAGCTGATCTTGTTTCCTCAAACTGAAAGCCCCTGTGTCTTCACCCAAATGGATCTCAGTTGAACTGCTGCTAAAAGCCAAAGCTTAAAAAGGCTCTAGTTCCTGGTCCTCACAACTTATATACCTTTCTACTTCCTGTCATCACTTCCTGGGATTAAAGACATGTGTCACCATGCCTGGCTGTTTTCCAGTGTGACTTTGAACTCACAGAGATCCAAATGGATCTCTGCCTCTAGAATGCTAGGATTAAGGACGTGTGCTACCACTGCCTAAACCTATGCTTAATATAGTGGCTGTTCTGTTCTCTGAACCCCAGATAAGTTTATTGGGGTGCACAATATATCAACCACATATAGGGGCTGGTGTATCTGGAGGGCCCCCTGTGGATTGACCTTGCCACACATCTGGAAAGAGGAGTGGACCTATAAAATATGGACTCAGAGGTGGGTATGATCAAAGAGGGGCTCTAGAGACTGATACTTATCTCTGCCAGGAACATGTAGGTGTCTGTAAAACAGCTGGAACAGATTTACAACTTAGTGTCATAATAAAAGGCTATGGCTTTGTGTTAGAAGGCATGAACATTTTTCCTAGGGTCTGGTTTTAGCCCAGTGAAATACACCTTTAAGTCTATACTTAGAAGATAACCAGAGGAAATCTACTGAATGAATGAAGTTGAGCAAGCAAAAGAGTGGGATGCAAGCATGCTGAGGAGCAGACAAGGAGGAACAGAGTTGAACATGCCTGCAGGTTTCCATACCCTGTTTAATGCTAACTTGTTTCAGAGGGAGAAGAGTTGGCGTTTCAGCAGAGTTTTGCCATATATGGCTAACGATAATACAGCAAGGCTGAAATAGTCTCTTTCCAGTCTTAAAAGCTGAGACCAGTAAAATTCACAGAAATTTAAGGACTCCTGAAAACTGTTTGTAGTCAGTGCTCTATCAGTTTGTCAAAACTGCATTTATCAATGCTAAAACTCTGAAGCCTGTTTATCTTTTACTATGAAGCCTGTGAACAAGGCAAATCTGTCTGTATTTTTAACAGGAAACTTAACTAATGAACTAATGAGCTACCAAGGTGGTTATAGCCTTAGGGGGTTAGGGGGGAGCTGTTAAAGTGGTAGATGTATTAGTACCCTAGTCATGAACCACCATCAGATTGGAGAAGGATAAATTTCACCTGAGTAAGAAGTGTGACAGCTTTCTGACTGTCTAGGAAGCTATCTCACCTATCCTTTGTCCATGGTCACTGGGGATAGGGTTCCAGGGTAATAACAGCCTTCAGCTTCCAGACCTAGAATATCTGACAGACTTTCCTGTGGAGTAGGAATTTGGGGAGACTAGCCTACCTTGTCTTTGCAAAGTTGGGCAATCAATTCCCCAGTGTCCTGCTTGTCTAAGTCTGGACAAGGTCTTAGCAGCAGCTAAGGTACAAATCAGTTTTTTACTCTGTGCCTGGCTTTACTTCATTTGAAGAAAGTACCAGGTAGAAGTTTTTCTGTGGCCATCTATATTCCTTGGAGGAGATACAGGGTGCTGCTAGGAGCTGGCATGTCTCCATCATGAGAAGTTTTTTTTCTTTTGTTAAATACCATATTCTTAGATCTCTGAAGTGTTTGAAAATCAGATGATCATTTTCTGTTACATATAAGCAGTTTAGCATCTCTAGAAGGCAAAACCCACTTTTCACAGTGTAAACAATTTAGTGTTTCTAAAGTCAATACCAAGGGGATTACTTTTATGTTACAAAATCTGGCTGCCAGGAAGATATGTCCCTGTACATGAATGCATGGAGGTGAGGCTGTAATACCTCAATAAACTAGCATTGTTTTACATCCTATCTTTCATAAACTTTGTTTATAGGACAGGACAGGAAAGGAATTATCATACAGAAATCTATCCTAATTCAAAATATCTTTTAGACCTAATATCTCCTTGGTGGGTCCACTCCATGTGGTGACCTTCATTCAAGATGGTAGTAAAGTCACATGACCTCCCTCTTCTCCATCCTTAGTCAAAATGGTTCCTACCCACATGTTGTACTTAATCAAGATGGTGACATTGTTTCTCAGAGCAGTTTCAATATGGAGTTACAACTTTTAAGTTAACTTTTTGTTACATTTATTTTTACCATACCCAATACTTGAGCTATTTTTTCCCCCAATAAGGCAGAACAGCATAAAATAACTTTCTCTGTCATTACATTAGATCCAAGGCCAGAAAAGTTCCAGAGGCAAATTCTGAGCCCAGGCAGCTAGTTGTAACTAAGATACACAGAACACGTAAACTCAGGCATCTAGACCAGTCAGAAAACAAGCATGCAGTGGCCACATTTCCATCCATACACACAAAATAGATGGGACTTTTTAAACAGGAAGACAAACAACACTTTCCGTGGGAGACTATGTTGGATGACCATCTTAAAATCCTGAGAAAAGAGTTTGCAGTATATAGCAGCATCTAAGAAAGCACAGGGATAAAAGATGCATCCCGGCCATAACATGTCTCCCATTGATTCATGCCAGCTGACTGTGGGCCACCAGGTGCTGCCATGCATGGCTCACAAGCAGCAGGGTCTGAGGTAGGTGGGGCACTGCAGGCTCTGAGCCCAGAGGAGAAAGTGCTTTGGAAGGAAGTGGAAAACAGAGTATCTGTGCAGGCTGCCAAGATCAAAAGAAAGCCTAGATGAATGAGCTGGAACAGCAAGTGGAGGATTTGGAAAAAGATTTTTGGGAGAGAGGAAGGTGTAACAGAATTCATTCAAGAGCAGATTTGTTACTGGTAGAGCGGGTGGGTAGAATTCCAGCACAGGACAGTGGGAGAGGCAGAAGCAGAGAGTGAGGGAGGGGTAAAGATGCAGACAATCAGAGAACAGAGGAGGGGAAGGGGAGGAAGTGCAGAGCCCAAAAGTCCCGAGTGAGGGCATATGGTGTATGACAGCCCCAATTTGGATAAATTCTGCAGTGATTGAGGATCAGATTTAGACTCAGTGCCATGCAATTCCAAGCCTGTGTCAGAGACTGAAGACTAGGGTGAGGAATCTCCCATGATATCCTGGGGTCAAGTGGTGGAGGGGTGGTTGGATGTCTTTGGAAAAACTATCTCCTAACTATAGATCCCAAAGAACAAAGACAAACTTTGTTTCAGAAATGGGTCAGGGTTGCCCCTGGTGCGGCCATGTCCTGGCCAGGTTCCCTGAAAACCTTTGACGCAGAAGGGGTAAAAAACTTGGAAGGGATCCTGGATTCCTTATAGGCTTTGGGTTTGGAAATGGGTAACTTACTGAGCCAGACGTCAGTCTGGTGTGGCAGAGAGGTGAAGCTCGTGTGGTGTCGCCTGGGTTGTCGGGAATGGTGGGGAATGTGCTCATGCGGGAAGGTACCCTGCAGGGGAGGCCCAACTCTACCCAGGCTCAGCAAGTATTCTGAATCCCTGGTAGTGGATTTCTGTGTCAAATCAAGCTGAATTAAAAGGTAAAGGACCAGGTTTAATCTGAGCAAAGTACTGCCAGGCAATTTCCAGGGAAGGAAGGAGGAGAAATCATGTGGCAGGTCTATGGACCAGAGCTTAAATACCCTGTAGGCACGGTCTTGAGCAGCTCTGGGGGAGGAGCCGCAGCCTGGTGGGCTTTCTGAGGGGCAGGGTTTGGAGTGGGGGGACTGAGGCAGAGCTTCCAATGGAACAATAACATAAAAATCACATTAAAAATTTAATAGCCTAATGTAGAAAATACTACCATCCCCCACTTTAATCATTTTAGATATGAACTCCTTAGTATAACTTAGAAGCAAAGAACAATAGGTTTTTATGACACTATTCCTTGGAAGATGTGAACAAGTGTCTACTTACCCCAAGTAGCAACAATATAAGGCTTACACAAAATTATAGCTGATGCTCCACTGAGTTTACTGGGGATTCTTACAGAAGTATAGACAAGGGGTCACTTATAGGAGCAGAAATAACTTAAAGGCCCATTCCAGATGTGGTGGTTTAAATGAAAGTAGACCCTATAGACTCACATATTTGGCTACTTATTCTCCAGTTGGTGAAACTGTTTGGGAAGGATTAGGATATGTGGCCTTGCTGGAAGAGGTGTGGCCTTGTTGGAGGAGGTGTATCCCTGAGAATGGATTTTGAGGTTTCAAAGATCACAGCAAACCCACTCTCTACATAGCCAGGCAAGTTAGTCTCTGCCTCTTTCAGGCAGCTCAGGTGGTCTGCCCATGTCTATCAGCAATCTTTACTGTTTATATAAGCTCGGAGAGAAAGGTGTTTAATGTGTCTGGTCAGTTTTATGAACTTCCTGAAACTTTTGAGTAGTTTACTTCATGTGCATGAATAAGCCTCATTTTAGACCTTATTGAGAGTTAAGGAGTTTCCCATGAAGAACAAAATGTTTCATCACTGGCTCTTTATTTTTTAAGGTAATATTTTTATTGATTATTTGGAAATTTCATGTAATGCACCCCAATCACAATCACTTCCCAGTTCTCCCAGGTTCATACCTCCCCCTTATGACCTCCCCTCAAAAAAAAAAAGAAGAAGAATCAGGAGAAGGAGGAGGAGGAAGAGGAGAAGGAGAAGAAGAAGAAGAAGAAGAAGAGAAAAAGAAAAAGAAAAGAAAAGAAAAAACTATACTAAATCCAATGGGCCATGTTGATGTCCATGGTCTGTGTTCACACAGGAGGCCATGTTGATGTTCATGATCCATGATATTGCTGAATGCTATGTGGATATTCATGCTTTGTGCTATTGTCTGAAGCTGTGTTGATGTATATGGGTTGTGATGCTGATGGAGGCCATGTGAATTTCTTTGGTCTATGTTGTTACTAGATACCACATGGAAGTCCATGATCCATGTTACCACTGACTATAAAGGGCAAGGAAGCTTCTCTTGCAGTGATATTAATGATTACAGACTCACAGTTGAGAATGAGAGACATAGAAGGCTTCTATGATAACCTCTCCTCCCATCCCCTTCTCCATATCCCAAAAGAAGAAAGGAATCCACTGAAGAGAGCTCTTAAAGATTGTAATAGGAAAGCCGGGCGGTGGTGGCGCACGCCTTTAATCCCAGCACTCGGGAGGCAGAGCCAGGCGGATCTCTGTGAGTTCGAGGCCAGCCTGGGCTACCAAGTGAGTCCCAGGAAAGGCGCAAAGCTACACAGAGAAACCCTGTCTCGAAAAACCAAAAAAAAAAAAAAAGATTGTAATAGGAATACTGGAGTGTAACTCTTCACAATTGGTGGCTTCTGGAAGGGGTGAGGTTGGGAAGGACTCAGTTATCACCTACAGCTCTTTTGAATACCCCCACTTTTAATGAGCTTCCATGCAAGATGTGAGGAATTTGCTATGTAAGAGCAGGGCAGATCTGTCCACTCTGTGACAGCCCACTGCTGCCTTGTCTGATGCTCCTGTATGAGGGTTTTGAAAACTGTGCCTGTTTGGTTGGGGAAGGGAGAGATAACCTGGGAATTTGAAGCTCTGGGTTTTAGAGTGTTTTTGAATAATATACTTTGTTATTTCCATTTCCCTTCTGGAAACATATCAAGTTTTAATATTCTACTCCAGGACCTGGGAACATGGTACAGAAGAAGCTCACAGAACTATAGTTTTACTATCTCTCGCCTCATATTGGCATAGTGTGGCTTCATCTTCCTTGAGACGGATGTCATTCATACTTTTACTTTGAAAATAGATGTAAAGAATTTTTTTATGCAGTCATAAATGTAGGTGGCAAGAAATGAAGTTTGGCAAGACATGATTACCTAAAATCCCCTACATTTGTCAGAGATAAGAGTGCAATCTCTGTTTTACATATTTTATAGTTCATAAAACACGTACACATGGCACCCATCTTCTAAAGAGTTCTAAGGAGTAGATATTGCCAAAGAACAGAGCTTACACAACTGGTGCATCTCTCCCCTTTCTTGCTTTCTTGAAGACATAGCAAGTAGCCTAAAGTATCTGAAAAGCAAAAAGGGATCAATAAATATGAACACATTCAACTCTGTTTTGCATATGCAAATGAGGCCTTATTTACTTTCTCTCTATTCACACTTCACAATATTCATGAGAATTAGCAGTAATGGTGTGGGAATGAATTTTGAGCACTTCCCTTGACTTTCAGAGAGAGAGAGAGAGAGAGAGAGAGAGAGAGAGAGAGAGAGAGAGAGAGAGAGAGAGAGAGAGAGAGAGAGAGAAAGGCATGGAGAGGATGAAGACACCTGGACATAAACAGTACATCATAAGAAAATTGAAATACACAGACTTAAGGGTTTGCTTTTAAGGTGATCATGGGAGGATGTGAGCTAGTATGAGTTGTGTATGTGATCTAAATTGAGCCTGACAGAAGATTGTTCAGAATTCTCATTGCTGCATTTCTAAAGTCAGAGGCTACGTAAAATGTTATCTAACAGAAAATGTTATCCTAAACTTCTGGAAAAAATAGCAAATGTTAAGAAGTTGAGGAGGGAGCAAATGGGAAAGATAGCTTTTGGGAACAATCAAAACCAATATAAACATTCTTAGAACTCAGAACATGTGAATTTTAGGTAAGACAATAAGTTATATCTTTTCCCAGGGATACAGATCAATAAGGCTCATTCTTTCCATGAAATCTTCACCTTTGGAAAGGCTGTCATGTAGTATGTGTTAAATCCTTGCTCATCCATAGAAAGTTTCTTAATCACCCTGAATCATTTAAAAATGCACACTCTGAGAGTATGAGTTTACTATAATAATTTGAAGCTTTGGGGAGAGGTATTCAAAGATCTGAATTGTGCAGGTGAATCATTTTAAATGAAACAGACTCAGTTGCCAAAGTTAACGCTAATTAAGACAGATTTATTTATATAAGCTTTCAGGAAGCACCTTATACATATAATATTCTTGATACAGCACAAAGTTGCTTGCTAGTTTCTTTGTTCCCATAAGCAGTTGTTTTTTTAAGCTTGAGATTTTGAAAATATCACATTGACATCTGTTTTATTGTCATGATATATCTGTACAACTGGATGGACTTACTGAAACTTGATATTTCTGCGACAAGCTTCAAGAATCATAATTATCTACACTGACATGAAAGGAGTCCTTTCACTCCTGATATGAACTATTCTGATTAATTAGTAATTGAACCTGCCAACCAGACCTGATGAAGTGGCTTCAGAAACAATGGCTTTCCCCATCCTCCATAGCTTATTAGTCTGTCTTCTGGCACAGAGCAACAAGCTAATATCTATTATGGATTACCTTTCAGAGAAGAAGGTATTTAAAGGCCAAATGTGTACAAAAATAGCTTGTAATGTGTTAAGAGAGTGGCAGTTTTTGCACCGCAGTATCTTAAACTGTAATCTAAGAGTTCCTCATTAGTTTTAGTCCTATTGCTAAAATTGAAATGGAATAAACTAGATCCTTAAGACAGTTTCTAACTTAAATACAATGCTAAGCAAAGACCTCAGCATTTTTAGCATTTGTATTTATCCTGACATCACACCACTGTGAAGAAACACTGGAGGAAAAAATGGTGATGGATGGTATTAAAGATGTCTTGTTGAGTCAAAATTAACTATAAACAATTTCAGCATGTTCAAAAATTTAAAACAGAAATTCATTGCCCTCTATCAGATTTGGCCTTCTCTACATCATCTTTGTCATAGAATATGAAAATGTATTTAGGACTTTGAGATGACTCTATTTTGTTGTTTTAAAGAGGTGATGCCATGAAATGAACAGTGAATTTTTAAAATATAGTCAGGTCATATAACCCTGCGTATGGAGGTTTATAGAAGCAGTGTGGGGCATGTTTGTATGTCTGTATAAGTTTGTGTAACCTAGTTGTTCACATTGCATTTGAGATAACATGAGCTTCGGTCTTTAGGGTAACTCTTCATAGCCTCTTTAGAAGCTGGTTTTCTCAGTTTAGACACAGAGCAAATGCTGAGTGGCCTGTGAGACTCTAAAGACAAATTTGAAGAAAGAGCAGAAGAGATTGAATTTCCCCTCACTTTTACTAATCACAGATTATACAGAGTCAACACATTACATCTTTTCTCTTTACTATGTCCTACCATATAACTTACCTGTATTGGCAATATTTGTGTCTGCTCTGTCTCTTGTCATGCTTTATTCCATTTGCAGAGGAGAAGCTACAGGAGATTTAGAAATACCCTGCTCTTACCACAAGCTTCAGGTACATCTGGGTGCTGCTGGTGCTTTTGATCTACCTGGAACACCAGCTGAGGAAGTGAACCAAGGAACAAGTTGTAAGCAAGTCATTGGCTCTGTGTCTTTTCCTCCAACCATGAGTGTAGAACAGAAGACAACTTTTTTTCTGAAACCTAAGGCAGGAGAAATAGCTTAGAATGTTTTTCTTTAATTTTTCTTCTTGCAGATTTGTTGCCTTCCAAAACACATTTTACGAAAGCCAGCAATTAGTTGTTGCTGTGGAAATTGAAACCTTAGTTTTGATTAATAGTACAAATTTTGTACTTGTGTGAAAGCACAAACTCTATTGTGTGTAAATAAAGGAAACCACCCAGTAGGCAGGGCATGTTTCAGTAAGGAAGATTCAGTGCCATCACTTTCATTTGGCAAAAACTAGGAAAAGAAATAGAGAAAAAAAGATTTCAAGTTTGATATGATTGGGAATTACTGAAATAAAAATATTGGAGGTGTGTGAGTTAGAAGAAGAACATCCTACACGATTAGTTTACACATTCTACTTTCTCCAGTGGATTTTACTCTAGACACAGAGAAGAGAAGGAAGAAACAGGGAGGTGGCAATGACTAAGCTTTGGTCATCCTGGTGATTACTGCAAAGGTTACGATCTGGGCTCTATAAACTGGCTACAAAAGGGGTTATGGGGCTAACTTTTCTTATCATCTATGATCCATTCTTTTCATTTGTATATTCAGGGTTTGTGGTATTGCATAAACTTAAGTTTGCATCTTTACTCTCTTGAAACTACATAATCTTGGCTTAAGTATTTTTCTTAGGACCTTAGTTTTATCACCTAGAAAATCAGAATCATAATATTTAATTGAGTCATAGTAAGAGCAAAGTAAAATTTATGTTGGCTACCATCTGCTTTTACTATCACAATCAGTTAAGTACTTAAAATCGTCCTGTACTCTCATGCTAAATCAGTTTTTAACATTCATTTTGATTAGCATCAATAAGAAGAGTTTCCTTTTGTAGCTGGTGTGCCTAAATGCAGGAGGTTGATGTTGGTGAAGTAGTATTAACACACTTCTCTCCACATCTTTCACATCCTTTCCCTGAATCAAAGGACTGAACCTGTATGCTTCCTTGTTCTCTTTTCTATTATTTGCTTCCTAGTGTTCTTGTCTACATTTAGCTCATGTTATCAATCTCCTTACATAGAAGGTGATAATATAAGGAACACTATTTTATTTTACTGTACAGCTATAACTCATTCCACTCTGATTTACTAGTGACTGATTATGAGACTTACAAAAGAAATAAACAATGTCAAATTTTATTCATATTATAAAACATTTTTCTTCCTTCAGAATCACTCTGCTTGGGTTACATTGATTTACCTTGGTGACAGTTCAGAACTTTAAGTTCATTTAAAATGAGACAGATGTCAAGTTCAAATAACTTACTACTTTTCCTTTCCTCAAATACATTTGAGCACATCCCTAACCTACGTTCTCTGATATACTGGCTAGTCTACGGAATATAGTTATTGCTAGAAGACATTGGCTTGCAGAATTTTCTGTCCCCTGTGAATTCGAGACTGGTGGGTCCTAGGTTTGTAATAGAGTAACCATCTTGGACAGATCTTCATTGTTTCCATAATATGGCCTCTGTACAAGTTTCTAGTGTATCTATCTACTTCCATGGTTTATTTACTTAAGTTATACAGTCCTCTAACTAATGTATTAAAAATTTAAAAGGTTTGTATCAAGATACTTAAATGATTAATATTTAATATTTAAGTTATCTATAATATATTTGGTTGTGACTTTTATTAGTGTTGTGATAATATTGAATATACTTTTTAGTTGCTCAGCTAAGGAGATTAAAATCATTTGCTCTTCCTAGTCCTGTTTGTTTAAGGGAGTGGGTGTTACTACAGAGTGATTGGAGGCATTTGGGAATAAAGAACTGTGAATCACCTTCAAGGGGGATGTCAGAAAAGAAAGTGAGGAGAGGGGTTAAAGCCACTCTAGTGATAGTAACACTAGCTGCTTTGGTGATCAATCTAAGTGCCCTCTCTCCCAGTGGAGTACCCAATAACTTTAAGATAGAAAATGTTGGAGGAAAGAATTTTTCAGTTTCCAAATCTCCAATAGAGATTTTGTAACCCGGGTTCTCCACAGGTAGTAGAGATGAGTACAAAGCCTGAGGCTGATGCCCGTGCCATCTGGAAGTAGGTGGGATCTGGGAGTGGAGCAGACACAGGCACAGAGGTAGAACCAGTGCCCCTGATGTGTTTGATGGGAATTAAAACCAGGTCACATTGGAGGGGTCTCAGCCAGACTTAGGCTGAGACATGTTTATTGCCAGCTACCAGACTTTTTATAGCCTTGTCAGAAACAGACTATAATGGTGATCGCCAGGATCAATACAATAGTAGTTGCCAGGAGCAAGCTGTACAGCGTACACAAGATTGAGGTCTAAGCCTAATAGTTTTGTCAAACTTCTATATGCTTCTCTGACATCTAGGGAACATGGAGAAACACGGGTGACCTGAATGTTTCATGGCCTGATGGCTTGCCTCAGTTTCTCAGGAACTGAAAGGCACACAGGTGACCCAGGAGCCATGGACTCTAACCAAAATAAACCTATGACATATGACTGTCAAGACAGCCAGAGCAGACCAACTCCATGATTCCCTGCAAGTGTCTATAAGGTGAACAGAAACTAAATTTAGACTGTGGGTCAGATTTAACCAATATCTACTTTCTCTCTTTTTTACTTTGTCACATTTACCACATAATGGGCATATTCTGGAAAATTTTATTTTGGTATTTATTCATCTTCTATGGAATTTCTTACTTTAGAAATTGCCATTCTAAGATCATTTTATAATAACTACATGCTGTTTTGATGGAATATTATTTGTATTTATAAATTAATTATCTTATTGACAAAAATGTCAGAATGGTAACATCAAATTAGCAAAAATATAAACAAATAAGTAGCCCTTAAAATATAAACACAAAATATTAAACTAGACATGTGTACTTTTCTAGTATAAATATATCTGTATTATATTTGTGACACTTACACAGAACATTTTTTTCTATTTTTTAATTTTCTTTTTATTTATTCTTTGTGTCTTTCACATCATGCATCTCAATCTTATTCATTCCCCATCCCTGTGTATCTGTCCTCTGCCCTTATAGCCCCACCCCTGATAAAATTTAAGAGAATGAAGGAAAGAAAGAAAAGTGGGGCGGGGGGAGGGGGGGTCTTGTCATGGAAGCTGTAAGCTGTAGTGTGACACAGGGAGTCACACAGTAAACCCTTTTGTTCATGTATCTTTATTTGCAAGTGTTCATTGCAAAGAGTCTCTGGTTGGGTTTGAAGCCTCTGGTTTTTGCTGTTATTGCCACTTGCCCCTCACTGGGGCTCCTCTTGGTTATCCTGCTGTTGCCCAGTGTTGTCAAAATCCTGCATCTTGGGGTCTGTAGGACCAGTCCCTTCACATGCCACAGCAGATTACAGATGGGGTGGATGTTGAGGTGGGCTGACTCATAACCCTGTTTTTGGGTCTGGGTAGTTGCAGGGTTGGTCAGCCGGACTGTTCTCCCCTTCCTCAACACAAGTCTAAGCTCACCTCTATTGCCCTGGTGAGCTCACACCTTGCAGCAATGAGCAGGGGGCGTGGCCAGGTCTCCTGCTCTCATGTCCTCAGGGTTGGATTTCCCATACCTACACTTGCAGGGCCAGGTCTATTGTGTTGTCCAGGCATGGTGCAGGAGCCATGCTCCTGAGAGCCACAGCAGATGAGGAGCAGGGCCAGCTCTCCTGCTCTTATAACCTCAGGGTCAGCTCTCCCACCTGCCTAAGGCATTTATGGGTGGGGAGCAGCAGCTCTCTCCCATTCATGCTGACACATGACAGAAGAGTAATGGGGACAGCTCTTCCATGTTCACAGTATCAGGGCTGGCTCTCCCACAGCTCTGCCAATGGGGTTGGCTCTATTGTGCTCCCCAGGCCAAGTGTAGGGGCTGCTCTCCTGAGTGTTGCACCTGCAGGCAGACAGGGCCAGCTCTCTGCCATTCTGACCTCAGGGCCAGCTCTCCCACCTGCCTCAACTATTGATGGTGAAGAAACAGAGGGAACATCTCTCCCCTGCCCAGGCCATCTCATGACAGATGAGTAATGAGGGTAGTTCTCCCACACTCACAAATTTGGGGCTGGATCACCCACACCTTCGCCAACAAGACTGGCTCTATTAAACATTTTTTATTTATTAGCATTTAGATAGAGTATGATTCTTAAATTTATCCAGTTACCTGATTTACCTGTGATATACCAATTTCCTTTCTTTAACATATTTTCTACTTTCCAGAAAATTGTTGAACTAACTTGTCCACTGAAAGCTCACATAATATTATCTTTATTGTTTGTAATGGTTTTGATTAAGATTTTTATTATTCACTAAATAATGTTTCAAAAAGAAGTAAATGTACATGTAGACATTAATGTTGAAATAGAACTGGAATTGGTAAGTACCTATTTGAAATGCCTTTTAAAATTATATCTTATGATATAGTACTTAAAGTGATGATACTAATGGACCACCTTTCAACTCTTTTAATGATACTAAAGGTAATAGAGTTAACTACATACTTTACATAAGATTTCTAAGGTTAGTAATAATAATGGATGGAGCCAGAAATGACCATAATACTCAAGGAATCAGGAAAATCCAGCTCGCATTTGCTTGATGTGACAGTCTTTGTCATTTGTCCTATAGGAGCTTTGTAGTCTCTTAGAAGTTTCTATATCAATGTACGAATTTTGACTCATGCTTCTCTTGACTACTGAGTTAGAGGAAATGGAGCAATCATGTGAGCAGATACCAAGTCTTCCTAGAGATGGCATTTCTCATCTGTTAATGTTTACATGACAAATCTGGCAAATATCTCTCATTTCTGAAGAATTTAGTTAAATATAAACATTTACCCATAAATATTTAAACCCATTTAGTAGGTTCTTTAAAAAAAAACCATTGGGTGTAACACTCCTAACTTTTGTCTAATTTTGCTTTGAATTCATTCTCTCTTTCTCCCTTTCTGATTTTCCTAAGGCAGGGTTTCATTTTATGTTCCATGCTGGTGAGAAACTCAATATGGAGACCGTGTTGGCCTCAAACTTGCCGCAATCCTTTTACCTTGGCCTGCTAAATGATAGGATTGAAGGCAGAAGCCACCGCACCCACCTACTGGATTTTTATTTGAACTTCATTTGACTTACTTGCTTCTTATCTAATTCTAAAAATTCTTGGATTTCTGAATGTCATTCTATCCCTTTACAATACTGTTGAAAATACATTTACTTTATAAATTTACCTGTATCTTTTGTTATCACATTGATGTCTTATGCTTTTTTATTCTTTGACTGTCTCATACATCTATATAATGCATTTTAGTTGCTTTCAATTCTATTCTATTCCTTCAGTCCCCTCCCTCTCTTGTGGAAACACCTTTCAAGTCCCTTCCTACTTTCATATCTTGTGTATATATGTGTGAACTGCTGAATGTAACTAGAGTTGCTTTCATGAGCATGGGTGGACAGTTATATACTGGATCATGTGCAACTTACCAGTGGAATAAACCACTGAAGGAAGTGATACCATTTCCAGCAGCCACCATTGACTGCATATAGCTCCTCAGGAATGGATACAGCCTCATGGGCCATTCTCAACGCATGAAGAAGTGTTGGCAGACCCAACATTGCTCAGGTCTTAACTACAGCTACAGTGAGTTCACGAGCATAATAACATTGTAATGTCCAGAAGATGGCATTTCACAACACTTTCCCCCTTACTCTAGATCTTATATTCTCTTAAACAACGCGATATACTTTTCTAATGTAAGGCTGTGCATTCAATGATCACTTATTGACCAGTTATGAATATCTGCACTAACCACCACCCCATTGCAAAGCAAGCTTCTCTGACCAAGTGAGTAGCACTGGTCTGTGGTTATGGACATAAATATTGAGAAAGCAGTTTCACAACATGTCTGTTTAGCAAAACAATAGTAGTAGGTTCCCCACTGGGGCTTCTGTCCTCTTCATTAACAGGCTTCTGGTCAACTTTCTAATATTAGGTATGAATTCCTTCCTGCAGAGGAGGCCTCAAATCTAATCCGAAAGCAGTTGGTTATATTACTATCAGTCACACCATTATTGTATTAGTGGGTACATCATGACTGATGGGTTGTATTGTAGCTCTTGTGGTCAACTGGGTAACCCCATTAATGATTCCACAGCAGCCTTTCTATCACTCTTGGGCATGATGAAAGCTAGGTAGCATGTTAGAAGCTTTCAGTTTATCTCTAGCTTGAATCCTCTCTGTTTTATTGCCAAAGTGTGCAAAGTCTTCAGCAGTGGGGCTTAACCATATAAGTTCTAGTTTGTAACCAAGAGCAAAGTCAATCACCTGTTGTTTTATTCTCACTTAAAGCTAAAATTCTGTTAATTCATTTGCATTTCCAGTTATTTTACATATATTTAGATTTAGATCTTATAAAATCTAGGTTAACTGAAGGCTACTTTAGATTTTATAAGGTATTTTGTAACTGGGTATTAATAACTACCACAATCCCATTCTTTAAAACCATTTTTACCACCTACAGTTCTTTGTAAAGATAGAGCCCCCAAAGTTTGTAACAATTTATGTGCCAATTAAAATAGGCTTGGTGTTTTCTCCTAGTGCTCCTGCATATTCCGCAAATCTCAGTGTTTTAAAACAACAAAATTTATTTCCTACAGGGCTTGAGCTAAAAAGAGTTATGACCAAAGTTCAAAATGTGGTAAAGATTATAGTTGTTTACTTTGCATTGATGCTATAACTGTCTAGGAAAAAAGGTTCACTTCTGCTCATGTTGTCTTGGACAACGTAAGCTACATTACTATAACTTTTTTGAAAAATGAATAAAGAAGTATATTCCCTTCATATGACCAGAAAGGAAAAACATTGGAATACCCAATGAATAGTTTCATATTACTATCACATTTCATGTAATCATGAAAACAATTATCAATCAGACAAGAAATGCCTGAGGCAAAACTACCCATTTGCTTTTAGGAAGGACACTGTACCATCCAGAATTGCATAATTAATTGGAGAAAAGAGATATGACAAATACAACAAAAATGAGAAAGAAATTTTGGAACAGCTGCATTTTGTGTGTTTTCTTTTTCTCAAAGGATTATGGGAAATTATGTGGCATTTCCTGATGTATTAGTACAGGCCTCAGCAGCTTCTCTAAATGTTTCAGACCTTTTGGGTTATATGGTCTGTGTCTTTGTTCTCATCTCTATCTTAAAATGCAAAATCATCCATAGGCAATGTGTTAATGGGTGTCATGGCTGTGTTCCAATAAAACTTAATTTACAAAAACACATAGATCTAACTGATGCATTTTGTGGATTCTGTGTGCTGGTTAATTTTTGTCAATTTGAGATAAGTTGTAGTCACATGGTATAAGGTAATCTCAATTGAGTAATTGCCTCTACCAGATTGACCTATGGGCATGTCTGTGGGACATTTTCTTGATTATGATTGATGTGCCCATTGTGGGCAATGCCATCCCTAGGCATGAGAGCTTGGGCTGTAAAAGAAAGCAAGTTGAGCAAAACAGCAGATTCAATCCAGTAAACAGTGTTTGTCAATGGCTCTGCTACAGTTCTTGCTTTTAGCTTCCTGTCTGATCTCCCTAGTAACAAACCTGAAAGGAATAGATAATAAAACCTTTTCTTTCCAAATCACTTTTTGTCAGTGTTTTATCTCAGCAACAGAGAAGCAAAGTAGGAAATTCTCTGTTATAGAGAGTCTATATTTGGGTGTATGGTCATACTTCACAAAACATCTACAAATGGCCAAATACAAGAAGGCACACTCTAAGACTATGAATGTGAACAGAGTTGAAACTAAAACATTCAATAGGATAGAAAAGAAAATATATTATTATACAGATAAAAATGTGTTACTTGATGTTAATTAATGTGTACATATATGTATATATCAAATCATCCTCTATGTTTTCACTTAAAGTGTCTAATTGAGACTCTTCAACTGAATGATTTATGTACTAAAGCAAGTATGGTATTAATATTTTATATTCTGAAACAAATAATATTCAGAAAAGCACATTTTATGCATGTAATTTAAAAAGAAGACAATAATACAATTTTGTAGATTTTTTAATGAATGTGTGAAAGGAATTTTATCTTCATATAGTCATTTTCTCCAGGAAACCATAAATTTCTAAGTGAAAAAAATTTTTTTCAGGCAGATATAATCCTTTAGTGACAAAAGCAATAAACAAAACTATGGTATGGCACATATATAAAAAAGAAAAGACTTCTGGTCTTTTTTTATAGAAACCAGATGTCTATGAAGCCATGGGAAAGAGATGTGATTAAAGCACTTCAGCATATTTGGGGGCTAAATTTATCTCTGTGTGTGTTATCAGAATCATTTGCTATGGTTGAATAAATTTAGCAGTGAAGCATCTTTGTGATAAAGAAAGCCAAAGTGATCAAATTAGTCTTTCATTGATTTATAGAACCATGCCTAATTATATAATACTTCTCTTTGACAGAACTTTGATTTGGGAATAGTATAAGTGATAAAGAGTGATAAGAAGTGAGATCTGCTTTGATGATTTATTTAAGTAATTCAAGGTGAAGAACAACATTAATTATAAAGACAGGTGATCTAACTTGGAAAAATCATAAAGTGAAACCAAAAATCAGGAAATAACTGCTTCACAGTTGGTGTGTCCTAATAAAGTGAAATATGCAGATATTTATAATCAAGGGATTCTTGCTATAGAAAATCTTGGTTTGTGGGAGACACAGAACTGAATATTTATAATAGTTTTGCTAGTTTTGCTCATATTAGCCAAAGACAAATAAAAAATGGCATATGGAGGACCAATAATTAAATACAATGTTTACAAAAGGAAAAGCTTATTTTAGTAAATATAAAAATGTGAAACTACTTGCATTAATGTAAATTAAAATTATAATATTAAGCTAGGAATGAAATTTATCCAAGAATACTTACAATATTAAAATAGACTTAATTAGCTCATACTTTTATGAATGGGAAAATTAAGTGTTATTTAGGAGTGGAGATACACACACACATTATATATATAAAATAAAGCAAAGAATTGACTGACATTGAATTTAGGATACTAATTAACACATACAGTAGGGGAAGTGAATTTAGAAGTGATAAGATATGAAGTATTTAAGGTTTGAAATTTCCTGCCATTTTAATCATAAAAAATTGTTGGTGTGTGTTCATTGTGCTATAGTGATGGCTTAAGATAATGTATTCAAATATAACATGTGCTCTGATCATAGCTTCTCTACCCTCTCCCTTTTCCTCAGCCCCTCTTGACCCTTTCACTGGGCTCCTTTCCCATTTCACTTTTCCTTTCACCTATACACATCTTCTTTATGTATCTATATATGATATAGAAGCCACAAGTGAAAAAAATGTAATGGTTACTTTTGTGAGTTCAACTGGTGTTCTTTAAAATGACTATATCCAGTTACATCCATCATTATATCTAAGAAATTGCATCATTATATCCCTCCTCATGGCCAAATAAAATTCCATTATGCATTCCATTGTACCATATTTTATATCTTTATCCATTGATGGACACTGAAGATGAATCCATAACTTGGATTGTGAAGAATAAAGGTATATGTGAAAATGTGCTGGCTAGTTTTATTTCAATTTGAACACAGCTAGAATCATTTGGAAGGAAAGAACCTTAACTGGAAAAAAAAGATGCCTCCTCTGATTTGCCTGTTAGCAAACCTATGGCACATTTTCTTGGTCAGGATGCTGCATTGGCAGGGCCCAGCTCCCTGTGGGAAGTGCCACCCCTTGGCAGGTGGTCCTAGGTGCCCTAAGATAGAAAGCAGACTGAGACAGCTAGAAGTGAGCAATCCAGTAAGCAACATCCTTCCATAGCCTCTACTTCAGTTCCTACATCCAGGTTCTGCTTTGAGTTCCTTCCTTGATTTCCCTCAGCAATGAAGTCTGACATGAGAGCGGTAAGCTGAAATACACCCTTTCCCCCCAAGTTACTTTTGGTCATGGTGTCTATCACAGAAATAGAAACTCTAAGTCAGCAAGTATCTCAGCAATATGTTTACTTAGAGGTACCAGGCTTATACCCAGGGTAGGGCTACTTTGAGTTTATTCAGCTTCCTCCATACTGAATCTCACAGAGCCTGGGCCAGCTTACATTTTCACCAGCAGCATGTGGGTGGTCCCTTTCCCCAGTCCCCTCACCTGCTAACTTTTGCTGTGGTTTGCTTCTTGCTATAGCACCTCTGACTGAGAAGAGATGGAATTCGGGTGTAGTTTTAACTTGCTTTTCACAGATGGCTAAGGATATAAACAGTTTTAACCATATGTTTACTGTCCTATTGTGATTCATGTTTTTGCACTTGCCATGCTATTAGTTCATTTGTAGAGGCTTGTTTGTGTTTTGAATATTTAGATTTTGAAGTCTTCATGTATTCTGAACAGATCAGATGTCTGGTTAGCAAGGGTTTTCTCTATAATGCAGGCTCTATCTTCAGTTGGTGGTCATACTGTGTATATGTTTATCTATTATTTTTGGTATTCAATTATTGTTAATTAATTAATTTTGGTCTATTGTGAATGGAATTATTTTCTTTATTTCTCTCTCAGTATGATTGTCATTAGAATTTAGGAACATTTCTGAATTCTGCCTGCTGATTTTATATCTCATGTCTTTACTGAGAGTGTTTAGTTTAAAGAGATTTCCAGGGTCTTTCAGGGTATATCATGCATAAATTAAATTACTTTCAACTGACAATAATTTTACTTCTTTATGTTTTTACTTATACCTATTAATTTGGGTACATAGGTGTTTCAAAATATTATTCATTAATATCACATGCATTTGCATTTTCAGTTGCATCAATATTTTATATTAGAAACTACAGACAAGTTATGCCACTCTGAAATATTACATTAACTACATTTATTCTGAGAAAACTAAATTGCAAGAAAGAGACATGTTAGCCATATATCTTTCATCAGCTGTTTCCTTCACATGCATACATACACAAACAGCAAAAATACTTTATCCTTTTGCCCTAAATGCAATTTACAGCAGGTTAATGATAAATATCTCAACATAAGCAATCAACCAACTTAATTGATCAAAATCCCATTCTCTGCTGCCGAAGCCATTCGTTTCTCCCTATGAGCTCGTGGGGTAAACACAGTAAATCTTGTGCTGTAAACGCAGCATGGCAGGCATAATATGAGCAAAATTTATGAGGTCTACCTTAGAAATTATGTGTTAGACTTAAAGCAAGCCCAGCTTGACTTGGAAAAAAAATAGAAAAGTCAGAAGAAGAAAGAGTATCACAAATCTCAGGAGGCGAAATCACCTGAGAAACAAAATGAAAAAAGGCATATTACTGAATTTACTGACTGAGAAGCCCTATGTGTCTTCTACACTCCAGGAAATATGCTAGTTTTAGTGCAAAGATATGCAAAGAAAGATGTATGATACCTGTCAGAAAAAAAATATTTGAAACAGGTAGTTATTTTTTACCCCTCAACTCTATCTTAAAGAAATTACAGATGCAAATAAGTAAATTGAAAACTTTTTATGACTAGCAGCAAAAGTTCTGCTAAGAGAAGAAAGCTCTCTTGGACAGGGTGAGTTTATTGAATGTTTTTGGGTCTTGTGTGGAAGGTTATTGGGAAGGTAGCAAGAGAATAAATTATAGAAATATTCTTTAAATTCGTCTTCTCCTGTGTTGAGGGAGGGGCATGTCTTCCCTTATGCTTTATGGCAGGATTCTCACACCCTGACATTTTCTCTTGTAATCTTGCTACAGTATGAAGTTAGGCTAAACAATTAGAAATAGATGTCTCCACCCTGTAACAAACCTCTTGGGCTGATACAGTTGAGTTAAAAACTACCTCTTCACAAATACTAATTTTCTATAATGGCTTTCATTTGCAGTGACAGGGAGAATTATTGAAAGTAGAAACACTGGAACCTATAGAAGAAGTACTGAAAGCAACCATAATAGTTAAATGAAGTAGAGAAACCTTAACAAAAAGAGGAGACAACAATAGGAATGCTAAGCACAGTAGGTATAATGAGCAGATAGGCATTGCCCTTAGTCTGTATGGGTATAATGATCAGAATAAGATTGCTTCAGAAAGAATGAATGAGTAAAATATTAGAAGTCTAAGAAGATGAACACATTTCTTGAGAGTCCATGCCTATAAAATAAAAAGGAAGACATTTTTAAAGAAAATATGAGATAAAATTCTTATCTTTAAATAAAAATAGAAGATTTCAATTTTAAAAGGGGACTAAAATGTCAAAAGATAAACATAAAGAAATTATAAAAGAGAGTCAATTACAAATTGCTGAAATGAAAAATATAGTGTCTAAAATTAAATGACTAGGATGGACAAAATGAAAACTCAGTGATCTTAAGGCAGATGAAAACCAATTATTCAACTTTTTCTAAAAAAAAGGAAAAAGGATTAAACGTGAGTTGTTATTCTCAGAAACAAGCTGTGGTTGTCTTGAAGATTGTATAAGTATGACTGGGTAATTTGAACTCGTTTTTGGAAAGTACTGAGATATTTCAGAGCTTGGTTTACTGACACTCAGTTCAAATTAAATATAAAAATCTATAAATCTAAACTTATGATTTGCATATAACACAGAATTATATGGTATTTGTCTTTCTAGGCCTAGGTTTCTTCACTCAATATAACATTTTTCCAGTGCCATCCATTTTCCCCCCAAATTTCTTATTTTTACAGCTGACAAAAAAATTCATTGAGTATATGCACCACATTTGCATTATCTGTATATCAGCTAATGAACATCTAGGCTGATTCAATTTCCTAGCTACTATAAAAGAGCCACAATGAATGTGGTGTACAATTATCTCTGTTGCCAGGTATGGAGTCCTTTGAGGATATGGAGTCCTTTCAGAAATGGTATCGCTGGATCACATGGAGTTATTTTATCTTTCTGAGAAGCTTCTATACTGATTTTCACAGTGGTTGTACCAACCTATATTTTCACCAAAAGTGTATAAGGGTTCCCTGTTCCCCGCATTCTTGTTAGCATTTGTTTTCTTGGTGATAGCTATTCTGACTAGAATGAGATTGATTCTCAAAGTACTTTTGATTTTCTTCCTTTCTTTTTCTTTTTCTTTTCTTTCTTTCTTTTTTTTTTTTTTTTGAGACAGGCTTTCACTATTTCAAACCTGGATGTCCTGTAACTTGCTATGTAGATCAGACTAGCCTCAAACATACAGAGATCTACATGCCTCTGTCTTTCAAGTGCTGACATTAAAGGCATGAGCCACTATGTCTGGTTTTCATTTTTCTAATATCTAATAAGTCTTCACATTTTCTGAAATATTTATTTACTTACCTACTTATTTAGAGTCAGGGTATGCTGGAGACAGCATATGAAAAGCCTGATGCATTGCCAGTGGAATTTGTGCTGGAGGTACCCAAGAATAAGGACATCAATCTCTCCGGGCCTGCTCCACTGGGGATTTTACTAAGCCTGCCCTAAATGCAATTTACAGCAGTTTAATGATAAATATCTTAACATAAGCAACTAGGGGGAAAATAACCCTTGTGTCCTGAGGGCAGATTTTATGGCATATGCATGTCATGTTCTCACCCATCCAACTGTTACTGGTTCTTGTAATCCTCCTACTCCATTTGCTCTTTATGATTTTATTTCTCTCTCCTGCGGTGATTTCCATGAAGGAAATGATATTGAGATTGTGACAATGTCAGGATTAGAGCTGTTGTGCAGGTCATGGGAAAAACCCAGAAGGCTGGTGGGAGAAAACTGCAGATGGAGTGACATACAGATAGGATAGAAGACAAGAGTTGTCCAGAACTAGTTAGAAGACAACCTGATGAATTACAGAGAGATGAAGAAGGACTTAGGCTGAGAGGAAGCTGGCAGTCTGGTACCTTAAACCATAGCTTGTATTTCTGTGCTTTCTAAGAAACTGCAAGTAGATGGCCTCTGGGGTGATAACCTCAGATGTTCTGATAATTATTAACCTGCCAAAGAATAAGCTGGTATGCTTTGGCTTTCTTCCTGGGAACTTCTATGTGCAATCAAGGGGCATGGGGTACACTCTGCTGATTTACAAAAAGGACTATTGAAACTATTGTGAAGAACCCAATTACCTGTTGAATCTTCTCATCCCCTATTCCCTTGTTGTATTACAATGAAAGACTGGGGTTGAGTCAGATTGGGAGAAGGCAGAGAAGACACACATCTCCAGATCTGGTAAGACTAGTCAGCTTGCACCAATTTGTGTGTCCGAGTCTTTTCATGCGCCTGTCAGACATCCCTGCCCTTCGAGACCCTCGAAACTGCTGAGGCTAGTCCCTGGCAAGGGTACACCATGACCAAAAGCAATTTGAAATACTTACTATTGAATATATTGAAGAGGGGTGAGGATTATGAACACCTGGTCTTGTTCCTAATTTTAGTAGCAATGCTTCTAGTTTTCCTCCATTTAGCATAATAATGATGACTATGGGTTCACTGCATATAGTCTTTATATGCTGAGCTATATTCCCTTTATCCTTATTTTTGTACAGTTCTTATGAAGAGATGTTGTATTTTGCCAAAGACTTTTAATGAATTTATTGAAACTATCATGTGATTTCTGATCTTGAGTTCCTTTATTTGGTGAATTATATTTATTAATTTTATGAACCATCACTGTATGTATAGAAAGCAGCCAACTTGATCATAGGGAATGACCTTTTGATGCATTCTAAATTTAGTTTGCAAGTATATTATTTTTTGCATTTTCAAGTAGATTAGTCTATAATTTTCTTTTTTGTGGTTTATTCATCATGCAAATTACTTTCTGATATCCAATTTATTAAAAAAAATGGAAGAAAAATTAAAATAGTTTTGAAGCAAATGAAAATGTATATACAATATAACAAAGCCTGTGAGATGTGGAAATTTAATCCTTGGGGAGATTGTTATAGCCATCAATATCTACATCAAAAACAAATCAATCACTCAAGGAACTAGAAAATAAGAACAAACAAATCCAAGTTAGTAAAGTGAAAGAAGTAATAAATGTCAGTGCAAAAATAAACAAAATGGAGAGTTAAGAACATACAAAAGACATACAAAACTGTACACTGGTTTGTCAAAACACAAAACAATAGGAAAAATAATTAGTTATTATCAATGTATTAATTGAAAGTAATTTGTATAATACACTTATTGAAAGAAATTTCAGAGAAGTTGCATTGTAAAGAACCTTCCTTCATAAAATAAAAGGGTGTTGGTGAGAATGACAATGCCTTTCTACTTGCAACTGGATAAAGGAGTGGGGTGTCATGGTCACCATTATTGAGCACTGTCTTGAGATGGTGCCTTGAGAATGAAAATGGAGGGGAATAAATGGTACAGATCGGAATGTAAGTTTAGTAATGATTCATGCATAGACTTGTGTAAAACTGTATAACACATGACAATGCTAGAATGTACTATGTGAACTCAGTGAGATTTTTGGATAATTGATCATTCATTAAACAAAAGAAATTGTGTTCCTGTGCATTGGAGACAATATTTTAACAGTGTCGCCTTAAATTCATACCACCATTTTTACAAGACGATCTTACTTGTAAAAAAAATAAAATAAAAAGATCTTTAATTTACAGAGTCATTTTGTGTGAGAGCAGCCCTGAGTCCATAGGTCAGGGAGAACATGCAGAGACACGCAGCAAGGACAACCAGTGAAGGCAGAGACATGGATCAGAGTGACATCATCACAGTCAAGAATTCCAGAGGCTCCAGAAACCATAAAGCAATGGATGATTTTACTTAGTTCCAGCTGAGGTAGCATGACATTCAACATATTGGTTTCAACTTCTGTACTTTCAAACTCTGAAAGAATAACTTTTAATTGTTTAAATGGGTATTTGGTATTTCCATATTGCAGCCTCAGAAGACTAACACCCCAGGAATATAAATTGGAACAAGAAATTATAACATTTTTTCACACTAGTATTTTAAAAGATAAATCCCCAGAATATGTTTTTTTAATGTATGTGTGATTTCTATATGAAAATCTATAGAAATAACTGCTAGGAAAATAAAGCTAAAATAGGATATCCCATATTTGTGTGTTTGAGATTAAATATTTATATGAGTTCTGTTTCTATAAATTGATCTATAGATTCAATATAATCCCAATAAAATTCAGGTGTTTTGAGATTATTTTATTTTATACTTGATATATGGATGTTCTTCCTACATGTCTGTGCACCACATGGATGCAGTACCCACAAGGACCAGAAGAGGGCATCTGATTCTTTGGTGTAGCTGGAGTTTTTCTCTCTGGTTCTGCCAAGCCCCGGCAGCCCACTTATAAAATAAACACACTGACGCTTACATTATTTAAACTGTTTGGCCTAATGGCTCAGGCTTCTAGCTATCTAGTTCTTACACCTTAAATTAACCCGTTTCTATAAATCTATACCTAGCCTCGTGGCTCGTGGCTTACCGGAATCTTTACATGGGGCTTCTCATGGCACAGCTGGCAGTGTCTATCTGACTCAGCCTTCCTGTTCCCAGAATTCTCTTCTCTGCTTGTCCCACCTATACTTCCTGTCTGGCTACTGTCCAATCAGCATTTTATTTATACAGAGCGATATCCACAGCACCTTGGATCGGGAGTTTTGGATGATTATTAGTCACCATGTGGCTGCTGGGAATAAAACCTGGAAGATCAGCCAGAGCTCTTTCCCATTGAGCCGTCTCTCCCACACTACCTGCATCCACGCTGCACCAAGTTCAGTTTTAAAAGGGATTTTGACAGTTGCTAAGGTTTGCTCAGAAAAACAATCTATGAACATGAGAATAATGTTGAAGTAGGAAGTTTACATAGAAACAAATACATTCAGAGAGATACCATTGGAGTCAGATGGAGAATGGTCACAGCAGAGGTCCTGGAAGTAGATGGTCTTTTTTGCAAACCAAGAGAAAGGAATGAATAGTTATTCAAAAGACATAGATGAGAAATTGGTTAGACACAGGGAATAAAGCATAAAGTAATGATTGACCCTTGATTCATATCATAACTCAAATAGTGCTTACTTTCAGATATAATATATAAAAACAAAAGTTAAACTTGACACTTATAGAAGATAGTACAAAATATACACATATACCTGTGTGTGTGTGTGTGTGTGCGTGTGTGTGTGTGTGTGTGTGTGTGTGTGTGTGTGTGTGTGTCTGTCTGTCTGTCTGTCTGTCTGTCTGTCTGTCTGTCTGTCTTGTGCAAGTGCAGTGTTTATGGTCCATGCACATGAGTGTGTATGCCTGTGCTTACAAATGCAGCAACCCATTGTGTGACAAGACTCTTACTGGTGAGACATAGCACACATGTCTACTCACCCTAGGTAGGGAGTGAAGGGACATTAGCCCACTTGAACATGTGGCTCTGGCAGGCCTTGCCCTTTTCCCCATTCCCTCTGTCTTACTAAAAATTGTTAGATTACAATCCTAAAGCTAAGAACCAAGGTCTATTCCCTTATTTGACCATTTCTTCCTCCTGTGGCTTACTACCAACGCCCAGTAATCAGAAGCCCCATTTGGTTCACCTAATTAACATGCTCAACTAAAATGAAACACCTCATCCTAACATGAGGGTTCCCCCTTTACCTTTTTAAACTGCCATTTGCCTATGTGTCACATCTGTCTCCTCTCTATGCAGAGGCAGCCCGTTGTCCCTCTGGAACAAACATCCCTGCCCCTTTTCCTTCTCCCCTTCCCCTTCTCCCTCATCCCCTATCTCCTTTATTATACCATCCCAGCACATTCTAACACAGACCTCCCTTTTTTCTCTTAAGAATGACACATGTAAGGTCATTTGATGCTGTTTTTCTGCCTGCATCTGAAAGCAGTCACTTTTCTTCCCCACTTAATAAAGGATCTTTCTGTGAATACAGGTGTTAGGGTATGGTTTGTGTCTAATCCACAATCTGGAAGAGAGCCCCAGATTGTGTGGGAGTCCCCTTCAGGGAGTACACAACAGACCATCTAATGTATGCATACCACTAATGTCCAACTTGGTGAACCATGAATTTTATTGTGATTTCTTACAGGACTATGGATGAAGGGTTACTTATAGGAGCAAAAAGGACTCAATAACAGCTATATCACCAAAACCCATGCCAGCATAGGTGACAGCTCACAAAACCTGGGAAACTGGAGCACACTGCACAGCCTATCGGAAGCTCAACAGGTTGGAGAGTGTCTATTCCAAGGAACCCAGTTGGTCTAAACCTTTTTCAGGCAGCTCAGCTGGTTTCTGCTTTTTACAGGAAGTTGGTATTGTCTCAGAGTCTTCTTTTCAAGTTGGTTTGTCTGGGAGTGACTTTCAGCAGTCTTGGGGAGGTAGAGAACTGGAAAATCTGTTCAGTTCCAGGGACTTCCTGAAGCTATTCTGAGTTGTTTACCTTCTGGCTTAAGAAACTTTCCTACAGGATGGAATGTTTCAGTCTCAGAGGAAACTGCTACACAATAGACCAGAACAGGATGTCAGGGGTCTTCCTCTAATGCTCCCTGTCATTGTCTTAATAAATGGTCTCTCACATGAGTGGGGGTAATGAAAGGCGAGGGTCGAGGAAAAGAGAGCTTGGGGGAGCAGAAGATTCCAGCTGGATCAAGAACAGAGAGGGAGAACAAGGAATAGGAGACCATGGTAAATGAAGACCACATGAGAATAGGAAGAAGCAAAGTGCTAGAGAGTCCCACAGAAATCCACAAAGATACCCCCACAATAGTCTGCTGGCAATGGTTGAGAGTCAGCCCGAACTGACCTACTCTGGTGATGGGATGGCTAAACACCCTAATAGTCGGCCAGAAACCCCATCCAAGGACTGAGGGAACTGGATACAGAGATCCATGGCTAGGCCTCGGGTGGAGCTCCGGGAGTCCAATTAGTGAGAAAGAGGGGGTTTATATGAGCAAGAATTATTGAGACCAAGGTTGGATAAAGCACATGGACAAATAGCCAAACAAATGGAAACATATGAACTATGAACCAATGGCTGAGGGGCCCCCAACTGGATCAGGCCCTCTGAATGGGTGAGACAGTTGATTGGCTTGATCCATTTGGGAGGCATCCAGGCAGTGGGAACGGGTCCTGTGCTCATTGCATGAGTTGGCTGTTTGAAACCTGGGGCTTATGCAGGGTTGCTTGGCAAGTTCTTCTTGCCCACTGAACTATCTCCCTGTGTCCCAATACATTAAATTTAAAAGAAATGAAAGTGTATTGTATGTAAAACCCCTTTTATTTATAGATATTATTTATAATATGAAAATATAAGTTACAGTCTTGTAGATACATATATGTGACAAATCTATGCATATAAACCTATGTATATGTGTGTATAACATATATGTACGCCTAAATTTGTTTATAGTATTTGTATGCATATGATGCGCATATTTATGATAAGATTCCAAAATAGAGGAAGAACTGTATCCTTAGGCCTTCTTGAAAGGCATTAAATATATTTAGTCTTCATAAATATGCAATTCCAACCTAAAATAAGGAACTGTTTCACACAAAATAGTATACTTTAAAATAAAGATTTGTCAAGAGTATGACCTGATAGTGTCTTTGATAGTCATCACAGTCTTTGCTGGTGGGAATATTAATGCCTGTAATGACAAAATATTTGGCTATCTTTCATGATATTAAAAATACACCTGCTCTTTCACCAATGCCTAAAATGCATTAAAGCATGCTTCTAAAAATAAAGGCACATGCAAGACAAGTGAGTGAAGCTTTGTAAGTCGTCTAAAGTGGAAGCAATCTAAATATCCATCCATGGAAGAATGGATAAACACATGGAGAGATATGTATACCTCTTCCAGTGCTTCTCAGAAGTAACAATGGCCAGTGACAGAGTGCATATAATGCTGGTTTATATGTGTGAAATTCTAGGACCTGCCATACTTCTCTGTGAAGCCAGAGATGAAAACTACAGTTGACTGTGAGGTTTGCTTTCAAGTGGCTTATGCACAATTAGTTGATGAATGAAAGTAGGTATTCAACCTAATTAATTATATAGGTGTGCACATGCATTAAAGCTTAACAAATTTTATAAAACTCCACACAATGTAGATACATGTACATACACTAAAACACATAGTCCACTTTATTTTATGGGTTTCTGTAAGCCAGCATTGACATCCCATTTCTTTTCCTTTGTCAGCTGTATAATATATTTTTGTATTAGTTAAAAATAAATTAAAATGTAAAGCTACTTAAAAGAGAATAATTAGTTACTAGATGACCACTGTCCGAAGACAATTGGGCCAGACACCAATCTAGTCCCAGGAGATGGCCAGTTCAGGCTATGTATGTATCTGCTATTGCTAGGAATCTTAGCTGGGGTCATCCTTGTAAATTCTTAGGGGATTCCCTTGTGCCCTGTTTTTATCTGTCCCCAAAATGTTCCCCCCTTCCAGTAATTTCTTCCAAAACTCCCCTCTCCCCAACTCTTATCACTCATATCCCATCCCCACCTGCCCTCAGTCCACCCATGAAATGCCTTCTATTTCCTCTTCTCAGAAAGATCTGGGTGTTCCCCCATGAACCCTCCTTGTTACTTAGCCTCTCTGGGTCTGTGGATTATAGCATAGGTATCCTTTATTTTACAGATAATGTCCACTTATGAGTGAGTACATACCATGCTTGTTTTTCTTGGTCTGGATGATTTTTTTCTAGTTCCACCCATTTGCCTTCAAATTTCCTGGCATCTTTGTTTTTAACAACTGAGTAATACTCTATTGTGTAAATGTACCACATTTTCTTTATCCATTTCTCAATTGAGGGACAGAAGAAAGGGAGAAAGGATTGTATGAGCCAGAGTGGTCAAAGACACCATAAGGAAACTCATAGAATCAACTAACAGGCTCAGAGGGCCTCACAGAGACTGAATCAACAACCAGGAATCCTGCATGGGACTGACCTAGGCAGGCACCCAGCATATATTTTACAATTGTGTAGCTTTGTCCATTTTTGGGAATCCAGGGCTGTCTCCAACTTTCTTACTGGCTTTTGGGATCCTACTCCTCATACTGGGTTGCCTTGCCCAGCCTTAATACAAGGGAATGTTCTTAGTCTTACTGCAACTTGATGTGGCATGTTTTTTTGATACTCATGGGAGACTTGCCCTTTCCTAAACAGAAATGGAGGGGAAGTGGATATGGTGGTGGGGACAAGGGGGGTGGGGAGACTTGGAGTAAAGGAGGGAGGGGGAAACTGCAGCCAGAACATAACACAATTAAATAAATAAATCTACTTTTTAAAAAAAGTATATCGTTTTTGTGGGTCTTGTCCTTTCTCTGGCCTAATTGAAGCTTCACAGAATTCATACCCTTTATGATGGACTGATTCAAAATTATGCCCCCAAATTCATGAGTTTCTATTCAATGGAATTGCATGTTTCTTAATCATTTATGTCCAGCATGCAGAGTGCTTCACAAGACTCCCTATTATATTATGATTATCATATTCCACTTAACTACAGGGCACATTGAACTCCACCTGTGTATGGTTGCAGCTTCCTCTACTTTTTCCTGACCTGCAATTTTTGTTGATTAGCTATTCCAACTAGTTCACACTCATTTTCTTTCTCTAGATCATTTATAAGGATTAAAATCAAAGACTGGATAATGTGGTACCTTTTGTCAGGATGCCAGCCTAAATATGCTCTCAATATGTAAGTGTTTGTCTGTTAATGATGAAATAAGGTAAAGTATCTACTTCAATAACTTGGTAGGAGAGGATTAGGTTCAAGAGTTAACAAAAAAAAAGTGTTGGTCCAGAATCCATGGCAACAAAGAAACTCTCCTGTTGGAAACAAGCTAAAAACAGCTTTTATAGAGTCTAATTATTAGAATAGAATACCTATAAATTGCAAGTCATTGTGACTACACTGTGGTCAAGGATTTACTAAAGATGTGGTACATCAGATTACCAGAAAGAAAGAGGCAGTTAATGTTACTATTACAGAGATTTGAAGATGCTACTGAGGATCATACAGAGCAGGGGCAGTGGGTAGTTGAGCTTGTCTGGTGCTGAATTTGTTTCTCTTGTAGCTCAGCACAGAGGTGTTCAATGTCTTCATGCTTTGATTAAGTGGAGAAGGGCTGTGCATTTGAGACAGTCTCTCAAATGGCTGTCAGCTTGAATTGACATGGGTCATTACACACAGCTGATGTTTGTGCGATGTATTCTATCATGTAAAATGGGGAACAAATGCATTCCTCATATGTTTTACTTTCAGTACGCAACACTACTACCTTTGTTTAGAATCTATCATTTCCAATGAGTATAATAAGTCAAGATTTGTATTTACCCAAGGTTATTTATTTCACAATACTGTAAATGACAATGGAGATAACTGTTTTGGCTTCATGTCTGTTTTGATAAAATATCCTTATAAGAAGAAACCCCAGGGATAAAGTGCTTATTTTTAGGTCACAATTCCAAGTTACTGCCTGTCATGAGAGAAGTCAACGGGACAGGAAGCTGAGGAAGCTAGTTTTATCCTCGTTCAAGAGCAGAGTAAAAATTAATGTGTCACACACACTTGCTTGCTTTTGGCATTCTGCTTGATTTCTCCACTCTTACAGAGTTCAGAAATCCTCAACTAAAGTATGGAGCCACACATACTCATCTGGATCTTCCCATATAAATTAAGACAATTCCTCTGCCCGGATGTGCCCACATGCTAACCTAATGTGGATCTTTACCAATGCTCTTCTAAGGTCATTCTAGGTTTTGTCAACTTAGCAATTAAATTCACTTTCACAATAATAGGCAAGTACTATTATTTGTATTATGCTCATTTCCTATTGTGACTTATTTCCTGCCAGCAATATGCTTTACACACACCATTTCAATTCCTTAAGTGATAAATGATGTGATATTTCTGTATGTTGTTAGAGAAAATGGAAAGTTGAGTTGGGTCCCAATGTCACAACTAAGTCCAGAAGATTGTGTGCTATACCAGTTTCTTCTCTTTGACACAACTCATTACTCCAAACACATTTGCTTAAAACAATGCACAGATATTGTCTCATATCTTTGAAGGTTAGAAGACCAAAATGGATCTCAAGAAATTAAGTTTAAGATGTTGGTTTTTCATTTTTGGACATTCTAGAGAAGACTACATTATCTAGGTCCTAAGTCATCAAGAGAGGGTACTAATACTTGGCTGTGACCCTCTTCTATCTCCAAAGCCAACAACGGCACACCAAGTATTTTTGTGTCACTGTGACACTTACATACCTGCTCCCATTTTTAAAGGCTCTTGAAATTTCATCAGGCCATCTGGTTACTAATACTTCTGATTAATAGCCTTAACAACCAACCATATTCATAGTTACCAGTAATAAGAATATATACATATTTTGTATATAATTATTCTTTTGATAGTACATATAAGCTCTCAGATTCTAACCAAGATTAAGTCATTACCTAATTGTAGGACTGCCTTGTGACATAGAAATTTGATTGTATGGAACTTTTTCAAAAAACATCAATGATTTGGTGTTTTCTTTTTTTTTTTTTTTTTTTTTTTTTTGGTTTTTCGAGACAGGGTTTCTCTGTGTAGCTTTGCGCCTTTCCTGGAGCTCACTTGGTAGCCCAGGCTGGCCTCGAACTCACAGAGATCCGCCTGGCTCTGCCTCCCGAGTGCTGGGATTAAAGGCGTGCGCCACCACCGCCCGGCAATTTGGTGTTTTCTTTAAGTAAAACTGTTAACCAAGGATGTTTTTCCTATCTGGATTACTCATATTTACATATTTTTGCTATGTTATTCACAACTTCATTGACATGCATCCACAGGTCTTTCTCTGACATCCCTGCATTTCTGTTGCTTCTGTAATGTGTCTGATCAGTTAAAGCCACCTGTCTTATTACCTGTGGTTTCTTTATCAAGAAATTCCATTAATTCTTTAAAGATCAAACTTGGGTGATAATTCTATTATGCCATCACCTTAGGTCTTTGTTAGAAAGGACATGTTTTCTACATCTACTTCTTTAGAAGTATGCCTGTCTTGTTAACTAGGGTATCTTCTGTACTCTTATTTTTTTATTATATACATAAGTCCTCTGCTGGAGACTAGGGGCCTGATCTAGGGTGTGACTTTCTTGACTTTGTATTTGAATCAGAGTTAAAAAAGAAAATAGAAAAAAAAAAGTAGGTATATAAATAAGAACTAGGCAATCTGATCCCAGGCCACATCTCTGGAGGAAGCCTTCACTGCCCAAAGGCCAGGCTAACATTCTAAACCCCAGGTAAGAGCAGAGCCCCAGCCCACCCATGCCTGCTCAACATAACCCCAACCACCCCTCCAATTGTCACAACATCCCAGCCCATAGCATTGGTGAAAGCCTAACTTTCCCCCAGGGGCCAGGCCAACATCTGAACCCTAAGTAATATTGACCCCCAGTCTGCCTGCACTTGCCCAGAACTGCCTCTTCTCTTCTCATCACCATATCCCAGCCCACACCTCTGGTAGAAGCTTTCCACCCCATCATAAGACAGGAAGATTCCTGATCCCCAGAGGCCACAGCAGTATTCTGAACACCAGAGACTAAGCCAACACTCTGAAAAACAGGCAGAAGCCTTCTACCCCACCAGAAGCCAGCCCAGGAGCCCAGGATCTGAACCCCAGAGGACCCCCAGACAGACTCAGTGGTCACACATATGTAGCCAGAACTTTGGTCCCAAACATGGGCAGCAACTCCCTGCTAGACCAGAGGCCACCCAGGCCATCAGACATCCAGCCCCAAATGCAGGTGGAGACCCCCTACTTAACCACAGGAGCTAGGATACAGAAGACAAGAGAGAAAACAGAAATCAAGGAAGATAATATCTATCCAACAAAGACAACGATAGAAACTGGCACCTAGACGTACAATCACTCCAAATCCAGATGCCTAAATGTCAGTGTAAGAACACAAACAATAACAGCCAGGGCAGTATGTCACTACCAGTGCCTGGCCATCTCACTACAGCAAGCCCTAAATATTCCAGCACAGCTGAGGCACAGGAAAAAAACCTTAAAACCGACTTTATGATGATGATAGAGGTCTTAAAAGAGGGGATGAAAATCTCCCTTGAAGAAAAGGAGGAAAAGACAACCAAAACAATGGAGGAAATGAACAAATCCCTTAAAGAAATTAAGAAAAAAGCCAAGAAAAAAAACAAACAGGTGAGAAAACTATTCAAGACATGAAAATTAAAATAGAAGCAATAAAAAAACACAAACTGAAGAAATTCAGGAAATGAAAAATCTGGATAGGAGAACAGGAACTATGAATGCAAGCATCATCAACAGAGTTCCAGATGGAAGAGAGAATCTCAGGCATTGAATATATAATAGAAGAAATACATTCATTGGTCAATGAAAATGTTAAATCTAAAAACTACTAACACCAAACATCCTGGAAATCTGGGACACCATGAAAAGACCAAACCTAAGAATAATAGAAATAGAAGAAGGAAAAGAATCCCAGCTCAAACACCCAGAAAATTTATTTAAAAAAAAATCATAGAGAAGGTTTCTGTAACCTAAAGAAGAATATGTCTAAAATGGTACAAGAAGCTTAGGGAACACAGAACAGTCATGTAGTGGATCTCTGTTTTACCTATGACCTTGAGGTACAGGCCCTTGAGATATACCAGGTAACTGTTCTAGCTATAACCTTGAAGTACCTGCCCCTGGGTGTGGCCTTGGGGTACCCTTAAAACCTGAAATGGATGTATGCCACTCTCTTCTCTCCCACATGGGCTTGGGTGGTGGGAACTGACTCAGGCAACAGAACAGTCAGTTCTGACTCCGTCTATCAGGACCTTGTGACAATTCTCTTACTGGGTTTTTGTGAATTTTCTTTCCTAATAAATTCCTTTTACCTGATAAACAGACTCCCATGGATTTCTTGCATTATCTGGCATCCAACCACGTGGATCTCAACTCCATGTGCCCCTATGGGGGCTACTTGCATAACTGAACCCTAATGCCTGTGGGCAGCTGCTGGTGAGTTTCTCTGCCCTGTAGGGCCCGCACACAGCTCAAACCTCCCAGGAGCTGCCTGATCCCTTGCTCAGGTGACCACTGCATATGGCAGCTGTGTGGGAGCCTGTGGGCCGAACAGCTCACCCAGCATGTGAGCCAGGCACTCCCAAGCCAGGTGTCTCATGTGGCAGCATTTCTTGTAACCGCTGTAAGAAGCACGTGCGTTCAGTGGCAGATGGAGCACCATGTCAGAGAGAAAGGTTCCTGCTCTCGGCGCCTTCCTAGTCCTGTGCTTGTAGTGGCCAGATCGAGTCACAGCCCTCCACCTGGTAAGAGATTGCCAGCAGACTGTTCCTTTACTTTTGAATCTGTTCAGCGTAGCTGCAGCCAACTCCATCTTTTGAAATTCCTGCCACTGTTGCTGCCATTTGTGTGTGTATGCGTGCGTGCGTGCGTGCGTGCGTGCGTGCGTGTGTGTGTGTGTGTGTGTGTGTGTGTGTGTGTGTGTGTTACATTTGTGGTGGTCCCGGCAGCCCTTCCTAGTACTTATGGGTAGGGGTTGCCTGGGTTAGTGTTTGATTCACAGGAGCCCATTCAGGGAGCTGAGTCAGCTCACATCAGACTTGTTTTGGTACTACACCTACTGGCAAAACACTATACTATATGCAAAATCGTATAATGAACCAGCCATTGGCCAACCTGCTTAATTACATCTGGAACATCTGGACACTTAGGGCAATCTTTCAAGGATCTTATCTTAGGTAAATTACTTGATAATTTTACATCTTAAACTGATTAATAAATGAAAAAAAAATATTTCCTTTACAAATTTTAAGTATTTCTTACACCATGGCAGATAATGTAACCATTCAGGAGTTTAAGAACTTCTTTGTTTATATTATGGATGAAATTTTATCAGACATATATAATTTCCTGGGATGTATATAACTTTTGCCATAATGGAAATTAGCATAGTAATTCATATCATATCATTAAAAAACTGGTTTAATAACAACTCCAAATATAAGACATTAATGGGACTGATACAGACTGCAAAGTGGTAATGAGAGCTTAAAGAAAAGGGCTCATTCTCTGGAATCTGCTAACTTACCACATGAACTTCAGTCCACTAA
Organism: Peromyscus maniculatus bairdii; assembly: GCF_049852395.1. Lineage (NCBI taxonomy): Eukaryota > Metazoa > Chordata > Mammalia > Rodentia > Cricetidae > Peromyscus > Peromyscus maniculatus. The sequence goes on from NC_134861.1 coordinate 29,486,719, forward strand.
TAATAAATGGACAACCAGAGTTAATTCTATTGAAAATAAATATGAAAAACTAATGGGTAACTCAGTAAGTCGCAAAGAAATATTAATGACATACAGATAATTTCTCAGGAGAAATGATCATTATTAATTGATTGAATGAGGTCTTTGGAATCATATGTTTATGATGAACATAAAAAATATTTTGGTTACGAGCCTAGCCTTTAACGGCTAGGGCTTGGGCCAGGCGGTGGTGGCACACACCTTTAATCCCAGCACTCGAGAAGCAGAGCCAGGTGGATCTCTGTGAGTTTGAGGCCAGCCTGGTCTACAGAGTGAGTTCCAGGAAAGGCACAAAGCCACACAGAGAAACCCTGTCTCGAAAAAAACAAAAAAACAAAACAAAAAAAAAATTGATTTCATGAAGTCACTGGAATCATTTACAGTACAGGAGGTATAGGATTTAGAAAAAGCTATGGTTAATCAATTTCAAGCTTTGGAGGAGTCTGTTAGAAATGATGATAAGAGTGCTAACAAGCAAAAGGGAAAGGCTAGAGAGGTCATAACATTACCAGTGCCTTACAGAGTTAGAGATAACTTACCAAAAGTCACTTCCCATTATGATATATATCATTTAACGGTGTGTGAATAGCCAGCAACTGATAAATAGCCTGAAGGATATGTAGAATATATACAGAAGCCTATACATATAAGGAATTTAAAGAACATCAAGCTGTAGTTATCTATGGTATACCTTCAACATATGTGGAACAGATGTTAAATACGTGGTCTTCTAGACATAGGACCAGGTCAAATGACTGGAATCAGTATCAGCTGTTTTAGAATATAACCAGCAATTAAAATGGAAAAGCTGGTTGAGAGAAGAAGCTAAGGCCCTTGAGCAGCAAGGTAAGATTAGAGGTTTTGAAATCTCCCAAGATCAAATTCTTGGAGAGGGCTGGCTCCCTGACAAAGATGCACAATTTTTCTTGATGAGCATACACTATCCATATGCAGTACAGCAGCCTTAAATGCTTGGGGAAAGATTTGAGAACCAGGGAATACAACCAAGTTATATACAAAGGTCTTCCAGGGATGAAAGGAAACATTTACTGAATTCTTACAAAGACTGACCAAGGCTATAAACAAGGCATTATTAGACCAAGAATTAAGACAGGTATTAATTCAATCTTTGGCTTTTGAAAAGGCTGGTATAGGATGCAAAAGGATACAAAGAATCAGTGAAACAAAGAGCTGGTTCTCTGAGAAAACCAACAAGACAGACAAACCCTTACCCAAACAAATTAAAAGGCAGAGAAACAATATCCAAATTAACAAAATCAGAAACAAAAAAGGGGACATGACAACAGAAAATAAGGACATCCAGACAATCATCAGCTCATACTTCAAAAATCTGTACTCTACAAAATTGGAAAATCTAAAAGAAATGGACAATTTTCTCAATAGATACCACTTACCAAAGTTAAATCAAGATTAGATAAATAATTTAATTAGACCTATATAACCCCAAAGAAATAGAAGCAGTCATTAAAAGTCTCCTAACCAAAAAAAAAAAAAAAGGCCCAGGGTCAGAAGGTGTTAGCACAGAATTCTACCAGACCTTCAAAGAAGAACTAATACCAATACTCCTCAAATTATTTCACAAAATAGAAACAGAAGGTACATTTCCAAATTCTCTCTATGAGGCCACAGTCACCCTGCTTTCCAAACCTCACAGATACAACAACTAAAAGAGAATTACAGAAAATCTCTCTCATGAACATTGATGTACAAATAATCAATAAAATTCTTGCAACCTGAATCAAGACCATATCAAAAAGATCATATACCATATGCAGAGATGGTTCCACATGAGAATATTTGTCAATTTAATCTACCATATGAACAAATTAAAAAAATGATCTCATTAGATGCTGAAAAAAACCTTGACAAAATCCAACACCCCTTCAGTCTTGGAGAGATAAGGGATATGAGGGACATATCTAAACATAATAAAAGCATTATGTAGCAAGCCAATAGCAAATATCAAATTATATAGAAAGAAACTCAAAGCAATTCCCCTAAACAGGAACAAGACAAGGCTATCCACTTGCTCCATATCTAGTCAATATAGTGCTTGAAGTTCTAGCTAGTATAATGACAACTAAAGGAGATCAAGATGATACAAATTGGAAAGGATGAAATCAAAGTATCATTACTCACAGATGATATGATATTATACACAATGAACTCCCAAATTTCTACCAGGGAACTCGTACAGCTGACAAACCCGTTTAGTGAAGTGGCTGGGTAACTTGAAAAAAAATCAGGAGCTCTCTTATATACAAATGATAAAAACACTGAGAAAGAAATCAGGGAATCAACACCCCTTTCAGTAGCCTCAAATAATATAAAATATCTTGGTGTAGTTCTAACCAAGCAAGTGAAATACTTTTATGATAAAAACTTCAAGCCTTTGAAGAAAGAAATCGGAGAAGATATCAGAAGATGAAAAGATCAAATCCCCCTTAAAATACCAACATAATTCTTATAGACCTTGAAAGAACAATACTCAACTTCATATGGAAAAACTTAAAAAAAAAAAAAAGAAAACAACCAGGATAGCTAAAACAATTCCATACAATAAATGAACTTCTGTTGATATCACAATCCCATATTTCAAGCTCTATTACAGGGCTGTGGTAATTAAAAACTACACAGTATTGGCATAAAACCAGACAGGTTTGTCCTGTAAAACCAAACAACAACAACAAAGCAACAATCAAAAGAAAACCCAAAACAAAAAGAAAACAAACAAAAGCTAACAGGAGGATCAATGGAACAGAATCAAAGATACAGACATAAAGCCACACACCTATGGACGCCTTAATTTCAGCAAAGAAGCCACAATTATAATACGGGGGGGGGGGGGATCTTCAAAAATGGTACTGAAGTAACTGGATATTGGTATGTAGAAGAATGCAAATAGATCCATGTGTATCACCCTGAAAAAAACAAACTCAAGTCCTAGTAGATCAAGAAATCAGATATACTGAACCTGATAGAAGAGAAAGTGGAGACTAGCCTTGACTGCATTGACACAGGAAACAACTTCCTAAACAGAAAATCAATAGTGTAGACACTAAGACCAACAGTTAAAAGATGGGACCTCTTGAAACTGAAAAGTTTCTGAAAGACAAAGGAAGCCATAAAGAGTAGGAAAAAATTTACACCATCCCCATATGTGACAGAGAGCTGTCTTCCAGAATATATAAATAACTCCAGAACCTAGACATCAAAAACCAAATAATTCAATTAAAAATTGAGGTACAGATATAAACAGGGAATTCTCAACAGAAATATCTCAATTAGCCAAGAAATACCTAAAGAAATGTTCAGAATCCTTAGCCATCATGGAAATGCAAATCAAAATGACTTTGAGATTCAACTGAACACTGCTAATCCTTGAAAGTTATTATTACCAACTATTTAGGATAAAAATGAATGTAAATTAGTAGTTAGCCATTACAATCTAACTTGTAGTCACATTAGGTATGTTTTCAAGGTCAAGCAGAGATATATTTTAGATAGATAGGTCATCTTCAAACCCTTCAGAAATCTACAGAATATGGCATTTAAGGTGTTTTAATAACATATAGTCTTTCTTTTTTTTTATGACTATGAGACATGTCTGCTCCTGGCAGCACCAATCTACTTCAGAGAAGATGATGGGCACTGAAGAAACTCCACATAGAGTTTACTTTCATTGTAGCAAAAGTTAGCCACTGGGCAAGAAAATGCCTTTGCCTTGACTGCTGACAGTATGCTGCTCCAATGGACAAGCAGGACACAAAAGAAAGGACTGCTGATCCTTGCCAAGACAAGGTGGGAAGGCTCTTTGGAAAATCCTGCTTCACAGATGAGTGTGTCAGATATGCTAAGCCTGTAGACTGAAGATGATGCCCCAACATTACAGAGAAACATCAGGTGATTGTCCAGGCAGTTGGCTGTTTCTGTCATAACTCACATTTTTTTGGAAGTTGCTTGTTTGCACTTCCTGTTTTACTCCTTCTCGGGTCTCTGAAGGAGTTGAAGATTAGATAGTTATAGTTTTCCTTGTTAACAATTTCAGAACAGAAACTCACTAAAAAGTTGTAAAGTGTATAAATTTGAAAGACATCAAAAGATAGTTTTCTGTTGGTAATACAAGATAGGATAGAAAGTGAATTAGATACATTTTGGACTCACCAAAATAGGATAGATAATGTACTATTTTCTCTGAATTTCTCAAATGCAAATGGACTAGACATTGCTGATGTATTTATTACTTGTATCTGTTGTATATAGTTATTGTACTTATTGTATGTGGCTTTTCTTATTTTAGTTATAACTTTTTTATATTTAATTTTAGACAAAAAAGGGGAAATGCGGTCATATATTGTGTCCCCCAATACATTGTACACCCTAATAAAGCTTATTTGAGGATCAGAGGAAAAAGCCAGTCACTATACTAACATAGAAGTCAGGAAATGGTAGCACATGCCTTTATCCTAGCATTTGGAAGGCAAAGATCCATCCAGATCTCTGTGAGTTCAAGGCCACACTGGGGAACAGAGCCAGGCATGGTAACACATACCTTTAATCCCAGCACTAACCATAGAGGTCTGGAGGTCTGTACAGACAGACAGGAAGTGATGTAGCAGGGAGGAGAGAGGAAGTGAAATGCAGAACAGAAAGGCATATAGGTGTGGCTGTATGGGAAGTAGGTCTCTTGGGTTGAGAATTTCCAAGTGGTAAGAACATGGCTGGCTTCTTTGTGCTTTTCTGATCTCTCAGTTTTTACCCCAATTTCTGGCTCTGGGTTTTTATTAATAAGACCATTTAACAGTTCATCTTACAAGTATTTGCACATGTATGTGTGTGCCTGTGGAGGCCAAAAATGGGAATTAGACCTCCTTGAGCTGGAATTACAGGTAGTTGTGAGCTGCCTAGCATTGGTGTTAGGAATTGAACTCTCACCCCCTAGAATACAAGCAAGCACTCTTAAACCCTGAGCCAGCTCGCCAGCCCAAATCTGCTTTTAATAACAGATATATGACTATTTAAATACAGAGATAGGAAAACAAAAAATGTTGTATAAAATAAAAGATACCTGCTGGGTGTGGTGGTGCATGCCCTTCCTTCCTGCACGCAGAGGCAGGGGCAGGGGCAGGGGCAGGGGCAGGGGCAGGGGCAGGGGCAGGGGCAGGGGAGGCAGAGGCAGAGGCAGAGGCAGAGGCAGAGGCAGAGGCAGAGGCAGAGGCAGAGGCAGAGGCAGAGGCAGAGGCAGATGGTTTGCTACAAGTTCAAAGCCATCCAAGGCTCCACATAGTGAGATCATATCTAATAAATGAATGAAAATAAGGAAGACCCCAGCCTAGACTCCTAGCAATAGCAGAAAAGTAGCCTGAACTGAGCATCTCCTGTGACCCGATTGGTGCCTAACCCAATTGTCATTAGAGAGGTTTCATCTAGCAACTGGTAGAAGCAGATGCAGCCAAACCTTAAGCAGAATTTGGGGAATCCTGCAGGAGAAGAGGAGGAAGGAGTGTAGGACCAGAAGGGTCAAGGACATCACAAGACAACTCACAGAGTCAATTAACTTGGGCTCACAGGGGCCCACAGAGACTGAACTGATAAACAGAGAACCTGCCTGGGACTGACCTAGGCCCTCTGCATATGTGTTTCAGTTGTGTAGCTTGGTCTCCTGTGGGACTCCTAACAGTGGAAACAGGGACTGTCTCTGACTCTTTCACAGGCTTTTGAGATTCTGTTCCTCATATTGGGTCACCTTACCCAGCCTTAATACATGGGGTGTATTGGGGAAGTTATTAAGGCCACTCCAGGTAGTTAAAAGGGAGATTTATTTAGTGGCATAACTTACAAATGAAGGGATAGGTAGGTTGCGGGTTTTGGGAAAGACGCAGCGCAGTCCAGCGGTGTTCTCTGGAGAACTCTCCTCGGTCTACCTCTAGCGTCCAGGGTCCAGGAAACAAGAGAGTGTGGCGCATACAGATCAGGGCCCTCTCTTGGCCCCGCCTTGTAGGTGTGATAGTTATGGAAGCCTCAATGGGGGTTAGAACTTCCAGACCAAAACTACAATGGCTACCCACTACAGGGGTGCTTCTTAGTCTTACTGTAGCTTGATATACCATGTTTTGCTGATACTCGTGGGAGACCTGCTCTTTCCTAAACAGAAAGGGAGGAGGAATGGATTGGGGGTGGGTGGGAACAGAGGCAGATGGGAGAAAGGACTGGGAGGAAAGGAGGGAGGGGAAACTGCCACCAGGATGTAAAACAAACAAACAAACAAACAAACAAACAAATAAATAAATAAATAAATAAATAAAGGAGGAAAGGAAGGAAGAAATTTATTGAAAAACAAATAACATTTAAAAGGATAAAGAAAACAGAAAAAGAGACTAATGAGCTATAAATAAGTTAAAATTTATTTCAACTAATCTACATGATAGCCTCAACATTCTAGTAAAGAGAATCCAGCACATATTGTTTGTGTATACAATATTTACAATAATAATTATAAAATTATAAGAAATATATGATATAATTTTTATATAAAGAATTTCTCCCAAAATCAATTTAAATGTTATATTCTTGTGTTTGTTTCTTTTTTCTTTATTGTATTTGTTTTCAGATACTGACAACTTTAGGAACTAATTTTATCCAGCTCAAATGGATGAAAGTATTATGTGAATTAATGAGACCAATTAGATAAAGAAAAACTGTGGTTCTTTGTCCAGAGGTGTTAGGAAGAAGAAGTTAGCCACTAATACCAGTATCAGACAGAATATCAAAAGGGGAATGGGAGATCTCAAAGATGGAATTTGGAAAAAGGTAGACTGGGAAATATTCTCAAAGGGATTGTTTGTAAATTAAGTAAATGTCAGATTGACATTTTCACCTTGAGGATGCTGCACACTGTCAGAAGCAGGACATCATATACAGTGGTGTGGAGAGCATAGTCTGCTTTTCAGTGTTGAATTGGAGATGTGACTCAGATACAGGGGAACTGGAAGTTCTTGATCAAACGCCCCTCTTAGCTGACGGCCACAGAGCGACCGTCCCACTCCCAGGTTGGTTTCTGCTAAATCTGTGCCAGCCTTCTGTTTTCACACATGAAGCAGACATTTCCCTTATTCGTGTTATTCTCTAGCTTGTGACAATCTAGCCAGTGCGGTGAAGGTTAATGACAGAGACACTGGCTGCCCATTCATCTCATCAGCTAGTGCAGGGATTTCTTGACTGTTCTGTTGTAGCTTCAGGAAAAAATCATCTGGGGAAGAGGAGTTGTGTGGATACATTTAAGATTCTATACAGAATTCACTGGCCCATCGTCCTGATCACTGTACGAAAATACCATAAATATTTAGTTATTTTTATAAACATCGGAATCCCTAATTATCCAACCTATGAGAAAACAAATCCCATAAGCCAAGAGGATAATCCCTAGAGATTCAGGTAGTTGTTTCCTTAAGGTGATGCCCAGTCTGTCCTAACTTGCTGTTCCACAAACTCAAATATGGCAAGACAAATGGCCATAGCAAGGATGAATATCCACAGTAAGAAGAAAATCAATACAAAGTATGATTGTATAACACTATTTGTGCCAAAGGGTGGAGACTGAAATCTTTTATAGATAAGACAGAGTGGGTCTCATTAGTCACTTCCCCCAGAGTTAGAGTTAGTTGTGTGTTTCTTATAGATTTTCCTATCTGTGTGCATGACACAGAGGAGAACATAGTTCTGATTCCCTGCATGAAAAAGTCAGTTATTTCCCAAGGCACACTGTCTGAACAGTCAAGTGTGACCTCATTTTGCAGCTTGCAGCTGAGCTGAAATTCCCAGGTTTAAGTGATTCACAAAATGAGGATGTTTGTGTAGAAGTAAGCCTCAGAACATGGATGAAGAATTAGTGTGAAGAAAAGAGGACACAAGTGTAGGGAAAAGGGGCTGGCTAGAGAAACCCACCCTGACCCTGAAGCCCAGAATTAGGGAAGGATGGCTCAGATAAAGCCAATGAGAGAAACACAGTTTAGCTCAGATCAGAGCCATCTCTGGCCCTGTCCAACTGACTTGTGAAATCAACTAATCACAGAGCAGGACAGCAGAATCCTGGCCTTAGGGCCCAGGACCAGTGAAAGAAACACAGCCTGTATTTGGGACCTGGGCCAGAAAAATGAACCAAGGAAACATGCCCTGACTCTGAAACCAGTAACAAAGAAACACTCTTGGTCCCTAGAATCAGAGTCAGTGAAAGAAATGTGCCCTGGCCTTACAGGTCGTGTCAAAAAGCCAAGAAAGGCCAGTGAAAGAAACACAGTTTGGCCCTCAAATCAGGGCCAACCCTGCCCTTTGCTCACAAAACTGGCCAATCCCTGGGCAGAAAATAAACTAAACAATCACAGTTGACTCTGCCCCCTAGACATCCTATATAAACCACCTTGCCTGATCAATTGTGAGCTGTTCTCTCCACCCTGGTAGAGGCAGCTACTCTCCTGGACTCCTCCTTCCCAAATAAACCTCTTTCTCAAAAGAGTATTGGGTGAAGACCTTCATTGACAGCTGAACAGAAGAACCATTGCTGGGACATCCCATAGTGGACTGAGCAAGGGGGAGCTGAACAGAAGAACCTTGCTGGGATGTCCCATAGTGGACTGAGCGAGAAAGCGCTAGTAACACTGAGCCAGAGATTGTGGCTCTCTAGGAGAGGAGCAGGATTTCTGTGTCCTGCGGGGAAACCACCACCCATCATACTATCATACCAGGTATATAAACTGTCTCCTCGCAGTTTTAGCCATCAATTTACTAACCTTTGGTGCCAAAACCCGAGACACCAAACCCAGGGTTTTTGCAGTTTACTTACATTTGGTGCCGAAATCCGGGACACCAAATCCAGAGTTTTTGTAGTTTACTAACAAGTGTCCCAACCTCAGAGAAAACAATATTTAGTAGGGGTGCCCAAAGATGTTAAGATAGACAATAATTACAAGTTTAAGGTAGAACTGAGGCCTGACATAGCTGTGCTATGAATTTGGTCCTCTATAAGTGTCTTCTAGGTGACATGCCTTTGGTCATTTTTCTAAGAGTATTTGTTGAATTCAAATGTATAATCACCTATAATACAGTCAATATTGCAATAATTGGATAATTTTGTGGAAAAGATATGAACTAATAAAGTGAATGATTATTGTGACATCTGAGTTCAAAATTACCCATGGGGTTGTTCTTTCCATCATGGGACTCTGGTGGTGGATACTAAAAGTAAGACTATTTTCAAAGACTGATTGTGTCTAGAGTATGTCTGAGAAGTTTGTTATTCTTCATTCACCCATAGCTTTCCACTTACGTAAACTTTAAGTTTCTTCACTACATATGAAAAGTGAATTCAGGGCTTGCTTCCCTGAAGTTTCAATACTGCATTTGATGTTCTCATATCTGATCGAGTCCAGAGTGCTTAGAGTCAAGAACACCTTTTTAAACATTTCTTTTAAGAGATGAGTTCTTTGGTTAATAATCATAAAGAGCCTGTTTAGAAAGATTTGGAATAAAAATTAAAAGAAAGGAAGATTTGGGGTTAGGAAACCATATATATATATATATATATATATATATATATATATATATACACACACACACATATATATATATATATATATATATATATATATATATATATATGGTGTGATTGAGAATACATGAAATTCCTGCATAGAGTACAGGATAGCATCAGAGCTGAAGTTCCTGAAGGCATATGACTGTTACCATATGCCATCCATAGGTGGAACTTGATGGATCTCTGAGACAGTATGTTGTGTGGCTGTAAGGACTAGCAAAAATATTGTTGGACAATAAAGTTCTGAAAACTTGGCTAATTTTAAATTAAAGATGCAATTTATTCTTATAGAAAAATAGAAAATTATAAATTTAAAATTGTAAAGTAAAAAAAAATTACAAATTAAAAATTATAAGATTATGGGCAAGAAAAAGATGTATTTTAAAAATGATAGTGTCTTGTGCATGCTTGTGTGACCACAATCTGTTTAATTAGATGGTACTTTTCCTACCTAGATAAATTATCCCTAAATAAATGGCTCTGTTTTGGCAAGATTATGAATTAATTTTTGATTATTTATGTTTCTTTTCTACTAAGGCTGAAAACAAGTCTAATATTGTCTGCATTCTTACTTGTTTTTGAACAACAGAGAAGAATGTTTGTACAACATGTCATAAGGGTTTCATAAAGGGAAATGTAGATGCCTAAGTCCTGGTTGAAAACCTGGAGGCACTAAATGAAATCTTTACAACATGACTATTTACGTATATTTTCTTCAGTGAAAGTCTAACTGGTATTGATAATTATGGGCAAGGGACATACTGGAAAAGGGCATATCAAGGATGAGAAGGTTCTAGCAGAAATAATGACAATGTAATATTGACTTAGAGGTTAGCATGAAGCAAAGGCTATTTATTTTGTTGATGTCTCAGAGGGGCTTCACAAATGGATATCTTTGTTCGTTTGTTTGATTTACTGGTACAACAGAAGAGTTACTAGGTCTAGAGGCAGTATAAGAAAAGGGTTGGGCTGGCTAGCTGTCTTAGTGGGTGAACAGGCTTGCTGCCAACCATGATGACTCAAAAGAAATACGCAGTTGTAGAAAATATATATGGTAGAATTCCATACAAGTTTACAGATGCTTGCTAGAATTTGAAGGGGATCCTTGCACAGAATTAATTTTAAACTAAATAACTAAATTTGGGTAAAGCAAATCACAAAGGAAAGTATCACAAAACAAACAATATTTTTGTAACAGATGAAAATAATCTCTTTGTGAGACATCTCAGTGGGTTAAGTCTGGCAGCATCTGCCCATATATGATGTGTGTGATGTCCTGTAGGTGTTGCCTACTCTTGCTATCTCTTCACTTGAGGAGACTGAATTCTAGCACCATTTATAGCTTTATGTTCCTGTTTAGATAATCTAAACAAAGTTAGCTTATTTCTCAGAAATATATTACCTCTGAATGTTGGATATCCAGTGACTTATCTTAATAATATCAAAAATGCCAGGTGTGTGTGTGTGTGTGTGTGATATGTATGAGTAGAAGTCAGAGGACATCCTTGGGCATTAGTCTTCATTTTTCACCTGCTTGAGACATGGTCTTTTGTTGTTGCTGCTGTTTACCATTACATTATGTTTACCAAGCAAGTTGGCTTACAAGTGTCCAGGGGATTCCCTTGTCCTTTCCAGCAATCTCACTGTAGGAGCACAGAAATATCACTGTAAGCAGCACAGAAGTGCTGCTTCTAGCTTTATGCATGCTCGGGGATTCTATCACACACCAAGCCCTGACTGAGCTACATCCTGTTTCTGGTTTACAAGAGGACTTGCAAAGTTGATGCTCTTTCCTTGTTTACTTATGTCAATTTTTCTGAATCTTTTCTCTCTTTGATTTTCTGTATTTTAATAAAAAAAAACCCTATGATGGAGAGGTCATGTTAATCAATGAAATAAAAAAAACCTTGAAATATCAAATCTCCATAGCTAATTAGTCAATTAATTCTCATTAAGATGGTGGTTCACAACCCTGTGTAACTGCAGTACCAGGGCCCAGTGCCCTACTCTGACTTCTGTGGGCAAGCACATGGCAGCTCACACCCCTGTATAATTCCAGTTCCAGGGACCCAACACCCTCCTCCAATCTCTGTGAGAAAGCACATAGTGCACAGGTACACATGCAGGCAAAAGACCTATACACATAAAATTAACAACAATAAAAGAAAGCATAAAGAGCCTTCTGTGTAGCCGTAGTGCATTAAATGACATGGTATTGAAGAGGGTTAAAGAAGAGCAGGTACTGTGGGGGCATATGCGTGGTGTGAAGCAGAAGAAATGCAGGAGATGCAAGACAGGAACAGCTTCAGCATTTAACATATGTGATGAATGTCAATGCCATGGATTTGTGTGTTCCACATGTGTTCTTTTCCATTTCTGTCTCTGTCACTCATTCAGACGAGGTTTGAGGTAGATCAGATAGAATTTTATGAAAACTATGTTTTGAGCTTCATTGTCCTTTTTATTGTTGTGTCAGAATTTGTTTTCTTTGGACTGTTTTTGTCAGGAGAAATGAAGGTGTAACAAGTAGTCCCTGTTATGCTTTCTCTGAGAGGACTTCAAAGATGCTGATGGACCTGGGTATGAATGAGAAGGAGGTGCAAGACTAGCCTTTTTGGATTTGATTTGGTCTCCTTGGTGCCATGATTTTCAAACAGTTAGGCATGCCAAGTCCACAGTGGACAGTGGCTTCATTTTCTCCTGGATGAAAATTAAGAACAAAGATGAGTTGATTGTGCTAGTTGAATGTCATCTAGCTTGATTTCTAATGTTATTTTCCTCCAGAATTGTGTTTCTCCCCACCTCCTGCCCCAAGCAGGCTCTTTCCCTGAAGATAGAAATCTTGTTAATATATTCTGTCATGGCTCCTGGACTCTTCTCTGTGCTGTCCTTCCCCATGGCTGTATCCTGCCAGTTCACTTCTGTTTGGAGCATCACACAATCAATAAAAGAAGATATTCATGGAGAGTTTAGCCTGATGCTAAACACAGAAGTTGATGCTGTTCCCTCACTCCAGGTATAAGAAACTCCTGTCCGTGGACACTGGGCCTGTTTTACAGATGTCATTCATTTCATTCATGATGTCACTATTGTTAAAATTAGATGAAGATGGGTAAGTTCTGAGTGAAAGAAAATCTATTGCAGAAACTGAAAATAATTATTGATATCATCCAGGGACATGATTTTAAAAACACATTCATGGGATTCTTCAGTTACAATGCTAATGCTTTTATGGAACAAACTGTTTCTTGGCTGCTTGTTGTATTTTCTATTAAATTTAAAATGATACCTCCATGTTAAATTTACCTGAAAAGCCATCTTGCTTAGTACCATAGAATTACAGGCACTCTGATGACTTCATAGTCTACATGCCAGTTCATTCACTTCTGATAAACTTCAGATATTAATAATCCTAAAGGGGTAGAACCTAATTTGAAAAAAAAGACAAAAAGGAAAAAAGTAAACAAATTTAAACTGAACTTATGTAAGAGAATGACTATAAAATGAGAAAGCCTTTGATGTAACTTCTGGAACTACCCTTCAACCTCCCTGAAATTTATGGCAGTAGAGGAACAGAAACAACTGAGGGTTGTCTGTGTGGCCCTGGTGTGAATGCAGACATAAAGTAAGCACAAACCCTCTACCGTGGATGAAGACTCATTTTTACTGAGAACTTAAAAAGGAATTTTATTTTATCGCATTCTTTAATGTCTATAAATCCTAGAATGACTTTCTTTTCTATTTTTCTTTCTTCTTCCTTTTCAGTGATGGGGATGCCACACAGGGTCTTAGATGACTGAACTATAGTCTCAGCCTCAGTTTTTCTTTTTAATATTATTTTTAATTATGCCAATAGCTATTTAGTATTGAATCATTTGCATATTCTAGAAATAAAGGTCAATGATACGGAACTGGTTCTTTGAAAAGATGACTGACAAACTCTTACCTAAACTAATCACAAGAAAACAGAGAGAAAGCACAAGTTAATATAATTAGTAGCAAAAATGGGAGATTGAAAACAGATATCAATGAAACCCAGAGAATCACTAGAGAATATTGTGAGCAATTATACTTCAATGAATTATAAAACCTAAATGAGATGGACACATTTTAATGCATAGCTACAGCACTAAACTAAGAAGCTCGGTCTACAGAGCAACAAGAATGAAGCAATGATAGCCTCCCTGCAGGGAAAAGGCCACATCCAGATGGACTCAGTGTGAAAGAACACAAGGCCCTTAATAGCTTTCTGCAATGCACAGGAACTCAAGATGTACACGGGAATAAAAAAAGAAAGAAAGAAGATCTAACTAAGAGTTGCAAAGAAAACTATTGCAGCCTTCATCAAGCAATTGTTGTTACTAATATTATGGTTTCTTTGCCATTTTCTTCTCCCTTGGAATGCTTCAAGTGGTTCATCAACTAACTTCTAAGTGTCAAGTACATCTTCATTCTCTTGAGTTTACATGAGTGTCTCTGGAGAGTACACACAGATCATATACATAGAAAGTGCATCTAGTTTGGAAGATTGAACAAAATATGGCTACCAAAGAGGTTCAGGGATTTCAACACTCAGTTCCTGGTTGTTGGCACTGTTGGAGAAGATTGTGAAAACTCTCAGAAGTAGGGAGGTTTTGGACACTGGATAATCTGGGCCATTGCTGGAGCAAGTGACATCTCAAGGGACAGCATTGAGAGTTCATGGCCTAATGCTACTTCCATTTCCTCTAGCTGCTTCATGTTTGCAGATGAAGATGAGTCTGCTGTCTACCTACCCACCAGCGTTATGTACTCTAGTTCTCAAACACTGAGCCTACATAAACTCTTCAGTAAGTTGTTTCTGGTAATGATAGTTTATCACAGGACCAAAGAAGTAATAAAAATCCCAGCATGTGCCACTTACAGCATAGAGTCCAATGCACGGTCCATCTCAATAAAGTGGCATACCAGTACAGGATTAATTTCTGTCACAAAGACATGGAGGCAACTGCAACTGTGTTATATAACTCCATTTGACTAGATATGATTTAATTCACAAAATTAAAGTTAAAGATAAAATTAGACATGATTTCATCTTGTATGCTTTGTTGTTTGTTTTGTTAACAGTTTTTCTAGGGAAGGTATTCATGAAAAAAAAGAAATTTAAACTTCCTTTAAAGTTGTTTGGTGTTCACTGGGTCATAAGCAACTGGGTTTATGCTGTGGGATGATCCTTCTGTACACCGTGAAGATTTGTCACTGTGATTAGTTTAATAAACAAGCTTTTTGGCCAATACCCAGTCAGGATAAAGTTAGGCAGAAAAAACAAACTAAGGAGGGGAAGATATAGGGGAGAGTCAGAGGGTCACCAGCCAGATGCAGAGGAAGCAAGATGAGAAAATGCTATACTAAAAAAAGGTACCAAGCTTCATGGCTAAACAGATAGGAATTATGGGTTAATTTAAATGTAAGACCTAGTTAGTAATAAGCCTGAGCTACCAGCCAAGTATTTATAATTAATATGAACCCCTATTCAATAATTTGGGAAGCAGCTGCTTGGTATTTGGGAGTTTCTGGCAGGATGGAAACTTTCATTTACATATGGTGCCCACCATCAGGCATTGATCCACATTAAACCTTAAAAAGCTTAAAAAAAAAGTTCTAAACACACATAAATATAGCCAAACTGGGCTTCTTAGTCTTTTATGCCAGCTGCAGTGTCCAGGAGATGGAGGTGGTTTTCAGCCTCCATAAGCTAAGCAGTGTTGTGGGGTTTCTGCAGTCTTCCACATGAGCCACAGTACAGAGGGGCTTCTCTCAGCTGCAGCCTGCCTGTGTAAGCTTTCATCACAAGCCCCAGAAGCACACTGTACGACAGATTTAGAGTATTTTTCTCATGTAGACAAAAAGGGTTAAAGAGACAGATTCAGGCAAAAAGAAACCTCTAAACAGGTCACAGTGTGTATAAAGAATGTACATGGACTTGGGAGAAGAAAGAATATTTAGAAAATAGTTTAAGAATGAAATAGTAAAGTTATTTAAAAAGAAATAGAGTAATAAATAATATAATAAGTCACATAAAGATGGAAAATACATGGAGAGTTTGGATACTATATGTTACTATGTTGTATTTAAATTTTTTGACAATGAACAAATGATGACTGCTGAGAGACATTTGATTATAAAAGCTTCTAGATTAAATCAACCTACACATTTTAACAGTGTCTTGACTTCAAAATTTAAGTCAAGGGATATGTTGCTTTGGGAAAGAGGTTCTGCTTTTGTTTCCAGGGTAAATGAGAGGATCTGAATCATACTGGATTAAGAAAAATCAGGTTTGATTGGGGAAGACCCCCTGAAGTCCTAGCTATAGACATGGGAATTAAACCTAAAATACAAGACATGTAATATATATTTTACCTGCTCAGATATAAAAACAAAAATTATCTGGCTTATGTACAACACAGTTTATGTTTGTATTATTGCAGAGATGAGTTACCTTTAAAAGTTTATATATTTTCAGAGCAAGAGGGTCAGACACCAATAAAAATGATGGCCCAGATTATCCAGTGTCCGAAACAGCTTCAAGGCCATTGATTCAGATGATCCAGCCTCACAAAATACTATAGCCACAACTTTCATAATTATCCTAAATTTTCTCAGGGTCCCCAAAAGATTACCAGTGCCCTGATTAAGCAGGAAGTAGTCTAGAGAACTATGCCTACATTCACCCAAAATAGATTATGGATGTTTGTCATTGTCTAGGGGGATAATTATACATTGTTATTGGACACAGTCAATCTTTAAAGAAGAAAGGGGGATATCATATATAAATGATGGGGATAAGGGTAGATTATTATGATAGAAAAAAGGGTAGATTATTGAGTCTACTTTAATCCAAAAGGCAACTGTTAATCTCAAAATATTTTACATTGTAATGGATTTTAGCTTATTGATACAAATTTCAAATAAATTTTGTTATACTGTATGTATATTCATACTTTTCTTTAAGGTATTGTAGTTAAGCAGCTCATTTAAAATGTAATGTATAATTAAAAATATAGATTAGTAGTGTCTATAATAGTCCAACTTACATTCACATTAATTAGGTTTTCCAGGTATACAAAGATATATTTTAGATAGGTAATTTTCAAACACTTCAAAGACCTATAGAATATGGCATTTAAAATGTTTTAATAGCTTAGACTTTTCATGACAATGATACATGTCTGCTCCTGGTAGTACCAATATACTCCAGAAAAGATGATGGGCATTGAAGAAACTGTATGAAGTTTGTCTTTTACACAGCCAAAGCTAGCTATATGGGCAAACAAACTGCCCTTGCCTTGACTGCTGACAGTAAGTATTCTGTCCAGTCTGGGCAAGCATAACACAAGAAAGGTGACTGCTGAACTTCGCCAAGACAGGATTGGACAATCCTTCAAATTTTCCTGCTTCTTAAAAAAGGTCTGTCAGATATTTCAGACCTATAGGCTAAAGATGGATGCCCCAACCTTGTAGAGGAAACTTAGGTGACTGTCCAGGCAACTAGCTGTTTTTGTCATTTCTTACATTTTTTGGAAGACACTTGCTTGAACTTCCTGATTACTCAGGCAATACTATTTCTGTCTCAGGTCTTTGATGGAGTTAAAAAATAGGTAGTTATTTATATAGTTTTCCTTAACTAAGAAAAAGGGTAAATTAGATATAAAACTTTGGATTCACCAAGATAAGGTGGATAATTAAATGTTTTCTCTGATTTTGTCAAATACAAATTGACTAGATTTTGTAACTATAATACTTGCTTGTTAACTGTTTTGCTGTATGTAATTTTCTATGTTAAAGTTAAAACCTTCCTTTTTAATTAGACAGAAAGGGGGGATTCTGTGGGATAATCCTCTGTTTATTGTGAACATTTGTCACTGTGATTGGTTTAATAAAGAAGCTGTTTACCCAATAGCCAGTCAGGATAAAGTTTGGCAGAAAAATCAAACTAAGGATGGAAAGGAGAAGGGCAGAGTCAGAGGGTTGCCAGCCAGATGCACAGGAAGCAAGATGAAAATGCCTTGCTGAGAAAAGGTACCATGCCATGTGGCTAAACATAGATAAGAATTATGAGTTAATTTAAGTGTAATAATAAGCCTGATCTACTGGTCAAGCAGACACTGACAGAAGTCCACTGTAATAAGGACAAGCAATAATAAATGACAAACAATTTAGTAAAAATGTATACTCTTTGTGTTATCTCATAGAAAGATATAATTCATAACACACCACCAGAAAATCAGTAGTTTAATAAAATTATTAAATAATGATGAGCATGTGAGTCTGTGTGAAATGATTATATATTGAATATAATATAAAGAATATTTATTAATTAAATCATCTTTTTGAGCAAAACTTTTCAAGTTCTTCTAGATTAACCTTAATATCACTATTTAGTGTAAAATTTGATGGATGATTAAAATACATTTAATATTCTCCCTCTTTAAACATAAAGGCTTAAATTGAATTCTTAAAGACTTACCTATAAAACAGAATAGTTCTTTTACTCTATAGATGGTATAATGCCAATAACAATTTATTGTCTAGGAAATATAAAATCTATTAGAAAACTAACAAATTAAATACAAGTTTCACCCAGGTTTTATTAAAGAATTTTTCTTGAAAATTTTAGAGTTAAGTTTCATTGAAAACTCCTTGGTAGCTGATAGTATGGACCAAGATGCTTCAATGCACCCAAGTTCCCAGCTTTCTCTTTGTATTCAATCTTTGCAGTTTTCAATGTATATTTAAATTTGTTTTCAGTTCTTGAGTTGAGCAATATTCTCACCATGCTTTGTTTTTGTGCTTTATTCCATTCTTTTGCCTTTTACAAAAGTGTCCCACCCACTTGTACACTGCCCCAGTGCTAAAATTACAGCATTATATCACAGATCACTTTCCCAGAACATTTCATATACAACTTGTTAATGAAAACAAACAAAAAATGTCTATCTTCAGTTTTTACTCATATTTTCCCACTTGACTATTAATTGCCTTAGAACAAGGGTATATTAAGTTAAGTAGGTTAGCATGCAGACATTATGTGTAGGCAACAGTCTTTCTAAAATGATATCTTTTAGATTTCAGAGCCCCAGCAACTATTTCTAATTTTATAAGTTTTTCATTATGTTTTCTCTTTGGATTTTCTTTTCTCGTGTTGCACCAAATGCTATTACTTCCAAGAGCATCATTTCAACTTTCCCTTTGTTCATTATAGATCTCCTAAGTGGGAGTCTCAAATATTATGTTTATGGCTTGAGGTAAAAATCCTGCATAACTACCACAAATTAATGATTCTTCTCCTATATATCTTTTGAAAGCACTTACCTTATTTATGCACATAACCTATGTCACAGTCTCCTCAATGTGTTTCTGTTACAGAAACTTCAACATTGGTTATCTATACCATTTTCTTCTCTAAACTGGAAGTTTAAAGTCCATCATTTTTTTCTCTCCCATTCATGACTCGGTAATCTCTTGATTGTGCCACAGACATGAAGGGTGGCTGCACTGTTTCCAACCTACCTAACTGCTTCTTGAATTATATCATCCATCATTATGGCAGCCCATTTCAAATTTGCATGGATAAATTTCCACTCAAGCTCATCATATCAATGCAATTTAATATTTCAAAAAAAATCAAAAGTACTATGACTTGAGATCATGTTTCTTGATTGGTAATCTCCTATTGAGCAAAGTTCAGACTGAAATGCTATAAGTATCTACCTCAGCTTGCCCCAGATCCCTGCTCAAACATACCATGATCTTTCATGACTGTTTCAATAGTCTTGCTGCCTGTGTCTAAAAATTTTAGTCAATTCTCATGAAAAGCCAGTGATTTTTCATTTCTTTTGTCCCATGAATTCTAGGAGAGTAAAATATTATATACACACTAAGTCCTATGAGTCTGTGAATTTGTTTTCCATACTAGACTAGACTTGAATAACCATAAGGGCATAGATGTATTTAAATCATATTTTCCTAAGATTCAAAAGCATATGTTGGACATGTTAAAACAAAGGTTTCTGTCTTTTCCTTTACCAGTGATAAAATGGAAATGAATATATTCATTTGCTGTGGTCCCACTCCAACCCAGGTTCAGGTCCTGAAATGGGCAAGGGGTGTTGGCATGAAGAGATGAATTGTCTGACCACCAGATAAGTTTCACATAAGTAGTTGGCCCTGAATAGCTCCAGCCATCTTTATTTATACATCAAAACAAGAATTTTTTTTCCCTACTAACAAACAAGTTTTTCCCACCCTCTAATGTTGACCTCCAGCAAAAAGAAGTATGTCAAATATTTTTCCCAACTTTTTCATCAAAACATCATTTAAACCAAAAACAACACTTATCATTTTGCTAGCTTGGCCAAACATTGAGCTAGGTATATCCTGTCTTTACAGAACTAAAAGGTGATTGACATAGGCACACATTTTCAAGAACAACAATTTCATTCAAAGCATATTTACAGAAATAGAGGTGATTTGCCTCTGTTCCTGTTATCACTGAACCAGGACAACTCCCAGGGTCTAGAGTGACAGCTGGCATCCCCAGACAAGAAACCTGAGAAGCATCAGCTCCCAAAGAATTTTAGGGGAGGGTATTCAAGAAAAAATGGATTTCCAAGAATGATCACATCTGTCCCATGTGTGACTGACAAAGTGACACTAAAAACTGTGAAGAGAATCATCAATATTATGAGAGGGAAGAGAGTGTGCAGGCCACGCAGCCCCACCAGTATTCTGTGTTGTCCCAAAGTCTAGTGGTCCTTGTCGAGTGAGACTGTCCTGTGGAATTTGCCCCTTCAGGAACCTTTTGGACAAGCAATCATTTACTGGTCCAAAACTAGGCTTCACAGTTCCCAACAGTCAATCTTTAGATTTGTAAGATAGGCAGTCTATAATAGTATGTAAGAATGTGATACTTCTTTTAAAAATTGATTTTAGAATTTTTTTACTGACCAATTACAACATGAAGGACATGCATTCATGGAGAATATACTGTAACTTTTTAATGGATCTGGGAACTATCTATAGACTTTAAAAAGCAAAGTCAGTCAGTTATCTTGTTTTAATGACTGTGGGACTGCACCTGACACAGGTGCATTAGAAGAGTTGCTTCTGTGGGATCAGCTCCTATGATTAATAGGGCATTTGACTGTCCATAGAATTTTAAATTGTTCTTTTCATCTTAGTTTCAAAGTTTGAAGAGGCTGGCCTGCCACTTTTACTTTAGTCTGCACTGATTGTATTGCTTCTAAAAGACTACATTTTTAGCTTTGAAGCCCAGGATCCTGATTTAGACAAAGAAGAGGATAAGAGAAACAGCTTCAGTGGGGTTTTCATTTACAGAACAACCTGACCTGATTTTGAAGCTGAGTGATTGTGGAAGTTAATTGTCAATCTCTGTTAATACCAAACGGATGCCTAGGCCACTGTCCCCCTAAAAGAAGAGTGAATAAAAACTTCACAAAAGACTAACAACACTTACCCAGAGTTATCTTTTCAATCAAACTCAGCATCAAAGATTGATTCTTGAAAAAGAAAGAAAAAATCAGACCATTAACACATCTTGATTCACCCAATCTCAGATGAATCTGTTCTTTCACACAGTAGTTTCTTCACACCTGCTGCCATCTCCTCTCTGAAGAGCCTTTGCAACATCAAATGAATGATCCATCAATGGAATTGATCCAGAAGTCAGACATTAGAGTTGGCTATAATACCCTATCAAGGAATATTATCATGTGACTTTCAAGAAAATAACCATTTTCTGACTAAAGTTATTCTCTTTAAAATACCAACAATATCTAAGAATTTTGTGTTTCTCTTTCCACAAAAGGTTTTGTATATATGCTTAGAACATTCTAGACCAGGTGCAAACATCAACAGCTCTGCCTAACATACAACATCTGGGGCTGCAGATTTCTGTCCCCAGGCTGTTATTGTATCTGTAGTGAGAAATCACCAGATGTTACTTAGACACTTATTTATCTTTAAAGCTCCTCATGCTGGTGCACATTTCTCTTTAATAGAGACAACCCATGTGGTTTTCACTATATTTTTTATAGGATGGCATGTACATACTCTGTATGGGGATAATAAACATTTTTCAAAAGAAGTTAATGTTAGATTCAGAAGAACTGATGGAATTTTCTCAAGCTTAAATCTTTGGTTAATTTTGACAATTTATTAGTGGCAGTTGTATGTTTACTAATCTATCTAGAGGACCAAAAATCATAGGTGCAGCGAAATTTGTGCATAATGGGCCAAATTTAAAAACAGATTTAAGTATTTGTGTATTTGTTCAGAAAAAAATATATTTTATGATTAATTGTCTAGAATTTCTCAGTATTAACTTATTTTTTAAATGAAAAATTTCCTACTGTTTTGGCAAATTAGAAACATACTTAGTATTTGGATGTCTAGTTTATCTAGAAAAAAGATGAACATATTATGAACAGGCTAATATTTAAAAGACCTGTCATTTTAAACAGATACACCAGTTTTATCTAAGCACATTGCATTTGGACCCTAGGAATTTTAATAGCTTTTGGCAAAATGACAAATTAAGATTATCTGTATATGCAAATTACAAGATGTACCTTTATATCTTTCATGAAAGCCCTCTTTACCTTAAATGTTTATATTACCATACATACACAGACATATCCAGACATGCCCACACATATACATTGGTATGCAGGTATATGTCTTTAAATTCAGGCATACAACATCTAATATAAAATGGCCATAGGTCTTATATTCAGTTCATTTTGTGGACATAAATAGATCAAGTAAAACACATTAAATGAAAACCTTAGGAACACACATAACACTAGCTAGTATATGATTTAACATGTAACTTGGTTATATGTAACCATTGAGATGGGCAAATAACAGAATTTTCCCAAGGCCTGCCCTGAGAAAATCCCTCCCAGGGTCCTGGGAAAGAGACTGCATCTGGTGGGGGGTTATCTGAGAAAAAATCTATGTACACCATGCTCTTTCATCTGTTTATTTCTCTAAGACAAAATTCTATGTGTACAGCTTCAGCTCCGTCCTCACACTCAGCTCCTCTCCGTGCCTACTGGGCCTGTCTGTCATAGTCCTGACAGTGTTCCTGTGCTTTCACCCTCATCTTTGTCCTCTGTTCCTTCGTCCTCCATCATTCCTTCCTTACTGCTTACTCCTGGCTCTGAGAAACTCCGCCTTTTCCCCCTTTCTCCAGCTGTGCAGCTTTGCCTGGCCCAGGAATCCTGCTCCAGTCTTTACTGCACCTGGTTATGCAAAAAGCCCTATTGTCCTGAGATAATAGCTCTGCAATGCTACTAGACCTGAAGGCAAGGGATGGTCTGAGCTTCATTTGCACAAGAAACAAAGCTATGCATCTACAGTCTGCCTGTCTCCTAGGCTCTGCAGGGTGTTACCTAGTGGATCAGCAGTAGGTCTGAGAAGCTTAGCTACTTACCATATGGCCTAGTAGTATACGGGCATACAATAATTTTGTAGAAGACAGCTGATATATATTAAAATCTAAATAACACCAAATATTCCTTGATAAATGGCTTCCTCTTGAAGGACTCCAAGGTATAGCTTATTATATACAGCTGAATTTTTTATAATATATTTTTATGGCCTGCTGCAGGCAAAGGACAGAGTAGAATGTTTTGGATGCTCCAAATGAAGTGTTTTTTTTTTTGTTTGTTTGTTTGTTTGTTTTAAACATGTAGGGCCATTTAACCAGACAGGTCAGAGAAATTCCACTGCCTAAGAGATTTCTTCTTAGTATCATTATTATGTTTTAATTTTGTTTGAAAGGGCATGCTATCTTTTGTCAGTGTGAGTGAGAAGTGTGCTATGTGTAGGGGGAACATGGACTGTTGTAGAACAATCTTTTTGTACACTATGAATATGTATTACTCTCATTGACTAATAGAAAGTTGATTGGCCAATAGCTGGGCAGGAAGAAATTGAGAGGGAGAGGCAAACTAGGAGAATTCTGGGAAGAGGAAAAGTGGAGTCAGAGAGTTGCAGGTAAATGCAGAGAAACAAGATGAGAATTCTGTACTGAGAAAAGTTACCAAGCCACATGACTAAACATAGACAAGAATTATGGGTTAATTTAAGTATAAGAGTTATCTAGTAACAAGACTGAGCTATCAGCCAAGCATTTATAAATAATATTAAGTCTCTGTGTTGATTATTTGTCAACTGGCAGGCTGGACAGAAAACATTCATTTACAATGGACAGGATTAAAACCTTGTGCTTCAAGTGTGTAGGTCCTGAGAATACCAAGGGGAAAAGAAAAAGATGTGGTGGAAACATTTTGCAGACTACAGAAACAATTTGAGTTGCTTGCTTGTTTGATTAAAAACTGTAATTTGATCTGGGCAGTGGTAGTGTATAACTTTAATCCCAGCACTTGGGAGGCAAAGTCAGGCAGACCTCTAAGTTTGAGGCTAGCTTTGTCTACAGAGCAAGTTTCAGGACAGCCAGAGCTACTCAGAGAAAACCTGTCTCAAGCTACTCTCTCTGGCCCTCAAAATTGTAATTTGATACTAGATAAAAGCATGGGAGGAAGGAAAAAAGGGAGACTTCATTTATAGTCAAGCTTACTCCTAGAGGCAAAATGTCATTTCTTTGGTCATAGGTAAGCAGCGAGGGAGAGGTAGTCTTACTATTCCAGAGAGGATGAACATTTGATTCTTGCTTTGATCTGGTCAGGAGGGGAAATTGTAGGTAGAGATGTAGTGTATATTTCCTTGAGAATGGGTACTGTGCCACAATCCTGGGCAAGCAGGGAGTTATAGTTTGCTGAGCAGAGCAGGGGGCCTGGTGAGGAAGAAGCTGTGTTATCTTCTGCAGAGAAGGATGCAGGTTTCAAACTGCTGAAAAGGAGCCTTTGGGGAGGAATAGTTCTTTTGTGTTATAATACAATTTGAAGAACAATGTAAGATTGGCAGAGTGAAGGGCATATTTAAGAATAGAAAGTGGCCCTGATATAGGGACCTACTTGGTGTTTCACTGTATAAAACTGTCCAAGTTCCTAAGAACTTTGCGATACCATTAGGTCTGGTAGTCAAGCAGCTGGGAAGCAGTAAGAGTGGCAGGTGTGCTTGTGTCTCTTAATTTCCTTCTAGGTGTGTAACCAATGTCACAAACAGTGACTTGGGTATGATTAATGACCTTAAATTCAGCTGCTTTAGGACAATAGGGTCTAACCTAAACCTGTGGAAGGTTCCTGACTCAGTGTTGACTTTTGTCTGATCCAGAGATGATAGGCAGGCTGACAACCTAAGAAACCCTTCAAATGAGGTTACCTTGGAGTGCTGTAACAGGAAGGTTTCTCCAGTCCTTCCCAGCTCCACAGTCCCTCAGCTGTTTATAAAATAATCATTCAGAGGCTTATATTAATTACCAATTGCATGGCATATGACAGGCTTCTTGCTAGCTAGCTCTTATAACTTAAATTAACCCATTTCTTATCTGTGTTTATCCATGTGGCTTGGTACTTTTTCTCAGTTCTGCCTTGTCATCTTGCTTCCTCTGTATCTGGCTGGCAACTCCTGACTCAGCCCTTCCTCTTCCCAGAATTTTCCTTGTCTGTTCACCCTGCCTATACTTCCTGCTTGGCTCCTGGCCAAACAGCATTTTATTAAACCATTGTACAAAAGCATTATCCCACAGCATTTCCCCTTTTCTGTTTAATCAAAAAGGAAGGTTTTAACCTTAACATAATAAAATTACTTAGAACAGTTATTAAGCAAGAATTACAGTTGTAATATTTAGTCTATTTGTATTTGGCAAAATTAAAGAAATATTCTATCTACCCTATATTTGTGAGTTTAAAGTTTCATATCTAATTTATCTTCTATGATAACCAAGGAAAATTACAATTATAGCTATCATATCTTCAGCTGCAGCAAAGACATAAGAAGGATATAATATTACCTAAGTAAACTGGAAGTAGATTGTAATCAACTTCCAAAAATCTAGAATGACAGAGATAGATGGCTGCCTGAACAGTCACCCAAAGTTCCATGTGGCTTGGTACCTTTTCTCAGTTATGTCTTGTCATCTTGCTTCCTCTGTGTCTGGCTGGTGACTCGTGACTCAGCCCTTCCTCTTCCCAGAATTGTCCTTGTCTGCTCGCCCCACCTATACTTCCTGCCTGGCTACTGGCCAAGCAGGTTTTATTAAAGCAATGTACAAAAGCGTCATCACACAGCAGGGTGTGAAACAAATGCAAAGTTCAAGGGGCCCTTAAAGGTCAACCAGTTTCATGGAAACACCCATCCAAGTCATGGCAACTAAGGAAGTTGGATTTGAGGCTCAAGGGGACATTGAGGCATATTATTCTTTTGAATGAAAGATGCATTAGGCAAGTTATTTATACGATAGATACATAGAACATGAAGATTTTCTGAAGAGATTCCAGGTCCGCATGACTAAATGTGAATCTCCCCTTACAGGTTTCAAAGCTATGGAGAAATCTCATGCCATGTAGTTGATGAATAGCTCATAATACACATTTGTAATCATGTGGCCATTGATACCTAGATGATAAAGGAAGGAGTTAAAGCTTGGCCCTTTTGTTAACTGTATTTATACTAAAAATGTGCTACATCTAGCTCCTCATTGTTTAGGGTCTCAGTTAACATCCTCTGTGGGAGTGAGCATTATAGAATTATAGGAAAACTCTTTTGGTAAGGTACCTATCAGTTCCCTATAGCAGTGGAAACTAGAATCAGATGTAAGAATAGAGAAAGAAAGAGGCTGTTGCAGGTGTGTGTGTGTGTGTGTGTGTGTGTGTGTGTGTGTGTGTGTGTGTGTGTGTCCTGAGCAGCTCATAGCCCAAAACTAACAATAGAAATATGTAAAGACTTTCCCAAACAAATGTTCTAATAGTTTTGGAAATAGTACCAAGAAGTGACAAATGGGATTGTCTAAAAATTTAAAAATCCTGAGCAGCAAGGGAATCAAGTGATAGAGCAAAAGACATCTCATATAAGAGTAGAAAACCCTTGTCAGCAGTACATTTGACATAATTAATATTCATAATACATAAAGAATTTTTTTTAATTTTTAAAATAAAACCCAAACAATACAATCAATAAATGGGCTAATGAAATAGACATTTCTTAAAAGATGAAACATAGATGACTAGTAAGCATATGAAAAATATTCAGAATACTTATTCAACAGTAACAAAAATATTAAAATGATATTAAATTTCTTCTTTCTCTAGCTAAATTGGCCATCATGAAGAAGACAAGCAGTAAATACTGGCAAGGATATAAGGCAGAGAAAACACTCATTCATCACTGATAGGAATGCAAATGATCTAAACACTATGTAAATCAGTTCTAAATTTAGGGCTTCCATGTAAGTCAATCTTATCTCACCGGGTTTGTCTCAATGGACTATAAGGCAACATAATCATAAAGATGTCTGAAATTTATGTTTATTTTAGCATTATTTTCAATAATCAAGTTTTGGCATAATTATAGCCATATATCAACACATAAGTAGATATTTTTAATTCTGTAGACAGCAATAGAGTAGTAGTCAGGCACCAAAAATGGAATTGCAATTTTTCCAGAAAACAAAATGCAATTGGAGATACTCAGTAGCTATGAGGATCTATGGATGGTTGATATCTTTTGAAGGAGGAAGACACCATTTTTGTTAAGATTGTGGCCTGTGGTAAGTTGACCTTTATGCTCTATTCAATGATGACCTCACATTCAGGAGTATATGAAGAGCACAGATTAGACTCAGTGTATTATATTAAAAAATAAGGCATTAAGGTTGAGAGATACAGAGATGGTGGGTCTGAGAGGGGTTACTAGAGAGGAATTGGAGGTGAACATAATCAAAACACACTATGTGAAATTCTCAAAGAATTAATAAAAATATGGTTTTCAAAGAGAAAGCCTATGAAAAATTATTCACCAGATAGTTCTATTCAGAATATCTTATCTTTTAGAGTGAAAGACTGGGCTGTGGCAGCCTTAACAAGCTATATTTGCTCAACTTTTTCAAATCCAACAACTAGAGAAACAAGAGATAGTGAAAAGCAAGGAAAGAAAATTAACTCACAGTGACCACACTGGTAAGGGAATAAAAGGGGTCCAGTGACACCAAGCCTGTCTGGGGAGGGGCGGCCTAAGGGTTTGGTTTAGATAGACGGCACCAGCTATGCATGAGCAAGCAAGCTTGGTCAACATGTAGTTCAAATCTTTGTTACTCAAGTTATGGTCTTGGCTCTCTACTAAGGGAATATGAAAGTTGTCAGAACTGTGTGAAAGCTCTTCCTGAGTTAAGTTTCCACTCTTTACAGCACCAGGGCTTTAGCCATTACCTTGCCCTAGTAAGGAATTCCTTGGGAGTTCAGATTTTTCAATGGTATGACGACCCATTAAAGGAAAGGGCACGTATATTTATCTTCAGAACATTTCCTTTCCTGCTAGAGCCATTACACTGATTTCTCTCCCACCCCCATAATCATTAAACATAAAATATATTTAATCAAATGTTTGAACATTTTCCTAATGGAAAAAATAATAATTTCCCACAGTGTTCGCACAGGCACTGATGGTAGACAAAGCTGAAATCTCATATCATTTTTCAAATACTCCTCTGACAAGTGAATGTCTGAATGCCACCACCTGTTCCACTGTCAAGTCTCTCTCTCTCTCTCTCTCTCTCTCTCTCTCTCTCTCTCTCTCTCTCTCTCTCTCTCTTTTGTTTTTGATCTTAGTTCTTTCAAATTGTGCTAAGGTTCTGTATGCCACCTGGATCCAATTGAAATTATGCTCAGTGGGAACAGAACAGGCCAACCATGACAGCTAAACAGAGGCTAGTGTGCATTTCTCAAAAGGAGGCTGTCCATAATGAAGGATTGTCTGGGGACTTGAGTCTTTGTGTCTGTTTTTCTTTTACAACAATAGAATTAACATAGTACATTGCCAAATCTCCTTTTATCTAGTACACATAACCTTCCTTGGGACAGAATGCCCAGTGTGAGGATTTTAGATACTCACAGTTTGTCAGTCTTTATTATGGGGTATCTGTTGGCTGGAATGACTGGAGTACAAACTTTGCTTGAAACATTACTTCCATTTCCACTAGCAAGAAAAGAGAAGAACCTAGGTGTGGTGATATATTGTGTACCCTAATAAAATTTGCCTGAAGAACAGAGAACAGAAAAAGCCACTAGATTAAACATAGAAGGTAGGAAGTGGTCGTATACATGTTTAGTCCTAGCACCCGGGAAACTGAGATCCATCTGAAGCTCTGTGAGTTCAAAGCCACCCTAGAATGAGATTGACTCAGTCTAGAAGAGAAACAGAGCCATGCAGTGGTGGCACACACCTTTAATCCCAGCATGTGAGATCTCATGCCTGTGCTTGGGAAGCACACAGGCCTTTAATCCCAGCACTAGAGAGGTTGAGAAAGGAAATGATATGATGGGCAGATAAAGGTATGTAAGGCTTGAGGATACAGGAACTAAAGCCTTTTCAGCTGAGGAAGCTCTTTTGGGTAGAGGCCTATCGGCTGAGACTCTTTCAGGCTGAGGAGTTGGTGAGGTCAGGGGTGGTGGCTGTGGCCTGCTCGGCTTCTTTGATCATTGAGCTTTTATCCCAATATCTGGCACTGGATTTTTATCAAAAATCCACTTTAGAATTAAAAAAACACCTGAGTGGTATATAAAGAATTGAAGGACTCAATTTCCATTGTAATGTACACACACACACACACACACACACACACACACACACACACACACACATATATGTGTGTGTATATATATATATATATATACATACATACATATATATATGAACATTCCCAGAAACAATCACTGTCATCAAATATAGATAAGTATACTGCACGTCTTAGTATTACTGATTTACTGATTAAGTATTTTGATTAACTTCAAATAATCCAATTAAAAATTTCATCAATACCAATGCCCATGATATACATATGTGTTCATTTTAAAAATATAATCAAATCATACTATGATCAGATTTAGAATTTTTACTATGACTTACCAAGTGCATCTTCCCACACTCCTTTTAAACCAACAGCATCCAAGGACAGCTCCATGCCCAGTTTCTTCATCTCTCCTAGTAATCAGTAACTTGCTTTCCTTTCTTCTGTGCTCACAGAGTCATTGATGTATGATTGACATGCTAAACTGAGCATAATCCAGTGCACACCGCTTCACAAACCCAAAGATTATGCTTGTTAAAGTACTACATGATCAGGTCTGTAAATATGTCCCTCACCTCCAGGTTTCCTTCTGTTTACTCTACTCATTATCACTGCATTTTTTGTAACAGGGTTAGTTAACACAAGCACTAACCTTTTGGCAGATTCTTAGTTTGGCCATTTGTAGTCTGATATAGAAATATATTTTTAAAGTGTTGACTCTTACTATCTCTCCTCCATCTTTTGTCATGATGTTTTAGCAGATAAAACATGTTCTGCACATGTAAGCAGTTGTGTTAGATATACCACCTTTTGGACATTGAATTGTATCTACTATTGAAGGCCTCAGGCATAGCTATAATCAAGTACAGACATTTCTATTAATAATGATTTCCATTTCTTTTGACTAAATAGCTAAGAGTTAAAGTATTTTATCACTTGGTAATCATGTACGCAGTTCTTTGTGTAATTGGTTAAGCAACATGAATAAAAATTATTTCTCCATACAATTCAAGTTGACTCTCTATATTTTCTGTGTTCTTAATTTTGTAATTGTTTTAGTTTCCATCTTCCCAATGATAGTGTTATTTAGATGCTTACTGGCATGCACATCTATTGGGAGGAAACCCTATTCAAATATTTTTATTTATTTTTCATATTTACATAGAGAAAAATGTATTCTATTTGCAATAGAGTTTTGAAAAAGGCATAAAATTGTACAACTAATCCCACACGCAGGATACAGACTAGGAGTCTCACTATAAAATAGACCTTGTGGTACACTGCAGTTGACCTTGACTATTTCTGAACATTTTTAATGAGTATGTTTTCATGCTTTTGAGATAAGAAAAATGTCTGTATATTCTTAATAACATCCATTCAGCTGAAAAATTACTCTAAATATTTTAATTTATTTTGAAATGGCATTTTATTTTGTGTGTTTGAGTGTTTTGCCTATACTATATGCACCATGCGAATGCAGTGACCACAGAGACCGGAAGAGGCTATTGCAATCACGGGGACTGAAATTATAGAGAGTTGTGAGCTACTAGGTGGGTTCTAGGAATGAGTAGGAAGTACTTTTAACCACTGAGCCATCTCTCCAGCACCATATTTTAATTTCTTAATAGAGTCTTTTTTATTATTATAAAAATAATGGCCTACACATGACATTTTCATGATAGTGACATTTAAGGCTTGACTTTTAGATTTTAATAATATGTTTAATATTTTTCACATGATGGCTTGTGATTGGTTAATTTTGTCTAAATTATATCTATACTTGCTAACCGTTTTTATTTTAGCAAGATTTATTAATTTTAATTATTGGAAAAGAAAGAGATTGAGTCTGACCTAAAGTAAACATCAATTTTATAGTCTAGTGAGATGGTCCAGTGAGTAAGGAGCTTGATGCATAAGTGCGGAAGACACAAACCAGATTCTCCAGAGCCAATTAAAGTCAGATACCGTGATTCACCAATAATCCTACTGTATGAAGAAAGGAGAATCCTGTGAGTCTCTCAAGCCAGACAGCCCAGTGTACACAGGCATGATAAACAAAGACCCTGTCTCAAAGATGAAGGTGAGGACTGATGCCCAAGGTTAATCTGTTGCTTGGACTCATGAGCCATAGCACATGTATACCATCATAGGAATATATACACATGTGTAGAGAATCAAATATGCACAGTATACAAATTGATGCACATATACAAAGATCATTATTTTGTTTTATATTGAATATATATCACAATTGCTGTGGAGAGCTGGAGGAAAGCCCCTTTTCTCTATCATTAGTGAATATCTGCTGTTCTTCATGATAGATACTTTTTATTTTTCCTGGGGCTCTTGAAGTTTGTAACAGAAACTGGTTTATAATTTTGAGAAATGCTTTACCTGTGTTATTTGAAATCATCATAGCTAGCTCTGCTGTTTTCTGCTAATGCATCATTTTAAATTGACTTGGTTTTCTGGTGTCAAGCTGACCTTTCATTGCTAGAATAAATTCCACTTTATTAAATGCAATTTGCTATATTTTTTTGCTAAGTGTATTTGAATCTGTATTCATGAGAAAGTTGGTT
This sequence comes from Peromyscus maniculatus bairdii, assembly GCF_049852395.1. Classification (NCBI taxonomy): domain Eukaryota; kingdom Metazoa; phylum Chordata; class Mammalia; order Rodentia; family Cricetidae; genus Peromyscus; species Peromyscus maniculatus. The sequence continues at coordinate 29,518,697 of NC_134861.1, forward strand.
TATAATTGTCTTTCCTTATATTTTTGTCTTATTTTGATATGAGGAAAATTCTGGCCTAGTAAAAGAAGTTGGGAAGTATACTTTTCTCTCTTCTCTGACTTTGGGATATTATTGATTTTAGTTCATTTTATAAGGCTTAGTGTTTGCCTGGTAGTGTGAACTAGGTTTGAAACTGACTGTATGCAAGGTTTTAATTGTGAATTAATATTTTTATTATATCTGTAGGCTATATATTTATAGATATTCTTGAATATGTTTTAGAAATAATTGATTCAAAAATATTTTCCAATTTCAGTGTTGTCAGATTTTATGAACTGTTGTAACCCTTTCGTGAAACCCCCAGAGACCACCAAGAAGCTGGTTTCAGATGCAAGGACATAGGGTCCTTATATTCAGGTTCAACCTGGGCCACCACATGGTAGATGGAAAGAAATGTGGCAGCAGCCACAAGCCCAGGTGTAGAGGGTTTTTATAGGGAAAACCCACAAGCCAAGAATTGGCAACTTGGGGTTGGGTAAAAGGGACAAGGTGATTTTTTGAAACTATTGGTCTAGACTTTGGGTTCAAAACCACATTTGAAACCATTGGGTTAGACTTTTGATGGGGAACCACAACCCACTGAATAGGATTATCTGGACTGCTCTGCAAGATGATCTAGATATCTTCAAGGGCCTAAACTGCAGACAGGATATCTTCAGGAGGATACTGCTCTGGTCCTTCCTGGAACTGAGTACATCAGGTGGTCTGAGATGGTGGCCCTTTCCTTAAGATAGAGCCTGTAAAGTTAAGTCTAGGCCTTCGTAGAATTAGACAAAATTTTTAGAATGACAATCCTGGTATATTGGGTATAAGCTTCCTATCCTGATGTTATTTCCCTGTACACAAGTCTTCTGTTTACATATATTTGGTTTTCATAATTTATTTCATTGGATATATACTAGAATCTTTTTTTTGTAAATTGTAATTGTTGACTGCTTTCATGTCCTTGAATTATTTCTTACTTTTGTAATTTATAGTGATATCACCCTTTAATTTCTGATAGAGATATTTTATTATTTATTATTCTAGACAGATGTTTATCAATATTTCAGCGAGGATTGGATATAAGCAAACAATGCTTTCCTTTTTTATAAACCCCCTTTATACAGATCTCTTAAACACTTTGCCTCTGACTAATGACAATTTTGTTTCCAAGTGAATGGAAATTTCTCAATACTCATGAATTTAAGTTTTTCAGCCAGGAGAATATTGGCATCATTGCAGCAGTATTGTATTTCAAAGGCTTAGAGAATCTCGCATTTTGTGTTGCTGATTCAGTACCTACTCTGATTTGAAAGTCATTCTACATACAGTCCACAGATGCCAATAACTGCTTGACACAATACATTAGTTCTGTGGTGTCCACATTTTTATTCACAGTGTACCTGGAAATACTAAGGTTTGCAATATGTGTCTACCAACTATTGGTTTGGTTTAACAAGTGGAAAACTGCTTCCTATGGTGTAAAGAAGAGAAGAAAACTGCCCTACCTATCAGTAAACCTACCTTAGCAAGGGATAACAGTTGAGAGAAAATTATGGAGAAAAGAGAGAGAACCTCAATCTTCCCAAATCTCACAAAGAAAGTGAAGCAAACTATGTGTGTGATGTTCCTTATAACAAAGTAGTGTAAGACACAGAAATTCCTTGCTGCTCAGGACTTCAGAAACTCTTTGTCTATCCATATGGCTCCGCTCCCCCAACCTCTTTCCCCATTGAACAACAGTTAGATGTCAGCAAGGTGCTTTCTTTCCAGAAGTTCTTGAAAGAGAATCATTGTTTGCTATTTCGTGACTTCTGCAAAATTCTTGAATTCCGGAATCAAGATCACTTTCTGGTATCATGGCAGTGTCTTGTTTTGTTGCCACACATCCACATCCCCCACTATTAGTCAGTACCAAGTCCTTTCCCCCCTCCTTTCATGAAGATAAGTACATATAAAGCTTATACATATTATATATACTCATGATAACATTGCTGTCTCAAGACAGTATCTGTTCCCATTACAATGAGGAAAACACCCACAATTTCCAGGGTTAAGATCTGGCTGATACTAGTCCTCAGTTTGCCTGGAAAGCACTATGGAAATTTTCTCTCTTTTAATCACAAACAAACAAAATAAGCAAGCAAATAAAACCAAGCAAACAAAAAACTAAATTAAAAAAGAAAGAAAACTACATAATTTTACTTGTGATTTTTCACTAATTAAAATACATGTAATCATGAAACAAAGTTAACAGTTTGAAAGTTTGTGATATCTGCAGCAAAAAGCAGCTAATTCATGTTCCTTCTCAAATGTGGTCTTAATTTATCAAACGGGTAATGACATTTTATTGACCTGTTTTTCCTTATACTTGATTCATGGATTGTCCGATTTTGCTGTGTCATCCCAAATTAAAATCCATTATACTTGACTGAGAAACCTATTTAGCTTCAATACGACCTTTTCCTGACTCAGCTAATTGTATTTCCAATGATCCTATTCACAAAAAGTCTCAATTTGAAGTCTTGAGAGTTTGCATGTCCATATATTAATTTAGAGGATGAAAAATTCAACTGTGAATTCAACAGTTCAATAGCAGACTGTAAAGTGGAAAAGGATTGATTTAAACCAGCCCATCTGTCTTTCACTGATGAGACAGGGCAGCACCAACAGGTATGGGGTTCTGGCAGAGTGAGAGAGGTCTATCTGAAATAGTAACTCAGCACTGCTCATTGACATTCTAGAGGGCATGTACTCTAGAAATATATGTTTTAAACAAGTCGTGTGGCCTGAGTTTAACATTTCCTGACAAGAATTCCAGCCCAAGAGAGACTAGTGAGTTCACTGCATAGAAAGAATCTTGGCAGCCTATCCCATCTAAATTGTAATTCTAAGGGAATTGTCCATCAATTTTATATATTCCTTCATTTGTGCCTAACAACTTTTTGTGTCATGAGCTGCAAACATGATTAATTTATTTACATTGCACTCAATAAGTCATCAGGGGAGGCTCTCACAATTTTTATCATCTATGGTATTTTTAGGAAGTGTCTACCTCACTGAAAGCTTCAGGATTAATGCTATCTCCATTATAGCAGCAGTTTAGCAACTTAAAAGTGTAATCCTGATGGCTAGCTTCCAAAGTCACAGAGCAGCCTCAGAACTGAGACAGATATAATGCTCTAAAATTACATCCATGAAACAGGATACCATTTTGCAAATGACAAACAAGTGCCATTGACATTATTTACATTTCGTCTGTCTCTCAATGAAAACTAAGATGTTCATCTAGTACAAAAGCTGCGAAACCAGTTAATGCTACACAGAACAACCGAGATGATGCTGTCTAAAACTGTCACCTACTATTTCAGAAAATTACATAGGCCCCAAAATGTTTTAAAATTACACTGTGGTAAAACCAAAAAGGCTATTTGCTTAGCGTTAGAGTATATCTCTGCTCCATATTCATTACCAATCAAACTAGGATCAGGGGGAATGGTCCCTTGCTTATGGGAAACTTCTTTGAGTATCAACTATCCATAACTGAAAGTTGAAGTTCGATTCTTTATGAAAGGTTGCACATTGAAGAAAACAGATATAACTGTATAATTCCTTATAGACGGATGCTTCTTTGGGCTGCCAGCCCACAAAAAAAAATACAGAGACTAATTATTAATTATGAAAGCTTGGCCTTAGTTTTGGCTTGTTTCTAACTAGCTCTTATAGCTTACATTAACCCGTATTTTTCAGTCTATGTTCTCCCATGGGCTTGCCACATCATCTCCATTTTGCCCATTCTATTCCTTCCATATTTGGCTGGCGACACCAACTTTCTTCCTCCCAGAGCTCTTTCTGTCCAGAAGTCCTTGTTATACCTCCTGCCTAGCTATTGACTGTTTAGCTTTTTATTAAACCAATCATAGTGACACATCTTCACACAGTATATAGGAATATTCTGCAATAACTCTTCATCATTAAAAGATTAAACTCATTATTAAACTTCATCATTAAACTCAGGGTAGTATCCCATGAACTCACTTATCCATGTCTAACTGGAATGGCCATTCCAGGATCCCTGAGTTTCATAGCTTTAATCTCAACACTTGAAAGATGACAAAGTTATAAATACAGGAAAGCCTTACACTGTAAAATGCAAGATGACATTATAGCTTAAGAAATAAAAATAAAGATTTCTTGTTCTTTTTAATCTAAGAACAAATGTTTTCCTAATATTTTGATTAAAGTCAGAATGTCAGAAACCATTAAATATTTAAATTCATTTTTAATGAGCTATCTATGGTTTTAATATAATAAATATCATTTTACTAAAAGTAATAGGAAGATAATATTGTTTAGGACTATTAATTGTGTAAATTAATTGTTTTAAATCAGAGAAAATAAATAAGCTTTCTATGTACTCTTAACTTTTATAAAAAAGCCATTTATTATAATAATATTTTACATGGTAGGACAATGTTACTAAATGGTAAAAGCATAGAAATATTTTTCCCATCCAATTTGTTTCTTGTTTTTCTTTGTCAGAAATAGGAGTTTTTCTGTTCCAAGATTTTTCACAGAAAGCTCATCTTGAATTCAAAATCACCTGTGCTTGTGAGTGATCAGGTTATGACCGGCTGCTCCCTCATGTGGAGTCCTGTAGGGCTCTCTGGAAGTCTGTGGCCTCCACTGCAGTCTTCAGGACATTTTACTGTCACATCTTCCAAAGCCAAAAATGCTGCCAAGGTGTTTTCTGAGGACATTTCTTTGCAAATGGTAGCAAACTCATGCTGCAAGAGAAGTAAAGTTCACAGCTCCTCAGGATGCTGAAACCAGAAACTTCAGAGGACAGGATGTCCATGAGACACCAGCTTCTGAAGCCATCACTTTGCTGAATTTATTCTACAGACTCATAACTACATATTTTGTCTTCATGATTTTTAAGCAATATAAATGTTATAAAAGAAATACAGAATGGATTTATTGGAGTGAAATTTACTGAAAATTTACTGAAAAGTCTCTCCTAAGTATGACCTTGATTGAATGAAGAGTCATGCAGAAACACCAGTTCCCTCAAGAGCAGTCTGATTGGTGTCTTCTCATAAACTGTGCATGGAATAGAAGACAAATCGTTTTTTAACCTAGAGATTTGAACTGCCTCATTAGTGTCTCATTAGACAATGAAAGGTCAGGACAAATAACTTGCAAGTCATTTTAATTACCTCTTCCATCTGATCCTTGCTCCCACCGGGAGGTGGGAGACCCTGGCGTCAATGTATGTAGTCACTGCCATAAACATTTCAAGATAGCACACAGCATTTTCAAAATAATAAGGAAAAGGTAATACCCTTTAAAGTAGTCACAAGCACTTTCTTTCTTTCTTCCTTCCTTCCTTCCTTCCTTCCTTCCTTCCTTCCTTCCTTCCTTCCTCCCTCCCTCCCTCCCTCCCTCCCTCCCTCCCTCCCTCCCTCCCTCCCTCCCTCCCTCCCTCCCTTCTTTCTTTCTTTCTTTCTTTCTTTCTTTCTTTCTTTCTTTCTTTCTTTCTTTCTTTCTAATTTATGTTACCTTTGAAAGTTATCTCAGGAGGCTTCCCTTTGTTTCTTGGTAAATCTTAGCTGTATGTTGCAGCACTAATATATGAAGGTTCTCTGGAAAGAAAGATGTGTTGACTTCTTCATTCACTAGAAGCTCATATTCACGCAAATGTGGCACTTGGCAAGGACGGCATAGGCTGTCCACCAAATAGAGTGTCATAGACTGCAGGGGAAAACAGAATTAAAGAAGAAATTTGTTTGTCTTAGTTTAGAATACCCTTAAGCATTTTGGAGCTGTATCAAATTGAGTAGATACAGTCTTAAATTTCTCTTTTCAGTTCAGTATAATGCTGGAGAATGAGTAATATAAAATAAAATATATCTGAGGATTTCTTAATATCTTAATCAATATTCTTTTGAGAACAAGTATCAAACTTCACATAAATTGATTTAAATTTAATGATATGTCTTGGTTTGTGTTAGACACTTTTGTTTCTGTGGGAAAATAACAACAGGAATACTGTTAGGATTGTATCATTCTTTCAGAGATTTCAGCTTATCCTGGAAAGCAGAGTATATTGGGCAGAGCAGATCTCACTATGGTAGCTGGGAAACAGAGGAGAGTGCCTGAGTTGTCACCCCACTGCCATTTGTTATACAGTGCAGCATCCACACTGATGACAGATCTTCTCTAGACGAGTCTTTCCCCAAAGACAAAGGCTACATTTTACTACCCTCCTCGGTCCTCCTTAATTCGATCAAATTGAGAATAAAAGCTCAACATCAAACACTGAGAGCAAATGTAGAGACACACTAGAGCTTTTAAATTAACTTGTATTTACTTAACACTAAATCCTAGATATAATCAAATGTCCAGTCACATGTATCTTTCTAAATATTTATATATCTGAATAATTATATGTTATGCTATACCAATAATAGTACTTATATCCAGTCTTCTATGAATTGGCATATTCTTCTAGTATTTGGTATTTAACTGTGTCACAAATAACTGTGTGCATATATTATTTTGTAAAGTGTACACTTATGATGATATTTTACTAGAAGAACACAACTGCGTATTGGTTTCCAAATGTTTCTCCGAACCATGACCATTTCTCCACTGCTGTGGGAATATAGAAGGTAGCTATTTTCCTCAGCGCACTGCCATTAGGCATTTACCTAAGAGTTTTAGCTTTAAATACTATGTTTGAATCTTTATTCAAGTTTGCATTAATTTTGGGGTGTTGTGGAAAAAAGGATCCAGTCATATTTTTACACAGATGCTCAGTTTTTCCATCACCATAATCTTGAAGAGATTTCTTTCCCCATTGATTATGTTTGGCACCCTTTCAAAAGACTATGTCCTATGTGGGTCTGTTTATTTCAGTGCTCTCTATCCTGTTTCCAAGGTCTATAAATCTGATTTTCATCCAGCTGAGTTCTATGTTAACTGCTATATTTTTCTATTTCAGAGCCAGAGATACAATGTTTCACAAGATTGCTGGGATTATTCTGGGCGTTTTGCTTCCATATGGATTTGGGTGCTTTTTTTTTTTTTTTTTTTTTGTTTATTAAATAAATGCTACCGATATTATGATAGGAAATGAAGAATCTGAAGATGATGTAGATTTATGGATATTTGACAATATTATTTTGTTTAATCCATGAATACAAAGTGGCTTTCAGTTTGTTGCTTCTCTTAATGTTTTGAAAAATAGCTCTCTAATAATTATCTGAAATTTTTTTCATTGGAATTGTTTTAAATGTAGCTCAGGGTACATTTCCTAACATATGCAAGGCCCTAAATTAAATATTCAGTGTGAAGAGGGGTCACTAAGAACAATTTTTTTCATGCATATATTCAGACTTTTTTTTTTTTGCATGGATCATTTTATTTTAATCTTCAATAGCAAAAATCTCAATCTAGGTTCTCAAAATAGGACAAATTAAGAGAGAGCTGTCTAACATACAGTCTGGATATCTACAGCCTGATAGAGCTGTCTAACATACGGTATGTGACACTCACACACTGTGATAGAGCTGTCTAACATACGGTATGTGACACTCACAGACTATGATAGAGCTGTCTAACATACGGTATGTGACACTCACAGACTAATATAGAGCTGTCTAACATACGGTAAGTGACACTCACACACTGTGATAGAGCTGTCTAACATATGGTATGTGACATTCACAGACTGTGATAGAGCTGTCTAACATACGGTATGTGACACTCACACACTGTGATAGAGCTGTCTAACATACAGTATGTGACATTCACAGACTATGATAGAGCTGTCTAACATACGGTATGTGACACTCACAGACTGTGATAGAGCTGTCTAACATACGGTATGTGACATTCACAGCCTGATAGAAATGTTACACCAACAGAAAAGACTAACAAGGGTAAATGTGGGGGTTTTGTACGTGTACATATGACTTCTAACTAATATTGGTCACTCCTTCCTAACGTCTGTTACCATTGCTGTGGTTGTTGGTCACAAGCTCTACTCCTCTCTTTCCTCCTTCTCTGTAGAGAAGCCTTGAATGCCGAGCCTTCTACTCAAAAGAGGCCCGAGTGCCCAGTTAGCCTCTCATCTGTTTGACTTTTTTCCTAAATGTATCTTCATCTTTCTGAACTATAAAAGTGGCTGCACAGTAAGTTATATAATTATTACCCCGCTTTCTTCTTATTAACCACTAACCAGCTACAAAAAGACCATATTTTCCTGATATGTTTCTCCATTCTTCCTAAAATTTTCCAGTTGCCAGTAAAGTTTGATCAGACTTATGTTTCACATTCATTCTCCACATTTGCAGTGTAAATTAGACACTATCCCTCCGTTCAGTGTGGGAGGGACTCTCCACTCTCCTCTGCCACCTTTGTTGTAATTTAAAAATGGTGAGAGAAGACTTTGGAGGGTTGGAGTTGAGGGGCACTGCAGTGAATAAGGGAGAGACAGGCCATGTAGGGAGCACTTCTATGGAGAGTTTTGTTAGTGGTGTTCGGGAAAGAAGAGGGAAAGGGAGCACAGAGCAACTTCATGGGGAAAGAGAGAAAGCGGGGAGAGAGCAGGTGGGGGCTGAGGAGAGAAGAAGAGGGAGAACGTGGGTGGGGCCCTGCCGTTTATAAGGGAACTTCGTGCATACTGCACTATGCAAATGGGCTACAGGCTATGTAGGATGATATTGTCAGGATCTTAGGTGGGCCAAGGGGCCAGCCAGGTAATGTCTAAATGCTAACACTTCTCTTTTTGTTTATTCAAAAAAGGTGAAGAGTTAGAAGGGGATAACATGAGAGGTAGGAATGAGGGGCACTGAATTCTCAAGACTGCTTCCTCCTGATTTGGGACAAAGAGGGGGGAGTTGGGAGAGGTGCATGGGGGAGGTGTGAGTGAAGAAGCATTCAGTTAGCTGTCATCCTGGAGACCTCAGGCATCTATTCCTTGAGGGAGAGGAGAAGGCAGGATGCTAGGAGAAAAATAGATTGTTATTCATGAGTGTGGCTAGCCATGGGAAGAGTGATAACTGAGAAGAATGAAACAGAGAAGTACCCTGGTTGTGCAGAGGAGACAAGGATGAATGAGTGAGACATGAGAGCAGATGTGCTCTTCATTGGGATGTCTTTGAAAACTAGGTTCCAGTTGCTGGGTAGGTGGTCACTTGAGCCTGGAGAGGTGGTACTGGCAGTGAAGTCCCAGGAGCTTGGGGGAATGGCATGCAAAATTAAGGGATGACATATTCTTCAGGAGTACCTGAGTCATCACATCTGCAGCTTTTCTGGAGTTAGGAAATGCTTCTATCAGTCTTGAAAAAGTATCAATAAGCTAGGAGATAGTGGAGTTTTAATGAGTAGGCATGTGGGTGAAGTTAACCTATCAGTATTTGCCCAGTTGGCGTCCTTGGAGCTGGTACAGGGGCTGGTGTATCTGCAAGGACACTGTGGGTTTGGCCTTGGCATGAGTCTGGCAGGGGGTGGACCTGTACAGGAACTTATAGGTGTCTGTGAAACAAGTGGAACAGAGTTACCTCTTGGCATCATAGCAAGAGGGTTAAAAATCCATAGAAATTTAAGGACTCATAAGAACTATTTGTAGTCAATGATCTATCAGTTTATCAAAACTGCATTCATCAATGCTAAATTTTGAACCTCCAAAATTACATCTAAAACCAGTTTATCCTGTACCATGAAGTATGTGAATGAGGCACACCTGTCTGTATTTTAAACAGGAAACTTACTAATGAGCTACCAAAGTGCTTGTAGTGTTGGGGTTGGGGAAGAATTGCAAAACTGGCAAATCTATTAGTACCCTGAATATCAAACACCATCAGACCTGAGAAGGATAAGTAAATGAGCAGAAGAGAGACAGCTCTCTTGTCTTCACATAAACAAACCTTAAAGCATCTTCTTTTTATCTAATTCACCAGGAGATACAGATGGCTGACCATTGAGGGCAGTCACTGCAAAATGATTTGTGTCTAGACCTAGTATCAGCTCTAGGAGAGTGAGGCCGTGAATTTTACACAGAGAACTGGGAGGCAGCTGGAGCCTTCGTTGCTGCTGTTGAACTGGCAGAGCCTGGCTGTCAAATGGCATCAGAGATCTGAGAAGGACACATTTTACCTGAATTAGAGACGGAAAGTGGCAGAGACTTACTTGCTGGCTACCTAGACATTCACCTCAGGGTCCTCCATGGTTATTGAGAACAGAGGTCTCAAGGCAACAACATCAGTCTTTCGGTGCCAGGCCTCAGAAGATCCGACAGTTGTGGGATAGAAATTTGTGAGGAGGACCAGCCTACCTTGTCTAGGCAAACCTGAGGCAATGGATTCCCCAGAGTTCTTTTGTCCACAGTCTGAAAAAGGTCTTGGCAGTAGTTGAGGTAAAAGACAGTTTTTGCTCAGTGGCTTATGTTACCACTTTTGGAGCAAGCTACAGGTGAAGGTTCTTCTGTGCCCATCCATCTTCTTTGGAGGAAATAGTGGTGCTGCCAGGAGCTGGCATATCCCTCTATCATGGAAAGGTTTTTAATTAAACATTTAAAATGCCGTATTCTGCAGATCTCTGAGCATTTGAGGAATGTCTGTCTATTGGTTATGAATGACTGACTATCAACTTGTATTCCCTAATAGTCTTCAATAGGTTAGCAGCTTTCATAAGACTAAGAAAAAGGGCTTGTGAGTTGAGGTGTGGCCCAACTCTGAGAAAATCACCCTCTCAGGGGACCAGAAGTTCCATTATAGAATATATATTTGTTTATCAAGTGTGTTATTTATCAAACATATGTCACCATTTGTTTAAGTTCTCTATAAGCTTGGTGTTGAACATTTAGCAAAGACATAGGGTGTAGATCCCTGTTAGCTTTTGTTAATCAAAATAGACCTTTATAACTTTAATTTTTTATCACCGTATAGAGTGTATTCTAAACCAGAGTAGAATCACATATAACTTCATATTTCTATCATCAATCATAAGTCTACACCAATCTAAAATATTTGAGGCTTGTTGCTTTCTTAGTCTAAAAAGAGATAAAATGAACAGAGAGGTCATTAGGACTAAATGTATTCTTAGGTTATAAAATCTAGCTGCCAGCAAGATTCAGCCTGTGCATGAATACAGAGGTACAGCTTTTATATCTCAGTAAAACAGCATTGTTTTAAGACCTATTTTTTATAAACTTTATTTTTACGACAGGGCAGGAATTGTCACACAGGAATCTGTCCAGTCTATGTGGTTACCCCTACTAAAGATGGCAGTGAAGTCGTAAGACTCTTTTTTTTTTTCAACTCTTAGTCAAGATGGTGGCTTCCCACTTGGTCACCCTCATCAAAGATGACAATGAAGTCATATGACCTGTCTTTGATCTTATTCAAGATGGTGCCTGCCCCTGTGGTCACCTTCATCATGGCAGATCATGTGGTGTGTTCCATACCCAATTTCTTAGCTATTTTTTTCCCCAAGACATACAAAACATGCAATCTCAGACATTCAAAAATAAGTCAGAAACACAAGCATGTGACCACATCATTCACACATTTCCTTCCACACATACAAAACAGACTTTTCAAGAGAAAGATGAACAAAGCTTTCCCCAGGAAACTGTCAGCTGACTAATTGAAAAATCCTAAAATAAGAGTTCACAGCATAAGACAGCTTGTAAGAAACCATGAAAAAGAAAAACTTTCCTGCCAAGGTGGTGGAAGGCAGTGACACTGGACCCTGCTTGTGTGAGGCTAGCCCACTAGAGACATTAACAGCACCTCACGCATTAGAACATGCAGAGCAGGTGCTGTAGGGGAAACAGAGTAGCAGCACCCAGGCAGGAAAGAGGGACCCTCCCTGGGCTTCAGCATGGTGGTTGCAGTGGTGGGCGGCAGCAGGAAGGTGCAGGGAAACAAACAGAGAGAGAACAAACAGGAGACATTTTGAGGGAAAGCATGAGATGCCAGCAGGCACAGAAGAAGGGATCAGGAGAGGAGGGAGGCATCCAGTGGGCTAGAGCCCAAGCCATGGGTCTCCAAGGCTGCTGGGAGAGGAGAACAAGCTAGACACAGATCGCTGGCAGAAGTTTCGAAGGTCCCGTGAAATCCCGGGATATAGGTTGCTGCCAAGCGGCCATACAGATTGATATCTGAAGGGTATTGGGGGAAAGGTGGGTAAGTTTAGGTGCATTTTCCATGAGTGAGGTAGAGAGATAAGATCCGAGAGCTGAACTCTAGCATCTCTGAAATTCACCAAGGACTGTTTGAGAAGCACAAGCTGCTAACTGATTCATCAAACACAGAGCAGGGGCACATAGGTCCGGGACACATAGGTCCGGGAGATGAGAAGGCACAAGCTGCCCAATGAATTGTCACACAGGTAGGGACTGAAGGTCTAAGCTTGAGGGATTCATGGATCTGAGAGATGAAACAAAGCCTCATTTGTGGCGAATGGCCAGAGGTGGAGAAGGTGGGGGGCTTACCATTCATGGTGGTGTAGGATGAGGGGGCTCAGCAATCCTTTAGTTGGAAAAGTGAAACTGTTGAAGGTTTCAGAGTCCCAACATGTCTCAGACTGCCAGTGAGCAGGGGAAACTGCCAGGAGAGCCTGAGTTTTAAGTCATGGCACCAAATGTTGTATTTTAAAAACAGCAGGCGAGAGAGACTTTGGGTAGGTTGGAACGGAGGGGCCCCATGGCAGGTGAGAGAGATACACCATGCAGACAGCACTCACATGGAGAGTTTTATTGGTGGGGGCGGGGGAGGGGAGAAAGGACAGGAAAAGGTGATATAGAGCAGCCTTGTGGGGAGGTGGGGCGGGGCAGGGGCTGAGGGGAGAAGAGAAGAAAGCAGAAGGCAGGTGGAGGCCCTGCCTTTTTATGAGGGGACTTTGCATATGCTGCACTAGCAAAAAGGCTATGGGCTACATAGGACGACATCGCCAGGATGCTGGGCGGGCCAAGGTATTGCCTGCCAAGGTATTGGCCAGGGCTCAAGGGGCCGGCCAGGTAATGTCTAAATGCTAACAATTCTAATTTTTACTGAGCACTCAAGTGCTATCTCTAATTAAATTCTAACTTGTATGTGCCATTATTGACTTGTTCTTGATTATTCTTTATGGATAGTAGGTTGTGTAGAGTAACATGTCTTTCTTTGGACTGCCAGCTCCTGAACAATGACATGGAAACTTTTTATTAACTTTGAAAGGTTGGCCTTAACTTAGGCTTGTCACCAAATCACTCTTATTATTTAAATTAACCCATTTATAGCAATCTACATTCTGCCATGTGGCTTGTTACCTGTCCTTACTATCTTATGTCTGACTTCCTTCATGTCTTGCTGGTGAATCCCTGACTCTCAGATTCTTCCCAGAGTTTCTATTTCTTCCTGCAAGTGTTGCCTATCCTCTCCTGCCTAGTTATTAACCATTCAGCTCTTTATTAAATCAATCAGGAGGTGCCTTAGGCAGGTGAGATAACACTCACAGTGTGATCAAATATCCAGCAATGGTGTAGTTTTATTTACTCTGCTGTCCAATGTATGGATAGAATTGTATATGGCATAAACAGAGAATATGCAGGCTTGTTCACATTTAATGTTTATGTAATCTCATGTTTATCAGAGAGAAAACTGGAAAGGTATCCCCATCTGTCATCTTCCATCAATGCTTTCAAAATAAGAAGCTGCTTTATTTTGAATTTATACAAGGAAATTTGACCAAAAGATATGTGATTTCTAAAGAGTTTATGGAAATGAATACCAATATTAAACCACAGGGGAAATATTAATATGTGCTCAAAGCCAGAGGACAACAAATTTTTTTCAAGGAATTTCTAATAGATCTCAGAATTAAGAGATCCTACTGGTCCCACTTGCCCATGAAATCATAATTTACATGTAAATCAAGACAATTAATTGGACAATAACACTCTTCTAACACAGTTTGGACAACCTGCAGCTCGGCCAAAATTCTAGTCAGCTAAAGAAAAGCTGGAGAGCCTATTTATAATCAACACAAACATTTATAAAGTGGAGTGTGTGTGTGTGTGTGTGTGTGTGTGTGTGTTGGGAGGGGTGTTCCTCTCCTCTGAAACAAGAGAGAAGGCTCAGTGGTTGCAAACATTTGCTGCTCTTGAAAGATTCCAGGTCCTTTCCCAGGTCCCACATGGCAGCTTACTGTTGTCTTGCACTACAGTTCCAGGGAACCTGGTGTCCTCTCCCAGCTACCACAGGCACCACACTGTTCATAGTACACACATATTCCTGCAGGCAAAATGCTTACACACATAAAAAAAATACATTTTAAAAAAAGTAAACTGGTGGTAATCACACTAAGGAAGCAAAAAGCAATTTCTAGGAAATTATTCTACATCAACAACAAAAAACAAAACAATATATTCTGACTTATGTTGCCCACTATATCCAAAATGATATTATATTCATGAGATTTGAACAATAATTTATAAGCAAGCAAGTCAGGTTTTATTTTTTTTTGTTATCAAGATAGTCTTTTAAAATTCTGAAAAGGTGTCCCTTAGGGCTACATCAGTGGTTCTCAACTTTCCCAATGCTGTGACCCTTTAATACAGTTCCTCATATTGTCTTGACTCCCAACCATAAAATGATTTTTGTTACTACCTCATAATAGTAAATTTGCTACTGTTATGAATTGTAATGTTAATACTTTTGGAGGTAGAGGTTTGCCAAAGGAGATTACCACTGCTGATAAATCCATGGCATAGTTTTTACTAGTTTAATTAAGAGAACTTTTATTTCTTTTATTATTTTTTTTCATTTATTTTACATACCAACAATAGTTTCCCTCTCTCCCCTCCTTTTCCTCCCCCCCCCCCCACGAGAATGGGGACTAGGTTTCCAAAAGCCAGCTCAAGTACCAGGGACAGGTCCTGATCCCACTGTTAGGGGCCCCATAAACAGACCAAGCTCCACACACACATACAAAGTTCCTAGGTGGGTCCCATGCAGGCTCCCTTGCTGTTTGTACAGAGTCTGTGAGCTCCTGCTAGCTCAGGTCAGCTGTCTCTGTGGATTCCTCCAGTATGATCTTGATCCCCATGGCTCATACAATCCTCCTCCCTCTCTTCCACTGGAATCCAAGAGCTCAGTTCATTGCTTGGCTGTGGGTCTCTGCATCTGCTTCCTTCCATCAATTACTGGATAAAGGCTCACTGATGACAATTAGGGTAGTAACCAATATGACTACAGGAGAAGGCCAGTTCAGTCATGTCTCCACTATTGCTAGGAGTCTTAGCTAGAGTTATCCTTGTGGATTCCTGGGAGTTTCCCTGGTAGCAGTTTTCTCCCTAGCCCCCAAATGGTCCCCTCATCAAGACTTTTTTTTATTACTCTCCCCTTCCATCATGCCCCCAACCCACCCAAACTAATCCCTCATGTTCCTATCCCCCCATCCCCTCCCCTCCCACCCCAGCTCTATCCCAAGTTTACCCAGGAGATTTCATCAATTTCCCCTTCCCAGGGAAATCCATGTAACCCTCTTTGGGTCATCCTTGTTACCTAGCTTCCTGGGGCTGTTGATTGTACCCTGGTTATCCTTTACTTTACAGATAATATCCACTTATGAGTGAGTACATACCATATTTGTCTTTCTGTGTCTGGGTTACCTCACTCAGGTTGATTTTTTTCTAGTTCCATCAATTTACCTTCAAATTTCATGATGTCATTGTTTTTAACAGCTCAGTAATACTCCATTGTGTAAATGTCCCACAGTGTCTTTGTCCATTATTCAGTTGAGGGACATCTAGGTTGTTTCTGGGTTCTGGCTATTATGAACAACACTGCTATGAACACAGTTGCCCATGTGTCTTTGTAGTATGATGGAATGTTTTTTGGGTATATGCTCAAGATTGGTATAGCTGAGTCTTGAGGTAGATTGATTTATAATTTTTCTGAGAAACTGCCATACAAAGTAGCTGTACAAGTTTGTACAACACATTGGCATGGGAGAAAACTTCCTGAATATAACACCAGTTGCACAGACACTGAGATTGGCAATTAATAATGAGATCTCCTGAAAAGTTCCCGAAAGGCAAAGGACACTGTCAATGAGACAAAACAGCAATCTACAGAATTGGAAAAGATCTTCACCAACCCCACATCTGGCAGACATATATAAAGAAGTCAGGAAATAAAGTATCAAAATATCAAATAATCCAATTAAAAATGGGCTACAGATTTAAACAGAATTCTCAGTAGAAAAATCTCAAATGGCCAAGATACACTTAAAGAATTGTTCAACATCATTGGCCATCAGGGGAATGCTAATCAAAATGACACCTCTCAGAATGGCTAAGATCAGAACTGCTAAAGTCAGCCTGTGTTGGAGAGAAGAATGTGAAGTAAGGGGAAGACTTCTTTACTGCTGGTGGGAGTGCAAACTTGTAAGACTTTTTCATTTCTATATTAACCTATCAAGATTTAATAATCAGAGCTTTTTATAACATATTTAATCAAGTTCTGCCTTCCTGAAAATAAATGTATTTTTCTATATTATGGAATATTTTAATTTCATATTTAGAAGTATAACTTAATATTAGATGTTATGAATTACAGCTGAATATTTAAAACATTTTAATAATATCAGGCTTTTTAGTGGACACTTGACATCCTCCTATCATGGCTGGGCTTCAGAGATGTTTGTTGTCTATGAGGCTAATCAAGTACAATTTTCGTTCTAAGAATTTGTTTATTTGGCTGTTTTAGTGTAAATACTTTCCTATGTAATTATTCCAATCACCTTGTTTAATCTGCAATAGTATAAGTTTTCCAACTCTTTTTCACAGAGACCTTGGGTGTTTCAGGTTGTTATAAACACTTTAAAGGAGCAGTTTTGTACATTCTAGCAAATGGCTACAGCAGCATCCCAGCATATCTCACTTACTATTTTCATTAATTGTTTTGTTGCTACTATTGTCAGGAAGGAATATTAAGAATATAAACCAAGCTTTGGCTGATTTTACAACAACATAATTCAGATACATTTTCTCTCAGCCCTGATAGCTACTGTGGGTCTGTAGCTTCACTCACTGTTAAAAATCTTTGGGGCCATTTTTTCTCAATAGTTTCAGTCAAATAAAACTGGAGGAGGTGGGATTGGGGGTGGGATGGGGGGAAGGGGAGGGGGGTGGGAGGGGGGAGAACAAGGGAATCCATGGCTGATATGTAGAACTGAATTGTATTGTAAAATAAAATAAAATAAAATAAAAAAGAAAAAATATATAAAAATTTGTAACTAGATATAATCTACTTAACTATAAAGATATTTATGTCAAAATATTATGGCTAATGTGATGAGAAATTTTAATGGAATGGTGCATATTATTGATATAAGTAGTAAATATTCAGATTTTATTTACCATGTCTGTATTTGGTTGTATGCATTTATATACATTTGTGAGTCATCCAGAAAGTCAGCTTTGCCCAGGGTGAGGCTGAGTTACCTGCTTCCAGAGAAGGGGAAGGAGTCTGGGAGCTCAGCTGCCCTTTGCAGTATCATCCGGATGCCTTCCATTTGCCATTCTTAAACTGTATTCTGTGGAGGTGATATCAGTACCTTATTGTCTGCACTGTTTGGTTATGAAAATACTCTCACTTGATGTCTTCCTCTGAAAGTCTCTAAGTTGACCTTTTGTTCTAGAGTGTAGAACAGATCTGCTTCCCCTTACCGGAAGTGTTCTTGAGTCTGCTATTGTCTTCTTTCCTGCTGCCCAGCTGTGTGGATGGACACGCTTTTGTGTTTAGTTGGGACTTACATGCATTGGTTTTCAATGATTTGGAAGAGGAGAGGAAAATGTATGTACCCTGTTTCCCAGTGCTCCTCTTCTCTCCATAATATGACTGGATGCTCCATTTTCCTAGGGATTTAAATTCTCCATAATTAGCACTTGTGCTGGATAGCTTTCTGTCAACCTGACACAAGATAGAGACATCTGAGAGGAACGAATCCCAATTAAGAAAGTGCCTCTAAAAGATCGGCTTGTAGGCAAACCAGTAAGATTTTTTTTTTTTTTTTTTTTTGACAATGCCTCCCTGCCTGCAGCTCTTGCTGTCCTGTAACTTGCTTTGCAGACCGGACTGGCCCTGAAGTCACAGCGATCTGCCTGACTCTACCTCCCAAGTACTCGGATTAAAGGCATGCACTAGCACCACCCACCACCTATCTAAGGTATTTTTTAAATTAGTGTTTGACAGAGGAGGGCCCAGCCCATTTTGGGTGGGGTCATCCCTGGCCTGGTGGTCCTGATTTTATAAGGAAACAGGGTAAGCAAGCCGTGAGGAGTAGGCCTGTAAGCCGCACTCTTCCATGGCCCCCTGCATCAGTTCCTTGCTCCAGGTTCCTGCATTGTCTGAGTGCCTGTGCTGACTTCCTTGGAAGGTGAACAGTGAAGTGGAAGCTAAACACACCCTTTCCTCTTGCGGTTGCTCTGATCATGATGTTCATGGCAGCAATAGTAACCCTGGCTAGGACAGCACTGCTTCTTCATTTCTTTTGTGATTAATTATTGTGGCTTATTGTTCCTTATAAATCAAGTCCTAGTACGAAAACATTTAGTATATTTTAACTTATCACCTTTAAAATGCTTTTTCAAGGAACTATATGGTTAATATTCCAAGTTTTGAGAGTACCACATCTTTTAGTCAAAAGTATTAAACTTTATTGTTACAGTATAAAAAATTCAGGAAGATATTTTGTACTTATAGAAAGTGAAATTTGAATCTCATACAACATTCATGTACTGGAAATCATATTATTCAAAACAGGCTATACTACAGTTCCTTCAAAATTTTCCACGATTCTCATTTGTAGATTCCACAAAAGCAGGCAGGAGGCCTCGTTAATCTTACTGGTTGGGAGCTGCTGACCCCTTGCTGTCTGATACCAGTGGTTTTGTAATTCAGTTTTAATAGTTTCTAAGATTATATCTCTGGCTGGATCCTGTGAACTAAAAGACAATTTCAAGCCTCTCTTTAAAGCCCTTAATCTTAGCTTCCAAATTTACATGATAATAATATTCAAAATAGACACATTTGAGGATTAAATGAATTAATTCACATCAAATGTTTAGCTAACATACCTTATAATAAGCAACCACTAACTGTTAATCGTGATCTTCACTGACATTATCTTTATTTAATCATTCAATGGAAAGTAAGGGGACAGTAGATCAAAATGATCACATCTAACAGAGTGGAATCCACAAGTCTAGTGCAAGCATCGGCAATGAGAAGGGGCAAATGTGATTGCAGTGGCCATTGATGTTGGTACTGGATTGAAATTAATCTGTCTTTAAATCTCAGGTACACAATGGTCAAAGGTCTATTAAAAGAAAACTTTAATTAACATCAAACAATTTTGGGACAGGAAGATTATTTTAAGAAATGAGGTATCTATTGCCACATTGTGCTTTTCTAGTGAAAGAACAGTTATAAAATAAAAAAGATTGTGGTGATAATCTAATTGTACTGAATTATTATTTTGATTGTATGTTAATAAATAAAGTTGTCTGGGAGTCAGAGCTATTAGAGCCATAGCAAGAGTGTGGCGGTGGTGGCACACGCCTTTAATCCCATAGATATCTGTGTGTTCAGGGTCAGAGCTATTAGAGCCATAGCAAGAGTGTGGCGGTGGTGGCACACGCCTTTAATCCCATAAGATCTCTGTGTGTTCAGGGATACAGCCAGCATTGGAGACATATGCCTTTAAGACCTAGGGGGCTGTACATTCAGACAGTGACGAGGCAGTCATGTGTTTGGGTTTACAACCAATGAGAAGGCAGAACAACATACTTTAAAAAAACGAACCGACAGGAAGTAGGTCTCTTTCGGGAAGCTGGGACACCGCAGGCGGAAGGGTGAGATTTTAGCTCTGAGCTCTGACCTCTCGGCTTTCTCTTTTACATTGTTTCTGTGTTTCTTATTTAATAAGACGGTTGGTTACATCTACATCTGGCGCCCAACGTGACAAGAATCCATTAAAAACCGCTTGGCTTGACGGCAGGTCTGCTTTCCCGCAAGGGCGGCAGGCGGTGGCAGGCGGCGGAGGAAGCGGCAGGAAGTGACCGGCGTCTTAGTTCGAGCTGCCGGCGTCCTAGTCCGAGCTGCCAGCTTCCTAGTCTGAGCTGCCGGCTTCCTAGTCCGGGTAGCAACTTCTAGCCCGGGCCTAGGTCTGTGAGCAGCTTGCCTAAAGCCGGTGCTACAAACAACTCAGACCTGCCCTGCCAAACAGGGCCCTGCCTGTAAAGCCAACGCACGTGGTCGGAGCTTAAGGAAGCCAGACCCAAGCCTTGACTCGGCACAAGAGGGAACACGTGGCTGCATTTAAGCTTTAGCCGGCTACGCTTTCTTGTGCGTTCTCTCTTTCCTCTCTCTCTCTCTCTCTCTCTCTCTCTCTCTCTCTCTCTCTCTCTCTTTCTCTCTCTGCATTTACACCTGGGACACTAGGTGGCTGCTTTGAAAATCCCCTCGGATTTCTACTGTTCTACGCAGATTTGGTAAGTCATAATATATCAGATATTTTAAAGGAAACTATCTAAAAGAGAATTTTTTCCACATTAAAAAACAAATGGGTTTTATGTGTACATTGGAAGAAAATTGGTTTTTGTTCGAAATTTTAGGTAGTCTGGCAATGGAACAACTATATAATATTAGTATTGGTGGAATTATGCACCTTATCACTATAATAATCCACATTTTAATATTTAAAAAGATAGTCAATTTAAGTGCCAGGATAACAGCTTTAGAAGAACTTGTTAAACCTGTAAAAATTCAGACAGAAGAAATTAACAGTGAAGTTGTTTCAAGTCGGGATCATAAGGTTGCAGAAAGAAAGCCTGTTTTCACACAGTCACCCTTAATTTATCCTGTAACAGTACAGCAGATGCCTGATCAAATGGCTACACAAAATACTTGGGCTCCAATTGAAATGTTGGATTTAAAAAGGTTTAAGGAGGCAATAGTATCTTATGGCATGCATTCCCCATATGTAAAGCAAATGTTAAACACTTGGTCAACATATAATAGGATAGTACCACAGGACTGGCGGGACCTCGCACAAGGTGTTCTGGAACCCAGCCAGAGACTTCAATTTCTGACTTGGTTTAAGGAGGAGGCTAAAAACATAGAAAAACAATGGAGGGATAAAGGAGTACAAGTTTGCCAGGATCAGCTTATGGGCGAAGGCCAATATGCTTCAGCACAAGCACAATGTTTATATGATGTCCAAACCCTAATTTTATGTCGAACGGCAGCCTTGAATGCATGGGACAAAGTTGAGGAACCAGGAAAAAAAACTGAGTCATTTACAAAGGTGAAGCAAGGCCCAAAAGAGTCTTTTACAGATTTTTTACAAAGACTGGCTTCAGCAGTAAAGAGAACGGTCTCGGATTCAGAAGCTGGTAAGGCAATAATTGAATCTTTGGCCTTTGAGAATGCGAATGCAGCATGCAAAAGAATAATCAGGCCATTAAGGGCAAGATCTGCACCTATGGAAGATTGGATTAGAGAAACAATTAATGTTGAAGCTGATGAGCATGATGATACATGGGTAGGAGAAGTAATTTCAAAAGGTTTGAGGAGTGTTAGATGTTTTGGATGTGGAAAGCAAGGACATTTGAAAAGGGACTGTAGACAGGTCATTTCCAGAAACAATGTTTCTTCAAGGAACAATGGCAACAGAATGCCCCTTCCTTCTGGAGTATGCAGAAGGTGTGGTAAGGGAAAACACTGGACCAACGAATGTAGATCAACAAAGGACAGACAGGGTAATCCTTTGCCTCAGTCTTCGGGAAACTCCCAGAGGGGCCTCAGGCAGGCCCCCAGTGCAAATCCAGTTCAAACCTTTCCGGCAGCCATAGAGGAAATGCCTGCTCTGGAGAGCGATTAAATAACCAAATGCCTATTGGAATAAATCATGCTGGTCAGGATGATGAAACAGAGAGAATAGAAAATTCAGGAGAAAACATAAAGAAAATTTTTTGGCAAACTTCTATTAATGAACAAAGACCAAAATTAACAATAAAAATAAATGGTGTTTTGTTGTCTGGTCTGGTAGACACAGGTGCGGACGTTACCATAATTGCACCAGAATTTTGGCATCCAACTTGGCCTCTTCAGGAGGTAAACGTTCAACTGTTAGGAATTGGGACATTATCTCAGGTGAAACAGAGTGCAAGATGGCTGGAATGTATAGGTCCAGAAGGACAGAGAGGAAAATTAAAACCATATGTGGCTAACATAACTATGAACCTGTGGGGTCGAGACTTGTTGCAACAATGGAATACTCAGATTAACATCCCTCCAATCTCAGAAACAAATCATAAACTAGCACATGTTACTGAGAGAAATATTAGAAGATATTGTTCTAATGAGTGGTCACCAGCCATCCATATTATACAAGAACAGGGCACAATAACTGATGATCTTCCAAAGACACCAACAGCTCTACCTTTAAAATGGTTAACAGACAAGCCTGTATGGGTCCAGCAATGGCCTTTAACAACAGAGAAACTCCAGGCTTTAGAAGAGCTGGTAGAAGAACAGTTAAATGCTCAGCATATTGAAGAATCAACCAGCCCTTGGAATTCTCCTGTATTTGTTATTAAAAAGAAATCTGGTAAATGGAGAATGTTAACAGACCTTAGGGCAATTAACAAAGTAATTCAGCCAATGGGTTCTCTACAATCTGGGATGCCTTTGCCTACTCTGTTACCAAAAGGATGGCCTCTCATAGTTATTGATTTAAAAGACTGTTTCTTTTCAATACCCTTACAAGAAAAAGACAAAGAAAGATTTGCTTTTACAGTGCCTACTTATAATAATTCTCAACCGGTTAAAAGATTTCAATGGAGGGTCCTCCCACAGGGAATGTTGAATAGCCCAACTCTGTGCCAATATTTTGTACAACAGCCATTGGAAGTGATACGTAAAAAATTTCCTAAATCTATAATTTATCATTATATGGACGATATTTTACTAGCTGACTCAAATGCAGATACTTTAGAAATAATGTTTGAAGAAGTAAAGAAAATTTTGCCTTGCTGGGGATTACAAATTGCTCCTGAAAAGATACAAAGAGGAGATTCTATTAATTATTTAGGATATAAAATAGAGCTACAAAAAATTAGACCCCAAAAGGTGCAAATTTGGAGAGATAGACTACAGACTCTTAATGACTTTCAAAGATTATTTGGAGATATTTCTCATCTACGAACTATTGTTGGGGTAAAAAATGATGAACTGACTAATTTGTTCAAAACCTTAGAAGGTGACAAGGACTTAAATAGTCCAAGAGAATTATCACCTGAAGCTGAGAAAGAATTAGCCTTGGTAGAAAAGAAAGTGCATGAAGGACACGTGAATCGTATTGATCCAAAGCTGGATTGCATTTTGGTTATCATACCTTCTAGGCGTTCTCCTACTGGAATATTAATGCAGAGGGAAGATATTATATTGGAATGGATATTTTTACCAAATAAACCAAATAAAAAATTAAAAACTTATGTGGAAAAAATCTCTGACTTGATTTACAAAGGAAAACTGAGACTTCGTCAATTAGCAGGCATAGACCCAGCAGAAATTGTCGTACCATTAACTAAGGAGGACATTGAAAAATTATGGACAGAAAGTGAACCTTGGCAAAGAGCTTGCAGTAATTTTTTGGGAGAAATTAACAGCAAATATCCCAAAAGCAATAGAATTGATCTTATAAAGAGAGCTGATTGGATCTTGCCTCGAATTGTATGGCAAAAACCCATATCTGGAGTTCGTACATTTTATACAGATGCCAACAAAGAAGGAAAGGCAGGTTACAAATCAGAAAATTTAAGTAAAGTGGTTCAAAGTCCGTATAATTCAGTTCAAAAATCAGAATTGTATGCTATTCTGTTGGTATTAATGGATTTTTCAGAACCTCTCAACATAGTAACTGACTCTCAGTATGCTGAAAGAGTGGTGTTACATATTGAGACTGCAGAATTTATCCCTGATGCTTCAGAATTAACTTCACTATTTATTCAATTACAAGATACAATCAGGAAAAGGAATCATCCTTTATATATAACTCACATTCGATCCCATACTGGTCTGCCAGGCCCTCTAGCACAAGGCAATGATGAGATTGATAAATTATTGATAGGAAATGTGCTGGAGGCCTCAGAATTTCATAAAAAACATCACATCAATACTAAAGGTTTAAAAAAGGATTTTTCCATAACCTGGCAACAAGCCAAAGAAAT
This sequence comes from Peromyscus maniculatus bairdii, assembly GCF_049852395.1. NCBI lineage: Eukaryota > Metazoa > Chordata > Mammalia > Rodentia > Cricetidae > Peromyscus > Peromyscus maniculatus. The sequence continues at coordinate 29,543,010 of NC_134861.1, forward strand.
AGTAAAGAAATGTCCTACTTGTTCCTTCTACAATCAGACGCCATTACCAGCAGGATGTAACCCAAAGGGTACTCAGAGAAATGAAATCTGGCAGATGGACGTGTTTCACTTTGCAGAATTTGGAAAATTGAAATATGTACACCACACTATCGATACTTATTCAGGATTTCAATGGGCAACTGCTTTGAGTTCTGAAAAAGCTGATTCTGTAATCACTCATTTGCTAGAAGTTATGGCCATCATGGGTATACCTGCACAAATCAAAACTGACAATGCTCCATCATATGTCTCTGTTAAAATGAAACAGTTTTTTGCTTATTACAATATAAAGCATATTACAGGCATACCACATAATCCTACAGGTCAAGCAGTTATAGAAAGATCAAACAGAACTCTAAAGGATATGCTAAATAAACAGAAATGGGTAACAAAAACCCCCAGAAATAGACTGCATAATGCTCTTCTAACTTTGAATTTTCTGAATGCCAATGAGAAAGGAACAACAACTGAAGAGAGACATTGGATAATAGAAAAAACTACAGAATTAAATCAGCCTATATACTTTAAGGATGTGCTGACCTCAGAATGGAAACCAAGGTATGTATTACATTGGGGACGTGGTTTTGCTTTTGTTTCTACAGGAGAAGATAAGCTGTGGGTACCATCAAAATTGATAAAGGTTCGATTTGAACAAGAGAGACCTCTTAATTAGAGGAGGTGATAGTTCATCAACCAGCATGAACATCCAATTTAAACTAACTTGTATCAATAAAACATGCCTTTTCATTTCATCAGATAATAACTTGCCAAAAAGGAACATCCCCAAAATTAGTCTTGGGGAAAGGTTTTTGTTTTTGTCTTTTAGGAGAATGAAGGTTAAGGAATCTGAAGAACACTGGACAAATGAGACAACTGAAGAAAAGGGACAAATCATCTATCCCAAGAAACAGAGTGAAACGGTGTATGGGTATATATTATCTAAAAAAAATTTTTTATGTCTTCCTAAATGTTTGTTTCTGCTTTTCTCTAAAGATTTAACACTATTGGTCTTCTAATAGTCCCAGTTCAATTAAAATTTAAAGCTGACTTTGGAGTTGGAGAATGGCTCTCTCCTTCTTTAAAATCAAGCATGTTGTTAAAAGGAAAATGCAAACTCCCTGTATCATGCCAGAATAAGAGCCATCTTCTGCTATGGTACAGGACAAAAGCAAAATTAATTAAGGGACTATTCTATTACTAATCTCAACTCTTTGATTCTATTCTGATTCTTTAAACTTTTCTCAAAGTATAAATTTTATATCAAAATTTACAAGATTAATATATATATATATATATATATACATTTTAAACTTTGTTAAGATATGAATGGTCACATAGAGTACTAACTAATTCTAGAAAAAAGGCTAGCTGCATATATATGTTTTTGTGTTCGAGTCTCTTATCAGTTTTCTGCAGGAAATCACGGCCAGGCCTAACATCAGCTGAAGTCTCCAGAAAGAAGATGGGGCCCCACAACAACAACAATTCCACATGGACAATAATAATATCATTAAGCTGACAAACATCATCCACAGATCAGCTTTGAACTACAAGGTGCTCAGAGCAATTTTGAGATGACTAGCTGAGATGATCCAGTCTCAAAGACTACTTGAATAAGGACTTGAGATAAACCCTGAACTTTGGCATTATACACAGACTGGATAGTGAAGGATATAGTTACCTCTCTTAGAATTTGACAATTAACCTAAAATTTTTCTTTCAGGATAAAGAAAACTTCGCCCATACTCAGCAGGAAGCAATTTTAAGAATACGACGCCCACATTCCCAAAGAGGTGGTGTGGGGCAGGTGGTTTTTTGGTCTTTTTAATGGGTTTTGGGTCTGGGATAATTTTCAGTATTTAGGGGGGTTGGTTACAAGTTATTGTCAAGGGTTAGGAAAAAGGCTAAGCAAAGGAGATTCGATTTAAGGTTCTTGTTTAAAAAAAAAAAAGAAAGAAAGAAAGAAAGAAAAAAAAAAAGAAAGAAAAGAGAAAGACAATTACTAGTTTTAAATACTTTACATTGGATTGAATTGTTTTATATTGTACACAAATTTGAAACTGATATTGTTAGAAAATGCTATATGTATATTTCTAATTGTATTTATTCCATCCATTTAACAATGTAATGCAAATTTCTGATCCTTGAATGTTATTATTATCAACTATTAGGATATAAAGAAATGAAAGCTAGTAGTTAGACATTATCATAGAACTTGTAGTCATATTGGATATGTTTTAAAAATTGAGCAGAGATGTTTTAGACAGGTCATCTTCAAACCCTTCAGAGATCTACAGAATATGGCATTTAAAATGTTTTAATAACTTAGAAAATTTTTCTTTTTTGAGACATGTCGGGCCGGGCGGTGGTGGCGCACGCCTTTAATCCCAGCACTCGGGAGGCAGAGGCAGGCGGATCTCTGTGAGTTCGAGGCCAGCCTGGACTACCAAGTGAGTCTCAGGAAAGGCGCAAAGCTACACAGAGAAACCCTGTCTCGAAAAACCAAAAAAAAAAAAAAAAAAAGAGACATGTCGGCTCCTGGCAGTACCAATCTACTTTAGAGAAAATATGGGCATTGAAGAAACTGCATATGGAGTCAACTTTCATTCTGGCAAAAGTTAGCCACTGGACAACAAAGTATCCTCAAATCAACAGGACAAAATGGACAGACAGATCACGAAACAAGGGACTACTGATTCTTGCCAAAACAAGTGTGGTTATGGCTTTATCAAAAGGCATCTTCTGAGGCCAGGACAATATGGCCCCATCCCTGAAGTGGCCTTCGCATCCGGAAAAGGTACGGTGCCCTTTTCTTCGAAGGCAGCTTAACAGGCAGAGGGCCGATGGATTCTGTTGTACAATGGAACAGCAGCTGAAAGCTCATGCCTCTCAAAAGTAGACTGGCATTTAATAGAGGGATGTGGAAAAGAAGGGGATGCTGAGATGAAGCCATATATACACAGCCAAGAAGAATGGACAGCTGAATTAAAAAACTGTCAACAATTTCCAGAATTTAAAATCCTGAATCATGACAGGACACTAGTGGAATTCAGGTGTTTCTGGTACGTGGACTGCTCTCACCCAATGTGAGGTTGAACTGTTGACCTTGTGTACATCCTACTTCACAAATGAGTCTGTCAGATACACTAAGCCTATAGGCTGAAGATGATGCCCCAACACTGCGGAGAAACCTCAGGTGACTGCCCAGGCAGCTGGCTGTTTCTGTCAACTCACAAAATTTTTTGGAAGTTGCTTGCATGCACTTCCTGTTTTTATTTTTGTTAGCTAATATTATTCCCTTCTTGGGTCTCTGAGGGAGTTGAAGATTAGTTAGTTATGGTTAAAGATTAGTTAGTTATAGTTGAAAATTAATTAGGATAGAAAGTACATTAGATAAATCTTGGGATTACCAAAATAGGATAGATAATGGAATTATTTTCTCTGATTTGTCAAATACCTGTTTAGGTATTTATTACTTGTATATATTGTATATAGTTATTGTACTTTTGTATATAGTTTTTCTTTTGTTAGTTATAACCTTTTGCTTTCTTTTTCTTTTTATTAAAATAGAAAAAGGGGAAATGTGGTGATAATCTAATTGTACTGAATTATTATTTTGATTGTATGTTAATAAATAAAGTTGTCTGGGAGTCAGAGCTATTAGAGCCATAGCAAGAGTGTGGCGGTGGTGGCACACGCCTTTAATCCCATAGATATCTGTGTGTTCAGGGTCAGAGCTATTAGAGCCATAGCAAGAGTGTGGCGGTGGTGGCACACGCCTTTAATCCCATAAGATCTCTGTGTGTTCAGGGATACAGCCAGCATTGGAGACATATGCCTTTAAGACCTAGGGGGCTGTACATTCAGACAGTGACGAGGCAGTCATGTGTTTGGGTTTACAACCAATGAGAAGGCAGAACAACATACTTTAAAAAAACGAACCGACAGGAAGTAGGTCTCTTTCGGGAAGCTGGGACACCGCAGGTGGAAGGGTGAGATTTTAGCTCTGAGCTCTGACCTCTCGGCTTTCTCTTTTACATTGTTTCTGTGTTTCTTATTTAATAAGACGGTTGGTTACATCTACAAAAGATCATGCTGGGAAGGCATAATGAAGAAAAAATATTTCATAGATAAATCACGTGTTTTATGTGCTGAACTTCTTCCAGAGTTCCAATATGAAGCATTTTTTTTAGAGCTTTGGATGCAAGTCCTCTAGATGCTGCTTTCCCCATTTTTGTTTTGTGGATAAGTAACTACAGGTCCAATTATAGAGGTACACTAGTTCACAATTGCTGCTGAAATCGATTGTTGGGTTTTATATTTCTATTTTTACTTAATATCTTGTGTTCTCACTGTGTCAATAAAATATTACTTAGGCCTCATAATTTGTATTTATTTTCATTTTATTATAAACTACACTTTTTCCTGGAAATATGTGCATTAATTAGGAAAGGACCATCATCTTCAAAGATTCTTCAGCATATTTTCTAAGATTTTGTATGTTAATGCATGTAATTTACCATTATAAAATGGTATGTGTATGCACAAGTCCACATGTGGACAAATAAGTTTTATGGATCCTGGTTCTAATTCAGTAGAGGTTTGCCTGCATTAATCTCTCAGTGTTAAAACTCACTGTACATTAGTGTTAAATGATCAGACACTGTCCTTTACTCCTGTACTGTAGAGAAAGGAAGACTTGCCAAGTTAGGAAAATGTACCTATAAAGAGTTTTGTAGTAACATTTGAAGTTAGCTTCTTAATGTTCAGAATGGATCTTCCCAATATGTTACCTGCCCCTAGGAGAGTAGATGTCTAACTCTTCTCTTGGGATAAGATGAAAACTGGGATTATTCACCAACCTGCTGCTGTGGGTCACTGAAATAAAATCCTGCCTTGCAGCTAAATCTTACAATAATTTTCAAGGCTTTTTGAAAACTAAAATAATAAGGGTGGGCAACAAATTCTGAGGGTGTTACAGATTTCATATTTTCCCCATTTAACATTTGCTTAATTTTACATAAATGTCTTGGTTGGCTAAATATATTTTAATAGATTTTTATTGACTGTTTGGAAATTCACAGAATGTATTCCAATCACCTTACTTCCCAGTCTTCCCAGGTTATCCTCCCCCCACTGTTGTGACCTTCACCCCCAAAAAGATTAAAAAAAAAGTCCAGTTTGTGTTGTCCATTGTCACTGGAGTATGTTCAAACCCCCAGTGGTCAGCCCCCTAAAGAAAAGTGAATCCTTCCACATCCCCACACCCTGAGTAGCCATCTACTATGGAGAGCCCTACTTCAGCAGCCTTATCATGATTTTTAAAAGTTCTCTTCAATGGCTTCTTGTTTAGGATGTTACTTTTAGGGGAGGGTGAAGGTGGGGGTTGTCACTGAAGCCTTCTATGTCTCTTTCTCAACAGTGAGTCTGCAGTCATCAATACTATTACAAAGGAAGCTTTTTTTGTCCTTTATATTCAGGAGGATCATGAACCATGAACTTCCACATGGTTTCTGGCCACAGCACAGACTATGGGCATCCATCTGACCTCCAACATCAGCACATGACACAGACCTCAGCATGGTCTCCAGTGGTAGTATGGGCCATGGATACCAATATGGTCCCCAGCCCAGACGTGATCAATGTTGGCAATATAGTCTATGAACATCAACATGGCCTCAAGTGCCAGTATAGGCTAATCACATCTGCATGGCTCCTGGCAGAATTATAGCCCACAGACATCAACATGACTTCAGGTGTCAGCATAAGCCACCGAAATCCAAATGACCTTCAGTGGTTAAACATCCCCCCCATAATGGCAGCATGGACTACAGACATCAACATTGCCTCAGGCAGCAGTTCAGGCCATTGATATCAGCATGACTCTTAGCAGCAGCTCAGGCCTCAGACATTAACATATATATATATATATATATATATATATATATATATATATATATATATATATATATATATATATGGTTTTTCCGGACAGGGTTTCTCTGTGTAGCTTGGGTGACTGTCCTGGAACTCACTCTGTAGACTAGGCTGGCCTTGAACTCACAGAGATCCACCTGTCTCTGCCTCCTGAGTGCTGGGATTAAAGGCATGAACCACCGCTGCCCGGGTTCTTGTGCTATTTTTAACAGGAAAGTCTCTTGGGAAATACACCTCTGCTTCATTAACAAAATTCTGTCCAGTATGTGGATAAAAATTCCTTGACTTTTGAGGAAATGTCTTCGCTCTTTACAGGGTGAAAAGAACCAAGAACAGAAACCTGTGGCTTTAGTGCCCTGTGTATGGTGCACACATCTCCATTGACAACAGTATTTTCTTTTGTTTCCCACTCTAGAGGTGTAGGAATTAGGCAAATGGAGCCAATTAGTGAGGCAGACTAAAGTCTCATGCAATAGCCAGCTTTTTCAGAGCATCAGACAATTTATAGTCTGAAGGTTCAGAGGCGTCCCATGAATAAAGTGCACAATCACAAGGGCAAGCTGCACATGGCAAAACACGTTTTTCCAGGGTGGCACATAAATAACAGCAGCTAGCAGCAATGAGCAACCTAAAGCAAACTCACCCCTACCCACTGCTCCTGGGAGGGGCATGAAAGCATCCTCCAAAAACAATTCTGTTTTTGAAGAAACTGAGGCCATAAGAATCTCATCTTGTTCCCTTGAAGTTTTCTCACAAGTACTCAGAATTTTCCTCTCAAGACTCCATGCTTGGACTGTGTTGTGACACCTTTCTTCCTTTTTTATGTTTTCCTTTTTCTATTTTTAAATAAATAAAATGATAAGGGAGTAAAATAAAAACTAAATAGCTAGAACTTTCTTGCTTCCACTACTTCAGAGATCACGATGGTTAATACCTCAGTGTTCACCCAAAGGTTCACTGGCACCCCTCTCTGACTCCCAATCCCATGTGTGCACTGCCTCCTAATCATGTCTCCCATGGAGCAGCACGGAGAATTTGCACCATAGTAATCAGCAGATCATATCAACAGAAACTCAGTCTTTTTCACCTGGAGTAGGTTACCCAGCATACTGTGGTAATCACACTTTTGGCTTTTCTTCACATGCATACACATGTACATGTACTTATACAAAATGAGATCATAGTGTATGTCTTCTTACACAGCTTGCTATTGATGACAGTAGTACCCCTTATCCCTTAAAAATTTTCATTTTATTGTCCAGATTCAAAATTTTAATTGTTATAAAATTGATTTTTCTATATTGAATTATGTTGATTTTTTCTAACATTATGTACAGTCTGATGGCCTTTTAAGTCTTCCTGAAAAGTTTTTAGTTATGATTTTAAAATGACTAATCCCCCAACTCAGCCAGCTTAAGTTGAGAAACATGGAAAAAAAGACTTTTTTCCTTAAAAAAACTTCAACTCTCAGAGTGTATTCCATCCTAGTCCCAAAAAGTTTGTCCTTATTGTTCTCTTGCAGACATGCTGGAATCCTGGCATGTGTTAAATAACGCTCCTTCTGTGTGATGGGCAGCGCAAACCAGAGATCTGTGTGCATTATGCAGAAGATAGACTGTGGCTTACTTGTGACTTTCAGGTCAAGGGTTCCGTGTAGATGTAACCAACCGTCTTACTAAATAAGAAACACAGAACCAATGCAAAGAAGAAAGCCAAGAGGTCAGAGCTCAGAGCCTTACCCGTCTGCTGCAGCTAGCCTCTTCAGCCAAGAGAGACCTACTTCCTGTGTTTTTGTCTTTATATAGACTTTCCATTCTGCCTTCTCATTGGTTGTAAACCCAACCACATGACTGCCTCATCACTGACTGTCTGTACAGATCTCCAGATCTTCTATGGTTGGTATTGAGATTAAAGGCATGTGTCTCCAATGCTGGATATATCCTTGAACACACAGAGATCTACCTAGCTCTGCCTACCAAGTGCTGGGATTAAAGTGGTGCACCACCACCACCCAGCTTTTGCTATGGCTCTAATAGCTCTGACCCCCAGGCAACTTTATTTATTAACATACAAATCACATTTTAGTATAAATAAAATATCACTATATTTCCCCTTTTAATTTCTATTTTAATAAAAAGAAAAAAGGAAAAAGTTGTAACTAACATAAGAAAAACTATATACAAAAGTACAATAACTATATACAATATATACAAGTAATAAATACCTAAACAACATCTAGTCCATTTGTATTTGATAAATTCAGAGAAAGTAATTCCATTTTCTAACCTATTTTGGTAAGTCCAAAATGTATCTAATTCACTTTCTATCCTAATTAATCTTCAACTATAACTAACTAATCTTCAACTCCCTCAGAGATCCAAGAATGAAAATAATATTACCTAATAAAAAATAAAAATTCGAAGTGCATGCAAGCAGCTTCCAAAAAATTGTGAGTTGACAGAAACAGCCAGCTGCTTGGACAGTCACCTGAAGTTTCTCCACAGTGTTTGGGCATCATCTTTATCCTATAGGCTTGGCGTATTTGACAGACTCATTTGTGAAGTAGGATGTACACAAGGTCAATAGTTCGACCTCACATTGGGTGAGAGCAGTCCATGTACCAGAAATACCTTAATTCCACTAGTGTCATGTCATGAATCAGGATTTTAAATTCTGGAAATTGTTGATGGTTTTTGAATTCAGCTGTCCATTCTTCTTAGCTATGTGTGTGTGTGGCTTCATCTTAGCATCCCGTTCTTCTCCACATCCCTCTATTAAATGCCATTCTACTATTGAGAGGCGTGAGCTTAGTGCCTCTTCAAGAATAACTGTTTCAACTGCTGTTCCATTGCATATCAGAAGCCATCTGCCCACTGCTTGTTCAGCTGCCTTCGAAGAAAAGGGCACTGTACCTTTTCTGGATTGCAAAGGCCACTTCAGGGATGGTGCCATATTGTCCTGGCCTCACAAGATGCCTTTTGATAAAGCCATAACCACACTTGTTTTGGCAAGAATCAATAGTCCTTTGTTTCGTGTCTTGTCTGTCCTGTTTGTCAGCAGTTGATTCAAGGATACTTTGTTGTCCAGTGGCTAACTTTTGCCACAATGAAAGTTAACTCCATATGCAGTTTCTTCAATGCCCCTATTTTCTCTGAAGTATGATGGTACTGCCAGGAGCCGACATGTCTCGTAGTCATAACAAAAAAGAAAAATTTTCTAAGTAATTAAAACATTTTAAATGCCATATTCTGTAGATCTCTGAAGGGTTTGAAGATGACCTGTCTATCTAAAATATATCTGCTCAATTTTTAAAACATACTAATATTACTACAAGTTCTATTGTAATGTCTAACTACTAACTTTCATTTCTCTATATCCTAATAGTTGGTAATAATAATATTAAAGGATCAGAAAATTGCATTACATTGTTAAATGAATGGTATAAGTACAATTAGAAATATATATATAGCATTTTCTAACAATATCAATTTCAATATATATAATTTGTATACAATATAAAACAATTCAATCCAATATAAAATATTTAAAACTAGTAATTGTCTTTTTCTTTTTTTTTAAACAAGAACTTTAAATCTCCTTTGCTTAGCTTTTTTCCTAACCCTTGACAACAACTTGTAACCAACCCCCCTAAACAATGAAAATTATCCCAGAACCAAAATCCATTAAAAAGACCAAAAAACCACCCACCCCACACCACCTTTTTGAGAATGTGGGCATCATATTCTTAAAATTGCTTCCTGCTGGGTATAGGCGAAGGTATCCTTATCCTGAAAAGAAAAATTTTAGGTTAATTGTCAAATTCTAGGAAAGGTAACTATATCCTTCATTATCCAGTCTGTGTATAATGTCAAAGTTCAGGGTTTATCTCAATTCCTTATTGAAGTAGTCTTTGAGAATAGATCATCTCAGCTAGCCCTCTCAAAATTGCTCTGAGCACCTTGTAGTTCAAAGCTGATTTGTAGATGATGTTTGTCAGCTTAGTGATATTATTATTGTCCACATGGAATTGTTGTTGTTGTGGGGCTCTATCTTCTTCCTGGAGACTTCAGTTGATGTTAGGCCTGGCCATGATCTCCTGCAGAAAACTGATAAGTGACTCAAACACAAAGACATATATATGCAGCTAATTGAAGCCTTTTTTTTTGAGAATTAGTTAGCAATCTATATGACCATTCATATCTTAACAAAGTTTAAAATGTATATATATATATATATATATATATATATATATATATTAATCTTGTAAATTTTGATATGAAATTCATATTTTAAGAAAAGTTTAAAGAATCAGAATAGAATCAAAGAGTTGAGATTAGTAATAGAATAATCCCTTAATTGGTCTGGTGAAAGGGCTGTCTATAGGGGCCATGTCGGGCCGTGAAGGAGGCAAAAAGAAGCCCCTGAAACAGCCCAAGAAGCAGGCCAAGGAGATGGACGAGGAAGATAAGGCTTTCAAGCAGAAACAAAAGGAGGAGCAAAAGAAACTCGAGGAGATAAAAGCCAAGGCCTCAGGCAAGGGACCCCTGGCCACAGGTGGAATTAAGAAATCTATCAAAAAGTAAGCTGTTCCTCATATCTGAGATGATGGTGAGCCTCTTCCATTCCTATTTAAACATCTGGACTCCCTGCCATAACATCTTTACCACCTACAGCTAGAGTGAAGTGTTACCCTGGAGCCTGTTAAACATCTGGATTCCCTACTATAACATCTTTGCCACTTATAGTTAGAATGAAGTGTTATCCCGGAGCCTGTTGTACATTGTAATAAACTTTTGTAAAAAATATTATAATAATAAATAATACAATGGCTCATTGTCTCTAGTGTTCAGCAATTCCTACCTCAGCTGTGAATTTAAAGTAAACTCAGTCCGAAATCCTACCAGAGCTGTTTCATCTCTGTTGTACTCTGAATTCTGTATCACTTTGAATTAATTAAACCAACTCATTAAAAGGCAAAAAAAATCCCTTAATTAATTTGATTTTTCTCCTGTCCCATAGCAGAAGATGGCTCTTTTCTTCTGGCATGATACAGGGAGTTTGCATATTCCTTTTAACAACATGCTTGATTTTAAAGAAGGAGAGAACCGTTCTCCAACTCCAAAGTCAGCTTTAAATTTTAATTGAACTGGGACTACAAGAAGACAAATAGTATTAAATTTCATTAGAGAAGAGCAGAAACAAACATTTAGGAAGACTTATAAAAATTTTTAGATGATATACCCATATGCCATTTCACTCTGTTTCCTGGGATAGGTGATGTGTACCTTTTCTTCAGTTGTCTCATTTGACCTGTGTTCTTCAGATTCTTTAACCTTCATTCTCCTAAAAGACAAAAACAAAAGCCTTTCCCCAAGACTAATTTTGGGGATGTTCCTTTTTGGCAAGTTATTATCTGATTAAATGAAAAGGCATGCGTTACTGGTATAAGTTAGTTTAAATTGGATGTTCATGCTGGTTGACAAACTATCACCTCTTCTAAATAAGAGGTCTCTCTTGTTCAAGTCGAACCTTTATCAATTTTCATGGTACCCACAGCTTATCTTCTCCTGTAGAAACAAAAGCAAAACCTCGTCCCCAACTTAACACATATCCTGGCTTCCATTCTGAGGTCAGCACATCCTTAAAGTATATAGGCTGATTTAATTCTGTAGTTTTTTCTATTATCCAATGTTTCTCTGTAGCTGTTGTTCCTTTCTCATTGGCATTGAGAAAATTCAAAGTTAATAGAGCATTATGCAGTCTCTTTCTGGGGGGTTTTGTTACCTATTTCTGTTTATTTAGCATATCCTTTAGAGTTCTGTTTGATCTTTCTATAACTGCTTGAACTGTAGGATTATGTGGTATGCCTATAATATGCTTTATATTGTAATAAGCAAAAAACTGTTTCATTTTAACAGAGACAAATGATGGAGCATTGTCAGTTTTGATTTGTGTACGTATACCCATGATGGCTATAACTTCTAGCAGATGAGTGATTACAGAATCAGCTTTTTCAGAACTCAGAGCAGTTGCCCATTGAAATCCTGAATAAGTATCAATGGTATTGTGTACATATTTCAATTTTCCAAATTCTGCAAAGTGAAACACATCCATCTGCCAGATTTCATTCCTCTGAGTACCCTTTGGGTTACATCATGCTGGTAATGGCATTTGATTGTAGAAGGAACAAGTAGGACACTTTACTATTTCTTTGCCTTGTTGCCTGGTTATGGAAAAATCCTTTTTTAAACTTTTACTATTGACATGATGTTTTTTAATGAAATTCTGAGGCTTCCAGCACATTTCCTATCAATAATTTATCAATCTCATCATTGCCTTGTGCTAGAGGGCCTGGCAGACAGTATGGGATTGGATGTGAGTTATATATAAAGGATGACTCCTTTTCCTGATTGTATCTTGTAATTGAATAGTGAAGTTAATTCTGAAGCATCAGGGATAAATTCTGCAGTCTCAATATGTAATACCACTCTTTCAGCATACTGAGAGTCCGTTACTATGTTGAGAGGTTCTGAAAAATCCATTAATACCAACAGAATAGCATACAATTCTGATTTTTGAACTGAATTATAAGGACTTTGAACCACTTTACTTAAATTTTCTGATTTGTAACCTGCCTTTCCTTGTTTATTGGCATCTGTATAAAATGTACGAACTCCAGATATGGGTTTTTCTCATACAATTTGAGGCAAGATCCAATCAGCTCTCTTTACAAGATCAATTCTATTGGTTTTGGGATATTTGTTGTCAATTTCTCCCAAAAAAATTACTGCAAGCTCTTTGCCAAGGTTCACTTTCCGTCTATAATTTTTCAATGTTCTCTTTAGTTAAAGGTATGGCAATTTCTGCTGGGTCTATTCCTGCTAATTTACGAAGTCTCAATTTTCCTTTCCAAATCATGTCAGATTTTTTTCCACATACGTTTTTAATTTTTTATTTGGTTTATTTGGTAAAAATATTCATTCCAATATAATATCTTCCCTCTGCATTAATATTCCAGTAGGAGAATGCCTAGAAGGTAAAATAACCAAAATGGAATCCAGCTTTGGATCAATATGATCCATATGCCCTTCATGTACTTTCTTTTCTACCAAGGCCAATTCTTTCTCAGCTTCGGGTGATAATTCTCTTGGACTATTTAAGTCCTTGTCACCTTCTAAGGTTTTGAACAAATTATTCAGTTCATCATTTTTTACCCCAACACTAGTTCGTAGATGAGAAATGTCTCCAAATAATCTTTGAAGGTCATGAAGAGTTTGTAGTCTATCTCTCCTAATTTGCACCCTTTGGGATCTAATTTTTTGTAGCTGTATTTTATATCCTAAATAATTAATAGTGCTCCGCCTGCAGGGTTTCAACAGGTTCTCGACCACCCTAAGGAGGGACAGGAGATACAAAGGAAAACATACTAAGTCTAGATTCTGATTAAGGTGCCACTTTATTTCTCTTCCAGAAGGGTTTATATTGTTTCTGCAGGGTGGGGAGAAGCAAGAAGCTGCCATTTGCATAAGGTGGGGCAAGCTAACAGGATGTTTGTATAAGATGTTTACAGGGTGAGAGGGTCAAGGGCTCTGACTCAATGTCCTGTTGCTAGGCAACCTGAGTGTAAGCTGATCTAGTTCCCTGTCTTATTGGGGGTCTGTATTTTTCCACTAACTAGAGATTCTGTCCTTGTCCCTGACAAATAGAATCTCCACTTTGTATCTTTTCAGGAGCAATTTGTAATGCCCAGCAAGGCAAAATTTTCTTTACTTCTTCAAACATTATTTCTAAAATATCTGCATTTGAGTCAGCTGGTAAAATATCGTCCATATAATGATGAATTATAGATTTAGGAAATTTTTTTATGTATCACTTCCAATGGCTGTTGTACAAAATATTGGCACAGAGTTGGGCTATTCAACATTCCCTGTGGGAGGACCCTCCATTGAAATCTTTTAACTGGTTGATAATTTTTATAAGTAGGCACTGTGAAAGCAAATCTTTCTCTGTCTTTTTCTTGTAAGGGTATTGAAAAAACAGTCTTTTAAATCAATAACTATGAGAGGCCACCCTTTTGGTAACAGAGTAGGCAAAGGAATTCCAGATTGTAGAGAGCCCATTGGCTGAATTACTTTATTAATTGCTCTAAGGTCTGTTACCATTCTCCATTTACCAGATTTTCTTTTTAATAACAAACACAGGAGAATTCCAAGGGCTGGTTGATTCTTCAATATGCTGAGCATTTAACTGTTCTTCTACCAGCTTTTCTAAAGCCTGGAGTTTCTCTGTTGTTAAAGGCCATTGCTGGACCCATACAGGCTTGTCTGATAACCATTTTAAAGGTGGAGCTGTTGGTGTCTTTGGAAGATCATCAGTTGTTGTGCCCTGTTCTTGTATAATATGGATGGCTGGTGACCACTCATTAGAATAATATCTTCTAATATTTCTCTCAGAAACATGTGCTAGTTTATGATTTGTTTCTGAGATTGCAGGGATGTTAATCTGTGTATTCCATTGTTGTAACAAGTCTCGACCCCACAGGTTCATAGCTATGTTAGCCACATATGGTTTTAATTTTCCTCTCTGTCCTTCTGGACCTATACATTTGAGCCATCTTGCACTCTGTTTCACTCGAGATAATGTCCCAATTCCTAACAGTTGAACGTTTACCTCCTGAAGAGGCCAAGCTGGATGCCAAAATTCTGGTGCAATTATGGTAACATCAGCACCTGTGTCTACCAGACCAGACAACAAAACACCATTTATTTTTATCATTAATTTTGGTCTTTGTTCATTAATAGAAGTTTCCCAAAAATTTTTCTTTATGTTTTCTCCTGAATTTTCTATTCTCTCTGTTTCATCATCCTGACCAGCATGATTTATTCCAATAGGCATTTGGTTATTTAATTGCTCTGAGTAGGGGTTTCCTCTATGATTGCCGGAAAGGTTTGAACTGGATTTGCTATGGGGGCCTGCATGAGGCCCCTCTGGGAGTTTCCTGAAGACCGAGGAAAAGGATTACCTTGCCTGTCCCTTGTTGATCTACATTCATTGGTCCAGTGTTTTCCCTTACCACACCTTCTGCATACTCCAGAAGGAAGGGGCTCTCTGTTGCCAGTGTTCCTTGAAGAAACATTGTTTCTAGGAATGACCTGTTTACAGTCCCTTTTCAAATGTCCTTGCTTTCCACATCCAAAACATCTAACATTTCTCAAAACTTTTGAAATTGCTTCTCCTACCCAAATATCGTCATGGTCATGAGCCTCAACATTAACCATGTCTCTAATCCAATCTTCCAAGGGTGCAGATCTTGCCTTTAATGGCCTGATTATTCTCTTGCAGGCTGCATTTGTGTTCTCAAAAGCCAAATATTTGATTATTACCTGACTGGCTTCTGAATTCCAGACCATTCTCTTTACTGCTGAAGTCAATCTTTGTAAGAAATCTTTGAAAGATTCTTTTGGGCCCTGTATAACCTTTGTAAATGACTCAGTTTTTTTTCCTGGTTCCTCAACTCTGTCCCATGCATTCAAGGCTGTAGGTCGACATAGAATTAGGGTTTGGACATCATATAAACATTGTGCATGTACTGAAGCATATTGGCCTTCTCCAATAAGCTGATCCTGGAAGACTTGTATTCCTTTATCCATCCATTGTTTTTCTATGTTTTTAAGCTTCTTCCTTGAACCACATTTGCCACTGGAGCCTTTGACTGGGTTCCAGAACAGCCTGTGCCAGCTCCTGCCAGTCCTGTTTTATAATCCTATTATATGTTGACCAAGAGTTTAACATTTGATTTTTATATGGGGAATACATGCCATAAGATACTAGTGCCTTAAACCTTGGTAAATCTAACATTTCAATTGGAGCCCAAATATTTTGTGTAGTCATTTGATTAGGCAACTGGTATATGGTTTCCAGATAAATTAAGGGTGACTGTGTGAAAACAGGCTTTCTTTCTGTAACCTTATGATCCAATCTGGAAACAACTTCACTGTTAATTTCTTCTGTCTGAATTTCAATTTCTCTATAATTCATTTTTACAGGTTTAACAGTTTTTTTTAAAACTGTTATCGTGGCACTTAAATTGGCTATCTTTTTAAATAGTAAAATGAAGATAAGAAAAGTAATAAACTGCATAATTCGATCAATATTAATCTTCTCATATAGTTGTTCCATTGTCAGACTGCCTAAAATTTCAAACAAAGCCCAAGTTTCTTCCTATGTACACATAAAACCCATTTGTTTTTAACGTGGAAAAAATTTCTCTTTTAAATAGTTTCCTTTAAAATATCTGATATGCTAATTGACTTACAAAGTCCTCATAGAACAGTAGAAATCTGAGGGAATTTCAAAACAGCCACCTAGTGTCCGAGGTGTGAATCCAGAGAGAGAGAGAGAGAGAGAGAGAGAGAGAGAGAGAGAGAGAGAGAGAGAGAGAGAGAGAGAATAGCCACACGTTCTGGTTAAAAGCTTAAATCAGCCACATGTTCCTGCTTGAGCCGAGTCAAGCCTTGGCTCTGGCTTTCTTAAGCTCTGACCACGTGCGTTGGCTTTACAGGCAGTGGCCCTGTTCAGCCTCACGGGCCTGAGTTGTTTGTAGCACTGGCTTTAAGCAAGTAGCTCCAGCTGCAGCTAACTGCTTGGGGCTATGGTCAGTCTGGCCTGAGACCAAGCTGACCTGGGCCTGAGCTAGGGATCCGACCACCCAGGTGGGAAACTGGACCCGCCGCCAAGCCAAGCCAAGCGGTTTTTAATGGATTCTTGTCACGTTGGGTGCCAAATGTAGATGTAACCAACCGTCCTATTAAATAAGAAACACAGAACCAATGCAAAGAAGAAAGCCAAGAGATCAGAGCTAAGAGCCTACCCATCTGCTGCAGCTAGCCTCTTCAGCCAAGACAGACCTACTTCCTGTGTTTTTGTCTTTCTGTTCTGCCTTCTCATTGGTTGTAAACCCAACCACATAACTGCCTCGGCACTGACTGTCTGTACACAGATCTCCAGGTCTTCTATGGTTGGTATTGAGATTAAAGGCATGTGTCTCCAATGCTGGATGTATCCTCGAACACACAGAGATCTACCTAGCTCTGCCTACCAAGTGCTGGGATTAAAGTGGTGCACCACCACTGCCCAGCTTTTGCTATGGCTCTAATAGCTCTGACCCCCAGGCAACATTATTTATTAGCATACAAATCACATTTTAGTACAAATAAAATATCACTATAGTTCCTCTCAAACTGTAATACATTGCTCATAAAGTGGAAATGACTGAGAGCATTGGTGGAAAAGGAACACTCCCTACTTTCCAGTGTCTTTGCTCTATCTTATGTCATAGATAGATGACTTCATCTTTCCTTTGCAATAGCACATAAAGGTGCAATGTCATGTTGTACAGTGATCTCCTCCAAAGTAGAATACTTAGTGTGAGGTTCTGGAGACTCAGGAAACTGAGACAATCTGAAGCTTCACAAGGCCTCTCCTGAGGTCATATACAGTTGTTGGGAAGAATATATACCTTCGTGTAAGCTCATCAGGGAGCACCAGGAACACAGTTTCCATAAAATCTATGCAGTGATGGGCAGTTTGGTGACACTGTTGTCTTTGAGTCACGTATGCTCCTGTAACTAACTGTCCACCTACACTACTGTAAGTAACCCCTGCCAAACCTGTAGCTTGAACTTTTAGACTAGGATAGAATCATTGTTTTGGTTTGCCTTTGGTGCCCTGTCTGAAGGAAATAGATATTTGCTCACATTTCACCAAAAAAAGTAAAAAGTCATATGACAACCATATTTCTTAAAACCCAAAGTACAGTGCTTTCTAAGATCAAATAAATTGCAACAGTTGTGAACTTTACAGAAAGATGTAGTTATTCACACGTGTAAGCCATATTTGTGTATGTTTCTATGAGCATATATATGTATATATATGCTTCTAATATAGTAAATGGCAGTAACTAATTTCTGTATGAATATTGCTAAAGTGGGAAAATGAGTTTCATAATTGAAATTTGTCATTCATATGGTCAATCATTCTTTCACATGGCATGCTAAAACTATATTTGTGTTTGAATAGGATGGTTAAGCCAATATTAAATAAACATTTGGAGAACAATTTTCTATTCTGTTTTACGGAATGAACAACTTAAAAAATGAAGACCTCTGAGATTATTTTTAATGAAAGGAACAAATGAACAAGGACACAATTCTTAGCAAAGGAAGACTCCTGCAGACATCCCTGCAGTATCCAAGGGGCTCAGGTTCTCATTTCATCATGGATGCAAATTTAAAATTACAAACTGAGCACTGCTAATGAACGTGATTACCAAGTATGTGTGTGTGGACTAAGCATTCAAAATGACACATAAATAAAATTTCAATATGGGCTCAATAATGAAAACTCTTAGATGTTATAATTTAAGTGATTTGTAATCCTATTATAAAAATAAGTATAGTTCTTTCATCTATTGTTTATCACTTTAAATTTGCAGATATTAGTAAGGAAGCTATGATTTTGTGAATCTTCACAAAAATATAAAAACAATTTCAAGAAGTTCCCAAGAGGGCAGATAGGCATTTTCTAGATCTTAACATGATTGTGATTTTCTTTTTACTCTAAAAAAGTTAAACAATACATTGTATAATTTATACATTTATAATTATATATAAAATCTAAAATATTTATTCTTTGTGAAGTCTAATAATTTTTTGAGGTAAATTCCACACTTTAATATTAACTATTAGAACATGTTTAGGGGTATTTATGGTTGTTTTACTCAAATAAACCATTTTATACTAGTTTTAGAGATAATTATGCCTATTGTTCTCATTCATTCACCCATCCATCCATTTATTCATGCTATGTTTCAGGGAGGATTGGTGTGCTTACTGTAGCACATTTGTGCCTCAATGACAAGTTGTAAGAGCCAGTCCACTCTTTCCATTGTAGGTTCTGAGGACTGAACTCAGATTTTTCAGGCTTGATTGTGAGCATCATTACCTCATGAGCCACTGCACAGATTTTGGTTCTCATTTTAAAAACAACTTCTGTTTAAGAATTTCATGTATGATGTTTTGATCACATCCTTGCCTCCCTACCTCTCCCACTTCCCCTCAGTCCCCTCTTTTCACTCCTCCCATCTACACATCATTTTTTAAAAATTTATTATTTTTTAGAACGCATGGATTCCAGTTAGAGCTGTGCATGCACATGAGTGTGGGCCATCCTCTGGAGCATCATCAAGCTGCCAGGGACCACACCACTAAAGAGTGTATCTCCCTCCTCAGCAGCCATCCACTGTTAATGGTGCATCAGCTAGAGGAGGGCCCATATACCTCTATCCATGCCTATTGGAATGTTGAGTGGCTTGAGCTTGTGCAGGCAACCATAGTAGCTGTGAGTGCATGAGGACAGTGATCCTATCATGACCAGAAAACACTGTTTCATCTCACTTTTTCTCCTTGTCTATGACATTTCCTGAGTCTTGGGGTATGTGACTTAAATGTACCATTCATAGTTGAGTTTTCCACAGATACTTTTTCTCTGCACTCTCACCAGCTGTGAGTCTGTGTATCAACCATCAGCCACTACAAGAAGCTTCTTTGTTAACAGAGAGATACAATAATCTATGGGTACAAAGACACATAGTCAAAAGGGTGTTTGCTACTAAATCCACTTAGCAAAATAATGGAAAGTTGACCCCCTAAGGCCTGTGAGCTCCCCAGCACGGTTCTTGTGCAGATTTACAGTACCAGGCATAAGACTGTTCTTGTAGAGTGGGCTTTAAATCCAATCAGAAAGTGCTCAGTTACCCCCATAGTATTCACATCACTGTTGTATCCATGGGAACATTGTGCCGAGCTGATCATTATTATGGCCACAGAATTCATGTCTGAGTTAGACTACTACTGACTTTTCCCCCTAGCAGCCTAAAAGACACCTTTTGGTATTGTAAAAGCTAGCCAGCAAGAAGACAGCTTGCCAGTCAATACCAGCTTGACATTTTCATGTCATGTGGTTTGATGATGTTTGCATGTGTGTGCTGTCTTCAGCAATAGGGTCTCACCATCAGGTTTAGATGGACAATCAAGACCAGTGGCAATAATCTGTATTTTTTTTTTTTTGCGTGTCTCTGGGCAGGACTCTGATCACCAGCCTGAGAGGAGGTATCCAACACCCACTATAGGATTTTTTTTTTAGTTGGCATCCACAATATACTTGTGTCATGGAGTAAGTGGGTAGACATATGTGTGATATTGCACATTAGATATCTGTGTTCTATTTTAGACTCTGGAAGCTAATACATGAGTAAAGTTTCTTTGATCTTTGAGTCTTCAAAATGATATACAACTAATCAAATAACAAAAAGTACAATCTGATTGGTGCCTAGGAATCATGATAGACAAAATTGTAAAATATTAGATTGACAGAGTACAGTTGACTTGTTTCAAGCTTTTGGTATCCTTGGCATGTCTTCCCTTAATATAATTATCCCTAGTGTGAAATACAATTTTTCAAAATGATTTTAGTATTATAATGACTTCTAATGGTAAATAATGTGGTTTTAATAATCTAATCTGTTTGAATGATTCCATTGACCAAGCTTCTAGTGACACTGAGTTTAGTGCAGCAAATTCAAAGGAAGGGTAAAATTTCCAGCACATGAGTGGCAATCACATCTATAACCTTTCTGAAATTGCTGGACTCTAAGTCCCCTGAGCTCTTGGAGTGCTGCAGACAATGTACTCTAATGATTCACCATGAAAAGGTCACTGAAAATGGAAACGCACATTCCCTGTGCATGGCCTCATGCTAAAGATATAAACTGTGACATTCTCTATAGGAAAGTAAGGAAACAAAGAAATATGAGGTCAAACATGTGAAAGGCACATTTTCAAGAGAGGCTTTTGTAATTACTTTCTTCTTTCATATCAGTGGGCACAGCAAGAGAAAAACAGCTGTAAGGAAAACCTGCTTCCCCTGATTACCTAGGAATGGTACTTGAACAAAGAATCATCAAATTACAAGTTTTGCTTACATTTCTATGCATGTGAGTTGTTATCTCCACTCCTTTATCTTTTATTAATTCAACACAACACTGCAGGCATTCTTTAAAAGCACACAGGGAAAGTACTGTTTCTGCTTTGAATGTGAAGTAATGAAGTCAGGCGAGGTGGACTTCCCTTTACAGAGCCACAGCAATTCCTGGTACTGCAAGAACATGGAGACCGCCTGGCAGTGGTGGTGCATAGCTTTAATCCCAGCTCTTGGGAGGCAAAGGCAGGTGGGTTTCTGTGAGTTTGAGACCAGCCTGGTCTACAAAGCAAGTTCCAGGACAGCCTGGACTGTTATACAGAGAACCCTCAGAAAGAAGAACATGAAGCTGATTTTTCTGAGCTCAATTTCACTGATAGTTTGTCTCTATGACCCTTTTTTTCCATTCAAATACAAGATTATATTCCTTAATATAAAGATACCATTGTTCAATTTTACAACTACAAAAATTTTTGAAAGAAAGACAATGTAGAGAAATATGTAAAATGAGACCACAAAAATGTTGCAGCCAATTTAAGGCCAGTATTTAATCCTATATTTAACCACACTAAGTGCCAGGCTTCTCAGTCAAACTAAAAGAGGTGATTTGGAAGGCCCTTATTAAAGTGTAAGATTTTAAGATTCATGTCACATCCTGGTTTGTGTTGAATGAGGTCATGGGTGGGAATGACCTTGCAGTTCCTTTCTAATGCTATCCCTCTGGCAAACCAAGTTTCATCACTCATGAAAGTATCTCAAAGAATAAAGATTTCTACTGTACTCTGAGAAGTAATATTATCATTGTATAATTTTTCAGAGGTTATATATTAACTTCATAAGAAAAAACAGATTTTAGATGATTCTGTTAAATTGCATTGAAAAAATCCATAAGACATAGAGGCAAACAATGAAATTTATTTAAATAAGAATTATACAATTGACAGAGCAAGGGGATCACTCCTCCATTATTGGTGAGAGTGCAAACTTGTGCAGCCACTTTGGAAATCAGTATGGCAGTCTCTCAGAAAATTGGGAATCAATCTACCTCAAGACCCAGCTATACCACTCTTGGGCATATACCAAGGAAGACTCAATCAAAGCACAAGGACACATACTCAACTATGTTCATAGCAGCATTATTTGTAATAGCCAGAACCTGGAAACAACCTAGATGACTCTCAACTGAAGAATGGATAAAGAAAATGTGGCACATATACACAATAGAGTACTACTCAGCAATAAAAAATGATACGAAATTTGCAGGCAAATGTATGGTACTAGAAATTATCATGCTGAGTGAGGTAACACAAACTCAGAAGGACAAACATATATGTTCTCACTCATAAGTGGATACTAGATGTAAAGCAAAGGATAACCAGACTACAACTCCAGAGAAGCTAGCTAATGAAGAGGACCCTAAGAGGGACGCATAGATCACCCAGTGAAGAAGAAATAGATGAGATCTATATGAGCAAACTGGGGATGGAGTGGGATAATAGAGGGCAGGGGATAGGAGATGAGAACATAAGGGAACAGGAGGTTCCGGCTGGAACAGGGACAGAGTGGGAGAGCAAGGAAAGAGATACCATGGTAAATGAAGACATCATGGATATAGGGAGAAATGGGGTGCTAAGGAAGTTCCCAGGAATCCACAAGGGTAACCCCACCTTAGACTACTAGCAATAGTCAAGAGGGTGCCTGAACTGGCCTACTCTGGTAATCAGATTAGTGAATACCCTAACTGTTAATTAGTGGAATACCCTAACCATCATCATAGAGCCTTCATCCAGTAACTGATGGAAGCAGATGCAGAGATCCATGGCTGGGTGTCAGACAGAGTTCCAGGAGTCCAATCAATGATAGAGAGGAGGGATTCTATGAGCAAGGGACATAGTGATCATGATGGGAAAACGTATAGAGATGTCCAGCCAAACTAGTAGAAACTCATGAACTGTGAACCAATAGCTGTGGAGCCTCCATGGCACTGGAGTAGGCCCTCTGGATAAGTGACACAGTTGTTTAGCTTGAACTGGTTAGGGGGCCCCCAGGCAGTGGGATCAGGATCCATCCCTAGTGCATGAGCGGGCTTTTTGGAGGCCAGTGCCTATGGTAGGACACTTTGTGCAGCCTTGGTGCAGGGAGGAGGGGCTTGGACCTGCCTCAACTGAATGTACCAGGCTCTGTTGACTCTCCATGGGAGACCTTGCCTTGGAGGAGGTGGGAATAGGGGGTGGGCTGGGGGGAAAGCTGGGGGGTGGGAGGATGGAGGAGAAGGGGATCTGTGGTTGGTATATAAAATGAATAAAACATTTCTTAATAATAAAAATAAAAAAGAAATTCAAAGTAAAAAAGTCTATGTAAATCTTCAAAAATATCTAATTAATTTTTGACAAATAATTCAAAAGCAGAGTATATAAATTAATTATTTAATCATTTCTGTGAAATTCTAAATTATCCATAGAGTTAATAATTATGTTTTCATATGTTTAGTTATTTACCATATTTAGCCTCCTGAAACTCAATTTCATTTGTGAAATCAAGAAAATGTTTATGTTGCTTACTCTCTGTGAGCCATTATCGTTTTTAGAAAATCTGGGTTATTGAAATTCCCAATTTACCTCAATTTGTTTGTGTATACACATACAAACCAAGGTTCAGTATGCTAAACATTGTCTACCATGATGCAAGCAGTAGGGAAGAGTGTGAGTCAGCTGAAGAAATATAAGCATTAAAAAACTTGTTTTAATGTAGCAGCAGAAATACCTGGAAAAGCAATAAAGGGAAAAATAAACACTCTTCAGTTTGACTGAAGAGCAAACTAAATGGTGATGTTCAGCACAGGTAATCTATTCAGAAGATCTCAGAGGCAGAATGAAATGTCACTCATTTGAATATCAAGCAGACTAGAAGACCTTATTTCTCTCTATATAAACAATAACAATTCCTCAGGAACAGGGCTTGGTAAAATCATTTGTGTTGCATCCTTAATTCACCTGGTAATTATGGTAGTGACCTGTTTGATAATTTTCTTTATCCAAATGAAGAATAACTTTGCCAAATTTGTCACAGGAGACAGGTTTGCAACTTGAATCCCATTGTTGCGGTCCTCCCTGCTCCGTGAAATTGAGAGCCAGGGATGCTGTGTTCCTGCATCATTATATTTCAAAGAAGTTATTTCTGGGTTCTTGACAAAGATATTTCTGAGTCATAATGCTGACAAGAGGCTAATTTAACTTTAATATATATTACATATATATGCAATATATTATAAATTAGTTTATGAAGTAATAGAGAAAGAATATATCACACATTTCCATATTTCTAAATCAAATGCATTCAGAAATGAGATAAGGGAGGGAGTCTCAACTTCTCCCCTGGAAGGACTAAGGTTCATTTCTCCTCTTTAATCTGTATTTTTTACTGCAGGAGGAAGATTATTGTGGATGTTGTAACTAGGCTTCACTGACCTTAGTGTAAAGTAGACTGGATTTACATCTAGAGTAATGCATCTAATATAATCCAGTTGTGATGCTTTGAGATCTCTGCTTCCAAATTCTTCATTCATCATCTATATTTATCACTATAAATTTCTTCCTTTATTTTATAAAGACACTGTTGTCTCCATGAGTATAACAGACTTACAATCTGTGCGTCTCTTCTCCTAAG
Organism: Peromyscus maniculatus bairdii; assembly: GCF_049852395.1. Classification (NCBI taxonomy): domain Eukaryota; kingdom Metazoa; phylum Chordata; class Mammalia; order Rodentia; family Cricetidae; genus Peromyscus; species Peromyscus maniculatus. The sequence goes on from NC_134861.1 coordinate 29,567,688, forward strand.
GAAGCAAATCCCAACTACTAGGCAGCTGGTATAGGAAATCTTTCTATATTCAAGGGCATCACGATTAAAGAACACTGTAAAACAAATGAGGTAATAATTTGCAATTCTCCTAATAACACAAAAGGATTTTTTTCTGGTTAGAAATCTACACCTTATTAACACATTATGAAGGTATTTTTCTTTTGTGGTTCAAATGTAACTGACAGTATTTCAAAGGAATTTTGTGGTTCTTTTCTCTTTTTTAAAAGCAGTATTAGAATTAGAATAAGAATGAAACAGTCTGACAAAATTAAAAAAACTATATATTTCTATATGCTGATTATTAAATTTACTACTAATAAAATATGTCACATTAAACAGGGGGATGAATATTGCAGTGATAACTATTATAAATCCATAATCAAATTTCTGCTAGACAAAATGATACATGGTTAATGCAAAGACTGTAATTCCAGTGAAGTTGGAAAATGTCAATGAATATATTTTATTGGCATCAATTGATGATGCAAAATTATCAAAAAGGAGACGTTGGCACATTTTTCAACTAGAAACTGTATGTTTCACCTCTTATGTCTATGAACATTGTGATAATGGACAATAAAAATTAAAGAAGACAGAGATATTCTGAACAGAACTTGAGGGAAGTATAGATTAGATGAACAGGACATCAAAGGAAAAAGAGATTAAAACAAGTCATTATGTGCAGCCACTCAGGTGATTACAATCAAGCACACACACAGAGATTTAGCAGAGTCTCTGAAAGACTAAGGTAGGGAACCTCTACAAATAGAAAACTATTTCAAAGAATTTTAGACAGGAGACAGATTCACTTCCTTAAAATATTCTATTTTATAGCTGAGAAGGAATCCACATGAAAGCATTTTTATATTATTTTTCTCACCAGTAATTTTGGGAAATTTAGTCATTTTTGATATCAGGTACAATTGAACATACTGTTCAAAAACTTGGATTCTGATAAAGGGCAGAAATTAGGACACAAACCTAAGAAGTATGTGAAAATGTAATTTATTACTTATGAAAGGATTTAAATCTCGGCCAGACTAATTTATAAACCTGTAAGTTTTCATGAAATTTATAAAATATTATCCATTTATGGTTCTTTGGTTATCTTGTAAAATATAAATCCAATATAAGAACTCAAAAATAAATGTGAAGGAAAACTAAAAGGAGTTAGAAAAATGAACTACTTTTTGATTTTCATATACACATTTTGTAGCTAGATATAAATTACATGTATTTATTCATCCATAATGAACCTAGAATCCAAATTCCAGAAAATGTAGGTTCTCAGAAAATCATATTTTTAAATGAGATTTTGCTTAACTTAGATTTTGATATTCAAATAGTTTTTGCAATACAAAAAACATCACTGAATTGATTTCATTAAGATCTAGAAAGAGCTGAAGCTCAAATAAAAATATAAGATCAAACCTGTGTCTCATTAGTGAGAAACTTTTGCCTTATCTTCTGATGAAGTAGCATGATTCAGTTTCACAACATTGAGTTTGAAGTTTCAATATTAGAATTTTAATCAGCAGTTGCCTCTGTAATGGACTTACATCTCTGCACCTAATGTCTCTCCTTAGTAAGTCTAGTTAAGGAATACATTGAGTTCACTGACTAATCAAAAGAGAACCCTATGCTTCCATTTCTAACTGTCCTTCATTATGAGACCTAAAAACACACACAAAAGTAGAGGATCAAAGTGTTGTTAGAAGATAAGAAGGTTTTAAGACTAACTGAAGATATGATTTGTCAAATATATTGGGGGATTTTGCAAATTATAGCTGTATATGTACATGTATGCACACATGTGTAGGTGTGAGAGAGACAGGGACAGAAGAGTGCAGAAACCATTGAATTGTGTTCCTAAGAAGATGGTGATGTATTGAATACAAATGCCACCTGCAGACTATTTCCTAGACCCTTGGTTCTTAGCTGCAGGTGGTTCTAAACATTTAGAAGGTGGAGCCAACTGAAGGAATAGGTCACTCGTCATTAGTCTTTTTGGATTTCTCACCCAGTCTCTTCATATTTATTTCTCTGGTGTGAGATGAAAATATCCTCTGCCACATATTTCTGATTCCACAGTTTTTGGCCAGGGTTCTATAGTCAAGGAACTGTGGATTGAGATTTCAGCACACTTCTCTCTCTCAGGCTGGTTCAGCACCTGGTCTGCAGCTCTCCTTGACAAGTATCTCATGGCTCTGCATCTCAAACATCTTGAGGTCTTCAACACCACCCAGGCTTCGTGCAATGGCCTCTCCTGGCCTCCACCCAGGGACTGCCCTAGCAAACACGTGGCCTCAGCAGCTATCCTTAACTATGTAGGAAGATTCCGTAATTCCTTTCCTGTTTCCTTCTTGATTCTATATCCAGATATATTGGGTGAAGGTGCCAAATTCTGCTTCTTCCTTGGGCTGAAACCTGGCCACCTGGAAGATGTGCACCTTCATAAACTTTGACTAGTTGATGGTTTCTAGTCCAAGAAACTTCAGGCCTTTCCTTTCGCAGGCTGCAGGATTAGCTGGGCAAGGACGTGTCCTAAGGTTACCAATTCCTTTGTTCTATTTCAAACCAGTCTTTAAAATTTCTTATTGCCTTGAGCACAAGACTTGGCTCCAATATTACATTTCCTGGTGCTCTTTTTTTCTCCTCAAAATGTACATTTTATATTTCTTTTTGCCATGTTTGCCCTTTTTATCAGCTGCATTGTTTGTCAAATATAAGAATGATCTCCTCTGAAACCTCTTGAGCTGAGCCATAGCACTGTCTCCTCTTAAAGCACTCAGCTGCTTTTCTAATCCAAAGTCCTAAATTCATCCATATGCCTCCAAACAACATCATGATGAGGCCAGCCAGATCAACACAGCACTCCCTGGTTAGAACATCTGTCTTAATTATTGCTCTATTGATGGGAAAAGATAATATGGTCAAGGTAACTCTTAGAAAAGGAAATACTTAGTTCTGGGCTTGCTTACAATTTGTGAGGATTAGTCCATGATCATTATGGAAGGAAGCAGACTGGCATGGTGCTGGGGCAGTAGCTGAGAGCTTTATATGCTGGTCCATAGGCAGCAGGCAGAGAGAGACAACTCTTCCAATAAGGCACCTCCTAATCCTTTCCCAACAGTTCATCAACTGGAGACTAAACACAAAGATATGTAAGCTTATGGGTACCATTTTCATTTAAATCACCACATTACTAGTACATAAAGATTAATGACACTGGAATAGACCTATAATAAGTGCTTAGTCTAGAAGCTGTGGGGTATAACTAAAGTTCTGTTGATCTCATTTCTACAACTAACTTATACTAAAGTTGAATTAATATCTTTACACTCCACTAGTTCCCATTTCATTTCACTATAGGAAGAGTCAAAAAATCCAGATCTACTTCAAACACTTCCGAGATCTACAGAATATGGCATTTTAGATGTCTTAATAACATAAGGCTTTTCATGACAGATACATCTGAGATCTACAGAATATGACATTTAAGATGTCTTAATAACATAAGGCTTTTCATGACAGATACATCTGCTCCTGGCAGCACCACTTTACTTCAGATGAGATGATGGGCATTGAAGAACTTTCATATGGCATTTGCTTTCTTTGTGGCAAAAGTTAACCACTGGATAAAAAATTGCCCTTGCCTCCACTGCTGACAGTATGCTGTCCAAATTGGACAAGCAGGACACAAAAGAAAGCAACTGCCAAACTTTGCCAAGAAAAGGCAAGACAGTCTTTCAAAATTCCTGCTTCACAGGAAAGTCTGTCATGTATTCTGGACCTGTAGGATGAAGATGGACACCCCAATGTTACTGAGAAATCTTGGGTGCATCCAGCTTTTTCTGTCTTTTCTTGGTTTTGGAAGTTGTTTGCTCTGCATTTCCTCTTTACTGAAGTAATATTATATCCTTTTGAGGTCTCTGATGGAGCTGGAGACTAGATAAAATTTTCCTTGTTATCAAATTCAAGAAAGAAACTCACAAAAGTGGTGTAAAGTATATAAAGTTTATAGACATATAAGAAATATTTTGGTAATATGAGTATAGAAAGTGAATTAGGGATAAAACTTTGGACTAACCAAGATAGGATAGATAAAGGATTATTTTCTCTAAATTTTTTTTTTTCGAGACAGGGTTTCCCTGTGTAGATTTGTGCCTTTTCCTGGTACTCACTTGGTAGCCCAGGCTGGCCTCAAACTCACAGAGATCCACCTGCCTCTGCCTCCCGAGTGCTGGGATTAAAGGCATGCGCCACCACCGCCCAGCTATTTTCTCTAAATTTGCCAAATACAAATAAACTGAACATTGAGAATGTAAAAAAAAAAAAAAATCCAGACCTAGCCTTGACTTAGACATGCTGATGATCTCTGCAGGTAAAGGAAAAATCATGATAGTGACTCACTGCCTATGTTTATTTCCATGCTTTTCATTCCCAGATAGCTTTGGCTTATCCACAGCTCTGTTAATAGTAAAGGATTTAGGCATCAACCTCTCACAGCTCAATTCTGCTAGTTGTCAAATAATTAATTCACTTCTTCAGTTATTTTCTGTACTTCTGAGTTCTTCATACTGATTGATGTTGGTAATTCTATTACCTTCTGCATGCTTGGTAATTTTTTTCCTGAAGGGAAGTAGCCCCCAAAGGTAGTGGCACTATCAGGTGTGGCTTTGTTGGAGTTGATATGACCTTGTTGGAGGAAGTGTGTCACTGTGGGGGAGAGCTTTGAGGTCTCCTATGCTCAAGCTACCCCCAGTGACACAGTCAACTTCCGGCTACCTTCTGATAAAGATGTAGCCAGCACCATGTCTGCCTGCATGACATCATACTCTCTGCCATGATGATAATGGAATGAACCTCTGAACCATAAACGGCCACTTCAATGAAGTGTTTTCCTTTGTAAGAGTTGCCATGGTCATGGTGTCTCTTCACAGCAATAGAAACCCTACTAAGACAGAAGTTTGTACCAGGGACTGGGGTATCATTGTGATAGGCCTGATCATGTTTTTGTTTGGAGCAATATTGACTTTGGTACTTTGGGATAAGGAAGCATTAGAATACTTTAAGCAGTGCTTAATGGGCCATACTACTAGTACCATGGAAGACAGTGGTGCTAAAGTTACTTGGTCTGTGAGGGGCTCACTTAAGAGGTTTCAGAGGAGAGTAATTTTAATATGTTGCCTAGAGATCATTCTTACGATGTTTTGGTGAAGAATGTGGCTGCTTTTTGCCCTTACCTGAAGAGTCTGCCTTAGGTTAAAGTGAAGAGTTTTGGATTAATTCAGTTGGCAGAGGAAATCTCAAAACAGCCTAGTATAGACTCTATTTTGTGGTTATTATTCATAACTCTTAAGAAGATTTATAATGGAAAGGAAAAAACTGATCAAATAAAAATACAAAATGTACAGATTGAGAAACAGAGGCACCAGAAAGAGGAAGAGAGCTAAATCCTGTGTTCAAGGAGATAAATAAATTAAGGAATAAACTAAAGGGAGTGGTGACCTCAGGGCAAGATCCCATCCAGCTAAATTTCCAACTTGTGAAAAGGAACTGAAGAAAAGCCTAGAGCTGGGTGAGGTAGGAGAACACTTTAATCCCAGCACTGTGATGGCAGAGGCTGGTGGATCTCTGAGTTTGAGGCCAGCCTGGTGTACAGAGAAAGTTTCAAGACAGCCTAGCTTGGGCAGTGAAGGACCGAAAGCTGGTGAAGATGTAATTGAACAAGGCAGGCATGTTCTAGCCCCAGTAAGCAGCAGAACATGGAAGTTTTGGCCTTGTGGTTCTCAAGTTAAGTGTAGAAGAAAGGGGCTATGGAATGTGCCTCCTAGGCTAAAGAAAGTCACTGAGGCCAGGGATATGGCAGGAGTGTCCCTGAATGGAAGCCTAGACAGGTTATGTGTGAAGCTGTAAAACTGAAGTCTGGATTGCCTTGGAGAACCCAAGATGTTAAAGATGTCAGAGTCATAGGGTGCTTGCTGAGGAGAGCTTCTAGCAGAAAGCAGAACCAGTCCAAGAGAATGAAGTGTGCTGCAGGTAACAGAGCTGAACTGAGTTGGAGATCTGAAAAGCATTTTGACATCTGATATGGAGATGTAGCGTTTGGAGTTTGCCCAGCTGGTTTTTGGTCTTACTTTGGTCCAGTATTTCCTTGCTATGCTACCATCCTTGCATTTTGGGATGGAAATGTATATCCTGTGCTATTATATGTTGAAAGCATGTGATCTGCTTTTAGATTTTAATTTTACAGGGGATTAAAGTTAAGAAATTCCCATGAGTCTCAGAAGAGACATCGAACTTTGGACTTTGAAACAAGTTTGAGACTGTTATAGACTATGGGGACTTTTGAAGATGGACTGAATACATTTCTGCATTATGAGATGGCTACAAGCCTTTGGGGTCAGGAGGTGGAACATGGTAGTTTGAAAGAAAGTAGCTCCCAAAGGGAGTGGCACGATTAGGAGGTGTAGCTTTGTTGGAGTGGGTGTGGGCTTATTCGAGGAAGTGTGTCACTGTGGGGGAGGGCTTTGAGGTCTCCTAGGCTCAAGATACTCCTAGTGCCACAGTCCACTTCCTGCTGCCTTCTGATCAAGATGAAGCCAGCACCATATCTGCCTGCATGCTCCCTGCCATGATGGTAATGGACTTGAAGCTCTGAACTGTAAGCTGCCACCTCAGTTAAATGTTTTCCTTTATGAGTTGCTGTGGTCATGGTGTCTCTCAACAACAATAGAAACACTAACTAATATTAAACTTTTAATGCTATTGAATTTTAAAAGGGCTCTCTATTATACCTAATCTCTTTTTTTAGCTCATTATACAGTAATTAATTTTAATAGACTTTATTCAGCTTTGAAATCAGGAAGTATTACTCATTCAAGTTTGTTTTTTTCTCTTCTCACTTGTTTTAATTATTCTTCTTAGTCTCAATTACTAATTTAAGTATCATACCATATTTAAATAGATTTAACAAATACCTTTTCCTAATTCTATAAGCTATTTTTATAAATTTAGAACTTCAGATTCTGTGGAAATGTTTGAATGTTTCCTTTGATTCTGTGCTCCAGCACAATGCAATTTAGAGTAAAGGCAGTTTGCAAAATGAAAGTGCTTCCTGGTCATTTTGAGAAATTATGCAAAACTGTTTCTTCTCATATTTGTCTTCTTTTTTTTGGGAATAGATTCATTTCTCCCATAATATATCCTGATTATAATTTCTTCTCCTACTCATCCCAGCTCTTCTCCACCTCCCCTCCCATCCATATCTACTCCATTTCTATCTCTTCTTAGAAAAGAACAGGCTTCTAGGAGATTATAACAAAATAAAATATAATAAGATAAATTAAAAGCTATCACATCAAATTTGGGCAAGACAAACCAACAGAAAGAAAAGAACCCAAGAGAAGGCTCAAGAATCAGAGACCATCTCTTTCCCACACTCAGAAATCCCATAAAAACTATAAACTTAAAGCCATAACATGTATATGTAGACCTGTGTGGGCCCTGTGCATACTATATCAGTCTCTATGAGTTCATAGGAGCTTTGCTCATGTTACTTTAGTGGACCTTATTTTCTTGGTGTCTTCTATCCCCTCAGGGTCTTACATTCTTAACCATTTCCTATTCTGTAGGGCTCCCTGAACCTAAATGAAGGTTGATGGAGACATCCCATTTAGGGCTGAGAGATCCAAGGTTTCTTCCTCTCTGCATAATGTCTGGCTGTGGGTCTCTGCATTTATTCCCATATTCTGCAAAAGTAATGATGATGATGGATGAATAAAACACTGATCTATGGGTCTAACAGAATATCATTAGCACTCATTTTATCATAACTTTTTTTTAAACCAGTAGGATTTGGTTTTATACTAGGTCTGTGGGCTGTCTAATCTCATTCTTGATCACACAAGAAGAGTCAGATATGAGTTCCATCTCATGGAGAGGACCTTAAGTAGAATCAGATATTGATTCGTTACTCCCACAAGCATTGTGCCACAATTGTTGTGACATTCCATGCAGGCAGGACACCATTGTAGATTAAAACGTTTGTGGCTGGGTTGGTGTTTATGTTTCTCTTTTGGTAGCGTGTCACTTTTTCCATGGCTGAGTAATACTACATTGTGAAAATGTACCACATTTTCTTTATCCATTATTCTATTCACAAATGTATGTTTCCAATTTTGGGCTATTATGAATAGAGCTTTAATTAACATGGTTGAACAAGTTCCTTTTTGGTAAGATGAAGTGTCTTTTGGGTATATGCCTAAGAGTGTTACAGCTGGATTATGAGGTAGATTGTTTCCCATTCTCCTGAGGAACCACCACCCTGATTTCCATAGTGGATTTACAAGTTTGCACTTCCATCAGCAATGTGTGAGTGTTCTTCTTACACCATATCCTCACCAGCATGAGCTGTCACTTGTTTTACTGAGCATAGCTTTTCTTACAGGTGTAAGATGAAACCTCAAAGTACTTTTGATTTGCATTTGTCTGATGGCTATGGATGTTGCACATTTTTTGGAGTGTTTCTCAATCACTCATGTTTCCTCTATTCACAATTCTCTGTTTAAATTTTTACGCCATTTTTCAAATTGGATTATTTGTTTTCTTGATATCTAATACTTTTTTAAAAATAAATTTTGGCATAAAAACAGCTATGGTGGTCAACAGAATTTAATTGAAGACTTAGACATAAATCCACACACCTGAGTTTTGATAGAGGCCAGAAAGCACACTGAGAAAAAGACAGCATCTTCGACAAATGGTGCTTCTCAAACTGGATGTAGAAGACTGCAAATAGATTCATACACAAAACTTACCTAGAAATGGATCAAAGATAGCAACATATGCAGATACACTGAACCGTATAAAAGGAAAAGTGGGGAATAACCTTGAACTCATTGGCACAGGAGAAGACTTTCTGAACAGAACACAATTAGCACAGGAACTAATATCAGCAAAAAATAAGTGAGGCCTCAGGAAACTGAAAAGCTTCTGTAAGGCAAAGGACACCTTCATTTGGACAATGCAACAGCCAACAGACTAGAGAAAGATTTTTAACAAATATACATCCAGAGAGGGATAATGTTTTATGTCTTTTTAAAATTCAATTAGCAAGTATTTTATTGAGTATTTTTGCATCCATGTTCATAAAAGAAATTGTTCTTTAATTTTCTTTCTTTGTTGGGGCTTTATGTGAATTGAGCATGAGGATAACTGTGGCCTCATAAAATGAATTGGGTAATATTCCATCTGTTTCTATTTCATAGAATATTTGAGAAGTACTGGCATTAACTATTCTTTCAAAGTATGGTAAAATTCTTCCCTAAAACCATCTAGCCATAGACCTTTTCTTTTTCTATTCTTTCTTTTCTTCCTTCCCCCCTCTCTCTCTTTATTTGTTGGGAGCTTTTTAATGACTACTTCTCTTTCACTAGAGGTTTGTTTAAATTGCTTATCCATTCTTTAGTTAACTTTGATAATTGGCAACTATGGAGAAAATTATTCATTTCCTATAGATTTTCCAATTTTGTGGAGTACAGGTTTTTAAAGTATGTCCTTAAGATTATCTTGTGTCTGTTGTTGTTTGTGTGTGTTGAGTGTGATGTCTTCTCTTTGTTTTTATTGCTTTCAGGTGTGCCATGAAGTTGCTAGAATGAGATCTCTCTCTTTTTTATGTGGGGACTTAATGCTAGTCAAGTGCCTTTTAGAATTGCCTTCATTGTGTCCCAATATTTGGGTGTATTGTGTTTTCATTTTCATTCAGTTCCAGAAAGTCTTTACTTGCTTTTAAATATCCGTCTTGATCTACTTTTCATTCAGTAGAGTTATTAACTTACACAGGTTTGTAAGCTTTCTGTTGTTTTTTACATCCAGTTTTAATCTGTGGTGGTCACCTAGGATGCAAGGAGTTATTTTAGTTTTCTTGTATCTGTTGAGACTTGTTTTGTGTCCCAGCATGTGGTCAGTTTTGGAGAACATTTCAAGAGGTGCTGAGATCTTATTTTCTGTTGGGTTTGGATGAAACATTCAATAAATGGTCAGTCTATTTCGTTTATAAGATCATATATCTCCAGCATATTTAGTTTTTGCCTGGATGACTAGTCTATTGGTGAAAGTGGGTTACTGAAGTCCCCCACTATCAGTGTGTGAAGATCAATCAATATGTGATTAAGTTGTAGTAGCGTTTCTTTTACAAACTTGGGTATCCTTGTGCTTGGGCATAGGTGTTAAGAATTGCAGTGTCCTTTTGGTGGACCTTTTCCTTTGATGAGTATATAGTGTCCTTCACTGATTAGTTTTTGTTTGAAGTCTATTTTGTTAGATATTAAAATGGCTACAGTGGCTTGCTTCTTAGGTCCCTCTGCTTAGAAAAAGGTCCCCCTTTTTCTATCCTTTTATCCTGAGGTGATGTTGATCCTTGATGTCAACACGTGATTCTAGGGTGGAACAGAAAAAAGGATATTAGGATTTGCATCTGGTAGTTTGTGCCTTTCTTTTTTCTTTGTTGAGAATTGAAACCAATGATGTTGAAAGATATCAGTGACCAGTGATTATGAATTCCTGTTATTTTGTTGTTATTGTCTCTGGTGTTATGTTTGTCTTTCCTTCCCTCTAATGGTTTTGTTGGTCTGGCATTATTTACTCCCTGTATTCTCTTGAATGTAGCTGAGCTCTTGAGGTTCAAGTTTTCCTTTTAGCACCTTTTGTAGGGCTCAATTTGTAAATAGATATTTTTTTAAATTTGGTTTTATCAGGAGTAACTTATTTTCTTCATCCACGGTAATTAAAAGTTATGCTGAGTACAATATTCTGGGCTGGCATCTGTAAGCTCTTAGAATCTGCAGCACATTTGTCCAGGGTGTTTTAGCTAGACATTAGAGTCTCCATGGAGAAGTCAGGCATAATTCTAATAGGTCTGACTTTATGTGTTAACTGGCCTTTCCCCTTACATCTTTTAGTATTCTTTCTTGTCTCCACATGTTTTGACTTTCTTTTCTGATCCAGTCCACTTAATGTTGTGTATGCTTCTTGTACTTGTACTATAAGCATTTACTCTAGGTTAGGAAATTTTTTCTTCTTTGATTTTGCTGAAAATAATTTCTGTTCCTTTGTCCTAGGAATATCCTCTTTTCCATATTTTTATTATCCTTAAATTTGGTCTTTTATAGTACCCCAGTTTTCCTGGATGTTCTATGTCAGGAGTTGTTCTTTTTTTTTCTTTTTTGTCTTAACATTTTCTTTGACTGCTATATCTACTCCTTCTATTGTGTCTTCAGTGCTTGAGATTAAGTCTTCCACATTTTGATTTCTGTTGTTGAGGGGAGCCTTTGTGGCTCCTGTTCTAGTTTCTAAGTCTTTCATTTCTAGATTTCCCTCAGTTTGAGTTTTCTTTATTGATTATATTTCCACTTTCAAGTCTTGAATGCTTTTATTCTTTTCCTTCCATTGTTTCTTGTGTTTTTATAAATTTCTTTAAGGAATTTATTCATTTCCTCTTTAAGGATGGGATTGGGAGATTGGATTTGGAGGAGCAGAGGAAGAAGTGAAGATCAGTAGTTAGCCACCAGCTTCCCAGGGAGGAGTATCTTTTCATATTTCAATTGTAAGCTAGAGTAAGCTCACCAATTAATTACAAATCACAGCATTGTAATGGCCAGCCCTCAATTATCTGCTATTTTATTTTCAGAAATTATCTCAGAGCTTGAAACATTGCTTTTGGATAATGAGCACTCACTTAATGAATAAATAATAAATGTGCATATACTTGATATTGTACATTATTGCTAGACTTTGCAAGTACATGAGTGGCAGATTATTGAGCAAAGAACATTTGACACCTAAAATATTAGTACTATAGAAATCATATAGAAAAACACAAAGTTCTAATTGTATAATCTACATTATTATGATCATAAAATGCATTAGTTAAATTTTTGAAATGTAAGACAAAGAAAAATGTTACTGAAAAAGCATTGTTTGCAAATGTCTTAAGAGAAAATCGCAAACATATCAGAACTCACATATATTAGCTTCTTTCCTGTTGCTGTGATAAAATACCACAACCAAAGGCAATTTAAGAATAGATGAGTTTATTTGGGCTGTAGTTTCAAGGGGAGATCTAAATTGTCAGGGGAGGCATGGCAGCAGTCAACCCTAGCAGGAGGCCTACATACCACATGTTCAGATATAGTCAGACAGAGGTAAGAATCTGGAAGTGAAGCAAAGCTATTAATTTTCAAAGTCTATACCTAATAATGTACTTTCTCTTGCAGGACTGCGCCTCCTAAAGGCTTGTTCAAGAAAGCCCTACTGCTGATTGGTGATACCAAGTTTAGAAAGTAACTAACTATAGGCATATACCATCCTCTCAAAATTGATGTGACTTTCAGAACAGATAGCAATACTTTCAGTTACAGCCAAAAGACAAAAGAATGTCAGAAACTGTTTCTACGGCCTCTATTTCTTTCAATTCTATTTTATATGTCAGAAATGCAACACTTTTCTTTTCTTTACTCTAACCATGAGACCACATGCAGCTTATGGTTTTATAAGGATTCATAAGAAGCAATTCATATGTTATTAATATGAATTACTAATGAAATAAATAGGTTCAAATATCATATCCCAACCCAGAGCTTCTTTAATGGGGAGAAAACAGCTTTTATTGGCTGAAGAAAATACCTTAATTTTAATGAAGATTGGTTTATTGTTATCTTAGTTTGTAATTTCTAATTCTTTGTTTGATCAAGAAACATTTGCCTACCACATTAGGAAGAACCCATTTAAAAATGCTTCCAGTTAGAAGTCACCTGTTTAAACACATCATCTTAAAGACTAAATAGAAAATTTGCAGAACCACACACATATTGATGACTTAGTGAAATTATATATAAGAAATACCCTATTGTCATTGCTGGAAAATTGAAGGGAAAGTTAATTTCCATATGATATTTCACTCACTAAATTATGAAGTAAGAGTTATTAATTGGAAGTATTTCATAAAACATATTTTTGACAATGACTTAAGTATAGATAATACCACATACTTTAAACCAAATTTAAGTATATTGCTAAAATCTTCTTCTTCTGTATTAATTCAAAACCCTTAGGTGGAGTTTAATCTAGACAAAGACTCCTCATGAACATTTTTTGCAATGATATTTGAAATATTTGGATTTTGTTTATTGATTTCATCTGATGTACATTCATTCTACTCATCATTTTTTTATATTCAATAACTTGTTGTTCCCAAAGATAACATCTAGAATATTAAAGTTTTGTGATGTAGTGTTTGATGTTCAAGAAGTCAAACAGGGAATTAAAGGTCAAGTTTATGTTTGTTTCATAATGTCTGAGGCCTCTGCCATAAGACTTACATGTAGATGTAACCAACTGTCTTATTAAATAAGAAACACAGAACCAATATAAAGAAGAAAGCCAAGAGATCAGAGCTAAGAGCCTTATCACCTGCTGCTAGCCTCTTAAGCCAAGAGACCTCTCTGAAAGAGAGCTACTTCCTGTGTGTTTGTCTTTATATAGTCTTTCTGTTCTGCCTTCTCATTGGTTGTAAACCCAAACACATGACTGCCTTGTCACTGCCTGTTCGTACAGCCCTTCAGGTCTTCGATGGTATTGAGATTAAAGGCGTGTGTCTCCAATGCTGGCTGTATCCCTGAGCACACAGAGACTTACCTAGCTCTGGCTACCAAGTGCTGGGATTATACGTGTACACCACAAACGCCCAGCTCCGTTATGGCTTGCTATTAGCTCTGACCCCCAATCAACTTTATTTATTAACATACAAATAACATCACATTTCAGTACAAATAAAATACCACCATACTTACATATTGAATATTAGAATCATACAAAGACCTATTAAATGACACATATGATGGTTGATATTGTCTGTCAGCACAGGTCATAAACCAGGAAGAAATCAAACAGAAAGGAAGACAGATTTGAGTAACTACTATGTTATAGAATCAGAAACATATCTTATGGATACTATAACTTAACTGGAGTCTAAAAAAGAAATATCATTTCCCTGCTTGGGGGATACTTCACCAAATTGTAATCTCATCACAGAAGCACGTTTAAACGTGTATTTTGCATTCTACAATATCTGTCACTCTTGGAATTCTCTAAGCTTACCAGAAAGCTATCTTAAAGCTCTGAATCTGTTTTTTAACTCAATTTATTTTTTGCAAGACTTGAAAGTGAATTGCATTCTAAGTCTAGAAATAATTATATTCATGTTTGTACTGCACTTAAAGTAAGTTTATGCTTTTGCCTACATCTGTCTACATTTATCATCACCTGTCACAACCTTAAATTCAAGGTTGTTATTCAATACTGGACAATTGCCCAAAAGGAAAAAAAAATAGAAATATTTAGCACTTATATTTTCCTGATTGTACTTTATAATCCATTCAAATATTGTACTTATTAAATGACTGATGAAGACAGACTCAGATATTATTGATAAAATTATTCTCATTTTAAACATGATAAAGGCTTTACAAGTATACAATCTAGTTAGTTTTTGTTAACTTCTTAGGAGACAACTATGCTAATATTACTCTTATAACTCAGTTGTTTGAATGAAAATGTCCCTAATGTGCTCACACATGTGCACACTTGGTTCCCAGCTGGTGTTATTATTTGTGGAGATTATAGAACTTTTAGAACATTGATCCTTGGTGAAGAAAGCATCAAACTGGAATGATCTTTGATCATTTATAACATGGCCTCACTTCTGATTGGTTTTTGCTGCTTTCTGTGAAAAGTTGAATCTGTGATCTGTAAGTTTTGTGATATGAGCACCTGCTGCCACACCTCCCACACTATCAGGGACTTGCCTTCTGAAACCATAAGCCCAGGAAAATTGTTTCCGCTGTAGGTTCTGCTGATCCACTCAACTGGAATTACTCAAAAGACACAGTGTAGGCCATAAGCCATAGCATTGTTCATACTGTTTGTTAACATGACAAAGCATGTAATTCAACAACTAAATCCAAGCGTGAAGGAGGCCCAACCTAAGAGAGATGAACAAATTGCCCAGCTGGAGGAAATCTCAAAGCAGCGAAGTGTGTGTGGTGCAGTTTGAGTGTGAGAGGCTGTGCTGCCTTTTGCTTGGTTTCCAGTGAGAATCAAGAGCAGAATAGAGCATAGCATACAGACTTTGAATTATGCAATGTAACTAGGAAGGAATTTGTCTAAGGATGTGGCTACATGTCTTAGGGACTATAGCTACAGATGTGAAAAACATCTATAAAAGGGGCTAGAGAAATACCTTGCAGTTAAAAATTCCCACTGCTTTTACAAAGGATTCCAGTTCAGTTTCTGGCACCCATGGTGGCTGGTTCATAACACAACTGCTGGGAACTCCAGCTCTGAGAGAATCACAATCCTCTGTTTTCTGACAGCACCTGTACTCACATGCTCAGCCCCTTGCATACACATAACTAAATTTTTATACCAATTTTTTTTGGAGTTTTCGAGACAGAATTTCTCTGTGTAGCTTTGGCACATTTCCTTGAATTCACTCTGTAGCACAGGCTGGCCTTGAACTCACAGAGATTCGCCTGGGTCTCCCTCCCAAGTGCTGGGATTAAAGGCATGCACCACCACTGCCCGGCTAGCAATTATTTTTTTGTATTGTTGTCTGAGCAATAGGAAAGATGGTTTGAAAGCATTTCAGAAATCTACAAAGTCCCTAAAGAGAAAAAAAAAATTGTTCCTAAGCCTTTCTAGGGCAAAATCATTTCTGAAGGGGCTCTGAAATGCCCTGTGTACCAAGGTTGCTTCATTTTTCCATGCTCAGGTGATAGAGCACTCCATAGGCATAATGTGATTCTATAGGCCCCAAAATACTCTGTAACAATGGTGACCTTGGTGTGTCTTTGTGATACTAGTTTTGCAGCATGCAAAAATTTTCATGTCATGTAAGCTGCCATCTAATTTTCAAGAAAGTTGCGTCAAAGCAGTGTGTTTTGAGGTTGGAGTCTCCATGAGGAGCCCTTTATGGAACAAAATGTGGTAAAATTGTGGAAGCTAAGCAAATGGGGAAACTCTATGAAGATAGAATAGCCATCAATATGTGATGCTCATTCACTAAAACAGTGAGCAACATTCAAAGCCAAATCAAGGATGGAGGCACGTGTATTGCAGTGAGCAAAGCTGTGGAGGCGGGACTGCACAAGCTCTTGGGAGTCCAGAGCTTTCCTCAGCAGGCTGAGAATACCAGAAATGGGACTTTGAGATGTAATGTTTACCTTGCCAGGTTTCAACCTTTTAGGTCTGATTTAGTTGTTTTTCTTTATGCTATGCCTTTATTCACCTATTTTGAGTATTGTTTCTTTGTGCCTGTCCTAATGCTGTATCTCTGTATCTTATTTTCTTTATTATATAAGGGCTCAGGGTTTCACATGTCTTGAGTTTTAGATAGTATTCTTTTAATATTGAAAAGTTGGTTTACATATAGGATAAATGTATTTTGCATTATGAGGTAGAAAAAAACCAGTGGGAGCAAGGAGCAAATATTCCTGTTGGAATGAGCATCACTTAAGCTCCATGTTTTAAGTAATAATCTCTAGGGTAATTTCTTAATCATGAAGAAATCTTTAGGAGTTGTGACTGATCCTGTGGGAGCTGTGAACATTGCTGGAGCTGTATCTGCAGAGGAGATTGTGGGTTTTCTGTCTTATGGTCTCTCAGCTTTCTGGCTTATGATGTAAGTGATTATGTCTGCCATGTACCTGTCATGGTGTGACATTCTTGTTGAAATGACAAATTAATGGGTGTATGTAGCTAGAGTTTTCCTGCCTTGCCCATAGTCAGGACAAATCTCTATCACTCGCCAGTCCCACAGCCTCTCAGACCCAACCAAGTAAACACAGAGACTTATATTGCTCAAACTCATACAAACTGTATGGCCATGGCAGGCTTCTTGCTAACTGTTCTTCTAGCTTAAATTAATCTATTTCTATAAATCTATATCTTGCCACGTGGCTTGTGGCTTACCAGAGTCTTCATATGCTTCTTGTCATGGCGGCGGCTGGCAGTGTCTCCCTCTATCTTCCTGTTCCCTCCTTTCTCTTCTCTGTTAGTCCCACCTATACTTCCTGCCTGGCCACTGGTTAATCAGTGTTTTATTTATTGACCAATCAGAGCATTTGACATACAGACCATCCCAGAGCAGGTGTACCTGATTCCACTTGTTTGGAGACTACAGAAATGGGAGCAAAAATAAAATCTTTCTCTTTATAAATTGTTTTCCTTGCATATAAAGTAATACAAAGCTTACTAATATAGCATGTAATGTTAATTTTAGAACAATACATTGATAGACTATAAAGTACACCATTTAACACCTTTGAGTATATTTAACATAAAATTGAGTCAGGTACTTTGTTTTTGTAGCAATATGTTTCATTGTGGGGGAAAATGAACCCCTTCCAAAATACTATAAGGTTCAAATCTACTCAAAGATCTACAGGCAACAAAGGAATTCTCAGAACAAGAGAAATATCCTTCCACAGGGAAAAGCACATCAATTTGATATGTAATACAAATAATCAGCTCAGCAATAAACAAGTGACCTTATATCAGCAGAGCAGGTTGTATTTTAGAATATATATATTAAAATATATATAGTATATGCATATGCATATAAAAAAAGTTAATGACAAAAGAGGTCATGAATTTAAAAGAAAGCAAGGAGGACCATATAGGAAGCTTGGAAGGAGGAAAAGAAAGGGGCAATGATGTAATTATATTGTAGTCAAAAATAAAAGGTACAATTTTAAAAAATGATTCTACATTTCATCTACAGGTACATTGTTTAGAAACATAATCTCTGACCTATGCAGAACTAAATGTGGTATAAATTAGGAACATAAAACCAAAGATATGAATGTCTCATGTACATCAAGAAGTCCTAAAGTTTTGAATTGTTAAACTTATTTTGTTTGATCCTTCCACAAGGTCTGAGAAAACAACAGGTCAGCACAAGATAAACAAAAGTATCTGAAATAATAATTTTACAAGAATTCTTTAATAAAGGTATTTCTTACATGGAGAATATTCAATACCATTAGAATTTAAAAAAATCAGAACGACAGAATCTAAGACGGAAGCCCACGGCAAGGGTATGCCCTCTTCCACCCACACATTATTACTGGGAAGCAGTGGCAGCTGAAGTGGATACTTCACCCAAGGCTCAGGAGCTTGAGAAGCATGAAGACTTCTGAATGACAATTTGACAATCAAGCCTGAAAACGCTTCACTGTCTCTGCAATTTACATCCAACATGGACAAATCAGTCTAAACTAAAACACTTTGAATTAAGGTATGTGCTGGAAGTTATTTAAAATAGTTAAATAAAATATCCTACAATAAGAGAATAATTAGAATGTTCTAGGTACATTATAAATATGAAGCAACAGTTGAAGATTATATTTGTGCCGAGATAGTTGTAACATGGGAATACTATGAATGAAATTAATAATAACAACATATAGAATCACAAACAAATTTCGATTCCCAGCTATGAGCAAACATCTCCTTAACTCTGGGTACTTTCCAAAAAAGAAATAAGATTAGGCTGATCATTGAAGTGTGTTGCTGAAGTTTCATCCAGTGTGAAGGCATAAGCAGCATCTACCCCTTTTCCTAAGGCTCCAAAGACAAACACAAGCACAGCTCCTCTAAAGTTCACTTTGGGGGCCAATGAGTTTATTGGGCTTCATTACAGATGAGGGGTTACTATAAAAGTACGGGTGCCCACTACAGGTTGCACCTGGGAAGGCTTTGCCCAACAGGGATAAGTGCTTTCTCAAAGCCATATAGATCAGCCCTTCCCTGGTTTTCCCAGTCTATGTAATTAGCTCATCTCCTGAGATCACATGTAATTCAGGGAGAGTTGCATACAATAGGAAGTATGGAATAGGAATATCTGGATGCTGATCCCCACTGTGAGGGGATGGATGGAAACAGTTAACAAGCCTAGCTGGGAATATCCCTTTGTTGGGGGGCACAGATGAACTCCCCAAAGTAGTAGCTTTCTGGCTCAAAGGAGAGTCATTCACAGCAGTGTTAAATACCCAGTTAGATACTAGCAGGCATGGATGACATTGGGCCAGTGCCCTATAAACTAACAGCCTCTAAAATCAAGGGCTAAAACTACAGAACCCTAAGTGCTGATGAGAGGAAAGGGATTTAAAGTGTGTCTCTGCCCTGAGAGGAAGCAGTAAGAAGCTACGATCTTTTAGAAAATTAATAGACAGTTAATAGATGGTTACTGGTTATGTAAACTTGATTCTGGGATCCTTAATGTTTATATGGTTACTGTACCTCAAGTGGCTTTCTGATAATAATAATAATAATAATAATAATAATAATAATAATAATAATAATAATAATAGACACACTATTGCTTCTGAAGTCACTGTCAATCCAAATAAATCTGTGTATCTGGTCTCTCAGGGAAGTCTTGCCTGCTCCAGAGTAATTAGAGATGGTACAGAGTCTGGCTAGAGTGGTGGTATTTTTGAACATTGTCTTCTTTCACGCCTTAAACAACTGCTCTAGTTGATTTTGATGAATTCTGCCTGTTTTCTAGTACACTAAACTCAGATCACAGAGACCTGGGCGAAGAGGAGTTCTAGAGTGCAATCCCGTTAACGTACTTTAGAATTGAACTACTGGAAGTGCTGAGCAGATTGTTCTGAAAACACTGGTGAGATAAATACAAAGGTGGCATTATTACTAAGGACGTAAGTGTGCATACATCCTCATTGGGTCTCTAAGTGTAACTGTGGTGGTTTAGCAAAGAAAACAGGATTACAAATATAAGAATGAACATATTTAAACAGATTATGCTTACAATGCTCAAACCTCCAAGTTCTGCTAAATATTCCTTATCAGGCATACACATTTCCATTTGTCTTCACAGTTTCCTATTGCTTGGAAATGATTTCATAATTTCACTGCAATAGATACTTTACTTCATGACATTCTTATCTAGACCCATCCTTGATTCTTACTACCTACAAGTGGTGCCAAATGTGAACAGAGAGAGTAATAAATTTCTATGGAAAATAAAATATCTACTTTCCAATGGATTGCAGGTATTTAAATTACAAACCAGTCATAACTAGGTGAATGAGTGTTGGACCTTGAGGGATTAAAACAGTGCAAGGAATCATATAATCCTGCAGTGAGGAAAAGAAAACATTGACATGGAAGGCTTTATTTTATAAAAATATCAGACTTTGTTCTAATATGTGTACTATTATTTCTCTTCATAATGGGAATCCATCTGAGTAAATATTTTTCCTTTGACCTTCCATCTTGGAAGGAAGTCTTCAAAACATAAAATATTAAAGGGAATGAAAAGTAGTTGGATGTTTTATGACTGAATGTTCTAAGTGGAGGTGAAATATTCGATCCTACATGGAAACTCATTAAGTTCAGGAAGTAAACAAATCAATAGGTTCAGGAATCCCCCCAAACTGACCAGATTCACTAGGTTCCTCTTTCCTCATATGTAAGTAGTAAGTAAGTAGTAAGGACTGTTGAGAGTCATTTTCAGACAAGCCCAGCTGCCTGGAAGGACCAGAGATGAGCATATGGTAGAGGTTCATATAAACTGAGGAGTGGAGACATTACACTCTACAACTTGTTCAGCTGCCAGCAGGTTGGGCTGTATGCTTTGGGTTTCCAGATTACATAGGTATCATCTATGCTTGGGTAGATTTTGCTAATATGGCTACCTTTGAGTCATTTCTGTACCTTTAAGCAACTTGTTACCCACATTCTTCTAAGTAGCCCCAGTACTACTCATTGGTCTACCAAGTGGGACAGCAGAATCCCTACTTGGGTCTATTGTCTGTTCCCTATCTGGAGTAAGTCAATGTTTGTTTCCATCTCCCCAGGAATAATGACTTATAAGAGGTGGTCAAGGGTAAGAAAAGTAGAAGTTAGATAAATTCTTTGAAATAGAATAGAGACAGTAAGACAATTTTGAGAAGTAGTAGTAATATATTGTGTAGTGTTTTTTTTGTTGTTTTTTTTTTGTGTGTGTGTGTTTAAACAAAAAGAACTGAATTCACTATTTGGGAATTTATAGTGGGTATGTTCTGAAGCAAGCAGATAGTGGTGGGTTTGTGTGGGCTGAGGCTAAAATCCTGAGGAACCTAGTGGAATGGTTGCTGTCTGAAGATTAAGGCCGAATTTTAGATATGTTGCAAGAAAAATGGTCCCCAGGATCCATTGTTTGATATAATACTGAAATGACAGAGAGGTAATTTGTGTGTATCCACCGGAAAGCAAGTCATCTATATTTGGATTTGTGATGGCTTGTCACACAGGAATCTGCAGCAGATCATGAAACGTGGGTTTATAATATGCCAACTCTGTGTCTGCTCTATAGATATAAACATGAAGAAATAAAAGCAGAACAGGTGAAACTATTGCAATAATATTTCCATTGCTACAGCACTGGAAAAGCATGATATGTCATCAGTTTACAGATTAATTCAATTTTAATTCTCTAATGAATGAAACGTGAAGCCTGATTGAGAAAAGATATTGTGTGTTATAATTATAAGTAGTTAATTTTCCTCTGTTCCATGTTTTTTTTGCAAACTTATCCTTATTGTTATCTCAAAAAAGTCCATGTAGACATTTTAATCCCTACCCAATTCCCCCACTGTCCTGAGATTTTAATTCCACAATAACTAGTTTAACAGCTTAAATTATCTGCAGTGCCCACTTCATGAGCATAAGAACAGTGTAGCACTTGAGGTAGGGATGGCTGATATTTACCTGTTGTCATTATCTTGACATTCCAAAGTATTTTGTCTAACACGCATTTTACAAATGAAATGCCACGGGGTAGCAGAGCATCTGTATGAGCCAAGGAAATGTGTATGCTCATAGATTCTCGTCTTGTGGGCAAATCCAAAGCAGACACAAGTCAAAAGTGGAGGGGTGTCCCTGTCAGCCCTGAAGTGACCAGTTTCCTGTTAGAATTCCTAACTTTGCTGTATGTCAAATGGAATTTAATAGCAAATGACAACTATAATAAGTAGACATTTCAACAGCAGGGTAATGTCTTGAATTTTAATTCTGTCAGTCATAAATAAGGTACTTATTTTCAATTTGCATGTGACAGAGTCACAAATTGTGTTGTTACTTTGAGGTGTATATTTTGTCTGTCTCTATTATCTATTTATCTATCATCTATCTAATCTATTTGTCATCTATCTCTCTATCATCTATCTATTGGTCTGTTCATTTCTCTGTCTGTCTATCTGTATGTATATATATATATATATATATATATATATATATATATATATATATATATATAGCTTCTATATTTATTTTATTACATAACTTTTCTCCTCTCTATTCCCTCCACTTTTATGAACAAATTTCAGTACTTTATCTGGAAATACATTTTGTAATATTTACACAGCTATCTGCAGCCAATAGACAGAAGGACTTTGAGGAGGATTTGAACTAGCATGTGAGTTGACACATGAGTGACAGGAGGTGCCCTTTTGTCCTCTGAGTAGACAGAAAGGAAGCTGAGGCAGAGTGAGGTCTAGGTTACCTAAGCTTTGCCACGAGACAGTGACAGCAGGATCATAGTGTGACTTCTTGAATTTTCTACCTCTCTTCATCTTCTGTCACCCTAATTATTAAGATAGCACATTTTTAAAAGTACTTAAAAGTCAGATTCATTCCAAACTCTGTTTTCTAAGTGAATCTGTTCTCCATTTGTTTCTTACTTTTCATGGAACTTAAAATTCCTTTGATGACAATATTTTCCATTTTTATGTTTTCCATTTTAATTGTACTTGAAATCAACAACTTTTGTGATCAGCAGTTCAACAGTTATCACTGGAAAAGGGCTAAACCCAATGAAAGCTGTCATGTATAATATAAAAATAGATGGGCAGTATCATTAATCCTGCCTCTTCCAGATGTTGAAGAAGAGAGGTGACAGGAAAGGTCAATGACACAAAGTGCTTTTCCCCCCGAGTTCATAGCAGGTGTAGAAAGGGTCTGTCTGGTTCAGCTTAGCTTAAAGGCTACAGTACTTCTAGATCCTGGGACACTGTGCTGTTTCCAACCCAGTGTCTCCAGCTCCCACAGCAGCATCTATTCTTCGCTACCATTTACTTTCTATAAACAGCTTTCAAATGAGCTCTTTTTCTCCCCTCTCCACCTCCTTTAAGATTGTTGTTTGAATCTGAGATAATTGAGACCCCATCCCCTTTCTGCTGCCTCACCAGGATAAGATGTCCAGACAGACCCGAGGCAGACCGGGTGCCTCAGGCCTGTCATCAGGCCCCTGGAAGGAGAAGCAGGAGGAGGGCAAGTGCAAGCTCCACCTGGACAATTTCAGGAGACTGCCTCGAAAGAGAAAGCACAAGACTGGGCTACAGCTTAGTGAAGAGCACTTGTCTGACATGTGTGAAGAACCTTGGTTCAGTTTTCCTACACAAAGTAAGTTTTATACACAAAGTAAAAAGTAGAGCCCACATTATCAGTTTTGTATAGGAGATCTGCCACTGAGTTTCAAATTTGTAAATACAAACAGGGGCAAAGCAATTTAGCTTACAATGCCATGTCCAGTGGGTTTGGCTTTAAGAAAAAGATTTTTATAATGCCCTGTGCTCTTCAGCTTCACATTCAGATAAGCTATTGTCAGTGATTAGCATAGTATTTGTGATCTCCTGGCACTACAATGTGATTTAATGTCAAGTAAAGGAAAGAGAATTGCTTAATACATTTGTAACAAGCTAATATTTTCTATAACTGCAACAGATAGCTAAATGCCGTAGGTGAAACAGAATTCTAGTTCCATGGAAAACAACTTATCAAGAAGTAGTACTAATTTTATAATGTCAAAGATTCTGAGCAAGAACCAAAAATCTGTGCATCTCTTTAAAAACTTCCCGAGGCTCGGTGTCTACAATGGTGTTAAACACGTGATAGAGAAAGCTTCTACAATAAACCTGAGCAGCCATGAGCCCCAAGGAAAACTAATATGCTAAGTGATGAAAACAAAGCCATGGAGGATTTGCTGCTCTTTACATTAGAATGTCTTTATTATGCAATCACTTTCTTTTCAAGTAGAAATCCTGTTGGAGATCTTTAGGACTCTCATATTAAAATAGTAGAGAACCACAGTGTGATTTGTACCAATTAAAACTTTATATTATGGTTCATTTAAATATAAACATAAATAATATAATGATAAAATTACACTGGTTATTGTTATGATTATTTAAAAAAACAAACCTAAATTATGTTCTCTATTCCATCTATATATAGAATTTCCTCACCCAACTATACTATGTTAGATTTGAAAATTTCATATTAATACAGTTTACAGAAGGAAATCTCAAAGATAACTCAATTTAGAAAATGTAATCTCTGCATGTCAATGGCAAATCAAAGGGAGTTGGGGTGCCTGGAAAGATGGCTCAGAGGTTAAGAGCACTGGTTCCTCTTCAAGAGGTCCTGAGTTCAATTCCCAGTAACCACATAGTGTCTCACAACCATATATAATGAGATTTGGTGCCAGAACACTGTATACATAATATATAAATAAATAAATCTTTCAAAAATCTTTCTTCATTGTGTTGTCTGTTTATTATTCTTCACAATTAACATTTGAAGTTAAAATCCACTGTATGGTGTGCTGAGTCATATAACAGCATTTAGTTAAAACAGAATGCAATTCTATTTAGCTAATAGTTAAATTGTTCTAAACAATTTGCTCTGTCAGCAGGTAATTAGCAGTATCTCATGTAGTCAAAAGCTTCAAGGTGATTAGGAGAAATCATTGTCTGTTTTTAAAATTTTATGGACTAGGGAGATGACTCAGACAGTAAAATATTTGCTATGAAAGTGTGAGAATTTGTGTTCCAATATTCAGATGGCCCATAAACCTGGGTATAGCAGCTCAGATCTGTAACCCCAGTGTGAGATCAGAGACAGGTCACCATCTATTGCAGTTCAAAGAATGAAGTCCAGGTTCAGCAAGAGACCCTCTCTCAAAAAACAAGGTGGGCAGGAATAAAGGAAGACAGTGTTTTCCAGTGACTTTTATACACACATGAACAGGCAAGCTCAATATCTTATTTATGATATCATACTTATATAAGAACACACAGCAATAACACACACACACACACACACACACACACACACACACACACACCCCTATCAATCATTCAATCAATAATAAAAATATGTACACAGACAAGTTCAATTCAGAATTACTGCAATTATTTTATCTGCATTTTCTATTTTCTTTATATTGTTGTGATTTAAGTTAAAATAATGAACAAATTAAGAAAATTAACAATATTTTCATGTAATTTATGATCATGAAAAATAAAAGGCTAGCTAATAGTTGAAGGGGACTTTAAGTTCTTATGTGGTCTGGGCTAACCTTGAGCCCATCTGTACTTGATAATCACATTCTTTGTTACATCTTCATTAAGCTCATATCAACTAATTGATCACACATTTCAGTTGATTAATACATCCATTTATGTTTGGTTGTTACTCATGTAACAACTTCAGATATGAAATTATTACAGATAATAGCAAAACATGATCTAAGCTAAAGGCAGGAGACAAGGAAAGATTTTTCCCCCAATAAATGCAAAATTTAATTAATAGCAATTAAATAAAAGAAAAATATAAATGCACAATTTGTATATATTCATTCTTAGAACTTGTGAAAAGGTCTTTTTTCCCCCCAATAATTATGTAAGCTTGCAACCTTTTACAGTCTGTTTTTGGTTTCTTTCTTGTTTCTTTTTTCTCTTTTTGAACACTTGTGTTATTTTAAATAATTTAGGTGTGTTAATTATATATTGATGCTCATAAACCCAACTTGAAAGTCATATGGAATATGAAACCTATTTTTATAGGCCTGAGATAGAGGCAAAATAAACTCAGTTCTAATAACTTTCTTGGCAGGGCACAGTTTAAATACCTAGCTCCTTCAGTATTGATAGCCTGGATGATACAATATTTCA
Organism: Peromyscus maniculatus bairdii; assembly: GCF_049852395.1. NCBI lineage: Eukaryota > Metazoa > Chordata > Mammalia > Rodentia > Cricetidae > Peromyscus > Peromyscus maniculatus. The sequence goes on from NC_134861.1 coordinate 29,593,790, forward strand.
GCTTTGTGATTTCACCCATTGTTTTAGACCCATGGAAAAAAATTATTTCTGTTTGAAAAACAATTATTTAAAACTATTTTGATACCAAATATGTTAGTCTAGAGCAGTGGTTCTCAACCTGTGAGTCGTGACCCCATGGCAAGCCTCTATGTCAGAAATATTTGCATTGTGATTCATAAGTAGCAAAGAAAACAGTTTTATGGTTGGGCTCACCACAACATGAGAAACTGTAGCAAAGGGCTGCAGCATTAGAAATGCTAAGAACACAGGCCTAGAGCTTAAATATTTACTTAATAATGTTATGGAGAGTTGGGGAAAAATGGTAATGTGGATTTTTGTAGCTACCAATTTTACTTCAAACATTATCCTGCTAAAGGTAGAGAGATAAAAGAGCTGGAGACCTGGCATGATTCTTTTACATGCCATAGCCATCTCTTCCTTTAAAATTTGGTGATTTAGTGTTTCTTCACTTTATAATATTGGCGTCCTTTTGAGCTTTCAGGTGTCTGTGGCTGTGTGGGCATATACCTGTGTCCTCTGCTATGGTGTGTGCTTCTGTGGCAGGGCTATGCTGTTTCTTTTACTGTTGCCCTGTACAGGGACGAATTTGGCAATCACGGAGCTGGTGGTCTGTGCCTGAGCCTTGGGCCAAGAGAGGGGTGACTAACAGCTTTATTATTGTGATAATAATTCCAACATTAGCTTTGGTGCTAGAAACATATCCATGCAGACTCAGGCTTCTGGAGTTTCTCAAGGCGTATTTAACTTTCTTACAAACACACAAGAAATACCACATCTTAAAACTAAAAGGCAAATAAATTAAGCTTGCTCTACATAAAGATTATATAAGTTAAAGAAGAAAATGCTTGAAATTTATGATAAGATGATGAAAAATGCACCCAAGTGATTTGCCACATTCTTCAGGACTGAGACAGACCACAGTACAAGACCAAATATCTAACAAAAGCAAAATATCTTCCTAACTATGTTTTGAAATGAGCTGTGAGCTATTGTGCTTTAAAGAAAAATCTTACCTCTAGAGAACATGCAAACAAGCCAAAATAACTTTAGATTTGTTAATTATTGTAATTTGGATAATTAAGATTATATTTACATAGCATTCTTAAGCTCGTTTTCCATACTTGTTCCTTTTTCTATATGTGATAATAAAAACTATTCTCCTACTAAACATACTTGTGTGACTTTCTGTCTTTAAAATATATTCAATATTCAATTGACTATTCTTAACACGTTAGGTTTCTACCTTTTTATACTCCTACTAAACAAATGCTTTAAAAGAGAATATTTGCACTACTCTATAGGGTTTCCATTTTGTGAAACCACTGGTTGGTGAAACAACATAAACTCATTTTTCTCAGTTCTGTCAGAAAGAATCAGGAATTGAGTTATCAGACATGTGCCTTTCTATTGTTCTTTTTTCTATTTCCTATTGCTATTTCCTGTTGCTCTATTTTCCTCTTTGCTAGCCCTTATCTGTCTTCCCTGTACCTTTACATGGTCTAATTTCTGAGCATGTCTGCACCTTGGCTTTCAAGGACAGTGGTTATACACAGAGACCACTCTAGTGAGTTCAGACATAATTACTCCTTTAAAGAACATGTCCAAAACAGCCCTGTTCAAAATCTAAGACTAAGGACTTCAATATATTGAGAGGCGGACTAATCCAGTCCATGACAATCTCTTCAATAATTTATACACTGTCATGATTTTCTGAGTTCTGTGGATTTTGTTTCAACAATACCACACACATTTTTTTTTTTTTTTTTTACCAGTCATGACTTTTTTCTATGCCCTCCCCATCTCTGTTTGTGGAACAGGCATTTTTTTTTCTTTTATGTAAACTCAATTTGAATTTTGAAATGCTTTGACACATTCTTCTGGAGTTAGACAAACACACTAAAAGGAGAAATAACCAACAGAACCAAAATATGTTGATAAATTTATATTTTGGAAAGGAACCAAGTGGAGGAGTTTAAATTTAATGCTTGAGAAAATGTACAGTCCTACCACACTGTGGCTGTTTCTCTCAGTTTCCTGGTGACTACTGAGGTGGTGCATTCAGCTCTGTTGAATTAGGAAGAACTTCAAAACAAAAATAATCAAGTACCATAACTTTCAGCATCTGTAATGGTTAGTCTTGATTCTCAACCTGGTTGAATCTATGATCAACTAAAAGATTTGCTTTTCCTTATGTCTGTAAGAACATTTCAGGAAGGGTAGGAGGGGAGAAAGTCTCCCTCATAGTAAGCAGCACCTTCTGGGTGGCATCCTATATATAAAGAAGTTCAAGGAAAAAGTAGAGCTGCTTGCCTACCTGCCCTGCCTGTGGTGATGAGTGTGCCTACCTCAAGGATGTTGCGGCTGTCTCTCACTACTGCCCTCCAAACCCAGCTTCTCCACAGACTATAAATTAGCTGTTCTCTGGGGATCCTCCAGGCCTTCAGTGCCAGATTGAGATGGCTGGGACATCCACCATCACAGACTAAGCAGTTCTCCTGAGTTTTCAGCTTCTCCAGCCTACAGCCAGCCATTGTGGGACTACCTCGCACCTTCCATGTCTGATCTTCTTTTGTAGTATACAGTCATTGTGTTGGTTCTGCGCCTCTAGAGAAACCCGATGCAGCATCCTTCATGTGATAAATCATGAATAACTAAAATAGGTATTAGCAGTAGAAAGAAAAGAGCTAAAAGTAGGAAGCAAACACAGCAGTTTGGGGATAGCCTACATGGAATTGGTAATCTTATGTTTCAAAACAAATTTTGGAGATTAGAGAGATGGCTCAGAAGTTAAGAGAGTTTGTTGCCCTTGCAGAGGTCCCAAGTTCCATTCCCAGCACCCAGATCAGGCAGCGCTCAACCATCATGACTGGAGAGAGACGGGGAGTCAGATATACTCTTCTGAACGCCACAGGAAGCTGAATATATATATATATATATATATATATATATATATATATATATATATATATATGTGTGTGTGTGTGTGTGTGTGTGTGTGTGTGTGTGTGTGTGTGTGTGTATGTATGCATATATTCCCCCAAACATGTATATATAATTAAAAAATAAAAGAACATGTTAAAACATATCTGGAGAACACACCAACAAAAGCTATTATAAGAATCTTATGGACTATCAATTCTTTAACCAGATGTTGTAACATGTTGCTGTGGTCTCTCTAGCAAGGCCTGCTAAGAAGGCATTAACGTCATGCTGGGGAAATGAGTGAGAATTGCATAGCAAACACGAAAGAAGAATATTAGGAAGAAGCAAACCTGTGGGATGCGACATGAGTGGGAAGATGCTTACAGTGTTTGCCCCAGAGGGACATAGTGTCTGCCCACAAAATAGGAATGTGAAGAGCGGAGGAAACCCTGAGCGAGCGAAGTCCTCAGTCAGCATGCATTATAACATGGGCACAACAATTCTGAAGACTCCAAACCTCAGCTACATGTGACAATTGGCAAAGCTGTTACCCAAAAGGCCTGGCCAAAGCTTCTCTCAGGAGCTTTTTTGACCAGGAGTGTTAATGAATGATCAACCATGGTGAAAAGACTAGGAACTGCAGCATCCTTCACTGGGATGTCTACAGCCTGACACTGCTCCTTACAGAGATCCCTGCAGAGACAAGCTGACTCCCTCCCCTGGCTTGTACCTAAAGCACTGAGGTTTCTGGCTAAGGTGGTAGCAGGAGAAGAACCTTCCTAATTCCAGCTGCACTGTGTGCACACTTGTGTCAGTCCCCTGTTCATTTCTTGTGCACCTGTACTGGCTGCTTTTGTGTGTCAACTTGACACAAGTTATAGAGGCATCAGAGGAAGGAGCCTCAGCTAAGGGAATGCCTCCCTGAGATCCAGCTGTAAGGCATTCCTCATTTAGCGATCAATGGGAGAGAGCACAGCCCAAGGTGGGTGGTGCCATCCCTGTGCTGCTGGTCCTGGGTTCTATAAAAAGATGGACTGAGTGAGCCATGGGAACCAAGCCACCCTTCAGCTCCTGCCTTCAGGATCCTGCTCTGTTTGAGTTTCTGTTCTGACGTCTTTCAGCGATGGAACTACAATGTAATAGTGTAAGCCAAATAAAAAACCCTTCCTCCCCAACTTGCTTTTTGGTCATGGTGTTTCATTGCACCAATGGAAACCTTAACGAAGACACCATTAGCCAGTGTTCCAGGACCCAAGCCATGAGGGAAACAGGACAAGAGTTTCCTAGGAATTGTATGAGAATGGAAAGCAAAGCATGAAGAAAACACCCTGAATGTGACTGGGAATTATACAGAAAACTCCATGAATGTGATCATATATTTTGTAATTTCTTAGAAATAAAACAGATATTTTTGAAACTTAGCTTTCCTAGTCACAAAAAAGTAATTGTGGCACACATTTTAAAGGGCTGTAGAACGTCTTTAAAGACTGTGAGGCACTCACTACCACACAAGAGCTTTCATCAATAGCATTATTTTTCCTGGAACTACTGTTCCCTTGTTAACGTCTCAATATGCAGCATTATCTCCTGACTGTCATATGATGTCCTTCAGAATTGACCGCCCAACTTAAATCAGCGTGCACTCGAGCCCCGCTCATGCTGCTTTGTTTATTTGTGCATGCTTACTTGGAAATTCATTATCTTGGCAGCACAGTCAGGTCACATTTTGTGTTTAGGATGCCAGAGAGAAAATCCCCAGAAACTAAGAATCCATTATAGGCAAGAAATTTATTTTAAATAATTCTATTTTGAAATAGGTTGCTTACTATGACTGTGTTAACCACTGTTGGGGCTGTTCATCCTCACATATACAGAAACTTCGTTTTCCAGGTTCATCACTTTGAAGGCTGGATCTTCTCTCAGTTTATCACAGCTCAGATGATTGACAGCTTTCACAGCTCTGCCAGGTGTAACTGAAGATAGCAAATATTTTAACATATGGATATTAACATTAATATAAACTTCCATGTATGTTTACATATCAAATAAGTTTACATTTTTCACTTTACATTACTCAGAAGTCTGATATATTTGATTTAGGACATTCAGAGAATGATATTTCAATTCTATGTCTTGAAAATATTTCATAAATGTAATGTATGTGTGCCTGTGGATAGATATATAACAAAGAAGTTAGGACCATTTACCTAAGAATTAGTAGTGTTCAACTGAGAGAGAATAAAAATTGCTTTTAGTAGTTGAAGCAATTTCCCACACTAATTCTCTATGGCTCTTCACTTAAACACCACGAAATTCTTTGAAATTATCTTTTCTAAATACACAAGCAGATCTCCTGTGGCACCATATGCTAAAATGATTTAAAATAATGGCTGGATAATGGGGAAATGGCAATTAAATAATGTTTCTTGTTAATACTAATTATAACAATTTAATGTGCTAAAAGTGAAGGTCGTAGTGGAAGTAATACAATTCCTTACACAAAAGCAGAGAATAAATCCACTAAACACATCTCTTTTAAAGTCAAATTTATTGAAATGTATTTTCTTTTGAACTTCTTTCATTGCATATGATCGCCATACATGGTACCGTGTTACCTAAGACGATTTCATTAAACTGGATATTGTGTGTTCATCATATCCCGCAACCCCTATTGCCCTATCCTTTCTAAACACTGCCTCTGTAAGTCCTTTGTCATACTGGATCCTTTACTTAGAGTTTTATGTCGTGTATACACATGCAATTTATGTGTGTGTATAACATATGAGGACCTCATGTGAAAGAAAACCCCATACTTTTCACATCTGTTAAATAGGTTAAATGCACCTTTCAAGCTTCAATGCATCTGAATGCTTAGATGTGCAAGCTTCTGAATAACTTTTTTCAGATTATTTTACTGTAATTCATTCACTTTCTGCTCCCTTTTCTTTTTTATCTTATACAACTTGATTATATACAATTTTATTTTTAATTTTTTCTTTATTAAGAAATTTTCGACTCACTCCACATGCTATCCACAGACCCCTCCTCCTCCCTCCTCCCACCCCCAGCCCTTTTTCCCAAGCCACCCCACATCCCCATATCCCCCAGTCTCCCATGGGAAGTCAGCAAAGCCCAGCACACTGAGCCTAGGCAGGTCCAAACCCCTTCCCACTGCACCAAGGCTGTGCAAGGTGTCACACCACAGGCACCGGGTTCCAGAAGCCTGCCCATAGACCGGGGACAGATCCCAATCTCCCTGCCTGGGTGCCCCCCAAACAGTGCGAGCCAAACAACCATCTTCCGTATCCAGAGGGCCTAGTCCAGCCCCATGGGGGCTCCACAGCCACCAGTCCACAGTTCATGGGCTTCCACTAGTGTGGCCGGTCATCTCTGCACGTCCCCCCATCATGATCTCGACGTCCCTCACCGGCAGTATCTCTCCTCTCTGTCATCAATTGGATTCCCTGAGCTCAGCCTGGTGCCTGGCCGTGGATCTCTGTATCTGCCTCCATCAGTCACTGGACAAAGGCTCTATGATGACAGTTAGGTTATTTCCTAGGCTGGTCACTAGAGTAGACCAGTCCAGGCACCCTCTGGACCACTGCCAGCAGACCAAGGTGGGGCCAACCTTGTGGATTCCTGAGAGCCTCCTCAGCACCCTGTCTCTTCCTATTCCCATGATGTCCTCATCTATCATGGTATCTTCCTCCATGCCCTCCCACTCTGTTCCTGTTCCAGCTTGACCCTCCCATTTCCCTATGTTCTCATCCCCCACTCCTTGACCTCTGCCAACCCCCACACCCAGTCCACTCATGTAGATCTCATCCACTTCTCCTTCACAGGGTCATCCATGTGTCCCTCCTAGGGTCTTTTTCTGTTAGCTAGCCTGTCTGGAGTTGTGGGTTGCAGTCTGGTCATCCCTTCCCTCCCATTTAATATCCACTTACGAGTGAGTACATACTATGTTTGTCCTTCTGAGTCTGGGTTACCTCACTCAAGATGATATTTTCTAGATCCATCCATTTGCATGCAAATTTCATGATATCATTGTTTTTTGTTTTTTTTTTTTAACCACTGAGTAGTACTACATTGTGTATATGTGCCATATTTTCTTTATCCATTTTTCAGTTGAGGGACTTCTAGGTTGTTTCCAGGTCCTTGCTATTATGAATAATGCTGATATGAACATAGTTGATCATGTGTTCTTGTGGTAAGATTGTCTGCTCCCTTTTCTATGACAGAATATATTAGCTAATCATTTTATATCTACTTCTATGATCTACTAAAATACAATAAAATAATTTACATGGATTGACAAAATCATTAGCAAAAGGAATGTACCAATTTTCTTTTTAAAAATTTTATTTATTTTATTTTATATCCTGACCATAGTTTCCCCTCTTTCCTCTCCTCCCAGTACCTCTTCCACACCTCTGCTCCACCCCCATCTACTCCTCATCCATTTATGTTTAGAAAAGAGCAGGGCTCCCAAGGATATCAACAAAACATGGCATATCATGTTGCAATACAACTAAGCATTCCCCTTGTGTTAAGGCTGTGCAAGGTGACCCAGTATGAAGAGTAGGGCCCCAAGAGTCAGCAAAAGAGTTGGAGACAGCCTCTATTCTCACTGTTAGGAGTCCCACAAGAAGATCAAGCTACATAACTGTCACATGTATGCAGAAGGCTTAGGTTAGTCCCATGCAGGCTCCCTGGTTGTCCGTTCAGTCTTTGTGAACCGCCATGAGCCTAGGTTAGTTGATTCTGTGGATATTCTGGTAATGCCCTTGACCCCTTTGACTCCTACAATCCTTCCTTTCCATCCTCCTCAGCATTGCAAGAGTTCTGCCTAATGTTTGGCTGGGGTTTTCTGCATCTGTTTCCATAAGTTGCTGGATGAAGTCTCTCTAATAAGAATTGGACTAGGCACAAATCTGTGAGCATAGCAGAATATCATTAGACATCATTACATTGACATTCTTTTCTCTAGTTGTATTTTGTTCTATCCCAGATCTCTGTACCATCCAACCTCTGGCTCCTGGTGCTCCAGGCAGTGTCAGAGGTGGGCTCACTCTTGTGGCATGGGTCTCAGGCTGGACCAGTCCTTAGATGGCCACTCCCAAAATCTCTTGCCACCTTTAGCAAGCACATCTCATAGGCAAAGCAATAATTTTCTTCATTATGTTTAAAAAACTAACACATATATCAATTCTGGAAATTTTAGTAAATATTCTTAATAGTTAAGAAGAATTTCTTCCAGTATTTGCTAACTTCTGAGTGCAAATTTCATTTAAAATATTTCCACCTCCTGAAAGTAAAGAAGCCCACTGCTGTTACTAGGTAGTTAGGTTGATGTTTAAACACTAATAATTCTTCAATGTCTACAATAGCTTGGGGACAGGGAACACTGACTTGGGTGAAGCCCAGTGAGAAGACACTTTTAGTAGTGAGACAAATTTTGGTGGTTTTAAGAAGAAAGTTGGGACACTTTTTGAAATTGTGAAGCAACATATACATAATTTAATAGCACATTGTTCATCAAACAACACATAGCAGCCATGACAAAGTATTTCTTGGCTGAGGACAAATGGCTCTTAGAGGGCTGACACAGTAAATGTATATATAGCAAGGATTTGGGGAAGTTTAAAGAGATGTATGAGAATCACCTCTTCCCACTTCCAAGTTCTCTAATGACTTAAATTTCAAACAGCATCTTTAAGAAGATTCATTTTCATTGTTTTTAATCATGTGTATATGCACCTGCATGTGTGTGTGTGTGTGTGTGTGTGTGTGTGTGTGTGTGTGTGTGTGTGTGCTGTGTGGTCGGCTAGTGAATGTAGCAAGCACTCCTAGAGTTCAGTAGGGAGTGTTTTGATTGATCCTTTGGAGTTGAAGTTAGAGGGATTTTCAGCTTCCTGATATAGATACTGGGAAGAGAACTTAAGTTTTCTGCAAGAGCAATAACTTCTAGAATGCTCAATCATCGCTCCAGCCAGGTAAACAATGTTTTTACATGAATTACTTACAGCTTTACTGCCAATAAAAATTCAAGACTTAAACTTTTTCATGCAAAGCAGTGTGAGGAAATCTGCAGACCTGCTTCCTCCTGAAACTGCTAAGTGCTATTATAAATATTCAGTTTCTGGAAAATGTCCTCTGGGCATATTATAGCAAATGAAGAACCATTCATCAAGAAAATCTACTTAATCTTGGGGAAAACAGCATGAGTTGGAATTTGATCTGAGACCTACTCTTTCCTTCCCAGCTGAATGAGATAAAAGCTACAATTTTAGATTCTCACACCAGGAACAATAGGTCCCTCCTCCTCTTCTGCTACTTTTCAGAAGGCTAGAGTCACCAAAGTGCACGGATGTCAGAATGTTTTATTCCATTCCTAGCTTCTTTGTGTTGAAGGCTGGGATTATGGAACAAAGGCCAACTTCCCTAGCTCTCTGAGAAGTTTTTCAATATGTCTGCTTTTGTCCTCAGAACAGTTGAGAACCTGGAGAAGACATTGTGTTACACCAACAAGGCAAACAAGTAGGCGGACCCATAGATCCCAAACCTGTTCTCAATGCAAGCACCACACAGCCACCAAAGGTGGTGTTCAACCAGCCAGCAACATAGTCCCCTGCAAACTGATCACTCAAAAGCTGAGAAGTGTTCCTTGCCTTAAGTCTTTGGAGGACTGGCCTAGGATGCATGTGGATGTGGGCTGGAGCTCCAGCGCTGGAACAAATCAATCCTTTAATAAACTACCACAGTGAATAAAATTTAGAAAGCTGTGCACAAATAAAATGGAAAAACTGACCATAAAGAATCAACAGAGATAAGAGAGATGAAAAGTTCAATAGCTGAAGTAAAGAATGCCACAGAAAGTTTTCAACAGGCAGTTTGGTAGAGTTCAGAACAGACTAAGTAATCTTAAAGACAGACTGCTAGAAATCAACCTACCAAAGGAATAAAAACAAAAACAGAATTTGGGAGAATGATGATTGTCCTTAAGAATTATGGAGCAGCACATTAAAAACTAGAGGAGGCAAAGAGAGAGAAATAAGGCCAGAGGAATGTGCTGAAAGACACATCAGATGGAAATTTCTCTAACTCGACAGAAGTCAATATCATATATTAGAAATTTAGAGGTCTATGAAAAGTGATGTATTCATCCAATGCAGTCTCCATTAAGATACCATTATCATTCTTTTAAAAATTAGGAAATAAAACTTTGTAATTAATATGGAGGCACAAACAACCAAAACCTGAGTAGCTAAAACAATCCTAGGGAAAGCCAAGAGGATAAACATAATACTACAAGACCACAAAATATATTGAAAGAAGTTGTAATCAAAATGGCATGGAATTGGCATAGTATCAGCTTCACAGAAAGGAACAGAGATGAAGACATGAGTATAAGCACTTAGAGACAACTGATATTTGAAAAAGGAGTCAAGGCTACATAGTGGATAAAGGGAAGATCTTTTATAAATGCTGCTGAGAACATGAACTATCCATAGGAAAAATAATTGAAAACATTCACCTATCAACCATCAGTTAGAAATTAATCCAAAATAGATTAAGTGTGTAAAAAAAATACACTCTAAACAATAAAACTACTAGAAAGCAATGGGGGAATTCCTTCTGGATATTGGATTAAAAAAAAAAAGGAATTTTGGAATAAGACTCCAAATTTACAGGCAACAAAAGAAATAACAGATGGGTCTACATCAAATGAAAAATCTATATAGACCTTCCAATATAGGTCTATGTATCAAAAGATCAACAGTTTAAAAAATGCCTATAGAATAGGAGCAAATATTACACAGATGCATTTGATTAACTGAAAATTCAAAATCTGTAAGGAACTCAAAACACACAACAGCAAAATTGCAAATGACTCATGCTCATGCATGTAACTCTAAGTACACACACACAGGTACACACGTGCATAAACACAGACATAGACATGCACACACAGAGACACACCTCCACACACAGACACACACATATACACAGAGGCACATACATACGCAGACATAGACACATACACACACATAGAGGTACACACATACACTGAGGCACACACAAACACACAGACACACAGAGAGTCACATACACAGACACATACTCATACACACAGACATGCATATACACAGACACAAAACACACACAGAGACACACACAGGACTCTTAAAAAGACACAGACACTCACACACCCAAACACACACACACACTCACACATGAATAGACACATATACACAGGTGAAAGTAGAAAGGGCAATGGGTGGAAGAAGGGATATGCTGGGAGACAGGTATAAAAAATGGTAATGAGAGGAGGCCATGATAATTAATTAACCTAAGGACAGAAATTGAACATGAAATTAACAACTTTTTTTTTTACTTCAGAAGACATAAGATTATTAAAATAAAGAGAATCAACAGAATGAAATAAAATATTTAAAAATTATATATCTAATAAAATACTTTTTATAGGTTATATAAATAATTTTTACAACTAGATATACAGTTTATAAACAATTTAAATAATTGAGGGTTATTCATAGCAATCTCTCCAAAAGAATGCACAAGTAGACATGAAGACATGTTGGAATATGAAGTCACACAACTCCTGGGCAGCTCCTCAAATGATTCATGATGGCCTATAGGGTGGACGATGATAGCTACATGATATGTCATTTTCTAAGTGATTCAAAGACCCTAAAACTCACTATGACAGTGGTTATAACTACCTGTGAAGGTACCAAATATTATTCAAGTCTAATGGGCATACTTGATGGGCATGGAGGAGTTATGTCCATAAAACTATTGTATAAAACAACCTCAAATCCAGGGCTGGAGAAGTGGCCCAGTAGTTAAGTGCCTGTGGTGCTCTTGAAGAAAGTGGGAGCTCTCTAGCACCCATATTATTCTGCTCAGAAACCACCTGTAACCCTAGCTCCGAGGTTCTAGCACTCTCTTCTACCCTCCTCAGTCAAATGCACTCACATGTACATATCCCCAAAATGATATACATGCATACACATGGTAAAGTAGTAAAAATAAATTCTTAAAAATAAATATACTTATATTGAGTTACCTTGGAATTTGGTTCAATGTGTGATATGATTTAATTTACTGGAATGTTAGTGGAAATGTTCCTGGCTGCATATATACACATAAATGTTGCTTTAAAATTAATCAGACATAAATGAATGGATAACATGCTATTAATATACCTCTAGCCATGACAACTTTTATATCCCATTTGTAGCAGAAATCACTTAAATTTATTTTGAGAAATGACATCTCTATTTTGCAACGCCTCATTGGAACTAGCTTCATATGATTTAATATAGCTTGGCATATGTTCTGAGAGATTCAGATCTGAATTTCATCACAAAGAGGTAAGTAATGATGTATCCACCACGCTTTTGAATCTAGAGATGATGCACTCATGCATGCCCTCAGGCGTGCGCGCGCACACACACACACACACACACACACACACACACACACACACACACACACACAGCATCATATTTTTTCAATCAGATTCTCTATTATATCATACCTTAATGGAATTCTTAATGTTTTGCTTTCCTTGAAAGGAAGTCTGTACTTAACAGACATAGTGACAATCACAGGTAAGATGATTGGGGAATTATTAGTTAATGTTCTGCTATCATATCTGTTCAGATAGTCTATTTTTAGCTGGACAGTTCTAGATTCTTCAGTTTAACTTGAGGAATTTCCAAGTATATGCTTTGTCATACAGGAGATAACTTTTAATTTACGAGACGAGGCCTCGTGCAAAGCAGCAACTAATTGAACAGTTAATAAGACGAATCTCATTCTCAACACTGAGATACTGAATCATGCTCACAATTGGCTGGTTCGCTCTCTCTTTTGGCAGACATCTTTACCCAGGACAACCAACTGAGCTAAAGTGTTGTGTGTAAGTCTAGCAGTGTGTTCTCAGAGCACTCATGATAACATTCTTCCTGGTTTGAGCTGTCAGTAATTACTTAGCACCTTTTCTTCTAAGCTCTAATTGGTTGTCTGTATGTCAAGAAGACCAAAGAAAATTTTCTTTTTCTTTAGTAAATAAAATTGAAGAATTGAATGATTTACTATACTAAGGAGATATTAAAATGAAACATTTCAACCCAAATAATGTTATTTAAATGTCCTCCTAGAGAGAGCAGTGAAAAATTACATGGGAATTTGCCTATGTCCATGGCTTATAAATTTTTCTTTATATGGAGTTTTTGACTTGGCTAATATTTGCGAGGTATTTATGCTATTTTATATTCACTTTACATATATTAAGACATCCTAATTCTTTCAGAGACTCCATAAAATTGGCATTACTTTTCTCAAATCTCATACTGCGAAGTTGAGCAACTTGCCAAAATTCACTCTACAGTGAAAAGTCAAATCACCTGGCCAAGTGACAGAGCCCATAAGTGCAAGGCGCCCATTGTGTCATTCATGGGAGTAGGCGGAACATTCTTTGCTGTAAAAAGGAGCTTGTTTCATACCCAAGGCAAAAATTTTTTTCCATCAGAAGCTCATTAACTACATTAAAGGAAAGTATACATGAAGGAAACAAATGTTGAGTATTTCCAACATATTAGAGAGATTGTTTTCCTGTCAATGAGCGGCAGAGTCCAAGATGTAGGAGTAAGCAATACACGTCTGGTTATAATGTGTCTGACACATGAAGACATTTTAAGTATTCTGCTTCATTCTAGTTTCATGCCAGTTTGGTCACAAAAATTACCTGATACAATTTCAACACTCCTAAGTTTGTGTATTCTGCTTCTGTTGGGTCAGACCTTCTTGGTATATGAATCGCAAAAATTTACTCCTAAGTTGTTTAAGTGGCTTGTTCCTGTAATAGATTTGTGCATTTCTAGCAGTGTGGTATTGAAGTCTCTCTTGTATGGTATTAGAGTCTCTCTCTCTCCCTTCAGACATGTTAATATTTGCTTCACCTGTTCAGATGCATGCATATTTACAGGTGTTATATCCTCTTAAAAAAATGATCCTTTTCACTTATACATCACTGTCCCACTTTACATATTTTTAAGAACACCTTGAGTGTTTCTCCTCCTGTTCCATTTCCAGGAGATGCAATCTTCCATCTGTTCACCCTCAGTCTATCTTGCCTGGTCCTAGAGCTTAACTAGAGACTAAAGCCAAGTTCTGTGGCAATTCTGGAGCCTATGGCTGTTAGAGCTGACTTGGCATATGGAAAGAGTGTACCTGCTTTTACCTGATACTGATTTGGAATGCAGGCATGCAGGGAGCTCACTTTAATCAGTTTTATTGGGATAGGTATGGGGGACCCACCCCCACTTTTTTCCCCAGGGTACTTTTGAGCAAGGAGAAGTGGGAAATATTTAGATAGAAATAGAGAGGAGAGAGAGACAGAAACACAGGATAGCTTCAAGCTAAAGGGCTTTTCAAGGAATGACAAGGGGTGGAGCAAAAGACCTCCCCCTTGCTAGATCAAAGCATACCACACAGCCAAGTGCAGACCCTTCCAAACACCTGGTAACCACACCCATAAATCATTCCCTTATTCAGCCCTGCTGTGTAAAGCAAGCTCAGATCTCACTAGGAAACCTCTGTGGATCCTAACACATAGGCTCAGTGTTTACATCAGGGGCAAAGTATGGTCTTTATTTCCCCCAAGTGTGTCGTCTTAAACAGAGGGCATTTTTCTCTATAGTTTTGCCTTGGATTAGGAAGGAGTGATGTGGGTAAGCATGTTCTCCCTGCCTTCTTTATCATGTCTTTTCTATGTGCGTGTGCAGGCTCTGTAACTACTCACCTGTTTCCCCAGCTTTTCTGCAGCTGTTTTCATGTATGGAGAGTTGTGAAAACTGTTTCTGTAGATCAATGAGCACCACAAATTCCTACTCTTCTATCTTGTTCATTTCTCTGTTGAGTAAGATCTAAATGTGTTCTTAATTTGATATGGAAGTAGTCAACATTTATATTTATTCTACCTTTCTATGTATGTATGTATGTATGTATGTATGTATGTATGTATCTATCTATCTATCTATCTATCTATCTATCTATCTATCTATCTATCTATCTATATCATCTACTGTGGTGATATTTTATTTGTATGTTAATAAATAAAGCATGTCTGGAGATCATGGGGAAAAGGCCAACCATTTTAAAGTAAACATAGAAGTCAGGCAGTGGTAGCACAAGCCCTTAATCCGATTACATAGCAGGCAGGGTCTCTGTGTGTTCAAGAACACACTAGGGAACAGCCAAGTGTGGTGACACACACCTTTAATCCCAGTACCAACCATAGAGACCTGGAGGTCTGTACAGACAGGCAGTGACAAGGAAGTGAGGTAGCTGGGCTAAGAGCCAATGAGAGAGCAGGACAGCAAGGCAAAAAAAAGGGCACAAGTAGACAGGAAGTAACTCACTTTTTGATAGCTGCAGAGCTGGAGAGGTAAGGTTGGCGGCTATCACTATTTCCCTAATCTCTAAGGCTTTCACCCCTATATTTGGCTCTGTGTATCTTATTTAATAAGACTGTTTAGAAATTCAGCTACAATCTACCTATCATCTGTCTCTACTTACCTAGTTTTCCCATTGATATTATTTTTGCCCTCTCTTTTTAAACTAAAGCTTGATCTTACAAAGTAATTTTTTCATTTATGAGACTATTAAACAAACTATGAATTGAACAAAAGCTGTAAAATTCTTATTTTAGGGAGGAGAATGCTCCATCTTAAAAAATAATCATAAGTAATGGCAATAAGATTTTTGCAGTTATACTTTTAAATATTCTGCCTAAAACTATTTATTTTGTTATTTAATAATCTGAGCAAGTTTGTGAATTTTTTTTGTCTAGAAAATGAGTATATTTCAGGGTAAGACCTCTCATAAAATTGTGTGATAAGAGAACAATATAAATAGTATCTATAATACATGTTGTTGTAATATAAAATAGATGGCAACATTTTGGAAGACTCCTTTCGTTTGCATGCACATGTTCATTTATGTGTGATGTATATACATATACATGTATATATTCATGTGTTCATGCAGTTGTATGTATATGTGTGTATGCGCAGGCCAGAAGCTGATGTTGAGTGTCTTCTTCATTCTCTCTCCACATCGTAGTTTTAAATATGTGTATGTGGCTGTGCTGGCTAGGCTTATATCAACTTGACTCAAGCAATAGTCATCTGAGAGGAGAGAACCTCAACTGAGAAAAGCCTCCAGAAGAATGGGTTATAAGCAGGCAAGCCTATAGATCAATTTCTTAATTAGTGGTTGATGGTGGAGGGACCAGACCATTGTGGGTGGGAACACCCATAAGCTGGTGGTTCTCGGTTTTATAAGAAAGCAGGCTGAGCAAGCCATGAGAGCAAGCCAGTAAGTAGTACTTCTTCATAGTTTACTTCAGTTCCTGCTTCATAGTTTACTTCAGTTCTAGGCTTCCCTCAATGGACTCTGATTCTGGATATGTAAGTCAAATAAATCCCTTCCTCCCCAGTTTGCTTTTGGTCATGGTGTTTTATCACAGCAATAAAAACCCTAACTAGGACAGTGTTTGTGTTGGGGTATGTACACATGAGTTCTGGTGCCTTCAGAGATCAGGAAATGCTATCATAGCCCCTGAGCTGAATTAAAGTTGTTTGTGAGGCATATGATATATGTCCTGGAACAGAACGTGAGTGCTCTGGATGAGCAAGTAGCATTTAACTCCTGAACCATTTCTCCAGCCCTCTGAGACATGGTCTCACACTGAACCTGGAGTTTTGTTGATTCAGCTAAGTTCCTGCTCAATCAGCTCCAGGAACCAACTTGTCTCCTTCCTACACCAGTGTTGGTGCAGACATTAGCCACTGCACTTCTGCTTTACATGGTTGCTGAAGATCTGAACTCAGCTCCTCCTGTTTGTAAACCAACTTATTTCCAACCAACATTACCGACTGAGGCATTTTCTAGAAGAATCCTTAACATAGCTGTCATTATTCTTTAACATAATTTTTCATTCTTATGTCTAAGATATACATATTACTTTACTCTGAAGTTGTTACTGTGTTTTTTTAATTTATGATGATGTTTATTTCCGAATATATACATGGTGCCACAAGTATTAAGTGCATGAGTAGAAAATTTTAAATAAATAAACCATAATTTCTGAATGAACTGATGCCTTAAAATGCTTTCTTACATAAGTGCTTTATAGATGGATGTTCGCTTATGGTTGCTTACAACCAAAAATAATCATATATAGCTGTTCAAGACAGTAACTGGTGAGGAGAAGATGTGAATGGGAAAACTTTTGAACATATTGATTATAAGACAAAATATATATGAGGTTTCTTAAAATATACAGGCCATTTTGGGTTTAGAATTCATGGCTATAGTCTAAGCAAGAGCTAAACTTGGGGGTTGTCATTGTAAAGACTTTGTGAAGACATTGAAAAGACACTTATTTCTGGTTTTTAACTAGTAATTTTATATCCTACGTAAAGCCCAAATGCAGAGCAAACTTGATTAAGTGTATGCCAATGTAACCTAGGTAGATGGGTTAATATGTGTAGCCACAGGCTGATGAACAAGCCATTCGGAATGCTGCACTGAGAAGTATAGGTCAGGGGTTGGTGGATTTGATGGCCTGAAAGAAAAGTTGTATTAAATGCAACTCCTAGGGAGTTAGAGCTGAATTATCAACTGGGGTTAATGATTATAGATGATTTAAGGTTTAAATGGCTCCTTTAATCCCAAATATATTGATTAAATGAGGTCAAAGATCTTAGAGACTAATATATTGGTAATGTCATCTCAATCACATATGTGGTAATAAAATGGAAGATGTTGGGGTGAAAATGACAGGAGTTTGAATTCAGAACAGCTCTGAGTAAATCTGTGCAAGGATCCAGAAGTGAGGAGACAAAAATCAGACAATGTCCTATCCTCAACGTCTCCAAGACAGAGATAGACTTTCTCACTGCATTTGATTATTTCAGAGTGTGTGTGTGTGTGTGTGTGTGTGTGTGTGTGTGTGTGTGTGTGTGCACGTGCCCATACCATGGTGTACATGTAGGTAGACATTAGATGACAACTGCATGCATTGCATTACTTCTCTTCTTCCACCAGGTGGATTCTTTGAATCAATCTCAGGGCAGGATTGGAAGCAAGGTATTTTTAACCTCTGAAATCTCTCATAACCACTAAGATCTAGTTTATGAAGCTAGTCATCTATACATGTAGTATGTTTTATTTAATATTATCAGAGAATGAATTTGAAATGCTTAATTTAATTATTAGCACTCTTCCTTTCTCTATGGTTTTTCTTCTGTCATTTCATTTCCCACAATAAACTGTAGCCTAAAATATTAACTAAAAATCTATATACAAACAATTCATAAGTTTTAAATCGTATGCTGTGGTGAATAACATGATGCCATCTTGCACAGTTTTGCTCCATCTGGGCTGGTATATAAACTTAGTCCAGTGCATACATTGTGAACATGATACCCACACATTTGGTACTTAGTGTCTGTCTCATTTATCAAATTGATTATCATGGTATCAAGTGTTACTATTCAGATAACTTTTATTTTACTTAGTAATGGTCCTAAAGTCCAAAACTAATGATCTTTCTCTTCAAGCATACCAAAAAGAAGCCATTCAATTCTTTAAACATAGACTTAGCAGGTTCATGCATCCATCAGGGGCTTAGGGGTATAATTCCTGTTTCTAAAAGAAAACTACTACAGTTGGAAGCCTTCTTGAAGGTTATCTTTAAAGTGTCCCTGTACCCCAAGCTGTTATGGGTAGAGTGGGATTTGATATATAAGACTTTAGCAATGTATTGACATTTGAAAGGAACTACATAAGGACTCAGAAGGTAATGTTGTGCACTGCTTTCTGTGTTAATCAAGTAAACTGATAAACTAATGCACAGATTTAATATACTTTTCAGTGTTTCCATAGTTTACTGATGAAGTACTCCATTAAATGAACTTATTCTGAAAATCTGATAAAGTTTAGGCAGGCATGTGATGATGGTGATATAATTCCTCTTATCTTAGCTCTTGAGAATTGGAGGATGGAGGATCAAGAGTTCAAGGTCATTCTCATGTTAATGGTGAGTTTGAATCCAGTCTGGGCTATGTAGGACTCTGACTCAGAAACAACAAAACTTTTGAGAACTTAAAACATCCACCAAACATAAGCACCACCATAACCAAAATAACTCAAAATACAAAGGACAAATCTTTAATTTAAAAATATTTTGAGCAGAAAAAAATGTAGTCAAAGAAAGAAAGAAAAGTACTCTAAACAACATACCTTTATGAATCCTTTAACATATGTCCTACCACCAGTTTAAAACAAGTTTAACAAAGGTTGAATTTACCACACAGAAGTCTTACATAAATTAAACAAGATGTACACTGTTTTAGAGTCAGTGGCCTGCACCAGAGACACCTGTGCTGTTTATCATTCATGTTTGAAAGGCATGACCATGACTTTACATGTGTTCTGAAAATTGTTACAGTTGTCAAGCGCTAAGTATGCGAATGAGGTTTCAGAAGAGGGGAGAAGGAAGGATGGACACCGAATGTGTTTGCAACTATGCAACAAGAAAGGGAGATTTGTGAAATCTGGAAGAGGAAATGGATTGCTACTTCTTTATCACTTCTTATCTCTACCCACATTCACTTCCAATTTTAGAGAACCTGGCAATCACAATTCACTATTGACAACATTATTCCATTATTTTTATCTTTTCTCAAAAAAAATTTTAATGTATAGTTTCTTCGTTTATGGGAGAAAATATGGAGATTTATTGATTGAAAGACTAATAGATGATGATGATAGATAGATGATAGACAAGTAGATAAACAGTTGATAGATAGAGCATAGACAGATATAGAGTTTCCCTTTTAAAGGAACTTTTAAAGGACCAAAATTCTAGAGCCACTTTAATTCTAGATAATATCTTAAGTTTTATTTTACCAAAATAAACCATTTGAAAAGGGTTCTATAAAACAATTCATGGACAATGGCATTGGTTTATTATAAAATAAGTTACCAAAAGAGTACTGAAGAGATCATTAAGATAATTTCAATTACAAGTTGTAAAAATAAGAACCAAGCTACATTTATTTTTCCTGATCTTCTACCAGCTGTTAAATACAAACAAGACAAACGCAGTGGTTTGTGAAGTTCTTCCCCAGAGCAAGGGCTACAGATAAAACGGGTCAGGCTTTAGTTACGATGACCTTGAGGGGCTTTTAGATCTGGATGTGTACCGTCGTGCCAGCAGCACTGTCAGCGTGGCAAGGACCTACAGTTTAAATACAGGGAGACAGCTATCCACAGCAGTCACAGTTTCAAGGCAACATGTTTGAACAATCCTAGCCACATTAATGCAATAAAATTTTCATTTTCTAGCACAATTTCAGTGATTAAATAATTGCTTCTCTTCATGCTTTTCAAATTATTATGTCAGTGA
Organism: Peromyscus maniculatus bairdii; assembly: GCF_049852395.1. Classification (NCBI taxonomy): domain Eukaryota; kingdom Metazoa; phylum Chordata; class Mammalia; order Rodentia; family Cricetidae; genus Peromyscus; species Peromyscus maniculatus. The sequence goes on from NC_134861.1 coordinate 29,614,245, forward strand.
ACATAATGTGAGGAGGTAAAAAGAAACATTTTTCTTTGCTCTTAATAGAAAATTAATTTGATGTTTAGGAACAAAAATGTCCTTATAACTATTAGAAGAATGTTAGCTGGTAATTTCTCCAAATACTTTCTCCTGTTGTGATCCTTGAGCTAGGCTTAATCTTTGTTTCTGCTCCCCCCATCCCCTGTACCACATGAAGTTCAAATACATGGTTTCAATAAATCACTATCTTTTCGTTTTGTTTTTTTGAGACAGGGTTTCTCTGTGTAGCTTTGCAGCCTCTCCTGGAACTCACTCTGTAGACCAGGCTGGCCTTGAACTCACAGAGATCCACCTGCCTCTGCCTCCTGAGTGCTGGGATCAAAGGCGTGAGCCACCACTGCCTGGCTGAATCACTATTTTCAAGGTAGAGTCCCTGTGTTTAAGACAGTGAAGAGGGCACACCATTTGGATAGCACTGCTTCAGGTTTGAAGCTTTTACATGATCCTTTTCTTCTTACGTGACTCAAACTGGTAGCTAGGGAAGATCTGTTTAGAACATTTCATAGTATGAAAGCATTTCTGAAATTCTGATCTATTTAGAAATCCTCAGTTACTAACAGGAACCCTCTTTCAATACTGTTTACCGTGTACTCAGCCTGTGTGTCGTGATACTAGACAACAGGCTTGGAAAGGGGTTACTAAGGAAACCCTTTGAGAGTTCTCAGTGTGAACGATAAAGTGACTAACTTTGAGAAGATATATTAGAGCAGGCACTGACCTGACCATTTTGACCTCAGCAAATATTAATGGATGGCATACATTTAGTAGTAAAAAAGGTAGGGATTATTATTAAATTCCCTTGGAAATAAGGACAAAAAGGTGAAGGTAGGTAATACAACCTTGTCCAAAGTTCCTGATTACATAAGCAGTTAATCAATGAGGTTACTTGTCACATTGCTGTGACAAAAGCAACTTGAAGAACTGAGGGTTCATTTTGGCTTTCAGTTCCAAGAAACACAGAAGAGACCAGCATCATTAAGTGGAGTCTTCTGAGACAGGGAACACAAGAAGTACCAACACCTCCAGCAGCTGTGTGAGCAGACCTGAGCCTCTGGAACACCAGACCAGAACTCCATTATGAGTCCCAGCTAACTGGAGACACTCTAATTTGTGCCCAAGTCCAGGATGTTCACTGCTTCCTACCCTTTGTCTGCAGACATACTGCCTGGACATACTGCCTCCCTGCTGTACACCCTCCACATAACATGGATTGTGTGTCATTTGGAATCATTGGACAGTAACTTGATAGAACCTTAGCTGATTGGGTAATGTATGTGTGCATATAAGCCAGTGAACATACATATTAAACCAGATCTGCATCTCCATGCTGGTTTCCAGAGTGTGCTTCCAGGAAAACTCACTGTGACTTTGGCTCCCCACTCCCCCACTGAGCCACCCATGAGAGGGAACAAAAACCCCACAATCATGTAAACAGAGCATAAAATACTTTTTCAATCTCTCTTTTTATACAATTAAAAATGATTTTGGAGTGTATTCAAGTAGTTATTTTTATCCCTATGCTATTCCTTTGTACATGCTGAATAACATTCCATTGTGTTCCTAAAAATCCTTCATGCCCCCAACTAGGTTGACATTTGTTTGGGAACATTAAAAAATTTACTTTGGACTTCAGTTGCACATTACATGGTCTTTTTATACATACTTATTTGTGTGTATAAATTCCAGATCTTCTTTGTTGATGTATCTGATTAAATATTTTATTTACATCAGGATAACATTTATGTTAAATGGAATTGTCTTATAAAATTTATCACACGTTTTAAAAATATTTTGGTCTTGTTTTTGCTAGTGTTTTCATTTTTCTAACAATGTCTTTCAAAGATGACTAAATTACAGTTCTGATGTTCAATGAAGCAATGTAGAGGGAAACAATGTTTCTTTCATTTTAAGCAATTTTTGCGTATCCAAAATTCACAGAGGTTTTAACATAAATATTTATAGTCTTGGTTGTACCTCTGTCTTCAGGACTCAAGTCATCCAGAGAAAATAGACTTCAGGGAGGAAGTAAGCAAGCTACAGAGGAACAACAAAACTCTTTAGAGCAGGTCTGCAGTGTGTATTCTGAAGTATTGAGCTGGGGAAGAATCTCTAGAAGCACCCTCTTTCCTTGTCATGTATATCACATGCAGAATGCTGATGGCAGTTTGGCAAATTGAAGTTGCTATATTGTTTAAATACAGCAGTAGTCAGAATAGGAGTTTGTTTTTAGGACAACAATATGTACCTCTATCTTTTTGTTTTGCTGAATTTGAATAGGTAACTACCTCATAGGAGTAGACATAAGTCATAACTGGACCTGAGCCTCAGACTTTACATATATTGTCAAGTAACTAGAGAATTTAATCATTTTAACATCAAATCCCTGGTCAAATAGAGAAAAAGAAAATACCACAAATACAAGCTTTGTATCAGAAAGCTGTATTATTGCAAAGATTAAAAATGAGACAATACACATTATAAAAAAATACTTGAGAACTCTGCTGTAGCATGCAATGGGACTTTCTAGTACTATTCACATATAACTGGAGTGCCCAATGGTTGAATTCAAGGAATAACTTGATATGGTAAAATTGTACACATATGTAAGTTCTGAAAGTGAAAAGACAGATGAATGGCAGAGGGAAAGCTGAATTCCTCTTTGCACCACTCGGTGTGACCTTTGCTGTCTTGTCCTTGGTCTCACTCCATCAGCATTCCCCTTTACAGTGTGGTTTCTTTCATTCATATTTACTTAGATGTTTTCCTTCTTTGAAAAAAAATATTTTAAACTTTTTTAACATACAGTACACAATTCTGTTAATACATTTCTGTTAACACAATTCTGTTATACATTTATTTGTCTTCAAAATGTATTTCCATCTTTATTTCCTTCATTCATTTTTTAAAAAATATTGCTTACTCACATTGATATTCTTTGTAGTGTGCATGTGCAAACCCAAAAGATTTCCTTGCTGAAGACATTTGCAATTAAACATGGGAGATGGATTAGATATACAACCAACTTAATAGTGGGGAGAAATGAATACCATACAAGAAGTTAACAGTTATCAGCAGTGAGAGGAGTGGAAGAAAAACTCCTGAACAGTGATGGGTTATAGAACCTTAATTATTATGCAGGGATTCTATGGAATGAGTAGACTACGGCTCTGAAGACAGCCGCAGAAAAACCATGAGAGATTAAGTCAAGAGTATGGACAAGCTATACAGTACAATGGGAAGAATGCAAACGTTTTAAAACTGATTGCACTGAAATTATAGGCAATAAAAGGCAATAGGAAATAGATTTAGAAATGACATTTAAACCACACAGGGGGGATTCTGGAATGCTAGACTACAGAATATTCTCTCAGTAGAAAACCAGAAGTGCAACCCTGTTTAGTGGGAAATAGAATGAGAGACTCTGCTATGATAAGGAGGGCATTAAGACAGCAACAACGGGATAGGTTTCAGACTTCAATTTCAAGAGGAGCTGGTGCTATTGGCTTTGTGTGCTGTGCTGTGAGCCCTGCTGCAGAGAGTTGAGCAGAGAGCATGGCTGACCTAGGAAACCATGACAAGAATGCAGTGAACTATAATGATGTGCATGTCAACATCACTCAGGAAGAGTGGGCATTGATGAATCCTTCACAGAGGAATCTCTACAAAGATGTGGTGCTGGAGACCTATATGAACCTCATTGCTATAAACTACAATTGGGAAGATGTTGAAGTTGAAGAACATTGTCAAAGTTCTCAAAAACATGGAAGGCATGAAAGAAGTCATACTGCAGAGAAATCATCTGAACACACTCAGTGTGGTCAAGCCTTTGTACATCACAGTCATCCTCCAAGGTATAAAAGAACACATACTGGAGGGCAACCCTATGAATGTAATCAATATGGTAAAGCCTTTGCACACCCCACTCATCTTCAAGTACATAAAAGAACACATACTGGAGAGAAACCCTATGAATGTAATAAGTGTGGGAAAGCCTTTTCTTGTCATAGTCATCTTCAAGGGCATGAAAGAACACACATGGGAGCAAAACCCTATGAATGTAATGAGTATGGGAAAGCTTTTGCTCATCATAGTGATCTTCAAAGGCACGAAAGAACACATACTGGAGAAAAAACCCTATCAATGTGATTGGTGTTGTAAAGCCTTTGCTCATCACTATAATCTTCAATTGCATGAAAGAACACATACTGGAGAGAAACCCTATGAATGTAATCAGTGTGGTAAAGCTTTTGCTTATCACAGACATTTTCAGAGGCATGAAAGAACAAATACTGGAGTGAAACCATACAATTGTAATCAGTGTTGTAAAGCCTTTGCTCATCACAATGCTTTTCAATTTCATGAAAGAACACATAATTGAGAGAAACCCTATGAATGTAAGCAGTGTGGTAAAGCCTTTGCACAGCCCTGTCATCTTCAAGTATATAAAAACACATACTGGAGAGAAACCCTATGAATATAATCAATGTGGTAATGCCTAGTCAAAACACAGAACAACTCTGTAACTGTAAAACTTTTAGTGTGTAATTGGCTTCTTAAAGCCTTTAAATATAACATTAGACTTCGAGGATGTGAAAAATAAACACTGATACCAAATGAAAACTTAATATATATTAATTGGTATGATCTCCAGCCAATATACTTACATTCAATTAAACAAGATTAATTATTTTGGAAAAAAATCTACAATCTGTCAATAATCTGTTTAAGCATTATAACATCTCTTTTTATTTTGTTTACAACTATCAACTAATATGGACAAAAGATCTATAAATTTAAATGATAAAAAGCTCCTGGACAGACTATTGGCTCCATTTCACAGAGTGGGAGCTGAGTCCCAAGAGCTTACAGCTGCAGGAGGCAGAGGAACTAGAATTTGAACTAGACGATCTAATCCCTGTACTGGGAGCATTTGTACTATTATGGAACTTTGTTGCTAATAGGGAGGGGGAAAGGAAAGGGTAGTATTATGACATAATGAAACTTTTCCAGCCTTAGTGACTGAGAAGCTGTGGGTAATAATCATGGAATTAGTGAACTAACCGTATAAATGGAGACAAAGTGAGTTCCATTTTGGACTGCTGATTCTACACTCTTCATTTGTCATAAAAGACTAGACATGCATCAGGAGCTCTGGAAAGGGTGTGGAGAAACACAGCCTTTTATTTTGTAAATGGGATTGATAGAACCTCTGGGAATGGGCAAGACAAGAGAAAGGGCAGTGAGCAGAAGCAAGCAGGCCAAGGCAAGCAGGAGTTGGAAAGTCATAAAGGCAATAGCAATTTCAGCAGGAATGATAAACATAATTTCATCTCAGAGAGTTGAAACATCTTCTAGAGTAGCACTTATCTCCTGTGTAGAGAAGCCATTCCACTGCAGGGCACCATGAGCCTGTAAATCAATTAAACCCAAATTATAAAGTCAAATAGCATCTGTTCCCATTGTGACATAAAATCTGCTAAGAAGAAACTCTAGCTGGAATAAGCTAAAAATTTCATAAGTTGCCATCCCACTGAGTTGGTTTTCTTCATGCAGTTTTAATAACACAGAGACAGCTTTGGGGGCTGTTGGGTCCTTTGAGATCACCTGCTCTAACACTCTCATTTTATAAGCATGAAATTTGAGCCTTAGAGAACTGACCACAGGTCACCATGCTAGATTTTTCATAGATGTGTTCATTTATGTTTACACTCACTGTTTGTGTGTGTGTGTTGGGGGGTGAACTAAGCATTTTGTATTTTATGATGATGTATTCCTGAGAGTAATACTGAGAAGTTGTGCCTTTAATGTGTGAATGAAACTTCTATTACTATTCTAATTTGTGTACATCTTTTCACTCTTTCCTGTGAATATAGTCTTCATTGTGTTTTGTTTTACGCCCAATGAGACTTACAGGCATGAAAGCAGAGAAGATCTCCAGGAATTATTTTGATTTTAAAGAATATTTGTACATCTAGAGAGGAAAAGAAAGGACAGATAACTTCAGGTGAAGGGAAGGAGGACACAATTAGGATAGGAGCTGAGGTCAGGGATTGGATGGGTCCCTGCCTAAGAGTTGAGCATTTGTTCTTTGTTTTTCTGAAGATGCCACTTATCCTCTGCCCCAGGAGCTGTGACTAATACATTATAAGTTTTCATTTCTACAAGAGTTCCTTTGTGTAGCTAATGGAGAGGGTAGAGAGGACCAAAGTGTATCATATAACTTATGAAATGCCATAATGAAGCACCAATTTTCATACAATAAATGTGCACTAGTATTGAAGTGACATTTACTCAGAAGAAGAAAAGGCAAAAGGGCAACCACAGACTAAGGTATGATTTCATCAAAGCTCAACTTGGTGAGAGCCATGGATTTATTGGGCTTTCTCACAGAACATGGGTGAGGGGTTGTTCATAAGAGGATGGGTGACTCCCCAAACAGCTGCATCACCACAAAGTCCAGGCTATCATAAATAGTGACCTTGTGATACCTCAGTAAAATCCCCCACTCTATCCCCTACAGACAAAGAGAAGCTTAAACCAGGATTCCTAAGTGTAGATAAGAACTTAGACCCCTTTTCCCCAGGTGGCTGTATCTGCTACAGGGACTTTGAAAAACACAGTCAGGATATTAGACCAAAAGACTAAAAAGGGAGGCAGGTTAAAATAAATTATATGATCTGTGCCTTTAAGAACTAGCCTCACATTAGGCCGGGCGTTGGTGGCACACGCCTTTAATCCCAGCACTCGGGAGGCAGAGGCAGGTGGATCTCTGTGAGTTCGAGGCCAGCCTGGGCTACCAAGTGAGCTCCAGGAAAGGCGCAAAGCTACACAGAGAAACCCTGTCTCAAAAAAAAAAAAAAAAAAAAAAAAAAAAGAACTAGCCTCACAAAGAAAGGGGAGTGCTCCTTCCAACCTCCCTGCTGTGAGTGAGAGATTTAGAAGAGCCTCCCTGGAGGCTTGTAAACTTAGAAAACACCTTACTTTTGCATTCTCTACCTAAAGTCTCCAGTGGCGGCTTTGGGGGACTGTGATCTAGGCACAACAAGACCCTCACTCTATTGTCTCAAAAAGGGGCCTTAGACAAAGATATCTCAATATAGATAGACCCAGGCCAGTTTCAAGTCCCCAGAAATGATGGCGCCAGCCCCAGGAACAAAAGAACAGAGTCAGGATGTCTGATGGTAACCAATTAACCACGAGATGCCCCTCTCCAGAGATAACATGACCAGACCCCGGAGATGAGTTGTAAAACTCCTGACAGGGCAAAGAGATAGGATAAAATAAGATAAAGTCCAGGCCCTGGAAAAGCTGGACCAATCAAGGATGGACCCGTACTAACCCCCTCCCCTCTAAGAAATTTTATGGGTTTTGCCTATAAAAACTAACTTCCCCAAGAAAGAGGGACTCCTCTCTGCCTCACTGTATTGGGTGTAGGAATGAGTCCCTGTCTAGACTTGTATCTGCAGAATAAACCTTGCTGTTGCATTCTGGACATCCAAGGTCTTCGGTGGTCACTTTGGGGGGTCACAATCTGGGCATAACAACCTCATGAAACTCAAATAGAGCAGGAACCTGGAGGCAGGAGCTGATGCAGAAGCCATGAAGTAAGGCTGCTTACTGGCTTTTTTCTCATTGTTTGCTCAGCCTGCTTTCTTACTGAACCCAGGACTAGTCCCCAGGGTAGCTCCACCTACAATTGGCTGGGCCTCCCCCCATCAAACACTAACTGAGAAAATGCCCTACAGGCTTGCCTACAGCCTCATCTTATGAAGTCATTTTCTCAGTTGAACTTCCCCTCTCATGAATAACTCTAGCTTGTGTCAAATAGACATAAAACTAGCCATCACACCAGGGAAAAGAAATGTTAGGATAAAATTCACTTTCTTTTCTATGCACTCATGATCAAGACTATATCGTAAGCAAAGATATGCAAGGATATCATAATCAACTGTAATTTATAAAGATATTAAAGTTACTTAAGACAAAATAATATAGGGCAGTCATTCACCAGACATATTCCTCTATATTTGCATTTCCTGTTACTGCTGTATGACCCTTATGTTCTTATCCTGCTACCTTCTGTTCCCCAGCCTTGGAGAAACTAAATTTAGACTTAAAAAGTAGTTGCATTTTTGTCTTGCTGGTTTTGGTAAATTCTTGGCTAGTTCAGCTTCTTCATTCTTGTTTCCTTTGTTCCGTGGGGAGCTTCTGGTGTCCAAGGCCTTCCCTTGAGCCCCTGGAACCTTGTCTGTAGGATATTTTCCTTCTCTTTCCTCTTCTTTAATAGTGTCCTACCAGTGTTAAATTCCTGCTTAGTGACTGCCCTGACACCTATACCTTCTTCTTTTAAATCATCACCCTCTTCTTGTTCTCTGAATCTGTAATCAGGGAATGCAAAACATCTATGAACAAAACTTCCTAGGAAAATAACTAAGAGCACAATACTTTATGTAAACTATATGTATTTTTAAAACTACTTTCTTATAGATTTGAGTTGAACAAGAGCTGTTAGTTACAATGACTCATTTTAGGAAAAACCATTAATAATTTTCATATTTTCTCTGTAACTTTAGATAAAATCCTCTAGTCATTGAAAATTATTGTACACATGTAAGTATTGCATATAATTTAATTTTAGTAAATGATAGTAACTAATCTTGACTTTTTTTCTTGTGGGATTTCCTTTCTTTGTCTCACTGAATCTTAAACATTCTTTTTTTTTTTTTTTTTTTTTTTTGGTTTTTCAAGACAGGATTTCTCTGTGTAGCTTTGCGCCTTTCCTGGAACTCAGTTGGTAGCCCAGGTTGGCCTCGAACTCACAGAGATCCGCCTGCCTCTGCCTCCTAAGTGCTGGGACTAAAGGAGTGCACCACCACCGCCCGGCTAAACATTCTTAAAGTAAGGTTTGCTTTACTTATTTGAAGTGTAAATCTCTCTGCAAATATGTGCTTTCTAATAATTCCTTCACTAGATAAACCAATCAAACCTACTCTTTCAAAGCTATAGTTCCAAAAGGAGTTCAGAAAATTCATATACACAGCACTTATCTCCCCCTTTGCCTCCTCAAGGACATAGGAAGGTCACCATGCTAGTGACCATAAATACAGACAATATCTCATCTCAGAGCCACTCAAACACTATGTTTCTGCAGCAAATGTGCTAAAATGTTTTTCAACAACCAAGAATTATAATACAAACCAAAGAGTGAGATGTTAGTGACTAACCATCGCTGCAAAGCACGCATAACTATCCGTTGAAAACCCTGGGCTCCTCTAAGCTGACAGTTGAAGTCTAATTTTTCTTAGAAGGATGTTAACAAGAACACATTTTCTTTGTATAAAATTTAAAGGGAAATAAAATCTCCTATACCAGTAAGAGTAAGAAGCAGTGAGATTAGTGAGCCCCATCACAAAGAGCATATCCATAGACTTCAAAATTTTCTCTCACACATAACTAGTGTTTTCTTCAACTAGAGATTTTATGATTATAGACCTATAGGGTGACTTTTATTCACTTAAATTCATAGATAGATATTATATTTAATAAAGTGGTGTAAGTTCTCTTCTGAGAAATTGATAGTTTTATTTAAACTTTACAGCCATCCATTATCTGTGATTGTTCTTGGCTGAAAGTCCAACTGTGGTACATTTCAAACCTGACTGCAATTAGTACCAGTCAAGAGTGTCCACGTCCCTGGGAACTGGAGCTATGGTGTCTGTGAACCTGCTGGTGTGGGCCCTGGACACCAAACCTGGATGGGTCTTCTGCAGGAGCAGGAAGGGTTCTTAACTGCTGGGCCATCTCTCTATTTCTGGGTGAAGATTTTTTAATTAGTTTGTTTTTAACACTTACTGCAAATACCAAACTTCCAGTTTTTATTTTTATAAGCATATCAGATGATTAGCATAGCTGCAACCTTGCTTCTAGTCCCCAGTCCCATTTTAAATTAAACAACTCAATATTCCCTTTTCCCTTCTAAATGTTAAGAAAGTATTAAATGTTAAGAATATACTACATAAACAAATAAGTCTTAACTATGTTGTCCAATTCAGTCCTTGCTTGCTTAAATTCCCTTAGACTGACAATTCAACACAACTATCATTTCTGACAAAGTACATATCACCAAGTACAAACTTATGGGTTTAAAAATTGTTTTTGTCATAGGAAAATTTATCCTCCATCTTCAAACTGTATGTTCAGTCATATTTTACGATTTTGTTTTCAAAAGCTGTGGTTGGTAAAATTGATGAGCTACACTAGTGAACACAGCACGAACATCCTGCGTCTTCAAGCAAAAGATTTGTCATTGCCAGGAAACTCAGTTCGGTGGGAGTGATGGCATGTGAGCATGCGGAGCCTTTGTCATCTGGTTTCAAGAAAGGAAAACATGGAAGTAGCAAGCAAATGCCTCCCTGGACTGCACATGGCCATTTAAAGTGTTTTCTAGACTGGGTCTCTGTTTTTCAAGTTTTGATATAACAGTGGTTCTCTTTATTCAGAAACCAAGTGTTCTAACAAGCATACAAAAGCACAGAGTTCTGAGATATAAAAGCAGTTTTTCAGTTGGGGGTCCCTCAGCCTTTGGTTCATAGTTCATGTGTTTCCATTCGTTTGGTTATTTGTCCCTGTGCTTTATCCAACCTTGGCCCTCTGAATAGGTGAGGCAGTTGATTGGCTTGATCTGTTTGGGAGGCATCTAGGCAGTGGTACCAGGTCCTGGGCTCGCTGCATGAGATAGCTGTTTGAAACCTGGGTCTTATACAGGGACGCTTGGCTCAATCTGGGAGGAGGGGACTGGACCTGCCTGGACTGAGTCTATCAGGTCAATCTCAGTCCTCGGGGGTGGCCTTAATCTGGAGGTGTTGAGAAAGAGGGGTGGGCTGGGGGAAAGGGGAGGGGGGCAGGAAGGGGGAGAACAAGGAAATCTGTGGCTGTTATGTAGAACTGAATAGTATTGTAAAATAAAATTTAAAAAAAAGAGCAGTTTTTAATAAGCCTTCCAAAGCTGAACAAGCATTTGCATCACCCAAGCATGCACTGAAGGTAAGATCACTTGGCTGACTCTAAACTGGGGCTTGGGATGCATCTTCATAGATGGTACTGAGATTCCTGCTCCTGTTATACAGAGCACTATGTCTCATGGTTGCTGTGCCATTTACATCCTTAACACACATTTGAAATATACTCCCAAACCTAATTGTCAAATGAAACCAAGTAAGAAGTGAACATTTAGAAGTTGTTTATTCTCTTGCCCTAGAAATGATTTGGTGAAGACACACCAGTCTTATATATTTCAGTGTCTCATTGCTACTAATTAGAGAAGAAAGTACATTATCTTTAAATTTCAAGATCTCATTCCACCAACATATTCAGCTCTTTTGCTATTTAAAAATCATATTTCAATAAGAAACTTCAAGTAGTGACCTAATGAGCTGGTGATAAAACTACTCCCAGGCATTGAAGCTGTATTAAGGGTTGAATTAATATTTTGCCCATGTGTGAAAAAATGGAGTAAGTGGCAATAAGTTAATAGATTCTGTCACTAGTGGAGCAAACTAACTGCTTTTTAAAAAACTAACCCTGAACTTTATTCTCACTTCCTACTTAATGGAGAAGGCATGCTCCATCTATTATTTGTAATAGAAAAATCAAGTGATTCTCTCTTGACTTCATTCTCTCTATAATTTTAACTTTCTATATTTATCATATGTACCGAATTTGAGTGAAAGATTGACATGCAGTGTAATTACTCCAGATACTTATGGGATGCTCGATGTGATGAGGCAGGTTCCATTACAGTTGTCATTACTTCAGTAAACCACTCTGATGTCTTTACAGTTATTTTCTGTCATAGAGGGAAGGAAACTGAAAATTAAGACACTGGTCCTATTTTAAACATTTTAGATGTTTCAGGGGCAAAGCATAAAACTACACCTATTGAATGCAATGGCCATGCAACACCCCCTTTGTAACCCTTAATTACTAGCTCTATAGGTGCCAGATGTAATTTTAGTGACATCAAGGATCCTTCTTAACAACCTCTGCCCACATTCCTCCAGGAGAATCTGAAACTATAGCTTCTGCAATTTATCTTCCCCATCAATGTCCTTGCTCAAGTTAGGGAAGATAATCTAAACAATAACCTATGAACACATCTATTTGTCTCCTCTGTCACAGTGCTGATTGCCAGCTGTTGGAAGGTTGGTTTGTGTCTGCTCAGGAGTTATTACATCTTCATTGTCTTCAGCCACAGGTCTTTAGGATGAATCTGCTATTATCTATCATCTACCTGCCTGTTTATTGGTCTGGCTTTTTGTCATGTTGTGAGGAAACAGACAGGCCACACATATGAGAAGTAAGGGCTCTATTCTTGAGCAGTAACTTGAGCTCATTAAGAGTCTTTTAGATATATTCTCTCCTTCAAGGTATTTAGTATCAATTTCATTGCTTCCAGCCCAGATGTACAGCTTCTCAGTCTCCTATTCCTTTCACTTTGTGTTCCAGATGACCAGTGAGTCCTTTAGGTCTGCAGTCCCCTCAAAGTGTAATTCTGAGAGACACTACTTCTGTTCGGCAGACTTCTTCCAGCTTTATGACTTCTCTGGAAATGCCCTCTTCCTCTCACCTCCAATTTACCTCGTGTGTTCCTATGGAGCACAACCTTCTTTCAGTGTCTGCCATCAGCAGTTCCTTCATGTTGAAAGTTTCATTCCTTCAATTTTTTTCTAACAATAAATATTACTATAAAATATCAATAAAATTACTACCATGTCCCTTTGTGGCTAATGATCCATCTCACATGTAACCCGCTTTAGATTTATTTTACAGAAGAAGGTATACTTGTCAGCTTCATAATTTTATCTTGTGTTTTCTCTGAAAACAAAATTCATTAATTTTACATTCTTCAAGTCTCCAGTGATATCATATTACAGTTTAATGAACATTTACCATTTTCTGTTTCTTATAATTTGTCAACTCTTAGCATCATTAATACTCTCTGTCATCTGACGTTGTCTCCCTTATTCTTGTCTAGGATCACATTTTACTTCATTTGCCACTGTCAAAGGAATAAAACAGAGATTACTTTTAATCTCGAAAAGTAAAGGAAATAATTAATTTTTTTAAATTGAAGAAATAGCAATATCCTGTGCTTCTTTTTTCTTCCCAGACTGCAAACACATAGTTTTGTTCATAGACTACTGTTCTGAGATTTTCCCCAAATAACAGAAAAGGATTTAAAACACCACCCAGATCCCCTTATCACTGAAGGCTATTTGTTCCACCTGGAAAAACATATCCAGTGAACACTAACAAGAAAGAAGAAAGGTTCACCTTTGGCAAAATCATGCTTTCTTTACTCATGACCTTTCTGTATGCACAAGTCACCCTTACATCCAAGGCCAGACAACATCATGGTGACATTTCTAACTCCATCCCAAACCGGTTGATGCTGGGGTCCTTTGTCTGGTGATCATGAGTCATTTTCTGACTGTGAGAAAATTCAGTAAGGATGTAAAAATATTGTTTACAATTTTGAATGTACCTGATCTATTCAAAAGTGGGAGAGATAACTTTGAAGGATGAAATACTGTTTCTGGAGTTATCAATCATTTCCCTGATGTAACTTGTAAACCTCCCTCTTCCTGTTCAGGTTTTAGGTTTGTGAATCCCCTACCTCTTCATTCTTGTATTTATAGTGAGAAAAAAAAATGATGTGTAACTCAGCAGATTTTCCCTACTTATCTAATTGATTCATTGAACACACAACTGCAGAGAAACAAAGAAGAAACACTTCTTGTTTTGTAAATGGCAAGACTCTGGTGCTCTCCAAGACACTTTGTATTTCTCAAGACTTTGAAGATATTTTAAAGTTGTCTAATAGAGTAGTTGAGTGGATTAAATGATAAATTGTATGACATGTTCAGTATATAGAATTGTTTAATCATGTAATTAGGACAGTTACCATGAGCACAGTCTTGTTTCAGTGCTATGATTGCGTGTTCTGTTTTATTTACATTTACAAAAATGGTTATAATAGTAATCTGTAGTGATGATGATGGGAAAAATATCATCTGAGAGTGGTTTATTTTTTTTTGTTTTTTTCCCTTTTTCTTTTTGCTATACTCTATCAATTCAATCCATTGCCCTCCTATGTGTCTGTGGTTTTCTCTTATTGATACTCCCTGTTGTTCTTTTCAGATGTTATTTCTTAATAATTACTACACTGTTAATACTCAGTTATATTTTTTACAGATTTCATGGCAAATAACCCAAATTCCAATAAATAAACAAATAATCAGAATGAATCAACCAAGGCTTATGTCCAGTCCCCTTTCTACTTGTTTATGTGGCCTAGGGACTACTGTTCTGCTTTCTTGTGCTACTTCACTAATCAGAGGGCAGTGTTTTTAAAAGGGACCATTTAACACAATCACAGTCACAATGACACAATGATAGCTAGTTGAGAAAAAGTAAATCTACCATAAATAAATGTCTTTTGAGAATTGATTGGATATTTTGCTTTTATAAACTTAAGATGAAAAAAACAATATTGTAAGAAAAGAAATATTAAAAGAAGACGTTTCTTTTCTTTGGTGCATCATGGCTACACAAAAATGTCATGTTACTTGTGTGGAAGTCAACAGTCAGGAAGAATTCCCTCCCTTGGTGGGAAAGCTGTGAGCTCTTCATGGTGACAAAATGAAATAAAGCATTCACATCTCCAGTGTCTTTGAATCCTGCTTTATGGCATTGAGTGGGATGGAGTGAGTGACACTTTGCAAAATTCTATCCCATGTATTTTCTTTCCAAAATTATGTAAACATGAATATTCATAGAGTGTATATGAAAATAATTGACATTTAAATCCTATAAGTGTCTTAAAACCCATAAATAGAGTAAATGTTATTTTATGTAGGGAGGTACTTTCTTAGGTAGTTTTGTAGTTATTTAAAGAACTGTTCTCTGTTTAATTCAAAACTGTATCAGTATCTTGATTCCAAGTACATCATAATGCCCCTGTTACTTGTCTGACATTTATATTGTACAAAATGCTTCTACTCTTTAACTCATCACACTTTCACACTGTACTTCTGAGAGTCTGTCCCATGTGATGATGCTCTGGTGTGGCTCTCTGTAGGTGGAGTTTTCCATCTAGACCACTGATCAGCTCTGTCCTGACAGCTGCTTGCCAAATAACCACACAGAGACTAATTAATTATAAATGCTTGGCTGATAGCTTAGACTTGTCTCCAGCCAGCTCTTAGAATTTAAATTAACCCATTTCTATTAATATATATGCTACCCAGAGGCTCATTTACTTCATCTATTAACTTCCCATGTTGCTTCTTCCATGTCTGGCTCACAACTCCTCTGACTTCCCAGGGTTCTCTCTGCCCCCAAAATCCCACCTAGCTATCAGACAATTAAGCTTTTTACTAACAATGAGAGGAACATATCTTCAGAGTATACAAATGAATATTTCACAGCAGTTCTCAAGTTAATTTCTATGGATTTTTGAGGGCATGTCAGTTATTTCTTTAGAAAATATACTGACCAAATATAATTGTTTTTATTCATTGTCTATATATTTTCTTTATTAACAAAGTATTGAATCTTCAGTTGTTGCCACTAAACCCGATGCTCAAGTGTAAGAAGCACTGCTCAAGACACACACTGAGAGACCCACCTTTGACCTTACTCATGTCATCCCCACCTTGAGAGATCTACATTTAACCTCATCTGTGTCATTCTCACCTTGAGAGACCCATATTTTAGCTTACTCATGTGTCATTCCCACATTGAGAGACCCACATCTAACCTAATTTGTATCATTCCCACCTTGAGAGACCCACATTTTAGCTTACTCATGTGTTGTTCCCTTTTATTTATTTTTTGCTCTTTTTATTTTTTTTCTAATGTTATATTTCTTCTCCTTGATACTTTACAACCATAAGCTGACTAATTTATCATGACCCTTCCAAATATTATGTGTCCAGAGGACATATAGTTCCTTATGATGCTATTAGCATAATTATCATTCTCAAAAATTACAATGCATACAGCCCATGTGAAACATTGGGATAACTTTCTAGGTAAACATTCCAAGCATATCTACAGAATATAGATGAGTGTGTGATTAAAAGGATAGCTTTAATATATCTTTAAGTAAGATGACATCACATACATAAATCACAAACAAGTCTTTTTTTTTTTTTTTTTTTTTGGTTTTTCGAGACAGGGTTTCTCTGCGGAGCTTTGCGCCTTTCCTGGAGCTCACTTGGTAGCCCAGGCTGGCCTCGAACTCACAGAGATCCGCCTGGCTCTGCCTCCCGAGTGCTGGGATTAAAGGCGTGCGCCACCACCGCCCGGCTGTTACAAACAAGTCTTAATTAGAGAAGCCTCTTGTTCTTCACTGTGAAGGTGCTAGAAGGTCATGAGTGTCAAAGGAAATAACCTCTGTAACCATACCCAAATACACAGCTGCTATGAAGCTACCAAAGGTACCTGTGTTTCTTTACAGATTTTCCAGACCTACAAATCATAAATCTTCTCTTTTAGGCCAATGAAAAGTCACTGGGACCATAATTAGTCACAATCAGATGATATTTTATGATTGTGTATAAATGTAAAAATAACTTTACTCTAGTAAGTTTTATAACATAATCACATATTTTAAGTGTCTCTTTCCCATAAATTGGCAATAAAATTATCCAGTGAGAACAGAGGAGAATAATGTGTTTGTATTCTCACCAAGAATGGCATAAGATATTGAGCTCTTTCATTTTATTTAAGCTTTAAAGTTAGGTTCATTTGTAAGAATACTTATATAAAGTTGAATTCATGAATATGGATAAGTTTAAAGACAACTAATATGATGCACATAAAAATTCAAACACATTAATGTGCACAATTAATGCTGATAACACAGGAGGATAACCACCATTCAATTGCTATTATATCTTAGATTGTAGCCTAAAATTTTAAATGAAAGACTCACATTTCAATCATAACCAATTTTGATTGGTTAAACATTGCTAATTAACTTTTCTAATTTTAATGATATTTTAAAATACTTTCTCTAATAATTTGACTTAAACAATTAGTTATTCTAATTTAGACAGTCCTGCAAAATCTCTAGACTGTCAATAGAAAATTTATCTTGAGGCTATACAGCACTGTTCATATTTCTAACTGGGAACAGTTTGACATGAATTAACCAGATAGTTATGGGTTTCATATTTCTAATTGTTAACATTTTTATAGAATAGAATGCACCCTATTACACAAGACTAGCTAGTGGTATAGGTTTTCCTATAAATCATTAAAAGCATATTTCCATTAGGAAAGAGTGAATACACATGCCTCAGTTTTTCCAGATTAGATGTAAATAGGTGAGGTCTTTCTATGTAATCCCATGTTCTTGGCCAGGTAGATGTTCTACAAAAGACTCAAATCATGGTATTTTTCTTTTTAAGCATTTATTTTAGTTTAAAGAATTTTATACATGGGTACCATGTTTACATAATTACACTTCCTCTTCTACCCCATTTATACCTCACTCCCTCTAGCTACCCTCATATCCCCCATACTCCCTCTCAAATTCACAACCTCATAGATTTTTATATATACACATGTCATTTATGTGATGTATTTAATGTATATGTAATATATGTAGCATGTGAACAAGTACATATACACATCCATGTACATTTACACATATATGTAAATTAACAAGTATATATGTTAATACAACTAGATGAGTCCATTTACTGTCACACATATGTTTGGGTTTAGGGCTGATCACTTGGAGTTGGAATAACTGTCAGAGATCTGGTCACAAGAGAATCCTGAGTCAACTTTTCTAAGCAGATATTAATTGCCTAAAGCTCTTCTTTTATTCAATTGGGGTAATAAATACTTGTATAATGGAAACATAAAACATTATATATATATACATACATACATACATACATACATACATACATACATACATACATGTGTGTGTGTGTGTGTGTGTGTGTGTGTGTGTGTGTATGTGTGTGTCTATGACTGTGGATTTGGCCCCTGGTTTTGGCACCAAAATGTGAGTTTTGCAACTCTAGAGAAAGATATCCTGACTATTTGGGGATTCAGACAACAGCTTAAGTTGCTTAAGACAGCTCTGACAGCTGGGGCTGAAAAAGAGACAGCTCAGCCCTGGAAGGCGAGGTATCCTGGACATCTTGAGCTGCTCAGGACATCTCAGCCCTGAAGGTGTCCTGGACACCTGGAGCTGCTTAGAACATCTCTGATGGCTGGAGCTGCAAAGAGACAGCTCAACCCTGAAAGGGAAGTTTTTCTGACTGCTCAGGCATGTCAGGCCTGAAACTGCTTCAGCAGGGAAGGTTATCCTGACTGTTTGGGAGAGTCAGGCTATACCTGGTGTGATGGGGGATGATCTCCCTGCAGGATATTGCAATCCTGCTCCTCTCCTGGAGAGCTGCTACAACTGTGCTTTATTCAGCCCCTACTTAAAGGGCTTCCTAGTAGAGCTCTGCTTCTCCAGCCTAAGATGTTGCTTCTTTTGCTTCCCTCTGCAAAAGGCAAAACCCCTGCAGAAATGTAGCAATCTCCTCTGGCTCCTGAGAAAAGTGTTACTTTTTTTCAGATATCTCTTGCTCCATCCACTGAGGGACTTCTCAGCAAGGCTCTTCTGTTTAGCTCCTCCTTGCTCTGTCCATTGAGGAACATCTCAGCAAGAATCTTCTCTACACCAGTGAATGAAGATATTCACACCCAAAACTCTTTTGAGAAAGAGAATTATTTGGGAAGGAGGAGTCCAGGAGAGTAGCTGTGTCTACCAGAGTGGAGAGAACAGCGCACAACAGACCAGGTAGGGTGGTTTACATAGGATGTGTTGGGGATGGAGTCTACAGGGGGTTGACTTGGGGCCCAGAGTTCTACTGTCCTGCTTTGTGATTGGTTGGTTTCCCAAATCAGTTGGCCAGGGACAGAGATGGCTCTGATCTGAGCTAAACTGTGTTTCTTTTACTGGCCTTACTTAGCTTTTTGACACTAATTCTTAGGCCAGGGAACATTTCTTTTATTGACTCTTTTATTTATTCTAGAGAGCAGGAGTGTTTCTTTGGCACTAGTTTCATGGGTTTGGGGATCAAGTATTCATTTCTCTGGTTCAGGTCCCAAACCCAGGCTGTATTTCTTTTCCTGGTCCTCAGCCCAAGGGCCAGGGTTCTACTGTCCTGCTGTGTGATTGGTTGATTTCATAAGTCCGTTGGTCAGGGGCAGAGATGGCTCTGATTTGAGCCAAACTGTGTTTTCTTCACTGGCCTTATCTGAGGCATCTTTCCCTAGTTCTGGGATCCAGAGTCAGGTTGGGTTTCTAAAGACTATGTCTTTAGAAAAGATTTTTGTCTCATGATTCAGCCTTCCCCTATTTTATGTTATGTCCAACCTGCTATTATCTTATTGTGGTGATTATCATGAAGTCCAAAACTGGTAGAAAAAAAATGTGCTAGATGCAATCAGCAAAAGGTGTCTTAATGTGCAGAGCAGAACTGTCTTACAGCTGATGGCGCAGGACCCCAAGCTGAAAATATTTATTTCTTAGTCATGATGTGCAAGGCTAAAGTTCTCATTTCAGTCCAAATCATCACCCCATGAAGGATTAGTGGCACAATCCAAACCTTAACAGTATTCTAGATGTAGTTGCTTTTAGTTGTAAACATGCAAGACAAAAACTAAAACAAGTTTTCATTAGGAGTCTAAAAGACCTGACCTCAAGACCGGGGTGTATATTGTGCATGATAGTTCCACATAGAAGTGATGAAGTGTGTGTGTGTGTGTGTGTTGGTGTGATATGTAAGACCTCTTCTTAAGGCACATGGCTCACTACTAGAGCATCTCTGAACCAATCAAGGTATGTCACTGATTGTGTTTAATCCAAAATTCTATGACTGATCTTAATGGTTTCGCTTTCATGTTTGGGGAACTACTATCTCTCTGAATTCTTCCTTTGAAACTATGGTTAGCATTATGATCTTAAATTGGGAGAAGTGACAAGTTACAAAGACCCATTTATTCACATAAAATTAACAGTTTTTCCTTTTGTTCAAAGCTTTCTAACTTTAAACTTAATTCCTTTCACCTCATCCCAGATCCTCTATAGTCCAACAAGCTGTGGGGATTCATTGCCCAGAGTCCAAAGGGGAAAATTCCACTAGGAAGAAAGCTAAGTGTCTCTTAATGTGAGGTGATGGACAACAAAGATGAAAGTTGGAAAGTGTACGAGGTAATTTGCATGCATGGAAATCCTTAAAATGAACAGAATTTTGGCTATAATTATAGGACTTCAAAAGAAGGAAGATATTGTGAGGTAGGGAGGTGTCAGAGGAGCTGGGCAAGGGCAAAGAATAAGATGCAAATAAAGTATATGAAAAATGTTATAATAATAAAAGAAGGAAGAAACAAGTCAGAAAAGCAAGTATGGGAGAAGACAACTGTGATCTGTGGTTCTATGTAGGCTCTCCAGGATGAGTGATTGGACTCAGAAAACTGAGGGGTGTATTGAGCATAAAGTGTTTATTCAGATGAATTGGGCAATTTGTGGATTGAGCATTTATATCCATTTTCATGGTACCTATAATGACATGTAAATACATAATATGAAAATTTGTATTAATATATGTAAATAAATAGGATTTTCCCATGATATTCTATACCAAACCATCTCATATTTCATGAAAAGATGCTGTTTAAATTAGAAACATCTAGAAACCCTTTTATAATTCTTGATTTATAATGACATCATTTCAAATGAACTGAAGAATAAATAATGCCAGTTTTCCATATTGTACTTCATTAACTTTAAAATATTAATTTTTACTTTTATACTTATTTATGTGTATGTGTGTGTCCATACAGGTGTCTGCAACATCTGCACTGGAGCTCAGAGAGACTAGAAGTGGTGTCAGACCCCCGGAGCTGAAGTCACAGTGAATGTGAGACAGCTGCTGTAGGTGCTGGGAATCGATTCCATTAGAAAAGCAGCAAGCACTCGCGTGGAGCAATGACTTCAATCTCTATTAACTTCCATTTTGTATTTTCTTACCTCTTCAAAAATATCATAAATTATAAATGGAAAAATTCAGCATATCAAAGTAAATCCAAAAATGTAAAACGTACAACAAAACCCACTATGGAGCTTTGAATGACAATCTAGCCATGTTTTCCTGCTGGTCTATAATATATTATTGCTAACATTGCCTAGTGTAATATCATAGGGGTAATTAAGTCATCCATATTCAAAGTAATGGAAAGCAACTTAATTATTAGAAGTAGACTCTAGGGAACCCACTTACTTTTGTTTTTTAAATTATATTAGTTCTCTGAGAGTTTCATACAGTGCATCTTAATGATATTCACCTTCTAATTCTTGGCCATTTCATCTCCTTTCTTACCCTGTCAATTTTGTATTCTATTATTTTTTAATCTTTAAGACCAATCTCTGATCCCCAAATAATCATGGACATGTGATCTACTGGAGAGTGCTTGGCTTACCAGGTTACCAGGGATTATGAAAACCTGCTCTCACTGTCCCAGCAGGTAAAATTTTCAGTTGCTGTTTGGCAAAGGGTGGGATTCTGTGTCCCTCTCCTCTTTATGGGCTTGGATATGGTCTTGCTTGGGCTTGCACAGGTGTTGTGCATGCTGTCATGAACTTACACATGCCACTTCCCTGTTAAGTTCACATAATAATATTTAATATTATTTCCTTGTAGAAATCCACTGCCTTGGGCTCTGACTCTCCATTTACCCCTCTTATCCAATGGCCCCTGAGCCTTGGTGTGGCATGTGGTATATGTGCTCTGTTTAGGATGGAGCATTCTGTAGTTTCTTGTTCTGTGTACTTGGTTCAGTTTTGGGTTATTGTGTAATTTACCACCTACTATAGATGTGGCTTCTTAGGTGAGGGGTGAGAGATGCATTGATCTTTGGAAATAACAGTAAGTCATTAGAAGTCAGTTTTTTTTTTTTTTTAAGATTTCTTTATTTATTATGTATACAGTATTCTGCCTGCATGTATGCCTGCAGGCCAGAAGAGGGCACCAGATCTCATTACAGATGGTTGTGAGCCACCATGTGGTCGCTGGGAATTGAACTCAGGACCTCTGGAAGAACAGCCAGTGCTCTTAACCCCTGAGCCATCTCTCCAGCTCCTAGAAGTCAGTTTTATACTATGTCCTTTTAGCAACATAGTAGTAGGTTCTCCCCTAGACATCATTACTGTGTAGCCATAGGCTTTTAACTTGATAATGCTGCCAGGCATGGGTTTCATTTTGTGAGGCGGGACTTAAATTCTATTAGAAAATTGGTTCTTTAGACTTTTAGGGAATTTTCAGTCATGAATTTGAAGCAAGTTCTAGTCCAATCTTGTAGGAGCATTTTTTTAATCTCATTTCTGCAGATGTCTGGTTCCCAGGATCTTAGTGGATCTTGGATAACTGCTTTTCCATCATTTTGCAAAACTTGTTCTTCAGCAAAAATGAAACGAGCTGCTTCAGAGAACAGAATGGCAGGGCTTCCATCCAAGTCTACTTCACAGTGTTTGCTCCTAATGGTGTCCTATAGTGTAAAGACACAACAAATGTTAGCGTACACCCTAATGCAACTCCCTTCTATATTTCCAGAGAGGGAAGGAATCCATAATGTGCACATTTAATTTAATGAAAAGCATGTTGAAGTCAAATCTCTGCATGTCTGCTTGAGTCTTATTCATATCCTTCTGAACTATTTGTTCTTTCTGACTTAATAGAATATCTTTTGGTAATCTGTCTTATGAGCCATCACAAAGACTCAAACTGGGATGGCTAATTAAATTGGTGCCTGCCTACTCCTTCTCCTCTTTATCTTCACAAGTGATTTCAACCAGGAGAGATTTTACTGATTTGAGATGATTACCTACATTTTGTTATATATACTGCCCCCCTATTTTCTTGGCCAGTGGATTTTTCCAGTAGAGAGTTTTTCTCACAAAGGGACAGGTGCAGACATCTGTAGACCATTTTGATGGTCAAACCAAAGGTGGTTGTGATAAACATGCAGTAAACTAGAGGTAAGATATATTGCTTGGCATCCTGCACTATATAATATGTACACACCATCAAACATACACATAAATCTTACTGAGCCTGAGATGGTACAGTGCCAGCTTTTGAGGAAACCTATATTTTCCCTTTACACCAGAAGTATATTGCTTGACTTTCAAGCAATGGTTCACCATTGCTTATTCTGTTACAGTAGCCATTTTTATTCTGTTGTTGAAATTTTTATTTATTTACAATTTCTTTATTTTTATCTTCTTAATTCTTCTCTCATATATTTACATCCCAACTGCAGTTTCCCACCATTCAATTCCTCCATCCCTCTCACATGCCCCTCTGTTCCCTGGATTCACTCCTCCCCCCCTTAAAAAAGAGTGGGCCTCCCAGGGATATCCACCTATCATGTACTAACAGGATAAGAGTAAGACTAGGCACAAGTCCTCATAAAAATGCTGAGGCAGCAACCCAGTAGGAGAAAAAGGGTCCCAAGTGGAGGCAAAAGAGTCAGAAACACTCTCCACTCACACTGTTAGGTGTCCCACAAGAATACCAAGCTACACAACCATAACGTGTATGCATAGGACTGAGCTCAGACCCGTACAGACCCATGCTTGTTATTTCAGTCTCAGTGGGCCCTTATGAGCCCTGCTTAGTTTATTCTATGTGCCATGTTCTTGTGGTTTCCTTGACCCTTCTGGCTCCTATAATCATTCCTTCCCTTATGCAAGGTTGCTCTGTCTTCACCCAGTCTTTGGTTGTGTGTCTCTGCATCAGCTTCTATTGCTGCTGAATGACACACCCTAAATGGCAATTACGTTAGACACTAATCTATGAGCATAGCACAAATCATTGTGAAACTTTTTATTGACTGACTTTTTTTTTGTCTGTCATGTTTAGTTCTATTCCGAGTCTCTGGAATGTCCTGCCTCTGGTTCCTGGCCATCTAGGAAGTGTCAGGAGAGGGCTCCCTCTTGGAGCATAGATCTCAAGTTAGACCAGGTATTGGTAGCCCACTCTCACAAGTTCTGAACCACCATTGCCCCAGCATATTTTGCAAGCAGGACAGGTTCTAAGTCAAAGGTTTTGTGGCTGTGTTGGTGTCTCAATGCCACCACCAGCATCCTTACCTGGTCACAGAAGATGGCTAATTCTGATTTTGTATCCTCCGTTACTAGGAGTCCTCACTAGTGTCATTCTCATAGATTGCAGTAAGTTTCCACTGCTGTAGGTTTCCACCTTGCCTTCCTGATACTCCCAGATTCCAGGTGTTTCTTCCTGCACTCTCTCTGCATCACTTCCTCCTCAACCTGATTCCTGTTCCAATTCCCACCTGAGCCTGGTCTAACCACAAAACCTGTTTTATTTCTCATTCTCAGGGAGATCCATAAGTTCCCCCCCCCCCTTGAGCCCTCCTTGGTACTTAGCCTCTCTAGGTCTATGCATTGTAGCAAGAATTTCCTTCACTTAACAGCTAATATCCACTTATAAGTGAGTACATGTTTGTCTTTTGGTGTCTGAATTACCTCACTTAAAATGATTTTTTTTTCTAGATCCAATAATTTGCCTTCAAATTTTCTGGTGTCATTGTTTTTAACAGATGAATAATACTTTATTGTGTAAATGTACCACATTTACTTTATCCATTCCTGTTTGAGGGGCATCTGGGTTGTTTCCAGGTTCTGGCCATTACAAATAAAGCTGCTATGGACATAGCTGAGCAAGTGTCCTTGTAGTGTGATTAGGCATCATTTGCATATATGCCCAAGAGTGGGATAGCAGGGTCTTGAGGTAGAAGATTCTAAATTTTCAGCGGAATCACTATATTGATTTTCAAAGTGGATGTACAAGTTATTACTCGCGCCAGTGATGGAGGAGAGTTCCCCTTGCTCCACATCCTCTCCAGCATGAGCTATTACTTGTGTCTTTGATCTTATCCATTGTGACAGGTTAAGATGGACTCTCAAAGTCATTTTGATGTGCATTTCCTTGGTGACTAAGGATACTGGACATTGTTTAAGTGTTTCTCAGCCATTTGAGAATCCTCTGTTGAGAATTCAGTTTATATCTGTACCACATTTTTAAACTGGATTGTTTGGTTTGTTGAAGTCTAGTTTGCCTAGTTCTTTATATATTTTGGATATTAGTGCTCTGTAAGAAGTGAAATTGGTGAAAAACTTTCCCATTCTGTAGGCTGATAGTTTATCCTATTGATGGTATTCTTTGCCTTACAGAGCTTTTCAGTTTCATGAGATCCCGTTTATTAATTGTCTGTCTTAGTGTATGAGCTATCTGTATCCTGTTCAAGAAGTTGCCTCAAAGGCCAATTTCTCTTATTTTGAAGTTCAGTTTATCTGGTTTTATGTTGAGGTCTTTGATCCACATGGTCTTGAGTTTTATGTGGGGTGGTAGATATGGATTAATTTGCATTCTTATACATTCAGACATCCATTTATACCAGCATTATTTGTTGGAAATGATTCCTCCCCCATTATATATTTATGGATTCTTGATTAAAAAATTCAGATGTCCATAGCTGTGTTCATTGATGTCTGGGTCTTTAATTCAATTCTATTGATTAATCTGTCTGCTTATATGACAAAAACATGCAAATATTACTAAAGCTCTGTAGTACAGTTTCAAATCAGGGGTAATGATTCCTCTTTTTGTTCTTTTATAGCACAGAATTGTTTTATCCTGGGTTTTTTATTTTTCCATATTAAGAGGATAATTGTCATTTCAAGGTCTGTTAAGAATTGTGTTGGAATTTTAATGATGATTACATTGAATCTGTAGATCACTTTTTGTAGGATGGCCATTTTTACTCTGCTAATCCTACTGATCCATCAGCATGGGAGGTCTTTCCATCTTCTGACATCTTCTTCAATTGCTCTCTTCAAAGATTTGAAATTTTTATCATACAGGTCTTTCAATTGCTTGGTTAGCATTACCACACATTATTTTACATTATTAGTGGCTATTGTAAAGTGTGTCATTTCCCAGATTTCTTTCTCAGGCTGTCATTTCTATTTAAGAGGGAATACTGATTTTTTAGTTAATCTTCTATCCTGCCACATCACTGAAGGTGGTTATCAGCTTTAAGAGTTCCCTGATAGAATTTTGGGGGTCGTTTATGTATATTATATCATACTAGATCATATCATCTGCAAATGACTATATTTTAAATTCTTCCTTTCAAATTTGTACCCCTTTGATCTCCTTTAGTTGTCTTATTATTCTAGAGAGAACTTCCAAGGATTATACTGAATACATATGGGGGGAGTGGACATCCTTTTCTTCTTCCTGATTTTACTGGAATTGCTTTGAGTTTCTCTCCATTTAATTTGATGTTTTCTATAGGCTTGCTGTAAAATGCCTTTATTATGTTTATGTATGCCCCTTGTATCCCTAAATACTCCAACACTTTTATTATGAAGGGCTTTTGGATTTTGTCAAAGTTTTTTTCAGCATCTAATGAGATGATCATGTCTTTTTATATTTCTTTCAGTTTGTTTATATGACAGATTACGTTGACTGATTTTTGTGTCAAACCCTTCCTGCATCTCTGGGATAAAGCCTACTTGATCATGATAAATGATTTTCTTCATGTGTTCTTGGATTCTATTTACAAGTTTTTTATTCAGTAATTTTGCATCTATGTTTATGATTGAAAATGGTTTCTTTGTTGAATCTTTGTGTGGTTTGTGGGTAGGGGTGACTTTGGCCTCATAAAATGAATTTAGCAACATTCCTTCAGTTTCCTTATTGTGAAATAATTTGAGGAATATTGGCATTAACCCTTCTTTGAATGTCTGGTAGAATTCTGCCCTAAAACTCTGTCTTTGGGCTTTTTTCATTGGAAGCCTTTTTAATGAAGACTTCTATTTCCTTAGGGGTAATTGGTCTTTTTAAATTATTTAACTGATCTTGATTTAACTTTGGTAACTGGTATCTAAACAGAGAATTATACATTTCTTTTACATTGTCCACTTTGGTCAAATACAGGTTTTAAAGTATGACGTATTGATCCTTTGAATTTCTTCAGTGTCTGTTGTTTTGTCCCCTGCTTTGTTTCTGATTTTGTTAGCTCGTGTATCCTCTCTCTGTCTTTTAGACACTTTGAGTATGGGTTTGTCTATTATGTTGGTTTTATTGAAGAACAAGTTCTTTGTTTCATTGCATGCTTGTATTTTTCTTTTTTTTTCTATTTTATTGATTTCAGCCTTCAGTTTGATTATTTCCTGCCATTTACTCATTTGGGTGAGCTTGCTTCCTTTTGTTCTGGAGCTTTCAGGTGTGCTGATAAGTTGCTATTATAAGATCTCTCTCTCTCTCTCTCTCTCTCTCTCTCTCTCTCTCTCTCTCTCTCTCTCACTACTAATGTAGGAAATTCTTCCCCTTAGCACTGCTTTCTTTGTATCTCATACATTTGGGTATGTTGTGCATTTATTTTCTTTGAATTCTAGGAAGTTTTTAATTTCTTCTTATTTCTCGCTTGACCCAGGGGTCATTCAGTTGAGAGTTTATATGAGTTTCCATGAGTTTGTAGGCTTTCTCTTGTTTCTCTTGTTGTTGAAATACAGTTTAAACCCATAGTGGTCTGATAGGATATGGGGGGCTACTTTACCTCCTCCCACTGTTAGGAGTCTAACAAAAAACACAAAGCTAACAGCTATACATATATGCAGAGGTAAAGATGCTTATAGGTCCTGTGCTTATTTCTTTAGTCTCTGTGAGCCAAAGTGAGTTCTGCTTAGTTGATTCAGTGAGCTGTGTTCTTTTGAGTGTCCTCCATCCCCTCTGATGCCTACAGTATTTCCTCTTAAATTTTCATGGGGTTCTCCAAGCTCTGGGGGAGAGACCATATATTGATATGCCAAGGCATACATAAGCCAAGAGAGTGCTTGATATGATATCAGTTTCTGCATTAAATCAATAACTGTTTGCATGATGTAAGACAGTGTTTAACTATATGACTGTTAGCTCCATAGTTTGGGGAAGCCAGTGTTCCATGACAATTATGATGCAAGAAAGAACCCTTATGGAGCTAGTTTTCAATTTTCTGTTGCTAAATGCAGATTTTCTAATGACATAGAAAGCTTAGGAGCACATCAGTCTCACCTAGGCTCAGTATAACACAGTTATTCCTAACCTAGGCTCAATATAGTATCAGTTATTCCTAACCTAGGCTCAAAATAACATCAGGTAAGCTTAACATAGGCTCAGTATAGCATCAGTTATGCTAACACAGGGTCAGCATGATGTCACACCTCCTGAGAAACACTGCCTTATCTTCTTATTGTGTTTGTGCATGTGCGCATGTGCACACTATTATTTCCAAAGTATGTTATAAATACAGAGATGAGTCTGTGCCCTTAACAGTGTCGATATTTCCTGGCATACCAGCTTATCTAGTAACTCTTTGCTGAAAAGCCTATAAAGCCCATATAGACCCAATCCAAATAAAACAAAGAAAAATTTTAAAAATCTTGAATGCTTCACTCTGATATTTCTAAACTTACATATGCACAGTGAAATGAAATTATATTTGGTTCATTTTAATAAAATGCTTTACAGTATCACTTTTAGTAAGATGAATATGAAAGAAAATGGTTTCAATCTGATTGCATTAATATTTTATTGGCAGCAGCTAGGCAAACCATGGATTGCTTGTAAACAGCACACAATCAGTGGCTACAGAAAATTCTGGGATCCCACAAGCTTCAGCTTTATTAACAAGCAGTCATGTATTTGAAGAAAAATAACTCAAAAATTTCATTTCCAAATTTAGATTGTATCACTTACTTAAGCAGTTTATTTGATTAAAATTGTGAAAACATGTCACAGTTTGGCAGCAACTTGCACATTCTCCTGTGGTCAGGATTACTAACAGATTCAATGATGTTCCTTTTCAAAAATAAATATCAATGTCAAGATTTTTAATATAGACCAGGGACAGTGAGATGAAAAGTACTTTTGCCTTTTCTTCATCAGGATGGCAGGTTGCAAAACAATTATTCCTGGTTATTGCTTCAGTGTGCTTTTAAATACATTTGTTAATTTAATTAGGACATCTTGAATTTATAGACACAACTGAAATTTTGTAACCTAAATTATGAGTCATTGTGGCCCAAGAATGCAGTGTGTTAGTCTGCAGTGGGTCACAGCATGTTCTTTTATAGGGACACAATAATCATGGCTAATTTTACCAAGCTCGGATAAGCACTGTATCAAGGCAAAGAAAGAATGCTTTTATCTTAGTGGCTGCTGCAGTTTGCAAAAGTTTTCTTTGTGTTACTGATGGTGTAAAGAATGTGAAAATAAAATATGTTTGCTGTGCTATGCTCTGGGAGATTACAAGTGATGATTGTAAGACAGAATCAAGTCATGGGTATCTTAGGACAAAATCTGACCAGCAACCAAGGAGACACTTTTAAATACTGGGAAGATTACTTTCTTCTTAACTACAAATAAACTATTCCAGAAAAAGACTGAGTTTTCTCCTCCTTGACTTCTTTCTTCCCTTCTTTACATTAGGTTCTTACTATTGAAGGTATTGCTCACTCATGGTTCTAAGGTCATGGTTCTTTGATGTACTTTTCACATTCCTGGGCCTTTCTTAGCCAAATTCTCAAACAAAATATCTCCCCAGAAGTCTCCATTATACTATTCTTGTTATGTCAAATCTAGATAAGAGTTCTATAATAACTGGTAGTGGTATATTAATAAATGTTTCCACAAAACCACACCCATTCCACACTTCTTTGAATGATTTAGCTACTTTATTTGTAAGTAGAAATATACAGATTTTGGAATCATTTATATGATAAGAAAATCACCTGGATCTTGAAAGGTCCCAAATTAGTATAATACTGCCATTGATCAACCTCTTCATCTACCACATGCCTAGAAACACTTCTGTTTTTGAAATACATACTTTGTTTCTGTGCACTGTACATAAATGAAGAGATGAATACATCTTAGTAAATGAATGGAAATGTGGTTAAAAGCTATTATGTCTAAATATGTCCCATATATCCTCAGTCCTTATTAATGCTCAAACACATGAGCAAAGAATATTACTTTTATCGGCTAGTGTTTCAATGTCTATATGTAATAACCTATCCTATTGTAGCTCCAAAAGTTACTTAAGTTGTTCAAGAGCATATAAAATAACTTGCCTTCATATTGGGACTTCCCTCTCTGAGGGGTGTAAACTTCTCTGTAGGCCAAATTATATAAGAGACAATAATAACCAACTACTTTTCATATGACAAAACAGGGAAATCATATCTAACATATGAAATATTTCAATTGATCCTAATTTTTAAGGAAAATAGTAGGTGCTTTCAATAATTTCCTACTCTTGAAAATCAGTGCAAAAAATAGTTCATTTAAGGAATCTTCTAGATTGTTGTAGATTTGTGGTTCTTTTGTGTTTTTTGTTTTTTGTTTGGTTTTGTTTGGTTTGGTTTTGTTTGGTTTGGTTTTCAGGACAGCATTTCTCTGTGTAGTTTTGGTGCCTGTCCTGGATCTCAATCTGTAGACCAGGCTGGCTTCAAACTCACAGAGATCCACCTGGCTCTGCTTCCAGAGTGCTGGGATTAAAGGCATGCACCATCACCGCCCAGTCCTTTGTGATTCTTAACCATTGTAGTATAATACATTGTCTCAAGGAGCTTCACAAAATTCACACCCACTAGATTTTACTTCTCAATTAAATCAGAGCCATGGATTAGAGTGTCAATACTTTGTGAAACTCCATCATGTTGAGAGCTTTTCCTCTAGGGTGAAAGCAAGATCAGTCATCATGATGGATGTTCATCCTTCAGAACTACTGACACCTCCAGACAAAATTCTACCTCCAGGGAAATTCAAGAATGGCAGTCCTATTATTTCTGGGCTATGGACATTTTGCACTATAGTGAAGAACAGAGAAATGTGGGAATCAAGTATCAAACAAGATCATGTGTAATGAAGAGTCATTTTACTACAGAAGCACAAACTCTGGATTTGAAGACAGTGCCTGAGCAAGGGCAGCCACTGGTGCCATGGTTAGGAGCTACATATTGAGCTATCCTTCAAAAGATGCTTGGTCAAGATAAAATGAAAAGGCTTTGGGTTTTCCCAAATCATCACCAGCTGATGTGGTGAACAGCACAGGAACCATTACTTCCTGTTGATGAGTGTGAGGGGTGATGAGGTCCTGGGACAAGATAAGAAAATTACAACAGTAAAATCCAGCTCTAGAAACAGTCTCTGTGCCCTGCACACCTGCCAGGTTCTTCTCAAGGAACTTCAGTTACATTGAAAGACACAGTTAATGGCCATGCATTAAGCATGGCTAGTTAGTACCTAAATAAACATGCCTGTTGAACTAAAATTCACTTCTATTTCTATAAAAGGAATATTCAAAATCACATGACAGAGAAGGAAATAATATAGAGCCCAGGCTGTGAATTACAGGTAAATAAATGCAGTTCCTTTACATCAATGAGGGGGGACATTGTTTATAAAATGTTAAATATCGATGTGAGTTTTACACTGAAGAATCTAAAAGTGCCCATTCATTTTGTTGAATTATGCATTAGAGTCAGGGATTTCTGAAATACTCGGCATGGTGCTTATTGCTATGGGATGCTACAGATTTAACTGCACTGTTAGATGAGATAAATTGTGCACATAAGGACAATTACACATGACCCATCCTGCCAAGCTCAATTCTATCTTTTAATAGGTTTGGGTAAAGTGTAAAGAGAATATCCATTTCACTTGTACTTGCATAAGTTTCTTTTGACCAGGCAGCACTTTGAACAGTAATTCTATGTTATGTATTGCCAGTATAATGCATGATCCTCCTGCTCGTTTAGTTTTGAGGATTTTTCATAGATTAACCTTCTTAATAAGAAAATGAATATTAGAGCCAACATGCTATGGGGGCATTAGAGGACTTTGCTTTAGCCTTCAAGGGATGAGAGTGTTCAGAAGTATCCTCGAGTTTGACATTTCTTACAATGTTTATGCACCATTTTTCTTAATGAGAATCTTATCATTTATATGCATCCTAAATATAAAACCATATTGCTCTTTGGATGTAATTATCTATATGCTCATCTTTCCTAAAAGTGAATAAAACTCATGAATTGGTGGAAAAGCATCATTAATGTCTGAAAACATTAGGAAAACAGTGATCTCAATCTCCATGTCTAGAAGTCTGTCTCCCTTAATAATTTTCAGCCTTTTGTGCTGTCTATTCTAAGACCAGATAAGTTGAAATGTGTAACTTGATAACACCATATTTGATAAATACACAAGGAAAATTATGGAGTTTGTGATGGATCTGTAGCTTGTTACACAAAGCTTGAGCTGAGGATTTGGAAGTATATTGCCATGGACCAACATGTTGTCTGGACTCAAGGAGCATGTAAACCAAAAACTTCCTTTCAGAAATGCATACCTGTTAGAAACCTAAGTGCAATCTGTTGTCGCTGCTAGTGGCTCAGGAGACATTGTCCAAGAATCAGTTTGAGAAAATCTGAAATTAAAAAATCCTTCAGGCCAGAACTTTACTCCAGTAGATGCAAATGAGGTTGTAAATACCCACTGAAGTGTATGAAGATCTTCCTAGGAGTACATATGCCTGAAAGTTTTAAGAAACTTTTATTAAAAATTTCAATTTAAATTTCCATTTATGTTCCTTTTCATAACAATGTCTTCCTGAGAATTCACCAATTGTTAGTGCATATTAAATTTTTTCTTAGTCTTTCTCCCATTGTCAAAAATAAGTAAATAAAATATTATCATTTATTTTGAGAAACTGAGTAGTTCTAATTTTTGATTAAAATAAATTTGCAAGATGTAATTAATATTCAATTTTTAACAAAATTGACATAGTAATTAATGATGCTCCCAGAACACTGATCATCCAAAATAACATTGATAATGGGTCACTATTTGGTATTTAATATAGAACTATATTAGCTCTTAATTTACATTCATAAGATTATTAAGATTTATCAAAATGAAAGAAAAATGTCTAGTCATATGAAAGTAAAAAAAAATCTGTCCTTACATTTTTAAAATCAATCAATTTTTACAACTTTATCTAAAAGAGATAAGTTATAGTTACATTTTATATTTTATAATTATTTTTTAAAATGTTTACACATTTTCAATATTTGAAGTGATATTTTGTGATAATAAATGAAGAGAGAATTTATCAGAACACCTCAAAAATTAAAATATTGGGGTTAAATAAAATTTACTACACAAGTATATATTGTACTTACATAATGATCGTGTGTGTGTGTGTGTGTATGTGTGTGTGTGTGTGTGTGTGTGTATGTGTTTTGTTCCAAAAGAATAAGAATTTTCATCCGTGTATTTTAAAATTAATACATTTAGATTTCACTAAAATTTTTTAGACTAAATGCAATCCAAATATGTATTAGGCAAGATAAAATGATATGTAGGAACTAATTAGAATATATATATATATGCTAAAATTAATATACTTTAAAAGTACAACATTTTAAAAGCTTTTAAATTCTTTTAAATTACTTGTCCTTTCTATTTAGAATTTTAATAAAATGTCTTTAATAATCTTAAGATATATGATTGCATATATAAATTTTCAACATTATTTGAAGTGATATGTACAAAGAAAGATTTCAGATGCATAAAGATCCAAATACCATGTTCTTCTCAAGATTCTATTCTGGATTACCCCAGGTATCTTGAGCACAATCACTATTTAATGATGATTAGTGAGACAGATTTGAATTTAGAATTGAAATAAAATTTCATCACCAATTTCCTCGGATTTTGAGTCACATAGATGGAGATAATGAAGGAATTTTCCAGAGCCTCTGGATAGATTCATTATAAATAAGAGAATGGGATTCCGCAAATTACCTGTTGCTTGAAACATTTAGTGACTTTGGTAAGTCATATATCTGACCAACATTATTACAGGCTTAGGCATTTTCTTATGAGGTTATGCTTGATAAACTTATAGTCATTTGAGGACAGAAAGAAATGTTCCCAGAGCTCATGGAGACTCAGACAGGACTTTACAAAAGAATGAAAAATACCCAGCTGTTATGTTCTCATTTGGAAGACATGCTGTGCCTTAGTCACTGTTTGATTAGATTACTTCCTAGAATACAGTTAATCCAAGTGATAATAAAAAAGAGTTTTGCATAATTGCTCTATAAATCAGATTTATTGGGTTATACTCAAGAATACAGTTGAAAAACAAAACTATACAGAAATTTTTTCTTATTAACTTTTACTGAGTAATGTGAGTATATAGAATTAATCATTAAATTATTCTTGCTATAACTTATTTTATATTAATAATCCTTAAATTAAAATAATTTTTAAGCTAAAGATTAAAAATCTGTTAAGAAAGCTTAAACTGTGTAATAGTATGTTAAATAAGAAAGAAATGTATTTCAATTCTAAATACGTTAAGCACCATTATTACTTGGCATTTAGATTAAATACTTTGAGAAACTCATTTTAAAATATCTTTACAAAGGAGATCTTAGACATAGAACTTTAAGGAATTCTCACTGAATATGAATTGCCTATAGAGCTCAGTAATTCTAGGGCAAGATAATGACAGAGATAATAATAAATATTTCTAATGAGAGAAAGGATCTAAGTAGATGAAATAGATGATGGACAGATAGATACACATATATACAGGTAGATAGGTACACGATAAATAAAGTAGATGGGTAGATAATAGAGAGATTAATAGATAGAGACATATAAATGGGCATTTATGTAAAATATTAGTATTTATGCAATACTAGGATTGTGAGGGTTCTAATCAAGCTGACATTTCACTATGAAATGTACCCTTACACCAGACCTGCCACCCACCCTTACAGTTGGTATTAAGACTCCAGTAACAAAATCCCAACTTTGAGGGGCTGGCCAAAGAGAGGCATATGAACATGTTCTTCAGGCTTCAACAACCTATGCAGTCTGAGGGCTGTGACAGCATGCTGACTGTTCATTTTCTACACTGATCTACGTTTTGGTGGGATTAAAAGCCAAATTGCTGAGCAAGTATTTGTTGAGTAGGATGCTGAATCCTTGGGGCTTATGGCAAGAAGTGGTATAGCTGCCTAATATGGTAGGTTTCTTTTCAGTATTTTAAGAATTCTTCATATACTTTTCAGCGTGGTTAGACCTGATTGCAATCCAACTGACAGTGAACCAGTCTTCTCCCTTTTTCAAATGCCTTCTAGCTTTTGTTGTTGGTTGTTTTGCTTATCTTCACTATTCTGATTGGGCTAAGATGAAATCTCAAAGTAGTTTTGTGTTTCCCTACTTACTAAGGGGTTGAGCACTTTTTGAGATATTTCTTAGCTAGTTTACTACTTTCTTTGACATTTCTGTTCATATACATCACCCACTTTCCAAATAGCTCATGTTTATTTTTTTATTTTATGTATGAGCTTCTGTCCCAGTACTAAATAAATAGCACTAAGAATGTTTGAAAAGCCATAGGGAATCATATCATTTTATGTCTACTTAAAAGTACACACACACACACACACACACACACACACACACACACACACACACACATTTCTATTAACTCAGTTAATTATTTACTTTGCTATGCTGAATTTTTTTTTGATTTAGGAAGTCCTATTTATTAATTGTTGACTTTACTTCCTGGACAAATGGAGTCCTATCCAAAAATTCCTTTCCTATACCAATATCTTATATGATACTGAGTGTGTTCTCTTCTAGAAGATTCAGTGTTTCAGGTTTCACATTAAGGTCTTTAATCCATTAGGAGTTGTTTTGTGCAGAGCTATAGACATAGGTCCAATTTCATTCTTTTAGATGTGAACAGCTAGTTATTTCCACACCATTTGATGAAGATGATATCTTTGCTCTAGGGTCTGTTTTTGACCTTTTGTATCAGAGTGCTGCAATTAAATGTACTTGTGTTTGGATCTTTAATTTTGTTCCATTGATCTACATGTCTTTTCTATGCCAGTACCACACTGTTATTACCCCATCTCTCTGTAGTGTAGCTTAAAATCTGGAAAATCAGTCTCTGCAACATTGGCTCATATTCCTGTATTTTGTTTATATTTGTATAGATATTATTTATCCAAAATTATCCTTAAAATGCTTAGTCATTTGACTTTTAGCATTTTTCACTTTTGTCTTCTTTTTTCTTTATCTACTGGTTTAAATGTTATAGATCTTATTTTAATAAATTTTAACACACATATGTTTAAGTGGATTTCTAGCATTTTTGAACATTTCTTGCCAAAGACTCTTAAATATCTTCTAAATACTCTCCAATTGCTCCCTGTAAAATAATTTTACCTAGATATCTTATTCCTGCTTTTAAAAAGACTTGTGTAAAATGAGTCATATATGATAGTTATTACTAACTGTATTAAGGTAATTACTAGGCTTTGCTAAAACCTTAAATTGATAAATTTTCTATTTTTCTTACAATTAAATTCCTTTCTTTAGTTAATTTTTACAGAGAAAATATCCTTGTGTACTGTTTTGACCACTAACAGAACCATACAAAATATTTAGATTCCGATATACTATTTGTCTTCCATACCTGCAACTCAACAAAAATTATAGATATTGTTCATCAGTGACCTCCATGTCAATACTCCCATTGTGTCTGTGGTGTATTTATTTTACAAGAGTCCCCAGTAGCATTCACACGGTTTTCATTACTTTATTAGAATACTACTTCTCTGACCTTACCAACTACTCAGATTGCTTTTTTCTCCCCTGTAGATGCATGACCATTTCTTCCCATGTTCCTTATCCTAACTCTAACCACTTTTTCTGGCTTTTTTCCCCTTAAATTCTTTGTAAACTACCTAATCTATGGTTTGCCTCCACTGAGAGTGAAAATAGAGAAACAGAATGCTAATAAATCGGGACAGCATTGATGTCTACCTCTGGCTATCTCCCATATGTTGAACTCTTGGGGTTTTTGGGGGGGGGGGTTGTTGCCGTTTTGTTTTCTGTCTTCCAAATATATTTCTTGTCAAAGTCTCTATCCCTTGCATGGCAGAAGCATTCCCACAATGGCTTATAAGTTATAGGCTAGTTACCAGCATAATGCCAATCTTTCTGTCCATCATTTCTGCAAGTCATAGTGATTTTGAGAGAAGTGGGGTACATGAGGAAATATGCTCAATATGTAGCTCAAAATACATTTAAATAAATGTAAAATGAATTTGTACTATGAATTTTTAAAATTAAAATGAAAAATATTAATAAGACATAAGAAAGAGAGTGAAGAATGTTGAGCATAGATAGGATAGCTTTAGTTTTGTCTTATAAACCTTGATTAAATGCTGTGAAATAATTTTCAACAGAAGCCTTATCCTGATGTCAATCCGAATTGGATCTTCATTGTTCTTCTAGATGAAGCCTTTTTTTCGAGAATATGTAATAATCTATAACACAGTTTTTATTATTATAATTTGAGAGTAAAATATTTCCTTGACTAAAGGATATATGGTTTTTACATAAATATCAAGAATTAAGAGAAATTTTATTCTTTTGCAACTAACTAATAAAAAAACTAATTACATATTTACATGGTTTTGGATGTCAACTTATTTCAGATTTCTTGTGTGGGCTTTTTTTGGGTGATAGTCATGGGTGGTTTCTCACACTCAAACAAGTGTCTTGGGCTTAAGAATACAAGGCCTTTTCCAGCTTCTCACCATGGTTGTTTCTCAGGGTAATATTTTCAGAGAGCAATACTGATAGATCAGTGCATGTACTTATTGGGAACAAATCAGATTACTTGCTGCCTTTTAATCAGTTAAGTGTATACTCAGTGTTATTCTGTACTGTAACTGCATGTGTAGCTACCATCTAAGTGAACTATTTTGACTCTGCAGCAGAAAAAAAAACTAGATTAATGTAGGGGTGGTTGTCTGTGCTTCACCCCTGAAGCACCACCCCTAGTAAGCAGCAGGTAACTGCTAGGTACCTGTCCCCACCCAGGGCATGGCTGACACAGGGACCTCTTTAAAATGCCTATGTGTTCACACTCTCTGCTACCTCGTGATCCTGGATGCTGGATGCTACAGAATAACTCAGAGTTCTCCAGAGAACTGCACTAGACCCTGCCTTGCCTTTCTTGGATCCTGCAACCAACTACCTTTGCTTGTTGTAAGTTAACTCAAAATAAACTTTTGACTATCAGATAAACTATGTGGAATTGCCTCATTAATTGTCACTATAGATTAACCCTCATTTTTCTGCTGCTATGTGTAGTAACGTCCTGTCTCTCTTATCCAGAAATGATACATGAGATAGAGACAACCAGTGCATTGACTCATAAATAGGGGGAAGTGAAACCCTATGCTCTTTTTATTTTCTTTACATTTAGGTGTAACCAGAATTTACATGGACAATCTGACTTAACAGTACCTTGAAGATACTTCATAGATTATTTATTTTGCTCTGAGACACCTTGTAGTGTCATGAAGCCCCATTTGCCATTTTTGGTACCTTATTTCCTTGAATAGTTTTTACTTACTAGTGTTTGCTCACATACAGTATGATGCAGCTGATGCTCAAGTTTATGTCACCAATGCCTTTAAGAATCATTTGCTACCACAGTTAGTTCCTGATGTACCTGTCCACTCAATTTCACTAATTATGTATTGACTCTATTAAAATAGAATTTTTAGAGTAGGCACAGAGCATTTCTAGCTGAGATATTATCAATCATCACTGAAGTCTTCAGTTCTCCCAAACACAACATGGTATTTTATTCACTTGAAATTTTACACATTTATTTATTTTACTCTCAATCTACTACCTTATACTCTTTCATAGATACTGAATATAATTTTTACATCTCTTCAGACTCTATCCCATGGAGACAGAATTACTTCTTACTGTTAGACTGGTCAATTGTCAGTAAACTTTTCTAATATATATGACTTAGGATTTTTTTATGATTTATAAAGAAGAGATATTCCTAGACAACACCATAATAATGATGAGAAATTCATTTATATTCATTAAAGTACTGTCCACTGCATATTCCATGTTAAACCCTAACCACAGTGACTTTTGACTGAGTGACAGCAAATAAGCACTTGATCTCTGTCTGCTACACCCCATTTTACCAGACTTCTGATATCAGGTGTAGCTTGATACAGCCTTGGTGACTGTGGAGAAGCAAGGAATAGTAAACTAATGTATTCATCTAGATCATTTTAAATGAGGTTTCCAAACTGTATTTATATTACATCAGACATAAAAAATGAGTCTGAATATAAGCTTTCCTAGGACTGTAATTTTTATAGAATGAAAGAATACAAAAAAAAAATGCAGCTGGGAACAGGTAAAATTAGATTTCAAAAGATGCGTCATTTGAAGTGTTTGGCTTTCATAGCTTCTCTATGGTCAGTTTCCAACTCTTAACAATGAGAAGAAATGATACCCTGGGGGAAAAGCTTCATCATTTCATTTTATTGGAGGACACAGAGATTTGATGTTTTTGTTGAAATGTAAGATGATCATTAAATGAATATGGTATCTACCCCTAAATTTA
This sequence comes from Peromyscus maniculatus bairdii, assembly GCF_049852395.1. Taxonomy (NCBI): domain Eukaryota; kingdom Metazoa; phylum Chordata; class Mammalia; order Rodentia; family Cricetidae; genus Peromyscus; species Peromyscus maniculatus. The sequence continues at coordinate 29,653,980 of NC_134861.1, forward strand.
TTTGTCTAAAAATTGAAAGTATTTAGATACTTTTTTCAAATCATTAATGGAAAACATCTTGTTGATCATTTTTCATCTTTTGTACTTAAAAAAGTTTCCCATACTTTCTGGCTTCTGCATTTGAAGGCAAATTATGCTTTATTAAATATTAGTAACTACATAATAATTCATGAATCTCTATTTGTTAAACATTAAACTCACTGGTATGTTATTTCCATTAAGTTCAAACATAAAAGACTTTAAAAAAATTACAAAGAAGACCTATGATTGCTGCTTTTCTGATCACTCAGGTCTTTGTTTTATTGTTTATTAATACATACTAATCATGAAAATAAATGTAGCTGAATGTCATGCGTTGTAATTAGAAGTTTTTCTGTATCTCACCCAGTCCACAAATGCTCAGACCCAAGTAAACACAGAGAGGCTTATATTATTTTTAAACTATGGCCATGACAGTCTTCCTGCTAGCTAGCACTTATATTTTAAATTAACCCATTTCTATTAATCTATGTTTTGCAATGTTTTCTGTGGCTTTACCTGCATGCCATTACATGTTGCCCCTGGGACAACTGGCTGGCTGGCATCTTTCTCTGCCTTCTTCCTGTCTCTCTAGTTAGAATGTCCCACCTAACCTTATTCTGCCTCACCATTGGCCAAACAGCTTTATTTGTCAAGCAATCAGATCAACAATATTAATAACATACAGAAAAACATTCTCATTATTTCCCCTTTTCTTTCTATTTGAAAGGAAGGTTTTTAACTTCAACATAGTAAAATTACATAAAACAAAACAGTTGTCTAGCAAGAATTACAGTTACAATAGTCTATTTGTATTTGACAAAATTGAAAAAAATTCGATCTATCCTATATTTGTGAATCTAAAGTTTTATATCTAATTTATCTTTTATCATAACCAAATAAAATTGTAATTATCTAGTCTTCAACTACATCAAAGTCTACAGAAGGACATAATATTACCTAAGTAAATAAGAAGTGCACTGTAAGCAACTTCCAAAAATCTAGAATGACAAAGACAACTGGCTGCCTGGATAGTCATCCAAAGTTCCTCTGCAATGTTGGGGCATCCATCTTCAGCCTCTAGGCCTAGAGTTTTTTAGATGCTTCTCTGTGTATCCTGTAGATTATCTGGCATTTCTGATTATATCTTTTGTGAAGTAGGAACCTGAAAGACCATCTCACCTTGCAAAGTTCAGTAGTCACCTTCCTATGGGTCATGCATGTCCAGTTTATGTAACATACTGTCAATCAGTTGATACAAGAGCACTTTTTTGCCCGGTGGCTAACTGTTGTCACAAAGAAAGCAAACTCCATAATGAGTTTCTTCAATGCCTATCATCTTCCTTGAAGTATTTGGTGCTGCCAGGAGCAGACATGTCTCATTGTCCAGAAAAGTCTAAGTTTTTAAAACATTTTAAATGCCATATCTGTAGGTCTTTGAAGTGTTTGAAGATTATCTACTTAATTGAATAATGTATGTATACCTTGAAAACTTAACATGACATAATAACTTGACTATGATAGAAGACTAATTATTAATCTGTATTTCTTAATTATCCATTACAATTTAAATGAGCTACACAAACATAATACCTTAAACAAGAGTAGAAATATAATACAGTATAACAAAAAATTTGAATTTGTATCAATAAACTAAAATTTATACCAATGTAAAACATTTTAAACAAGTTGCTCTTTAAAAGTAGGTTCAACAATCCACCCTTTTATTCTATTGTATCTATATCTATATCACATATTTCCATATTATATCACCCTTTCTTCTTTTAGAAAGAGATTGACTATGACCAATAACAATTTGTAACTAACAACCTAAACAAAGACAAACATCCATAATCCATTTTTTGGGAATGTGGATGTAGTTTTCTAGGCTACTTCCTGCTGATAAAGGGTGCCGGTAATCTTATGGGGATCCTGAAAAAATTAAGAATTATGGTCAAGTCCTGACTGGATTAGTTTGTGAGGCTGCATTGTCTGAGCCAGTTGCCCTGAAACCATTTTTGGATCATCTGGGCCATGGTGTCATCAAAGACATTTCAGGGGGTCTTTGCTGGTCAAATCTGATCCATCTTAACTTGGAACAAATCCATAGCCTCTGACTGTCTGTGGAAACAAAAGCAAAGCTTCCTTTCCAAAGCAACATATCCTTATATCCAAATTTTGAAGTCAAGATACCTTTAAAATACATATATTGGTGTAACTTAGCAGCCTTTTCAATCAAATGTCTTTCTGCCGTTAAAAATATCAAAGACTACACAATCCAGATTCTCTGTGTAATATCCATCTTTACATGGCATATTTTGTATATTACCAAAAGCCTTTTATTTTTGTCTGTACCAGCAAAGCTAAATCCACCATGCACCACACTGTGTGGCTTGGAGATGCCTCTGTGTACTACAGCAGGAATCCTCCACTCTGTATGTCAAGCCCACATGACATGAACCCACCATAGAGTAGCTCAAGCCCACAGGCTGCAGCTGACCTGAGAGAGACAACTAGGAAGCTGCTCTTGGCTCCATTTTACAATTTTTTTTTTTTGTCTTCAAAGCTTTCTCAAGTTTTAGGTGGAAACTCTTGACCCACGTTTTGGCTCCTTTTGTAGTTGAAGTTTTCCTGTGTCCTGCCTGGTCTGCAGCTGCTCAGACACAAGTAAACACACAAAGGCTTATATTAGTTTTAAACACATATTCATGACATACAGAACAGCATCCCCATCAATGCAAGAATACAGTATTTTAAAGCAAATCATTTTCTACATAAAAAATGTTAAACTTTCTTCTATATCATGGCAACTATGTTGGCAGCAGCCAGAAATGCTATCTATCAAGCAGTAAGTTCATGTTGTTATGTTTGAAGGTGCCTACTACTGTTTTTTTAATTATCTAGATGAATTAAAATTAAATTAAAATTGAATATGTCTATGTGAAGATAACAATCACAATTTGTTGCATATTACCTCAAAAGGACAGTCAAAAATTATTTTTTGAATGATCTGAACAAAAGACATGTCTTGTAATTTTATATTTAGGTAATTTGTTCAAATCACATTGGTATTTAGTAATTTCTAGTGGTAATATTGCAAAATACACCATCTATAAATTGAAGATGATACCTACAGTGAATGTTCTTTAGTCATTGGATTTAGAGCATGGTAGTTAAATATTTCACTTCTTACAAACTGGTCACTGCTATTAGCTTTTTTGTATCTGGCATCTTTCCTTATTCAAATTTCTTGAATCAAATATAGTAAACACTAAGAAACTACAAAATCTAAGGGCCTTAAAATATATAGTCACTGCTTTTGATGGATGACTTAGATATCTACAGATCATCACTGCTCTTGAGAGTGAAATAATTTTTCTTGTTATATAGATTCAATGTAATTTCTTTTTGAAATGTATAGACTTTGAAGCCAAGTATTTTGTATATTCTGAAGCATAATCTATGGCACAAATATAGCTTTCACATATATTTGAGGTATGCATTCCTTTCTACAAACTTTGTATACAGTTTGGAGCATTGAATCAGTGCAGCCAAGAGTTTGGCATAGTTTGGCAGCTGTTGTTTCTATGATTCTCCTCTAATGCCATTTCTCAGACATGCTCCTTACAAACCCCTCCTCAGCATTTCTTTTAGTGCTGTGACCTAAAGCAGACAATCTCTTTTGCTCATTGATTTCCAATATCTTTGTTTCCTTTGTTTATTATTCAGAAGTTGCACTACCATATCATACAGATTTATTTTTAGTATTTGAAAATGCATGCAAACTTCTCCCAGTTATTCTAATTTACATTACAAGAACCAGTTTATGAAAGCTTCTTTTCCTCCCTGTTCTCACCAGTATTTGCAATGTTTAATTTTTTTAGGTAATAGCCATTGCACCTGTGTTGAGATGAGGTTTCAATTGTAGTTTTCTTGTTAGATGATATTGAACATCTTTAGCCCCCTTCATATTTGTATTTTTTTCTTTTTCAGAAAAGTGTCTACTCAAATTTTTATCCATTTCTAAATTGAGCTACTTTTTATTGTTTTTGTTCTCTTTGTCTATCTAATATTAATCTTCTGACAAATGAATAATAGTTGACAAGTATTTTGCTTTTGTAATTAACAATAAGTCTCTATGTCATTATTTTTGAATTGGTGACCCCAAAGAAAGTCCAATACATATGGTGCCAAGTGCAAGTCATGTATTTCCACATAAGATGTGAGAAATCTTAAAAAAAAAAAAAAAAAAAAAAAAAAAAAAAAAGGACATGGCTTACTAGTATCCCAGTCCTTGTGGCTTACAGAGGTGCAACCATTGTACAGCAAACACTTGAGCAGCTGGCATGCTAGGTAGAAACAGCCTGGACTCAGAAAATTCCCAGAACTGAGGCGGGTAAATGCTGCTCTCAGCAGGTGCTGCAGTGTAAGTGTGTATGGCTTGGCTCTCAGGGACCCAAGGAGATTAGAGCCAGCCACCAGTGCAGAGCCACACAAAAGATTTAAGGGTTGACTCACATGGTCAGAGAAGGCTGCAGGTGCACAGGAAAATGGTAGAGACCCAGAAAACCTCTAAATAGGTACAGTAAAAAATAGCTATAGACAGTCATAGAAAAAATAGTTTAAAAATAATAGAGTGAATTATTTAAAGATAAATAATTTAAATTAAATTAAAGATAAATAAATTAAATTATTATAAATAAATAAATTATTTAAAAATAAAGAATGAAGTAATATAAAAAATAAGCCATATAAAATGGGAAATGCACAGAGTGGATCCTTTATGGTACTTTGTTGACTTTTAATTTTTTAAATGCCAATGTACAAAAACAATACCATCTAAAAAACACTGAATTATGAAACTGCTAAATTAAACCAATCTATGCATTTTAAGGATGATTTAAAAATGGAAATCAGAAAATATGTTCCATTGGGGAAGAGGTTATACCTTTGTTTCCACAAAAAACAAAAAGTTATAGTTTTATTTAAAATTAATTAAGATCATATTTGATCAGAGAGACCATGTGTAGGTCTTAGCTACAGGCATGCAAGGAAAACCAAGAAAGACTACAAGACAGGTGACAGATAGGTTTCCATACCCTGATATAAAGTCTCTCTGCTAATGCAATAAGACAAATCAAGCCAAATAAAAAATAAAACACCAGGTTTATTGGCAAAACTCTTTTGGGTGATTTTCCAGGCCCCCAGAGATGACCTAGGGAGAGGAGATTGGAAAAAAACACATGGCCACTCTCTAGGAGGCAGTTTAAATACCCTGTAGGGGAGGTCTTGAGCAGCTCCAGGAGAGGAGTCACTGCTTATTGGGCTTTCTGAGAGGGGGTGAGGTGAGAGTGGAGAGAGAGTGAGATGGAAGCAGAGCTTCCACATAAACATCCTAACATTCTTGGATATATGGACACCAGTTCAAATCTGGCTACTTCCTCCTGGCATTAGATGATGTGGGGAAGGGAAGTCAGGAGTCATTGGGCTCACATTCGGTGGGAGGTGTGAGTGAAGAAGCATTTGGTTAACTGCTGTCCTGGAGACCTCAGGTATCTGTTTCTTGAAGAAGCAGGGAAGATAAGTTGCTAGGAGAAAAAAACAGGAGCCTGGCAGCTGAAGGACTAGTGAGGATCACAGGGTAGCGTCCTGTCCCTTGGTTCTCTAGAGACTTAGGAAATAGTTGCTTGAGGAGTATTTGGCCACCCAGGGAGAGTGGGGCAGGATCAGGGGTAGTTGGGCCCATTGGTGTGAGGGCAGGGAAATAGCTGTCAGCATGTGCATGAGAAGGGCTTTCAGAAGAAATGGAACAAAGTATTGGGGCCTTTGTATAGAGTCTGGTGGATGTCTGAAATGATGGACAGTGCCTACTCCTGGGGAAGGATGAGGCAATTATTTAAATAAAACCATCCATCTTTTGTCTGTGTGGCTCCCCTTTTCAGGAGTTTGTTCCTCTCCTTTGGTTGATAACAAGGCTAATAGGAGGGTATCAAAAACAAAATATGTTCTGTTGATCCAGCAGAGCTGGAGGCCAGTCCCCAGGCTACTGAGTCAGCCCTGCCACTGGGTCCTTGGAGGACTGATCTTCCCAACAGTGGATTCTACAGGGAGCTGGAAGGCCCCAAGAGGCTGGTTATAAGGAGTCTATTAACTATGGGATTGCCCTTGGTAGTGAGGAAAGACCTTTCCTTCCAAAGGACAGAATGGGTATGGTCTATTAAAAAGGCGTATTTAGAGTAAGTATAGATGTTAGCCCATTGACCCTTGGCTATCTGGAGTGCTCTAGTCAAGGTGATTAGTTTAGCCCTTTGTGAAGAGGTCCCCATTGGCAGGCAGGTTGTTTCAACTGTTTTAGTGGAAGTGACCATTGCATACTCTGCCTGGCAGTTTCTTGAACTTTCTATAAGGAAGCTTCCATCAACAAAGAGGGTGAGTTGGGGGTTTGTAAGGAGTTAGTCTAGGAGACCAGGCAAGGGTGACTGTAAGTCCTCCACAGCCTCTTGGCAGGAGTGAGAGGAGGTACCAGAGGAGGAAGGGACAAGAAGGAGGGTTGCAGGGTTTAGGGCAGGGATGGAGGCCAAGATAATTTGGGGGTTTTATAGAAACAGCAAATGAAAGACTTGGACCTGTGAGGGCCCATGGAGAGAGAGAGAGAGAGAGAGAGAGAGAGAGAGAGAGAGAGAGAGAGAGAGAGAGAGAGAGAGAAATGACTCAGAAGGTCTTTGAGGAAGTGGATAGAGTATACCATTATTGGCCATTATTGGCTGGAACTGGGGATCTGGAAGGCCTCCCAAATGAGTTTAGCCACTGCTGCTAGGGTTCTCAAGCATGGCTGCTGTCCACAGACAGTGGGGTCTAGTCATTTGGACAGAAAAGCAATGGCCTGACTCCAGGGCCCAACCATTTGGACTGGAACCTCAGTGGCCACTCTCAACCTTTCATCTGTATAGAGGTGATAAGGTGAGCTGGGGTCTGAAAGACCTAGGGCAGGGGCCATTAGGAGGGCATCCTGCAGGAAAGGGTAGTGGAAGATGGTGGCTGGGTGGGTGAGGGCCCCATGGGATATCTCCGGCTGTCTGGTACAGGCGCTTGGCTGTAATGGCAAAGTTAGGGAGCCAGTGATGGAGGAATTCTATCAGGCCCCAAAAGGAGAGAATATGGTCTGCTGTGGTCAGGGGCTGTAATTTCTGGAGGGCTTAGACTCTGTCAGAAGTGAGGGTCTTAGACCCTGGGCTGAGTTGAACAACCAAATACACTGCAGTGGGAGAGCATAGCTGAGACTTAGATGGGGAAATGCAATATCCCAGGGAGCCTAGGCAGTTTAGGAGCAAAGAGGTGGCCTGCTGGGACAGAGCAGGGAAGGATTACAGAGAAGGAGGTCATCTATATATTGGAGGAGTGCACTAGAACTGGAGCCGAACGTGGAAAGATCCTGGGCCAATGCTTGATCAAAGAAATGAGGTCTATTCCAGAAACCCCGAGGAAGTACAGTCCATGTAAGCCATCTAGAGGTCCAGGTGTCAGGGTCCTCCTAGGTGAAGGCAAAGAGGAAGAATGAGTCAGGGTGGAAGGGGGACAGGAAAATGTCTTTGAGGTCCAGGACAGTAAAATGGGAAGTTGTAGGAAGAGTGTTAGAAAGGAGGTTGGAGGGATTGTTAACCATTGGATGTGTTGGAATAACTGCCTCATTAATGAAGCAGAGATCTTAAACTAAATGGTAAGCACTAAAGGGTTTATGCATGGGAAAAATGAGGGTGTTGCAGGCCGAGTCAACAGGAATTTAAAGTCCCTGAGATAAAAGGTGGGTAACAATGGGCTTGACACCTTGGTGATGGGTTTCAGAAATAGGAAACAGGGGTCTGGAAGGGAAAGGCGGGGGGGTCTTCAGGCAAACCGGAACTGGCTGGTGGTGAGTAGCAGCCACCTGGGTGGAGATATCCCATACTTGGGGATCTACTGGTTTGGAGAGGGTAGGGACAGGACAGTCTGAGGTAGGAACCTGTGAGACTATTAAGGGGAGAAGAAGGTGGGAGTCAAGAGAGATTATGGGGGCCAAAGTGAGTATGGCCCCAAAGCAGCTGAATATATCATGACCAAGTAGAGGTGGCAGGGTTGACTTGGGGATGCCAATTCTTTCAGGGAAGCTACCAAGGCATAGGCTTGGAGCATGGCCTTCTGTTGTAGCCAAGCCTGTTGGGGAGACTCAGCTCCCTCCTCTTGGGCATTAAAACCTTTAAAAGTCATTTTCAACAATTCCTGTAGGGGAGTTTGAGGGCCCTCTTCAGCCCTTTTAAATTTCTTTCTAATATCTGGCACTGACTGAGGAATGAAATGGGTGGGCAGGACTGTGACTCCTGCTGGGGATGCTGGGTCAAGGCGAGTATATTGAACCATGGTCTATTATAATTGATTTAGAAAAATGGCCGGATTTTCACCAGCTCACTGTGTGATGATCCCTCAGAGCTTATCAAAATTAGCAACTTTCTCAGAGACCATTTCCATACCCTGAAAGAGGAAACAAACCATGAAGTCCCTCCCCTGGGGGCCACTTTGACCTGACTGAGTCCCAGCAGGGGTCTGTAGCTGGCACTGCCACATCACTCACAGGTATTATCTACTGGGTGGGTTTGGTCTGCATATTGTTTGCTGCTACCTCAGCTGGACCTCACTCTTCAGGAGCAAGAATGGAGGCCTGAATCACATAGAGGTCATGCTAGGTCTGGTCATAGGCTTGGGAGAGATCATGAAACTCCTTGATATAAACAGAAGGCTTAGCAGAAAAGGAACCCAACCATTTTTCTATCTGTGAGAGGTCTTGAAGGGAGAAGGAGGAGTGGACTTGAACAATTTCCTCATTTCCAGCCACCTCTCAGAGCCAGCAGAGGAGGGCAGGAGTCTTCTGAGACTTGGTATGAGAAAACACCAGAGAGGATTTGGGTGGGGAGCAGTAGACCAGTGTGTGGATGGGGACCAGGGTATAGGTTGTGGCACTGAAGGATAGGGAGGGAATGTGGAAAGAAGAGGATCAGTCAGAGGGATGGAGAGAGAATAAGGTGGGTAGGGAGGAGGAAGTTGGCCCTGGATGGGGAAGAAGGGGCGGGGTAGATAAAGGGAGAAATGTTGGCCACTGAACAGAACACATGGCAGTATAGGAGTAGGATGGGTAGGCAGCGTTTGGGTGAGTGGGAGAGGGACCAGTGTCTCTGGTGGCAGTCAGGGTAGAATGTTTAGGGTCCCAGTTCTCAGATAAACAGCCATCTGGAGGCACCATAACCCTAGTCAACAAGACCTGGGCTGTGGGACACTGGCTACAGAAGGAAACATGGGAGATCAGAACCCAGAAACTGTGGACATAGAGCAGTTCTGACCACTTTTATTTATGGTGGAAGAAATTTTCAAGATCATGAAGGATGATAAATTTAAAAGTCCCCTCCAGTCACCATCTTGACTGGTTATCATGAGCGTATTGTCTCAGAGCATAAGGGAATCAGGCGTTCCAGACATATGGTATTGGATAGCCCCAATTTGAATAGATTTTGTAAAAAGACACCCCGAGAGTGTTTGAGGATCTGGTTTAAACCTACAGCTGCTGATTTCACAAGCCTGGGCTGGAACCTGAACTCTAACACAATGTATCCACTACTATATGCTTTTGGGTTATGTGGGAGCATGTGGGATGTGGCTTTGTGCAAAATGTCTTTTTCACAAAAGCTCTCAACGAACAAAGATGATCTTTATTCTATAAATATGCCAGGGCTGCCCTGGAGTGGCTGCATTCTGGCAGGGTACCCCCAAAGTCAGGAGAGGTCCTGGACCCCTAGATGCAGTTACTTGGAACTGGCAACTGCCCAGGCCAAAAGCCAATTCAGTTAGGTGGAGAGCAGGTATAAGAAGAGGAGTGATTTTTCCCATATGACAAAAACTCAATTTCTCCTGGCCAATGCACCAAGATGAAAGGTTTCCATAGCCTGATATAAAGTCTCTCTGCTGACACAGTAAGCCAAATCAAACTGAATTAAAAATAAAAGGCTTGGCTTATTGCCAAAAGCTCCCAGGTGACTTTCCCCTGCCCCCAGAGATGAGACAGGGAGAGGAGTTTGGAAAATAAACACATGGCCACTCTCTATGAGGCAGTTTAAATACTCTGTAGGCATTTAACTCTTGAGCAGCTCCAGGGGAGGAACCACTTCTTGGTCAGTTTTATGAGAGGGAGCAGGGTTTGGAATGGGGGAGAGTGAGGCCATGGTGGAGCTTCCAACTAAACAATGATGTATATGCTGATCCCTCTGCACAGGAACAGCTCTGAGACTGAGTAAGACATGATAAATCTTGTTGTCTACAGAGTCCTCATGACTTATTATTACATGCCATCATATGGCATGGATAGAGATTTGGTTATAAAGTCCAAATCAACTTATAAAATTAACAGATGCATTTTACCTACTCAAAAAAAATCTTTAGCTGAGTTGTAAACATCATACATTCCATACTTGTGTTAATACAGATATATCTGTTACCTTTAAAAGTTTATATGTTTTCAGAAAAAAAGGGATCAAATATCAATAAAGACAAGTAGCCCAGGCAATCCAGCCTCTTGGAATGCTTCTGTTACAGTTTCCTCAAAATTCAACATTCAGAACTATTTCAAACCTGCTGAGATGATTCAGCCTCACAGACTATCCAGCCAAGACATCAGATAAACACAATACTTTCCCATCACAACAGACTAAAGAAAAATCAATATAGCTAGCTCTCCCATGACGTGGCCATTATCCCAGTTTTCCCAGGGTCCCCTAAAGATGCCATCACCTGGAGACAACAGGAAGCAATCTAGAGAACATGATGCCACATACCGAAGAGGTAGGGTAGGTAGGTTTTGGTCATTTCATGAGTTATGGTTATTTGTCATTGTTTAGGGAGGTTGGTTGCAAGTTGTTATTGGTAATGGTCAGGAAAGAAGCTGAACAAAGAAGATTAGATTCAAGAATCTCTTTCTGAAGGAAAAAAAGGGAGATATAGAATAAAAATTATGGGATGAAAGGGTGGATTGTTGAGTCTACACTTGAAGAAAGTCTCAAATATTTTACATTTGTATGGAGTTTTACATATTGATAAATATTTGAGGTTATATTTGTTATACTGAATATATGTTTCTACTTTTGTTTAAGGTATTGTACCTATGTGGCTCATTTAAAAATACAATGTAAAGTTTTAGTCCTTAAAAAATAATTAAGATAATAAAGAAATGTAGGTTAGTCATCTGTAACAACCAAACTTATAGTCATGTTAGGTATGTTTTCAAAGTCAAACAGAGATATATTTTAAATAGGTAGATGATCTTCAAATACTTCAAAGACCTACAGAATATGGCATTTAAAATGTTTTATTAACATATGGCTTTTCATGCCAGTGAGACACATCTGCTCCTGGTAGCACCAACTTAATTCAAAAGAGGATGACATAAATCAAAGAACCTTCATACTGAGTTTGTTTTCATGTGGCAAAGCTAGTCATTTGGGCAACAAAATGCCCTTGCCTCAATTGCTGACAATATGCTGTTCAAACTGGACAAGAAGGACACAAAAGAAAGTGGCTGCTGAAGTTTGCCAGGAAAAGGCAAGACAGTCCTTCAAAATTACTGCTTCACAAAGAAATTGGTCAGATATTCTAGACTTGTAGGTTGATGATGGATACCCCAATGTTGCAGAAGAACCTTGAGTGACTGTCCAAGCAGCCAGCTGTTTCTGTCATTTCTATAATTTTGGAAATTGTTTACTCTATACTTTTTATTTACTTAAGTAATACTATAGACTTCTAGGGTCTTGATGGGGTTAAAAACGTGGTAATTACAGTTTTAGAATTTTTCTTGTTGCCAAATTAAGGAAATAAACTTACATAAAGGTTATCAGGTTGAGAAATAAAAAAGATTAAATTGTTTATCTAAGAAGATGTTTTTAGGTCTAAAAGATATTTTGAGGATGGTAATAAATGTTACAATAAAAATTTGGTAAAAAAAATTGGGTTCACTAAGATAGGATAGATAATATAGTACTTTGTCTAAATTTGCTAAATACATATGGACTAATCATTGTAAGTGTAACTCTTACCTGACAATTGTTCTTATTATATATAGTTTTACTATGTTAAAGTAAAAACTTTCCTTTTTATTTAGACAAAAAGGAGGAAATGTTTTAGGATATTTGTACACTGTGAGAAGGATTGCTGTGATTGGTATAATAGAAATCTGAACAGACAATAGCTAGGCAGGAGGTATAGGTGGGACTTCTGAACAGAGAGAAAAAGGAAGAGGAGGAATCTAGGTACAAAAGAGACATGTACAGGAAATGAAGTACATTGGTTTAAATGGGATAATTTAAGTTATAAGACCTATTTAGGAATAAGCCTAAGCCATAAACTGAGCTTTCATAATTATTTATTTCATAAATCTCCATGTTATTATTTATCTACTTTGTGGGACAGAGAAAGAATTTTAAAAAATCCAGTTTTTTCAGAGTCATCTTTGTGCATGTGTATACAGTGTGTGTGTGTGTGTGTGTGTGTGTGTGTGTGTGTGTGTGTGTGTGTGTGTGTGTGTTCATTGTTTTGCCCCATCTGGCTGGACAATAAACTTCAGAGAAACCTCTACCTCTACCCCATCCTCGAGTGCTGGTATTACAGACACTTACCTGGATGGTACATGGATGCAAACATCTGAACTAAGATCCTCATTCTTGTATCACAAGCTCTTTTCCATCTGAGCCATCTCCCTGGCCTCCCAGCACTGTTAAAGAGAATCTGTTTTCTTCAATGCATGTTTCTGACTCATTTGTAAAGCATCTTTTAACTACAAACTGGGGAAGTCATTTCAGCTAATCCCTCTTTGTACTGATGCTCACTTCATCAGTTTTTAATTTAATAATATGTGGGGTTTTGTGATTACATTTTTATAGTGTGTCTTTAAACCAGTTGTTGCTTCCCCAGCCTCATTCTTTCTATTAAAGATTTTGTTCTCTACGAAGAGTCTACAGTGCTTTGACATGAATTGGAGAATGGTTCTATGGCAATTCTTTGAGGACTGCCATCAGCATTTTGGTGTTGGTTAGACTGAATATGTACATTGCTGAATTAGTGTGGAAAATTTCACAATATTGATTCTAATCAATGAACATGGGTAATGTATGGTGATATTTTATTTGTACTGAAATGTGATTTTATTTGCATGTTAATAAATAAAGTTGCTTGGGGGTCAGAGCTAATAGCAAGCCATAGCAGAAGCTGGGCGGTGGTGGTGCATGCCTTTAATCCCAGCACTTGGGAGGCAGAGCTAGGCAGATCTCTGTGTGTTCAAAAATACAGCCAGCATGGAGACACATGCCTTTAATCTCAATACCAACCATTGAAGACCTGGAGGTCTGTACAGACAGGCAGTGATGAGGAGGTCATGTGGTTGGGTTTACAACCAATGAGAAGGCAGAACAGAAAGTCAATAAAAAGGACAAACACACAGGAAGTAGGTCTCTTGTGGAGAGGTAGGACAGCAGTGGCAGTGAAGGGTAAGGTTTTTAGCTCTTAGCTATTGCTCTGACCTCTTGGGCTATTAACTTCATTTGGCTCTGTGTTTCTTATTTAATAAGTCCATTCATCTACAGTAATGTTTTCATTTATTTTTGTCTTCATTAATTTTTTCCACTGGTAATTTGTAATTCAGGGTAGACCTTTTAATAATTGGTTACGTTTTTTTAGGCATTTCATTTGTTTCTGTAGCTATTATGAATAAAATAGCTTTTATAATTTTTTTCTCAGAAACATCATTACTGATGTATAAAACTGTAGATTTTTATGTTGATTTTGTAGACATTGGCATGAATAAACAAAATATGAATGATAATTAGTTTTAATTTCCTTTGTTGGAGTGTTGAGATTTTCTATACATCATATATAAACAAAAATCATTTGATATCTTGTGTTCCTAGTCTATGCCTTTTGTTTCCTTCTCTTGCCTAATTTCTCTGGCTAGAACTACCAGTACTACTATTTATTCAGCATCCTAAAATCCTTATTTTGTTTAAATCATTACTCAATTTTCAGTCATTTTGCCTATGTAAATTCTACACACAAAGCAGAAAATTGTTGTACTAGCCCAGTGTATGAAATTTTTTCCCAAAAAAGTCAAATTTTTGTCTTGAATTTTTGGTTTTATTTTGCTTGGTTGGTCTTCTTTCCAGATACTGCTCATTAATTCTAACCAACCATTAGAGTTCTGAGGCTCTTATTCCCTCTTATAGACTCATTAGATAACTCACATAGCACACTTTCTTTGATGGATCATGTGGGCCTTTGTACTCTCATAGACCTGCATTCAACATCTCTGGCCATATTCACCTCAAAATTCCCCTGAGCTAAATTCTTTTTTACCTAACTCAGGATTTGTAGGTGTCAGGAATTTTCTTTTAGGTTGACAGCCTGAAGTGAACTCAGTTTCTCCCTGTTTTTTCCTGAATGCTGACTAGAATCCATGGTGATATTGTGTTCCCTAAAATATTGTGCACCCTAATAAACTTATCTGGGGTCAGAGAATAGAACAGCCCCTAGATATAGAGGCCAGAAAATGGTGGCACGCATGCCTTTAATCGTAGCATTCTAGAGGCAGAGACCCATCTGGATCTCTGCGAGTTCAAAGCCACACTGGAAACAGCTAGGCATGGTAACAAGAGCCTTTAATCCCAGGAAGTGATGGCAGAAAGCAGAAAGGTATATAAGGAGTGAGGACCAGGAACTAGAGCCTGGTTAAGCTTTTAGGCTTTTGAGCAGCAGTTCAGCTAACATCCATTCAGATGAGGACACAGAGGCTTCCAGTGTGAGGAAACAGGATCAGCTGAGGAATTGGTGAGGTGAGAAAGCTGTGGTTTGTTCTGCTTCTCTGATCTTCCAGCTTTAACTCAATACCTGGATCCAGGTTTGTTTTTATTAATAAGGCCTTTTAAGACTCTTGCTACAAGAATCTATATATATTAATTA
The DNA here is from genome assembly GCF_049852395.1 of Peromyscus maniculatus bairdii. Classification (NCBI taxonomy): domain Eukaryota; kingdom Metazoa; phylum Chordata; class Mammalia; order Rodentia; family Cricetidae; genus Peromyscus; species Peromyscus maniculatus. The sequence goes on from NC_134861.1 coordinate 29,669,016, forward strand.
TTTTGTTAGATGAATACTTGGTAAAAAGTAACTTAAAAAAACTTTGTTCATTTGAAGCTGAAATTCAAGCTCATAAGTCTGTGGGAGGATTTTTGCATCAAAAACACAATGCCAGTTAAGGCCTTTTTCACATGGGCTACTTCATAGTGACAGAAAGAGAGAAGTGGAGACAGATGATAGGTAGGTAGAAAGATAGATGATAGATAGATAGATAGATAGATAGATAGATAGATAGATAGATAGATAGATAGATAGGTCAATAGACAGATGGATGGCAGATTAGGTAGACAGATGATAGATAGTTAATAAAATAGAAATGACATTTTTGTCATTTCATCATGATGTACACAGTAAACTAAGGTTCCTGTTGCTTGGAAGCTTGCTACTATGTGGAACCTGCACCTAATAGGGATTTGTACACAGAGATGTGCTTACCAAAAAGCTGCTGTATTAAAATGGCTTGCCATTTGCTTGGAATCTGTGTTCTTAAAAGCCTTGGGATTCCTGGACTGTTGTATGTACCATTTTTAGCACTAATTTTGGCTTTGTTCCTTACTTTTGTTCTTAGAATTCGGTGAATGACAAATTTTCCAGTCCTTGCATTCCTAATTCCTTCATAATACATGGCAGTTGTTATATTTAACTTTATCAAACCATATCATGCTTACTGAGAATATAGAGGGACTTAAATATGACTCTATTTTATAGCTCATTTATTTTGTGCTATGCCTCCTGGAATATAAGATAAATATTACATTTAAAAATATTCACACTAGCCAGCCTGGACTACCAAGTGAGTCCCAGGAAAGGCACAAAGCTACACAGAGAAACCCTGTCTCGAAAAACCAAAAAAAAAAAAAAATATATTCACACTAGTTCATTGGTGAATATACCTCTACCTTTACCTTTCAAAATTTCCAGAATAATTTTTATCCATTCTGTGTGACTTTATTTCTATTATAAGTTAAAAATGTCCCCTGCTAATTGTAATGACAATGCTCTGTCTGTGCTTTGCATTTTACATATCCCTTGATAATCTTAATAAGGTTTTATTTTTTCCTTTTTACTCTTTTATACAGAGCAAATAAAGTCTTTCTTCAGTAATAATGAGCCAAAGTCATCATAAACCTTCAATAAAGTACTAGGAATCATTTGCAATGACAAACATAATTGTGTCACTTTAAGTCCATATGGTGGGAGTAACAGCTTTGATTTAAAAAATGTTTTAAAACCATTTTGAAAAATATTTCTTTCCATTTTATTCTTAGACTTGTCTCATTGCATTAAATATATGAACGATATAAAGACAATGCAAACTTTACTCTTTTGTCTTTAGATAGTAAGTCTTCTTGTTTTAGTTTCTTATTGTTGCAACCAGTGAATAAAACATTGTAGGAACTAAATATAAATATTTAATGAAAAAGAAAGATCTCTTTCATTTAGCCACATATTCTTTGTCATAGACAGTGTATTTGTTAGCTAAATGATAGGTGAATGACAGTTGTTAAGTCTTAGAATAAAAAATAAGATATCTATGAACACAGGAACACATGGTGCAGCTTGTGCATGGGATGAGAGTGAAAAAATAACCAGACAGAAACTCAAACTCAGTCATAAATTTTGTGTCATATGTGTGTTCTTATGAAACACAGCATTATGCAAAATGACATAGCAGAAAGTATAGAGTTTATGTAGAAAAGGAACAGAACCCAGTAATCAATATCATCATTAGAACATACTAAAAATGTAGGTACCAAATTAAAAACAGTAGCATAGTCTTACTATGTATTAAGTATGTATGTAATACATAGTATTACTATGTAGTAAATGATTAATAGACAATAATGCATGCACATGGGCTTCAACATTGACAAGACCTGAAGTATGCTCATGGAGGGAGCACCAGAGTGTAGAGCATGGTAGTTAGTGTGAGATGGAAGAAGGCAACTTATCTGCAAACTGATAGAAAGTTACTACAGTAGATGGGGAGGGTGTGTTTGAGGTTCTTTGCTACCCTCAGAGACTTGTACAGCTTTAAAGCATAGATCATGGTGTATTTTTTGGATACGGTCTTTTCAAGCTTATGTTTACTGCAGATACTTGCTCATTCACATTTTTGAAAGTTCATGCAATTCCTAGCCTTTCCTGCACTGATCATTCCTTACAACTCCCCATCTGTGTTCATAGCTTTTCCCAACAGCCCAAAGGTACTGACATTGGCTAATGTTTAAAAATACCTCAGTTAGATGCTGCTACCATGGGAAAGGGGCTTTCACACAATTTGATGATTTCTACTGAAAATATTCATATGTGAGTAGTGCTTTCTCTTTAGCTGTAAGTGATGGTTTTTTGTTTTTTAAATTTTCTGGTGCTTGGGTTTCAAGCCAGATTACCAGCAAACTTTCTGTTTCTTCAGTGTCCTCAAGCCTGTTCTTACTACTATTTTAACACTTGGTATTGACTTAGCAGAAGATTTGAATGTATTTTTCAGTGACTTGTCTCTTATAGTATTGTACACAAAGTCCTTTATACTCAGTCCTTGAAAGTTATCATATATCCTCCCAGATTTTGGTTTTTCTTTCTTCTCCAAACACTATTAATTTTATGCTTCTTCTGTTCTGATGAAATGCACAAAATGTTTTCACTTGGTTATGGTTTCTATTTCTGTGAAAAGACACTATGACCATGACAAATCTTGTCAAGAGTACATTTATTTGGGGTCACTCACTTATAGTTTTAGAGGTCCGTCCATTATCATCATGACAGGGAGCATGGCAGCATGCAGGCAGACATGATGCTGGAGTAGAAGCTTAGAGCCCTACATCTTGCAGGGAACAGGGTGGTATCCAGAGCACAGGAACTTCAAACTGACCCCCACAGTGACACGCTTTCTCCAACAAGTCTGTATTTACTCCAACAAAACCACACCTCCTGATAGTGCCAGTGCCTATGAGATTATGTAAGGAAAATAAAACTACCACAGGGCTGATAAGTTTGAATCAGAATTCTTGGGTGTGTTTAGGACAATGAATGAGTATTTAGGCTCATTTACATTAAGTTTTTAATAAAATAGTCACAAATGTGAACAAAATTCAATTCTCCAAATGAAGTGTATAATAGAACTAGGACATTACATTAAATAAATAATTAAAGAAAGAAAATTGAAATATACCAAAACTAAAAACTCTTTTGATACTCATTATATTGTACTAAGGCTGTAATTTCTTTTTCTACCCAAAGGTGTCTGATGCTTAAGATAATTTTACCTATTAACTGCTATAAACAGTGTTGCCAGAAATTCGGTTATGTGCTTCCCTTTGATATTCTGGTTTCATTTCATTTAGCTATGGAACCACAAGAGGATGAACTGGTAGACCTTTTCTTAATACTCATCATTTTCTTTCTTTTGTTTATTCTTCTATTAATAGATATACTATAAACATATTTTTTAAACAAATAAATGCATTTGGATTTTATAAAAAATACATGATTTCACATATTAACTTAGAAACCCGTTATATTTTGATGATATTGAGCCTTTCTTTTTAGGGGAATATTTACAATTTACAATTCCACTGGCCTTTGTCTATTTTTTCTTTTAGAAATATATTTCCACATTAAAATATAATTACATCCTTTCCCCTTTCCCTTTCTTATCTCAAACTCCTCCTATATTCTCCCTGTCCATCTTCAAATTGGAAGCCTTCTTTTCTTTATATTCTTCTAAAACTAGGAAAAATACTATATAGTCAAGGAAATATTGAGGTGGGTGGACAGTACTGGAAGGATTGCCATTCCAGACTCCCAAGTATATTATAATGGTATAGTAATAAATCAATAAAGTACTGGCACAAAAACAAACATGTAGACCAATGACATAAAATAGAAGATACAAACATGAGCATATATTGCTATAGTCATGTGCTGTTTGACAGAAGTGAAAACATATGTTGAAGATATGATAGCATCTTCAGCAGATGCTGGGGAAATAAGATATCCAACGCAAAATAAGGAAATTAGACCCATATGTTATTTATTATGTGGTGCTGTTTATCATGAGAGAGAAGCCATGAGGCACAAGGAAACCCACTATAAGAGTTTGTTAAGGGGAAGGAATAGAAGTGGTGTGCATAGGCCTAGGGAATGACTGTGCAGGAGGAGAGGAGGGGGAATAGGTGGAACCCACTCTTATAGGTTTCCCCCTACATTTGCACATATGGGCTTAAGTAGCTATACAATACATGTACATAGATTACCTTATCACGCCGTGCATGGATTATGTAGGAAGTAAGGCCCTGAGATGACTAAGTATCTTTCCTGGCGGCTGGACAGCACACATGTGGTCACATAGCTGGGGGAGTAGCTGAGAATTCTAACACCATACCTAGCACCCTTAACAAAAATTAGATCAAGCTATATCAAAGAACATTAAAACTGATAGAAGAAAGCATAGACAAAACCTAGAAGGTATAAGTACAGGAAAGGACTTTCTGGGTTTTTTTGTTTGTTTGTTTTTTGTTTTTTCTCTCCCCCCTCCCCTCCCCGGAGCTGAGGACCGAACCCAGGGCCCTGTGCTTCCTAGGCAAGCACTTTATCACTGAGCTAAATCCCCAACCCCGGAAAGGACTTTCTTAATAGAATTCTATTTCCCCAAGAATTAAAGTCAACAATTGATGAATAGGAATTTATAAAATTAAAAAAGCATCTTGGTAACTAAGAAAACAATAAATTGTGTGACAAACAAACTTGTAGAGTGGAAGTCTTGTTCCCGGATCTCGAGCCCCAGAGTGACCACCGAAGATGACCCTACCGGAATGCAAAAGCAAGGCGTTAATTCAGGGTATCCAAGAGCAATACATGCCTAGGCAGGGACTTCGTCTAACACATCCAATGCAGTGGAGGCTAGAGGAAGTGCTCAGCCTGAATTGAGCACAGGTTTTAAAGGCAAAAACCACAAGATTACAATAGCAGGGGATTTCCATACATCTACATCTCTGATTGGCCCATTTCTTAGGGACTTTCCAGAAATCATGGCTTAATCTTACATCTAAGGGGGGTGGATGCCTGTCACCATTCCTCATTGGCTGCCCTCCGGTGGGGACACTTCTGTGGTTAAGCAATCACCATGGTGACTAGGGTTGGGACACTCTGTGGTCAAACAGTTACCCTGGAAACCAGGGTTGAAACGTTCCCCTTCTGTGGTTAAAGTCATCACTGAATGAATGAATACCTTGTGACTCTGTACTTTGCACTTTCTAATTCCTGGAATCTGGGTTGACTTGGTTCAGTAACTCAAGGCATGTTCCAGTAACTCAAGGCCTCTACCTAAAATGGAGAACGCTTAGGCCTTATTTTTTAAGATGGAGGCATTTTGGTTTCATTTTGGTCTCACAGAAGAGAATAATTGCCAGCTATATATCTAGTGGAGGATTGATATCCAGAATACACAATGAATTCAAAGAGAAAGAGTGAATAAAATAAATAGCCAAATTCAAAATAATGAGAACAGAAAGTTATCAATAGAAGAAATAACAAAGACTGATATCCCAAAAAGTGTTAATCATCCTTAATATTAAAAAAAAAGGAAATTAAAATCTCTTTACTATTTCATCTCAACCTCGCTAGAATGACTTACATCAAGAAAACAACTGACAACAAAGGCCTCTAGAACTCTGTAGAAAGGGGATCCCTCATTCTCTGTTGGTGGGAATGAAAACTGGTTAATATGGGTGGAGAAGTGTCAAAAAGCAAAAGTTAAGTCTACCAAAAGACCTAGTTATACTACTCCTCCCAAAAGACTTGACTTCCTGCTCCTCAGATACTTGTTCAACCACCTTCATTGACACTCTATTCACAATACCTAGGATATGGAAACAACCTAAATGTCTTTAATAGATGAATAGATAATGAAAATGTGGCACACATACATAATTGAATACTATTTATCTGTGAAAAAAGGATAATCACGCAATTTGCAGGTAAATGGATAGTACTTTGTTAAGGGAAGTAACACACCCAGAAACACAAAGTCCACATGTCCTTCTTATCTGTAGTACCTAACTCCAGATGTTTAAGATGTGCATACACAATGTGTACTAACCATAGGAGTAGGGACATTTAAAGGGACAATGGAGTGTGTCCTACTTAGGGCCTGCTGCTGTAGTGAAACACTTTGACCAAAAGCAAATTGAGGAGGAAAAGGCTTATTTGGCTTACACATCCATATCATAGTCCATCATTAAAGGAAGTCAAGACAGAAACTCAAAACAGGGCAGGAGCCTTGAGGTAGGAGTAAATGCAGAGGCCATAGAGGGGTGCTGCTTACTGGCTTGTTCAGCTTGGTCTCTTGTAGAAGCCAGGACCACCAGGCCAGGTCACCCCACCCACAGTGGACTGGGCCCTCCCACATCAATCAATGACTAAGACAGTACCTTACAAGGCTGCCTACAGCCTGATTTTATGGACAGATATTGTCAGGTGATACTCCCAAGTCTTGAGTGATGTTAGTCTATGTCAGATTGACATAGAAATAGCCAGCACAGAGTAGGATTAGGAGCTTGAGAGGAATTGAAGTATGGAGGTGATATGAGGCTTCAGTCTGTTTCATCTAGTAAAACACTTGTTATTGTGAATAAAGTAATTCTGCTGTCTCAGTTCCTAGCTGATTTTATATACTAAAGCAAAAAGACAACAAAAAGAAAAACTGGGGCGGTGGTGGCACACGCCTTTAATCCCAGCACTCGGGAGGCAGAGCCAGGTGGATCTCTGTGAGTTTGAGGCCAGCCTGGACTACCAAGTGAGTCCCAGGAAAAGGCGCAAAGGTACACAGAGAAACCCTGTCTCGAAAAAACCAAAAAAAAAAAAAAAAAAAAAGAAAGAAAGAAAAAAAAAAAAGAAAAACAGGCAGAAAGACTGACAGAAATAGCAGCCATTGCTTTAGGTTTGTGGGTATTTGTTTTATTTCTATCTGACTTGATATTTTTCTGTTTAATTTTCCTAGTATTTGCTAACTTGTGCAGGGTTGTATAATCATATAATTACCATTTTATTGAATTACTCAGTGAATTAAGATGTTGATTAGTAGTTATACTAGAAGTTATCTTCCACTTAGTTCCCAATTTAAACGCTATGATTATAGCATCTTGTGTTGACAATGCTATTTATAACTTGTTCAGAGTGTAGACTTTTATACAAGAGACAAACTGGAAGACAGATTCTTCCATTTCTTTATGTGAACAGAACATTTATTGCTGTCTAGAATATATATTTCCTTTTTCCATTTCTTAAATCAAGTGTGTGAACTCAAATTCCCTTCAGAGTTTGGTATGTTTAGAATCAAGACACAGCAAAGAACGCATGAAGAAAGGGAAGGAAAAGGAGATTAATGAGTGTGTAAGTAGGTATCCATACTGTTAGGCAAGATGACATATACTCAGAGATTTGATTAAAATTACACATATGCAGAGATATAAATCAGTAGTAAAATGTTAGGAAAAATAACAATAATGAGGACTTCAAGAGTGACTCTGCTGTGTGTTAAGAAATTTAAGTTTTGACTTTAATTTTTAAGTCAAGAAAAGTAGAGTTAAAAAAACTCAAGTAGAAATCATATGTCCAATCAACAAAATGTGGTCAGGGGTTATTGTGTAGCAACTTCCTGCAAGATAAAACATTCCATCATAGAGGGCAGCTCCATAAGAAATAAGACATTCTAACGGAACGTGAAACATTACATCTTTCAAGGAAGCTCCTTAAGCCCAGGAAGTAAATATCTCATAAGTTTCATGAAGTCCTGAACCTGACCAGATCACATGACCCTCTCCACCCCCAGACTTACATAAGAACTAAGACCTACAGAGAGGCACTCATTGGCAAGCTGAGTTGCCTGAAGAACCTCAGACTAGCCAAACTACTTGAGAGAGACAGAAACCACTTGACTTACCTTTAGGAGACATTCTCCAAACATCAAGGTCACTTCTCATCATGTGGTGAGCTCCACGTTTCCAGCTTATGTTATCCATCATGATGAAGGGGGGGTGGCATTTGTGATAACATATCTGAGTCATTTCTGCTTTTGTAAGTAGCCTGTCACCCATACTTCAGTAAATAATATCAGTGATACTCACTGGTCTACCATGTTGTACATTGGTGGTTTTCTTACTTTGGTCTGTCATCAATTCTTTATATGGGATGAAAGTTGAAAAGATAATATATTGAATATGATAACACAGTATTCTGTGTTCTTTGTTCAATGTTGTTCTGTGACAGTATCCCTTGGATAGGTATGTCTCCCAGGAATAGTGTCACAGAACAGAGGGAAAGTGAAACCCTTCATATTTGGAAAGACAAGTGATGTGAAAGAGCCAATATTGATATTTGCTTTCCTGAAGCAGAGACCTCCAGAACCATAAACTAGTTCAAATTGGAATAGTTATGAATTTCTGGGAACTGAGAGTAGACATTAATTATTCAAATAAAAACTCAAATAGAAAGAGGAAAATACAGAAATATAGGAAAATTTAAATGGCATAGTATATACACAATTAGAACACCAGAAAATCAAAAGATAAAACAGAGTAAATATTGAAGAAATAATGGATATACCAAAGCATAGATTCAAAAATCTTAGAAAACAAAACAAGTTAAAAGAAACTCTGTATGCTTTTATATATTTTTATTCAAACAAAACAAAAGCAAAGGGAAACTATTTTTACTGATGTTGACGAATGACACAGAGCAACTTTTTACTCCTATACTTGAAAATTAAATGTGTTCCCAAAACATATGTCCATGTCTTTTCTTTTGATACCAACAAGATGGTCTAATTTTGAATGAGGACACTTGCAGGTGTCATCAAGTTAAGATGAAATCATAATGGATGAGTTTGGATGTAAAAGAATAACTAATTTTATTAAAAGAAAGACATTTGGGCACAGACACATAAACAGATGTTCATTGATACAGATGGAGAAATTTCAGAGTCCTAGAAGAAGCCTCAGGCTCAGGAACTAATCCTGCACCAATTTCAAGTTTGTGTTCTCTTCAACAATGAGAGGAAAGCATCATTGTTTTAAAACCCACATCAGTTGTAGTAATTTGTTATGACAGTCTTAGGAATATAAAACACATCAAAGGGTAAGAACAAAAGACACAGGCTTCTTCTCAGAAGACATTAAGGAAAGGAGAAAGCAAAGTAAAGTATTTCAAGTGTTGGCACAAGAAAACAACCAAACTTAGATCTCTAACTCGGGAAACTCTGCTTCAAAAGTAGACAACTACAGATTATCCTAGACAAAAACTAGTATAAATAATCACTACACGTATGTACCCTGCAAAAGAAGCTAAAATTCTTTCCATTAAAGAAAATGAGCATGAAATAGAAACACCAGTCCTCATAAAACATGTGTTCGGTGCAAATTAATGTGAAGTTTTGAATTTTCTTATCCTTAATTAATTTAAAAGTTGACTGTTTCTTGACATAATGATTGTAATGATGTTACTACTGGAAAAATACAATGAGGTTCAGCAAAGACAAAACGGAAGATGGGGCGAGCTTCACCATGTAATTTTAAATGTATATTAGAAATATGAAGGTATTGCTATATCTCCTGCAAAGTTTTGTTTGTGTGAATTTGGGCTGGCTAGTTTTGTTTTATGACTGCATCTCATGTGGCCTTAAATTTCATTATATGGTTTAGGCTTTCTTTGAACTTGTGATCATCTGGCATCTGGCTCTGGAATGCTAGGATTACATGTCTGTACCTCCATACCCATCCACTGAAATATTTTTGGTAGAAAAAATAATTAAAATGATCACATAGGAAATATAGTTGAAAACATGAAAATCCCTCAAACAAAACCAGATGAGGAAAAAAGAGAAGGTTAAGGCCAAAAGAGCAAATATGATAAGTAGGATATAGATTAACAGTAGTCAAATATTAATACAAATATATCAATTAATCAGTTTAAATATGAATCATTTAAATATAACCAATAAATGTCAGAATGTTATAATAAATTGTTTTTAAGTTAACCAACTATGTTTTTAATAATAAATTTTTAAGCAACAGTAAAAGAGGAATTAACAAATTTTGAAATATGAAAATGATTTTAAAATTAAACAAATGTTTTGACATTGGAAAACATTAGCAATTTGCAAAACTCTTAATACTGATCAATAAAATAATGCTCAAAACTACCAATATAAAAAATTAAAAAGTCAATAGTTCATATGTACTTCAAAAAGATAGTAAAGGGTTACTGTGAACAATTCTATGCTTGGAAATTTGATAAATCAAGAAACTAATTTCCTTAGAGATACAAAACATCAAAACTTATACAAGAAGAAATGGGTGTGTAAGGGGCCATTCTACTGAATAAATTGCATCAATGACTTATAATCTTCAAAATAACAATTGACAAAATATTTACCAGGGAGAATTTTAAGCACCTTAATAAACTGTTCAGATTGGTCTTTTTATTAGTTACTTTTCTACTGCTGTGATAAAGCACAAAGACCAAGGCACCTTATAGAAGAAAAACTTTTATTTGTGACTCAAGAGTTTCAGAAGCTTAGTGTCCATTGACCATCATGGTGAGAAGCATGGCAGCAGGCAGGAAGGCAGGCATGATACTAGAGCAGTAATGAAAGCTCACATCTTGATCCATAAACCAGATGCAGAGAGAGCTCACTAGGAATAGTCTAAGTCTTTTGAAACCTCAGAGTATACCACTGTGGCCCATCTTCTCCAACAAGGCTACACCTCCTAATCCTTTCAAATAGTTCCATCAACTCGGGACCTATATTCAAATATATGAGCCTATGGGAGCCTTTCTCATGCAAACCACCTCAGTCTTCACTTGCTAAGCAAAGTTACGCAGTTTTTCCTCTATATTCATGAGCTACAGATCCCAGTGTAAGTGTAATTTCACCTGAGAGGTGGGGGATATATTTTGGAAACAATTGATGAACATTATTAGCTGCTTTATTAATCATAGTAGCTTGGAACTAGAATGTCTCCTAAAGGCACATGCTAACAGCTCACTTCTTGGCTCAACATCAATGAGAGGTGATGGAATCTTTAAGAAATAGAGCCTGATTGTAAGGCTTACATCACTGACAATTTATACTTGAAGGGGATAGTGAGACTGCAGACTCTTCTCTTTGTGCACCAGCTATCATGAGGTGAACCTCCCTTATCATCATATACCAACTTGACCCAGTCAACAAGCAGTGTGATCAAAAAAATTGCTTAAAACTTTCTTATTTTCAAGTTATTTCAGATGTCTACTTCATTCTGTGTTTGTGAGGGTATTTCCTCAATTTACCCTGATAAATTTCCCTAATACTCCTTAACCAGACTCATGTGGATTTATTGCATTATCTGGCACCCAACCAACCACATGGATCTGCTGTGCTCCACATGTCCCTACTGCAGCTACTTGTGTGACCAAACCCTAATGACCGTAGGTGGCAGCTGGTGAGTTTCTCCACCCTGCAGAGCCTGCCCACACCCCCAACCTCCCAGGAAGTGCTCAGGTGACCACCTGCATACAGTGGTCATTCGGGGAGCCTATAGGCCAGGCAGCTCATGCCCAGGCCAGGTAGCTCACATGGAAGCGGTTCTTGTAACCAATACCAGAACCACACATATTCTGTGGCAGATAGAGCACCATATCAGAGAGAAAGGTGCCCATGCTAGGTATATTTCTAGTTCTGTGCTTGTAGTGACTAGATCGGGTCACAGCCCTCTGCCCAGTTAGAGACTACCAGCAGACTGTTCCTTTATTTTTAAACTTGTTCAATGTAGCTGCTGCCAACTCCATCTATTGAAAGTCCCACCACCGCCGCCACCATTTTGTGTGCAGCTACCACAGCTCATGCAGCCAGCCACACAGAGGGTGTGCAGGTATCCCACGGAGTGCTTCTAATTGTTCAGTGTATTGCCTCATCTACTGTGATCCTGGCAGCTTTGCCCAGCACGCCTGGGTAGAGGTTGCCTGGGTTAGTGTTTGATTCACAGAACTCATTCAGGGAGCTGAGTCAGCTCACACCAGACCTGCCTTGTACGCTACACCTGTGACACTTGCTGGCCAAACATCACTATGACAACCAAAAACCATCATGGGAACTGGGGCATCTGGAACACCTAGGACTATTAGGAACAGCTCTCAGGGATTTCAATTGAGGTAAAATTGCTCAATAATTTTACAAATTAAACTGATTAATAAAATTTTTCCTTACAAATTTTGAATATTTCTAAAAAATGGCAGATAATATCACCACTGAGAAATTTAAAATTTTTTTGTTTGTAATATGAATGAAATTTTACAAAACATATATAACCTTCCTGGGACATATACAATATTTGCTGTATTTACAATTAGCATAGTCATTCATAACATTGAAAAATTGGTTTAATAACACCACCAAAAATGAGACACTAATGGGACTTATACAAACTTTGTAAAGTAGTAATGGGAACTTAAACAGATTCTTTCTATGGAATCTGCTAATTTACCACAAGAACATCAGGTTTTGCAGAGTGGAAATAAGGGCTTAAAAAGATGAAATATTTCTTTGTAATCTGCTAATTTACCACAAGAACTTCAGTCCATTAATAATAATTGGACAACCAGATTTAATTCCATTGATAATAAATATGAATACTTGAAGGATAAAACAATAACTTTTCACATAAATCTTAATGCTATTCACATAATTTTGTAAAGAGGAAAGATCATCTGTAATTGATAGAATAAATTCTGTGGATCACGTTTCTGATGAACATAAAAAAAAGTATGATTTTATGAAATCTCTAGAATCCTTTACAACAGAGGAGGTTCAAACATTGCAACAGGCAGTAGTTAATTGATTTCAAACTCTGGAGGAGTCTCTCAGTAAGCAAAATAAAGAAACAAATAAACAAAAGGGCAAAGCCATATAAGTAATAACATCACCAGGTGGCTCTTATAAATTGCTTAAGCTGTTAACATGTGTGAGAAGCCAGCAGATGATACACATCCTGAAGAATATATAGAAGTTATCTGGGAACCTATTCATATGAGGAATTTAAAACACGTTAAGGAGGCAGTAGTTGCCTATGGCATATGTAAAACAGATGTTACATATGTAGTGTTCTAGAAATAGAATTATACCAGATGACTGGAATCAGTTTATCTCAGCTGTGTTAGAATATAGACAGCAGCTAAAATGGAAAAGCTGGTTGAGAGAAGAAGCTATGGCTCCTGAACAGGAAGGTAAAATTAGAGGTTTAGAGCTCTCCCAAGATGAAATTCCTGGTGAGGGCCAATTCACCGATATAAGTGTACAAGCTACCCTTGATGAGCAAATAGTATCCCTATGCCATACAGCAGCTTTAAATGCTTGGGGGAAAATTCCAGAACCAGGGAAAACAACTGAGCTATATACAAAGGTTTTTCAAGGGTCAAAAGAACCATGTACTGATTTTTTACAAAGACTGACCAAGGCTACAAACAAGATCAAGAATTAAGACAAGTATTATCTCAATCTTTGGCTTTTGATAATGCTAATACAAAATGCAAAAGAATGCTTATACCTTTGAAGGTCAGGTCAGCACCTTAGGAGGAACAGATTCAACATGTAAATGGTGGTGAATCTCTTAACTATACTAATGAGGCTTGGATGGAAGAGGTGATTTCCAAAGATGGAAGAAGACCTCAAAGTACCAAATGTTTTAACTGTGATACACCAGGTTATATAAGAAGAATTGTACACAGGGTGCTCCAAGAATCAATGCTTCTTTTAGAAATACCCCAAACAAGAAGCCTCAAACATCTGGATTATGCAGAAAATGTGGCAAAAGCTAACATTGGACCAATGAATGCAGATCAACAAGACATACAAGGCAACACTTTACCAGTGGGAAATGCCTCAGGGAGGCTCTCACAGGCCCCCAAATCAAACATGGTCCAAACATTTCCAATCACTGTAGAAGAAATTCCTCCCAAGAACAATTAAATAACCCAGTGCCTAATGTAAATAATGATACTGCACTGTATGATAGAACAACTTTGATATATGAATCAAAAATTCTAAAAATCACCACAAAATGAATATTTTGGCAGAATTTTATAAATGAACAGAGACCAAAGCTTAGAGTATGAATTAAGAGCTTTGTCCTGGAAGGACTGGTAAGCACAGGTACGGATGTGACAATAATTACACCAAAATAATGGCATCTGAATTGGCCTCTTCAAGAGATAGATGTTCAATTTTTAGGGATTGGAACCCTATCTCATGTAAAACAAAGTTTGAGATGGGTTGAATACATAGGGCCAGAAGGACAAAGAGGAAGACTGAAGTTATATGTGACAAATGTAGCAGTGAATCTTTGGGGCCGAAATCTGTTACAGCAGTGGAATACCCAAATTAAAATTCCTATAATCTCAAAATTGGAATATAGACAATTCATGTTTCTGAGAATAGTATAAGACACTATACAAAGCACTCACTAACCATTCAGGCTGTACATAAACAAAGCACAACTGCCATTGAACTCTCAGAAGTACCAATGGCTCTACCTTGAAAATAGCTAACTGATAAACCTGTCTGGGTTGGACAATGGCCTATGACACAAGAGAAAATACAAGCTTTAAAACAGGTGGTTCCGAGACAGTTAAATGCTCAAAACATTGATGAATCTACCAGCCCCTAGAATTCTCCTGTATTTGCTATTAAAAAGAAATCTGGTAAATGGAGAATGCTGACCGATCTGAAAGCCATTAATAAAGCAATTCAGGCTATGGGCTCCCTACAGAATAGGATGCCCTTGCCTCTCTGTTACTTAAAGAATGGTCAATTATAGTTATTGACTTATAAAACTGTTTCTTTACCTTACCTCTACCAGAAAAAGATACAGAAAAATTTGCCTTCACAGTTCCTATTTATAATAATTCCCAGCCAGTCAAGTGATATCAATGGAAGGTCCTCTCACAGGCAATGTTAAATAGCCCTACCCTGTGCCAATGTTTTATACAAAAATCACTGGAAATAATTCTTGAAAAATTTGCACAATCTATAATCTACCATTATATGGATGATATTGTATTAGCTGATCCAAAGTTAGGTACCTTAGAAAACATGTTTGAATAAGTAAAGAAAATTTTGCCTTGCTGGGAATTACAAATTGCTCCTGAAAAAATACAAAGAGGAAATTCTATTAATTACTTAGGTTATAAGATAGATCTCCAAAAAATTAGACCCCAAAGGATATGACTCAGGAGAGATCAATTGCAGACTTAGTGGTTTTAAACAATTGTTAAAAAGCATTTCCAACTTACAGGCCATCATTGGCATACCAAAATATGGACTGTTAAATTTGGCCAATACCCTCAAAGGAGACAAGAACTTAAATAGTCCAAGAGAATTATCAGCTGAAACTTAGAAGGAATTGGCTCTAGTAGAAAAGAAAATACGAGAAGCAAGTGTGGATCATGTGAATCTGGAACTTAATTGCATTCTGATCATTCTGATCCCCTCCAGACACTCCCCCACAGGAATTTGGATGTAGAGGGAGGATATTGTACTGGAACAATGTAAAATGAGTAAGAAGTTAAAAATACATAGAAAAGATCTCTGATTTGATTCTAAAAGGAAAATTAAGATCTCATCAGTTGAAGGAATGGACCCAGTAGAAATTGTAGTACCTTTAACTAATGAGGAAATTTCTTCTTTTTGGAAAGATAATGAATACTTGCAAAGAGTCTGAGGTAACTTTTTGGGAGAGATTAATAATTGTTATCCCAAAAGCAAGAGATTAGAAGAGAATAGAATTCATAAAAAGAACTGAATGTGTCCTTCCACACATTGTACAGAAAAAAGCCAATCTCTGGTGTCCCTGCATTCTATACTTATGCAAATAAATCAGGAAAGGCAGGACATATATCAAGAGACTGAAGTAAGGTGGTTCAAAACCCCTACAATTCTGTACAAATGCAGAACTGTATGCCATTCTTATGGTACTAATGAACTTCACAGAATCTCTCAATATAGTCACAACTCTCAATGTGCAAAGAAAGTTGTTTTACATATTTAAACTGCTGAATTTATTCCTAGTAACACAGAATTAACTTCACTATTTATATAATTACCAGAAATCATTAGAAATAGAGAATATCCTATATATGTAACACACATCAGATTCCAAACAGATCTGCTGAGTCCTCTAGCACAAGGTAATGATGAGATTGATCAATTATTAATAGGTTGTTGGGCGCCAGATATAGATGTAACCAACCGTCTTATTAAATAAGAAACACAGAAACAATGCAAAAGAGAAAGCCGAGAGGTCAGAGCTCAGAGCTGAAATCTCACCCTTCCGCCTGCGGTGTCCCAGCTTCCTGAATCAGGGCTCTATTTCCTGTCTGTTAGTCTATTTAAAGAGACAGAACAAGCCACAGCTATCTCACCTCACCAGTTCCTCAGCTGGTCCTGTTTCCTCAGACTGGAAGCTTCTGTGTCCTCATCCCAATAGCTCTCAGCTGAACTGTGTTGCTCCAAAGCCTGAAAGCTTAACCAGCCAAATGCTTCTAGTTTCTGGTCCTCATGCCTTATATATCTTTTTGCTTTCTACCACCACTCCCTGGGATTAAAGGCTGGCTTTCTGGGATTAAAGGCGTGTGCCACCACCGCCACACTCTTGCTATGGCTCTAATAGCTCTGACCCCCAGGCAACTTTATTTATTAACATACAATCAAAATCACATTTCAGTATAATTAGATTACCACCACAGGTAACATGCTAGAAACCTTAAGAAACACTGTGTAAATAACAAAGGTTTGAAAATTACTTTTCCATCACATCAACAAACCATGGAAATTATAAAAAAAAGTTCTACTTGTTCCTTCCATAACCAAATTCCATGACCTTCAGGAAGCAATCTAAGGTATACAAAGAAATGAAATTTGGCAGAGCAATGTGTTTCATTTTGAAGAATTTGGAAGATTAAAATATGTGCACCACACCATTGACACCTATTCAGGATTTCAATAGACAACTCCCATGAGTTCTGAAACGGCTGACTCTAGGATTACACACCTGTTAGAAGTTATAGCCATCATGGGAATACCTGTAGAAATTAAGACTGAAAATGCTCCAGCATATGTCTCATATAAAATGAGACAGTTTTTTGCTTACAGTATAAAGCATGTTATAGGTACACTACACAATCCCACAGGCCAAGCAGTCATAGAAAGATTCAACCAAACACTTTAAAGGATATGCTAAATAAACAGAAAGAAGTAACAATGATGCCTAGAAATAGATTATATAATATTTATTAAACTTCAATTTTCTCAATGCTGATGAGAAAAGGAAAACATCTTCAGAGAGACATTGGACAATAGAAAAAAGCAATTGAGCTAAACCAACCCATTTATTTCAAAGATGTGTTGACCTTGGAATGGAAACCAAGATATGTCCTACATTGGGTAAGGGGTTTTGCTTTTGTTTCTGTAGTGGAAGAAAAGCCATGGATACCAACAAAATTAATAAGAATTCAATTTGAACAGGAGAAACCCCTTGATGAGGTGAACTAATAGCTCATCCACTGATATGGCAACTCTACAAGTTGTAAGAGAAACTCAACAAACAGGAGTCAGTCAGGATTTGTTTTTTGTCTTTACAAGATAATAGAAATACCCATCTTCAGGGCTGGAAAGATGGCTCAGCAGTTAAGAGGACTGTGTACTCTTCCAAAGGGTCTCAGTTCAATTTCCAGCAACCACATGGTGGCTCAGAACCATCTGTAATAGAATCTGATGCCTTCCGCTGGCAAGCAAAGCACTCATACATAAAATACAAGTAAGTAAAAATTAAAAAAAAAAGAAATACCCATCTTCAAGAAAACATAAGGCCTTGGACACCTAGACATATACCACATAAAGGAAGGACCTATTGGTACCAATATCCGCTACAAGTAATATCTCACTGTCTAACATCCATATCTCTTCAACTCTAGAAAAGTTGTGGTCCTGATTCAATTATAAATCAAGTTGGCTTAGGAGTTGGAATGTTGCTCTCTCCTTCTGTAAACCCAAACATGTTGCTAAAAGTAAAATATAGGAGATTCTGTCTCACATAAGAAGAAGCAACTGGTGTGGGACAGAAGAAAACCAATAATCTAGGGACCATTGTTGTTAAGAGACTGTTTCTTTCCATGCTTATTCTTGATTTCCAGAAATCCTTCCTTTCATGTCATGTCATCCTAAATTCCAAACTTTCCATTTTGATATTAATAATGTTCAAGTTTTCCACAGCAAAAGATGTCTTTCCAATAGCAATCTCTGAAGTCCCCAGAAGGAAGATGGGGCCCCACATCAACGACTCTACTTGATGCAGAAAGATTATATTGTACGTTAGAACATTAATCAATGATCAGCCTTGGGTTGATAATTCTTCAGGATAGTTCCAAGATGAGATGGTCCATCATGTTAGACTTCTAGCCAGAATCTCAGACATCCTGACCCATTACTCAGAGACTGGCTGCGGACTCTACAGCTAGTCCTATTGAGATCTATCTAAGCTTTCTTAAAGAACCTCACAGAGACACCATCACCCTTTAAACAGCAAGAAGCAATTCTAAGAAAACAATATCCCTCACTCAAAGGTTTCCTTTCTCTCAGGGTTATGGATGGATGATTATGAGGTTGGAGGTGGAACAATAAAGTTTAGACTCAGTATTCTCCTTTAGAAAGAAAAAGAGGAATGGATAGGTATAGTATATTAAGGTAGATTATTGTATCTACTAGTAAACTGATTTAGCAAACTATCAGCCTTGGATAATTTGCACTGATATGGATTTTTGACACAAATATAAACTATTCTTATATTCCTATTTAAGAAAATTTGCATATTGATACAAATACAAAAGTATGTTTGTTGTATTCTACAAATATTTCTACTCCTATTTGAAAATATTTTGTATATTGATACAAATATAAAATTATTTTTGCCATACTCTATGTTTTAATAGTTTAGGATATTTTGTATATTGATACATATCAAGGATATTATTATCATTTTGCACTATACATTTTTACCTATGTTTAAGATACTTTGTGTATTGTCACAAATTTGTGGTCATTGTCCTTATATGGTACATCTCTTTATAGACTGTCTACCTTATTAATGTATAGCCTTAGTCATTAGGTTATTTAGGGAGATAAAACTTACAGAATTATAGTCACCCATGCTTGTCATTTCAATTGTTCTGTAGCTGTAAGTTTCTCCACTCCTGCCTGGCTCTGTGGTCAGGACGTATCTCTTCCACCAATGTTTCACAGCCACTTGGTCCCAAGAAATCACACAAAGGCTTATATTATTTACAAACTATATGGCCTATGAGTCAGGCTATTTGTTAGCTCTTGTAACTTAACTCAACCCATTTCTATTAATCTATATGTTGCCATATGACCATGGCATTACTGGTCTCCTGGCATTTTATTACTTCTTGAGTGGTGGGCTGGTATCTCTTCTCAGTCTCCTTTCTTCTCTTGGTATCTCTACTTGGATTTCTCACCTGGCTGTAAGCTTTCTTGCCATAGGCCAAAACAGCTTCATTTATTATCCAGTAGGAGCCACAGATATTCACAGCATATCTAAAGACATCCCACAGCACTTCTCTTTTTCTGTCTAATCAAAAAATAAGGTTTTAATTTTAACTTAGTAAAAATTTATATAATAAAACAGTTATCAGATAAGAATTAGTTGCAATATCTAGTGTATTTGTATTTGGCAAAATTAATGAAACATCTATCCAATTGTGTGAGCCTAAAGTTTTATATATAATTTATCTTTTATCATGGCTAAGGAAAACTATAATTATAATTATCTAATCTTCAATTCCATCAAAAACCCCAGAAGGATATAATGTTATCTGATTAACCAGGAAGTGCAAACAAGCAACTTCTGAAAATTGCAAGATTTGACAAATACATCTGGCTGCCTGGACAGTGACCTAATTTTTCTCAGCACAATTGGGACTTGCATCTTCAGCCTATGGGCCTAGAGTTTCTGCTGTATATTTGGTGAAGCAGGAAATTTGAAGGATTGTTTCACTCATTCTGGCACATTTCATCAGTTGCTTCTCCCTGTGTCCTGTAGAATGTCTGGCAGCTTCTTCTGCAAAGCAAGAACCTAAAGGACCATCTTGCCTTGCAAAGTTCAGTGGTCACCTTTCTATGGGTCCTGAATGTCCAGTTTATACAGCATCCAACTGTCAAGCAGTTAAAGAAAGGGCACTTTTTTGGCCCAGTGGCTAACTTTTGGCACAAAGAAACAAACTCCATATTGAGTTTCTTCGATTCCCATCATCTTCTTTGAAGTAATTGTTGCTGCCAACAGCAAATGTGTCTCACTGTCCGGAAAAGCCTAGGTTCTTAAAACATTTTAAATAACATACTCTGTAGGTCTTTCAAGTGTTTGAAGATTACCTACATGATTGAAATATATCTATGTATACCTAGAAAACTTAACTAACCTGACTATAAATATGTTTATCATAGATGACTATTAATCTGTATTTTTAAATTATATATTAACAATTTTAAATGAGTTGTATAAGCATAAATAAGAGTAGAAATATACATACAGTATAACAAAATTAACTTTAAATTTGTATCAAGAAACCAAAATCCATAGCAAAATAAAATATTTCAAGCAAGTTGTTGCTCTTTATATGTAGTTTCATTAATCTACCCTTTTATCCTATCATATCTATATCTCCTTTTCTTCTTTAGAAAGATATTGCATTTGTAATCAACCTAATTTTAATAAAAATAAACATTCATAAACAATATTTTGGGAATTTGGGCATAGCTTCTCATTCTACTTCCTGCTGGTTGGGGGTGCTGGCAATCTTATGGGGATCCTGAGAAAATTAAGAATTATAGTTAAATCTTGGCTGTAGTAGTCCGTGAGGCTGTATTGACCTTTCAGGGGGTCTTGGTTGATCAAACCATATTAACCTGGTGAGATAAAAGCAGAACCCCTTTTTCAAAGCAATGCATCCTTAGACACAAATTTTGACATCGAGATACCTTTAAAATATGCATATTGGTCTACCTGAGTAGCCCCTACAATCAAATGTCTCTTTGTAGTTAAAAATCCCAAAGACAATATAATATGCAGCATCCAGATTCTTGGAGTAATTTTCATTTTGTGTGGCTTAGTTTTTACATTATTTTTACTGTCTCTTTACGTATCTATAATACTTTTCTGATCATTGCTTTAAATTGCAGTGTGGCTAGGACTGACGTATCATCAGCCCTAATTGCTGGCCCCACCCCACTCAGTTTTTCAAAGTGGTGCAGGTACCAATGAGTCATACTTACCTCCCCAATTCTGGGAAGCAGTATTAAGTAGTATGCCTGTGTTTTTAGGCCTGTGGCTGTGCTCAGTCAGTAGAACATGTAACTCTAAATTTCAGGGCCATGGGTTCATGCCCCACATTGGGCACTGAATGTAGCCAGAAGTTTCTCTGGTCCTGCCCAGGCCCATGGTCAGGATGAATCTCTCCCACTCATATCCTACAGGCAATTGATCCCAAGTAAGCACACAGAGGCTTATATTATTTACAAACTGAATGGCCTATGGGTCAGGCTTCTTGTTAGCTAGCTCTTATAACTTAATTCAACCTATTTCTATTAATCTATATGTTACCATGTAGCCATGGCATTACTGGTCTGCTGGCATTTTGTTTCTCTTTAGGTTGCAGGTTGGCATCTCTTCTCATTCTCCTTTCTTCTCTCTGTATCTCTGCTTGGATTTCTTACCTGGCTGTAAGCTTTCTTGCCATAGGCAAAAACAGCTTTATTTATTATCCTATAGGAGCCACACATTCACAGCATACAAAAGACATCTCACAGCAAGGTTCTTCAGATTTACAGAAACATATGTTAGATGGATAGGTAATCTTCAAATAATTCACAGACCTAGAGAATATGGCATTTAAATGTTTTGATAACTTAGAATTATGTTCATGTTAGATATAATTGGTCCTGGCAGCACTGATCTACTACAGAGAGATGTTCGGCTTCTAAGACATTTCCATTTGGAAGTTTGTCTTCTTGTCACAAAATGGCCTGCTGGGCAAAGAACTGCCCTAGCTTCAACTACTGACAGTATGAACACTGTCCTTTCCAGATGAGCAGGACACAAGGAAAAGTGACTATTGAACCTTGCCAAGACATGGGCAGATGGTCTTTCAAAATTCCTGCTTCTGAAAATTGTCTGTCAGATGTTCTAGGCCTATAGTCAAATTGGATGCCCCTAGATGCTGAGAAACTTTAAATGACTGTCCAAGCTATTTACTGTCTCTATTTATTCTCACATGAATTTCAGAAATTACTTGTTTGCATTTTCTATTTTTTCATTATGTTCCTTCTCAGGTCTTTGATGGAGTTGAAGACTAAATAGTTACAGTTACAATCTTTTTGTATCTTAACTAGAACATATTAAGTACTAGAATTAGAATCTTCAGGATAAGATGGCTATTTGAAGTAATCTCAGTTTTTTATCATTTACCTATGATCTGGACATTTCTGTACATTTAGTATGTATTTCTTGTTTGATGTTGTCCCTGTTGGTTGTAGTTCCATTTTTGTTTATGTTATTACCCTTTGTTTTTCATGAACAACACTTGGTAATCATTCTTATTGTATATAGTTTGCATTGAATTTAGTACCTTTTTATTTAGCAAAAAGGGAAAATGTAGTGGTGTTTGCTCTGCCCATGACTTTGGGCTATGGGGTTTGAAGGAGGTGATACTTCTTGCCATTGTATGTGACCTCTCAAAAGGAACGGGAGAAGGGTCATGAGCCTCTTCTCTCTCCTGCCTGCTTCCTGGTGTGGGTAAACTGCCTGGTGGATTCACTCCTTGTCAGATCAGAGGATGACTTCAGCTGTCTACTCTGTTCTGTATTTGTGAGTGTATTTCCTCAATTTATCCTAATAAATTTCCCTAATACTCCTTAACCAGAATTCTGTGGAATTATCACATTATCTGGTCTTTGTAAATGAACTGTACATTTGTTTTGCCAGTAAATTATTTTAGCTGTCAATATTTTATTAAATTGTAGTCTTAGAAAAGCAGTAATATTTTAAAATATAAGACAGAGAGAACCCTATTATAAAATAGGAAGGTTTATTGCAGAAGTTCTAAGAAAATGCATTGCAACTCTGTCTCTGTCATAAAATGCTCCATCTATCACCCAAAGTGAACATTTGCCATCATTCAGGACAAGACGTTTCTTTGGTCATGTTGTCAGTAAGTAATAAGAACACAGATATTAGAGTAAGACAGACTTCCAATGTATGAGCTCAGCAATTCTGGGCAATGCATTTGAGTTCTACTTTCATTCCCTTGTCATTCAACAAGAATAAATACAACACATCATGCAGAGCTGTTGCCTGTAAAAGATGTATCATCAAATATGGTACCTTCCATGTACTATTACTTTTATTTGCAAATACTTCATGTGGCAATATCATCTGTTGAGCATATGCTGTAGATGTAATGAAAACAATATAAGAATGTGCTAGTAGCTCTCCACTTTGTTTTATCATTCCCACAATCCATGGAGTGTGAAGTCACCTACATCACAGTATTCCTTTATTCTGAATCTTTCTGTATTTATTTTGGGTGGAGGCACAGGCAGCAAACTATAAACATTTAGACAGTTCTGCTTCTCTCATGTATTTGAACAAGAAACTAATTACACTTAAGACTTCAAATGTCTCACACCTACAGGATTGTAATTGTAATGATAATACTGTTGCTTAGATTCAGGAAAACAATAAAAATAACTTCAGTGTAGTTGTAGATACAGAACTATACACCAGAGAGGAAACTGAAGTTCAGCAGATAAGTCCAGTAAGTCAATGGGTTTGGCAAAGGTCAAGGAGCTTTTGAAAGGCCTAACAAGCTACAAAAAGAGATGTTTTTCCTATACTCTGACTTCAGAAGAGTTGATGATCTCAAAATGATGCCTCCAGTAAATTAGAATGAAATGAAAATATCAGATTCACAATAAGGAGGCAACCTAAACTTAATACAGTGGTGGACAGTTTACATACATAACGTACTGCTTTGAGAAAGGTGAACAAGGTACACTTGTAACACTGTTTTGGGGGCTCCTCATACTTGAGAAGAAAGAAGCCACATGCAGAATGCAGTTGACTTCAATATCTTACCTGTGGGCTTGCTTGTTTTGCAGTGCTTCAGATTGATCCCAAGGCCTTGCACAGTTATTCAAGCACTCTGCCATGGACTGGACCCTCAACACATGTGTAATTTCTTATTGTAACGGCCTGGGAATTCCCCATAGTAGTTTGTGTTCTTGAAAACAAATTGATAGAGTAGAGTGTAGTTCAGTCTTAGAGCAGTGACAGCTTACACAAGGTCTCAGGTTTAATTCTGAAAATCACCACAAATTAATATATCAAATTATTTATTCTTTCTACAGTGGCTTTCCATAACTTTTGTTCTAAGATCATTTGGGGAGCAATGAAAATTGAGAAAAATAACAACATAATATCCAACTAAGTTTGTTTAGATTCTAAAATTTTGTTGCTCTAATAAAATTTATTCTAATATACTGGTTCTCAACCTTCCTAATGCTGTGACAATTTAATACATATATATATTTAATTCCTCATATGTGATGACCCTCAATCATAAAATTATTTTCATTGTTACTTTATAACTGTGATTTTTGTTACTGTTATGAATCATACTGTAAAATACTTTTGGAAACAGAAGTTTACCAAGGGGGCCACAAACCACAGATTGAGAATCACTGCTCTAATAGACATTGGGATAATTATTTTGGGTTTTTTGTTTGTTTTTTATCTTGATTTATTATTTATAGGGTATTTTATAAAATAGGCAAGGGGAATAACTGACAGTAGAAAGTTGTACCCTTATATTGGAACTAAACATATTTAAAACCTCTTCCATGTGCTTGCAAGATAGCTCATCAAATAAAGACTTTTGCTGCCAAATTTCACATCCTAAGTTCAATCCCTGAAGCACATATCATTGAAAGACAGAATAGACTCATTCAAGATATCTTCTGACCTCCATGTTTGGCTATAGCACAAATAAGTTCACATATGCATACAGACACACACACACATTAAATAATGTAAATAAATAATAAATAAAAAAATAAATAAGTAAAGAAATAAATCACAAATAAATGAAAAAAATCATCCATACAAAAATATTACATTTTCATGAGATTCCTTGTCATGAAGTTAATATTTCTAGAACATCCTTAAATGGTTTTTATTGTCAGCATAGTTTGATGGAGATGGAACTTAATGATAATTTTGTATGATATCCTATTCCCATTCAGCACTTAATTATTTGAATAGACTAAATGGTTAGCAGCAAGTGCAAATATACCCTAAAGTTCACCAAAATTCTTATACCAAATTACCTTAACATCCCAAGTCCCAAACCAAAACACTAAGGTTTCCAGTTAGGGATATTGTTTTGCTAACTCAAATATAATTTATCACAATCCAAAAAGTGTAGCGGAGATTTTCTTCACATATGTGAAGAGAGCCTGATATAATACTTTAGGTGTGACTTTAGATAAAATTCATTAGTTCCCATAAGTCTCATGATGACTTTTGTGTAATGTGATGATGTCATTTCATCACCTAGTCGATTATACAAACATGGCTATGTCCAAAATTTCTACAACACTTTGACTCTGTGCTGATAAACTGGCAAGCAGCATGAAATGAGAAAGCTCCACTTTGCTGAAAATCCTCTCTCTGAGATTTAACACACACACACACACACACACACACACACACACACACACACACACACACACACACGAGAGAGAGAGAGAGAGAGAGAGAGAGAGAGAGAGAGAGAGAGAGAGAGAGAGAGAACAAAAGAAAGGAAGGAAACAAGGAAACAAGGAGACAAATAAAGGCAATTTGTATGTGGATTAAAGACTAACAGCAGTGCTAGACGGCAATGTAGTGACAGCATAGTTGAACTTACATATTTAAATGAATGTGCTATCCTGGCAATACGCTGGCAACGGAACCTAGTACAGTTATACTAAAATAATACCTAGGAATACATTTTCATACAAAAACCTACCCAAGCTCTCTAATAATTGATCCATCCCTTCATGTACTTCTGTAGATACTGACTCAGAAAAGTTTCTCATTTGTTGTGGCAGAAACAGGACATTGGATGGTGGTAGAGCTCAGAAGTGAGAATACAGATTCTCCATTTTGGAAAAGACTGAAAACCTGCTTTCTTCTGATAGCTTTTGCTGAGCCTTGTTCAGCATCAAATGCTGGACTGCTATATGTCTTTTCTTCTGAGTGTACCATCCCTAATTCTGGCTTTTGCTCTATCACTGTCCTTTCCTTTCTGTTCTAATGGACAATTCCATTTGTATTAAATTGACAGGAACTCTAGGTTTCTTGATAGGATTCACTCTGGCACTTGCTTCAAAGTCTTGCCTAGTAGCCCTTCAAATGTTCCCATTTATTCTCTTATGACTCTTTATAACACCATTGATTTTTGTATAATGTTCTCCACATTTTTTTTACCTCAACTCTCACATGTTTGGGGTTTTATTCCAACATCCCATTTCCACTTTCAACATGGAAATTCCTGTTTTGTCTTAACACATTGCCAAATAAAAATGCTGCTACAAATAATCCCAGAAGAGCAAGGAGGCATGGGGAAGGAGAGGCAAATAGATCCTTTGGTGTTTAACACATCAAATCTGCTTTAAGTGTTAAGTTTAAGAGTTAATGATTATCAGGATTAGAATGAGTTCCCCTGCCCTGACCATGCTCAAGTATTGAAAGATTGTTCTCTAATTGGTGACAACATTTAGAGATAATAAAATCATGAAGGCTCTAATCCCATCATCAATAGACTAAATAACTCATTGGTGAGTTCAAGGCTGAATGTGCTACACAAAGGTGGATTTACCTAAAAAGAC
This sequence comes from Peromyscus maniculatus bairdii, assembly GCF_049852395.1. NCBI lineage: Eukaryota > Metazoa > Chordata > Mammalia > Rodentia > Cricetidae > Peromyscus > Peromyscus maniculatus. The sequence goes on from NC_134861.1 coordinate 29,696,047, forward strand.
GTATTCCACTAGGAGAATGCATTTTCAAACAATATCCTGTCCCTAGCCCTATGATGTCACTGACATGAGCTGAATAGCCTCCTACATCATTCTATTTCCTAGTAACATCCTTCCTTGGTTCTGGCCCATAGCCATGGAACTAGAAAAACCAGGATCTGGCTTATATGAAGTCATTATCCTGAATTCTTTTAAATTTATTGATCTTGGGTATTTTGTTAGAGCAATGAAAAATTGACTGAAACAGAAAAATAATACTTAAAGAAAATGCAGTGAATGACATGAAGCCACACTACAATCAGCATAGAGACATGAGCTTGTATCCTACAAAGTCACTCTTCACTGTCTCTGACACGCCCCAACCATCAGTCCCAGGGACTGTGCTGAATGCTACTCCATTAACAGAACTTTTCTTTTAAAGAACACCCGTCTTCTACCAAGATACCAGAGTTTTGTGTGAGATATAGGTGTCAAATGTAGGGAGAGCACTCCATAGTCTCCTATTCTCTGTACCTTGATTAGTTATGGATCTCTGCATTTACACTGTAAGTAAATATATACCTATTATCATAATAAAATTTGATTATTACACTTTCCACTTGCCAAGACAATCAAATTATATAAAGAAGTACTGTCCAAACCCAAGCTGTAAGAAGGTCCTACAAGGTGTTTCTCAAAGGAACAATTATAATAATTGGCTTTATTTACTATCATGTCTGAAAATAATCCATGAAACAAAGTTCTTGGCTGACTACATTATAATTGTCTTCCCAGGACTATTCTTTGTCTACATTCCCTTTCCTGCCCATTTTTTCATTGTCTTGATTACCTGCATGCAATCAGAATCTTCTAAACCATCCTGCAAGGACTATATTCCCACTTACTCTATATAAAGTTTGAGAAGTTATCATCAACTCGCCAAAAATACCTTACATCATTATTTACTGCTGCCTAAACATACTTCTAGCTTTAGCAACTTAAAATTATACTTCCTAGTTTCACTAACACAGAATTTTGGCTCTTATTTGACTAAATTTTCTGTTCACAGTGTAAACATGCCAGCTTATCATAGGTATCATCCTAAGGCTTTAAAATAATTCTACTTCCAAATTCATTATTCAGGTTTTTACTAAAATTCTGTGTAATGAAATATGTTACTTTGGCCAGACACAACTGTATACAACTATAACCCCAGTATATGAGAGGCAGAACCATGGGCAACAAAACTTCAAAGCCAGCAGCAGCTACACAGTGAAATTATATACACAGAAATCACATAATAGGAAATTTATTAATTGTGGTTAGAGGACTTAAGTCTGCTTCCTTCCTTGTGTCAAGCCAAAGTTTGTTTTTGCTTCTGAGCATGCTCTTAGGTCCTTGACCTTTGACTGCTCTATCACAGCAGTATGAACTTCCTACATACAAAATTTCTTCCATTTTTTAATCTCTCTGACTTCTAGGAAGAGTCAAAGAAAAGTCTATTTTTGAATGGTCCCTAGGATTAAACTGAGCCTACCTGGATAATCTCTCTTTTGATTAACTGAAGGCCAACTGATTAAAAACATTAATTACAGCTTCACAATCCTTCTGTTATGTAATATAACATAATCAGGGGCTTATTTCTGAAGAATGGGATTATAGGATCATCTTATAATTCTGCTTAGTACACTGATTATATTTATTATGGTTTCAATTAAAAGAAAATTATAGAAATTTAGATATTGACAGGAAATAAACTCACTAACTGAAGAGCATAGAATCTGAAGGAAAGCCTCCAAGTATAATGTGTACAGAATGTGAGTTATATTTGCAAAAAGCAAAGCATAATGAGGCAGTATTGAATATCACAAAAAATATTTGGTATTTTTGCTATAATCTATTCTCTAACAGAATTTAGATTCATTTCTACTCATATATTCTTATTTACATAACTCATCAGTCCTTTCTATAAGACACTATGAAATATGACTTCACAATTCTCACTGCCATACTGGCTGAAATTATAAAGCATATTTTCTGTAAGTTAACTGCATTCTTGGTGACATTAATATGTATATCTTATTGTCCATTTTAATTTACTTTAGTTCTTGAATATATTCTTAGAAAGTTGGAAAGGCTGATACCTTAACATGAAATTATATAATCTACTTTTTTTCTGTGCAGATCAGAGTCTACACTAAATTAGACAATATGAAAATATTTTATGTGAGAATGTCACACCAGGAGTAATAGTCATTTTATAAAATGTTATTTAGCCATACTAATCTTGTAAGGATGAAATAATATTATATTTGATTAGAGTGTGTTATTAGAGTATGTTTTTTTCATTTTTCTTTTTTATTTATTCTTCTTTAATACAATACATCCCTCCCTGCACTCCTCTCTTCTCCTCCAGATCCACTGCTTTTCCTGTTCCATTCAGAAAAGAGCAGTCCTCCCAGGGATATTAACCAAACACAGCATAACATGATGCAATAAGACTAGATACAAATCCTCACATCATGGCTTGACAATTCAACCCAGTATGAGGGAAAGGGTCCCTAAAGCAGGGAAAAGAGTCAGAGCATTCCCACAGATATGAGTCACACAAAATCCTGAAGCTGAACAAGCATAACATGTATACAGAGGATCTGGCACAGACCTGTGTGGGCTCTGTGACTGCTGCTTCTGTGAGTCCATAGGAGCCCTGTTTAGTTCATCTGTGTCCCTGTTCTCCTGGTGTCCTAGATTTTCCTGACTTCTACAATCATTCCCCACCCCCTCTTCTGTGGGGTTCTATGAGCTCTGCCTAATGTCTTGCAGTGATTCTCTGAATCTGATAATATAAGCTGCCAGAGGAAGCCTTTTTGATGACAATTGAGCTAAGCAACAATCTCTAAGTATAGCAGAGTATCATAGAAATCATTTCACTGACATTTCTTTTCTTTGGCCAGTCCTATTTGGCTCTCTCTTGGGTCTCTGGGATGTCCTGACTCTGGATCCTGGTTATCCAGGCTGTGTCTAGTGTGGGCTTCCTCTAAAGGTGTAGACTTCCTCTTGGGGTGTGGGCCTCAAGTTAGACCAGTCATTTGTTACCCATTCCCACAAGTTCTGAGCCACAACTGCCTGAGCAAATTTTGTGACTGGTTTGGTGTCCCAGTCCTACTATGTAGCTTTGACCTTGAAACACTGCCCCTAGTGTGGCAACAAGCAACTGCCACACCTGCCTATGACCTCCTCCTGGGGTGTGGCTGAAAGGAGACCCCTTAAGACCTGATTGCATATATGTTCACTATCTTAGCTCCTTGTTGGTCCTGGAGGCTAGATTTGCAGACCAAGTCAGAGTTCCCCAGGGAACTATGCTGGACTGCACCTAGTCTCTCCCAGATCCTGTAATTGACCCCTCATTGGTTGTAAGTTATCCCTGAAATAAACCTCTTTTAATTACCAGATAAACTATATGAAATTGCCTCGTTAATTATAGCAATACTGCTACTAGAAATTTTGCCTGGTTATAGAAGACGGACAGTTTAGACTCCATATCCTCCATTATTAGGAGTCCTCACTCTCATACATTCCAGTAAATTTCCACTGCACTAGGTTTCCACATTGCCTCCCAGATGTTACCCCAGTTTCAGTCATTTCTTCCCATACTCTCTCCCATACCTGATGCCTCTTATTCCCATCCTCACTTAAATCTAGTCTACCTGAAAATCTATTCAATTTCTACCTCCCAGAGAGATCCTTGAGTCTCCTCTAGAACCTTCCTCATTACTTAGCCTTGTTACTTACTCTATGGATTGTTGAGTGATTATCCTGTACATAATAGCTAATATCTACTTACGATTACATATCCTATTTGTCTTTCTGGGTCTGGGTTACCTCATTCAGGATGATTTTCTTCTAGCTTCAAATTTCATAATATCACATTTTTAACAGCTGAGTGATATTCCATCATGTAATATACCACATTTTCTTTATCCAGTTTTCTGTTAAGGGATATATAGATTGTTTCCAGTTTCTGGGTATTATATAAAGCCTCTATGGACATAACTGAGCAAAAGTGTCCTTGTGGTATGATTGTGCATCTGTTAGGTATATGCCCAAGAGTGGTATGGCTAGGTCCTTAGGTAGATTGATTTCCAATTTTCTGAGGAATCACCATATTAATTTCTATAGTGGCTGTACAAGTTTCCACACCCACCAACAATGGAAGAGTGTTTTCCTTGCTCTACATCCTCAACAGCATGAACGATAACTTGTGTTATTGACCCTAGCCATTCTGACAGATGTAAGATGGAATTTCAAAGTCATTTTGATTTGCATCGCCTTGATTGCTAAGGATGTTGAATATGTCTTTTGAGCATTTGTTAGCCACTTGGAATTTGTCTATTTAAAGTTTTCTGTTTAAATCACTAAACCATTTTCAATTGAATAATTTATATTTTTTGAGGATTATTTTCTTGAGTTCTTTATATGCTTTGGATATTCGTCCTCTATTAGATGTGAAGCTGGTGAAAATATTTTCCAATTCTGGAAGCTGCTGTTTTGTTCCATTTAACAATCCCTTTCAGTTTCATGAAGTCAGATTTATTAATTCTTGAACTTAGTGACTATGCTATTGGTGTTCTGTTTAGGAAGATTTCTCCTGTGCCAACACACTCAAGGCTATTCCATAGTTTCTCGTCTACCAGGTTCAAGGTAAATGATTTTTACTGAGGTCTTTAATTCACTTGGACTTGAGTTTTGTGCAGGGTAATAGGGATCCATTTGCATTCTTCTACATGCTGACATCCAGTTATGCAAGCATGATTTATTGAAGGTGCCTTCTTATTTCCATTGTATAGTTTTACATTCTTTGTCAAAAATCAAGTGTCCATAGGTGAGTAAATTTATGTCTGGGTCTTTGATTCATTTCTATTGATTGATGTGTCTGTTTTAATGCCAATACCATGCTGCTTTTATTACTGTAGCTCTGAAGTAGACCTTGAAATCAGGGATGGTGATAACTCTGGCAGTTCCTTTATTTTACAGGATTGTTTTTGGTTTTTCATATGAAGTTAAGTATTGTTCTTTCAGGTATGTAAAGAATTGTGTTGAAATTTTGATGGGTATTGACTTAAATGTGAAGATTGCTTTTGGTAAGTAAGATGGCCACTTTTACTATGTTAATTTTTTTATTTAAATAACATTTTTCATTTATTTTACATGCTGACCACAGTTTCCCCTCCCACCTTTCCTGCAAGTCTCCCTTCTACTTCCCATCTACCCCTCTCTTCTTCCACTCCTCCTCCATCTCCATTCAGAAAGGGGCAGGCCTCCCATGGAACTGATTAAAACATCGCACATCAAGTTCAGGCAGGACTGAGCTTTTCCCCTTGTGTCAGGGCTGGGCAAGGTAATCAGACATGATGGCTAGGTTCCCAAAAGAAAGCTAAGTGCCAGGGACAGGTCCTGATCTCACTGCTAGGAGCCTTACAAAGAGACCAAGATACACAACTCTCACACACATGCAGGGGGCCCAGGTCAGACCCATCTAGAATCCATGAGCTCCCATGAGCTCAGGTCAGCTGTCTTTGTGGGTTCTCCCAACATGAAACCCCTGGCTTGGACAATTGCTCCTCTTTCTCCTCAACAAGACTCCTGGAGCTCAGCCCATTACTTGACTGTGGATCTCTGCATCTACCTCCATCAGTTACTGGATACAGCATCTCTGATGGTAATTAGGTTAGTCACCAATCTGACTACAGCAAAAGGCCAGTTCAGGCTCCCTTTCGACTATTGCTGGGAGTGTTATCTGGGGTCATCTTTTTGGATTCCTGGAGATTTCCCTGGTGCCAGGTAGCTCGTTAACTCCCAAACGCCATGCCCTATCAAGATGTCTCTTTCATCCCCCCTCCTTCTTGACTCCAACATGCCTCCTACAGCCAGCCAGCCCAACTGGCTCCCTTAAGATCCCATTGCTCCACCCTCCCTTCCCCACCCCCAGTTAACCCAGGAGATCTCTTCTATTTACCATTCCTAGGAAAATCCATGCATCACTCTTTGGATGCTCTTTGTTATCTAGCTTCTCTGAGGCTATACATTATAGGTTGGTTATCTTACTCCTAATATTCACTTATGAGTGAATATGAATCATGATAATCATTCTGTGTCTGAATTACCACACTCAGAATGATTATTTTTCTAGTTCCATCATTTTTTTTCAGCTGAGTAATACTCCATTGTATAAATGCACCACATTTTCCTTATCTATTCTTCAGTTGAGGGGCATAGAGGTTGTTTCCAGGTTCTGGCTATTATAAATAATGCTGCTATGAAAATAATTGAGCAAGTATCCTTGTGATATGATTGAACACCCTTTGCATATATGCTCAAGATTGGTATAGCTTGGTCTTGAAGTAGATTGATGCCCCATTTTCTGAGAAACCAGCATACTGATTTCCAAAGTGTCCATACAAATTTGCACTCCCACCAGATATGGAGGAGTATTCCCCTTGCTCCACATCCTCTTCAGCATGAGCTGTCAAATGTGTCTTTGATTTTAGCCTATTTGACAGGTATAAAATGGAATCCCAAAGTCATTTTGATTTGCATTTTTCTGATGGCTAAGGCTGTTGAACATTTCTTTAAGTGTTTCTCAGCCATTTGAGATTACTCTGTTGAGAATTCAGTTTAGATCTGTACTCCATTTTTAAATTGGACTGTTTGGTTTGTTTATTTATGGTTTGTTAAGTTCTTTATATACTTTAGAGATCATCCCTCTGTCAGATGAGGGGTTGGTGAGGATGTTTTGCCATTCTTTAGGTTGATGTTTTGTCTTATTGACTGTATTCTTTGCCTTACAGAAGCTTTGCAGTTTGAGGAGGTCCCATTTATTAATTGTGTCTTTCAATGGCTGTGCTACTGGTGTTATATTCAGGAAGTGGTCTCCTGTGCCAATACGTTGAAAGCTACTTCCCATTTTCTCTTCTATCAGGTTCAGTGCAACTATATTTATGTTGAGGTCTTTGATCCACATGGATTTGAATTTTTTGCATGGCAATAGATGTGGATCTATTTGCATTATTCCGCATGCCAAATCCAGTTATGCCAGCAGCATTTGTTGAAGATTCTTTTTTCCATTGTATATTTTTGGCTTCTATGTCAAAAATTAGCCTTTCATAGGTGTGTGGATTTATTTAAGGGTCTTTGATTCAATTCTATTGATCCACATGTCTGTTTTTATGCCAATACCAAGCTGTTTTTATTACTATAACTCTATAGTAGAGCTTGAAGACAGAGATGATGATGCCTACAAAAGTCGAATTATTGTACAGGATTGTTTTAGCTATCCTGGGTTTTTTGTTTTTCAATATGAAGTTGAATATTTTTCTTTCAAGGTCTATGAAGAATTGTGTCGAAATTTTGATGGGGATTGCACTGAATCTGTAGATTGCTTTTGGTAAGATTGCCATTTTGATTATTTTAACCCTACCTATCCATAAGCATGGGAGCGCTCTCTATTTTTTGATATCTTCTTCAATTTCTTTAAAGATTTAAAGTTCTTGTCATATAGGTCTTTCACTTGTTTGGTTAGAGTTACCCCAAGGTATTTTATATTATTTGTAGCTATTGTTAAGGATGTTGTTTTACTAATTTCTTTTTGAGACTGTTTATCATTTGTTTACAGGAGGGAAGAATACTCTTTTTTTTTAAGTTAGTGTTGTATCCAAACACATTACTGAAGGTGTTTATCAACTGTAGGAATTCCATAGTAGAATTTTTAAGGTCTCTTATCTATACTATCATATCATCTAGAAATAGCAAAAGTTTGATTTCTTTCTTTCCAATTTGTATCCCCTTAATCTCCTTTTATTGTCGTATTTCTCTAGCTAGAACTTTGAGTACTATATTGAATAGATAAGGTGAGAGTGGACAGCTTTGTCTTGTTCCTAATTTTGTTGGAATTGCTTTGAGTTTCTCTCTATTTAAATTGATGTTGACTGTCAACATACTGTATATTGCTTTTGTTATGTTTAGGTATGTCCCTTATACTCCTGATCTCTCCAAGACCTTTATCATGAAGGGGTGTTGGATTTTGTCAAAGGTGTTTTCAGGTACTAATGAGATGATCATGTGTTTTTTTTTTTCTTTCCATATGTTTATATGGTGTGTGTGTGTGTGTGTGTGTGTGTGTGTGTGTGTGTGTGTGTCCCTTCCTTGGGTTTGCTGGTGTGAGATTATTTATTGCCTGTGTTTTGTTGGTGCAGCTAACTTCCTTGAGTTGATATTTTCCTTCTAATACTTTTTGCGGGGCTGGATTTGTGGATCAGTATTGGTCAATATAGTTTAGCCATGGAATATATTGTTTTCTCCATCTATGGTGATTGAAAGTTTTGCTGGCCATAGTAGTCTGACCTGTCATCTGTGGTTACTTAGTGTCTGCAAAATATCTGTCCAGGACCTTCTAGCTTTTAGAGTCTCCATTGAGAAGTCTGGTGTAATTCTAATAGGTTTGCCTTCATATGTAACTTGGCCTTTTTCCTCTGAAGCTCTTAATATTCATTCTTTATTCTGTATTTTTAGTGTTTTGATTATTATATGGAAAGTGGAATTTTTTTTTTAGTCCAGTCTATTTGGTGTTCTATAAGCTTGTACTTTCATAGGCATGTCCTTCTTTAGGTTGGGAAAGTTTTCTTCTGTGATTTTGTTGAATATATTTTCTGTGCCTATGAACTGGAATGCTTCATCTTCTACCCCTATTATTTTTAGGTTTGGTATTTTCATGGTGTTGCAGATTTCCTGGATGTTTTGTGTTAATTTTTTTATTATTTAACATTTTCTTTGACTCATGTATCAATTTCCTCTATTGTATCTTCAATGTCTGAGATTCTCCCTTACATCTCTTGTATTCTGTTAGTGATGCTTGCATGTGTAGTTCCTGTTCACTTCCCCAGATTTTCTATTTCCAGAATTCCCTCAGTTTGTGTTTTCTTTATTGCTTCTATTTCTATTTTCAAGTCTTGACTATTTCCTTCACCTGTTTGATTTTTCCCCCTTGGCTTTCTTTAAGGGATTTGTTGATTTCTTCTAATTTTTTGTTTTTCTTTTCCTCCATTTCTTTAAGGGAATTTTTTATCTCCTCTTTAAGGGCCTCTGTCATCTTCATAAAATTATATTTAATGTCATTTTCTCCTGTTTCACCTGCACTAGAATGTTCAGGTCTTGCTGTTGTAGGACCACTGGGTTCTGGTGGTGCTATATTGCCCTTTATGGTTGTCTCATGTATTGTTTCACCCATTTACCCATCTAGTTTTGGAATAGTTATAGGTATAGGTGTTGATTCTAGTGATCTCTTTGTTGGATGGTGTCGCTGTAGTCATAGCACAGTTAGTTGGGTTCACATGGATCCATGGAAAGAAAACTCAGAGGCATCTTAAGAAGAATTTAGCTTTTTATGGCTGCAGGGGGGCCCAGCCTGGAAGGACTGAAGCACTATCCCTTTGCCTAGGGCATTTTTATTTCTCTGTAAGTACAGTTTAGCCAGTTAATTTCATACCTTCAAAGCAACCTAAAAGGAGCTCCCAGAGATAAAAAGACAGCTACAAATTACTTGATTTCTCAGGTACCACTGTTTTTTGGGTTTCCTGAACCAAGTTTTGCATAGGCCTTTGAACCTTGGGAGACTCTCTGACCCTTCACTCTCAGACAAGATTCACATAAGGTGATACAAGAAACAAAAGGTGTAGTTAAACAAAGGAAGGATTAGGGCTAGGTTCTACTCTCTGGAACCAGGCCAGGAGCTCAGCAGGAATCCAGCCACAGGATGGTTCTTTTTTCTGTTACTGTCTGTTTCCTTTATTGTCTTTTGGCCTGGGTGAACAAGGATTCTGGTGGTTCTCAGGTTCAAAGGGGTGGTCTCAGCTGAGGTTTCTGAGAGTTTGGGCACCTAAATGCAGCATATGCTCCAGTTCTTCTGGCTTATGTGGGCTTTACTTGTGCCTACTGGGGTCTGTTTTCCCACTGGTATGGTTTGTGCCTGTGTCAAGGGAGACTGTTCTTCCAACTGGTACAGGCATAAGGTGCTACTTATGCTTGTAGGAGCTGCTGTTCTTCCAGCTGATATAGGTGACCCTTGTCCCTATAGGGACTGCTGTTCTTCCAACTGTAATAGGCGGTGTTGGTGCCTATAAGGGGCTGCTGGTTCTTCCAGTTGAAGTAAGTGGTGCTCATATAAAGGCTGCTGATGTTTTGGATGATGGTTGGCCAGACAAAGATGATTGGCAGGTTTGGGCTGCAGGGTGGGATGTAGGGGTTACAGCGTCCAGTGGGTGCCAGGAGTGTTGGTGTAGCCTGCCCACAGGTCTCTCACCTGTTGGCTGGCTCCTGGGGACTGCGGCATAGCAGTGGAGATCTACCAGAGTGGAGGGCAGGGCCCAGCTCCCTTGCTGGGGCTGAGATTGAAGCTGGAGGGACATTGGCTGTGCCCTGGGGTTTTGGGCCTGGAGATTGGGGCAGTTTATCTGGGGGACCAGTCACTTACCTGTTCTACCACGTGGTGTGGGTGGTGCTTGCACCTATAGGGACTGCTAATGTTGTGGTGAATGGTTGGTCAAGGGAGGATGATAAGGTCAGTGGATTTGGGTGGCAGAGTGGGTTGTAGAGGCTACAGAATAGAAGGGGTATGGGGGAGGGTGCTGGTACAGCCTGCCCACAGGACTCTTACCTGTTGGACAGATGCTGGAGACTGTCTACTGCGTTAATCCTGTCAGTCTATGAGCATGGGAGATGTTTCCATCTTCTGATATTTTCTATTTCTTTTTTCAAAGACTTGAAATTCTTGTCATACAGGACTTTCACTTGCTTGGATCGTTAGATCAAGCTATTGTATATTACTCATGGCTATTGTGAAGGGTGTTGTTTCCCTGGTGTCATTCCCAGCCTTTTAACATTTGCATATAAGAGTTACTGATTTTGTTGTTGTTGTTGTTGTTAATCTTGTATCCAGCAGCTTTGCTGAATGTGTTTATTAAGTTTATTGAATGAAAGAGTTTCCTGGTATAATTGTTGGGGTAACATATATACTAACATGTTATATGCAAATAGCTATACTTTGACTTCTTCTTATCCAATTTGTATCCCCTTAATCTCCTTTTATTGTCTTATTCTCTACTATGTTGAGTACATATGGACAGAGTGGACAGCTTTGTCTTATTTCTGATTTTAATGGAATTGCTTTGAGTTTCTCTCCATTTAATTTGATGTTGGCTGTCAGCTTGCTGTGTATTGTTTTTATTATGTGTAGGTATGTCCCTTGTATCCCTGATCTCTGCCAGACATTTGTCATGAAGGGGTGTTGGATTTTATCATGGCTTTTACAGCATCTAATGAGATAATCATGTGGGTTTTTTTTTCATTATGTTTATATGGGTGATTACATTGACAGATTTTCATATATTGAACCATCCTTGTATCTCTGGCATGAATCCTACATGATCATGGTGAATGTTCTTTTTAGTGTACTTTGGATTCAGTGTCAGTATGATTGAATATTTTGGCATCAATATTCATGAAGGAAATTGGTTTATAAGTCTCTTTCTTTGTTGAGTCTTTGTGTGGTTTGAATATCAGGGTAACTGTCACTTCATAAAAAGAATTTGTCAATGTTTTGAGTCTATTTTGTGGAATGATTTGAGGAATAATGATATTAACTCTTTGAAATTCTGGCAGAATTCTGCACTGAAACTATCTGGCCCTGGGCTTTTCTTGGTTTGAAGACTTTTATTGACTGCTTCTATCTCCTTTGTGGTTATAAGTCTGTTTAAATTGTTAATCTGATACTGGTTTAATTTTGGTATATGGTATCTATCAAGACAGTTGTCCATTTATTTTAGATTTTCCAATTTTGTCAAGTTTTTGAAGTATGACCTAATGATTGTCTGGATTTCCTCAATGTCTGTTGTTATGTCTCTCTTTTCATTTCTTTTTTTAAAAATTCTTTCTGGCATTTTCATAATGACAGCTCTCACTCTTTTACCTCTACATTTAGGGCATCCTAAATAGTTTCCTTGTTTAGCCACATTAGGATCATTGAATGCCCTGTATTCTCCATGAATGTTCTGTGTGTATGTAAAACTGATGTGTTTTCTACAGTTATTAGGTACAGTGTTCTAAGGCCAGCCTGCATGAGAGTGGTGTGTAATCTTTTGAACTCTTTCCAATTTTTTTTCTGCTCTAGTTATACCAGCTACTGAAAGAAATATATTCACCCTATTTTTATTATATGGATCGGCTTCCTCTCTAGGCTTTTATTACATACATATTTGAATGTATTTCCTTAGGTTTATGTACTTGTAGGATTATTTGAAAGTACTTAGCGATACGAACTTTTCTCTTAGTATCATTTTCATTGTGTCCCATAAGTTTGGGTATGTTGTGCATTCATTTTCATTGAATTTTAGGAAGTCCTTAATTTCTTTCCTTATTTCTTCCTTGACTAAGTGGTAATTCAGTAGAGAGTTTTTCAATTTCCGTGAGTTTGTAGGCTTTCTATAGTTTCTATTGTTGTTGAACTCCAAACCTAATCCCTGTAATTTGATAAGATACCCACTCCCCATTCCCTCCTCCAGCAAGTTAAGGCCTCCCCTGTGGAGTCAGCAGAACCTGGTACTTTTGGATGAGACACATCTAAGCACCTTCCCCTACATCAAGGCTGTGTAAGATGTCCCACCATAGTTAGCGGGCTCCAAAAAGCCAGCTCATAAACCAGGGATGAATTCTGATCCTACTGGCAGGGGGCCCTTTATGCAGATCAGGCTACACAACTGTCTTGCTTATGCAGAGGGCCTAGTCCATTCCTAAGGAGGCTCCACAGTTGTTGGTGTAAAGTTCATGAGTTCCCACTAGATTGATTTGGTTGTCTCTGTAAGTTTCTGTATTGTGATTTTGATGACCCTTGATCATAGAATCCCTCTTCTCTCTCTTTTACTGGATTCCTGGAGCTTGGCCCAGGGCTTGGCTCTGGATCTCAGTATCTGCTTCCATTAGTTACTGGATGAAGGCTTTATGATGATAGTTAGGGTATTCACTGATATCATTACTGGGGTAAGGCAGTTCAGGTGTTCTTTACACTACTGCTAGTAGTCTATAGCTAGGGTCATTCTTGTGGATTCCTGGAAACTTCCCTGGCCCCTGGTTTCTCCCTACCCCCATGATGTTTCCCTCTATTATGGTATCTCTTTTATTGCTCTCCTACTCCATCCCTGCTCCAGTTTGACCATTCTGTTCCCTTATGTTCTCATCCCCCATTCCTTACCCTCTCTTGCCTCTTCTCACCCACAGTTCACTCATGGAGATCTCATCTATTTCCCCTTCCCAGAGTTATCCATGTGTCCCTCTTAGGGTCTTCCTCGTTAGCTAGCTTCTCTGGAGCTATGAGTTGTAGATTTGTTATTCCTTGCTGTACATCTGGTATTCACTTATGAGTGAGTACATACTATGTTTGTCCTTCTGAGTGTGGGTTACCTCACTCAGGATGATATTTTCCTAGTTCTATCCATTTGCCTGCAAATTGCATAATGTCATTGTTTAGTTTTTAATTCCTTTTTGTTGTTGTTGATGTTGGTAGTGGTGGTGTGTGCATGTGTATGTATCCCTCTGGTATGGTATTATCAATTGCCTGTGTTTTTATGGATGTAGCTAATTTTCTTGGGTTGGCATTTTCCTTCTAGTACCCTCTATAGAGCTGTGTTTGTAGATAGATATTAAGTTTGACTTTGTCATGAAATGTCTCATTTTCTCCATCTATGGTGAATGAAAGTTTTGCTGAGTATAGTAATCTTGGCTGTCATCCATGGTCTCTTAGATTCTGGAAGATTTCTGTCCAGACTCTTCTGGCTTTTAGAGTCTTCATTGAGAAGTCAGGTGTAATTCTGATAGATCTGCCTTCATATGTTACTTGGCTTTTTTCCTTTGTAGGTTTTAACATTCTTTCTTTATTCTGTGTGTTTGGTGTTTTGGTTATTCTGTATCAGGGGACTTTTTTTTCTTTTGGTGCTCTTGTCCTTCTTTAGGTTGGAAAAATTTTCTTCTATGATTTTTTGAATATGTTTTCTGGGCCATTGAACTGGGATTCTTCTCCTTGTTCTATTCCAATTATTCATAGGTTTGGTCTTTTCTCTTTCATAGTGTTCCAGGTCTCCTGAATGCTTTGTGTTAGAATTTTTTTAGATTTATCATTTTCTTTGACTGATGCATTTATTTCTTCTATTTTATCTTCAAAGCCTAACATGCTACCTTTGGTCTCTTGTGTTCTGTTGATGATGTTTGCATTTATAGTAACCCTTCACTTACCCAGGTTTTCCATTTTCAGAATTCCCTGGGTTTTTTATTTTATTTTATCTGCTTCTACTTCAATTTTCAGATCTTGAACAGTTTTATTTTTTTTTCTGTCAACTGTTTGCTTGTTTTTTCCTAGTGTTCTTGACATTCTTTAAGAAAGTTATTAATTTTCTCCAATCTTTCGGTTGTCTTTTTCTTCATTTCTTTAAATAATCTTTAAAATTTTCTCTTTAAAGACCTCTAATATTACCATAAAGTTACTTTAACATCATTTTCCTAGTGCTTCAGGTTTTACTGTCATAGGAGAGCTGAGTTCTGATGGTGAAATATTGATTGTTCTTTTTGTTATTGATTATGTTCATGCACTAACATTTAGGCATCTGGATATGGGGTGATTATTGTTCTATGTGTTGATTCCTGTGTTTGTCTTTGTTGGATGTGTGTTTTGTTTCTTGGTTTCTGTTTCCTTTCTGGTCTTCTGGCCTAAGTGGCCAAAAGTTTTGGTGACTTATGAGTCCTCATGTCCAGTAGAGTATCTCCACTAGAGTTTTAGGGCACTATTGATTTCTTGATCTGGTCTGGCCTCTGGTAATTTGAAAAGCTTGATCCAATCTGGCATCCATTAAAAAGTTTTGGTGTAACTATCAAGAGCCTGGCCAACAGTTTTATTTTTTGGTAAATCTTTGAGGACTGTTCTTTTAAATGCTATGGACTGGTGTGGACTGTGTCTGGGCCTATGGGATCTACTGGACTTCTATAGAAGGGCTGCTTGTCTACTAGTGAGGGGAGTTGTGGCTATTGAGATCTGTGTCTTAGTGACAGAAGGCTTCTGAGATTGAGGGTGAGTATCCAGCAGCAGGGTCAGTGATGAGCTGTGATGGTGTTGGCCTAGGGAAGGGTCTCAGTGTACAGAATCCAGGGAGGGATACAGTTCTGCTGCTAGGCTGATCAATCACCTGTTATGGCTTGTGTGGCCCAGGCCTACTTGTGTTAACTCTTCTGGGGTTGGTGAGGGAACCCAGCCTTGGACTGGGGACTAGCTGGGAAGGCATAGGCATGAAGAATGGTGGCTGGTGGCAGAAACCAGGTGGGGTTTGGTAGGTGGGTTACTTGCAAAGTTTGGAGGTGGGTTATTCTCCTGTTCTGGCTACTGTATTCTGTTCCTCGGTGGTGGAAGTCTACTGGGATTGGTTTTGGTAGCCCAGCAGCAGCAAGGTCAAGGATGAGCTTGGATGGCATTGGCCTTGGGAAGTGTTGTGGTGGACAGAGGATGGGTAAAGTTCTGATATTAGGTAGGTCAAATATTGGTTTGTAATTGTTTTGTAATGTTGAATCTTTGTGTGGTATGGGTATCAGACTATGGTCTCAAAAATTGAATTTGGCAATGTTACTTCTGTTTCTATTTTTTGGAATAACTTGAGGAGTATTGGTGTTATTTCTTCATTGAAATTCTGAAAGAATACTTACCTAAAACCCTCTGACCTTGGATTTTATTTATTTTTGGTTGGGAGACTTTTTTGTTGGTTTTTTGAAACAGGATTTTTCTGCGTAGTTTTGGTGCCTGTCCTGGATCTTGATTTGTAGACCAGGCTGGCCTTGAACTCACAAAAATCTGCCTATTTCTGCCTCATGAGTGCTGGGATTAAAGGTGTGTGCTACCATTGCCTGGTAGGCTGGGAGACTTTTAAAGACTGCTTTTATTTTCTTAGGGGTTATAGTTCTATTTAAATTTCTTATCTGATTTTGATTTAACTTTAGTAAGTGTAGTCAGAAGTTTTCCTGTGTCCTACTTGGTCCACAACCACTCAGACCCAAATAAACACACTGAGGCTTATATTAATTATGAACTGTATGGCCTAATCGCCCAGGCTTCTTGCTAGCTAGCTCTTACATATTAAATTAATCTATTTCTATAAATCTATACTTTGCCACATGGCTTGTGGCTTACCATTATCTTTACATCTTCCTTCTCATGGTGGTGGTTGGCAGTGTCTCCTCTTCTCTGCTTTTCTCCTTCCTCCTCTCTAGTTACAATGTCCTACCTAACCCTATTCTGCCTCACAATTGGCCAGTTTTATTTATCAAACAATCAGAACAACACATATACACAGCTTACAGAATGATATCACCCACCATTTCCCCTTTTCTTTCTATTCAAAAGGAAGGTTTTAATTTTCACATGGTAAAATTACATATAACAAAACAGTTATCAAGCAATTACTTGATAACGTTACAGTATCTAGTTATATTTGTATTTTGTAAATTAAAGAAACTATTTTATCTATCCTATATTTGTGAATCTCAGGTTTCATATCTAATTTATCTTTTATCATAAACAAGGAAAATCATAATTGAACTATCTAGTCTTCAACTACATAAAAAGGAGAAGGATGTAATATTACCTAAGTAAACAGGAAGAACATTGTAAGCAACATCCAAAAATCTAGAATGACAGAGACAGCTGGCTGCCTGGACAGTCACCTAAAGTTTGTCTGCAGCATTGGGGCATCCATCTTCAACCCATAAGGCCTAGAGTCTCTCAGTTACTTTTCTCTGTGTCCTGTAGAATATCTGGAAGTCTGAAGGACCATCTCACCTTGCAAAGTTCAATGGTCACCCTCTTATGGGTCCTACATGCCCAGTTTATGCAATATTTTATCAAGGAGTCCAGGTAAGAACAGTTTCTTACACAAATGGCTAACTTTTGCCATGAAGAAGATAAATTCCATATGGAATGTCTTTGGTGCTCATCATCTTCTTTGAAGTAATTGGTACTGCCAGGAGAAGATGTGTCTCATTGTCCAGAAAAGTCTGTTTTTAAAACATTTTAAATGCCATATTCTGTGGGTTTTTTTTCAGTATTTGAAGATTACCTACCTATTTGAATTATATCTATGTATACCTATAAAAACTTAACATGGCTATAATTTGACTATCATAAAAGGCTATTAATCTGTCTTTCTTAATCATCCACTACAATTTAAATGAGCTCCACAAACATAATACCTTTAACAAGCGTAGAAATATACATACAGTATAATAAGATTACTTTAAATTTGTATCAATAAACTAAAATCCATAGCAATTTAAAGCAAGTTGCTCTTTAAAAGTAGATTCAATAATCTGCCCTTTTATCCTATCATATCAATATCCTATATTTCTTGTTTAGAAAGAGATTTCATTTATAATCAACCTGCCTTAAATAAAAATAAACATTCATAAACAATATTTTGGGAATTTGGACATAGCTTCTCCTACTACTTCCTGCTGGATGAGGGTGCTGGCAATCTAATGGGAATCCTGAGAAAATTAAGAAGTATGGTTAAGTCCTGACTGAAATAGTCTGTGGAGCTGCATTGTCTGAGCTAGTTTCCTTGAAGCTGTTTTTCGATGTTGAATCATCTGGGTCTCTCAGGAGGTCTTCCATGATCAAACCATATTAGCCTGGAAGCAGTCCATAAGTTTTCATCTTCTGTGCCAACAAAAGCAGAACCTCTTGTCTAAAGCAACGTATCCTTAGACATAGATTTTGAAATCAAGATATCTTAAAAATACACATATTTATTTAACTCAGCAGCTTTTACAATCAAATGTCTCTCTGCAGTTAAATATCCTGAAGACATTATAATCCAGACTTACTGTGTAATTTCCATCTTTATGTGGCTTATTTTTTATATTATTTTTACTTTCTCTTTAAAGACTATATTTTAAAACTTTCTCTTTCCTTATATAACTGTCTCTATTCCTTTTCCTCTCTCTTCCAAGCCTAAGTATGTTTTTACACACATTGTAAAGTGTTTAAAATCTTATTTCTCTGAATCTGTCTCATTGTGAATCTGTTGCTTTAAAATGCAGCATTATTAAGATTGAAATGGCATCTTTGGCTGTTGGCTCCACCCACCTCAGCTTTCCAACATGATGGTGGTACATTTACCACCAGCTCTGGCTCTGGAAGCCATGTGTAGCACCAACTCTCAGAAGCAGTGGGTCTATGCCTCCATTAAAGCAGCATGTAGCCCAGAAACTACTTTTTTTGTATTAGCAAAATCTAAATCCACCACAAAGCATACTATGTGGCTTGGAGACACCGCTGTGTACTGTGCCAGGAATTAGCCCTGCTGCACTCAAGCCCACACACTGTGAACCTGCCATACTGTAGCTCAAGTCTGCACACCACAGCATCTCTGTATCACAGCTTTCCTGAGAGACACAACTAGGAAGCTGCTCTTGCCTAAATTTTAGAACCTCTTTCTAAAGCTTTCTCAGATTTTTGGGGAAATTCTTGCCCTATGTCTGGGCACCATTTGTAGCTGAAGTTTTCCTGGTCCTGCTTGGTCCACAGCTGCTCAGACTCAAATAAACACACAGAGGCTTATATTATTTATGAACTGTATGGCCTAATGGCCCAGGCTTGTCACTAGCTAGCTCTTACATCTTAAATTAGCCCAGTTCTCTATAAATCTATACTTTACCACACGGCTTGTGGCTTACTGGTACTTTACATCTTGCTTCTCATGGCGGCAGCTAGCAGCATCTCCTCTGCTGTGCTTTCTTTCTTCCTCTCTCTCTAGCTGGAATGTCCTGCCTAACCTTTTTTGCCTCACCATTGGCCAAATAGCTTTATTTATCAACTAGACAGAGCAACAAATATTCACAGCATACGGAATGACATCACCCATCAGGTAAGTGGTATCTATTGTGAAAATTGGCCATTTCTTTTACACTTCTCCAATTTTGTGGAATATATAGTGTTTAAAGTTTGACTTAATGATTCTTTGAATTTCCTCAATGTTTGTTGTATGTCTCTGTTCACATTTCTGATTTTGTTCGTTTGGATATTCTCTCTCTGCCTTTTAATTAGTTTGAATAAGGGTTTTTCTATCTTGTTGATTTTCTCAAAGCACCAACTGTTTTCCCCATTGATTCTTTGCCTTATTCTCTTTATTCCTATTTTATCAATTTCAGCCCTCAGTTTGAATATTTCCTGCCACCTACTCCTCTTGGGTATACTTGTTTATTTTTTTCTTTTCTAGAGCTTTCAGGATGCTATTAAGTTGTTAGTATGGGGTCTCTCCAATTTCTTTATGTAGGCACTTAGTGTTATGATTAGGGATAGTGTTAGTGTGGGTACCAAGAGAATGGTCCAGGAGGTCCATGGATGTGCTGCTTCTCTGATCTCTGCAAGTTTGGCCTGTGTTTGGGCAGGGTGTGTCTGTTGGTTGGAGTTAGGGGGTAGGACACATTTGCATGAGGGAGAGGTGCAACTGAGGATTGGGTCTGTTGGGAGCTAGAGAGTAGGGAATGTTCACAGGCAGGTGGGTGGCCTACCTTGTATTTTGGAATGCATGACCTATGGTTGGGCAGGGGTTGTCTGCCTGGGAGAAAAGAGAGAATAGGGAAGATCCATGGGCACCTGGCTTTCTTGATATTTAGACTATGGAGTAAGTTATTTATTTATCACCATTTCTAAATTGAAATGATCAAAGTTGAGTTAATGACACTATAGAAGTAGGAAAGTGATTTCTGAGACTATAAAAAGGAAATAATAACAAAAAATGGTGTGGTTCGAGTTGACTTCTACTTCTCAAAAACTTGAATCCATTTTTTTTGTGTTATAGATTTTACATGTCATCTCTTCTGTCTTGATCTGCTCCTAAGTTCCAAAATATATTTTATCAATTAGTAAAATTTCCATTTTAATTTGTGTTTTCACATTTTTATACTGGTTCTCATTTTCTTTCTAGAATGTGATAATACTTCCAATATCTATATCTATTGTCTCTCTTTTTTTTTTTCATTTTAGTCAGTGTTTTATTTAGGTTCACTCCTGTAAATGGATTTACTAAGATGAACTTCCCATTTCATGCAATCCATATCTATTTAAAGTCTAACTTCCAAAATATTCAGATACATTTAGAGATATGACCTATTCACATACTTAATTTTGAAACACTCTCACAATGCTAGAATAGAAAACTATTTTGAAATCATATAAACTATAATATCTGTATGTTGGGTTTATGGTTGTTGTTATTCTTGTTTGTACTATTCTACATTCAAAATTAAATTATACTTTTTGTGGAATGAAACTTAAGTTTCACTGGTGTGCAAGTCCCCTTTTTGTTCCAAATAACACAACGCTACAGAATGGGTAAAACATGAAGAAAGTTTATTTTAGCTGATCATTCTGGTTAAAGGCAAACTAGTCACATTAACTGGCTTCTGGCAGGGAGAGCGCAAGAAAAGCACAGGTCATCACATGGCATGAACAATGACTGCGAATTCCTTGGTCTTTCTCCTGCATCCTGAAAGACAAATTTAATTACTGTTGTTTCATACTGATGGCCTAATCTTATTCTAATCACTCCCAAAGGCTCCATACCTAAACACCATAATCAGATTATAATTCTGCCCTTTTTGTAATCACAATAAAGATTCAGCTCTACTCTGAGTAGGCCAGAGGCATCTGATTTTTTGAAGTTGTAGTTAAGGTAGCTGTGTACTTGCAGACATGGGTCCTGGGGACTAAACAAGTCTTCTGAAGAGCAATGCATGCTCTTAAATTCTGATCCTGCTTGCTAACCCTACTTATAGAAAGAAATTTAAATTTTTTAAAGGAATATATAAATCCTTGGTAAGATGCAATGAACATTATATTTTTTAAGTTTTGAGGATGTGCATACAATGAATACATTTGTCAGATTCCTATCTCTGTGACAAGTTATTTGGTCAACTTGTAAAATTAAAAAAAGTATTTTTGGCCTCCAGTTTCAGTGGTTTCAGTTTATTGCTACCTGCTTCATACTTGGGACAGTATAGCAATTTCAGAGATGGAAGCATGTCATAGAAAGAGTTCATCTTATGGAGCCAGAACATGAAGAGAAAAAGAGTGCTTTTCCAGGGTTCCAATATCCCTTTCCAGTCACACCCCAATCAATGACCTAACAACTTTCCACATATTACACAAGTGCTTGTGTGCCAAGTTAAATTAATTATTAACAATATTCCTGCACACACACCCACACACATACACACAAACACAATCATGTACACTTCCCATGTATACACACAAACACAATCACACACACACAGACACACATCTTCAGGCCTTATATATCTTCAAAAATAAATTATTTTGTAAATTTAAAAATAAATAATAGTCTGTCCAGGAAAATGACATGGAATCCCACTTATTTAAGTATACATTCTAATAAATACATCTTTCTAGATTACAATTAGATGTTTAATACTTGAAAATGAATCAGCATAATTTACAAAAAGTATTAATGATAAGAAAAAGTCATTTATAAAGTGTTCCTATAAACCTGGCTATGAAATATGACTTCTGTCTGTGTGTGTGCACATGTAGACACAGTACAGATTTACAAAGGACAGCTACAGACATCGTTCCTCAAGTGCTATTTACTTCCCTTTTGATACAGGTCCTCTCTTTTTCTAGAGCTTACCAATATTAGAGTGACTGGTAGACAAGCCCTAAGGAGACCTGTCTCCACTTTCCTGGTTGTAGGAATTCCAGGTCACCACCATGCCCTACTTTTCCCCTCCTTTTTTAGAATGGGTTGTGCAGATAAAAACCAGGTTACCATGATAGCTATGCAAGCATTTCATCCACTGAACTGTGTCTGCAGCCCAGACAATAGAATAAGACAACTTCCTTTCTCTTTTAAAAATGATTTTTTTAATTATTTTTGAGATTATAATTACAACATTTCCCCCCAACCATTTCCTCCCTCCAAACCCTCCATTTTACCCACCCTACTCTCCTTCATATTCATAGCCTCCTTTTTTATAAATTGTTATTGCACTAATTGTGCATATGTATATACAGACTATTAATTTTTTGATTTCCATGTAAGTGTATAAACTTGCGTGAATTTGTATGTACCACATGCTGACTTACAGGTGTTCTTGGATGCTAGAAGAGGAAATCGAATATCTAGGAACTAGAGTTAAGACATGGCTGTCAGCCACCATGTAGTTACTGGGACCTGAACTCAGGTCCTCTTCATGGCAGTAAGCAATTTTTAACCAGAGAAGCAATCTCTCCAGCCTCAAGATAACTTCCTTAATGTAATAAGTACTAAACGCCATTTTTAGAGCTGTTGTGTGTTGGGAATGTAATAGTGGAAGACATTTTTTAATCCTCCAGCTGCCTTAAATTAATATATGTAACTATTCATGATCTGGAAGACTTTACTGTAAGATTGTTAGACTGAAATAAAATTTGTCTTTCCCTAGAACACCTCTATTTTTTTTCTATGACTCACTTTTTTTTTTCTAAGACTTTTTTTCTTATTCCGCACTTTCCAAGAGTGTAGCTTGGAACCACAGATTCTGTACAGCACAGCCATCTCCGTCCCTTGCTATGAATGCAAAGGGCTGTAGAGCTCCTTTCCCCTAGAGTCAGACACACGCCGTTCTGCTAGGAGCTTATCCTTTCTTCACCCAGAGAAAATTCATTTACTAGTGTCAAAAGGTGTTTTTCCTGTCTCAGAGGTGAGGATTCAGACAGCTGCCCAGCTCCTGCAGAAACTCCTGACTTAATAGTTTCGTACTGTCCTGTGTGACAGACCTTTGTATATACAGTGTGAAACCTTTTCCTCTTATACGACTGAAGCAAGCAGGAGTGAAGCAAAGATATTTAGAGTTGCAATTGCTGTAGATGATAAGTTATACTTTTAATCCAAAAGTCCCAAGCTTGCTTTTCTGGCAAAATAAGTAACTGTCTCTCTGAGAAATGGATTGTATTTCTAAAAGATATAAGTTTAAAATACATAAGAATGACTATAAGATGCATTTAAATTATACCGTAAAGGTTACTCATTTAAAGACTTCAGGAATTAGAAAAACATACATTTTATCCTAAATTATGTTTATTTCAAGCAGCATTTTCATGGTTCCTATGGAAAGGTCACTTTAACATCTTAAATTTTGATATGACAGAAACTCTCAATGGCTATTTTAAATGTAAAGCAGGGTCCTATGTCTTTGCTGAGTTTTCGACAAAATTTTAGAAACTGAATTGCTCAGTACCTAACACTGTACATACCACACTGCATTGTGATGCTTGTTATTTGAAAAAATGTAGAAACTTAGATGGCACTGTACATTAAACACTGATTTTTTATATTAAACTTTTTACACA
The DNA here is from genome assembly GCF_049852395.1 of Peromyscus maniculatus bairdii. Classification (NCBI taxonomy): domain Eukaryota; kingdom Metazoa; phylum Chordata; class Mammalia; order Rodentia; family Cricetidae; genus Peromyscus; species Peromyscus maniculatus. Next base: position 29,719,511 of record NC_134861.1, read on the forward strand.
TGCCTGTGTATTGAACATAAACTCTTGACTGAGGGAAATTTGAATTCTTGTTATTGTTTTATTTTAGCTATCAGTAGTGAAAAGAAAATTAAATCTTTAAGTCGAATCTTTATTTTTAAGATATTTGTGGATAAAGAAAATGAATCAAATTAGCTTTAGTACTGCAGAGATGGCTTATATGCTAAGAGCCCTAGCTGATCTTTTAGAAGTTCTGGATTCCAGAATGATATGTCAGGTCACAATTGTCTGTAATCCCAGTCCCAGAGAATCTGATATCCTCTTCAGGCAATTGCCCATACACATAAAATAAGTAAAGTCTCAAAAAATTCAATTTTATGTAAAAATAAGAGTTTCAACCTTCTTCTTTAAATAACCTTGTTTTTATATTTTTAAATTATGTTAATTATCACCATAGGAAATATTCTTCAAGTCAAGTCACCACAAAGAAAAAGATAAATTGTCACATAGTCAAACTTAGAAAGAAATAATCCCTTTATAAGGATATTATGTATAAAGACTATGTGATTATTTTATTCCATGTTTATCAAAAGGACACTTGGGACCAAATTCCAGGGGCAAATATCTCTGTGCCATCATGGTTTACTTAAAGGTTGGGTTGCTTTGTAAAGAAGTGGATATGGTATTAATGGATGTAATCAAGCATAAACCATGTAAATTTCTGTAGAAACATTCTCCTGGTGTTTAGACTTGAAATGTGCTGCGATAGGTATTTCCTCAAGATATTTTAACTCCAAAGTCTTCTGAATTAAAGTGGTAGTGTCTCTAGAAGTGATTATAGTATAGATGATAAATTATTCAGTGTGTTTTCCCATCAAATGACAAAAAAAGCAGTTGCTACCCATTCTCATTCGGTGTTTTATAATTTTTAAAATTTGAGATCTCCAAGTGAAAATTTTGTATATATGGAATGGTGCTGAATTACCAAAGGAACATAAGACTCAGGGCTAATTCTTTCCTTACTAGTTTTTGGCATGTAAGTGGCAGAAATATCATAAGATTTTATATATGAAAATAGTCTTTAGATAAAAATAAACACAAAGTTCATGTGACTACAGGTAATAATGATGCAAAAATTGATCTTAGGAATGAATTGTTATCTGCTGTATTTAAGTGAGCATCCAATACTTCTCAGAGTGGCATGATTCAGTAAGAGAACTACATGGCCACTGTTCTTTTAAATACATATTTTTCAAGGATAGCATTATATTTTATGTGAATTAAAATTAGTCAACATTTGTCACTTTTAAAAAGCCAATCAAGCTTTCTCTTAATTCTCAAGACTGTAATACTTTATTGTGTATATTGTCACTGTGCTACACAGCGGATCTGAAAGCATCTCTTAAACCTTAAGCCCTGAACATTTGATAATAATCCCCTCATACTTCTAGCTTTGATAATTTGTTTTTCTTCTTAGAATGTACACATGACAGCACACACTATTTCCATTTCTCACTTACTTCACCCAGCATAATATTCTTTAGGTTCATCTAGACTGTTGAAAATAGAAGCATTTCCTCCTTTAATGAGCTACAATATTATTTGTTTGTATAACAATATAACATTTTCTTTATCCCCTTTTTCATTTTCAAAGAATTCTTACATCATTTTCCATAATGTCTATAATAATTTACATTGCTGCTGACAGTTTACAAGTATTTATTTTCTCCATGTTTTCTGCCTCTTTTATGTAGGCATTCAAAGAGGTTTGAGATGATATCTCACAGTCTCCATGATTTTTTTTTAAGTTAACTGGTATATTAATTACATTTCTATTTTTATACCAAAATATTTGAGCTAAACAGTGTATAAGAAGGAAAGTTTTTTCTGGCTCACTGTTCATAAGAGTCATATATGGAAGATAGTATTGAATTTTTTTTTTTTTGAGACATAGTTTTGCTGTGTAGCCCTGGCTGTCCTAGAATTCACTCTGTAGACAAGGATGGCCTCAAACTCAGAGATCCACCTGCCTCTGCCTCCTGCATGCTGGGATTAAAAGTGTGCACTACTTATTCAGTAGTGTAGATGAATTTCTAAAATGGTCTTATTAAATAAAAAAACATGGAGTCCAATATAGGGGTGAAAGCCTTAGATCAAGGAAATAGGGAAAGCCACCAGCCAACCTTACCTCACCAACTCTGCAGCTTCCAAATGTGAGTTACTTTCTGTCTACTCATGGCTTTATTGCCTTGCTCTTCTGCCCTCTCATTGGCTCTCTTAGTCCAGCTACCTCACTTCTTCTTCTATACAGCTCTGTCACTTTCTGTCTGTCTATACAGACCTCCAGATCTCTATGGTTGGTACTAGGATTAAAGGCATGTGTCATCATATGTGGCTCTCTTCCCTAGTGTGGCCTTGAACACACAGAGATCCTGCCTGCTAAGTGATTAGGGGCTTGTACAACCTGACTTCTTTTTTTATAAATATTTTTATTTTATAATTAATTTAATTTTACATATCAGCCACAGGTTTCCCTGTCCTTCCCTCCCACCCCCAGCTTTCCCCCCAATCCACCCCCTATTTCCACCTCCTCCAAGGCAATGTCTCCCCTGGGAAGTCAGCCCAGCCTGGTAGATTCAGTTGAGGCAGGTCCAGTCCTGTTCTCCCTACATCAAGGCAGAGCAAAGTCTCTCAGCATAGGCCCTAGGTTCCAAAAAGCCAGGTCATGCATCAAGGACAGGTCCTGGTTCCACTGCCTGGGGGCCTCCTAAACAGTTCAAGCTAATCAACTGTCTCACTTACCCAGAGGACCTAGTCTAGTTCCATGACGGCTTCTCAGCTTTTGGTTCACAGTTCATGTGTTTCCACTTGTTTGGCTATTTTTTCCCTGTGCTTTTACCAATCATGGTCTTGATATCTCTTGCTCATATAATCCTTCCTCTCTCTCGCCGGTTGGACTCCTGGTGCTCCACCTGGGGTTTGGCTGTGGATCTCTGCATCTGCTTCCATCAGTCACTGGATGAGAGTTCTATATGACAGCTAGGGTGTTCGGCCATCCGATCACCAGAATAGGTCAGCTCAGGCCCTCTCTCGACCATAGGCCAGTAGTTTATAGTGGAGGTATCTTTGTGGATTTCTGGGGACCTCTCTAGAACTCTGCTTCTTACTTCATTTATCATGGTATCTCTTTCCTTGTTCTCCTACTCTGTTCCTGATCCAGCTGGGACCTCCCGCTCCCTTTCTTGTTTACTTAAAATGACTGGCCTTTTCCCCCTGATCTCCAGGCAAGCTTTTTTATTAATGCACAAATAAAATATCACAACATTTCAGCACAAATAAAATATCACCACATTTCCCCTTTTTTGTACAATAAAAATAAAAAATAAAAAGTTATAACTAATATAAGAAAAACTATGTACAATAAGTTCATTAATTCTATCCAATATATACAAGCAATAAATACATCAACAATGTCTAGCACATTGGTATTGACAAATTCAGAGAAAATATTCCATTATCTGTCCTATTTTGGTTAGTCTAAAATGTACCTAATTCACTTTCTATTCTATCTTATATTACCAACAGAAAACTATCTTATGATTTCTTTCAAACTTATACACTTAACAGCTCTTAGTTTCTTTTCTGGATTTCTTAATAAGGAAAATTGTTACTACAACTATCTAATCTTCAGCTCCCTCAGAGACCCAAGAAGGAAATAATATTACCTAGTAAAATAGGAAGTGCAAACAAGCGACTTCCAAAAAAAATGTGAGTTGGTAGAAACAGCCAGCAGCCTGAGGTTTCTCTGCAATGTTGGGGCATCATCTTCAGCCTATAGGCTTAGCGTATTTGACAGACTCATTTGTGAAGTAGGGTGTACACAAGGTCTATAGCTCAACTTCACATTCAGTGCCAGTATTCCATATACCAGATAAACTTTTGTTTGTTTGTTTGTTTTTATTTCTGCCAATGTCCTGTCATGATTCACGATTTTAAATTCTGGAATCTGCTGGTGTTTTTAGAATTTGGCTGCCCATTCTTCTTGGCTTGTGGGTGGCTTCATCTCCTTTATTAAATGCCAGTCTGCCATAGAGAGGTTACCCTCTGTTAGCCTAGTTACTCCTTCAAGAATTACTGTTTCAGCTATTGTTCCACTGCATACCAGAAGCCACCAGTCTATCGCCTGTTCAGCTACCTTTGAGGAAAGGGGCACTGTACCTTTTCTGGATTACAAAGCCACTTCAGCAAGGGTGCCATATTGTCCTGGGCTCAGAGGACATCTGTTACCAATGCTGCAACCCACTTGCATTGGCAAGGATTGGTAGTCCTTTGTTTTGTGTCCTGTTTGTCCATTTTGGATAGCATAGTGTCAGCAGTCGATACAAGGGCACTTTGTTGCCCAGTGGCTAACTTTTGTCACAATGAAAGTTAACTCCATATACATTTTCTTCAATGCCCATATTTTCTCTAAAGTACATTGGTGCTGCCAGGAGCTGACATGTCTCATAGGCATAAAAAAAAGAAAAAAAAATGTTATGTTATTAAACATTTTAAATGCCATATTCTGTAGATCACTGAAGGGTTTGAAGATGACCTGTCTATATAAAATGTATCGCTGCTTGACCTTGAAAACAAACGAATTCAATTATAATGTCTAACTACTAACTTTCATTTTTTATATCCTAATAGTTGGTAATAATAACATTCAAGGTTTAGCAAATTGCATTACATTGTTAAATGAACTGCATAAGTACAATATCCTGAACAAGATTAGAAATATACGTACAGCATTTTCTAACAATATCAATCTCAATATATATATAATTTGTGCACAATTTTTAAAAATCCAATCCAATGTAAAGTATTTAAAACTAGAAGTTGTCTTTTAAAAGTTAATTAAATAATCTACCTTTTTATCATATATCATATCTGTATCCTCTCTTTTTTCTTTTCAAGTAGATTCAATAATGTACCCTTTATTCTATTATTTCTGTATCTCTTTATTTTTTAGAGTAGACTCAATAATCTACCTCTTATCTATATCCTCTTTTTTCTTTTTTTCTTTCCAAACAAGAACCTTAAATCTAATCTCCTTTGTTTAGCCTCTTTCCTGACCATTAACAATAGCAACTTTTAACCAAACATCCTAAATAATGACAACTGTCCCACACCCAAAACCAATTGGAACCAAAACCACTCACCCTAACTCTTGGGAATGTGCATGTCGTGTTCTTAAAATTGCTTCCTGCTGCTTGTGGGCAAACGCATCTTTAGGGTATCCTGAAAAGAAAATCTTTGGTTCAGTAGTCAAGTCCTGAGAGAGGTAGCTATATCATTTGTTGTCCAGTCTTTGCATAATGCAAAAGTGCAGGGCTTATCTCAAGTCCTAGTTAGAATAGTCTGTAAAGCTGGATCATCTCAACTAGCCATATCAAAATTGTTCTGAGCAGTTTGTAGTCCAAAGCTGATCTTTTGGAGATGTTTGTTGGCTTAGTGATATTATTACTGTCCACATGGAATTGTCTTTGTGGGGCCCTATCATCTTTCCAGAGACTTCAAATTTGCTGTTAGGTCTGGTCATGATTTCCTGCAGAAAAATGATAGAGACTCCAACATAAAACATGTATAGGCAGCTAAATGAACCCTTTTTTCTAGAATTACTTAATATTCTATATGACCATTAATATCATAACAAGTTTAAAATATATGTTAATCTTATAAATTTTGATATAAAATTCATACCTTAAGAAAAATTTAAAGAATCAAAATAAAACCAAAAATTGAGATTAGTGGCAATAGAAGAGTTCCTTAGTTTTTTGGTTTTCTTCTGTCCCATATCAGATAGCTCTTCTCATGTGATACAGAGATTTTTCATTTTCCTTTTAACAACATGCTTCGATTTAGAGAAGGAGAGAGCCATTCTCCAACTCCAGCTTTAATTTTTAATTGAACTGGGACTACAAAAAGACCATTTGTGTTAAGTGTCTGTAGAGAAGAACAGAAACAAACATTTAGGAAGACATGAAATTTTATATGTGATATACCAATAGTCCAATTTACTTTTTCTTGGGATGTTTTTTTCTAGATGATTTGTCCTTATTCTTCAAATGTCTCATCTGTCCAGTGTTCTTCAGATTCCTTAGCATTCATTCTCCTGAAAGACAAAAACAAAAACCCTTCCCAAAGACTAACTTTGGGGAGTTTCCCTTTTGACAAGTTATATCTGATTAAATGAAAAGCATTTGTTAGTGGTATAAGTTAGTTTAAGTTGAATGGTCATGCTGGTTAATAAACTATCACATCTTCTAATTAAGTGGTCTTTCTTGTTCAAATCGAACCTTTATTAATTTTGATGTATCCATAGCTTATCTTCTCCTGTAGAAACAAAAGCAAAAATCAACATAACACACATCCTGGTTTTCATTCTGAGGTCAGCACATCATTAAAGTAAATAGGCTGATTTAATTCTGTAGTTTTTTCTATTATTCAATGTCTCTCTGCAGCTGTTGTTTCTTTCTCATTAGCATTGCAAAAATTCAAAGTTAATAGAGCATTATGCAGTCTATTTCTGTGGGTATTTCTTACCCCTTTCTGTTTACATAGCATATCCTTTAGAGTTCAATTTGATCTTTCTATAACTTCTCGGCCTATAGAATTATGTTGTATACTTTTAATATGCTTTATATTGTAATAAATGAAATGTTTCATTTTACCAGAGACATATGCTGGGGTATTGTCAGGTTTAATTTGTGCAGGTATAACCATGGTGCTCATAATTTCCAGTAGATGCGTGATTACAGAATCAGGTTTTTCAGAATTCAAAGCAGTTTCCCGTTGAAATCCTGAATAAGTATCAATGATATAGTGTACATATTTCAATTTTCCAAATTCTGCAAAGTGAAACACATCTACCTGCCAGATTTTATTCCTCTGAGTACCCTTTGGGTTATGTTCTACTGGTAATGGAGTCTGATTGTAAAAGGAACAAGTAGGACATATCCTTACAATTTCCTTAACTTATTGCTGGGTTACAGAGAAATCCTTTTTTTTAGCCTTTACTATTGACATGATGTTTTTTACAAAATTCTGAGGCTTCCAGCACATTTCCTATCAATAGTTTATCAATTTTGTCATAGCCTTATGTTAAAGGGCCTGGCAGACACATATGGGATCTGATGTGAGTTATGTATAAAGGATACTTCCTATTCCTGATTATATCTTGTAACTGTATAAATAACAAAGCTAATTCTGACTCATAAGGGATAAATTCTGCTGTCTCAATATGTAAGACAACCCCTTTAGCATACTGAGAGTGAGTAACTATGTTGAGAGGTTCAGAAAAATCCATTAACATCAACAGAATAGCATACAATTCTGATTTTGAACTGAATTATAAGGACTTCGAACCCCTTCACTTAAATTTTCTGGCTTGTAACCTGCCTTACCTTGTTTGTTTGCATCTGTATAAAATTTTCAGGCCCCAGATATGGGGGTTTTCTGAACTATTTGAGGCAGAATCCAATCAGCTCTCTTTATAAGTTGAATTCTATCACTTTGGGGATATTTGCTATTAATCTCCAAAAAAAATTAATGCAAGCTCTTAATGCAAGCTCTTTGCCAAGGTTCACTTTCTACCCTTAAATTTGCCAATGTCATCCTTTGTTAAAGGTACTACAATTTCTGCTGGATCTATTCCTGCTAATTGACGGTCTCAATTTTCTTTTAAAATCAAGTCAGAGACCTTTTCCATATAAGTTTTTATTTTTTTACTCTGTTTATTTGTACAAATGTCCATTCCAATATAATATCTTCCCTGTGCATTAAAATTCCTGTAGGAGAATGCTTAGAGGGTAAAATAACCAAAATGCAACCAAGCTTTGGATCCAAATGATCCACATGTCCTTCCTGTACTTTCTTTTCCACCAAGGTGAATTCTCTTTCAGCTTCAGCTGATAATTCTCTTCGACTATTTAAGTCTTTGTCGCCTTCTAAAGTTTTGAACAAATTACTCAGTTCATCATTTTTTTTACCCCAACAACAGTCTCCGAATAATCTTTGAAAGTCACTATAGTCCATAATCAATCTCTTCTAATTTGCATATTTTAGGGTCTAATTATTTGTAGACCTATTTTATATATCCTAAATATTTAATAGAATCTCCGCTTTGTATCTTTTCAGCAGCAATTTGTAATCTCCAACAAGACAAAATTTTCTTTGCTTCTTCAAATGTTCTTTCTAAAGTATCTGCATTTGAGTCAGCTAGTAAAATATCATCCATATAATGATAAATTTTGGATTTAGGAAATTTTTTACATATCACTTCCAATGGCTGTTGTACAAAATATTGGCACAGGGTTGGGCTATTCAACATTTCCTGTGGGAGGACCCTCCATTGATATCTCTTAACTGGTTGAGAATTATTATAAGTAGGTACCAGGAAGGCAAATCTTTCTCTGTCTTTTTCTTATAAGGGTATTGAAAAGAAACGGTCTTTTAAATTAAATTAAATAAGAGGCCAATCTTTTGGTAACAGAGTAGGCAAAGGAATTCCAGATTGTAGACAGCCCATTGGCTTAATTACTTTGTTAATTGCTCTAAGGTCTGTTACCATTCTTCATTTACCAGATTTCTTTTTAATAACAAATACAGGAGAATTCCAAGGGCTGGTTGATTGTTCAATATGCTGAGCATTTAACTGCTCTTGTACCAGCTCTTGTAAAGCCTGAAGTTTCTCTGTTGTTAAAGGCCATTGCTGAACCCATACAGGCTTGTCTGTTAACCATTTTAAAGGTAGAGATGTTGGTGTCTTTGAAAGATCAATAGTTTTTGTGCCTTGTTCTTGTACAATCTGGATGGCCAGTGACCACTCTTTATAATAATAATAATACCTCCTAATATTTCTCACAAAAACATGTGTTAGTTTATGGTTTGTTTCTGAGGTTGGAGGAATGTTAATCTGGGTATTCCATTGTTGTAACAGGTCTAGTCCCCAGTAAGTTCATAGCTATGTTAGCCACATATGGTTTTAATTTTCCTCTCTGTTTTTCTGGACCTATACATTTGAGCCATCTTGCACTCTGTTTCACTTGAGATAATGTTCCAATCTCCAACAGCTTAACATTTACCCCAGTTTGGATGCCAAAATTCTGGTGCAATTATTGTAATATCTGCATCTCTTTCTACTAAACCTTCCAAGAGAGCGTCATTTATTTGTATTTTTAAATTTGGTCTTTGTTCATTTATAGATGCTTGCCAAAAAATTCACTTTATGGTTTCTCATGAATTTTTTTTTTTTTGGTTTTTTTATTATTATTATTATTATTATTATTTTATAACACCATTCAGTTCAACATAATAGCCACAGAATCCCCTGTTCTCCCCCTCTCGCCCACCCCTCCCCCCAGCCCACCCCCCATTCCCACCTCCTCCAGATCAAGGTCTCCCCCGAGGAGGACCGGGGTTGACCTGGTAGACTCAGTCCAGGCAGGTCCATTCCCCCCTCCCAGACCGAGCCAAGTGTCCCTGCATAAGTCCCAGGATTCAAATAGCCAACTCATGCAACGAGCCCAGGACCTGGCACCAATGCACAGCTGCCTCCCAAACAGATCAAGCCAAATGACTGTCTCACCCGTTCAGGTGGCCTGATCCAGTTGGGGGCCCCTCAGCCTTTGGTTCATAGATCCTGTGCTTCCATTCATTTGGTTATTTGTCCCGGTGCTTTATCCAACCTTGGCTTCAACAATTCTCGCTCATATAAATCCTCTTCTTACTCACTAATTAGACTCCCAGTGCTCCACCAGGGGACCAGCCGTGGATGTCTGCCTTCAGATTCCTCAGTCCTTGGATGGGGTTTATGGCACCACTATTTGGGTGTCTGGCCATCCCATCACCAGAGTAGGTCAGTTCCTGCCGTCTCGCGACCATTGCCAGCAGTCTTTTGAGGGGGTATCTTTGTGGATCTTCGTGGGCCTCCCTAGCTCTCTGCTTCCTCCCCTTCTCACCTTCTCATGTGGTCTTCATTTACCATGGTCTCCTATTCCTTGTTCTCCCTCTCTTTTCTTGATCCAGCTAGGATCTCCCACTCTTTCCCTCGACTGTCGCCCTTCATTGTTCCCACTCATGACCAGGCTATTCATGTAGATCTTGTCCATTTCTCCGTGTCTTTTTTTGGGGTCCCGTTTTCCAGGTAGCCTCACTGGTGATGTGAGTAGCAGTCTAGTCATCCTTGTTCCACATCTAGCATCTTCCTATGAGTGAGTACATACCATATTTGTCTTTCTGAGTCTGGGTTACCTCACTCAGGATGATTTTTTCTAGATCCATCCATTTGCCTGCAAACCGTGTGATGTCGTTGTTTTTCTCTGCTGAGTAGTATTCCATTGTGTATATGTGCCACAATTTATTTATCCATTCTTCAGTTGAAGGGCATCTAGGTTGTTTCCAGGTTTTGGCTATTACAAACAATGCTGATATGAACATAGCTGAGCAAGTGCTCTTGTGGTATGATTGAGCATTTCTTGGGTATATGCCCAGGAGTGGTATAGCTGGATCTTGGGGGAGATTGATTCCCAATTTTCTAAGAAAGCGCCATATTGATTTCCAAAGTGGTTGTACAAGCTTGCATTCCCACCAGCAGTGGAGGAGAGTTCCCCTAGTTCCACATCCTCTCCAGCATAAGGTGTCTTCAGTATTTTTTATCTTAGCCATTCTGACAGGCGTAAGGTGGTATCTCAGAGTTGTCTTGATTTGCATTTCCCTGATGATTAGGGAAGTTGAGCAATTCCTTAAATGTCTTTCAGCCATTTGTAATTCCTCTGTTGAGAATTCTCTGTTTAGTTCTAAAGCCCATTTCTCAATTGGACTGTTGGTCCTTTTGATGTCTAATTTCTTGAGTTCCTTATATATTCTGGATATCAGTCCTCTGTCAGATGTGGGGTTGGTGAAGATCTTTTCCCATTCTGTAAGCTGTCGCTTTGCCTTGTTGACCGTATCCTTTGCTCTACAAAAGCTTCTCAGTTTCAAGAGGTCCCATTGATTGATTGTTTGTCTCAGTGTCTGCGCTACTGGTGTTATATTTAGGAAGTGATCTCCTATGCCAAGGCGTTCAAGACTATTTCCTACTTTTTCTTCTAGCAGGTTCAGAGTAGCTGGATTTATGTTGAGATCTTTGATCCACTTGGACTTAAGTTTTGTGCACGGTGACAGATATGGATCTATTTGCAGCCTTCTACACGCTGATATCCAGTTATGCCAGCACCATTTGTTGAAGATGCTTTCTTTTTTCCATTGTACACTTTTGGCTTCTTTGTCAAAAATTATATGTCCATAGGTGTGTGGGTTAATGTCAGGGTCTTCAATTCGATTCCATTGGTCCACATGTCGGTTTTTATGCCAATACCAGGCTGTTTTTATTACTGTAGCTCTATAGTAGAGCTTGAAGTCGGGGATTGTGATGCCTCCAGAAGTTGTTTTATTGTACAGGATTCTTTTAGCTATCCTGGGTTTTTTGTTTTTCCATATGAAGTTGAATATTGTTCTTTCCAGATCTGTGAAGAATTGTGTTGGTATTTTGATGGGGATTGCATTGAATCTGTAAATTGCTTTTGGTAAGATTGCCATTTTTACTATGTTAACCCTGCCTATCCATGAGCATGGAAGATCTTTCCATTTTCTGAGATCTTCTTCAATTTCTTTTTTCAGGGACTTAAAGTTCTTGTCATATAGGTCCTTCACTTGCTTGGTTAGTGTTACCCCAAGGTATTTTATGTCATTTTTGGCTATTGTAAAGGGTGATGTATCTCTAATTGCCTTCTCAGCTTCTTTGTCCATTGTATATAGGAGGGCTACTGATTTTTTTGAGTTGATTTTGTATCCTGCTATGTTGCTGAAGGTGTTTATAAGCTTTATCAATTCCTGGGTGGAATCTTTGGGGTCACTCAAGTATACTATCATGTCGTCTGCAAATAGGGAAAGCTTGACTTCTTCCTTTCCAATTTGAATCCCCTTAATCTCCTTATGTTGTCTTATTGCTCTGGCTAGAACTTCAAGTACTATATTGAATAAGTATGGGGAGAGTGGACAGCCTTGTCTCGTTCCTGATTTTAGTGCAATTGCTTTGATTTTCTCTCCATTTAATTTGATGTTGGCTGTTGGTTTGCTATATATTGCCTTTATTATGTTTAGGTATGTTCCCTGTATTCCTGATCGCTCCAAGACTTTTATCATGAAGGGGTGTTGGATTTTGTCAAATGCCTTTTCTGCATCTAGTGAGATGATCATGTGGTTTTTTTCTTTGAGTTTGTTTATATGGTGTATTACATTGATGGACTTTCGTATGTTGAACCACCCTTGCATCCCTGGGATGAAGCCTACTTGATCATGGTGGATAATTGTTCTGATGTGTTCTTGGAGTCTGTTTGCCAGTATTTTATTGAGTATTTTTGCATCAATGTTCATGAGGGAGATCGGTCTGTAGTTCTCTTTCTTTGTTGCATCCTTGTTTGGTTTAGGAATCAGGGTAATTGTAGCCTCATAGAAGGAGTTTGGTAATGTTCCTTCTGTTTCTATTATGTGGAACAATTCAGAGAGTATTGGTATTAACTCTTCTTTGAAGATCTGGTAGAATTCTGCGCTGAAACCATCTGGTCCTGGGCTTTTTTTGGTTGGGAGACCTTTAATGACTGTTTCTATTTCCTTAGGGGTTATTGGACTATTTAAATAGTTTATCTGATCTTGATTAAACTTAGGTATGTGGTATCTATCCAGAAAAATGTCCATTTCTTTTAGGTTTTCCAGTTTTGTGGAGTAGAGGTTTTTGAAATATGACCTTATAATTCTCTGGATTTCCTCAATGTCTGTTGTTATGTCCCCCTTTTCATTTCTGATTTTGTTGATTTGGATTCTCTCTCTCTGTCTTTTGGTTAGTTTGGATAAGGGCTTGTCTATCTTGTTGATTTTCTCAAAGAACCAACTCTTTGTTTCATTAATTTTTTGTATTATTCTCTTAGTTTCTAATTTATTAATTTCACCTCTCACTTTGATAATTTCCTGGCGTCTATTCTTCCTGGGAGACTTTGCTTCTTCTTGTTCTAGAGCTTTCAGATGTGCTGTTAATTCACTAGTGTGCGATTTCTCCAACTTCTTTATGTGGGCATTTAGTGCTATGAATTTCCCTCTTAGCACTGCTTTCATAGTGTCCCATAAGTTTGGGTATGTGGTGTCTTCATTTTCATTGATCTCTAGGAAGTCTTTAATTTCTTTCTTTATTTCTTCCTTAACCCATTGGTGATTCAGTTGAGCATTATTCAGTTTCCATGAGGTTGTAGGTTTTCTGTAGTTTTTGTTGTTGTTGAAATCTAGCTTTAAACCATGGTGATCTGATAGAACACAGGAGATTATTCTGATTGTTTTGTATCTGTTGAGATTTGCTTTGTGGCCAAGTATGTGGTCGATTTTAGAGAAAGTTCCATGGGGTGCTGAGAAGAAAGTATATTCTTTCTTGTTAGGATGGAATGTTCTGTAGATATCTATTAGGTCCAATTGGGTCATGACATCGGTTAAGTCCTTTATTTCTCTGTTAAGTTTCGATTTGGGAGATCTGTCCAGTGGTGAAAGTGGGGTGTTGAGATCTCCCACTATTAATGTGTGGGGTTTTATATGTGGTTTAAGCTTTAGTAATGTTTCTTTTACATATGTGGGTGCCCTTATGTTTGGGGCATATATGTTCAGAATTGAAACTTCATCTTGGTCGATCTTTCCTGTGACGAGGATGTAATGTCCTTCTTGATCTCTTTTGATTGATTTTAGTTTGAAATCTATTTTGTTGGATATCAGGATGGCTACCCCTGCTTGTTTCTTAAGACCATTTGATTGAAAAGTCTTTTCCCAGCCTTTTATTCTTAGGTAGTGTCTATCTTTGAATTTGAGATGTGTTTCTTGTATGCAGCAGAAGGATGGGTCCTGCTTTCGTATCCATTCTGTAAGTCTATGTCTTTTTATAGGTGAATTAAGTCCGTTGATATTAAGGGATATTAATGACCAGTGATTCTTCATTTCTGTTATTTTTGGTGGTAGTGTGTGTGTACTTCTCTTCTTTGGGGTTTACTGTTGTGGCTTTATCTATTGCCTGTGTTTTCAAGTGTGTATCTGACTTCCCTCGGTTGGAATTTTCCTTCTAGTGCTTTCTGTAGGGCTGGGTTTGTGGATAGGTATTGTTTAAATCTGGCTTTGTCTTCGAATGTCTTGTTCCTTCCGTCTATGATGATTGAAAGTTTTGCTGGGTATATTAGTCTTGGCTGACATCCATGGTCTCTTAGTGTCTGCATTACATCTGTCCAGGTCCTTCTGGCTTTCAAAGTCTCCATTGAGAAATCGGGTGTTATTCTGATGGGTTTACCTTTATAGGTCACTTGGCCTTTTTCCTTGGCTGCTCTTAATATTCTTTCTTTATTCTGTACATTTAGTTGTTTAATTATTATGTGTCGAGGGGACTTTTTTTGGGGGTCTAGTCTGTTTGGTGTTCTATAGGCTTCTTGTATCTTCATAGGCATTTCCTTCTTTAAGTTGGGAAAGTTTTCTTCTATAATTTTGTTGAATATATTTTCTGTGCCTTTGAGTTGGAATTCTTCACCTTCTTCTATCCCTATAATTCGTAAGTTTGGTCTTTTTATGGTGTCCCAGATTTCTTGGACATTTTGGTTCATGACTTTGTTGGCTTTAGTGTTTCCTTCGACTGATGGAACTATTTCTTCTACTGTATCTTCAATGCCAGAAATCCTCTCTTCCATCTCTTGCATTCTGTTGGTTATACTTGCATCCGAAGTTCCTGATCTTTTACTCAGGTTTTCTATTTCCAGCATTCCCTCTGTTTGTGTCTTTTTCATTTTTTCAATTTCTCTTTTCAGATCTTGGACTGTTTCCTTTGTTTGTTTCATTGCTTTTTCATGATTTTCTTTCAGTGCTTTATTGTTTTCTTCCAGGATTTTAATGTTTTCTTCCAGGACTTTATTGTTTTCTTGGAGGGCTTTATTGTTTTCTTCTAATTTGTTTGCCCTTTCCTCTAGTTGTTTACAGCGTTCTTCCAATTTTCTTGTCTTTTCCTCTACACAAGCCTCTACCTTCTTCATGAAGTTACTCATAAGGCTACTTTCTTCTGCTTCTTCCAATTTTTGGTGTTCAGGTCTAGATGTTGGAGGCGAGCTAGGTTCTGGTGATGCTGTATTGCTCTTCATTTTGCTGTATGTACTTCTGCTTTGACGTCTGCCCATCTCCTTGTGATTCCTTCTTGGTCTTATCAGTGGACTTGTTTCACAAAGAGCTGACAGACTCAGGAAGACTCTCTCTCTTGTCCAAAAGGGAGTTCTCTTGTCCAACTCTTTGGTCCAGAAGGGAAGTCAGGGGCAAGCTCTGGTCCAGAATGGCAGTCTGGGACAGGCTGGGAGCTGGGGGCCGGTCTCTAAGTCTCAGGAAGTGGGTGGGGTCTTGGGCAGATGGGCGTGGGGGCAGGGCGCGGAGACTGCAGGGGCTGCCAGGGGCTTGGAAATGGGGATCCCTCCCGGTGGGGCTAGAAGGGGAGCTGCCCAGTGGCCAGAACCTGGTGCCAAGTTGGGCAGGCCTCTCAGGAGTGGCTGGTGGCCAGGGATGGGGTCCTGGCTGGACCCAGGCACTCACCTCTGGTCCAGAAGGGAAGTCGTCAGGGCGGTTTCTCATGAATTTATTCTCTCTCCCTCAGCTGTTCTATTACCCCAAGCAGCCTGGCTTATTCTAATACACAGTTGGTTATTTAATTGCTCTGAGTAGGGGTTTCTTCTATGATGGCAGGAAAGATCTGAACTGAATTTGCTGTGGGGACCTGCATGAGGCCCCTCTGGGAGTTTCCTGAGGGCAGAGGTAAGGGACTACCTTGTCTGTCCCTTGTTGATCTACATTCATTTGTCCAATGTTTAACTTTACCACACCTTCTGAATAATTCAGAAGGGAGGGGCATTCTGTTGCCATTGTTCCTTGAATAAACATTCTTTCTAGAATTGCCTTGTTTATAATCCCTTTTCAAATGACCTTGTTTATCACAACCAAAACATCTGGCATTATTTTTCCTCAAAGTTTTTTATATAACTTCTCCTAACCCCACATCATCATGGTCATGATACTCAATATTAATTGAGACCCTGATCCAATACTCCAAGGGTGCTGCTTGTACTTTTAATGGTGTGATTATTCTTTTGCATGCTGCATTTCCATTCTCAAAAGGCAAAGATTCAATTATTATCTACCTAGCTTCTGAATTTGCTATCATTCTATTTACTGCTGAAGACAGCCTTTGTAAGAAATTCATGAAGGATTCTCTGGGGCCCTGTATAACTTTTATAAATGATTCAATTTTCTTTCCTGCTTCCTCAATTCTGTCCCATGCATTCATGGCTGCCATGTGGTATAGAATTAAGGTTTGATTATCGTATAAATATTGTGTTTGTATATCAGTGTATTCACCTTTTCCAAGAAGCTGATCCTGGGAAATTTCTATACCCCTAGTCCCACGTCACTATTCTAGAGTTTTAGGTTCCTCTTTAATCCAAGTTTTCCACTGTAAATGTGGACTGGCCTCTAGCACCACTGCAACTAATTCTTTCCAGTCCTGAGTGATAATTTTATTACAAGGTGACCAAGAGTTTAACATCTGCTTTACAAATGGAGAATGCATGCCATATGATACTATAGCTTCCTTAAATCTCCTTAAATCTAACATTTCCACTGAGATCCAATTAGCTTGAACAGGAGTATCTGGCAGTTCCTGTAAGGTTACCAGGTAGATTAAAGTCTATTTTCTGGTGTCCCGAGCTGTTTCTCTATTACTGTATAATTCAATCCCGAGCTAAGTTTATATTTAAATTCTTCTGTCTGAGTCTGAATTTCTCTATAAGTCATTTTAACAGGTTTTTCTAAAGTCAATCCTGAGTTAGTTACACCTTTAAATTCTCCTCTCTGAGTCTGAATTTCACTATGATTCATTTTAACAGGTTTTTCTAAAGCTTTTATATTGGCATTTAAATTGACCAACCTTAGCCCGAGGTGGTGGTGCTCGCCTTTAATTCCGGCACTCGGGAGGCAGAACTCACAGGTGGATCTCTGTGAGTTTGAGACCAGCCTGGTCTACAGAGTGAGTTCCAGGAAAGGTGCAAAGCTACACAGAGAAACCCTGTCTCGAAAAACAAAAAACCAAAAAAAAAAAAAGGCAATTAAATTGACCAACCTTTTTAATGCTAAAATAAAGATGATTAAATAAATAATATTCATAATTTATGTTACATACATTCCATCAACATTAATTATTCTCTCATTTAATTGTTCCATTTTCATACTTCCTAATGTGTTATCAATCAGAGACCAAGTTCATTCCATGGTAAAAATGTTTCCCATTTTTTTAATGTGGGAAAAAATTCTCTTTTAACTAATTTCACCCTTTAAGATATCTTAATTGACTAAACAAGTCTGTCGACTATGTAGAACAGTAGAAGTCCAAGGGTATTTCAAAGCAACTACCTAGTGTGGTGGCAGTCTGAAATGGGAATCCAGAGACAGAAAGAGAAAGAGAGAGAGGGCCCACCACTCACCAGGAGAAAGAAAGCCAAAGAGATTCTGGCCATATGCTCCAGCCACAGGCAAGTGGCTTTTTTGTGAATTCTTGCCCCACAGTTGGATGCCAAATGTAGACAAATTTCTGAATTGTCTTATTAAATAAAAAACATGGAGCCAAATAAAGGGGTGAAAGCCTTAGATCAGGGAAATAGGGAAAGCCACTAGCCAACCTTACCTCACCAACTTTGCAGCTTCCAAATGTGAGTTACTTTCTGTCTACTCATGGCTTTATTGCCTTGCTCTTCTGCACTCTCATTGGCTCTCTTAGTCCAGCTACCTCACTTCCTCTTCCTACACTGCTCTGTCACTTTCTGTCTGTCTATACAGACCTCCAGGTCTCTGGTTGGTACTAGGATTAAAGGCATGTGTCATCATATGTGGCTCTCTTCCCTAGTGTGGCCTTGAATACACAGAGATCCTGCCTGCTAAGGGATTAAGGGAGAGTGCTACCTGACTTCTTGTTTGCTTAAAATGGCTGCCCCCCAATCTCCAGGCAACCTTTATTTATTAATGCACAAATAAAATATCATAACATTTCAGCACAAATAAAATAATATCATAGAGTAGTGTTGATTTGATCTGCACAAATAAAAGCACTTACTTATAATTTTAAATATACATTTCTTATAAAATGTCAGAAACATAATCCAAAAATATTCTTAAAAAATATACTAATGCCAAAGACTCTATGATATAATTCATGTCAGAAATGAAAAATGTTATATTTATATACACTAAGAACATCAAATAAAATGTTATGTCCTTTCTGTATAAATATAATCGCATGGATATATAACTGTTTCATGTGAGGCAGATAAGGACTTGGTAGTGTTTAAAAATCAACTGAGGAAAGACCTTCAAACTACAAAATGCATCAAAATTATGCAATAGACATGCATCATGATGGGAAGATGACTATTTTCCATATGTAAAACTGTAACAAAATAAAGATATCAACATGGGCCAATGTTATTAAAAAAGGGTGAGGTTTGCCACATAAATAAGATTTTTTTTACTGTATCTAAGTTACAAAGGCCTAGTAAACTAGCAAAATATCAAATATTTGTAAAAACTTTGGAAGCAAAAGGGATCAAGGAAAACATGAATCGAGGTCTAAAAACACTGTCAACAATGAGAGAGCTGTTATATATGAAGGAGTTATAGTTTTATCTAATACAAAATTTTAAATTTTGTTTATTGAGCGTTTTCATCAATGTCAATGTGCATTTGTTTCCAGAAACACAATATAGTCTTTCACTTACAGTGACTTTATTACAAGAGTTTCAAGAAAAGACATTAGAAGGAAAGTGAACCTCCTAAACAGTCAACCTTTGACCAGGGCTACCATGGTGTTGACAGCTGTATCTCTAGGAATATTCTCATTCTAGCACTCTAACATTAAATTTGAAAAGCCCTAGAAAGACATGAATGCTAAGTGATAGAGCCAAGCAGCTAGATGGAGGCAACTTAAAAAACAAAACAAAACAAAACAAAACAAAACAAAACAAAACAAAACAAAACAAAACAAAACAAAACAACTGGACTAGGCCTGAAGAAAATCTACTTGGACTTGAATTTTGTGTGGGGCCATAAATATGGATCTATTTGCATTCTTCAACATGCCAGCATCTAGTTAGACCAGGACAATTTGTTGAAGATGCTTCTCCCCTCCCCATTGTATAATTTTGACTTCTTTGTCAAATATCAGGTGTCCACAGGTATGTGGATTTATATCTGTGTCTTCACTTGATTGATCAATAGGTCTGTTTTTAAGCCAGTACAATGTAGATTTTATTACTATAGCTCTGCAGTACTGCTTGAAATCAGGGATGGTACGATCTCCAACAATTTTGTTATTGTTTTGAACTGTTTTACCTATGTTAGGCTTTTTTTTTCTGTGTGGAAGTGGTGATTTTCTTTTAAGATCTAATAAGAATTGTATTGGAATTATGATGGGGATTTCATTGAATCTGTACATTGGTTTTGCAAGAATGGTAATTTTTACTATGCCAATCCTACTGATCCATGAGTATGGGAAATTTTTCCATCTTTTGATGTCTTTTCTGATTTGAAATTCTTGGGTTTTTTTGTTTTGTTTTTTTCGAGACGGGGCTTCTATGTGTAGTTTTGGTGCCTGTCCTGGATCTCGCTCTGTAGAGCAGGCTGGTCCTGAACTCACAGACATCTGACTGGCTCTGCCTCCTGAGTGCTGGGATAAAAGGTGTGCCACCACCACCACCTAGCAAGATTTGAAATTCTTGTCATACAGGGGTTTGATGGTCTGTGGTAACCAAAGGAGGTGTGGATGTGGGAGTGGTGTTGTAGCTCAAGTATTGTTATGGCACTAGGGGTAGCCCTGAGAATTGGGTCTGGAGTAACAGCAAGAATTTCTTTGTCAAGGAAAGCATAGAAACTAGTCAGGTGCCTATAGCTGGCTTATTATCTAAAAGGTATATTCCAGAAAGAATTACAGATCTTATGTTCTATATCTTTCCTTTATGTGCTTATTATATTTTTTCCTTGACTGTCACCTAGAAACTCTGGAATATAATCTTCTTTATTTGTCTTAATTTTATATAAAGCAGACCCAGAGAAAAGAGAAAAGTGTTTATGTAGCAATGAATTCAAATTAATTACAAGATTTGCTTTATTTTATTGCTTTTAATTATATTTTTGCTAGTTCTAGGATTATGAAAGTCACTGATCAACCTATATGTTGCTGTACATGTATCTTTAGAAGTAGTAAGTACTTTTTTCCCAAGAAATTGCTTTGCCGTTTCATCAGCCAAGTTAATTACCTTCCTGCATTTAGCTAAATCTACAGAATTCTATGAAGAGGAAACTTAAATATTTATTTAGGATATCTGACCAAGTCACATATTCCAACCTCACAGCTTGCTAAAGCCCCTGTCAATCTTGCTTATTTATGCTTTAAAATAATTTAGCTCACAGTCTTTCTGGTTATCTGCCATTTCAATTTCCATCATCAGGTTTCTCACACTCCAGAATTGACTACAGCTTCTTTTGTTAGAAGAAGCAGATTCACAAGTCTTTCCATTTGCTGACTTAGGACTGCATTGTTCAACTAAACAATTTTCTTCATTACAACTTTTATCATTTGATTAATTGCATTTCAATTTTTATTATCAATTTTCCATTTATACTAAAAAAATCCTAAGCTCCAATTTTCTGATAAGACTAATTTGGACTCAGTTTCTCATGTCTTAGGTTTTCAGGGCAACAGCTCACTGCTAATGTGTCTTGAAATATAATTTCTCTGTTATCCTCCTTCTTATATACAACAGGAGTCGGTGTCAACTTTCAGTGTGTTTGTCTCAAGAAAGTGTGCTTTGCATTTGCTACTGCCATTGTGAACTCCTAACACACAATGTCTTTTGGGCACTCCCCTGGATTTTGAATAGATATCTCTAACCTGACATAGACTAACAAAATTCTAGTCCTGACTTCCATCCACTTCATTCTCATCCCTTTCAGTCTGGACTGTCTTCTTGCCTACTCTGTTACTGAAGCCAAACTTTAGATGGTGTTCTTCATAACTTATTTCCCTCAAATTTGCATGAAATTTTCAGTAAGATTTGTCAGCTAAAATTCAAGGATGTCTTCTGCATCTTTATACCTATTCCCATCACTGATTTCTTCACCCTGATACTAGATGAAACTGTTTCTCATAGTAGCACATGCTACATAAACAGTGTTCTTGATTCTGTGATTACTATTTAAATAATTTGTCACAGTAGATCCAGAATAATCTCACTCTTTTAGTAAACATCAAACTATTCACAAGATGAAAGTCTCAGATAGAGTCTACACCCATTGGCTTCAACAACAAATCTGCTAGAGATAAACTTCTGCCTACTGTTAGACATCTTTCTTTGCTACAACTCAATTCTATTATGACCTTCTCTTCCCCCTTTGTTAATGGAAATTTCTTAAATCGCCCTCTCTGATCTTCCATCTACAGTTCAACTGCTCAGATAACTATGCATTATGCTCACTGCCCCTATTAATACCTCAGGTTTATTTTTCTAACACTCTGTTGCTACAAATCTAATGCATACACCAATAAATTTGGGGACAACTTTATCCCAGTCTCTTGAATAGATTCTAGTAATAGTGGGCACAACAAAAACATGAAAACTCATTTTCAATCCACTTGGCATTCTCCAGAAGTAGGAATCTGATACCCCAAGCCAATAAATGGGATAGTCACTGAAGTTGATTAAATATTATTGATTATTAGTATTTTAAAGTGTTTATAAAGATTTACATAGTCTTGGAGACTCTATAAATCATTCATACCACTCCTGCAGCCTTAGTATTCTCTCTCTCTCTCTCTCTCTCTCTCCCCCTCTCTTTTGGTTTCAGTGTTGCCCTGATCCTTTTTGATGATACCTGTAGTTGATTGTTATATTCAACTATGGCTTTTAACTTCTGATCTAGACTCAGGCATTACATAAAGAAAATATAGGCATAACATTGTTTAATAAATTGCCTTGGTTGAGTAACCTTAGTAAATATTGAATAATTTTTTTTCTTACTTAGTGAAGAAAATTTTGAAAACGTATGCAAATGAGCATTTTTATTTATAAGCATTCAAAGTTATTAATATAAAATAATTATTTAATTGACACATTGGACATTCCTACAGTCTAACTTGTTATTATTCAGAATAAATACGCACAGAAAGACTTGAATGATTCTTATTCTTCATCTAAATATTTTCATCTGAGAGTTTCTGATAAACTTATCATTCTTGATGTCTCTCAGGTAATAAAATTACATATCCGACATATACTCTGAAAAACACATACTTTATAAAAGATATTAATTTCCTAGATATAAAAATGTAAAATTGAGACAAATTGCATTCTTATTCAGATTTTTGCTCTTATGTCACTTAGAAATATTTTAATGAACTTAAACTAAACTGTAATTAAACAATAAAGCACTCCCAAGAAAATTCCAATGTGTTAAGTTTTACATAAAAATCTGTTTTACAGCAGAGTTATAAACCCAGAAGGAAACAGAATAGCACCCTACAACCTCATTTTGTAATGGGGAGTTGTAGTCACCAGCAATGAGAAAATATATGTTATTAGCTGTCAACCTTTTTTACCTTCCTAAAATGGTGGGTTAGCTGTTTAAAAATCAAGGTCCATATTTTTATATTCCACATAATTATTATACAATATTTTTCTCTGAAGAGGAAATATGCCAGTTTAGTAATAACAATCTGTAAGCAAGAACTGCTAGGTGACTTATAACTGGCCCCCCAAGAAAATTATATGCTATAAAAGGAACAGAAGGGAGAATGAAAGCAAGAAGTACAATGTAGCTGATCACTGCAAAAACTCAAGAACACGAGAAATGAAAAACAAAGCACACCTTTAATTGGTGCCAACTTAACAGTTAAAATATTTTCTTCTAATACTAAGTTCAAGTAGTAGTTTTGTATTAACTTTTTACTCATAGGAAGTTATTGTTGGTAATTAAAATGCACTGTCATGCTAATCTTTATATAATATTTATATAGTTCTAGGAGAAGACACAAATATAACATCTGTAATACTTATAAATATAAGTATTGTGGAATACTGGTGAAATGGCAGCCATCATTCGAGGTAGCAGCCCTCTCCAAATCAAAGTACTTTCTCTCATAATGTACTTTCATCAAATAACTTTCTCTCCTCTGTTACAGCACTTAGTTTTTTCAAGGCCATTTTTATCTCTTCTTTTAGTTTAATTTGTTGGCATTGTTGTGCCTTGTTTTCTGTTTTTTTTCCTGTGATTTAGCAAATTACAACAGTTTTCTCCTCTTCTAAAGTTAATTATAGGAAATAAATGAAAATCTCCCCATTATTCCACTAAACACTATTTCTAAAAAAAAAAAATGAATTTCCGAATCCCCAAGCAATAAAAACTAATGATGTTTGACTATGGTGATTGAAATGATATTTAATAGGATAATTGTTGTTACATGTTCTCATTGTACTTGCCAGTGAGTGTAATCACCCAATAAGGACATTGATCGCTTTCTTTAACATGTGCTGAATTATAGAAAACCCTGGCCTTCCAGAAAACCAGGTCTTGAGCAGATAGATTTTGTAAGAAAAAAAAAAAAATCCAAGGAAGCTTAATGTTAGTTGTACATTAGCCAAAGTCACTCATGTACCCAGAGTTTCTATGACTACTTGCAATGTAAGACCTCTGCTTCCCCCAGAAACCTTTTAGGGCAGATACCTTGCTCTGCATTGGAGGCCATAAACTCTCAGCTTCAGACCCACACTGTTCATATGCTGTTATTGAGACCTTTTTTCTCAAAAGGGATGGTTTATTTTGCATCCCTCTCAAACTGTCTGCCCTTTCCCTCTGGAAACAGTAGAAGGAGTAGAGAATACATTGTCCCTGAGAATACCACATATGAGACAAGGTTTCCAGCAAACCCTATTAGTCACTGATTCACCATTAATATGTGTAACAAGGCAGGCAACCAAGGACAAGATGGCAGCCTAGTAGGAACTCATTTGTGTGAGAAAGAAATTAAACAGAAAGGGACATGTGGTTCACATGCTCCATGTTAGCTTCTGACTTGGTACAGAAATGGAATAAAAAGTAGAATGAGCTGGGGTACTGGCTTGGCATTTCTAATGCTTAGGGAGACAAAGATCTTGAAATGGTGGGCACAATCAAACAATAAAGAGAGACAGACTATGATAGCAGTGACAGAAGATATTTCTAAGGTTTGACCTTCAATAGAGAAGAAGGAATATATCCATAATTTAGCATGCAGATGTGAGGCTTCATAACTGCCTAGTGCAGGAAAGCAGGGTAGGGCTTAACCTGACTTTGAAATTCCTGAGTTGTGAAGGACTCAGGAAGTGAAAGAAGCATGCATTCCCTGGCTTGTGCAGCTGCAGAATTTTAGGGTAGATGGAAGATGACTGAGTTCTATAGAAGCAGAGAAACTCAATGCTGTCACTATTTCTCCCTTCTTAACAGAAGATGAGATGCATATTCTGAATTATTACAAGAGTCATCAAGACATTCAGGACACTTGATCATTGGCTGAGATCACCGTGACTATCAGGAACTGGAAGACAAGTAACTAACAGAATTGAGTATGAGAGAGAGAAGTACTGTTTTATGCTGAGTACACTGAGTACACTGGAGAGTTAAGAAAGATTTAAATTTACCAGAACATTAGGGCTGATGTGGAGCTTTAGTGACTTTGTAGAACCCCATGTTGTGGTGTGATCATATGAAATGGGAGAGGCTTTAGAATCTAAGTGACTTAGATCAGCACAGAAATATACAGAAAACAAGAAAAGATGAAGGAAGGGATAGTCGAGCAAAGAGGCCTCTCTGGGTCTTTCAAAGACAAACATGACAAGCTTTGTGTCAGTCTAGAGCTCCTAGGGAGAATGTTTGATAGAAAGCTAAGTGCGAAGAACTTTTGACAGGCTATATAACCCTTAACAACAGATGAGTCAAAGAAACAAAGGAGAGAGCGCCACTGGTGAAATGCACTGCATCATTTTACCAAGATCTCCTGGAGTGGAAAGCATCTCTACCTCTCCACTGACAGATGGCAAATGTTGACAGAGCAAGCACCATATAGGGTGATCAAAGTGCCCATGCTGATTTGATTTATTGATTACAATCGATTGATCCTTTAATAATCTGAAAATTTCTTGGGCTTTAGTAAGTACTTGAGTCAAGCATAGATTAATTCATGATGAACCCAAAGTACCATAGATAATGGGTATCAGCAGATGGATATGGCAGTATGATGGTTTAGGTGAAGAGAAATATATTTTTCTGGACTGAGCAAGTATTCCCCACAAGAATATACAGTGTGAATTCCCATCCCCTACAATAGAACTTTCTGGGGAATGATGTACTGCTGGGGCACAACTCTGAATACTATTACAGATGAGTTTCAACTGGGATAGAAACAGTGAAATCAGTCACACATGCTTGTGTCAAATAGGAATGGGTGAAATTAACTATCCTAGTAGAGTGGTGAATTAATAAACAAAGTATAGACTTCCTTGAGATAATAATCAAATTACAGAAGCAACCAAGAAAAGGTAAGGTAAGTTTCATCCAGCTCAAAGCCCTTTTAATAGCTCAGTTCGGCCTGTAAAGAAGTCACATGGTCTCAAATTTCAGCATCCAATATTCTTCTTTAGGTGGAACAAGTGCTGACACCTTTACATTTGCACTGGACCGTACTTAAAAGCACCTTATTAAAAGTATTCTCCTGGGTGCAGAATCCACAGATCATTTTGCATTCATATGGAATAAATGACAGTGGAATTTCAGAGTATTTCATCAAGGTTACCTTCCTAGTCCTATTCTTTGTCACAGGAAGGTATCCTATATCTTGTTTTGTGTCTTTCCTGCCATCCGTAGAAAGTTTTGTTATATAACTGGTATGATGCTAATCTGTATTTATGCCCACTGGTGACTCCACAGGGCTCCAATGGATGATTCCAATCCAATGTTCACATATGGCCCTAGTTAAATAATGGTTCACAAAACAAAATTAAAAGTCATGAATCTGGAAAGTGGACTGGAAGGAGTGATGAAGGTTGTTATAGGAATGTGAGGGAGATGTTGCAGCATGTGAAGAGAATAATCAGAACATATTATATACATGTATGCATTTCTCAAGGAACAAAGATATCAGATTAGATTACAAAAGAGCTAAATAATTTCATGTTTTAGTCTTATGTTTGTTTCAGACATATTTTACCTCAGAGCTGAGATATAAAACCACAGAATGGAGAAATATAACTTTCCTGACAAGAATAAAGGTTTTAAAAAGGTGTTTGCGAACCTCACTTTGGCTATCAGCCCATGAAAATGGTATATCACAAGCCCAATGCAAGTCAGAATTGGTGCTTGTCTCATAAAAAAAAGGTTTTGCAGTTCTGACAATTGCTCAGACCTCTTTGTGGCAGAGATTAGAGTGGAGACAAGATGATGGATGGAGCTAAACCTTGGCTACAACTTTGTACTTGTGTATACATCTTGTCTCTATCTATACCTAAAACTCATATCAAAACCTTGAACATATCCTTGAGCATAGAGGCACAGTTTGCTAGACATCTCTATACCTCTTCCAGTGTGACTAGCCATGTTGAATAACTCTTTCCTTTTAAGAATTATTACTTGTTTGTTTATTAGACATTTTCCTCAAAGGACATATTAATTGAATACTTAAATTAGAGGATGACATTCTATTAGTTAGTGATGACATTGCATTCATTGGCCTTAGTATATGGAAATATCAGTCTGGGCCTGAACTGGGGCCTCCTTCCATGTTTGTTAACTTTTGTATTGCTGGATGGTACTAACCAGGGTTCCTAGGGTAAATTGTCACCTACAATTTTTCTCATTTGTAGATCTTGTGAACTACATCAAAACTCCATCAAAAGCTAAGATGCCTTACTTGTGTTATAGCAATTTGTATTTTATGGGTGCCATCAACAATTTTCCAGTAAAAGTCATGTTCTCTTCCACGAAAGGAAGAGACATCTGGAACTATAGCCCAGGACAAAAATTGGGTTCCACTGAAGAAGCAATTACTGTTGCAGAATACATGCTATATGATTGTCTAATTGCCTCCTAAACATTTGTGAGTATAGAAAAATCACTGCTATTATTGCAGCTGTCTGACTTGGTCATAGGAAAGAATTTCTTACAGTACATGGTGGTTACTGACCAAGAAACTTATAATTTTTTAAATTATTGAGAATAAGTGACTCAAAGTAGCATGGCTGCCCAATTTTTATAGAAGTGTTATGAACATACTATCCTTTCCAAGACACAAGGGGCATTGTGTAAGAGGCAATAAGAATATAAAGGTGTGAGGAAAGGCATGACAGTATTGTACTATGGCTCTTTCTCTTGAGTGCACAGCATAACCATCTAATCACCATTTTGAAATAGAGATTTCCTTGTTCAAGTAACCATAGTAACTAATTTAACAGAACAACACAGCTACACTCAGAGGTATGAAATTGGTAATTGGGCTATTGACACGCATCTAGTGGAAGAAGGGCGAGAAGGCTCACAGGACCCTTAATGAGTCATTACCTTCTGCTATCTCTCAGTAGCAAGTGATCTTAGGATATTCTAGAATATATAACTAGTGAAAGGGTAGCTGAAACAGACTCCATGATGCAGTTTCCATTAAATTGTCATACACAATGGGGTGGGATTTTGTATTGATACAGCTGCTTTGGTGCCACCCAGATTCCTACAAATAATTTTTCACCTATACTCAGTAAGTAAGCATGATAAACATACTTATTCAGTATCTTAGACTTTGATAGAATCTTTACTTTGACCTATCATCCATGCCCTATCTGAGTTTTACAGACGTTTGTGTTAGTGATATCTTTGTGATCCAAGCAATAAATATGCTTACTTAAGTAAGTAAAATGAAAGCTTATAAGTAAAAATTTATTTATATTTTCCTTAAGAAGATATTCAACAACCTTCAATCAAAAGTTTATCTTGTCACAACCAGTTAATTTGTTTTAAATAAATGTATATACATACCAAGGCAACGGATCTAAATAATGTGAATATTATTCTTATGTAATGTCCTGTGTCCCATCATTCTTTTAGAACAAATATCCTATTCATTCAGTGTTATTTTAGATGTTATATGAGATAAAAATTATGTAGGCTAATACTTGACGATATG
The DNA here is from genome assembly GCF_049852395.1 of Peromyscus maniculatus bairdii. Lineage (NCBI taxonomy): Eukaryota > Metazoa > Chordata > Mammalia > Rodentia > Cricetidae > Peromyscus > Peromyscus maniculatus. Next base: position 29,747,844 of record NC_134861.1, read on the forward strand.
ATCTCAGTGAGGAAGAGTTATTTTAGGATCATTTTAGTTGTTTGTTGCACAGATCATTGTCTTTTATAGCTCTAAGACATATGAGATCAGTATATGCTATCTAAAAATTGCAGCCTTTAAGGTAGGCTGCAGAAATTGCAAAAATGTTATGCTTGTCTACATCAATCATTTGAACATCATGACTCATGAACTTATCAGAGGATACAGCCAGAGGCTTCTACCGTTAGCACCTCTTAGCAGTAATTATTGTAGCATTCGTGCCTGAGATTGAAGGTTATTAGATCTAAAAATATTTACTGAATTAATAAAATAAATCACTGATATAATCTTCATATCTGATATACAAATCAGCTATTAACTGCATCATTTAATATTCCCGTAGTTTAAGTGGGTAAATTGCAATTCTTCAGAATAGTAGGGCAGAAGCTTATAAAGTTAGTATTGCTTTTATCTATTATCAAACAAAATGTAATTAGGACCCAGCCTTTTGAAAGTTAGTTTTGAGTCAATCTGGAATAGATGATTTACTTAGGAAAGATAGCTTACTACATTAGAATAACAGAATGCCTGTGTTTACATTCATTATGAAGTAAATGAATTTATTTAGTGAATATTGGCTCAGTACTGGTGAATATCACATGGGAGATAGCACCATGATAGGAGTATTTGTGAATGATAAATCAAATGACAAGACAGGAAACCAGAGGGTGGGTAGGAACCAATCTTCTTTCTTATGTAGCATCTTACTTTGTGATTGAGGGACTACTAAGGATGATGCCTGCCTCAAAATCATCTGAGAAGAGTGTCCCTAGAAAGACCTAGAAACACTTAATCATTCTTGGAAGACAGACCACAGCCAAACCATGGTCATCATTAAAAGAATAGCATTGGGTTTCTGGGATCTTACTTTTTTCTATACAAGTGAAATAATATTTTAATTTATTTTTACCTTTTAATCTAATCATCTATCTTTATATTAAAACACTGACCAAAATATTTGGGTACCATTTTGCCAATTGTAGAGAACAACTGAGATGATTCCAGTGTTTTGCCCTTTAAGATATATAACAAAACTTTTATTTTTGATGTTACACGGTGAAAAGCAGAATGAATTCCTTACAAGTTCTTAGTACTCTAGGTCCTCAAGTACTGCTCTTGAGGATGTCTACATGTAGCTATTTGTGTTTCTCTCAGGTGCCGCACTCCAAACCCCAGCTCTGGCCATCTGTGAACTCAAAGGGAACCATCTTCTCCCCTTCTGACTAGGATTCTAACATCGTTGGTTGACCTATGCTGGTTGTTTATGCACTCCACTGATGAATCTCATCTTTATCATTCTAGTACTTCAACATCTGCTTCTTACTAATTGCAGAAAGAACTTCTATAGAAGTTTCATCCATCTAGGCAGATTCTGCACCTGTTTTCTAGCTAAGATAAGGCCAATTCTGATGCCCTACTCACACATCAATACTTAGTGGCTCCAAATGGGTACTACCCTGATAATCCCAAACCTGCTTAGCTGGGGTAGTAGCAGATGCAATTTAAATGCCTGCTCAGTAAAGGCGTGACATAAGCAAATAAATTTATTGCAACTCCGTGGGTTTGGTCCCTGATTTTGGCACCAAAATGTGAGTTCTGCAACTCTGGGGAAAGGTATTTTGACTACTTGGGAAGTTAGGCAACACCTTGAGCTGCTTAGGACAGCTCTGGCAGCTGGAGCTGAGAAAGAGACAGCTCAGCCCTGGAGGGTGAGGTATCCCAGACACCTTGAGCTGCTTAAGACAGCTCAGACTTGGAGGTGTCCCAGACACCTGGAACTGCTTAGGACAGCTCTAATAGCTAGAGCTGCAAAGAGACAGCTCAGCCCTAGAAGGGAAGTTTTTGTGACTGCTTGGGAGAGTCAGGCCTGGAACTACTTCAGCAGGGAAGGGTATCCTGACTATTCGGGAAAGTTAGGCCTGGAGCTGCTAGGAGCTCTGCAGGGAAGGTTATTCTGACTGTTTGGGAGAGTCAGGCTATACCTGGTGTGATGGCGGATGGTTGCCTCACAGGATATAGCAAACCTGCTCCTCTCCCGGAAAGCCGCCATAGCTGGGCTTTACTCAGCCCCTACTTAAGTGGGCTTCCTAGCAGAGCTCTGCTTCTCAATCCTAAGATGTTGCTTCTTTTGTTTCACTCTGCAAAAAGGGGACACCCCTGGAGAAATACAGCAATCTCCTCTGGCTCCAGAGAAAAGTGTTACTTTTTCAGCCCTGTCTTGCACTGTCCACTGAGGTATGTCTCATCAAGGATCTTCAGTGAATGAAGATCTTCACACCCAAAACTCTTTTGAGAAAGAGATTTATTTTGGAAAAAAGGAGTCCAGGAGAGTAGCTACTTCTACCAGGGTGGAGAGAACAGCTCACAACTGACCAGGCAGGGTAGTTTATATAGGATGTCTTAGGGAGCAGTCAAACAGTGATTGGTTAGTTTCTTTCTTCCCAGGGATTGGCCAGTTTTGTGGGCTTGGGACAGAGATGGCACTGATTTCAGAGCCAAACTGTGTTTCTTTCACTGGCTTTTCTTGTTATTATTATTATTATTTTTTGACACTGCTTCTAAGGCCAGGGCACATTTCTTTCACTAACTTTGATTCTATGGACCAAAAATGTTTCTTTGGCACTAGTTTCAGAGTCAGGGCATGTTTCCTTGGTTCTGGGTTTGGGGATAAAGTGTTCATTTCTCTGGCTCAGGTCCCAAACCCAGGCTGTGTTTCTTTCCCTGGTCCTGGGCCCCAGGGCCAGGGTGCTACTGTCCTGCTCTGTAATTGGTTAGTTTCACAAGTCAGTGGGCCAGGGGCAGAGATGGCTCTGATTTTACCCAAACTGTGTTTCTTTCACTGGCCTTATCTGAGCCATCTTTCTCTAGTTCTGGGCTCCAGGGTCAGGGTGGGTATTTTTAGCCAGCACCTTTTCCCTACAACATATCCATACCAAAAGACTAAGAATACCCTAATTTCAGATGCCCAGGTCCTACCACAAAAATATTTATGAAAGACTGAAACAAAATGTTGCCTTCAAAAATTAGTGCTGTCATGATAATCCATGAAGAAAGTAGCTTAGAAGACACATAAGATAATGAACTAAATCAGCAACTATAAATATATTCAAAGAACTCAAAGGGGATATGAATAAATGCTAGAACGAATACTAAGAAAACACAAACATTTGAATGGAACAAGGGAGATAATGTAAAATACAAACATAGAATTCAGTGAACAGATAACAATTTTGAAGGAAACCCAAACTGAAATCAAACTTGAAATAAAAAATCCACCTCTCATTAAGAAAACAAATCATGTATGCTGCTAGGAAAGCTGATAGGCTGAAGGCAGATCTTCACCTCTCCTTTTGATCCTCCAGTCCTAATTCCCAGTCTCGTCTCCAACTCTTGTAGCAGAATACTTGCTGCAGTCTCCCTTTCCTCTCTGACCTCATGCCCAATGGGTCAAAGAGATGTGATTCTCCAGCCTTCCTACACCAACTATTCCCAGCATCCCAGCCTCCAAATTCAGCAGACAATCCCAATGAACATACTGGCTGAGCAGGCTAGGGAAACAAATAAGCTAACTGAAGACTTTTACCACACCCTCCTCTCATCTAAACCCAGTCCCCCAAGCTCATTTCTATCTCTAAAACAGAACTCTGCTGCAGCCTTCCTTACCCCATTTCCCCTGTCTCCTTTGGGTCCCACAGACCTTTACTTCCTTACCTCTGTCTTCCCAATTGTTGCTTTATCACAGGCCCAAGTCCAATAGACACTCCCTGCTAACCCACAGACCACTTCTGCCAGGGGAGCCTATATGCTGTTTCCCTTTTCCTTTTGTTCGTCTAGATTCCTCCTGAACAGGTTTCATGTCCAGCACTATAGGAGACCCCCTGTTGACCTCTCTTCACTGTTTCTCCTCATTCCAAGGAAATAAAATAAATAGATCTGGTTGAGCAGTATGCTCTTCTTCCTCCTCTGAAACCCTTCAAATCTCTAGCCTATCCCAACTCTTAAATGTCAGTTTCCAATACCCAGAAACACATTTTACCTGGAATCTTCAGTGTCCCTAACTCTAAGGTCCAAAGAAATTGCCTTATAAGGAAAAATACAACCATCACACTCTGAGAAAATCCAGAGAAGAAACAGAAACCAAACAAAAAACACACACTCAGCAAAGACAAATTGAGAAATCAACACCTAGATATATAATCACCCCAGCCCAGATGCCTAGACAACAGCATGAAAACAAAATCAATAATAGCCAGGGCAATATGACATCACTAGAGCCCCGCAATTCTACTACAGCAGGCCCTGAATGTTTCCACATAGCTGAAGCAAAAGAGAAATACCTTAAAACTCCCTGTATAAAAATGATAGAATTCCTTAAAGAGGCAACTAATAAACCCCTTAAACAGGGGTTGTCTCCAACCATTCACTAATGGAAAAAAATCCACCAAGATGGCATTTCAATTCTTAACATCTATGCCCCAAACATGAGGGTACTCAAGTTTTTAAAAGAAATACTAACAGCTTAAAGCAAATATTCACACACACACACACACACACACACACACACACACACACACACACACACAGAGGCACGCACACGCACACACACACACACACACAGGCACGTGCATGCGCATGCACATACACACACACACACACACACACACACACACACACACACACACACACACACCACTGACAGTGGGAGACTTCAAATACCCGTCTCTCACCAATGGACAGGTCATCAAGAAAAATAGTAAATAGAGAAATACTAGAGCTAACAGATTTTATAAACCAAATAGACTTAACAGATATTTAGAGAACCTTTCACCCAAACACACACACAAAAAAAATATTCCTTCTGCCCTGCACATAGTGGAACTTTCTCCAAAATGGACCATTTACTCAGACAAGAAGCAAATTTCAACAGATGTGAGAAAATTGAAATAACACCCTGCATTCTATCAGATCTGCATGGCTTAAGATGGATATTAACTGAACAACAACTGAAACAACAGGAAGCCTATAAAGTCATGGAAGCTGAACAACTCTCTACTGAATTAAAAATAGGTCAAGCCAGCAATAAAGAAATTAAAGACTGGGACTTCCCTTCTGGATCAGAGGTGAGTGTCCTGGCTCAGACTGGACCCCATTCCTAGGCACCAGCCACTCCAGGGAAGACCTGCCCAACTTGGACCCAGGTTCTGGCCACCGGGCAGGTTCCCTTCTAGCCCCACCAGGAAGGATCCCCTTCTCCAAGACCACCGGCAGACCCTGCAACCTCCATGCCCTGCCCCCAAGCCCATCTGCCCAAGACCCCAGCCACTTCCTGAGACTTAGAGACTGGCCCCCAACTCAGGGATATAAGCAGGCAGAACACTGTATACATAATAAATAAATCTAAAAAAAAATAAAAAAATAAAAAATAAAGCAGTCTTAAAAAAAAAGAAAAGGGAGACATAACAACAGACATTGAGGAAGTCCACAGAATTATCAGGTTATATTTCAAAAATCCAGTACCTCTTCATGATAAAAGTCTTGGAGCAATCAGGAATACAGGGAACATACCTAAACATAATAAAGGCAATTTACAGCAAGCCAACAGCCAACAACAAATTAAATGGAGAGAAACTCAAAGCAATTCCACTAAAATCAGGAACTAGGCAAGGCTCTCCGCTCTCCCTATATTTATTCAATATAGTACTTGAAGTTCTATGCAATGCAATAAGACAACATAAGGAGATTAAAAGGATACAAATTGGAAAGGAAGAAGTCAAGCTTTCCCTATTTGCAGATGACATGATAGTATACTTGAGTAACCCCAAAGATACCACCAAGGAACTGATGAAGCTTATAAACACCTTCAGCAACATAGCAGGATACAAGATCAACTCAAAAAAATCAGTAGCCCTCCTATATACAATGGACAAAGAAGCTGAGAAAGAAATCAGAGATACATCACCCTTTACAATAGCCACAAATGACATAAAATACCTTGGGGTAACACTAACCAAGCAAGTGAAGGACCTATATGACAAGAACTTTAAGTCCCTGAAAAAAGAAATTGAAGATGTCAGAAAATGGAAAGATCTCCCATGCTCATGGATAGGCAGACTAACATAGTAAAAATGGCAATTTTACCAAAAACAATCTACAGATTCAATGCAATCCCATTCAAAATACCAACACAATTCTTCACAGACCTGGAAAGAATAATAATCAACTTCATACGGAAAAACAAAAAACCTAGGATAGCCAAAAGAATCCTGTACAATAAAACAACCTCTGGAGGCATCACAATCTCTGACTTCAAGCTCTACTATAGAGCTACATTAATAAAAACAGCTTGGTATTGGCATAAAAACCAGCATGTGGGACCGATGGAATCAAACTGAATACCCTGCCATTAATCTGCACACCTATGAACATATAATTTTTGACAGAGAAGCCAAAAGTGTACAATAGAAAAAAGAAAGCATTTTCAACAAATGGTGCTGGCTTAACTGGTTATCAACGTGTAGAAGGCTGCAAATAGATCCATATCTGTCACTGTGCACAAAACTTAAGTCCAAGTGGATCAAGGACCTCAACATAAATCCAGCTACTCTGAACCTGCTAGAAGAGAAAGTAGGAAGTAGTCTTGAATGCATTGACATAGGAGATCACTTCCTAAATTTAACACCAGTATCATAGTCACTGAGAGAAATCAATCAATGGGACCTCTTGAAACTGAGAAGCTTTTGTAGAGCAAAGGATATGGTCAACAAGGCAAAGCGACAGCCTACAGAATGGGAAAAGATCTTCACCAACCCCACATCTGACAGAGGACTGATATCCAGAATATATAAGGAACTCAAGAAATTAGACATCAAAACGACCAACAGTTCAATTAAGAAATGGGCTATAGAACTAAACAGAGAATTCTCAACAGAGAAAACTCAAATGGCTGAAAGACATTTAAGGAATTGCTCAACATCCCTAATCATCAGGGAAATGCAAATCAAAACAACTCTGAGATAGCACCTTACACCTGTCAGAATGGCTAAGATCAAAAACAATGAAGACACCTTATGCTGGAGAGGATGTGGAGCTAGGGGAACTCTCCTCCACTGCTGGTAGGAATGCAAGCTTGTACAACCACTTTGGAAATCAATATAGCACTTTCTTAGAAAATTGGGAATCAATCTCCCCCAAGATCCAGCTATACCACTCTTGGGCATATACCCAAGAAATGCTCAATCATACCACAAGAGCACTTGCTCAGCTATGTTCATATCAGCATTGTTTGTAATAGCCGAAACCTGGAAACAACCTAGATGCCCTTCAACTGAAGAATGGATAAATAAATTGTGGCACATATACACAATGGAATACTACTCAGCAGAGAAAAACAATGACATCATGAGGTTTACAGGCAAATGGATGGATCTAGAAAAAATCATCCTGAGTGAGGTAACCCAGACTCAGAAAGACAAATATTGTATGTACTCACTCATAGGAAGATGCTAGATGTGGAACAAGGATGACTGGACTGCTACTCACATCACCAGTGAGGCTACCTGGAAAACAGGACCCCAAGAAAGACACGAGGATTGCCCAATGACCGAGAAATGGCTGAGATGTACATGAACAACCTGGACATGAGTGGGAGTAATAAAGGGCGAGGGTCGAGGGAAAGAGAGCTTAAGGGAAAGGGAGGTCCCAGCTGGATCAAGAATGGAGAGGGCGAACAAGGAGTAGGAGACCATGGTAAATCAAGACCACATGAGAAAAGGAAGAAACAATGTGCTAGAGAGGCCCACAAAAATCCACAAAAATACCCCCACAATTGACTGCTGGCAATGGTCGAGAGACAGCCTGAACTGACCTACTCTGGTGATGGGATGGCCAAACACCCTAATAGTCATGCCAGAAACCCCATCCAACAACTGACAGATCTGGATGCAGAGATTCACGGCTAGGCCCCGGGTGGAGCTCCGGGATTCTAATTAGCGAGAAAGAGGAAAGTTTATATGAGCGAGAATTGTTGAAACCAAGGTTGAATAAAGAACAGGGACAAACAGCCAAACGAATGGAAACAAATGAACTATGAACCAAAGGCTGAGGGGCCCCCAACTGGATCAGGCCCTCTGAATGGGTGAGACAGTTGATTGACTTGATCTGTTTGGGAGGCATCTAGGCCGTTGTACCAGGTCCTGTGCTCATTGCATGAGTTGGCTGTTTGAAACCTGGGGCTTGTGCAGGGACGCTTGGCTCAGTCTGGGAGGAGGGGACTGGACCTGCCTAGACTGAGTCTACCAGGTCGATCTCAGTCCTCAGGGGAGGCTTTGCCCTGGAGGAGGTAGGAATGGGGGGTGGGCTGGGGGGAAGGGGAGGGGGGCAGGAGGGGAGAGAACACGGGAATCCGTGGCTGATATGTAGAACTGAATGGTATTGTAAAATAAAATAAAAGGAAAAAAATGAAATTAAAGACTTCCTATAATTCAATGTAAATGAATGCACAATATACCCAAAAATTTGAAACATAATGAAAACAATTCTAAGCAACTTCAGAGGACTGGGTGCCTACATTACAAAATTGGGGAGATCTCATACTGGCAATTTAGCAGAACACCTGAAAGCTCTAGAGCAAAAAGAAGTTATCACATCCATGAGGATTAAATGGCAAGAAATACTCAAACTCATGTCTGAAATCAACAAAATAGAAATGAAAAACACTAAAAAGAATCTATTAGACAGACTTGTTCTTTGAGAAAATCAACATGATACACACTCACCCAAATTAACTAAAAGGCACAGAGAGGATGTCCAAATTGACAAAAACACAAGTGGCTAGGAGGACATAGCAGACATGGAAGAAATCAGAAGAATCATAAGGACTTACTTGAAAAACTTGTACCTCACAAATTGAAAAATCTGAAAGAAATGAATAATTTTCTCTATACCACGTACCACTAACCAAAGTTAAATCAAGAAGTGATAAAAATTTAAACACTTCTATAACCCCTAGTTAAATAGAAGCAAGCATTAAAAGTCTCCCAACCAAAAAAAAAAAAAAAAAAAATTCAGGGCCAGAGTGTTTCAAGTCAGAATTCTACCAGGCTTTCCAAGAAAAATATGCTAATTATGGGAAGACTTCTCAAGTAATTCCACAAAATAGAAACAGAAGGAACACTACCAATTTCATTTTATAAGACCACAGTTACCTCAATATACAAACAACATAAAAACTGAACAAAGAAAGAGAATTACAGACCATTTCTCTTATGAACACAGTTGCACACAAAAAAATAATACTCAATAAAACACATGCAAATCAAATCAAAGAACACATCAAAAATACCATCCACCATGATCAAGCAGGTTTTATCCCAGAGATGCAGTGATGGGTCAATAAACAAAAATCAAAAAATGGAATCCACCATATGAACAAACTGAAAAATAAAAAACCACTTGATAATCTCATTAGATGCAGAAAAAAACCCTTTGACAAAATCCAACACCCCTTCATGATAACAGTCTTGGAGAGATTAGGGATACAAGGGTCATGACTAAATATAATAAAGTCCATTTACAGCAAGCCTATAGCCAACATCATCTAAATGCAAAGAAACTGAAAGCAATTTCCACTAAAATCAGGAACCCAACAAGGTTGCTCATTCTCCCCACACCTATTCATTATGGTACTTGAAGTCTTAGCTAGTGGAATAAAAAACTTAGGGATACCAAAAGTATACAAATTAGAAAGGAATAAATCAAAGTATCCTTATTTACAAATGATATGATAGCATACATAAATGGCCATAAACATTACCCTAGGGAATTACTTCAGCTAATAAACAATTTCCAAAGTAGTTGGATACAACATTAACTCATAAATATCAGTAGCCCTCCTATATAAAAATGGCAAATGGACTGAGAAAGAAATCAGGGAAACATTACCTTTCACAATAGCCTTAAATAACATAAAATATCTTGGGGTAGCTCTAGCCAAGCAAGTGAATGTCCTATATTATAAAATCTTTAAGTCTTTGAAGAAAGAAATTAAAAAAAAAATACCAGAAGATGGAAAAATATCCCATTTCCATGGATTAGTGGGATTAACATAGTAAAAAAAAATGGCCATCCTAACAAATTCAACATAATCTCCATCAAAATTCCAATTTAATTTTTCAGACTTTGAAAGGAAAATTCTCGACTTTATATGGGGAAAAAAACCTAGATAACAGCAACAACAACAAAAACATCCTGAACAATAAAAAGTGCTGCAGGTCTCACAATTTCTGGTTTCAAATTATACTACAGAGCTGTAGTGTTAAAAACTCCCAGGGTATTGGCATTAAATACAAACATGTTGATCAATGGAATTGATATGAAGACATAGAAATAAGTCCACTCACCTTTCACACCTTCACTTTGATAAAGACTCCAGAAATACACACTGGAAAAAAGACACCATCTTCAACAAATGATGCTGGTCAAACTGGATGTCTGGACACAGAAAAATGCAAATAGATACATATTTATCACCCTACACAATACTCAATTCCAAATGGATCTAAGACCTCAATATAAAACTGAATATCCTGAACCTAAGAAAAGAAAGTGGAAATAGCCTTGAACCCAATTATCTCAGGAAACAACTTCCTAAACAGAATACTGATAGAAAATTAATAATAAATGAGACCTCATGAAATTGAAAATTTTCTGTAAGGCAATGGACACCATCAATAGGACAAAATAGCAGACTACAGAATCAGAAAATATTTTTATCAATTCCATATCATATAGAGGGCTAATATCTAAAGTACATAAAGAACTCAATGAATTAAACATAAACAAACCAAACAATCCAATTTCAAAAATAAAGTACAGAACTAAACAGAGAATTGTCAATAGGAGAATCTTAAATGGCTGGGAAAAACTTAAAAGAAAATGTTTAGCATTCTTATCTATGAGGGAAATGTAAATCAAAACTACTTTGAGGTTCCATCTTACATCTGTCAGAATGGCTAAGACCAATAACAAATATGACAAACAGCCCATGCTGGTGAGAATATGAAATAAGGAGAACATTTATCCATTGTTGGTAAAGTGCAAACTTATATAGCCACTATGGAAATCAGTATGGTGGTTCCTCAAAAAGTTGGGAATTAATCTTCCTCAAGGCCAAGCTGTGCCATTATTGGGCTTATACACAAAGGATACCATCCTAATACAATAACTCTTCCCTAAATATGTTCATAGTGGCTTTATTCATAATAACCAGAAACTGGAAACAACATCGATGTCCTTCAGCAGAAGAATGAATAAAGAAAATGTGGTTCATTTACATGATGGAGTATTACTTAGCTGTGGAAAAGATGACATTGTGAAATTGCTGGCAAATAGAAAAAACTAACAAAAATATACAGAGAGGTATCCCAGACACAGAAAGATAAATATGGCATGTATTCAATTATATGTGAATATTAGACATTAAGTAAATGATAACTAACCTACTACAGCAAGGTCCCATTGCTGAGGACAATACCCATACAACTCAATAAACATGGAGATATTGAGGTAGTGCCTACATGGAGCCTTTACTCCTACATTCTAGTGTCCTTGGTGCAGGAAGTTGCTGTGCAGGCTACCAAAAGAGAAACTTAACATCAACTGAACCACAAAACCTTTGATCTACAATCATGTTCAAGGAAGGAATGGGGGACAATAGGAGATCAAGGCCCTATGAATCAGTGAAGCAAGGGACATATGAACTCACAGAGACTGAAGCACCAAGCACAGCATGGACACAGGTCTGTACTAGGTCCTCTGCATATATATTGTAGCTTTCAGCTTAGTATTCTTATGGGGCTCCTAAGTTTGTGAACAAGTGGGTCTCTAATTCCAGTGCCTACACTTGGGGCTATTTTCCTTCTGTTGAGTTGCCTTGACTAGCCTCAATGTAATGGTTTTTGTTTTATCTTATATTTTCTTTTCCATGTTTGGCTATCTCTTAGAAGCCTGTTCTTTTCTAATGAGAGACAGAAAAGAAGTGGATCCAGAGGGGAGCAGAGGTAGGGATGAACTAACAGGAATAGAGAGAGGAGAAACTATAGTCAGGATGTATTGTAAGGGAAAAGAATCTATTTTCTATAAAAGAAAAAAACTATTAAAAAAGAATACAAATGGCAAAAAATGCTTTCATGGATGTGGTGAAAGGTGAATGCTTCTGTATCTTTAGCATGAGTCTATACTCATGAATGCACTTTGAAAATCAGTGTTGAGGTTTTTCAAAAATTCGGAAATAGAATTATAACAGAGCAAGCTGTAACACTACTGAGAATATTCCCAGCAGCTGATATATTCTACTATAGAGACACTTGAAAATTCATGTTCATTGCTGCTTTATTCACAATAATTACAAAATGGATTTGACCTTAGAAGCCCATCAGCAGAAGAATGAATAACAAAAATGTGTTACCTACACATAGTGCAAAGTTATATGAAATTGGAAGGTAAATGGATGGAGATGAATATATATATATACTGAGTAAAGTAACTTGGGCCAAGAAAGACAAATTCCTTACATTCCTCCACATGAACACCCTATCTTAATTTTTGTTTTGGTAGTAACTTTGGGCACAATGGAGCCAGAGAACTGGAAGGGACTTTTTGTGAAGAGGAGAAATGTTAAGGGTGGTGGATAGTAGATAAAGTAAAAGTAGAGGTGGGATACTACAGGAGGAGAAGCTTAATCACAAAGTGGTATGGATTTATGTGGGAATTAATGGGGTGAAGTGGAGGATTAATCTCCCTGAAATGTGTATGAAGAGCTATATAGAATATTTACTATCTCAAAACCCAAATTAAAATACTGGATAAGATATTAGAATACATGAAGTAAAATAAGTGGGATTTCTGGGGGTTAAAAGATTAATCGGGGGTCAGGGTAAGAACATTGAGGACAGGGTATAGTGGATGGGTCAATTAAAACTAAGAATGTATGAAAAGACCTTACAGAAACCCAGTAGCTAGTAAGATAATCTCAATATTTAACCAAAAAATAGCTCAAACTGAATTACATTGCATCATTGGACAATGTTGCTCCCATGAGTCATTGGTTGTTAAATGTAAATCCAAGTATGAGGAATGGAACAACTTCCTACATATTGTTGGTTACAGAGAGCTCAGAAGCCCCTAAACCAACACCACCTGTGGTCATTACCCTAGGTTATCTGGGGATGGGGGAAGGGGTTCCTGCACATATCATGGCCAGCAGAAAAATAATCTTTGGAGAAGCAAGAATGAAAGCCCAGATCAGCCTGAGTTAGTTGGTGCTCGTTCAATTGTCCAGAGTCTGATGCCAGGCCAATTTATTCTAGATATATTTAAGTACAGAACAATTTTGGAAAAAACCTCCCTCTTAACAATTATCCCAACCTCATTTTCATAATAAAGCTTAAGATGTGACTACATCAAAACTCCTTTGCAAAGTATATGTGACCTCTACCATGAAGATAGAGTCTTAGCTTAAGAGCCTAGAATCTTTTGGGGCCTCTCATCAATGGATTGTAGAAGTCACCAACTGTTGACATCTTCCCAAAGGATGGGTTCTATTGGCTGAGAAAGATAAAGATAGAGGTCTAGGGAAGGAAAGCCTTTGATAGACATTCTGGGAGATTTGGGTGAGGTCTGGAACTACAGATAGCAATGGTCATCAGGTCATTAACTGCATCCACTCCCAGCCTTCTGTATGGAAAACAGGTATTCATTTCCTCCATTGAAGAGACAACCCTGCATGATTAATAATATTCCTGGTTTCTGCAGTGTTTATCTGTGAGCACTGATGCCTTCTACAGTTATCCACCATAAGGACGGTATGGCTTTAGTGCTGAAGATACCACAAATTTTATCTGTAGAACCTAGAGAAATTAATCTCAAACCAATGGAGAAACTTCCTATGGGATTTCTCTCTCTCTCTCTCTCTCTCTCTCTCTCTCTCTCTCTCTCTCTCTCTCTCTCTCTCTCTCTCTCTCTCTGTGTGTGTGTGTGTGTGTGTGTGTGTGTGTGTGTGTGTGTGTGTACAAAAGTCAATGGAGAATTGTATATTGCTTAATATGTTTAGAATCTGAAAGAAAGTATTTATTCATAAGTGGGTTATCTTTACTAACTACCACCACTAAGACTTCAGGAACACTACAGAATAGGAGGCAGAAAGAATAGAAGAGCTGGAAAAAAGGAAGAAATGCTATGAAATGCAGATTTCTGAATGTAGCAGGGTGCTGTGTTATATTCTGTTTGTGTTCTGACAAATAAAGCTTACCTGGAGATCAGAGGGCAGAGACAGCCACTAGTTAACCAGGAGAAAGGAAGTGATGAGGCAGGGCAGAGACAGGAAGTGATAAGGTGGAGCAGAGACAGGATCTGGGCCCTTTTGTTCTAAGAATTTGGGAAGGTAAGAAGCCTCTGGTGGCTGCTTCTTTGCTTCTCTGATCTTTCAGCTTTACCCCAAAATCTTACTCCTTTTTTAAATAAGACTAATAATGACCGTACTTCAGCATGGGCATGACATTTAAAACTCACAGCAGTTATGTTTGCCTGCACAAGATCAAGTGAGCCAAAACTATAAGCATATATGGGGCAGATGAATCATTGACAGTGACTATTTGTTATGGGAAGAACAAGCATTATTTTTTGAGTATGTGGCCATTAGTATGTTTCTCATATTCAGTGAATGGTCCCCAACACATATACTAACTGAATTTAGTTGATCATTCAAATAAAGACATGAAATTTGGAGGGAAGCCTGTTGGGCAAGTATGGGGATAGTTGGATAAGGGAAACAGGGAATAGCTGTGATCACATTTTATTACATATGTATGGATTCTAAACAATAAAGAAAAATTTTAAAATATTCAGTAATCCAATAAAAATCTCAATGTAAAACCTCACAGTAGAAAAGAGAGTATCAGTGCTTTAATTTAAAGTAGAAGAATTAGATTACTCTGCTAAACAAAATGATATATCTAAGAACCTAATAGAACATACAGGAACAATTGAGCATTATGAAAAGGTAAGAAAATAACTCTGAGCAATATAGAAAAGGACAAAAATGTGGGTCATAATTATATAAAATATTTTCAATGAAATTATAGAAGAAAATTTCTTAAATGTAAGAGTAAAAAGATGTTTATTGAGTTCCAAGGGGTATATAGAACACTAGGACCACATAAAACAAACAAAAATAAATAAATAAAATCTTTCATTAAGCCACTAAAAACACAAAACAAAGAAAGGATGTTGAAAGCTACAAGAGAAAAGACCAAGTCACATATAAAGACAAACCTATCAAAGTAGCAGCCTCATCCTCATGATGTCATTAAGTCAGAAAGACTGAAACCAATGTAACACAAGATCTAAGAGACCATAGTTCCCAGACCAGCTTATTACATTTGACAATACAATCTATCATAATTGAAACAGAAAGAAAAAGTACTTTCATTATAAATGCAGGATCATGAAATTTAAGGCCACCAAGCTAGACCAATGGAGGATATTTGAAGGGATACTTCAGATTGAAGAAACTGGTAAGTGTATCCATGAAATGAGAGTGAAGAAATAAACAATGTTAGGTCAATAATTAAATAAGTGATAACTAAGAAAACAAACACTATAAATAAACAAAATGACAGGAATTAATACTCATCTTTCAATAATTTTGAAGATAATTTGCTCTCAAATTCATAATCAAAACATGTAGGTGACCATCAAAGATAGTTACACCTTAGGGAAAATGTTTCAAGCAAATGAAACCAGGGAAGAAGCAGGCATTGCTACTATATCTGACAGAGTAGATATTCCTAAAATCATGACTATTCAGAAGAGCTAGAGAAGGTTACTTTATAGTGATCAAGAAAACAGTCTATCAAGAGATCTTCACAACCCTACACATATATGTATGACCCTTTAGTGCATTGAATTTTATAAAGCTAATGCTACTAGACAGAGAGCAAGAGACTAGCCAGAACATATTCATAGCAGATGACTTCAGTACGCTATTTTCACCAACCAACTGATCACTTAGAAGAAACTGAATAGAGAAATAACAGTTAAATGATATTATGGATATCATATGTAACTATAGTGTATTCAAATATCATCACACACATTCTTCTCAGCAGCCCACTAAAATGGACTAAATAGACATAAAGTATATTTCAACCAACACAGAAAAAAATTGAATAACTCCTTGTATTTTACTACAGTACCATAAAGCTACTTTCCAGTAGCAACAGAAGTAGAAAATATACATAGGCATGAGGTTGAAGAAATAAAACAAGGAAATTAAAAATTCCTAGAAATGAACACAAATGAAAATACAACATATCCAAATTTAGGGAAAAATCCATTTCCCATAACCTAAAAAATGAAATAAAACCTTATAATAAACCTAGTTAATTAAGTGAAGGACCTAAGCAATGAAAACTTTAAAATATCAGAGAAATAAATTGAAGACTGTAGATTAAAATACTTCCCATACTCATAGGTTGATAGGATTAATATTATGGTAATGGCTGTGCTATCAAATGCAATCTACAAATTCAATGCAAGCCCCTCAAAATTTCAAAATAATTTCTGACATGAATTGAAAAATACAATTTTAAAATTACATGAATGCACAAACAATCAAGGATAGCCAAAATAATTCTTAACAATGGAAAGAGGTATCACCATCTCTGACTTCATGTCATGCAACAAAGCCACAGTGATCAAAATAACATGGTACTGGCATAAAAGCAGGCATATTGATCAGTGAAATATAACTGAGGATCCCAGTATAAGCCCACACTCTTACAACTACTAGTAGATGGTCCTATATCCATAGCAATCTTGTGTTCATCCTAATAGCTTGATACTCTAATGATATGAATCAGAATTTCTTCTTAAAATTCACTAAAGAATATAAAAAGGAAATTAATTATTAAATCCTAAAATAAATGTTTACAATAAATGCAAGACCTTCTTCAACCACACCCCTAAAAGCTTTTTAATAATTTAATTCAGTTTGTTTTGTTATACTTTATGGAAATCTTAAAGATGTTGGGTTTTTTTCTTGATTTTGCTCATAATGATATTGTAAATTGACAAAAAAATCTGCAAAATATGTTTAAGAATGATAGATAAAAAAGACATCTGGTATGGTTTCATTGTGGCAAGACAGAGGTCTCAAAGATTAAAAGCAGTCGTTGTCCTTCTAAAGAACCTGGGCTCATCTCAAGTCCTTGCTCGAGTAGTCTTGTGAGGCTGGATCATCTCAGCTAGCCATCTGAAATTGTCCTTAGCAGTTTGTAGTTCAAAGCCGATCTTTTGGTGCTGTTTGTCACTTTGGTGGCATTATTATAGTCCATGAGGAGTCATTGTTGTGGGATTATATCATCTCTTCTAAGACTCCAAAGGTTGCTATTAGGTGTAGTTATGGTACACTGCCAAAAATATTTTTTGTGGGACATATTTACTGGATAATTTGACTTTTTTCTTCAGATGTCTCATTTATCTAGTGTTCAGATTCCTTACCTTTCATTCTCTTGAAAGACAAAAACAAAAAAAAAATGCTTCCCTAACCTTAACTTGGGGAGGTTACTTTTTGGCAAGTTATATCTGATTAAATGAAAAGCATTTGTAAGTTAGTTTATATTGAATGATCATCCTGGCTGATGAACTATCACATCTTCTAATTAAAAGGTTTCTATTGTTCAAATTGAACCTTTATCAATTTTTATGGTATCCATAGATTTTTTTTTCTTCACCCATGGAAACAAAAGTGAAACCTCATTCCCAACATAACACATATCCTGGTTTCCCTTCTGAGGTCAGCACATCTTTAAAGTATATAGGCTGATTTAATTCTGTAGTTTTTTTTTTTTTTTCTATTATCCAGTGTCTCTCCACAACTGTTGTTCCTTTCTCATTTGCATTGCAAAAATTCAAAGTTATTAAAGCATTATGTAATCTACTTCTGGGGGTCTTTGTTGCCCCTTTCTGTTTATTTAGCATATCCTTTAGAGTTTGATTTGATCTTTCTACGACTGTTTGACCTGTAGGATTGTGTGGTATATCTATAATATGCTTTATATTGTAATAAGCAAAAAATTGTTTCATTTTACCAGAGACATACACTGGAGCATTGTCAGATTTAATTTGTACATGTATACCCATGATGGCCATAGCTTCTAGCAAATACATGATTACAGAATGAGCCTTTTTGGAATTCAGAGCAGTTGCCCATTGAAATCCTGACTAGGTATCAATGGTGTAGTGTATATATTTTAATTTCCCAAATTCTACAAAATGAAACATATCCATCTGCCAGATTTCATTTGAGTACCTTTTTGGTTACATTCTGCTGGTAGTGGAGTTTGAGTGTATAAAGAACAAATAAGACATTTCCTTATAATTTCCTTGGATTGTTGCCAGGTTATGGAAAAAATCTTACTATTGACATGATGTTTTTTAATGAAATTCTGAGGCCTCTAGCATATTTCCTTTTAATAGTTGACCAATCTTATTATTACCTTGTGGTAGAGGGCCTGGTAGATCTGTGTGAGTTATATATAAGGGATGATTCCTATTCCTGATTATTTCTTGTGTGGGATTGGATGTGAGTTATATATAAGGGATGGTTCCTATTTCTGATTATTTCTTGTAACTGAATAGATAAAAAAGTTAATTCTGACTTATCAGGGATAAATTCAGCAGTTTCAATGTGTAAGACCACTCATTCTGCATACTGAGAGTCAGTAACTATGTTGAGGGTTTCTGTAAAATCCATTAATACCATCAGAATGGCATGTAATTTTTTATAATTTTATTTTTCTTTATTAAGAATCTTCTACTCATTCCTAATGCTATCCACAGATCCCCCTCATCCCTCCTCCCACCCCCAGCCCTCTTTCCCAAGCCAACCCACATCCCCACATCACCCAAATCGAGGTCTCCCATGGGGAGTCAGCAGAGCCCAGTACACTGAGCCTAGGCGGGTCCAAGCCCCTTCCCACTGCACCAAGCCTGTGCAAGGTGTCACACCACAGGCACTGGATTCCCAGAAGACTGCCCATGCATCAGGGACAGATTCTGATCCCCCTGGCTGGAAGCCCCCCAAACAGTTCAAGGGAAACAACCATCTTCTGTGTCCAGAGGGCCTAGTCCAGTCCCATGGGGGCTCCACAGCCACCAGTCCACAGTTCATGGGTTTCCACTAGTGTGGTCTGTCATCTCTGCACATCCCATCATGATCTTGACGTCCCTCACTGGTAGTATCTCTCCTCTCTCTGTCATCATTTGGATTACCAGAACTCAGCCTGGTGCCTGGCCATGGATCTCTGTATCTGCCTCCATCTGTCACTGGACAAAGGCTCTATGATGACAGTTAGGTTATTTGCTAGGCTGGTCACTAGAGTAGACCAGTCCAGGCACCCTCTGTACCACTGCCAGCAGACCAAGGTGGGGTCATCCTTGTGGATTCCTGAGAGCCTCCCCAGTACCCCGCCTCTTTCTATTCCCATGATGTCCTCAGCTATCATGGTATCTTCCTCCCTGCCCTCCCACTCTGTTCCTGTTCCAGCTTGACCCTCCCATTTCCCTATGTTCTCATCCCCCACTCCTCACCCTCTGCCATGCCCCACACCCAGTCCACCCATGGAGATCTCATCCACTTCTCCTTCACAGGGTCATCCATGTGTCCGTAATAGGGTCTTTTCCTGTTAGCTGGCCTCTCTATAGTTGTGGGTTGCAGTCTGGCCATCTCTTCCCTCCCATTTAATATCCACTTATGAATGAGTACATACTATGTTTGTCCTTCTGAGTCTGGGTTACCTTACTCAAGATGATATTTTCTAGATCCATCCATTTGCCTGCAAATTTAATGATATCATTGTTTTTTACCACTGAGTAGTACTCCATTGTGTATATGTGCCATATTTTCTTTATCCATTCTTCAGTTGACAGGCATCTAGGTTGTTTCTAGGTTCTTGCTATTACAGATAATGCTGATATGAACATAGTTGAGCATGTGTCCTTGTGGTAAGATTGAGCATTCCTTGGGTATATGTCTAAGAGTGGTACTAGGTCTTGAGGAAGACTTATTCCCAATTTTCTGAGAAACCACCATACTGATTTCCAGAGTGGCAGTACAAGTTTGCATTCCCACCAACAGTGGAGGAGTGTTCCCCTTGCTCCATATCTTCACCAAAATAAGCTGTCTTTAGTGTTTTTAAATTCTGACAGGTGTAAGATTGTATCTCAGAGTTGTTTTGATTTGCATTTCCCTGATTAGGGATGTTGAGCAATTCCTTAAATGTTTTTCAACCATTTGAGATTCCTCTGTTAAGAATTCTCTGTTAAGCTCTGTAGCCCATTTTTTAATTGGATTGTTCAATATTTTGATGTCTAGCTTTTTGAGTTCTTCATATATTTTGGAGATCAGCCCTCTGTCAAATGTTGGCCTGGTGAAGATCTTTTCCCATTTTGTAGGCTGTTGTTTGGTCTTATTGACTGTGTCCTTTGCTCTACAAAAGCTTCTCAGTTTCAGGAGATCCCATTTATTAATTGTCACTCTCTGTGTCTGTGCTACTGGTGTTGTATTTAGGAAGTGGTCTCCCATGCCAATTTGTTCCAGACTATTTCCTACTTTCTCTTCTATCAAGGTTAGTGTAACTGGACTTATGTTGAGGTCTTTGATCCTCTTGGACTTGAGTTTTGTGCATGGTGACAGATATGAATCTATTTGCAGTTTTCTGCATGTTGACATCCAGTTATGCCAGCACCATTCGTTGAAGATGCTTTCATTTTTCCATGGTACAGTTTTGGCTTCTTTGTCGAAAATCATATGTTCATAGGTGTGTGGACTAATGTCAGGGTCTTCAATTCGATTACATTGGTCCACATGTCAGTTTTTATGCCAGTACCAGGCTGTTTTTATTACTATAGCTCTATAGTAAAGCTTGAGGTCGGGGAACATGATGCCTCCAAAGGTTGCTTTATTATACAGGATTCTTTTAGCTATCCTAGTTTTTTTGTTTTCCATATAAAGTTAAGTATTGTTCTTTCCAAGTCTGTGAAGAATGAAAGTTTGACTTCTTCCTTTCCAATTTGTATCCCCTTGATCTCCTTTTGTTGTCTTATTGCTCTAGCTAGAACTTCAAGTACTATAATGAATAAGTATGGGGAGAGTGGACAACCTTGTCTTGTTCCTGATTTTAGTGGAATTGCTTTGAGTTTCTCTCCATTTAATTTGATGTTGGCTGTTGGCTTGCTGTAAATTGTCTTTATTATGTTTAGGTATGTTCCTTATATTCCTGATCTCTCCAAGACCTTTATCATGAAGGGATACATGATTTTGTCAAAGGCTTTTTCAGCATCCAGTGAGATGATCATGTGGTTTTTTTCTTTCAGTTTCTTTATATGGTGTATTGCATTGACAGATTTTCATATGTTGAACCATCCTTGCATCTCTGGGATGAAGTTTAATTGATCATGGTAGATAATTTTTTGATGTGTTCTTGTATTCAACTTGCCAATATTTTATTGAGTATTTTTGCATCAATGTTCATGATGAAGATTTTTCTGTAATTCTTTTTCTTTGTTGCATCTTTGTGTGGGTTAGGAATCTGAGTAACTGTAGCCTCATAAAAGGAGCTTGGTAATGTTCTTTCTGTTTCTATTGTGTGGAACAATTTGAAGAGTATTTAAATTAGCTCTTCTTTGAAAATCTGGTAGAATTCTGCATTGAAACCATCTGGCCCTGGGCTTTTTTTTTTTTTTTTTGGTTGGAAGACTTTTAATGACTGTTTCTATTTCCTTAGGGGTTATTGGTCTATTTAAATTGTTTATCTGCTCTTAATTTAACTTTGGTATATGGCACCTATACAGAAAATTGTCAATTTCTTTTACATTTTCCAATTTTGTGGAGGACAGGTATTTGAAGTATAACCTGATGATTCTCTGGATTTCCTCATTGTCTGTTGTTATGTTCCCCTTTTCATTTCTGATTTTGTTAATTTGGATGCTCTCTCTCTGCTTTTTGGTTAATTTGAATAAGGGCTTATCTACCTTGTTGATTTTCTCAAAGAACCAACTCTTTGTTTCATTGATTCTTTGTATTGTTCTCTTTGTTTCTATTTCATTGATTTCCACCCTCAATTTGATTATTTCCTGGTGTCTTTTTCCTGGGTGAGTTTGCTTCTTCTTGTTCTAGAGCTTTTAGTTGTGCTGTTTAGTCACTAGTGTAAGATTTCTCCAACTTCTTTATGTGGGCATTTAGAGCTATGAATTTTCCTCTTAGCTTTTCATGGTGTCCCATAATTTTGGGAATGTTGTATATTCATTTTCATTGAATTCTAGGAAGTCTTTAATTTATTTCTTTATTTCTTCCTTGACCCATTTGTGATTCAATTGGGCATTATTCAGTTTCCATGAGATTGTATGCTTTCTGTAATTTTTGTTGTTATTGAAGTCTAACTTTAAGCTATGGTGGTCTGATAAGACACAGGAGGTTATTTCAATTTTTTTGTATCTGTTGAGATTTCCTATGTGACCAAGCATTTGGTCTATTTTGGAGAAGGTTCCATGGAGTGCTGAAAAGAAGGTATATTCTTTTGTGTTAGGGTGAAATATTCTGTAAATATCTGTTAAGTCTATTTGAGTCATAATGTCTGTTAGTTTCCTTATTTCTCTGTTAAGTTTCTGTCTGGCAGCCCTGTCCATTGGTGAGAGTGAGGTGTTGAAGTCTCCCACTATTAGTGTATGGGGTTTGATGTGTGATTTAAGCTTTAGTGATATTTCTTTTACTAATGTCAGTGCCCTTGTATTTGAGGCATAAATATTCAGAATTGAGACTTCGTCTTTTCTGGTTTTCCCTGTGATAAATATGTAGTGTCCTTCCCAATCTCTTTCAATTGATTTTATTGAAAAAATTTATTTATTTTTTAAGTCTATTTTATTACATATTAGGATAGCTACACCAGCTTGCTTCTTTAATCCCTTTGATTGGAATGTCTTTTCCCAGCCTTTTATTATATGGTGGTGTCTGTCTTTGAAGTTGAGGTGTGTTTCTTGTATGCCACAAATGGATGGATCTTGTTTTTGTATCCATTCTGTTAGCCTGTGTCTTTTTATAGGTGAATTGAGACCATTGATATTGATGGATATTAATGACCAGTTATTGTTAATTCCTTTTATTTTTGGTGGTAGTGTTGTATGTTTCCCTTCTTTGGTATTTGTTGGTATGGGACTATCTATTGCCTGTGTTTTCATGGGTGTATCTAACTTCCTTAGGTTGGATGGATTTTTTCCTTCAAGTTCTTTCGGTATGGCTGGATTTGTGGAGCGATAGTGTTTAAATCTGGTTTTATCATGGAATATCTGTTAATAATTTTTGGTTTTATCATGGAATATCTATTAACAATTTTCAAGGTAGGGCTGTTGGTTTCTTTGAAAGAACAGGAGCTGTTGTGCACTGTTCTTGTACAATCTGGATGGTTGGTGAGTGTTCTTTTTAATAGCTTGGAATATTTTTCCCAGAAACGTATGTTAGTTTATAGTTTGTTTCTGAGATTGGAGGAATGTTAGTGTGGGTATTCCATTATTGTAACAAATTATGTTCCTATAAATTCATAGCTATTAACCACAAATGGTTTTAATTTATCTGTCTTTCTGGCCCTATACATTTGAGCAATCTAATGCTCTGTTTCACTTGAGATAATGTTCTAATCCCCCTAATGTTTAACATTTACCTCCTGAAGAGGCCATTTTGGATGCCAAGATTCTGGTGCAGTTATTGTTACATCTGCAACTGCCTACAAGACCTTCAATGAGAACATCATTTATACATATTTTTAATTTTGGTCTTTGCTCATTTATAGAAGTTTGAGAAAAAAAATTTGCTTTATGGTTTCTCCTGAATTTCTTGTTCTCTCTGCTATAGCTGTTCTATCACCCCAAGCACAATGTTTTTTTTTTTGTTTGTTTGTTTGGGTTTTTTTTGTTTTTTGTTTTTTTACAATAGGCATTAGGTTCTTTAATTGCTCTTGAAGGAGTTTCTTTCATGGTAACAGGAAAGGACTGAACTGAATTTGAAGTAGGGGCCTGTGAGAGGCCCCTCAGAGAGTGTCCTGATGGCAAAGGTAAAGGATATTAATGTCTGTCCCTTGTTGACCTACATTCATTAGTCCAATGTCTGTCTTTACCACAGCTTCTGCATAATCCACAAGGGAGGGATGTTCTGTTAGGATTATCCCTTGAGAAAACATTATTTCTAGGAACACACTGTTTATAGTCCCTTTTTAGGTGGCTTTGTTTATAGTAAATAAACATTTGACACAACTACTTTTCTGCAAACATCTGGAAATCACCTCCCCTATCCAAGCATCTTCATGGTCATGAGATTCAATATTAATTGTATCTCAGAGCCATTTCTCCAATCGTACCAATCTTGCCTTTAATGGCCTAATTATTCTTTTACATTGTGCATCAGCATTTTCAAAAGACAGAAATTCAATTATTAATTGTATCATTCTATTTATTACCGAAGTCAGTCTTTGTAAGAAATTAGTGAAAGTTACTTTGGGGCCCTGTATAACTTTAACAAATTACTCAATTTTATCTCCTACTTCTTCAATTCTGTCCCAAGCATTCAAGGTTGCCATGTGGCATAAGGCTTGGATATGGTCATCATATAAAGATTGTCTTTGTATATCAGCAAAATCACCTTCTTCAAGAAGTTGATCTTGGGAAATTTCCATAGCTCTAGCTCTACTTCATTGTTCAATGGTCTTAGCCTCATCTTTCTACCAGACCCTCCATTGTAATTGGGGACCAGCCTCTAAGGCTGCTGTAACCAAATATCTCGAGTCTCTAGGAATAATTCTGTTACAAGTTGACAATGAATTTAACATCTGCTGTATGAAAGATAGTGGATCATATGAGGCTATTGCTTCTTTGAATCTCCTCAAATCTAACATTTGCACAGTAGTCCAATCAGCTCTTACACAGCCTTGAGGATGTCTGTCATTTTGCAGTTTCTGTAAGGTTACTGGATAGATTAAGGTTGGCTGTTTGAAAGACTTAGGCTGTTTGTCTTTAATCTTGCAATGCAATGCTGAGATTTGTTCTCCTTTAAATTCTTCGGTCTGGGTATGAATATCTCTATGATCTATTTTAATAGGTTTTTCTAAAACTTTTATTTTGGCACTTATATTAATGAACTTTTTAAATGATAAAACAGAAATAATCAAACAAATAATATTTATAATTGATATAACATAAAGGCCATCAACATTAATTTCCCTCTCATTTAATGTTTCCATTTTCAGAAGGTCTATCATTATCATATTATCAGAGACCAAACTCCCTCCTTTGGAAAAATGTTTCCCCTTTTTTAATATGAGAAACCCTTTATTTTAACTAATTCCTCCCTTTAAAAAATTGTAATTGACTCACCCAATCTGCTGACAATGTCGATTTAGATGATGGTGTGGCAGCAACCCAAGGAGAGGGCCCCAGGGAAGCCAAAACACACTGGAAGAGGAAAGAACTGAAAGATCCAGCCATCTGCTTGAGGAAACATGTGAAAGTAGCTGACTCCTGTGGTTTTTGGAGCCCGAAATCCTATAGATTTTGCTGCAGAGAAGCTACAACAAAAACTTAGCCAGCAGGGTAGGGACTCTGGCTGCATGTAGCTCCAATGGCTTTTTCATGAGTTTGTGCCCCGTGTTGGGTGCCAGATGTTGCTCAAATTTCTAAATGGTCTTTTTGATAAAACATCCTGATGCCAAATATTGGGGTAAATTCTGAAAGATCAGAGATACAAAGGAACAAGCCATTGCCATGCCTTGCCTCTAGGACTCAGCCTGAAAAGCTCTAGTTCCTGTCTCCTCACACCTTACATACCCTTGTTTGTCCAGGCATCACTTCTTTCCTAGTGCTGTGATTAATGGCCTGTGAATCCCAAGTATTGAGATTAAAGATGTATGCTCCCACTATCTGGCTCTATTTCTCTCCTAGACTGAGTCAATCTCATCACATGGTGGCTTTGAATTCACAGAGATCCAAATGGATCTCTGCCTCCTGAGTGCTACAATTAAAAGTGTGTCATCACTACCTGGCTTCTATGTTTCATCTAGTGACTTGTTCTCTTTTCTGATCGTCAGGCAAATTTTATGGGGGTATACAATATATCACCACATCCCAGCTCCCATATTTCCACTCAAAGCCTTCTATAACTCTATAACTTCCAGGAGACCTGACATCATATTCTGGCCTGAATAGGCATCAAGCATACACATCATGCACAGGTATACAGACATACCTATAAGAAATTAAATTAAAATTATAAAAATAACTTCATGGCTGTAATTCTAATATAATTTACTATATTTCTGATCTTTTAAATAATGGTACATATTAAGTTTAATTAATTTATTTTAACATAATCTCCATTAAAAGGAGATATAATTATTTTAAACATTAACACTCTTGATTATTTCAAAGTTGACCATCAATTACAAATTTCTCCTATTGTTATTATACTATACATTTAGATTTTAGTGATACTTTTCTGGCCAAGGAAAGAAACACAGAAAAAAACTGTTTTAAAAAACCATTTGTAAAATATTCCCCTTTGAAACCTATTTCCTTTTACAGCTTTTTAAGATTTGGGGTAAATGCTCAATCTTGGGCAATATTTTATAACCACAATCAGTGAAACAATTGACAATGTGGAATTTCCAGTCCTGACAGCAAATGTCACAAGGGCATCATGTGCAATCAGTGAGAGAAACACAGAGATATTGGAGTTCTGTGGGGGAGAATGCCTACAGTTGCATTTCAAATGTTATTTATACATCTTTAAATTTTAAGAAAGTTGAAATATTAGCTATTAAAAGTGTATTATAAGTATTAATATGTAATGATATTTTTGTATAAGAAAAAATGTATAAGAAAACTGACCTACTCTGGTGATAGAATGGCCAAACACCCTAACTATCATGCTAGAAATCTCATCCAATGACTGATGGAAGCAGATGCAGAGATCCACAGCCAGGCCCCAGGTGGAGCTCCAGGAATCTAATTGGCAAGAAAGAGGAGGGATTGTATGAGCGAGAATTGTTGAAACCAAGATTGGAAAAAGCACAGGGACACATAGCCAAACTAGTGGAAACACATGAACTATGAACAAATAACTGAGGAGCCCCCAACTGGATCAGGCCCTCTGGATAAGTGAGACAGTTGATTAGCTTGAACTGTTTGGGAGGCACCCAGGCAGTGGGACCGGGACCTGTCCTTAGTGCATGAGCTGCCTGTTTGGAACCTTGGGCCTATGCAGGGACACTTTGCTCAGTCTGGGAGGAGGGGACTGGACCTGCCTGGACTGAATCTACAGGGTTGAGCTGAATCCCCAGGGGAGTCCTTGCCCTGGAGGAGATGGGAATGGGGGGTGGGCTAGGGGAGGTAGGGGGGAGGAGGGAGGACAGGGGAATCTGTGGCTGATATGTAAAATTAAATCAAATTATAAAATTTAAAAAAAATAATAAAAAAATCTTTAAATTTTAAGAAAGATGAAGTATTAGCTATTAAAAGTGTATTTTTGGTTGTGAGCCTAGCCTTTAACGGCTGAGCCATTGTACTATAAGTATTAATATGTAATGATATTTTTGTATAAGAAAAATGTTTATTATTGTTAAGATTTTTTTATTGCAATATTTCTCCCTTCCTTTTCCTTCCTTCAAACATTCCCATATACCGGTTTCTACTCTCCTTCAAATTCATGGCCTCTTTCTACACTAATTGTTACTATGGGAATATATATATAATCCTAAATATAACTTCCTCATTGGTGCAATGCTACTTGTGCATATGTCTTCAAAGCTGACCATTTGGAACTTGACAAAGAATTGGTGTATTCTTCCCTAAGAAAGATGATCTCTGTTGTATGATATTTTGTTTGTGTTCTGACAAATAAAGCTTGCCTGGAGATCAGAAGGCAAAACTAGCCACTAGTTAGCCATAGAGGCCAGGCTGTATGGCACATACCTTTAATCCTAGCATTTGGGAGGAGGAAGCAGGAAGATCAGGAGTTCAAGGCCACCCTGAGCTACAGGAGATTGAACCAGTATAAAAGAGAAAAAGAGCCAGGCAGTGGTGGTGCATGCCTTTGACCCCAGCATTTGGGAGGCTCATGCCTTTGATTCCAGCCTTTGGGAGGTGGAGACAAGAATATAAACTGGGTGGAGACAGGATCTTGGGCCCATTCAGCCTGAGGATTTGTAGAGATTGGATGCCCATTCAGGCTGAGGACTCATAGAGGCAAGAAGTGACTGCAGCTATTTTCCTTCTCTGATCTTTCAGCCTTCCCCCTCAAACACTAAGATTAAAAGTGTGTGCCACCACTGCCTGGCCTCTATGGTTAACTAGTAGCTAGCTCTGCCCTCTGATCTCCAGGTAAGCTTTATTTGTCAGAACACAAACAAAATATCATAAAACACACCTCTCCAGCTCCCAGATTTCCTCAGCTTCCCATAGATATTGTTTAGGTTTGAGGTCTTGTGGGCTTTTCTTCATCCAATTTGGCATGTTCATTGGTGGTTTTCTTGTTTAGCTCATGTTTGGGTGGTCATATTGGTGAGAGTTAATGAGTGTAGTAATTCTTAAATTACCAAGAAACAGTCTCACAGAAAACTCTCTGATCCTCTGGCTCTCATGATATTTTTGCCCTCCTCTTTCCCAAAGTCATTTGAGCCTTAGATATGTGAGGATTTTGTAGATATATTTACTGAAACAGGGCTACACAGCTCTGCAATTTGACTGGCTGTGGTTTTCTGAAGTGGTATCCATCTGTTGTAAAGAGACGTTTCCTTGATAAGGGTATAAAGACAAAAGAATGTTGTTATGTATTTTCCTAGTTGATTATATTAGTGGTTGTAGATTCTCCTCCAA
This sequence comes from Peromyscus maniculatus bairdii, assembly GCF_049852395.1. Classification (NCBI taxonomy): domain Eukaryota; kingdom Metazoa; phylum Chordata; class Mammalia; order Rodentia; family Cricetidae; genus Peromyscus; species Peromyscus maniculatus. The sequence continues at coordinate 29,776,854 of NC_134861.1, forward strand.
TAATCATGACTTTGCTAACACTAAGTATTAAGCTAGGTTTCTAGAAGCAGGCATTTTTTTCTTGTTGAATATGTCTTCAGTCCAATTAAAGAGGTATTGTTACCACCAAGGTATAATTACCACTACCACACCCATAGGGTTATCTTACCATGCTGGTCTTGATGTGGATACTAGGCATCATAGCTTTATAAGACTGTTGGTTGGCTCTCTCCTTTGGAAGCTTGCATGGAGCCTTCTGGTACCATGAAAACTAATCTTTAGGGAGGGGTAATTCAGGCAATTCTAGCTTACAGGCCTGTAGGCCGTGTTTCTGAAGTGCATGGTTTCAGCAATAGGGACTTACCTTCTATCTCTGGGGAATAACCAAGGGAAATAGCAATAGTTTTATATTTGGGGAATCTCTTGTACTAAATTTGTGTGTATTGTGGAAGCATGTTAAACAACTATTACAAGTTTTAGAGGAAGGAAATCTTTTGTATTCAACTGTGAAGACACAGGATGTTTCTGGCCACAGAGTTATGGGAAGCAGGCATTTGTACTTGTTATAATAACTGTTGTAGGCCATCACAGAAATAGAAGGATCCAGTTTTCCTGCCCATAATGGTGGAAGTGGAGAACAAAGTCAAGGACATCTCGACATATGGATATAGCTCTTTCAAAAATATGAGGAACTATCTTTTCTTTCATTCAACTCTAAAATTTTAGGTCTTAAAAAAAATCTAAGTCTTAGAAATTGATTGTGATAAGAACCAAATTGACTTATAAATATATTAATTTGCTCAAAGTTTTTAAAAACATAATATTTATGTTTTTAAAAACTTAAATCAAATATGTTTTTAAAAACATAATTCAAGAAATATTGATCATTCATTCATTAATTTATTCAGACATTTAAAAAATCCATTCTAGTAGCAAATATCTGCAGTAATCATAGTTTATAAAGCATAACTGAGCAATTTGTTTTTCAATAGTAAATTAACATATTTTGTGTAATTACTATATCAAGTATTGCTTTAGTGCTTGAATTATTTGATCCACTTAATTTTTGCATCAACACTATAGCAAAGAGGAGGAAGCAGATATTGAAAATATGGATGAGATTAGGTTTACTGCAGCTAGTAATGAGGTACAAAAAGCTGGGATAATTGAATAAGAAGTTTGACTGCACAACACTGCTATATTTCTTGAATACAAAACCAACAGTAAAGTATAAACCAATAACTATTGCATGGAAAGTATGGGGAATCCATGCTACTTTCCTAAAACCAAGCTTAACATTTCCCTTTGAGACAGAGCACAATCATCTTCTGAGGAAACACACACAGAAGCAGCAAGTATATAACACAATCAGTCACATAAGTGAAACTTGTCCAAGGCACTAGAAAATTCTGGAGAAAATAAAACAGTTCTTTTAGGGAATCAGGGATTTGTGACTACATTTCCTACAGGCCAAACACAAGTTCAACAAAAAGGCATCTTATTTAAGTAGAAGAGAATAGCAGAAATTTAAAGAACATGTATAAATTACATCCCTTTATTTTTTCCTGGTTGTAAGTAATGGTATGTGTAATTAACTGATTCTCTAAGATTTTGTGAAGGGGGAAAACATTTTGGACTTCTTGGCAGATTTCATGAAAAGATAAATAAAGAGACACACTGAAGAGAAATAATAGCCAATAATCTTCAATCAGAATTCACATGAAAACCCACTGACCAAAATCTTTAGTTAGTTACTATTATGAATAAATCTAACCTGAAATAAAATTTTGTTGCTTACATCTATATTTTTAGAAGTTCAAAATCTATTTCTACCCTGGAGGTTTGAAGAGATGTAATTTGATAATTCCTTCTGTATTTTTATGAGTTTTTGCTTGATTTCTTATTCCAATTTTTGTACTGCCACATTTGGAATACTTTGCATTTTGAATCTAGAATCAGACATATAAGTAGGACTATTTGAGTGAGGGAATACATTAGCTATGATTTGCATGTGAGAAACAACATGTATACCTAGGTATTAAGCAAAAACTTCTGTTTGATATTTCAAGTTTGATGAAATTTCAATCTTTGGATCATCTAAAACCCTTGTTTTGACTGCTCTGCTTTTTATTATCTGGTTATTAATACTCTATCTTTCATGTCAAGCTTTATACAAATATAAGAATTTTAAACTCAGTGTGTTTGTTCCAGGTATTGACATAGAAATGTCTGGTGTCACAGATCTCAGGGTAGGGTCATTAGACCTAAGAGACACTGATTATTTCCCCTAAAGTCTGCAAATTTCATTCTGACCTTGAACAAGGAATGACTTTGCTTTCAGATCCCTGTTATCTCACTTCCCTCACCATTCTATTATATGAGTGCATTGGTATTTGGCATCAGATCTTCTCCTGATAAACTTCTCTTGTCCACACTGTAATCAATTTTGTATTAGTTAGCATTCTTCATTCATACAATACAAGCAGTGGCACTTAAAATCCAAGCTAAAATAAAAAAAATTAAAATGAGGTCACAGAATAAAAAGCATCAGAAAAGAGAGTGGTAGTGAACAACATGTATCAAAACAGGATGTCCTGCACCCATGTAGCAGAAAGTGTAGTTTGTGCTGTTTCATGCAGTGACTACACACCAAAACATGATTTCTGCTTTATCACTTCTCAGGATGAGTCATCAAACTTGGTTCTGAATCCATTCTTTGGCTACAAGAACTAGATAGATACTTAAGTAAAGCTCCACTAAATATTGGACAATGAAATTTTTCTTCATTGAAAAAAAATGTCACCAAAATAAGTAGGAAGTTCCACAGACAAAAGCAACAGTCAGTTGCTTTTAATTACATTGTTTTGGAACCCAAAGTGGCAACAGTTCTTAATAAAATTCTTAGACATCAATAGTTTTAATTTTTTTCATAGAAAAGAATAAAAATGTTCTAAATGTTAACAGCTACTTTCTAGGTCGTTTGTCTCTAGGTATTTTGAATTATGGAATATATATTTTTTATGATTCTACAATAAGTGAATGCTAATTTTATGACTAGTAAGGCATTTTTAATGACAAAGATTTTTATTTCTGACTATGATACATAAATTACTGCTATGCTTACCATTCTGCCATAAACAGCATATTTTGTCATTAGTACAAAAATATATGAAAGAAATATTTTCAGAAATTGTTCAATGAATTGCTTAAAAGTTACTCTTAAGAAAAAATAATTGGATATAAATCCGACTTTCTCCCTGACAGTATGCTTTGAGATATTTCATTCACTCTAAGGGAGAAACACTAGTTATAGGAAGCATGTGCATCACTGAGTTAAAGAAATGGACTTTGGATTTAGAGAATGCTGAAGTGGTCATGCTTTGCAATGAGGGTCCTGGTGACTAGGGAGTCTGCATGTGTTCTCCATGAGTTCTTGCTGAAATATATATATATATTGCATGCCTTGAGTAACTACTACAGGTCTGAGGGTTAAATTTCATGCAGTACCTGGAGGTTTCTATTTTGATTTCTAGCTTTAAATTCTAACTTAGAAAAATTTGGGAAAGTTATCACATAACACATTGAACAATTCATTGAAATCCTATAAATAATAACACACTTTAGGAGTTATGTAAAAAATCTAGATTAAGGGTGAGTTATGAGACTATAGGAATCGAAAAATAGATACAAGAAACAGTTTTCTGTAGGCAGTAAGGGAAAGGGACTATGGGGAAAACTCCAAGTGTTTCACAAATGTTACAGTAAGAATGGACAGTGGGATTAAACAGAAGATTAAGGGTTAAAATGGTGAAGCCTGAATTTTGAGGAAAATGAATAGAGGGGCTTTAATTGGGAATAAGATAACTAACTAAGTTAAATAGATGAGAGGAATATAATTCTGTGTCAGTGATCACAGGCCCCCAGGCCCCCTGGAGCCCTTGGGGGATATACTTTAAAGAACTATTGTTCTTTCTTGTATCTTGTATCAAATGCAGGTAACAAATAAAAGGATGACGGGATGACAGTTTCTTAGCATTCTCCCTTTTCAGAAAAGTGGCCCCACACTATTCCTTACCAAAGGAGTTAAATCAGAACAACTCCAATTACTACTCAGTATCAAAGAGAACAGAGAGACTTTAGTACAATTAACATCACTTGAGACATCTGGAAAATGGGAAGTAACTGCACCAGCCAGGGACCAAGTGCTAGCAGACAGTCAAAGTCAACCTTAACAAGGCTAATGTTAGAAATGGACAGAGGGACAGGGCTTCAACCACTCCTCCCTGCAGGACTAGCACCTGAACAGAGCATGACCATCTGCTGGTAGGGACATGGGAAGATGTACAATGTGCATGCGAATCATCTACTGTGCTCATGATAGCTCAAATAATGAACCAGTACCCTTGGCCTTTGTTCAGTTTCTGCCGCAGACATGTAAAAATCAAGAAAAAAAAAATGTATGATGCTTTCAACCTCTCTTGGGATGAGCTCTCACTCTTGGTAGTTTCTCTGTCTCTTTCTTTTATATAAATATATTTGGCTTTTTCGAGACAGTGTTTCTCTGTATAGTTTTGGTGCCTATCCTGGATCTTGCTCTGTAGACCAGACTGGCCTCAACCTCACAGAGATCTGCCAGGCTCTGTCTCCCAAGTGCTGGAATTAAAGGCGTACACCACCATTGCCTAGCCCCTGTCTCTTTCATAAATTGATTTAATGATGCTTACATTCTGCTTTGCTTGTTTCTTCAATCTCTGATCATTGTCTTGGGTTGAGAATTTATGGGTGTTGATCCTCTAGCATCATAGGCCCTTGAGTGAAGCACACTGTTTCAAGAAATTACCAATCACACTCAAAATAGCTGCATCAATACCATCTCCTAAAACTGGTCAGGTCCAAAGGAAATTCCATTTCCCCAAACTGTGGTGCTGAGACAAAACCAAGCACTCTGCATGAACTTTCCAAGCTGATTCTTGTTTAACAAGGGAGCCATTTCTCTCATCACTCACTGGCAGAAGGTAAAAATGGCTAACTGTGGTGCCTCCTAACATACGAAGCCTATGGTAGATCCCGCCATCCCTCAGTGTCACAATTACTAGTTACACATTTCAGAGTCCACGCTGGCACCCTAGTTCTTCGGCTCCCCTTCCCACAAACTTCCTCAGATCAGAAGTTTCCCTTCCCTCCCCCACAGCTTCTCATTCTTTTATAAACCTGCTAAGTTGGCTGTGCTCTCCTCTTTTGCCTTCTCTTTGTCTTCCTCTCTTACTTCCCCCTCCCTCCACCCCTTTACTCTGTTCTGCTTCTTTCCTGTCTGGTTCCAGTCTGCTGGCCATGTTCAGTCTATTATGTTCTCTCTCAGCTCTTCCAGATGCCTCTGGCTTTCTCCTTTATATATGCAATAAAAACCTTCCCCTTAAGCACATCATGGTGTTGTCTTGTCAGTTTCTGCAAAAGCAAGTTCAACAGAAAGATCATATCCACTAGAAATGCCAAAACCATTAAAATTTAAAATTTAAATCAAATTTAAAATAAATATAATCTAGTTGAGGTTCCTATAAGGAAAATGCCCATGTTATGATTTAAGAGAAAGGAGGAATATAGGCATATTGGAGCCAAGGAACACCCCCAAATCACACCATACAACAGATCTCACTGGAGAGGTTTAATGGGGAAGGATGTAGAGGCTGCCTCTGAGTGAAGGTGGAAAGGAAAGAGGGTGTAGAGAAAAGGCACTGACTTTTTATAAAGGTGTAGCTCATGCCCAATTTAAGTGGCAATGGAAATGTGTCATATCTTGACTGCTGCTGCTGATGTGTCCTGCTGTCACTAAGCTGCTGAAGGTGGGCTCAGGGGTGTGATTTTTCTACATTTCTCCCTCTTATATTATAGAAGGTGAGGGAATATTTAGTCATTTCTGCTGTGGCAGGGATGGGGGCACTGTGCTCTTTAGACTGCTTCATGCTACATGGGGCAGAGATATCTTCAGGGCTCAGAATCATGAGCCTCATGCTCTGTGGCAAGAGGTTGGTAGTCCTGATGACAACTGATTGCTTGATTATAGAATATTTTGTTTGCCATTGGAGGGATGTAGAGAAGAAACTGATGAAGTAGGATGAAATTAGTAAAAGCAGAAAAATGAGGTCAGGACAGGAAGTGTCTAATTCCATATGGGGTACTCAAAGGTCCAGTGACTGGAGTCATCGACTTGTTCCTTATGTTTTTGGAGGTCTGTTTGAAGTTGCTGGAGAAAGGCAGGAATTCCAACACAGGGAATGATTTTCTGGAGAAGGAGAATGGAGACAGTCTGAGTCCTTTTTTTGGTGAAAGGAAATGCCTCCACCCACCAGGGGAAGGTTTCCACCAAGACCAGGAATTATTTAATGCATTTGATTGTGGACATGTAGGTAAAGTCAAGTTGCCAGTCAGTTCCAGGGAAAGAGCCTATTGGCTAGTGAGTAAGAAAAGGCGGGGGAGCTGCAATAACTGGAGTAGGGTCTGACATTTGGCAGACTTTACAAGAAGCAGTAATTTCCCTTAGGAAACACAAGTCCTCAGGTTTGGAATGCAGGTCAGCCTAACAAAATGAGACAAGGTGACAGGGCTTGGCTGTTAGGATGAAAGAGCTGGTGTAGGGAGAATAGAATTTGTTGTTAGTGGGTGTTAGTGGGGTTTTGGGATGTAGTGCAAGGATGTCCTGCAGTGGGTGAGATGGGTCTGGGCCTCAAAAAGCCACAGCTCTAGCTACTTTATTAAAAGTTCAGTTATTTCCCTTAGAAATGATGGAATTGTTGGTCTGGTGGGACCAGCAGTGGACAATTTCTATAGCTTTGGGGAGATGGGAGGCTTTTAACATGGCCATAATTTGGTCTGAGTTTGTTGTTGATCCTCCTTTTTTTTTGTAAGTAGTCTGTACTCTTTCCAGATGACAGTATGGGACAGGAGGATGTGAAAGGCATATTTGGAGTCTTTAGATGTTTAGGGATTGTCCTTGTGCCAATTTTAAGGTACTGATAAGTGCTATTATAGTGGTGTGGCACAGAGGGCCTGTGCCTCAACCACCTCAGTATTAACAGTATGGCATAGCCTGATTTTAGGGCCCCTTGTATAAAAATAAGCTGCTCTCTGTGTACCAGGTACAGGTGGCCTGATTCATTATACTCTCCTGTATGTTCCAGGGATGGGACAGTAGTTCCTCTAAAGTTTTGATGCAAGATGAGATGGGGAGTGGTCAGTGTTGAGTCAAGGAAGAAGACTTGAGATGTTGAGGGGTGGGCATGATTGGAAAGTAAATGTGGCATCTTCTTCTAGTGCCACCTGGAGAAAACCAACCCAGGAGGTTGGTCCTTTGAGCCCTAGAAGGCAAGGGAGCCTGGACAGTCAAAGAAGTTGATTGAATGGCTTTGGCCAGCATTTGGTATTTCTGTTTATGAGCTTTTTCTTCTCTCTCATGGTACACCTAAAAGGCCAGTGCTAAAACTTCTGTCTGTAGTGTTAGAGGCCTCTCTCCAGATGCTTAAGCTTGGCCCTAATGTCAGGGAAACTCTGGGAAAAGAAATAGGTCTTGAGTTGTTTACCCTCTGGGTTTTGGGGGTCTAGACCTCCTCACCCTTAGCTGGGTATGTTGTATTAGTTCAGTGGATTTCATCTGCATGTGCTCTAACCTGCTCCCACACTCACCTGTGCTCTTCTAGAAGTAGGTTATTAGTTGAAATCATATATATGTTGTAGAAGATGAGGCTATGTGATTGGGTAATATATTAGAATTCTTTAGTGAAACTAGAAAAATTAGAGGTATAAGACTCTGGGTTTTCCCTATTTCATAGAGTTCACTCAATGAAAAAGTTTCAGGTACCTTGATTGGGCCATCCATCCTGGAAACCTCCTGCAAAAGGAGCATGGAAGCCAGGTGAGGCCTGGTGGGGAGAGAGAGAGAGGTCCCACTGCAGAGCAGGAGTGAGTAGTTGGGGCACTGAAGGCTGCTGATAGGGTGAAAGTGGGTGCCAGAGTAGGGTGATTAGAATGGCCTACTGCTGGAGATGGGGAGGAGGAGACTGAAGGAGCCAAAAGAGCATTTTGTGTATTGGGGCCATTAAAGGAGGGGGCTTGTGAGCAGGATCAAGAGTAGTGGAGGCTTCCTCTGATTCAGACTTCATAGCTAGAAGGAGCTGAGTAGGAAACAAGAAGAACAGAGGGAAAGCTTGGAGTAAAGAGAAGAGAAAGTTTGGACATGAAGTACTTCCCTCTGCTTGCCCAGTTGCTCTCAGTAGTTGTAAGGGTCCTGTATAATGTTGAGATCTAGGGTGCTGTTAGTTGGCCATTTGGATTGATTATCTAAGGTATATTGGGGCAAGATTTAACTGCAAAGGTGGGTACATTTAGAAGCCAGGTGCTAGGTGTAGCACTCTGAGGTTCTCCAAAAGGCATCCCAAGTGAGAACCTTGGGGTACAAACAATGATGCAGTTCTCATAGGTGAGATAGAAGGTCCAGGGCCTGAGGTCCAGGGTGTCCCAAAGACCCAGGGAAGACTGAACAAAGAAGGTACAAGCTATCCAGTTGTTCATCATCTCACTGAGCAGGGGCCAAGACTAAAATCTTGAGGAGACATGGTTGGACACCTGATGCCAAGACTTTTGAAGGAAGTCAGAGGGCAAAAACTATGCTTAAAATTGAAACCTCATCCAAAGTACATATTCAGTTGTTGGCATCAGCAAGGAAGGTCAACGTGAACCTTAAAGACCATGTCTGGGGGTACCTCCACCTTCAAGAATACCAGATGGGTTCATGTAGGGTAAAAGAGCCAGGCAAAGTAACCCACCCTAGCCCTGAAACCAGAACTAGTAAAAGAAACCTACCTTGGCCCTGGAACCAGAGCCAATTCTGCCCCTGACCAATAAATCTAACTAATCCCTGAGTGGGAAAACCAACCAATCCCTGAGCAGAAAATCTTCTCCCTGAAAAACATCCACCCCTAAGAAGCCCTATACAAGCCCCTCTGCCTGGCCAGTTGTCGGCTGTCCTTTTCCACCCTCGCAGATGCAGCCACTCTCCTGCCCAAGTAAATTTCTTTCTTAAAGTTTTGGGTGAAGATCTTCTTTGTCAGCATGGAGCAATATCTTTGTTGAGACATTCCCTTTCAGGGCTGGCAAAGCAGAAAAAGTAACAACTTATCCCTGGAGCCAGGGGACATTGCTCCATTTCTGTAGGGTTTCCCCTTCAGCAGAGCGAAGCTGAAGTAAGATCTTGGGCTGCAGCTGAGAAGAAACGGGTGTCTTTGCTAGGAAGTTCCCATAGGGGAGCAGAGAAGAAGGAAAAATGGATACCTCTGTTGAGAAGCCCCCTTAAGGGAAGCAAAGAAGAGCTCAGCCGTAATGGCTCTCTTTAAGAGAGCAGAAGATTGTTACATCCCACCTGGAGACCACCCCACACCATACCCCAGTGTCATGTATAGCTTGACTTCCCAACAAGTTAGGATACCTTTCCCTTCAGAGCTGTCCCTTCACAGCTTCAGGTACAATGTGACTTCCCAACAAGTTAGGATACCTTTCCCTTCAGAGCTATAACACTTACAGTGCAGACAACTCAATGGTTACTTCCTCAGATTCAGGGAAGAGAAGGCATTGACTTTTTATAAGGGGGTATAGCTCATGTTTGACTTGTGATAGTGGAAATGTGATACATCTTGATGACTGAAGATGATGTTGCTAGGCTACTGAAGGTAGGCTTAGAGGTGAGGGTTTTCCAACACACATATAATAACTGTAAATGATATATGAAGAAACAGCAAGAATGTTATTTATAACCAAAAAAAGTCTTGAAAGATAACTAAAAATGATCAAGACAATAAAATTAACAGAACATATGGCTCAGAGGTTAAGAACACTGACTGCTCTTCCAGAGGTCCTGAGTTCAATTCCCAGCAACCACATGGTGGCTCACAACCACCATCTGTAATGAAATCTAGTGCCCTCTTCTGGCCTGCAGGCATACATGCAGGCAGAACACTGTATACATAATAAATAAATAAATCTTAAAAAAAAAACTTATAACTATGCTCAAGAAACTTCACTAAACAATAAAAAAAGATAAAAGAAACCAAAATGTGATTAGAAAAGTTAATGTGAAAATATTTGTGGAATAGACTTAACCACAGAAACAGATAATCTAGGTAGGAATTATAGAGTCAATTTAATTTCAACAAAGACATCATAGTTAAAACAGAGATGAATGTTAATGAATGTTACTGAAACAGCCCAACAAATACATGTGGAAAAAATGAACCTATCTGTACCTTGTACCAGATACTGTGGTCCATTTGACACATGTAAAGACTAAAACAGCAGAGCTAAAACTATTGATCTTCTGGTGGACAATGAGATATATTCCATCATTGGGAAAGCCACTACTTTTTAGATAAACAATTGATCATAAAAAAGATATACAACTGACTTTATTAATATTAAAATAGTCATACCAAAATCACATTTAGAAAATTGAAAATGTTAGCTATGGACTAAAACAAAATATTTTCAGGTGATCCCAATATATGATATTCATAAATAGACAAAGATAATATCCTGTGATCTTGTTACATTTATGAGAAGTAGAAACAAACTACATGGGATATAAAGGAATCTCTTTTGAGATGATAATTTTTTATTTCATGTTTGATTTGGGTTATAATGTTGTCTACATTTATCAACACTTTAATGATATTCTTATATATACATTACAAAGAATAATTTTTATCTTAACAGGAATTTGAAAAGTATAAAAATATCACTAGTGATTTGAATTGTATGGTATATACTATTTTATTCCTGTGGTTCTCAGTTGAGGCAGTTTACATTTGTAGGCAGTTTTTAACAATCAGGTAGTTTTGATTGTCATGACTGGGTGAAGTGTTAGGGGTCTCTGATGGCTAGATGACCAGATATTATAGAACACAAAAGGGCTTCTGACAACAAAGGGTTATACAGACCTTTGTACCAGAAGTGCCACTGTGGAGAATCTGTGTTCTCTGCAGACATTGTGTAAGCATGAGAACATTTTATGGTTCTACAAATACAATAAGCTAAGAGTAATTGGTTCTTTTAGTCAGCCACCATTAACTATTTATGAGAACATATAAAAATCACAGTATTTCATGTACTGCCCGTGAGAGTATCCAGAATTCAGTAGAATGTGGTTGGAGTTGGATTTCTAGTTTGGCATGAGGCACACCAAAGTCAGTGACAATGGAATACTTATCTCTAAGTTCTCAGCCTATTCACATCTAAAACTCTCAGTCTCTTTACTCTTTGAAACAAAAAAGAAGAAACTGAAATTCTGCATTCCAGTCAACATTGCTCCCATGATTTCTTCTCTCCTGGTTTGACAGTATCTTGTGTATAAAAGAGCCACCAAAGACAAAATGCCTAGAGACAACTTTTCTCATTCTCTTGCTTACATGGCTGCAGTCTTTATAGAACTTGATTTATATTTATTAATTTTGTCTCAATAACTCTTATTTGTATAATTATTTACACTGGAGACCTCCAGTGTTTAAGCATTTTCATCTCAGTCTTCAAAGCCAGTGTGCATGTGTGATTCCTGCTATTGATTTATCTCAGGACACCACAAAGATGTGTTCAATCCATTTCTTCTTACCAGTACTTCCAAAGTCACGGTTGGGAGTCTTTACTAAAATCTGCGATTTTCCACTAGGTAAGAAAGTGAAAATTTAATTTTTAGGTTCAGCAATTCAGAAAATCTGGACTAAAAATACAGACACTTTATTCTAGCACATTGAATCCACCTATCACTAACTCCTGTGTCCCTCTTTTCATTAACCATTTTCTCTTTGTTATGTCATAATTCTCTTTTTTCCCCTGACTTCCCCAAGATCTATTCAGCAGTGAAGATATAGATCCACTAAACACCCACCTACAGGATCCTGGTAAAGTACTGAAGTGTAATGGGTACCTGTTCTACCTATGACCTTGAAGTACCAGCCCCTATGGCATGGCCTCATGGCTAGCTTAAGCTGAGGGGCATGTGTGCCTGGCCCCTCTCTCCCTCGTGGATTTGGATGATGTGGACTCACTCAGGCAGCAGGAACAGCATAGGACAGGACACTGGCTTTTCAGGATCCTGTGAAGATTTTGTCCATTCTGTTTAGTGAATTGTTTTCTCCAATTTATGTTCTAATAAACTCCGTATACCCCTTAAGCAGACTCCCTTGGATTTCTTACTATAATCGGCACCAAATGTGAAAGCAAGAGTTTCCACCTAAAACCTAAGAGAACTTAAAAGGAGATTCTAAAATGGAGCTAAGAGCAGCTTCCTAGTTCATATGTCTCATGCAGGCTGTGGTACAGAGAGGCTGTGGTACAAAGATGCCATGGTACAGCGATGCCATGGTATTTAAGCTTGAGCACATCATGGTGTGTTGCAGTACACACAGGTGTCTCCAAGCCATGCAGCACATTGCATGGTGGACTTAGCTTTTGCAAGTACAGACAAAAAAAAAAGTTTCTGGGCTCCATGCTGCTTAATGGAGGCATAGACCTACTACTTCCCAGAGTTGGCGGTTACCATGGCTCCCAGAGCTGGCAGTAAATGTACTTCCACCATGTAGAGAAGACAAAAGAGGCAGATCCAGCAGCCAAAGCCTCTTGGGTCCTATGTATGCTGCAGGTTAAAGCAATGATAAAAAATGATTAGAGATACACAATAAGAACAGATTCACATGGAAAAACTCTAAATGAGTTATAGTGTGTTTAAAAATATATGTAGACTTGGGAAACTAAAGAGAAGGTATAGACAGTCATAAAAAAGAAATAAATAGTTTTAAAATAAAATTTTAGAAAGGGGAATAAAATAATATAAAGAAAATAAGCCACATAAAGACAGAAATTACACAAAGAATCTGGATACTGCATATTATTATATTCTCTTTGGGATTTTTAACTGCAAAGAGACATTTGATTGTATATTGATACATATTAAGGATATTGCCACATTGCGCTACGTATTTTTTTTACCTCAAATTAAGGTATTTTTTGTAAATTGTCACAATTTTGAGGTCATTGTTCTTATACTATATATCTGTTTACAGATCATTTATCTTGATAATGTGAAGTATTAGTCCTTAGTTTATTTAGGTAATAAGACAGATTAATAGTCGTTCATACTTGTGATATCTACAGTTACATTACTTAGGATTTCCAGATTTACAGAAATATATATCAGACAGATAGGTATTCTTCAAACTCTTCATAGACCTACAGAATATGACATTTTAAAAGTTTTGATAACTTAGAATTCTGTGGATGTAAAAACAACTTCTCCTGGCAGCACTTACTCCCAAGAGAATGATAGGCTTTGAAAACACTCGATATGAAAGTTTATCTTCTTCTTAGCAAAAAAAAAAAAAATGGATTACTAGGCAAAGAACTACCCTTGCCTTAGCCGTTGACAGTAAGCATGCTGTCCTTTCTGGACAACCAAGGACACAAGAAAAAATGATTGCTGAACCTTGACAAGAGAGGGTAAGATGGTCTTTCAAAATTCCTCCTTATGAAAATGATCTGTCAGATATTCTAGCTCTGTAGCCAAAAATGGATGCTTTAATGGTGCTGAGAAAAATATGGTGGCTGTCCAGGCTGACAGCTCTCTCTGTCAATTCTTTCGGTTTTCAGAAATTGCTTGCTTGTACCTCCTATGTTTTCAGGCAATATTATTTTCCTTCTCAGGTCTTTGATGGGGTTAAGGACTAGATAATTACAGTTATAATACTCTCATATGTTAGCTAAGAACATTTTAGTTACTAAAGTTAGATTATTCAGGATAGGACAGGTTTTGGAGTAAGTTTTGTAAGTTGCCAATTGCCTATGGTCTGGACATTTATGAACATTTAGTATGCATTTATTGTTTGATGTTATTGTTGGCTATATTCCTATTTTGTTTATGTTAATACCTTCCCTCTCTCCTGGACAATACTTGACAATTATTCCAATTGTATATAGTTTTGTATTAGGTTAGAACTTATTTAGACAAAAAGGGTCAAGACGTAGTATCTATTCTACCTATGACCTTGAAGTACCAGCCCTGAGGATGTGGTCTCATGGCTAGCTTAAGCTGAGGGGCATGTACACCAGGCCCTTCTCTCCCTCCTGGACTTGGATGGTGTGGACTCACTCAGGCAGCAGGAACAGCATGGGACAAGACACTGGCTTTTCAGGACCCTGTGAAGATTTTGTCCATTCTGTTTAGTGAATTGTTTTCTCCAGTTTATATGCTCATAAACTCCCTGTATCCCTTAAGTAGACTCCCTTGGATTTCTTGCTGTACTGAAGAACTCCTGAGAAAAAAAGAAAACTATTTATTTTCTCCCTCATAAGCCTTAATTCTGTTTGGGATTTCCAGTCAGAATTTAAAGGACTGTCTAAAAGACCACCTGAAATCATAGATTTCACTATAATACACCATGGTTCTTACATCACACAGTATTTCTGCTGTGTCTCCTCCTCTTGTCACCCCCCTGAGGCTCCTAGTACATTATCTCTCCTTTTATTTTTTATTTTTTCTATTTGGCAAAGGTAGAGAAAATATTTTATTATCTATTTTTGTGGGTCTAGAGGTTTTTTTTATTTTTTTCCATTTTTATTCATTTATTTATTTTTCTATTATCAGCTTGATACAGTACAAATTCTTATCCTAATAGTGAAATGTTTCACTGAGGCTTGCCCAGTGATTGAGTGAAACTAAAACTTATTATAAGCCACAGTCATCCTAGGGTCCCCCCTGCTATGTTGCCTCCCTGGTTCTGTGGGTTACAGTTTGATTGTTCTTTGCTTTATATCTAGTATCCACTTATGAGTGAGTACATACCATGTTTGTCCTTCTGGGTTTGTGTTACCTCACTCAGGACGATATTTTTCTAGTTCTATCCATTTGCCTGCGAATTTCATGCTGTCATTGTTTTTCTCTGCTGAGTAGTACTCCATTGTGTATATGTACCACATTTTTTTAATCCATTCTTCAGTTGATGGGCATCTAGGTTGTTTCCAGGGTCTGTCTATTACGAATAGTGCTGCTATGAACATAGTTGAGCATGTATCTCTGTGGTATGATTGAGCATTGCTTGGGTATATGCCCAAGAGTGCTATGACTGTGTCTTGAGGTAGATTGATTCCCAATTTTCTGAGAAACAGCCATACTGATTTCCACAGTGGTTGTACAAGTTTGCTCTCCCACCAAAAGTGGAGGAGAGTTCCCTTTGCTCCACATCCTCTCCAACATAGACTGTCATTCATGTTTTTGATCATAGCCATTCTGACAAGTGTAAGGTGGTATCTCAGAATCATTTTGATTTGCATTTCTCTGATGACTAAGGATGTTGAAGATTTCTTTCTTCTTCTTCTTCTTCTTCTTCTTCTTCTTCTTCTTCTTCTTCATCATCATCATCGTCATCATCATCATTATTATTATTTCTGTGTGCATTTTGCAAGTGTGCACACACATTTATAGGTTCACAGGTATATGATTGTGTGAAATAGATGAATGTTTGTGTTTGTGTGCATGACAATGACAGAAGTCAACCTTGAGGGCTGTTCCATAGTAGTCATATATTTCAATTTTTGAGAAAAGGATTTTCAATGAGACCTGGAGCTTATCTTTTATGCTAGGCCAAAATTCTCCTCTCTCTGCTTTCTCTGTGCTGGAATTATGTATATCACTGAGTCCAACTTCTTATATGGATACTTTACTCAGCAAGCACTTTGAACAACTAAGTTTTTTCCCCAACACCTGACAAGCTTTAGATTACTAATACCATATTATCATTTGAATTCTAATTCAGACAGACACTTTACTCAATAAGAAGTGAAATCTCTCACCAAATGTATGAAGTACTTTATAGGATATGTGTTCAAATTTCTACTGCAGAAAGTATACTTTCTCCTGAAAAGGAAAGAGTTCAGTGTGTTTGTGTGTTGTTTATTTCTTTTGTTCATTTTTGTGTTGATTTCCTATGAGATCTTAGGTCTAGGAAAGATTGGATTGGAATGTTTCTCTGGAACTTTCTTGTTTGCAAAATCGGCAAACTACAGTATTGTATAACTGGTTCCTCACTCCATTTGCCCTCTCCTAGTACTTAATATTTTATCAAATGGTGTTAGAGTAGCTAAGTACATTTTAGGTTGGTAGGTAATGGAACCACTTATCTGTACTCATTTAGGTATGTCATGGACCAACTCTATGAAATCGCTAAGCTAGCAGGTACCTGTTACTAGATAATCTTTTTACTGATTTTTGCAAGAATATGTTGTCTCTAAATCTCACTTATATAGGGAGAATTCTATTCAAGATATCATAATATTACCTCCTTACAGTTAATTAGTAATAATAAAGTGGTAGCTTTTATGAATATATTAATTTGTAATCCTTAAGGGAATTACTGCCTGGGCAATGAGCTGTTATTTAAGAGAGTACACTGCTTGTAGTTTGAAAGACAACTCAGAATTCATTTCCTGCCATGATTTCAGGTTGTCTTTATTGCTGTCTAAAGGCAGCAAGTGAAAACACAAAAATTCAGCTGGAGGATGAAGGTGCCCCTCAGACCCTTAAGTTACATTAGAAGTCTACAGACATAATAAAATCATCTCTATACTCAGAATACATGAAATAATAACAATCATTTGCCAAAATGAAGGATTACACATAGAGCAACAAACTACTTTAAAGTAAAAAGCTATAAAACCAACAAAAGGATATTGAAACAGTAATAAGTGGGCATGCTTAGCAACTGACTAGACACAGGTGAGTAAGAAGTAGGTAAATTAAAAATAAAACAGATACCTAGGAATGAAATAGTGGGAGTACCTATTTTAAGAAGATGTTATTAAAAATAAAAATTATGAAGAGAAAGACCAAATCCAAGATTATCCATTTGAAGCAAGCTTTATTAAATACTGTCCAGAAAGACTGACATTGGCCAGGTCCATATCCATGACTCCCAGAGAATGTCACTGAATTAGATTAGTCAGATGTTCACAAAGGCAGAACCCACAAGGCTATGGTATGTCCCAGGCTCATCCAGTTGAGGGTTATGGTATTTCCTGCCACTGTCAAATCACAGGCAAGCATACATCCTGATGTACTTCCTGCTTACATGTCTCATGCCTTTACGTGATCAAGCACATCTTGTGCAGTTGCTGCAACCAACCTTGTTTACTAAAATGAAAACATGTGACTTGTTACCTTACATGAACTATAGCTCCTAGCATTCCAGGAAGTTATCTGTCCTTGGGCAAGTGGAACTTACAGACATACTTTAGCCCTTACGATGTCTCTCTCTGTGTTAGTATATGTGTTGTGTGCATGCATGTTTGTTTGTTTGGATGTAGGTGTACGTATGTTGGTGGTACACATGGTATGTGGTAACCACAGGAGGACATCAAATGTTTTCCTCCCTTGTTCTTCATTGTATTTACTGAGGCAGGATCTTTCACTGAACTTGGAGTTGGTAATTCAGATAGTCTAGCTAGCCAGTTTGTTGCAGGATATCCTGTTTCCACCACTGGAGTCCTGAGATTACAAGCAGCCCATCCTTCCCACCCAGCTTTTCTGTGGGTGCTGTGGATCCAAACTCTGGCCCTCACACTTGTGGTAAAGCCCTTTAATCACTGAGCCACATTCCCAGCCACTTACACGTGTGGTAAAGTGCTTTAATCACTGTGGCTAATTCCCAACCACTTTATGAAGATGTTACAAACTTTCTTCATAAAATGCTTTATGACCTCTAGAATTCTTGAAAATAAAATTTATTCCATTTACTTCAAAGCCATAGCGGATAGCCTACCTACAAGTGAGAATCACTGAGTATTATTCTTTTAGCATTACGTGGACAAACACATGAGTGCATGATAATAATTAGGGAAGAGTAAAGTAGCATGTGAGTTTGGGGAAACAAAAATTTAAAACTGTAACATGAAATATATTGAGGAAATTATTAAGGCCACTCCACGTAGTTAAAAGGGAGATTTATTTAGTGGTGTAACTTACAAATGAAGGGATAGGTAGGTTGCGGGTTCTGGGAAAGACACAGCACAGTCGGGCGGTGTTCTCTGGAGAACTCTCCTCCGTCCACCTCTAGCGTCCAGGGTCCAAGAAACAAGAGAGTGAGGCACATCTGGATCTCGGGTCTTCAGGGCCCTCTCTTGGCCCCCCGCCTTGTAGGCGTGATAGTTACCGAAGCCTCAATGGGGGTTGGAACTTCCAGACCAAAGCTGGAATGGCTACCCACTAGAGAAATAACCTGTGCTCTTTGGGTGGCAGGAAATGTTACAACAACCAGACATTTCTGTGGCTCTTATTTGTTTTGATTTTAACCACGATTGGAACAAACCTGTAAACAAAACCAAAGAAGAAAATGTACAATTGATTTAAATGATCTTGTTATGTCATCAAGTCCTTAGTCAAAATGATCAATAGTAACATAATTCAGACTGTGAGAAATTACTTTCTTTGAAAGATAAAAATGTCACTCACATCCACAGTCTGGAGGAAAGTGTTCTGAGAGATTTTAACTTAATGTTTGAATTTTCCTGTCAATGCCTCCTTCTTCTGCTTGAGTTATTCTCCTTTTACCTTAGACCTTTATATAAAAAAACATGAGGTCAGCATTTGAAATTTCTACATCAGAATTGTGTCTCCAAAAGCCCTGCATGACATCATGGACCACTAATTATCTTTTTCTCTATACACCACTAAACTGAATTCTTAGCCATGCATGTTACATAAGTTTTAAAACTATTTTATCTTACTTATTACTACTGAGTAGAGAACACTTGTCATGGTGCTCATATGGAAGCCAGAGGGTGGGTTTGCAGGGCCACTTCACTCCTGTCACCTTTAGTGTGTTCCAGAGACTGAACTTGGTTTTCAAGCTTCCAGAGTCAGGACATCTTGCCTACCCTGTGATAGAACGTTGATGTGTTTGGGTTTTGTTTGTTTGTTTGTTTTGTTTTGTTTTTTTTCTATTGGGGCATTTCCCCCTCTAAGTGTGAAATTTAAAATATAGGATATGAAATAACTATTGTATCATTGTTGATTTCAGATTTGTTATTTAAACAAAGGTATACTTAATATAATAGGAGTCAGAGATTTGCTCCAACTCTGCTATGTGCACAGTAAAATCCACATTTTTTTTCCTCAGGCCAGTTTATAAGTATAACTTTTACATGACCTACCACATAGAACAAAATGTTGACTAAAGGATAACAAAAGTCTAAAAAATTGAAAACAACGTGTGTATATGTGTTTTGTCTGAGTGTGCTAACAGTAATCAGAATCATTTGGAAATTGGATTTAGATGTTGTGGGTGGCACAATGTATACTTAACTGTTTAAAATCCCAGGGTCATGTCCATCAGTTTCACTGTTGCTCTCTTCAGACTGGAATTTCTTCATGGACTCTGGGATGTTTAGCCTGACTGCATGAGCCCTAAAGACCTGCATGTCTAGACCTTTGAAGCACACATTTTTCTATTGCTGGGCAGATACTAAAGAGTTCCTGGGGCTTTGTACACAATAGAATTTTAAACACACTTAGAGAATTGTTCTTTTTCTTTTTTTTTAATCAGCTGTGCTGATTCAGAGATGAGGGAGACTGTGCCAGGCCATGATTTAAGAGTGGGATCTACATTAAATGCTTGTGGGACAAATGTAAATATAAACTACTAAGTGGAAACAAAGTGAATAACATAACTTTTTTGAGAGGATGTCAGGAGGAAAGGGGAGGCATTCAAGAAGAGTCAATTTATCACTTAACAATTCAGTTATAGAACTCAGAGAGAAACAAAACTAATTTCCAATTTATTTTGAAAAATAGTGATGTTGATTATTGAATTATATTTCCATTGCCATATGCATAGGTATCACCATCATTACCATTAGATCTTTTATTTGATGCAGTGGTATATATATATATATATATATATATATATATATATATATAGATATAGATATAGATATATCCCCGCAATACCAAATTTCCCCACAGTAGTTATTCTAAATAAAATTCTCAGGCTGACCCCAGACACTTTCCTCACATAGATTTTATGCAGAGGATTTCAATTTACATAAGGATGTGCAGTTCCTAAAATTGTTCCTATGGGGATATTTTGTTCATATATTTTTCATTACACTGATACTTTACTTATTTTATATTTTCCTTTTCAGATAATGCTACCTCTCAGGCAAATATTCAAGATTAGCACAAAAGAACATTTTTATGCTGTGACTTATTAGTAGAATATTTTTTTCATTTAAACATTTAATTTAAACATTATATGTGTACCCCAAAATGACTTCCCATAATTTACTTTTCTGTTTTCATTGAGACATATTATATATCAAAGGACACATAATAATAGTTTGACACATGCATACAATAATAATCAAATTGTGGTAGGAAACATTTCTAAGTCTTCCAGCATTTATTGTTTTTGTGTTACAAATTCTGTACTCTTCTTTTTGTAATTATTTTGAAAAATATTGTAGGTTGTTTTTAATAGTAATCCCCTTCTGTGTACATACAAACCTCCACTTTGAGTTCTGGAGCTTCTCTTGAAAGAATGTTTTGAGATTTATTTACTTATTTATGTGCATGAATAGTTTGTCTTCCTGTTTATCTGTGTACCACATGCCTGCCTGGTGCTCCAGGAGGCCAAAAGAAGGTTTTAGATCCCCCAGATGTGGAGTTACAGGTGAGTTTGAGCCACCATGTGGGTGCTAGCAATTGAAGCCAGATCTTCTAGAAAAATAGTGCTCTTAACTACTGAACCACATTTCCATCCCATTTTGGTGATTTTTAATTAATATCTTTCTATCTCCGACCCACTCTGCCCTCCAAGTCTCCAACATTACAGTCTATTCTTTTAATCACAGACTACTAGGATCCACAGTTAAATCGGAGCATGCCAAGTTTCTTTTTCTGTACCTGCCTATTTCACTTAATACAAGGACTTTAACTTTCATCATTACTGCTGAAAGTGATGCAACTTCCCTCTTTCTTATGATTCATATTCCGTTGTGTCTTTTTGACATCATTATCCAAGAATCTAGTAATTGCTCAGTTATACAAGGCTGGCTGTCTTCTGTATATGCTAGAATCCCAAAGAATTAGTCTCCAATGCCAGTGAAAGAGGGGATGTGTTGGAAAGGTGAGGGCAAGCAGGCAAAGAACAAAATGTTCCTTCTTCTATGTCCTTATACAGGCTTCCAGCAGAAAGTGTAACCCAGATTAAAAGTGTATCTTGCAGCCTCAAGATCTATATTAAAGGCATGTATTTTCCTGCTTCAAGACCTAGCTCAGAGGTGTGTCCTCTATTTCTGGGTTGTAGTTCATTCCATATACGGTCAAGTTGACAGCTAACAAGTACACCCCTTATCAACTTGATACACAATCATGCCTCCCTTGTCATGAGTAATTAACAAATGAAATCAACAACCAAGGTCATAACAAAGCCTTGAGCCTAAAACACCATAACTATCCCTCATATAACAGCAAACATTATAAATTTAGACTAGGTGGCAGTGTCCCCTGGGGGAACATCCTTTTAGTATCTCAAATAAATATGATACCACTGATATTCTTACTTGATGCTACAACATACAATAAAAAAAATTGAAAGAAAACACAAATAACCATACAAATGCATACTTAACAAAATACAAAAGAAGCACTCATGTCCGTTATAGTCCTCTTTTCTGCAATTGGTCACATCGTTTTGCCTGGTATTTATAACTCCCTTTTTCTACTACCTGTTCTGTATTTCCTCCATACTCAGCAAGCTTCTCTGCTGTGGAATATTACTTGAAGGTGTGTTATATCTGTGGAACATTAGTTTAATGATGCAAAGATATGTTGCATTTGTTTAACTCTGTGAAGCTGTGTTACTGTGCCTGTTTAAAACACCTGATTGATCTAATAGAGAGATGAATGTCCAATAGTAAGGCAGGAGAAAGGAAAGGCAGGTGGGCAGGCAGAGAGAATAAATAGAAGGACAAGTCTGGGAAGAGAGGATCAAGAATGAGAAAAAGAGGGGTGGAAGAATCTAGGGGCTAGCCACCCAGCTACACAACCAGCAATGGAGTAAGAAAGAAAGACATACAGAAATACAGAAAGGTAAAAGCCCAGAGGTAAAAGGTAGAAGGAATAATTTAAGTTAAAAAAAAACTGGCTAGAAATAAGCCAAGCTAAGGCTGGGCATTCATCACAAAGAATAAGACTCCTTGTGATTTATTTGGGAGATGGGTAGTGGATCCCCAAAGAGCAAAGAGTCAAAAAAAAGTAAAAACAGTAAAACAACCAACTACATTTTTCATCCCACATGGGGCTGTATTTCCATGTAGGGCCTGAGAGACCTAAAAATAGAATGGAAAAAAGAAAAAGGACACAGCTCTTTAAAGAGGCACTGTTATTCAGCTGGCACAGCTAAGTAGGAACAACAAGCTAAGTTTAAAAAAAAAATGCCTGCCATAGTGCAAGCATTAGCATTCTAGAGCTCTAGGAAGGGTGAATGCAGTTTCTGTTCAGATAAAACTCTGACCAGGCTGTGATCTATAGGCTTGGCTCTTAAAAGCTGAGAGGTGGGCAGAGCCAGCTACTAAAGCAGTGCAGAGCACCCAGCTGTAGCTTAACAGTTTAAAAGTTGGCTCACGTAGTCAAAAAAGACTAGAAATGTGCATAAAAGAGGTTCAGACAGAAAAAAAATAAAGAAAAAAATCTCTAAACAGGTTCCACTGTGCTTTACAATGGGTGTAGGCTTAAGAAAAAAAGAAAACAGGTATGGACAGTCACTGAAAGAAATAAACACTTTTAATAAATAGTAAAGTCTTTAAAGAGATAGTAAAAGTAAAAGAAAAGAAAAAAGCCACATAAAGATGGGAAATACACAGAGAGTCTGGATCCTATTTGGTATTATGTGTTGGTTTTGAATTTTTTGATTGTTGATAAGCAAACAACAGCTTCCAAGAGACATGAGATTACAACATTGAACAGGACTGCAAAATTGAACCAACCTAGATACCTTAGGATTATCTTAACATTAAAAAAGAAGTCAAACTTTGCATAGCCTTTGTGCTGGGAGGAGGGGCTTGGACCTGCCTCAACTGAATGTACCAGGCTCTTCTGACTCCTGATGGAAGACCTTGCCTTGGAGAAGGTGGGAACGGGGAGTGGGTTGGGGAGAAGGCTGGGGGTGGGAGGAGGGAAGACAGGGGAATCTGTGGTTGATACACAAAATGAATAGAAAATCTCTTCATAAAAATAAAGAAGAAAAAGGAAAAAGAAGTCAAAAATGTATTTGTCTGATGGAAGTAAAAAATGCTTTGGAGAGGAGGTTTTACTTTTGTTTCCACAGGAAACAAGAGGCTATGGATTTGTCCCAGGTTAATATGGATCAGGTTTGATCAAGGGAGACCTCCTAAAACTTGACAGGTGATATCTATCATCCAAAGTTATAGTTGGTCCTCCCAGGACTTCGTAATCAACTCATATTTTCTCAGCAACCCCTAAAGATGCCTTTGTTCACTGACATCAGGAAGCACTCTAGACAAAATGACATCCACATTTTCAAGAAATGGTGTGAGGAGCTTTTGGTTATTTGATGGGTTATGGATGTTTGTTATAATTTAGGGGAATATAGGAATGTAGGATAAAAAGACAACTGTTAATCTCAGATATTTTGCATTAGTATGAATTTTGATATAGTATTACAAATGTAAAGTTATTTTCCTTATACTGTATATATGATTCAACTCTTGTTTGGGGTATTGCACTTATGCAGTTCACTTAAAAATGGAATGTATAAATAAGAAATGAGGTTAATAATTAATCTATAATAATCAAACTTGTAGTCACATTAGGTAACTTTTTAAGTTAAATCGGTATTTTTTTGTTAGATAAATGGTCTCCCAACACTTCAAAGGCCTATTGAGTATGGCATTAAAAATATTTTGTTAACTTAGGGCTTTTTATGACAATGAGAAACATCTGCTCCTGGCAGTACAAATTTACTTCATAAAAGGAACATGGGCATTAAAGAAAATCTGTAGCTGGAAGGTTTCTCTGGTCCCACATGACCACGTGGTCCTGCCTGCTCCACAGTCCCACCTAGCCCCATGATTCCATAGCCACTTATAATATAATCATTTATAGATTTAATATTAATTACCAATTGTATGGTCTATAGCAAGCCTTTTGCTAGCTAACTCTTATATCTTAAATTAACCCATTTCTATTAATCTATGCATTGCCATGTGGCTTCGTGGCTTCATGGCTTACTGATACTTTTACATCTTGCTTCTCCTGATGATAGCTCCCAGCTTCTCCACAGGCTCTGCCTTTCTCCTTCCTGTCTCTCTAGGATTTCCCACCTGCCTCCAAGCTGCCTTTCCATAGACTAAATCAGCTTATTTATTAACCAATATATATTCAGCATACAGAAAGACATACCCCAGCATTTCCTCTTTTCTATCTAATCAAAAGGTAAGGTTTTAGCTTTAATATAGTAAAATTATATATAACAAACAGTTATAAAGCAAGAATTATAGTTACAATATTTAGTCTATTTGTATATGTGAAAATTAAAAAAAATGTATTATATATCCTATATTTGTGAGTCTAAAATTTCATATCAATTTTTCTTTTATCATAACCAAGGAGAATTCTAACTGTAACTATTTAGTCTTCAACCACAACAAAGACCCCAGAAGAATATAATATTACCTAAATAAACAGGAAATGTGTGTGAGAAACTTCCAAAAATCTAGAATGACAGATACAGCTGGCTGCCTGGACAGTCACCCAAAGTTCCTCTGCAATCTTGGGGAATCTGTCTTCAGCCTATAGACCTAGAGTTTTTTAACTGCTTCTCCCTGTGTCCTGTAAAATGTTTGGCAGTCTCCTCTGAGAAGCAGGAATCTGAAGGATCATCTTTCTTTGTTCTGGCAAAATTTAGTGGTCATTTTTCCATAGGTCTCGCATTTCCTGTCTATGCAACATTTTTTCAAGCACTCCAGGCAAGAACAAATGGTCAGTTCTGCCAAGAAGAAGATAAAGTCCATATGGAGTGTCTTTGGTGCCCATAGTCCTCTTTGAAGTCAATGAAGAAGATGTGTCTCACTGTCCAGGAACATGTAAGTTTTTAAAATATTTTAAATGACATATTCTGTAAGTCTTTGAAGTGTTTGAAGATTACCTACCTAATTGAAATATATTTATGTATACATAGAAAACTTAATTAACATGACTATAAGTTTGATTATCCTAGGTGACTATTAATCTGTATTTCTTAATTATATATTACAATTTTAAATGGATTGCATAACCATAATACCTTAAACAAGAGTAGAAATATATATACAGTATAACAAAATCAACTTCAAATCTGTATCAATAAACCAAAATCCATAGCAATGTAAAACATTTTTAAAAAGTTGTTGCTCTTTAAAAGTAAATTCAGTGATCTACCCTTTCATCCTATCATATCTATAATATCCCCTTTTCTTCTTTTGGAAAGAGATTGACTATGACCAATCACAATTTGTAACCAACAACCTAAACAAAGACAAACATCCATAATCCATTTTTTGGGAATGTGGGTATAGTGTTCTAGACTACTTCCTGCTGATTGGGGACACTGTTAATCTGCCCTAACTGGAGTATTCTGTGAGACTGCATCATCTCAGCTAGTTGCCTTGAAGCTGTTCTAGGTGTTGGGTCATCTAAAGACCTCTCAGCAGGTCTTCCATAATGGAACCATATTAACCTGGAAGGAATCCACAACTTCTCATCTTCTGTGGAAACAAAAGCAGAACCTTTTTTTCCAAAGCAACACATCCTTAGACACAAATTTTGAAGTCAAGACACGTTTAAAATATACATATTGGTTTAACTCAGCAACCTTTCTAATCAAATATCTCTATCCAGTTAAAAATCCCAGAGGCTGCCTGGGCGGCAGTGGTACATACCTTTAAATCCAGCACTTGGAAGACAGAGCCAGGTAGATCTCTGTGAGTTCAAGGCTAGCCTGGTCTACAGAGCAAGATCCAGGACAGGCACCAAAACTACACAGAGCAACCTTGTCTCAAAAACCAAAAAACAGACAAACAAAAAAATTCCCAGAGACAATGTAATAATATACAATATCAAGATTTTTGTGTAATTTTCATCTTTACATGGATTAACTTTTATATTATTTTTACTTTCTCTTTAAAAACTTTATTTTTTAAAACTATCTATTTCTTTATATAACTGTCTATATTTATTTTTTTCTTCCAAGCCTATGTATATTTTTATACACACTGTAAACAATTTAGAGGTCTATTCCATCTGAATCTGTCTTATTGTGAGGCTGTAATCCTTTTCTGATCATTGCTTTCAAATGCAGGTTGACTAGGATTGAAGCAGCAGCTCTGGCTGCTAACTTCATCCATTTCAACTTCCCAGCATGGTGGAGCTGCCCAGGAGAGTCACACTTATCTTGTCAATTCTGGGGTCCATGCTGCCTTCAGTTAGCATGCAGCTGGCTCACAAACTCTTTTTTTTTTCTGTATGAGTGAAAGCTAAATGTGCCATGCAGTACACTGCATTGCTTGGAGACACCGAGCCTGCATGCCTCAAACTTGCAATTCTGCAGCTCAATCCACATGCTGCAGCATCTTTGCAGTTACATTTTTCCTTTCACGTCTTCTAGAACTCTGAAAATGTTCTTCAATATTATGGTCTTCCCAACTGTATCCTATGGTAGTGAGGTTCCTGTAGGTCTCTAGCATCACATCTTTATAGAGATTCTTCTGGGAAGAATCCAGCAAAATCCACTCTTCCAAGGTGAAGCTGACATGCACATCACCATAGTTCACTGCATTCAGTACATTTAAATCCTGTTTCTCCTGGCAGTTGCCTGCACCATCTACCCCACTTTCCTTTCTTCTTCCTGTCTCTCTGGATTTCCCACCTGCCTCTAGGCTGTCTTGCCATAGGACAAATCAGCTTATTTATTAACCAATGGGAACAACATATATTCAGCATACAGAAAGACATCCCCCAGCAAAACTCCATAGGAGTTTTTTGGAAAAATTAGGGATTGGGCAAGAAACTGCTTTTGCCTTGACTGCTTGACAGTATATTTTACAAACTGGACATTCAGGACCCACAGGAAAGTAACTGCTGAACTTTGCCAAAATAAGATAGTACAGTTTTTCAGGGTTCCTGTTTCACATATGAGTATGCCAGATATTCTTCAAGACACAGAAGAAAGCAACTGACAAATTTTGCCAATATAAGGCCGAACAGTTCTTCAAATTTCCTGCTTCACTGAAAAGTCTGCCAGATACTGTAGGCCTGTAGATTAAAGATGGATGCCCAACATTGAAGAAGAACTATGGGTGACTGTCCAGGCAGTTAGACGTCTCTGTCATTTCTAGAGTTTCTGGAGTTCATTGCAAAACACTTCCTGTTTACTCAGGTATTATTTCATCCGTCTGCGGTCTTTGATGGAGTTGAAGACTAGAAAGCTATAATTGCAGTTCCTTAGTTATGATAGAAAGTAAATTAGTTATAAAGCTTTGGAGTCAGTAGCATGGGATAGAGAGGGGACTATTTTCTCTGAATGTGCTAAATGCAAATAGACTGAATAATGTAAATGTAATTCTTACTTGATAACTCTTTTGTTGTATATGGTTTACTACGTTAAAGTTAAAACTTTAACATAGTAAATGTTAAAGGAAGTGTTCTGGAATACTATTATTATTATTGTTTTTTTTTTTTTTTTTTGGTTTGTTTGTTTTTTGAGACAGGTTTTCTCTGTGTAGTTTTGGTGCCTGTCCTGGATCTCGAGGCTGGCCTCAAACCCACAGAGATCTGCCTGGCTCTGCCCCCTGAGTGCTGGGATTAAAGGCATGTACCACCACTGCCCAGAGTGGAATATTATTTTAAGATGTGTTACATCTGTTTATACTGTGGAACATTTGTTTAAAGATACAAAGATGTGCTGCATTCTTTTATGTTGCATTTGTTTAACTCTGGGAAGCTGTGTTACTTTGCCTGTCTAAAAAACCTGATGGTCTAATAAAGAGCTGAATGGCAAACAGCAAGGAAGAAGAAAAGACAGTCTGACAGGCTCAGAGAATAAATCGGAGAAATCTGGGAAGAGAGGATTGAGGGATTAAAAAAAAGGAGGAGAAGAGGAGGATTTCAGGGGCCAGCCACCCAGCTACACAACTTGCAACAGAGCAGGAAATACAGAAATGGAAAAAAGATAAAAGCCCAAAGGCAAAAGGCACAGGTGACAATTTAAGTTAAAAAAAATGGCTAGAAATAAGCTAAGCTGAGGCTGACCATTCATAAGAAAGAATAAGCCTCCATGTGATTTTTTTGTTTTGTTTTGGTTTAGATTTTTTTCATCAGTAAACCAGGTCCTAGTCTTCTCTCCCTCAGTCAATCAATCATGGGAAACACCCTATGAGGATATACGTCCATGCCTGGCTAATGCCAAGCACAATATCTATGCAATTTTTAATCTTCTGTCTAAATTTTTAGAGAAAGTTTTATCAAACAGAAACTTTATCACATTACTTACCTATAAAGCATAGTGATCCTGTACTACTACATTAGATAAGTGAAAGAATCAGCTAAGCTTGACATGAATATCCACTACTGCCATACTAACAATACCTATTACAAAGTCATTGACATTCCTGTATTTATATCCACCTGTAGTAGCCAGAACCCCTGCTCTATCCATAAAGAATTTATCTTTCAATATTAATCTCTAATCTCATTTTTGCACTAGGATTTTTTTCCTGCTCAAATTAGATATTCACCTGGAAAATCTGTGTGCTTACTGTATAAAATATATTAGTTGTGAAAACTTCATATTATGATTTTTTATATCATCCATTTCTTTCTTATAAACTTTATATCATATCTCCATGTGTAGCATATTTTTGGTCTACCTAGTAAGGAGAGAGAGAAAAAAACATATCCTAATATGAAAGATTATGTGTGTTAAAATCACCCAAAGATGATCATGATTATGGGGATGCAATGATAAATTGCTTCTAAGAGTGTTAAATAACATGACTTGCCTAGAAGACTTATGGGAGACTGTACTAGAAACACCATCGGGTTTGAGTATGCCCTGTTGTTATCAGACAGTGCTCACAATAAAAACACTCTTCTGTGTATTCACATGATCTGTTTCTTCTTCACGTGAAAATAGCTGTGCCAGCATGCTTGTGTGCTCATGTGCACAGAAGTGCAAGTATGTGTGTATGTTCATGTTCCCTGAAGTGAAAGGATGCATGTATCCTCATGTACACAGAAGAGGCTGCTGTTAGCAATTGGAGAGAGATGTGTTATGACCTCCAGTAACTGCTGCCATTGACTGGGAGGGGCACAATCAAAACGTATGCTCCCCCAAGAAACGTAGATTGACAGAACTCTTGTACCAAGCATGAGGAATCCTGTTGCTTGGATTCTAAAGGTTCCCTCAGGGCAGAGGGTAAGAACTTATGGCATCAATGGCACAGACGCCAGGAGTCGTTGTGAAGGCAAATAATGAACTCATTTATTCAATAACAGAGAAGGCCTTATATAACCTCTTCCTAGCACCCTGTCTGTGTCGTTGTCTCTCATTGGCTGGACATAATCAGAAATTCTGACGTTGATCAGAAACTCTGAAAGCTCCTGTTGCTAGGTTCTCAGGCAGACTCAAGGTTGGCTCATTAAGGTGTACATTATGTGCATGCCTTG
Organism: Peromyscus maniculatus bairdii; assembly: GCF_049852395.1. Classification (NCBI taxonomy): domain Eukaryota; kingdom Metazoa; phylum Chordata; class Mammalia; order Rodentia; family Cricetidae; genus Peromyscus; species Peromyscus maniculatus. The sequence continues at coordinate 29,806,636 of NC_134861.1, forward strand.
GCAACTGGTCTGAGCCAATTTCCTCAACCCTATGGACCTGTCCTACTAAAGAACTCTATTTCTAGTTGTTGGTCAGAGAAATATAAGCAACTTTCAAAGCAATATAAGGTATTTCCATTGACCTTTGTTTTTTCCTGGAAGTTGAATGTAAGTCCCCATTACTAAAGATACCACACACTTCAGAATCAGGACTTGGAGTAATCTGTAGGGTTGCATCTGACTGGGAAGCCTCCTCCTTGAGAATTGTGTCTCATTATATCAGAAAGAGTGATTCAAGGTGTCACAAGATAAAGGTAATTAGTAGTTACATCCAAATGAGTTGCCTGTGAACCAAAACAATGACTGGAAGAGTAAAATAGCCCTGGTATGCTATGGTGGCACTTAGATCTTAGCAGTAGCCATCAACTGTCTAATTGGACTTCAAACCCACTCAGTGTGGAGACAGTTTTTGTCTAGTACTATAAATCTAGCCATAGTCATCAGTGGTGAGGCCATGGAGCATAGAGGAGGTTCTTCTACAGTTTCTTTCCCAAATCACTATAACTCCTAACTGCATTCTTAATATTTGTGCTTATACTCAGAAACACATGTAGCTCTCATCCCTTATCAAAAACACCTTGGATTTGCCTCTCATAGAATGCATAGAAACTTACTATGGGCTGCCCTGTCCCAATTGAAACATCTATATTACAACCCCTACCTCTAAGGCTCAGGGAACTTAATGGAAGGGGAGGTAGAAATATTGTAGGAGCCACAGGACCAGAATATCTGTATGAAATAGTTTCCTTTATATATGAAATTAAATCTCAACAATAGGGTCACCTAAATGAGATATACACAATACTAATGTAGGTGGGAGAAAATCTCACTAAGTCCCACCCCTAGATGACAGCTACAGGTAATCAAAGATTGCTGAGAGATGGAGTAGTATCAGTCTCCTCCATGAATGAGACCTCTACTACATAGCCATCTCTAAAACATACATATAGGAAATGCTAAATGGGCATAACAGGTTGTAGCTATAATTTATTTATTATATGTGTGTATGTATCAATTATAGCTCTTAAAAATATATGAATTCAGAGAGAACAGGTGCATATGAGAGGGTGGAGGGGGAGAGGGAAATAGAGAAGTGATGTAAGTAGAATATATTAAATACATACATACACATATATATGTCAAAAATTTTGAGAAAGTCAGAATTTATAGAACAATTTAACTCTCTAGGCTGCATGCAAGAGTGTTCTGGATATAAATATACACACTGAAACTAAATGAGTAAAATATGCATCATACAAACAGTATGTATTTTAAAGCCATCATTTTAATGACAGAAAACTAAATTAACATCAAATTATCAGACTGTAATGGATATTTAATATTGATGCCAGTCTTTCAGAAACATAAATCAACTTGAAATCTATATCCAACTAATACCAGAGCTAAAATCATGCAGTTAAAAGTGAGAAACTCTAAGGAAAATGAGTTCATAAGCACTGTTAAAAATTGTACTGTAAAAATGGATGAATGACCTGCCTGCCAGTGGAACTGCATGTAGCTGAAGTTTCCTCTGGTCCTGCCCAGTCCCACAGACCCCACAGCCACTTATAGACTAAAAGCTCAGAAGCTTATATTAATTAAAACTACTCAGCCATTAGATCAGGCCTACCACTGACTAGCTCCTACATTTAAACTCAGCTTATTTCTGTTTATGTATATGTCACCACATGTTCTGTGGCTTTACCTTGCACCATTACATGCTGCTCCCTGGATGGCTGGGTGTTGTCTGCTGGCTCAACCTTCCTCTTCCCAGAATTCTCCTCTCTGCTTATCCTGCCTATAACTCCTGCCTGACTACTGGCCAATCAGCCTTTTATTTATCAACCAAACAAGAGCAGCACACATTCACAGCATACAGAATGACATTCCAATCATTTCCTCTTTTCTTTCTATTTAAAAGGAAGGTTTTAACTTCAACACAGTAAGATTATATATAAAAAACAGTTATTAAGAAAGAATTATAGTTACATATTTAGCCTATTTGTATTTGGCAAAATTAAAGAAAATATTTTTTCTATACTCTATTTGTGAGTCTAAAGTTTTATATCTAATTTATCTGGTATCATAACCAAAAAAAATATAACAATCTAGTCTTCAACTACATCAATTACCCCAGAAGGATATAATATTATCTAAATAAATAGGAAGAACATTGTAAACAACTTCCAAAAATCTAGAATGACAGACATCTGGCTGCCTGGATAGTCATCCAAAGTTTCTCTGCAATGTTGGGACATCCATTCTTTAGCCAACAGGCCTAGTGTCTCTCAGTTGCTTCTCTCTGTGTCCTGTAGAATATCTGGCAGTTTTTTCTGTGAAGCAGGAACCTGAAGGAACATCTCACCTTATAAAGTTCAGTGGTCACCTTCCCATGGCTCCTGAATGTTTAGTTTATATAACATATCATCAAGCAGTCAATGTAAGGGCACTTTTTTGCCCAGTGGTTAACTTTTGTCACAAAGAAGGCAAACTCCATAATGAGTTTCTTCAATGCCCATTATCTTCTCTGAAGTAGATTGGTGCTGCCAGGAGCAGACATGTCTCAATGTTTACAAAGTTCTTAGAACATTTTAAATGCTATATTCTGTAGGTCTTTGGAGTGTTTGAAGATTACCTACCTAATTGAATAATATCTATGTATACCTAGAAAACTTAACATGACTATAAGTTTGACTATCATAGAAGACTAATTATTAATCTGTATTTCTTAATTATACATTACAATATCAAATGAGCTGTGCAAACATAATACCTTAAACATAATATATATATATATATATATATTTATACTATATATAACTATTATATTTAAATATATATATTTATTTATCTATTTAAATAAGTATAAATATATATTTATTTAAATATAGTAGTTATATATAGTATAACAAAATTAACTTCAAATTTGTATCAATAAACTAAAATCTATAGCAATGTAAAGCATTAATCCTATATTTCTATATTATATCTCCCTTTCTTTTATTTAGAAAGAAATTGACTATGACCAATAACAATTTGTAACCAGAAACCTAAACAAAGACAATCATCCATAATCTATTCTTTGGAAATCTGGCCATAGTTTTTCAGGCTACTTCTTGCAGATAGAAGGTGCTGGTAATCTTATGGGGACCCTGAGAAAATTAAGAATTATGGTTAAGTCTTGACTGAAATAGTCTGTGAGGCTGCATTGTCTGAGCCAGTTGCCTTGAAACCATTCTGAACGTTGGATTATCTGGGCCATGGTGTCATCAGAGACCTTTCAAGAGGTCTTGGCTGGTCAAACCTGATGTATCTTATTCTGGAACAAATCCAGAGCATCTTGCTTCATGTGGAAACAAAAGCAGAGCCTCCTTTCCAAAGCAACACATCCTTAGATTCAAATTTTGAAGTCGAGATATCTTTAAAATATACATATTGGTTTAACTGAGCAGCCTTTACAATCAAATGTCTTTGTGTAATTAAAAACCCCAAAGACAATATATTCTAGACTCTGTGTGATTTTTATCTTTATGTGGCTTATTTTTTATATTACTTTTACTTTTTCTTTAAAGAATTTATTTTTTAATATAATTATCTATATTTCTTTTTCCCTCTCTTTTAAGCCTACATACATTTTTACACACAGTGTAAACCATTTAGGGTTCATTTCATCTGAATCTGTCTTATTGTGAATCTATTGCTTTAAACTGCAGCATTACTAGGACTGAAATGGCAGCATTGGCTGTTGGCTCAGCCTACCTCGGCTTCCCAACATGGCAGAACTACATTTACCACCAGCTCTGGGAAGTAGGCTCACCACCAACTATTAGAAGCTGTGAATCTATGCTTCCATCCAATAGCATGTAGCCCAGAAACTTTTTCTTTCTTTTCTCTTTTTGTTTTTTTTTTTGTTGTTGTTTGTTTGTTTGTACTAGCAAAGGCTAAATCCACCACTCAGCATAATGTGCAACTTGGAGATGCTTCATTCTCACCATGTTGTAAGTCAAGACTGCATGCCACTGAGAACCTGCCATACTGGAATTCATGGTTGGCCTGAGAGACACAACTAGGAAGCTGTTTTTAGTCTGTTTTAGAATCTTTTTTTTTTTAAGCTTTCTATGGTTTTATGCCCCACGTTGGGTGCCATTTGTAGCTGAAGTTTTCTCTGGTCCTGCTCAGCACCACAGACCCCACAGCCACTTATAAAATAATTACTTAGAAGCTTATATTAATTAAAACTGCTCAGCCATCAACTCAGGCCTACCACTAACTAATGCCTACATTTAAACTCAGCCCATTTCTGTTCATCTATATGTCGCCACATGTTCTGTGGCTTTACCATGTGCCAATACATGCAGCTCCCTGGATGGCAGGATGGCATCTGCTGACTCAGCCTTCCTCTTCCCAGAATTCTCCTCTCTGCTTATCCTGCCTATACTTCCTGCCTGGCTACTGGCCAATCAGCATTTTGTTTATCAACCAAATCAGAGCAACACATATTCACAGCATACAGAACGACATTGCCATCCACTGTATCCCTCCCTGGATACCATCCCCTATGACCTTTCCCTAGGCCTGACATCCCAGCTTATCCTTGGACCTGCTGCTGGGTCCTGCCCCTAACCCCAGGAGAATTCTACCATGGAAGCACAGACCACACCAGCCAGAAACAGTGAGCAACCCTTTTGTCATATTGCATTGCCATACAAACAGCACTGCTGGGCTCTGGACCCAACTCAAAGAATCCCCCTGCTCTAGTGTAGTGCTCACCAGTCAACCAGTGTGTGAGCCTACCAGCTGGACTGCCACCACCTACTGGAGTCTGCTCCCTTCAAAACCATACCACCATCCAACCCCCTACACATCATCAACCCACCCATGGCCACCCTTTCCCACAACTACTGCAGATTCCATTATCACTGGTAAAGACCACACCAGTCTAAAGAACTGCCACAGCAACTTTATTTACCATTGCCCAGGCTGGTCCTAGGTACCCTAGAAGGAGACTCAGTCTTTATTGGAGGCCAGGCCAGATCTACAGACTTAAGAAGACTTTGGCTTTATCAGAAGCCAGAAATGATCAAGGAACCCAAGGCCACCAAATCTCCAACAGAGACACCCTACTGTACCTAAAAACTTACCAGTCACCAGGACACTTGGGGCACTTAGGCCAGAAGACCAGAGAGGAAACAAAAACTAAGGAACAAAACACTTATCCAGCAAATACAAACACAGGAATCAATACCTAGACCTATAGTCATCCCAAACCCAGATGGCTAAATGCCAATGTAAGAACACAATCAGTAACAGAAAGGGCAATAGGTCACCTCCAGAACCCAGCTATCTTACAACAGCAAGTCTGAAACATTCCAAGGCAGTTGAAACACAAGAAAATGACCTTAAAAATCATTTTATGAAGATGACAGAGGTCCTTAAAGAGAAAATGTTAAAAAATCCTTTAAAGAAATCAAGGAAAAGACAAACAAAAAATTGGACGAAATCAATCCCTTAAAGAATGCCAAGAGGGCTGGAGAGATGACTCAGAGGTTAAGAGCACTGGCTGTTCTGCTGTTCTTCCAAAGATTCTGAGTTCAATTCCCAACAACCACATGGTGGCTAACAACCATCTATAATGAGATCTGGTGCCCTCTTATGGCCTTCAGAAATACATGCGGGCAGAACACTATATACAAAATAAATTACTTAATTTTAAAAAAAAAACACAAAAGCATGAATAAAAACAATGCCATGAAAGCCAAGAAAAAACAAACAGGTGAAGAAAACTATTCAAGCCAGGCAGTAGTGGCGCACACCTTTAATCCCAGCACTCAGGAGGCAGAGGCAGGCGAATCTCTGTGAGTTCGAGGCTAGCCTAGTCTACAAAGTGAGTTTCAGGAAAGGTGCAAAACTACACAAAGAAACCCTGTCTTAAAAAAAAAAGAAAAAAGAAAGAAAGAAAGAAAGAAAGAAAGAAAGAAAGAAAGAAAGAAAGAAAGAAAGAAAGAAAAGAAAAGAAAATTATTCAAGACATAAAAATTGAAATGGAAAGAATAAAGAAAGCAATTCAGAATATGGAAAATCTTGATAAGCAAACAGGAACTACAGGTGCAAACATTGTCAACAGAATATAAGAGATGGAAGAGAGAATCTCAGGCATTGAAGATACAATAGAGAAAAAAGATACATTGGTCAAGAAAAATGTTAAATCAAAAAAATTCATTAAATAAAACATCCAGGAAATCTGAGATACTATGAAAGGGCCAAACCTAAGAATAATAAGAATAGAGGAAGGAAAAGAATCCCAACTCAAAGACCCAGAATTATTATCAACAAAATCATAGAAGAAAAAATTTTCAACCTAAAGGAGATGCCTATAAAGGTACAAGAAGCTTACAGAACACCAAATAGACTGGACCAGAAAAAAATTCACCTCACCACATAATAATCAAAACACTAAGTATACAGAATAAAGGAAGAATATGAAAAGCTGCAAAGGAAAAAGGTCAAGTAATATAAAAACAGACTTATCAGAATTACATCAGACTTCTCAAATGGAGACTCTAAAATCCAGAAGAGCCTGGACAGATGTCTTGAAGACTCTAATAGACTATGGATACCAGCCCAAATTCCTAAACAAAACATTCTATCACCATAGCTGGACAAAACAAGACATTCCATGAAAAAGTCAAACTTAATATCTATCCATATGTCCAGCCCTACAGAAGGTACTCAAAGGAAAACTCTAGTCTAAGGAAGTTAGCCACACCCACAAAAACAAGGCAATAGATAACCCTACACCCACAAAACCCAAAGAAGGGAAACATACACACACAACACCACCACCATCACCACTACCACTACCAACAACAATAATGACAAAATAACAGGAATTAACAGTAACTGGTCATTAAAATCTCTTAGTAGGAATGGACTCAATTCATCAATAAAAAGACACAGGCTAACAGAATGCATACAAAAAAAACGCACCACCAACAACAATAAAAAACAGGATCCATCCTTCTGCTGCATATAAGAAACATACCTCAACATCAGACAGAAATTACCTCAAAGTAAAGGGATGGAAAAGATTTTCCAATCAAATGGACCCAAGACAAACTGGTGTATGCTGTTTTTCCACCAGCACAGTGGCTGCATCTGAATCTACTCTTTATGCCAGTAGCTGTGACTCCACAGTTACTGGCCTGCTTCTCAAGCGACAGTCAACTGGGACTGTCCTACCAGGCCTGCCTCCTGACACTGCCACCAAGTGCAGTTTTTAACTAAATCTCTATCATTCCACTTACCAGTCAGAAGCTGAAATGAAAACCTGCTAGCTCAGAGAGGATGCTAGCTCAGAGAGCTGACCTTTACTCTTGGCCAGCTTTTCAGAAGGAGGTCTATTCTGTACCTCCAAACAAAAAAGTACTGCCACAATCAAAGTCCCTCCCTACTACTTACTGTACATCTCTCTATCGATTTTTCCAAACTCCTTCTGACTCTGTAGGATCACATTCTCTCAACTAGTTGCTCTCAACTAGTTGTTGTGAGAATTCTGACATTTGGTCCAATGGCCAATTGAATGGAATGGTTTGACCCAATGAATGTGGTCTTCTCTGAAGATAGATGACCTGTTAAGAACCATCAGGGAAGGGTCCTGCACTCTTTTGGGCTGGTCAGAGCAGGCAGAGAGCAGTGGGGAAGTGTGGCTTTCAGTTTGAACTCCAGTGCTCCCTTGGAATGAAGAGGTAACAGTGCAACTTTGTTTGTAAGTGCGCTGTATTGATTTTCATCCGTTAATAAACCTGACATAGTCCCAGACTTCTGTATCCCACTTTGGCTGCCTCCACCTCCTGACTCAAGATTGATTTTATTTAATTAACACAAATGCAAACTCAGGGCTCACAGTATGATTGTATATCCTGCAACAGGTGTAGCTGTCCTAATATCTAACAAAATAGACTTCAAACCAAAATTAATCAAAAGAGATGGAGAAGGGCATTTTGTACCTATCAAAGGAAAAATATACCAAGAGTATGTTTCAATTTTAAACATCTATGCCTCCAATACAAGTGTACCCACATTTGCAAAAGAAACATTAAAGCTTAGATCACATTTCAAACACTCACATTAATAGAGAGAAACTTCAATACCCCACTCTCACCAATGGATACGTCATCCAAACAGAAACTAAACCGAGAAATAATGGAACAAACAGATATTATGACTAAAATGGACCTAACAGATGTCTACAACACATTTCATCCAAACACCAAAGAATATACCTTCTCAGCACCTCATGGAACCTTCTCCAAAACTGATCACATACTCATCCACAAAGCAAGTCTCAGCCGGGCGGTGGTGGCGCACGCCTTTAATCCCAGCACTCGGGAGGCAGAGCCAGGCGGATCGCTGTGAGTTCGAGGCCAGCCTGGGCTACCAAGTGAGCTCCAGGAAAGGCGCAAAACTACACAGAGAAACCCTGTCTCGAAAAAACCAAAAAAAAAAAAAAGTAAGTCTCAACAGTTAAAAAAAAAATAAATAACTGGAAAAATGCCTTGTATCTTATCAGATCACTATGCATTAAAGTTGGAGTTCACGCCTTTAATCCCAGCACTCAGGAGGCAGAGGCAGGCGGATCTCTGTGAGTTCGAGGCCAGCCTGGTCTCCAAAGCGAGTTCCAGGAAAGGCACAAAGCTACACAGAGAAACCCTGTGTCAGAAAAAAAAAATTGGAGTTCAACAACAACACAAACTACAGAAAGCCTATACACTCATGGAAACTGAACTATTATCTACTGAATTACCACTGGGTCAAAGAAGAAATAAGGAAAGAAATTAAAGACTTCCTAGAATTCAACAAAAAATGAATGGATAACATACCGAAACTTATGGGATACAGTAGAAACAGTGTTAAGAAAAAAGTTCATAGCACTAAGTGCCTACATAAAGAATTTGGGGAGATCTCACATTAGTGACTTAACAGCACACCTGAAAGCTTGGGGACAAAAAGAAGCAAACACCCCCAAGAGGACTAGATGGCAGGAAATAATCACACTGAGGGCTAAAATCAGTAAAATAGAAACAAAGAGCACAGTACAAAGAGTCAATGAAACAAAGAGTTAGTTCTTTTAGAAAATCAACAAGATAGACACACCCTTATCCAAACCAATTAAAAGAGAGAGAGAGAGGATATCCAAAATAACAAAATCAGGAATGAAAGGGGGCATAACAATAGACACTGAGGAAATCTAGAGAATCATTAGGTAATACTTCAACAACCTGTTCAACCTGTACTCCACAAAACAGGGAAATCTAAAGAAATGGACAAATTTCTTGATAGATACCACATACAAAGATTAAGTCAAGATTACATGAACAATTAAAATATACCTGTAACCCCTAAGGAAATAGAAGCAATAATTACAAGTTTCACAACCAAAAAAGCCCAGAGCCAGAGGGTTTAGGGCAGAATTATACCAGACTTCCAAAGAGGAGTTGATGCTAATACTCCTCAAATTATTCCACAAAATAGAAACAGAAGGAACATTGCCATTTTTTAATGATGCTACAGTCATTACCCTGATACCCAATCCATGTAAAGATGTCCGACGTGCTGCCAGCAGAGGTTAGAGATGAGGGACCCAAGATTGTGGACCATCAACCCTCCTCCGTGCATTCTCCTCTGAATCTTCTGCTTAGAATGCCTCTAGAGGGCCAAGGCAGAAATGCCTACATGTCCCTCGGGCATGCTTTAATGGTGTGCACATGTCATGTTCTCTTCCATATAGTTACTTCCTGTAATACTAGTCTTTTTCTTCTATCTGATTTTCATGTTCTGTGTTTCTAGATCAATGGTGATTTTTGCAATACAGGAAAGGAGTGAAGTAAATTTCATGGCCCAGGCTGGGGTCAAGGCAGTTATGCGGGTCATGGGAAAGAACCTGCAGCTTGGGGAAGATTTTCAGCCTTGGATAAACTGTACCGAACATGTGGTCAACTATAGCACATGGTATAATGTGTATCAGCACACTGGACTCAAATTGGCCGTGATGAATGATTCAGTTTCTGAGGATATTCCAAGGGCATTGTGTAAAACTTGAGACCCTAAGGGGTGTGGGCTGAAGACTTGATGGAGTAATATATAGATGGGATGACAAACTAGAAGTATGGGGACCTAGGAAAGGAGGAAAATGTTGGCCTCCACCAAGAAAGGGAGATGGCAACTTTAATCCTAATATTTTGATTCCTCCTGAAGGAGTGTGGAGACAATGTGGCAATTGTTGGAGTGATTGCTTCAAGTTTTATTGGGTTCCTAGATTGAAAAGAACTGCCAGGAAAGGTGAGCTTCCTTTCATGGAAGCTCTGAAAATTGGATCAGGTCTTCCTTGGAACTGTTGAGATAAGAGGAGAAAAGTTGCTGACTTACAGGGACAGTTTTCTTATCTGAAGTCATTGTGGCCCACCAGTCATGGGGCTTGGTGTTTGCAGAGGGCTGAGGAGGAACTTAGGCGGCTGTAAGGGTCTTGAGGTTGGAGCAGGCTGTGCGAGAAGAAAATGATTGTCTGGTACATTAACCATTGTTCTCATTTTTACCTTTGTTGTGAAATTGTATGATGCTAGCCTCTGGGTCAAGTGCTCAGAAGAATGTATAATCATTAATAGTAAAAATAGATTATGCTTGCTTTGATGGTAAGCCTGGGATAGTTCTTGTGTTTAATCAAAGATGATGAAGAATATATTGGTGATTTTTTAAGAGTAACCTTTGGAATCATGAGAACACTTTTATTGGGTTGTTTCCCCCTTTCTTTCTGTTTCCCCTTGCTCATGAAAATAAAAGACTGAGGTTACCAAGGCAAAAGCAGAAGCTGTAGCAAAAAACTACTTAGCAACTGCAGAAGCCCAAAGTGACCTGTCAGCTTGCATGAGTACTACCTCTGAGTTGTTACTACGCCTTCCAGGTATCAAATTTTCGGACCCCCGAAATTTCTGAGGCTGGTCCCTGGCACAGAATCATCTGTAACTCCAGCTCCTGGGGATCTGACATCCTCCTCTGTCCTCCATGGACACCAAGCACATAAATAATGTGCATACAAACATGCTTTTGAAACAGACATGCACATAAAATAAATCAACAAAAAAAGCAAGCGAACAGAACTTCCTGTTCTCCAAATGTTATATCTGGTTGTTATTGCCCTGACAATCACTGAAGGAATAGACATTTGCTTGTCCATGAAATACTTCAGGTAGTAAATGAATTATGTTGGAGCTTCCTCATGGAAGAAACATAAATCATTGCTTTTATATGAGCTCAATCTTTGAAGATATCTGTTGAGACAGTTTCAACTACTGGTAATTTAAAAACCATAAACAATGATTTTCAGTGTGTCTCAAATAGGTTAAGGAACTACATATTATTCTTTCTAGCTCATGTCTCCAGGATGAAGAGGAAACATAATGGTTTCTTGTGGAAGTCATGATGATTTTTAATGCAATATGTTATGAAACGATGTGCAGTTATGCTCTCTATGCTTTTGAGTCTCATTAGGGTCTCCCTTTCCAAGGAGTATAATTAAGAAGAAAAAGGATTTGAGACCTAAAATTTAAGTCATTTAATATTATTTTTGGTTTAGCCATCTGTAAACTTTGCCAGAAAATAAAAACAAAAATTCAGAAGAGAAATTTTATATTAAAACCCCTTTTATATCTCATGTCATAATCGGAAGGTAACCAGAAAGCTTGTGAACCACTTGACTTTCCTGGTTGTATCCCTGTTGGCCAGGTACATGGAAGATTTACAGTAAGGAGGAGCTGCTTGGACAGATAAAGCAGGGTAGGCAATGGAGGACGCTGCTGCTTTCTCTCTTATAGCTGAAAAAACAAACAAATAAAAAACAAAAACAAACAAAAAAACCCCACCCATAATCATGGTTGGTTTCTATATTAAGTGGCCACAAATTAAGGTCATCTAATAGGGATCCTCACCTGAAGAACCACCCTGTCTGTTGTAATTGATGCAGAAAGCCCCCAGAACTGTGGACAGCATCTTCTAGTTAAAATAAAAAGTAAGATAAACAAACAAATAAATAAATCACTATAGCATAAGGAAAATCACCCACCCCACATTTGCAGACCTATCCTTCCCTCTTGCTACCAAGTTGTAGCTCTGTTGCTGATTCCCTGACATCAAAACCAGCATTTCCAGGATTCCATCTGGATTAAGAGCAAGTAGCTTTCCAGGAACCTCCCTTGTTTGCAGCGTCATGTTGAGCTGAGAGCCTCTGCCTTGTAAACTGAGGAATTAGTTGGTTATCAGCCATTCCAGTGAGACAGCTACTGTGGGTCTATTCTATCTGTTGAGACCCTCAGTCTCAAGAATTGAGAAATTACCAGGTTCTCAACCTCTCGGGTGTAACTTAGGTATTGCTATTTATGTATTCATCCATTGACTCTGTTCTTTAGCATATTTGACCAGTGCATACCCACATAATGAAAGGAGTTCAGGAGAACCATAGATTTAATCTTACTTTGCTTATTAAGACTTCAGGCTTTTCTTATTAATATAGTCAGTAAAGATCTTGCACTAATTTGTAAACTGCCAGTTGGAATTTTCTAAGGCTGTTTGATACTCAGTTTAACACAGAAACATATAGAAACTATTTATGATTATTAAGGTTAAAATAGCCCCAGGGTATTTGGGGGGCTGGGTGTTGCTATTTTTTTGTTTTTGGTTTTGAGACAAAGTCATGATATGTAGGTGAAATGGCCTTGAACTCATGATCATCAAGTCGTACAATATCAAGTTCGGATTATAAGGCATGTACCACCATGCCTAGCTCAAGAGTGATTTCTTTAGTGGAATGCTTTTTCATTCGGTAATAACAAATGTTTAGATTTGTAGCAAAGAGACTGATAAATTGGTTTACAAATGTCATTTAGATGCCACCCATTGGAAATTTACTTGTAAGTTCTTATATCTGGAAATAGCACAAGGTTTTGAGGCTATTAAGATATATTTCCAGTATAAATTAGGGTCATTACCATTCAAATGCCAATCAAATACAACATGTATTGCTCTGTGCTAAACTCAAAATACTGCCTGAATTTAGCAGTGTTGCTGAGCCTACGATTCAATCATAAAGTTACAGATAGAGCTGTGACAAGTAGTAAACATGTAGTTTGGAATGTTGTGACTACAGGTAAGAGGCAATCTGTCAGATGAGACTCAAAGCAGGAGCTTCAGGGAGGGTAGCTGCAGGCACATCTTCAGCTGCTTCAAGGTGCCAGATCCTGCCTTCTGATTGTCTATCTCACCATGTTGACTTTAGCATGTTGACTTTTTTTGTTTGACTATTTTTTATTGAGAATTCTGCTGCAACCTTAAATACAATATTGTCATTGTTTGGTATAGGAATCAAGGAGAGAACTATAGACGTTGGCCACTTGTATACAAAAGAAAATGTCAAAGCTTTTCCAAATGATCTTTAGAAAAGCTTCCTACATCAGCTGGAAGCCAACCAAGTGATCAACCACAGATAGGAATTCAAACAGCACTCATATCTACTGATAAACACACACAATTATGCACACCCACGTATACAACACATATTCACATCCCTGTATACATAATACATATTATTATTATTGCACACTCCTATTCATGTATACATGCATATATACACATCCCAATTATTCATGTACATCCATATACAGAAGCATATTCACATAAATATATACACACATTTCCATATACATATTATATTGTGTTACATTTCAGTTTCAATATTTTCTTTATAAAATATTGACTCTGTTCAACTATTTAAAATAATGTCTTAGCATTACTCAGTGTGCATAACTTTTTTCAATACATGCTATTTCACTTTTCTTTTAGGCAGATGCAGTTAGATCCAGCACAAGCGTTTGATTGTAAATCCACCCGTGGGAATCAGTGTGCTGCTGTCCTTGTCACTAGATCCTTAGTAGTTCAAGGTCTGGTGATGTGATTCCTCTGTCTGTGCTTTCTGCTCAGGGATTGCTTTGGCTGTCAGAGGCGCTCTATGCTTCCATATTAATTTTAGGATTTCTTTTCTGATCCTATGAGGAATGTGATTGGAAATTTGATGGGGATTGTATTAATTCAATACAGTACCTTTGATAGTATACCGATTTTCCCTGTCTTGGTTCTGCCAATTCAGGACCACAGAAGTCTTTTTCATCATGGAGGATTTTCTTCAAATTCTTTTACAGGTGTCTTATATTTTTTTTTTGTAGAGATGTGTTTCAGTTCGTTGGCTAGGTTTGTCCTTGCATGTTTTGTTATATTTAAAGACATCAGAATGATAGGTTCCTAAGTTCCTCCCCAGCAAGTTTGTTTTCTCAGTACATGTAAAAGCTACTGATTTTTCCAGATTGCTTTTTAATTTTTTCTTTTATGTATGTAATACATATGTAATTTTTAAAGTATGTAATACAATGTTATATATCTAATACTGCTGTGGGATGGTCTTTTTCTACACTGTGAATATGTGTTGCTACCATTGGTTAATAAAGAATCTGCTGTGGCCTATGGCAAGGCAGAATAGAGCCAGGTGGGAAATCGAAGCAAAGATACAGGCAGAAGGAAGGCAGAGTCAGAGGAGATGCTGGACACTGCTGGGAGAATGAGATGTAACACAGGTAACGCCACGAAGCCCCCGTAGAAAAATGTAGATTAATAGAAATGGGTTAATTTAAGATGAAAGAGCTAGCTAGCAAGAAGCCTGAGCCATAGACCAGTTTGTAATTAATATTAAACCTCTGAGTGATTATTTACAAGTGGCGTGGGATTGGGAACTGGCAGGAAGGACATAGAAAAGCTCCTGGCTTTAATACAATGCAAATACTGAATACAGTATTACAGAAATGATGAAAATCTTCACACATGTCGTTCAGATCCAGTTCCCCATCTTCCTTCCCTCCGTTACCAGCTACAGCCTCCATTATTCCACTTTCTCTTGTCATGCCTCAGGCATCCTTCGGTCATCCCCAGTTACCTCTTTTAAAACCTCTTTTCCCCCATCCTTAGGGTTCATTTCTAGATTCCTGGTTTCCATCCATACTTTCTCCCACTCAATTAAAATATTTAAAATTTAGAAGCTAGAATCTACATATGAGAGGGGAAATGCAGCATTTATCTGTTCTTCAAACTTCATAATTTCATTTTTATTTATGGCTGAACAAAATTCCATTGTATATATGTACTATATCTTCATTATTTACTTATTTGTTGATAGACGTGGATGTGCAACTATCTCTATGGTAGAATCAATTCTAGAATCTAAAAGCCATTTAATTTTACATTGTTTTTCTATGTTTCAACTGAAAATATATGTAAGACCCAAAAATTTTCTAGTGGAGACTATGTTTTCTTTGGTTTCTTTTTTTTTAATTAAGAAGAGTTTTTTTTTTTCGTACAATATATTCTGATTATGATTTCCACTTCCCCAACTCCTCTCAGCTTTTCCCCCTCTCCACCCACCCAAATCTACACTCTTAATTTCTCTCTTAAATGTGGTTTGTTTGCCCAGTGAGGCTCCATTGGAGAACACTATTTTTTTCCTTTGAGAGCACTTATCAATGGACAGAGCTTCTGGATTAGTGATGGGAGCTGCATCTACTTCCCTTCTCTAGAACTGTGTGGGTTCTGAGCATTCTGGAAGACTGTGAGTTCATATGGGCATCAGTTCAGGTGTGCCTGTTGTTAAAGAATAGATTGATGCCATTTACAAATTAGGATAATTTAAAATCTTACTTTACTGTTTTATCTGTCTCTTGTTTATAACTGTAGTTAATATTTCAAGCACTATGTTGAAGGACAACAGAATTCAGTGCAGAGAAAATGAGAGAGACAGTTCACACCTCTGGAGCCCAATAGTGGCTGAACTCAACTTTATGACTAGGCAATTTCAGCCCTGGGATTGAAGGTTGGTTCAACATACACAAATAATTGCAAGTAACAGACAATATTAATAGATGTAAAGACTTAAATTACATAATCATCTGCATAGATGCAGAAAAGTTATTTGAAAAACATTTAACAAAATTTCATAATAAAAGCCCTAAAGACAATCAAACATATCTCTACATAAAAAGGCATCAATTTTCCACATTGAATATAAAGGTTATACTGGTCAGTGCTATATAGCCTTTATTATCCATAAAGTATGATATTTCTAATATTATCTTGAATTCAGTTTTTCAAGTATTTTGTTTAGATTTTGTCCATCTATGTTCATCGGGAGATTGTTCTACAGATTTTGTTTTATTTCAAATTGGTTTTGTGTGTGTGTGTGCACGTGTGTGCATGTGTGAGCGTGTGCATGTGTGCACGTGTGCATGTGTGTGTGTGTGTGTGTGTGTGTGTGTGTGTGTGTGTGTGTGTGTGTGTGTGTGTCTGGGGTTGATATCAGAGTTGTATTGGTGCCATAGAATGAGTGTATTAGCATTCCTTTCCTTTCTATTTTGTGGACATTTTGAGAAGTATTGATTTTAGATCTTCCTTAAAGGTTGGGAGAAATCAGTAGTAAGTACATCTGGTTTGTGGAGTTCCAGGTGAGAAGACTTCAATGCTGTTACAGCCACATTGATTGTTGTATGTCTGTTTAAATTATTTGTGTCTTCTAGATTTAATTTTAGTAGAAATCAGAAATGTATATACTTTTAGAAATTTACCTACTTATTTTCCATTGCTTGACTGGAACTTTCTATGGCCTAATTTCCTTCTAATTTTAGCAGCTGAGTTCAGCCACTGTTGGGGTCCAGAGGTGTGAATTGTCTCTATCTCTCACTTTCCCTGAATTCTGGTGTCCTTCGTGCATTTTTGTTGTAGAAACTGAACTTCATAGGCACTTTTGGGTGTGGCTTGGTACTCCAGCTGCTTTTCTTTTTAGTAGCTGTTTGTTTAATTATAATTTTATTTCAATTAAATATGATTATATCACTTTCTTCCCCCAGTGCCTCCAGTGCCATGCTTTCATGCCCTCTTGAGTCATGTCCTCTTTTTCTTTAATTATTATTGTTACATGTACATATAGAGAGACAAATAAACACATAGGTACAAACAGCTGATTCATTAGTGCAGCTTGTATATCCATACTAGCAATATATATTTTAGGACTGACCACTTGGATACCTATCAGGATGCTGTGTGGTTTCAGTGAGAATAGACTCCATATTTGCACACTTAGTCCCCAGTTGGTGGGTCTGCTTGGGAAAGATTACGGGTGTGACCTTGTTGGAGGAGCCACAGGGTGTGGGCTCTAAGGTTTCAAAACCCTATGCCAGACCAGTCTCCCTTTTCTCTCCCTGCCTTCTGCCTGTGGCTCAGAATGTAAAGTTCTCAGCAATTTCTCCGTTTTCTAACAAGAGATAATTAATTATCCAGAGTTAGCCAAGGCCAAATACTGAGAGAAGATCTGTGGCTATCTAGACAATGTAGACAATGAGTAACATGTTAATAAAGTTTATATGTTATTTCATGAATTGAATGTCTTAGAAATATAGCCATAAAATGTAAAAGTTGAATAATCAGTAACTTTTAATATCCCTTTGACAAGCATGAACACTTAATATTCCATAGTGCATTACATAATAATGTGTCATTAATATACTTTTATTATGAGCCTAAATGGTTTAGTTATGATATACAGGAATTAATTTTGATATCATATAACCAAGATCCATGTTAGGTTTCTTTAGCTGTAATGAAATATCTGAAACAGTCTTCTTAGACACAATGAAACAGGTAATAAATATTGACTAAATTCTCAAACTGGAAAATGGAAACAGTGGCAATCCTGAGACATTTAGGCTAGCTGCTTATAGAACCGGGTCATACTAACGCTCTGGGGCAGGCATAGATGCAAACACGAGCTAGGAGTGGAGCATGTGAAGAATTGCATCTCCAGTTGCACCGAACCTCTAAAATGTCAGCAAATGACTTAGTTTTTCTCTTTCATTCAAAAAATCAAAATGTTTTTTAATTATTATGTCTTTGTTATAACTGAAGAGAGAATTTGAGCCTGTGACCATCATGTTATTAAAATGAAGTATAACTTGTGTTAGTTAAAGAAAAAAAAAGCTGACCATTATATTCAAAATGTATATTTTTCTGCTCCATCTGTCTCTAATAAAGATATATGTATAGAATGAATGAGAACCAGTCCATTTTGAAAATCCATTTTTAAAAAACTTGGCATGCTGGGTGGCAGTGGCACATGCCTTTAATCCCAGAACTCGGGAGGCAGAACCAGGTGGATCTCTGTGAGTTCAAGGCCAGCCTGGTCTACAGAGTGATATTCAGGACAGGCACCAAAACTACACAGAGAAACCCTGTCTCAAAAAAATAAAGAAAAGAAAAGAAAACCAAAAAAATCTTGGCATATGAGGAATACATGAATTTTTGTCATACATAACTTACAAATAAGACACATCAAACTCATAAGAAAATTAAAAACAAGTATAAAGTACAAAAGAATGAAACATTTGATTAAATTGAGATTATTTTTGGATCATGGATGATATTGGTGTGGCCATCGGTCTCAGTGAAGAAAACTGCAAATTGAAATTACCAAATACTCAAGACAGAATTAATTTACAGGATTAAGCCACAGAAAGTCCTTCAAGAAAATTCCCAAAGATGATACTGAATGCTTTAGAGAAAGTTTCCAATTCAGTGGGTAAGGTGGAGAGGTGGCTCTGTAGTTAAGAGCACTTGCTGCTCCTTTAGAGCACCAGGTTTGTGTTCAGAGCACTTAACTGGGTGAGTCACAACTGCCTGTTACTTCAGTTCCACAGGATCAGATGCCTCTGTAAGCATCTGTGTGTGCACGCGCACACACACACACACACACACACACAGTTACACATCTTTACACACACACACACACACACACACACACACACGCTCATATAAATAAATATAACTCTAATGGTGAAGGGCTCATCAGGTAGTAGCAGAGGCAGGTTTGTTGAGAAGGTAAGTAATATGATGTTTAAAGAGGAAAGGTAGAACTGAAGTTGCAATAAGAAATCAGGAGTAACTTCTCAGTTGCCTTTTGAAAAGAAATCTGGAATCATAATGCTTTTGTGGACTCTGAATTATCTGCATTAATGTAATACAAGAAAGAGCAAAATTCCATGGACTATTAATTTGGTATAATTTAGCATAGAGGAGTCTGGGGAATGTAGGAAATATGGCTGAAAGAGGAATACAGTTGTACCTGGAGAGTTTTCTCTCCGGGTCCCACCAAGCCCCGGCAGTAAGGCAGCCCACTTATAAAATAAACACACAGATGCTTATATTATTTAAACTGTTTGGCCTAATGGCTCAGGCTTTTAGCTATCTAGTTCTTACATCTTAAATTAATCCATTTCTATAAATCTATACCTTGCTATGTGGCTCATGGCTTACCGGCATCTTCACATGCTGCTTGTCATGGCGGCGGCTGGCAGTGTCTCCCTCCACCTCCCTGTTCTCTCAATCTTCCCCTCTGTTAGTCCCACCTATACTTCCTGCCTGGCTACTGGCCAATCAGTGTTTTGTTGTTGTTGGTTTTTTTTTTTTTTTTTTTTTTTTTTTGGTTTTTTGAGACAGGGTTTCTCTGTGTAGCTTTGCACATTTCCTGGATCTCACTCTGTAGCCCAGGCTGGCCTTGAACTCACAAAGATCCGCCTGGCTCTGCCTCCCGCATGCTGGGATTAAAGGCGTGCGCCACCACCGCCCGGCTATCAGTGTTTTATTTATTGACCAATCAGAGCAACACATGTGACATACAGACCATCCCACAGCATACTGTGTCAAATTTAGAGAGCTGCATGTGTGCAGAGAAGAGTGTTGTGGTATTGCACAGATGGAGAAAGCAAGATCATTTTCCATGCTCAGATATGTACATAGAAATAGGACCATAACAAAGAGCCCAGTAGGATGCTGCGGCATGTGCCTACCTGAAAGGATTGGTTTAGATCTAGGATAACAGTAGTGAATATGGAGAGAACAAAGATGAATCTGTACAATTCTTCAAGAGTAAGTTGGCTAGTAGTTGGTTTATTGGGAAGATAACGTATAAATTAACTTTAAATAACCAATGTTTCATTTGGTCAATGGTAAGGGATAACTCTTTTTGCAATGGAAAACATTGGTAAGGAACCTATTTGACAGGAGAGAAACTGTGGCTTTGAGAATTGTAGATGACAGTTCTTTATCATTGACAGATGTTTTAGAAACTTGAAGTTAATGAGGGAAATACTCATTATGAACCACAGGTTCAGTGGTTTCATTGTATTCAGCTCTGTAGTCTCTCAGGCATGATCTGAGACTGGACAATATATCAAGAAACATGTGGTATAAAGAAGTTCACTTCAGGGAAGGCAGAATTCAAAGTGCTAGAATAAGAAGGAGCCAAGTCAGGGAAACTCAAAAGACAGACCACTAGTGACCTACCAAGTTCTACCACCTCATTATAGTCTATTCAAACAAGATCTACAGTGGGTACATGAGTCATGAGTTCAGAGCCCAAAGGATCCTGTCTCTTTCTCTCAAATCAACCTCTGAATGCTGCTTGCATTGGAGACTAAATATTCAATATATGAGCCATTTGTGGAGATCTGTATAAAATCTTAACTGTTTTTATCATGCACATGCAGCCCCAGAGACAAAACTGACTGTGTGATAGTACTTACTGACTCTTTGCTTTTCTTCTTTTATTTTCCTATGACTGAGGTCTACTGGGATTTTTGATGTTATATTCTTACATGGTAAGAAGAAATTTTCATATTTAAAATTCATACAAAATTCTCCATACCGGGAAATTCCTACGTACATATAGTCTTTAAAAAAAAAAATGTCCCAGACATTTTACTAAAACTTGCCAGTAAATTCTAAATCAAATGTCTGATGTTGGTCATAGCACACTCAAATTAACTTTTTAGATATGTCTGATAGTATACATTGGGCTTCTTAGAAGCCTGCTGTGCGATGGTCTGTATGTCAAATTGCTCTTATTGGTCAATAAATAAAACACTGATTGGCCAGTGGCCAGGCAGGAAGTAGGTGGAACAAGGAGAGAGGAGAATTCTGGGAAGCAGAAGGCTGAGGCAGAGAGACACTGCCAGCCGCCGCCATGACAAGCAGCATGTGAAGACTCCGGTAAGCCACAAGCCACGTGGCAAGGTATAGAATTATAGAAATGGATTAATTTAAGATATAAGAACAGTTAGCAAGAAGCTTGCCACAGCCATACATTTTGTAAGCAATATAAGTCTCTGTGTTTACTTGGTTGAGTCTGAGTGGCTGTGGGACTGGCGGGTGACAAAGATTTGTCCTGACTGTGGGCAAAGCAGGAAAACTCTAGCTACAGAAGCCAATATAACAGACATTTCTGTATTGGCATTTCTAATGTAAATAACGTTTTAAAATGTCTAAATCCTTACACAAATCTTCCATGATTACCATTCATTACATTTTTTTGCAATAAAATTACTGCTAATGATGTGATGACAGTTAGAAGTGCTTATCTCAAAATTTTTCTGCTGAAATAATGAGCCCTAGTAAGTCAGCCTCAGGCTGATGTCAGCTCCACTCTTGTAAGTAACCACATGCTTTACGGTCAGCTTCAGGAAAATAATTGTCTTTAGGCTAAACAAGTATGTCAGAAATTGCACTCTTGATTTAGATCTCTTAATGATAAGAGACTGATATCTCCAGAGATGAATTAGAACAGAACATTTCCAAGCCTTATGTTATTTCACGATTTGACAGAGCTTCCTGACAATTATAACTATTTGTAGTCATGGAGATAGGGAAAATTGATAGGATTTTTTTCAAACAATTGGTCAAGTAGCTGTTCAACCTAGGGCCTGGTATTTAAACTCTTGACTCTGAATGCTAAAAATCAATTTCTCATGGAATACATTCTGCCCTGAGTGTACTTTTTCCTGCATTACTGCTGGTATCTCGACAACTAAAGTAGCATGATGAATTGAAGCTCACAATATTGCTATTATTTACTTGGCTTATCTCCTTTATACTGTTTAATCAGGAGAGCATCAAGGCATTAAAATTCACTGAAAAATGGATTTGGGTTTTCATTTCACTTGCTTATGAAATCTCTTGTAGACTCATTTTTAATTTCACAAGGTGTCCCCAGTTCTGGTAAACAACACTGTCACTTTGGGCCTAAAGCATTTAGTGATCAAAATGAGAATTTTAGCAATCAGATAAGATGAGGACTGCTATGAAACAATCATTTTTGTAAGATGAAAGCCATCAATATTACAGATATGCAATAATGTGGAAACATTCTGGGGAGACTTAAGTTGAAATTGGAGGACTGAGGAGCTTGGGAAATTCAGAGCACAGCCACTCTCCCTTTAGACAGGAAAGAAAATTGAAGGAATCACAAAAAAAATCTTTTTGTGCAACCTTAAAACAGAAATTTCAAAACACATAAAAAGTGTAGTGCTAGATATGTCAACCAAAGAGGTAGCAGAAATGTATAGCCACTCCTAGCTAAGTTAATTTAACAAAATAATTTCACAGAAATTAAAGAAATATATTCAAATTGTTTAAACATGGGAGACTCATTACATCTATAAATTTAAAATAATACTATAAATTGTGCAGAAAGGACTCTCCAGGATACAATCTCACCCAAATAAACCATGCACAACAAGTGCACCATACACAAAGTGGAAGCACGTGTAAAACTAACTACTTTAAGAAATGAGACTCTAGGAAAGGTTTCAGGGCCATGGTGACTGAGGGACAACGTAAAAGACCTCTGAGTGCTGGTGCTGTGCTGTGCCTTCACATGGGGGCAGGTTCCATGAGTATGTCCACTCAAGTACTATGAAAGGTTCGTGTTTAACTACTGTAAAACTATGCTACGCCTTCACATGGGGGCAGGTTACATGAGTATGTCCACTCAAGTACTATGAAAGGTTCGTGTTTAACTACTGTAAAACTATGCTACGCCTTCACATGGGGGCAGGTTCCATGAGTGTGTCCACTCAAGTACTATGAAAGGTTCATGTTTAACTACTGTAAAACTATGCTATGTCTTCACATGGGTGCAGGTTACACGAGTATGCCCACTCAAGTACTATGAAAGGATCATGTAAAGTTACTGTAGTTAAAATGTTATGTCCTGACAAATGAATAGTAAGTACTGTTTTTTCCCTTAAAATACTTTCTTTTAAACAAGACTTAAAGGAAAACTTAAAGTGTGCTGAAATAATGCATTTATTAGGATTGTTTTATATCTGATTATTAAAATAAATTTCAAAACCATAGGTAAAAGCTAAAGAAAACTAAAATATAAGTAGACTATTAATTTACAGCAAATATAATGAAAATGTAAATACCTAAACATTTGCAAAAGCTATTGAACACTTACGTATACTACAAATCACCTCCGTAAGATGTGGTCTCTTTAATTTGCTTCAATCTTTCCTATTCTCTTCTTAGTCATTAATATGCCAGTTTTATCCATTTGTATGTCTTTTCATTTATCTTTCCGACAAATTTTCCCACTCAAATTTTTAATCTTGATTAAACTTCTTTCTTAAGAGTAAGTTAAAGCATTACCTTTTTTGGTGAAGGAGCTATTGTTGCCAGAGTAAGCTGGAAACATCAATTCTCCTTACTATGGATGCATAAATATGTCAGTGTGGGGAGATTCTGGCTGTCTAACATGAGTCTCACAAGTTTCTGATGCTGTTATTCATATCACTGCTCAATGATTTTGTTTTCACAAGTCAAATGGAACTACAGAATAGTCTTTTTTTTTAATTTCACTATATCAAAACAGAAATTTATAGAACTGTACCAAGTTCATGTGAGTTGTTCAGTAATTGTCATAATTTTTAACTTAATTTTTTATGTTTCATAATTTGTACACTGTCAAACTTTCTGTGTTTTCTCATTCTGTCTTTGCATCCTATAGGCCTCAGTTGATTGAACATAGATGTGCTGCTCAGTGATTTGAATTGGTCACCTTAGGATTTAAGTTGAGTCAATTTATGTGGTAATTAAATCATAGAACTACACCCTACACATATGAGGCATATTAAAATATCAGCATATATTCAAGTTATTTTTGACATTTTTTAATCAGATTTTCTAAATTCTCTCTGCATGTAATGTCAAACAAATGAACATTTTCCCCCTGCTACTCAACATTTTGTAGGATAATCTGTCTGTTCAGGGAATAAATTCAAAGAGTGTAGTAATAATGTAGTCCCTTTCAAGACCCAGAAAGTAAGTCCTAGAATTAGAGGCTACTGGGTCATGAGTTCAGACTCCATTCTGAACTCACATCTTTCCTTTAATTTCCTTTGTCTTGGTCTACATACTCAGTGGTGGATATAAGCTTCACATATGTAGCATTTTTCAGTGATGACAATAGGAAGCTGTGTAAAGTCAGATATGTTCAATATAGTGAGAGAAATGTACTAGATCCTTCTCAGCAAAAGATGGTGGGGGTGAGGGATTGATTGAAAGTCCATAAAATGAATTAGAAACAACATAAAACTAAAAGTCAAACTGTAATAAATCATGGATGATAGTGAATTTATAGACTAAACTTAATATAACCTATTGACCATAATAATGACCAAAGAGGCAGAGTTATGCCACCAAACTAAGGTTTGATTATAATATGCACACACAAACACACACACGGGGGGGGGGGTATGTCTAATGCTATTCCTAGCAATAGTGAAAGAGAAAGTTCAAATATAGTGGTTCGAACAGGTGTCACCACAAAATCCATTGCCACTCAGAACCTTAGAGCTGCTTTTATTTGGAAACATTGTCTTGGTAATGTATTCATACTAAAAATAGAGATAAGAGCCTCCTAGATTTATGTTAGCACAAACCCAACACTAGTCTTTGTTACAGGTAGAGCATACAGACACACTGAGCAGAAAGTGATATGGAAACAGAGGCAGAGAATGTAGTGATGCACCTTCAAGCCAGAGAATGCAAGGCCTGTAGCAACTCTGCAGTAATCAGGAGAGACAGACACTAGGCCCTTTCTCCCTCAGAGCCTGGGAAGTAGAAGCATAGTGAGGGGAAAGTGCAGCATAATAATATCACTAACCCTGGTGGCCAATTGGATCTTTTATGTTTGACTTTCTTACCTGTGGTAAGATAAATTTCTTCTTCTCAAGTCACCATATATCTTCTCAAGTAACAAGCTTATAAATGTAGCCTCTGAAGAGGAAGAGACCTAGCAAGAAAGATGTTAGGACTGAGGCCAGCTGAGATCTGCCAAGGAGGAGCTGAGGGACAGCAGCTAAGAGGTCACTGTTGCCACCGGTTCCGTTCTGTGGTTCTTCCCTATTAAACACACTCTGAACTTTATTTTAGCCGGAAAGTGTTCACTTTCACGCCCATCTTGTATTGACTTACATTTTTATTCTGTGTTTTGTTTTAAGTCTGGTCTTGAATTCTCTCTGTAGCTTCAGCTGGCTTTAAACTCACAGCTATCTTATCACCTCTGTGTTCCAAGTGCTGTAATTACAGGCATGAATCCCAAGCACAGCTGACTTATCATTGAAAAGGATCACAATCAGCTTAACAAGGAGTGATGAAATAACTCTCATGTGTCATTATCAATCACTATATATTTCTATTCTACTGATGCCAATTGTGCTATTCAGTGGTAGTGTTTCTTTATGTTAAGGATCAATTATGTTAACCAGTCCTCACTTATTTATCACCCAGGTCTCAAAATTCCAAATCATTTGAGATAAATTCAATCAAAAGGTGACTAAGGGGACATGCTTGAGGAAGTCATGAAATATTCTACTGCACAAATTTTTTGCAAATTGTTTCATAGCAAAATTGCAGCCTAATGATTAAGTTTCTTCTAGACAAATGACACATTATCATCTCATATTTGAGTTACTAAAAAGGATTTCAGCCGATTTGTGTTTCTGATGAGTTTGGCAGCAGTTGCAGTGCCTTAGATATCAGCAGCTATGTGTGCACATGCCTCAAATGTTTTAATTTAATAAGAATTAAAAATTGAAATGGAGATATGCCAGCATTTTTCTCTGCTGTGCAACGTGCGTTGTCTCCTCATTTGACATGATTTCAGAAAACACTTGATTTGACTATCCACTAGGCAATGCTTATTATTTAAGGAAGCAGTTGATATTTGAGTGAATTAAAAATATTTGATATTACAGTTGTAAAATCCAAAGTGAAAACCTACAGCTTCAGATTTACTTGACTGTTCATTGAAGTGTATAAACATTGGGTTTGGCTAACTTGGATGTGTGAATTTTTTTAATTTATGAGTTCTTCATAGTTCAGCTTTAATAAAAAAAAAACACCTTTATCTCAGAAGTCACTTATTTGATTTTCCCAAAAAGATAACTGCATTTGGCTTGCACTCAAAGGGAAAGGGATTCTACCAAGGGATCAGCCCTCAGCAGGTCAGAAAAACTGGAGAGGAGGCTTGGAGTTGGTGAACTCTTGACAGACAGACAGACACACGCACAGGGGAATTTTCTATGCAAAGCTTAGTTCTTCGTTTTATTTTTCTCTTTCTTCTGCTCCTGCTCTGTTCTGTTCTTCTACCCCATTGTTTTCCTGCTGTTTCTTCCATGTTGTTTTCCTTCTATCTCTTATTTTTCTCTTATCCCTTTTATACCTCCTAAGACAAAATATTTCTATGAAAGAAAAGATTACCTCACAACCACAAGTTACATATTTTCCAGAAACTAATTAAAATCTTTATACTGGAAGAAATCACATTATTACATGTTTTACTTAGAGGCCCACAAGTGGTTAAACATTTTTCTTTGTATTAATTTTCCCACCATAACATGTTCACCCCAAAGCAATGATTCTTTCACAATTGATTAATGAAGTGTAAGCAAGCAAGGTATTCTTCTCAGCCAGTTCTTTTACCTGAAGGCTGCATTTTGTGGTTACAAAAAAGGATCAATCATTTTATTACTTATTTAAAAAGGTAATCTTATAAAAAAATTTAAGATCTTATTAAAGAATAAATGAACCACAAATCTAAAATTATACACACACACACACACACACACACACACACACACACACATATATATATATATCATATCAGTCATTTATACTTTAAGTCATCAGAGTGCATACATACTCATTAACAATATTTTATTAAACCATACCAGGAAGTTGAGGGCAAAAATGGGTACAAGAAATTAATCATCACCTTTACTCACAAACCCATCTATAGCAAGAAAGTCATGTTAGGTAGTAATAACCGGCCTTTGTTCTTGTTCCTTGACCTCAACGAGTCCCATGATCAACTAACAAAAGTGTGCCTTTCTAAGTTTTAAATTGTTCCCCCAAAATTACTATATCAAGGCCATTACCAAAAATATCTTAACCTAATTTTACTGACAATCTACATCTCCAAATTCTTTTTCAGGTTGGTGCTTAGATCATTAATCTGCTCCAGCAGCAATGCTTGGAAAAAGCCAATCACTATTATTGTAAGTACCAGTAACATTGCCCAGTGAGGGGCTAGAACCCTGCTGGGAGTTTTCACACAACTCAGATCATGAGGGACTCGGTGACAGAGAAGGCCATAAGCAGAGCTATGCTCAACAATAGCATGGGGTCCTCAGGACACATAGTCCTAGGGCTCTGCCCCTCCAAGGCTCACCCTACCATGACGACACTGACAGCTGAGCCATTTTCCGTGAGTTGCAAAGCTGTTTGCTTTCCCTGTCACGTGTGGATATGAATGCTATGAGGCAGGTATCATGAAGAGCCACTTTAAAAGCTGCTCACTACTTGATAAAGAAAAAAATGAAAGTAGAAAATACAAATATTTAATGTATAACCACAAAATTAACACATACTTAAGGTCATGAGACAGAAAAAAATATTTAAATGTGAAAATTATAAAGAATAACCAAAGAAAAACTGAAAAACGTAAAAAATGGAAACTACTAAAGGAAATGTAGAATTAAAATCAAAAGTAAAAGTCATTAGAATGAGAAAAAATGTTGGTTAATTTGAGAATGGTTTAAAATAGAGATTTTGTCAGTAAACAAAGTTGCGAAACTTGTACAATTGTAAGAATATAAAGACCTATTTATCCATATCCTTTATTTATAATAATAATTTTAAATAAACATATATAAACTAAAATTCATAACTTTTAACAAACCTAAAATGAAACATAATCTCAGAATGAATAAGACTTAGTACATTTTGAGAAACATGATCAACTAACTACATATATGAGGTATTTGCTATTGGCATTCTCATCTCCAAAAAGAAAAATCTATTCATGATGAAAAGAGAGAAGGTGCCTTCCAAATAGTCCATATCTTAATAAGTTTAACCTGCAAAATGGCAAACGAGAACTAACATCCCCATTGCAGCTAGGCTGTGAGAAGCTCATACTCACCCGGCCGTGCGTTGGCTGCTTAGTGGCCTCAGTCCTGTGAGTAGAAGAGGAAGCCAGAAAGTTTGCCCTGGAAAGGTGATGTGATGGTGGGAAATGAGAGGAAGGCTCCTGCTCTGCTCCTCACCTGAGCCCTGATAATTTTTTTCCTAAAATTCTCTGATATATTGTTATATATTACTACAGTACCACCTGAGACCCCCAGGCTGCTGTCCTAGAAATGTAGTCCCCCTCATGAAATCTGAGATTTTTTTCTCTAAAATCTATTAATCACTGATAAGAGCAAACATTAAGAAAAAAAATGTATCTAATAAAGATCTTTACATAAAATTCTCCTAGAAATAATAGTAAAATACTATAAAAATGGATCAAGACTTAAATAGAATCATAGGAACATACACAGACAACCAACAAACTCTTAAAGACATATGACTTGTTTAGTTGTCAAGGGAATACAAATTAAACCCATGATTGCTATCATTACATACAAGACAAAACCATAAAAACAAGTACAGTTAATGTGGTTTTCTTGTGTGTGTATGTCTTTTTAAATCCAAAGAAAATATAATCAAAGGTCTTTTATTGACTCTGCTTCCATGTGTAGTAAAGGACAAAGGAAAGGGAAGGAGAACCGAGCAGTTAGGAGCTGGCAACACTGGGTGGAAAGGGACAGACAAGGAGCCGGGCTTTTGTAAATATATACAGCCTCCTTCCCTCAAAAATAAAACAGAGTTTGGAAAGGCCAGAGTCATCAGGAATGGAGTTGTTAAGAGAGACTGATTTGGCGGGAAGAGGACAGCTTGAAATACCCAAGGGACCTTGTTGCTCCAGGCAGAAGGCTTATGGTAGCTTATCAAGGTTTGACTCTGCCAGGTAAGGACATCCTCTTGCCAATCTGCTTATAATACATGCTTGGTCCCTGTCAGCTTCACCTTGGTGGCTTCACTGAAGTTGGCATAGATCATTTTGCTCTCATGGGTGCACTCTCAGGGGCCCAGAAGGTGAACACCCAGTCCTATTTCTTGGACTCTGGAGGCAACATAGGTTGCTTCATAGAGAGAATACTTGCAGTCCTTTTCTGGAACTATCCTTGCAAAGATAGTATAGAAGTCATCACAGTTTGCACTGTATCAGTTTCCAAGATCTCACACCATCCTCCTAGATGATCTTCCTGCAAAAGAGGACTGCACTCCTGCATTTCTTACTTCTTCTTTAACTGATGACTTGTGGACATCCATGTTATTGAACATTAACACCATGAGATAGCCAAACAGGGGCTGTGTTTTCAAAATTGAAAGGGGAACAAGAGAGCCACAAAAGAACTGAGCTACCTCACCTGCTTCAGGGATCAGACAACATAATATCAATCCCACATATTAACCAAAAAGTATGGCAATAAAAGTTCAATTATGACAAGAACATAAAACTTACACTACTTTGACAAGTTATTTAAATATTTCTCTCATGATAAACATAAATTTACTATGTAGTCCTCAAACTCCATTCTCAAGGAAAATGAAAGTAAATACCCATGAAAACAAAACAAACAACAAAAACTTGCATGGAAATATACATAGGACTTTATGTAACTCAAGTGTCCATCAACTCAAGAGATATAATAATTTTGAGAGAATTAGCTTAAATATTAATACTTAAAAGTAGAAAGGAAAGAGCTGATATTTGCTTAAATAGATGAATTATCATAGATTTATCTGGAGCAAAAGCAGATAGGATGAAATGATTATACACAGTTATTTCATTTTTCAGGGCATTTTATAATTTAATTTGTAACAGGAGACTGATCAATGGCAGCCTTAGAACAGAGGGAAATGACTAGGAGTAGCTACTGAGATCTCTCTGTATAAGTATAAGATGGTAATAAAAATGCTTTGTATATTTATGAGAAGTGGGTTACAGGAATGTGGTGTCTTTCCCAAAGGCCACATTGAACAGCTAAAATCCATGGTGATAAAGAAAAAGGAGAGATAAAAATGTGATAAGATAATCTAAATGTATAAAGCAGCTTCAACTGAAAGAGGCAAGAAATACCACACCAACTCAAGTATCTTCAAGAAAAATGTGCAGATGGCTGTATTTATATCTCACCTCCAAATAGAAAGAACTACAGAATGTAAACTTTGTTATTTAAATGCCCTAAATATTTCCCCGCAGAAATGGAAGTTTGTGCAACAAGATTTTCCTCTTCTCTATTAGCAGTTATGATTTATTCGATGCCCATGTGTTTGAAGAAGCATAGTGTTTGGCTGTGAGTCCTAAAAGATAATAATGGCTATGTAAGTGCTCCCTGTTTGGAGTGGTGGGGTTCTTGTTGTGATCAAAGCAGTAATTGTTTTCCTTGTGATTTAGTGGGAAGACACTGGTAATTCAGTGATTGTTCAGTTGCCTTTGTTCTCATTTGCACAGAAGTCCCTTCTTTAATTTGAAATTAGATGATTCTAACAAGCAGCATGCTGGAAACTCCTGGTTTCATTCATTTTCTCTAATATTAACTGAAGAGGTAAGTTCTTGAAGGAAGTTGTTTTGACAAAACAGCCTGCAGGTACAGAGGAATAATAGCAATGGTTGTAGAGAGTTCCAGGGGAGATTAGGGAAGACTTAAGTATAAATTCCTAAAGGCTGTCCTATAGTTACTTTAAAATTTTTAATTTCTAGTGTATGCTTGAATGTTGTGTCCCGGAGCAGTTTTTCCCTATAAAGTTAAATCAGTGACAAGGCATTGAGCTAAAGGCTTTCTGTCTCTAAAGATAAACAATTCAGGGAACTCCCAGTTTAAATATGAGTTAGGAAAGAAGGCTCAAACTGTTTTGAGGCTCCATATATGTATGTATTCCCTATCTCCAAACCACACTATTCTATCACCCCACTGCCAAAACAAACAAACAAAAAAAAATGAAGTGGTGATGGAATTGATATTCATAACCCAATGCAGAAAAGGATTATTGGCTGACAAGAGCTCTCAAAGCAAGTGTCATCTGCTTGAATGACCTTGGAGTCAGGGAAGTCACTGACTCAGCAAACAGAAGAGCAGTGCAGATTTGAAAGCAATCAATGAGGTCTACCTAGAGAAATTATTGCCTTAAATAGAAGCAGCCCATGGCCTGAGAATGTATACATCCAGACCAACTTCCCCTAAAGCAGAAGACACCCCATTTTTACAAGTTGTACTATTCCCCAAAGCCAGAGGACCTTCTCTAAATTTGCCTAACTGGGTCTGGCTCTGCTTAATGTAGTTCAGATTCACTTTGGATTGTCCTCTATTAGGAAGAGAACTTGACCGGTCAATTTGAATGCAAATTTCTTATTTCTTCTTCTTCTTATTATTATATTCATTTTTTGTTTTGTTTTGTTTTTCAAGACAGAGTTTCTCTATATGCAGCCTTGGCTGTTCTGGAACTTACTCTGTATACTAGGCTGGCCTTGAACTCAGAAATCCACCTGCCTCTGCTTCCTGAGTGCTGGGATTGAGGTTGCATACTTAAAAGTGGCCTTATCATATCCAGAATCATTCCAAAGGAACATTAGTGTTAGAGATCTGCTTCGGTTTTCAATCAAAGTTACATTAAGCTAGAATTAATTTATCATTGTTGTTGTTTTTTAATCTATTCATACTACAGAATATAAAGGACAAGTTTTATCCATTTTGAAAATACCTTTAAGAATTTTCTCAGCCGCCGGGCGGTGGTGGCGCACGCCTTTAATCCCAGCACTCGGGAGGCAGAGCCAGGCGGATCTCTGTGAGTTCGAGGCCAGCCTGGGCTACCAAGTGAGCTCCAGGAAAGGCGCAAAGCTACACAGAGAAACCCTGTCTCGAAAAACCAAAAAAAAAAAAAAAAAAGAATTTTCTCATCTTGATGTTTATTAAAGAAGAAAAGTAATCATCCATGGGTTAAATGAGAGCCAAAACTTGCTAACAATTTGTTTCTTTGAAAACAACAGAATACAAGTCAGTTAAGTCATTCTAATCTAGAAGGACAGAATGGAAGGACAAACCTTCCCAGTTAGGGTCACCAAAAGCACAGTGCAGATCGGGCATTATACATGAGTAAACGGCCTATTGAGTTAAGTTTTTATTAATCCACAAAGGTTAGATCCATTATAGTAGCCTAGGGATGGATTTCATTGGTGGAGTACTTATCTAGCATGCAAAATGTCCCCAGGTTTGACCCTTAGCAATGCAAAAATAAATAAATTTCACTATTAGTTAATTCTTCATAATTATGAAGGTTGGTTCATTCTGAAGGTGTTATTGGAGGTACAATTCATTCTAGGAAAAGTACATATATGGTCTTGAACAAAGAGAAGAGAGTAATGCTGCTTCTGAGGCTACTGAGAGGTAGTAAAGCCACAGGTGACTTTTCTGACAAGCCGGCACCTCTATCAGCAAAATAATAATGCAGGAGCGTTTTCATAGTAATGATAAAGTAACCAAGAAATACAGTGGGTTTTATTGTTCTTTGTTCTTTTTTGGTTTCTGTGGTACTTTATGTATATTTTCAAACCCTAAAAGTTTAAGGGGCCAATTAGAAGGAAAAGCCTCCCAATTCTAAAATGCCTTAGGGTCCAATATTTAGACTTCTTATGACCTCAATGACTCTCCTAAGCACAAAAACAATTTATGAAAACACTGATTTATTATTTTTTTAATTAACTAAAGTCTGCTTAAATGCAAAACAACAATGCTGATTTAAAATTAATTATATCGTTGTCAATGCTATTGTCTGGCAAAGGGAAAGTCTTTAAGACAAGGAGAACCTGGAAAAATATTCATATCTTTTTATCATATTCAATACAACAATGTAGTATTGAATTAGTAGCCATTGTCTCTTGATCTTTTTTTTTTTTATTTCAATTTCAAATTCAGGAGGGTGAGGTGAAAGGAAACATACTATATAATGTATTAAAAAATCTATTTTCAATGAAAGAAAAATGGAAAAAAAAACGAAGTCTTTGTCAAAATGGTTGTCTTTTCTTGTCTAGACACTTTTCAGTTTCTTGAGATCCCATCTACTAACTTAATCTTAGTGCCTGTGTTACTAATGTTCTGTTCAGGAAGTCTTCTCCTGTGCCACTGAGTTCTAGGATGTTCCCTATTTCTCTTTTTTTTTTTTTTAGGTTTAGGGTATCTGCTTTGAGACCTGATTTTTGTGTAGTTTTACATTGTTTGATACTAATATCCAGTTTGACCAGCACTGTGTTGTTGAAGGTGCTGTCTTATATTTAGAGTTTATCTGTGGCCTCTTTATCAGAAGTCAGGTGTCTATAGGTGTGTGGATGTGGTGATATACTGTGTACCCTAATAAAGCTTGCCTGGGAATCAGAGGACAAAGCCAGCCACTATATTAAGCATAGAGGTCAGGCAGTGGTAGCACACTTCCTTAATCCTAGCATTCAGGAGGCAGAGATCCATCGGGATCTCTATGATTTCAAGGCCACACTGGGAACAGAGCCAGGCATGTGACACATGCCTTTAATCCCAGCACTAGGAAGGAAGAAGCTGGCAGGGCATACAAAGGTATATAAGGCATGAGTAAACAGGAAGTCTCTCTCTTGAGGCTGAGGATTTCATAGAGGTAAGAACATGGCTGGCTTGTCCTGTGTCTCTAATCTTTCAGCTTTCACCCCAATATCTGGCTCCAGGGTTTTTTATTAATAAGACCTGTTAGGATTCATGTTACATGAGGATTTACATCTTGGTCTTTGACTAGATACCATTGATCAACCTGTCTGTTTTTGTGTCATCATCATGCTGTTTTTATTATTATAGCTCTATAGTGCAGCTTGAAATTTGGGATAGTGATAGCAGTCCTTTTACTATTCAGAATTGTTTTAGCTACTCTAGGTTTTTGTGTTTCCATATGAAACTTAAAATTGTTCTCTCAAGCTCTGGGAAGAATTGTGTTGCAATTTTGATGGGGTTTGCTTTGAATCTGTAGATTGCATTTGGTAGGATAGCCATTTTTACTACATTAATCCTGCAAATCCATGAGCATGGGAGATCTTTCCATCTTCTGATACCATCTTCAGTTTCTTTCTTCAAAGACTTGAAGTTTTTAATCATACAAATCTTTTACTTTACTTTACTTAGATTTACCCTAAGATATTTTATATCATTTGTGGCTATTGCAAAAGGTATTGTTTCTCTGATTTCTTTCTCAGTCCATTTGTCTTTTGTATATAGGAGAGCTACTGACTTTTGTGAGTTAATTTTTTATCTGACTACTTTGCTGAAAGTGTTTATCAGCTGTAGCTTCGCAGCAGGCTGCAAAAATATATTATAGAGATTTAGCTGTGTATTACAGCTATACTTTGGCCAAGGGTCTTTCAAAAGGCAAGCCATTCATTATGGAATATTTGGTATTATCCAGTTTTTAATATTTCAGCTGTCTTCTGCTATGAAATTCTTGTGTGCACAAATACTGTAGATCATTTTAACAAACAGCTAATCTTCTCAGACACTG
The DNA here is from genome assembly GCF_049852395.1 of Peromyscus maniculatus bairdii. NCBI lineage: Eukaryota > Metazoa > Chordata > Mammalia > Rodentia > Cricetidae > Peromyscus > Peromyscus maniculatus. The sequence goes on from NC_134861.1 coordinate 29,841,607, forward strand.
TTCCACTATGTACTAACCCCCCCCCCCCAAAAGGCTAGGAGACAAGCAAGCTGTAAATGCATAGCTTTGCTTCTTTTGCAAATGAAGCTCAAACCATCCTCTTCCCTCATGCCTAGGGGCATGGCAGAGAGATTGACTGAGGACAGTAGGGCTTTTTGCATAACCAGGTGCAGTAAGGACTGGAGCTGAATTCCAGACACAGAACTGCATGGCCAGAGAGAGGAGAAGAAGAGTGAAGGGTGAGGCAGGAACAGAGGACATAGAACCCTGTGGCCAGAGACAAGAGAGGAAGACAGAGAAAGCAGATCTCTTATAGAGTTTATCAGGGCCAGGAATAAGGAGCCAGGAAAGCTATAGATGTAGGGCAAAGGAACAGAGGACAAAGATCAGGTCAAAAGCATAAAAGCTTACTAAAACTATGAGGACAAGAAAACTGGGCACAGAGAAGAGCAGAATGTAAGGACCAAGCTGAAACTGTGTAGATAGAATTGACTTAGAAGAATAAAGTGAATGGACTAAAGAACTCAGTGTGCTTAGATTCATTTGATACCCCTTAGATTAGTATCCTTATCCGCTTATAGCATCTGTTCTGAACCCTGATAGAAATCTCCTCAAGGTAGGCACTTGTGGGGAATTCGTTTAGTAGCTCTTTTCTGGTGGAGTTTTTTAGCCACTTATATATACTATCATATCATCTGCAAATATAGACTTCTTCCTTTCTAATATGTGTCCTCTTCAACTCTTTCTGTTGTCTTATTGCTCTAGCTAAGACTTCAAGTAATATATTGAATAAGTATGGAGAGAGTGGACAGCCTTGTCTTATTCCTGGTTTTAGTAAAATTTGAGTGTTTGCCCATTTAAGTCAATGTTGGTGTCTTAGTTAGGGTTTCTATCACTGTTACAAAATATCATGGCCAACAAGAAAGTTGGGGAAGAAAGGGTTTATTTGGCTTACATTTGAGCATTGCTGTTCATCACTAAAGGAAGTCAAGACAGGAACCTCAAAGAGAACAGGATCCTGGAAGCAGGAGTTGATAGAGGCCATAGAGGGGAGCTACTTACTGGCTTACTTCTATGGCGTGCTCAGCTCACCTTGATATAGAACCCAGGACCAGCAGCCCAGGGATGGTACTATCGAGCATGGGCTGGGCCCTCCCCCATTGATAACTAAATGAGAAAATGCCTTACAGTTGAATCTCAAGGAGGCATTTCATCAGTGGAGGCTCCTTCCTCTGACGACTCTAGCTTGTGTCAAGTTGACAAACAAAATCACTCAATACAGTAGCTGGCTATGGGCTTGCCGTGAAATGCCTTTATTATGGTAAAGTATGTCCCTTGTATCTCTAATTTCTTCAGGGATTTATCATGAAGGATGTTGGAATTTGTCAAAGGCTTTAATAATCTATTAAATGAGATGATCATGTGGTTTTTGTCTTTTGATTGTTTTATATAGTAGATTACATTTAACAATTTGCATATACTGAACTATCCCTGCATCTCTGGGATGAAGCCTACTTGATCATGGTAGATGATCTTTTTGATGTGTTCTTGGATTTAGCTTGCAAGTAGTTTATTGAGTATTTTTGCATCTATGTTCATAGGGGAGATTGGTCTGTAATTCTTGCTGTAAGTCTTTCTTTGTTGGGTCTTCATATGAGTTAGGTATCAATGTAACTGTGGCCTCATAAATGGAATTGTGCAATTTTCTGTCTACGTCTATTTTGTGGAGTAATTTGATGAGTATTGGAATTAACTTTTTGTTTGTTTGTTTGTTTTGTTTTGTTTTGTTTTGTTTTGTTTTGTTTTGTTTTGTTTTTTGAAATTCTGGTAGAATTCTTTGCTAAAACGATCCGCTCCTGGACTTTTTGTTTGTTTGGGAAAAATTTAATGACTATTTCTATATTACTCTAGGGTTATAGCTCTCTTTAAATTGCTGATCTGATCTTGATTTAACTTTGGTAAGTGGTATCTTTTGAAAATTTCAGTTTCTTTCAGAATTTTCATTTTAGTGTAGTAAAGTTCCTTTTTTATTTCATTTTGATTCTCTGGATTTCCTTGGTGTCTGTTGTTATGTTCATCTTTTCATTTCTGCCTTTGTTAATTTGGATATTCTCTCTCCACTGTTTCATTACTTTGGATAAGGGTTTGTCAATCTTATTTTCTCAAAGGAGTATGTCTTTGTTTCATTGATTCTTTGTATTGTTTTTGTTGTTTCTGTTTTATTGATGTTATCCCTGAGATTGATTATTTCTTGATGTACTTCTGGGTATAATTTCTTCTTTTTGTTCTAGAGCTTTCACCTCTCCATTTTTTTTAATGTAGGCACTTATTGCTATGAGCTTGTCTCCTAGAACCACAAGTTGGGTATGGTGTGCATTCATTTTCAGTAAATTCTAGAAAGTCTTTGACTTCTTTCTTAATTTCTATCTAACACAGTAGTCATTTAATAGAGAGTTGTTCAGTTTCTACCAGTTTGTAAGTTTTCTGTTGTTTCTGATATCCAGCCTTAACCTTAGGTGGTTAGATAGGATGAAGGGTGTTATTTCTATTTTCTTACATCTGTTGAGATATGCTTTAAATCCATATATGTAGTCAATTTTGGAGACACTTCCATGAGGTACTGAGATAAAGGTATATTTCTTTTTGTTTGGATTAAATATTCTGTAAATATCTGTTAGGTTCTTTTAGTTTATAACTTCAGTGAGCTCTAGTATTTCTGTTCAGTTTTTGTTTGGATGACCTACCTATTGACAAGAGTGGAGTACTGAAGTTTTCCACTATCAGTGTGTGAGGGTCAATATGTGATTTAAGCTGTAGTAGAATTTCTCATAAATTTGGACGCCCATGTGTTTGGGCCATAGATATTAAGCATTGTGATGTCCTTTTGGATTTTTCCTTTCTCTTTGGATTTTGTTTTTGTTAGAAGTGTATTTTTTTTTTTAGATGGCTACATTAGTTTTTTGGTCCTTTTGCTTAGAATATCTTTTTCTAATTCTTTCGTCTGAAGTGATGCCTATCCTTGATGTTTAGGTGTGTTTCCTGTGTAATGCAGAGAAGTGGATCCTTTTTTTCTCATCCATTCTTGTGTGTGTCTTTTTATTGAGGAATTGAGACTCTTGATGTATATAAATATCAATGACCAATAATTGTTGATTCCTATTATATTGTTGTTGTTGTTTTGTGTGTGTGTGTATGTGTGTGTGTGTGTGTGTGTGTGTGTGTGTGTTACCCTTATTTTGAATTTGCTTGCCTTTGCTTATTTATTTCTTGCATTTTCTTGGATGTAGTTAACCTCTTCAGTGTGGAGGTTCACCTCTTAGCAACTTCTCTAAGACTGTTTATAGATAGATCCTGCCTATATTTAGTTTTATCATGGAATGTCTTATTTTGTCATTTTTATGGTAACTAAAACTTTTGCTGGGTATAGTAGTATAGACTGGCATTTATTGTCTCTTAGATTCTAGATCCATCCTGGCCTGTCTGGTTTTTAGAGTCTCCATCGAGAAGTCTGTTGTAATTCTAATAGTTCTGCCTTTATATGTTACCTGGGATTTTCCCTACCCTTATGTACCAAGGGAAATTTATTTTCTGGTCTAGTCTATTTGATGTTCTGTATGTATGCTTTTTGTAATTTGATAGGTATCTCTTTTAGGTTATGGATATTTTCTTCTATGAGTTTGTTAAAAGTATTTTCTGGTCCTTTGATCTGTGTTTCTCCATCCTCTACTCTCCATCTCCCATTACTTAGATTTAGATTTGGTCTTTTTATGGTGGCCCAGATTTCCTGGATGTTTTGTGCCTTCTTTTTTTAAGATTTAACATTTTCTTTGACAAAAGTTTCCATTTCTTCCATCTTTTTTTCAATGTCTGGAAATTCTCTTTTATCTCTTGTATTCTACTGGTAAAGCTTGCCTCTGAGCTTCTTGTTGGAGTTCCTAAACTGTTCCTTTCCAGATTTCTCTTGGTTTGAATTTTCTTTATTGATTCTATTTCTAGTTTCAGTTATTGAATGGTTTTATTCATTTCCTTCCACTGTTTTTCTGTGTTTTCATACATTTCTTGAAGAGATTCATTTGTTTCCTCTTTAAGGACCCCTGTCATATTCATGAAGGCTGTTTTAAAAGTCTTTTACTTGTGCTTCAGCTTTGTTGGAGTCGAGGGCCTGCTGTGGTAGGGTTGCTGGGCTCTGCTGGAGACATATTGTTCTGGCTGTTATTGATTGTGTTTTTATGCTCGGCATCTTGGTTTGGGAAGATTGTAAACTAGGTGGTAATATCTGGTCTTATCTTTGTTAGGTGGGTGTTTTGTTCCTTGGCTTCTATTTCTTATGTCATTCTTAGAAGAGTGTGGTGACTGGGTGTTGCCTATAGGAAAATCTATTTTTCTTAATAAGTATTGGCACAGGGGTTTCCAGCTAAAATATGTTTCTTGGAATTGGGACCTGAGACTTAGGAATGGGGTAGGGCTTGCGGTAGTGAAGGGACTTCACAAAAGGGAATGAAGCTGAATGATCTACCAGGATTTGCTTAGTCAGTTCCCTGGGAATGGGGGGCAGATAATGAGGAAAAGCTACAGTAGAAGGTTTGCTAAAGAGTTGGGGATGAAACAGGGAGATTGGACTTGAGGAACAGAGGAAGAGGTGAAAATATGCAGTTAGCTTACTTGCTTCTCTGGTCATAGTGGCCAGTGGATTCCTACAGAGGGGAGAGAAAGACCAGGAGACTCAGTTTGGAGGAGCTGAGCGAGAAGTGAAGATCTAGTATTATTAGCCTACTCATTTTTTTCTGAGCAGAATGGACAGTGGCTTCCCAGGGAGTTCCTGCTGGAATTGGGGGCTGAGCAAGGCAATGAGTCTGGGAAGGCAGTCAGAGTCAGGAGAGGAACCTCTGTGGGTTCCACTAGAGATGATGTGATGTGGGTATGAGGTTGTTGCAGATGTTCTGCTGCAGAGGTGTGAATAAAACAGCTTTGACGTGAAAAAATGGAGGGAGAGGTGTAATTCTGCAATTAGTCTACTTGTTTCCTGAGTGGAGTGCTTCTGGTTGTCTTCCTAACCATTGCTCTTTTTTGGTTGTGTTCTCTATATTTACTCTTACATTCTTGACATTTGAAAAGCATTAACTCTTTTCTTAGACTTGGTGGTGTGCAACTTTAATCCCAGCACAGAGGCAGAAGCAGAGGCAGGCAGGTCTCTGAGTTTGAGATCAGCTTGGTCTACAGAGTGAGTTCCAGGACACCCAAGGCTACACAGAGAAACCTAGCTGCAAAAAAAAAAAAAAAAAAAAAAAAAAAAAACAGTAATAATAAAATAATAATGATGATAATAGTAATAATTTTGTGTGTATGAGATTCAGACATGAAAAGTGCATCTACATCACTTCCGCCTTTCTCCTTCCTCCTCCAACTCCTTCTGTGTTCCCACTGATATAAAGACATATAATAATTATAAATATTAAAGGGGTGAACTTCATTTTGAATAAGAGTTTTCTGCATGGTGCCTTGGGGTAACTGGAGTGGATGTTGTGGGAAAAGAGGATCCTCTGAGTCTAACTACACCACCTTTAGGAGTTATTCTGGGGCTGTTCAACTTATCTTATAGAATAAGGATTGGGAATAGTCACGGAACCTCACCTGAGTATTCAACCACCCTTCCCAACAAGTTCTATGACACTCTACTTTAACTACTCATGGTCTTTGGGGAGCAGCTAGAGGAAGTAGTGGTTAGAAGGGTTGTGGAAGGGATTTTAACCTATGTAGCCAGGAAGAAGCCATCATTTCTGCTGGCACAGATCTCCTAGTATAGCTACTTTTTAAGGTCAACTATGTTCCTGCCCATTACCTCTTACCCTTAGCTGTATCAGTAAGTCTAATAAACATAATAGTTCTCAAAGGTAAACTTTGGAATCATACCTCAGGTTTAGTTGAGACCTAAGGAGGGGTGTAGACCTAGATGTTGTTTGATTTTCTTCCGAAGAATGAATTTTAGCCAAAGATGATAAGATAATTTAAATCTTTTGAAATCCTAGAGAAAAGTCTTCTTTCCCTTTATGAACCCCCCAAGGACAATAGCTACCAATTTCCATTTAATGTAGACGAATTTCTAAATGGTCTTATTAAACAAAAAACACAGAACCAAATAATAGGGGTGAAAGCCTCAGAGATCAGGGAAATAGGAAGAGCCACCAGCCACCTTACCTTCCTGTCTACTCACGCCTTTATCTGCCTTCCTTTTCTGCACTCTCATTGGCTCTTAACCCAGCTACCTCACTTCCTTGTCACTGTGTGTCTGTACAGACCTCCAGGTCTCTATGGTTGGTACTGGGATTAAAGGCATGTGTCACCATGCTTGGCTCTGTTCCCTAGTATGGCCTTGAACACACTGAGACCCTGCCTGCTAAGTGATCAATTTACGGCTGTGCTGCCTGGCTTTGTTTACTTAAAATGGCTGGCATTTTCCCCATGATCTCCAGGCAAGTGTTATTTATCAAAGCACAAATAAAATATCACCACATTTCTGCATAAATAAAATACCACCACAGTTTAAAAACTAAAAAAGCCCAAAATAGCTATACTACATAAAATACTGTGTAATCCATGATTTATATCATGATTACCCAGAATTCCTACCTTTTTTTCCATTGTAGGAACTGGACAGTTTTTGCAAGAACACAGTTATAAGGATGAGGCAGACTTTATTCATGTTGTTATGATTAGGGGAGATAGACTGAGCTCCATTTGAAGAAACAAAATGTGTTGAGACCATTAAATTATTGTTGAATTTGCAAATGTTTTCCTCTGTGATTCAGACATCTGTGTTTGACAATTTGTTCTCATTAATTTAGATCCTTATCTACTCAGAGAGACTGAGAGACAGTCTTTCTTCCTTGATGATATATTTCAAAGGGATGATCCTTAGGTCCTAAAGAGTGGTATTTCCTGAGCTATTAAATACACAAAAGGCTGAGAAAAGATTTACATACATTTTAAAGGAGCAGATACTGAAAGTACAGTTGCAAGTAGTATGGAAAAAGCCGGAGGATAAAACATGAGGAAACCTACCTAAACTTCACCTCATGATTATAAATGAGGATTTCACCACAGTCAACAAACAAACCCTCTCAAATAGATCGGATACAACATTATTTCTGAAAAGGGTGCAAGTAAGAGGCAGTTTTTCTATTTCTACCCATAGTCTCTCATCCACACCCCTCCTTCGTAAAAGATCACAGTAGTGCAGCGAAAGAGAATTGTGTTACTTGTAAGTAAGGTGGCCCTACAGATCCCAGATGGGCCTCTCTAGCAGCTGAGGGGCCGATTGCCATTCTTAACAATAGAACAGACATAGTCATGAAGAAAAGCATATGGACTAATACTAGTTACTATGGTTACCTATTGGGCTGAGGAGAACTAGGCAATGCAAACTCTCAGATGAGGCTGTGACTGTCCTTGGGTCATTGGTACATACTGACACATTTTCTGTGTCATGTGGAAAAGGTGCAACTCACAATGGAATATGGCAGAGTTATAAGCATTTAGTGGTCATTTCATGTCACTATACCTGAGCTTCAGTTCCTATGCTGTGGTCCAAACAGTTTACTGGGCATTTCTTTGAAGAAGCTTTATTAAGATTGACATTAATTTCAGGGAAATTTGAATAAAGATTGTGTGGGGTGGCCTGCCCTATATATAACTTCAGGCATGATTATAGTAAAAGACTTCCTGTGAACAATGAGAAAATTTGCAATTAATGGGCATCAAATTTGAACTGTGGCATTAGTTCTTTCCTGGGTCTCTGGCCTCCCCTGATATCTTTGCAGACTTTGCTTTTTCTTTCTGTCATAAACTCTTAAGTAGATTTGTATATATCATTAATTAAAATTGTTCTTTGACAATTTCATACATGAGAGATCATAAACCCTATGGGAGAACTGTTGCTTAATAATGTATTCTGATTCTTTCATCTCTCACTTCTTCTCTCCTTCCCACCTATCAGCCCCTCTCTCATCCCTGTTTGTCGCTCTCCCAAGTTAATGTCTTTTGCTTTGTTTTATGACCCACTGAGTTTAACCAGGGCTAGCTAAGTAAGTATGAGATGATCCAGAGGAGCCTAATGGCTCTAGCAGTGGGTAGAGATATGAATATAATGACCACTCTTTCCTCTAGAATCCATCAGCATCCAGTTCAGTAAGAGAGGTAGAGCCTCATGAACCATCCTGAACTCACAACTAGCTATTGAAAGGTCCAGTCTTGTAGGTTTAGTGCAGGTAACTGCAGCTACATGCTTGTAGTTGCTCTGCCATTCCCAGAAGGTAATGTTTAATAGCCTTTCACTCTGTCTTCTAGCTCTTATATTCTTTCTGCTCCTTTTTCTGAGATACCCCTTTACTTCTTGCTTGTGCGATATGGAGAAATAAAGCTTGAACTGAGCAGGAAACATCCTCTCTGCTATGCCAGAAAGTGCTATGCAGGCTTCTGGAAGAGAAAGGCATTTACAGTCTTACAATACCAACCCACCAGGTAAGGTATGCCCATTGCTGGAACAATGGTATAACAGTTATGGGGGCCAAGAAAATGATCTCTAGGTTGCTTTAAGGATTAACCTTTAAGAATGAATTCAAGACTAGAGACGTCATAAGTCCTATGGGGGAACTTACTACCATTACTTAACTAAATTGAAATGAAATCAATCATCCTTCTTAACCTCTGTGGTGGTTTGAATAGAAATGGCCCTCATAGACTCCTGTGTTTGAATGCTTGGTCCATAGGGAGTGGCACTATTAGGAGGTGTGGCCTTGTTGGAGGAAGTGTGTCACTGTGAGGGCAAGATTTCAGGTCTCAGATGCTCAGCCTAGGCCTAGTGTCATTTTGACTTCTGCTGCCTGCAGACCGAAACACAGAACTCTCAGTTTCTTCTCCAGTATCATGACTGCCTGCACAACACGGTGTTTTCCCCATGACAACAATGGACTAAATCTCTGAAACTGTAAGCCAAACCCAATATTTTCCTTTATAGGAGTTTTCTTGGTCATGGTGTCTCTTCACAGCAATAAAAACCTAAACTAAAACAAAGTGTATGTTTATACCCATGGAATTTATACCCATAGAGAAATACTTTTCTCAGAATTAATCAGAGAAGCTTTTCTTTTTAATGAATTGTTGTGAACAGAGACCCTTAGAAGCTCAAGGAACTACAAATAAGGGAAAGTTTAATGAATAGGATGATTATAGCACTCCCTCTAGTCTCAAGGAATGTCATGGAAAAAATGGAACAGAAAGAATGTATTTCTTAAATCAAATCTCTCCCCCACAACACACACAAATACACACACACACACACACACACACACACACACACACACACACCTCGTTAAATCTGGAGACTCCAACTAATACAGCCAATCCATTAAACCATAATCTCAATAGTAAATTCCTAATTTTCCTCCTGATATTCAAGGAATAATTTGTACAAACTTCTTCATAGGATCACACAGAGGATCAGAGCAGATCCAATTAAAAAAAAATTTGCCACCAAGTTGATTTTTTTAAAGTGATATCCAGTCTTCTTTATTTTAGGAAAATCTTTTCTGCATTGTGAATATTTTTGTTTCCCATTAAAAATGGGAATTATAAACAGTGTTGAAATGCAAACACTTCATTGAGGTACTCTTCATAGCAACTCTGTCCACGTGAAGTTTTGGTCCAAATGACTGTCCATGGTCCTAGCTGTTCTGTGTGGTGTACAATACTGAGAAGTATCCCTATTTCACTGGATTCTAGAAGCATACCCCAAATTGCAATAATCAAAAGTGTTTCCAACTATTGCTGAATATCCCCAGGTGGCAAATATCTTGAATATATCAAAGCTACATCTGGAAAATATGAAAAATGTTGAAACTGTACATTTCATGGCAATTTTCAATTATTTTTGGTTAGGTAGTATTTATATCTACTCTAAAAATAATGAGACTTCTTTAAGAAAATGTAGAAAGAAAAGTAATTTAATGAGAGGATCACCACATTTACTTGAGGGTCTTTCATATTGTTGTTATAGCCCCCACCAGCTTAAGAAGCCCCAACATAATTATAGTGAACCTACACATAATCAGTGTCCCATAGAGGTCTGTTCACTGTAATCATCTTCATCAGCATTTGATGCAACTGTGTTAAGAGTGACTATATATTTTCTCACATTTCTTCCATCTCTTTGAAACTTGTGTGCCAGTGAAACTTAAAATGGTTTGAAGAAATTTGAAGAGAACCATGATTTAAAATATGCCCTGTAGTAACGTATAAGACAGCTTAAAAACAAGTGAGTCATCAAGTAAATGAGAGCTAACATTTTTGTATACGTCAAGGAGCAAACTTGGGGTTACTGTGTAGAGGTTCAGAGGAGTAAGGGTTGCAGACAACAAAGTTTCTTGTACTCAAAGCTGCAGAAGCGGCTAGTGCTCTGAAGAGGAAGCGAGTTACACATCCCTTACAGTGCTTGAGCTGGTATATCATCGTGTGGTTATTTTAAATGGATTTGTCTACAAGTGAAATACTATATTGATTTGGAGGTTATATTAAGTCATAAAATTATATAGTTCTAGATATATCTTCTAAAATAATAATGTGAAATTATTCAGTGTTTTGTTCCTGTAATTAACTAAACAAAAACAAAAGAAAATGTTTTCCAAATATGGTAGTTTCTCACCTAAACCACATCCTGGACAAATTAGAAATTTCTTTGCTGCATCGTCCTTGCAGGGAAATAAGGTCAGCACTTGGGGTCACATGGTACAGTTTTTGCCAGAGGAGGGAAAGACAGTGGGGAGCCTTTGTACCTGTGTCTCCTAGTTCTATATGCTAGAATGTTCTATGCCTACAGGGAAGTGAAGAGATGCATTCAGAATCACAGTGGAAAGGGTGACTCTAGAGATGTCAAGTGTCACCTCTCTAGTTCACAAATGAACAATCAGGGAAATTTTAGCAGTTTCATCAGACCCTAAGACAAGAGCAAATGCATTTACTTTCTCATCCTTTACTATGAGTGGCATAAAATTCATACCATTTCTGATGCAGAGATATCTGTAGAAATCTCTGGTTTGATTTTGGATGTCTAAGTATTTTAAGACTGATTAAAAGTATATAAAATGTAAAATGCAAGCCAAACTTCCTCTTTTTTGTGACCAATACTGGATATGATAAGCAAGAAATAGAATTTCATGCAAATCAGAGGTCAAAGGCACATGGAAATGGCAGCAAGAGTCCAGAATAGTGTGTTACAGCCTAATTCACTCATTTCAAAACCTATTCACATTCACTCAACAAAAAACCTATTGATTAAATATAAGGAATTGACTTCCCAATCATCAGAATTTTCTCTTAAAAATGCCTCTGCTTTTATGCTCTTGAAGAAGGGTGATCTGATGATCACTGCCTAATGCTTAGAAAAGGCATCCTATAAAAAGTGTGGATAATTGAAAGGTTTGTGATGGTTGGAAGATATTCACAAGTAAGATGGAAGGGTCCAATATCAAATTGACTTTTCTTATCACTCAGCAAATAATATGAACTTATGGATTCCACAAAAGGAGGTGTTGTAAAATGCTTTCAAAAATTGCTTAAGAAAAATATTTTAAACTTTTTGTTAAAAGAAAAATTAAATTAGTAATGAAGAACAAGAAACAAAAATCTGCATGTTTTAACAGTCACTTACAAAGCCTGTGTATCTCAGTGGCATCCCAACCACTGTGGAAGTGATTGATGACCTGGACATGCTCCCAAGGGTTTTCCTAAAACAAAGTACACAATCACTCAAGTCACCTAAATATTAAGTATTTATATGCAAGTGAAGCTATGAATCCAACAAGGAAATCTGTAAGGAGGGAAAAATTAACTCACTTTCAAGGGATTCAGAATACAGCATTGTGTTTTCTGGAGTAGTTGAAGAGCAGATGGTGAAGGATAAATTTAAGTCTATAGAAAAAGCTAGTGCATCTATCAGGGGAAAGCAGCTACCAGCATGTGGAATGTGTTGCCCTTTTATTTTTAGAGTGAACTATAATGTAATTCCCTGAAATAGCAGTGGGCTATCATAAATATCCTTGTAATTATGGGGTTTTCTCAGTGTGTGACCAGAGAAATCTGCATGATTATTTCAAGGACCTGATAGCTAGAAATAATCAAGGAATCCTTGCAGCTTTTGAAGGTCTTTTGCCATTTAAAAGAGAGGAAAAGACAGGAAAGAAAGAAAATTTGGGTTCAGGGATAATGTCAAATGGAACAAAGCCATTGAATGAGGGGTGATTTATATCCATGAAGAACTTGACAAACTTAATGTGTGATGATCATAAGGTTTAAATGAAGGGGGAAAAAAACTTAGAGGATTTACTCTGAAACATGTACAGTCAGACATCTATTTTATCGTTCACCACTGACTTTTTTTGTTTTTGTTTTTGAGACAGGGTTTCTCTGTGTAGCTTTGTGCCTGTCCTGGAACTCACTTGGTGGTCCAGGCTGGCCTAGAACTCAGAGATACGCCTGGCTCTGCCTCCAGAGTGCTGGGATTAAAGGTGTGTGCCACCACTGCCCGGCTAGCCACTGACATTTTAAATGATAATTATTTGTATGTAATTTCACTGTCTCTCTCATTATTTTATATATCCTTGGTGGTTGATATGTGCCTGCATAGTGGATCAGAAGTGTAAGCCATTATCATGCAGAGATGAACTGTGATCTGTCACATTCATTTTCATTTTAAGTATGGTTTGCAACCATAAGTGTTACTTATTATACATTTTATGTTGTAGGCATTCATTACATTTTAAAGCAACCAATATTAACACAATATCCTTCCATAAATAAACTGGATAATTAGTGTAGACCATAGAATCTATGTATAAGGATGTATTTATTATCTTGGAGCAGAGTGTAGTCTTCATTAAATTATCTAGACTAATTTCAGCATGCTGAGAACAGTGAAACTCATGAAGGCCTAACAGTGTATGAGATTCATTGTTGGTTTTCTTTAAATTATTCTGTAACAAATAGTATGATCCATACAGAGCTAAACTTCTTAGCATTTTTCTGCTGAGTAGAGCATTTGCCATTTACTAAATGAGCAAATTCTCTACTTTAACTGAGTGGCTTAAGAGCTACAAAGGAAAGATGAGTTATTTCACTGGGTTTTATAAATATTAAATAGTAAAAGAACAAGAACATAAAACCCAGTGAAATAACTCATCACAAATATAGAATACCACATTTTGTGGCATTTCCATTTAATATTATAATAATGTTTTTCTTTGACATGGCAAAGGACTTTCATGTGGTATTCTATATTTGTGTGTATTCTGAAATAGTTCTATCCAGTTTTTTATAAATGAAAAAATTTGAGCAAATTTGAATACTTTAAATAAGCATGCCTCAGAATAACAAAAATAAAAATTCTTGCTTTATCTGAGGAAAGAAAAGATGGTTACCTACTGAGAAAACAAACATGGAAAATGAAGGAGAAAGAATGTTTTAGTTCTTTCTAATATGTCTTTTTACTCAATAAACCACTGTAAATATACTGTATATTTTCTGAGCTCCCCTGAGATGTGCTATTAACTCACATCAATACATTAAAAAGCTTTATCTTTTATATCATCGGAAGAAGAGGAAATTTTTATTTTAGAGTTTTTATTTTCCAAAAAAGCTAATTTGCAAACAGTCATTCCTTCAGCTAATATATATCTTACCCTACATAATGCCAATGATATCCTTGACAATAAGAAAAAGAAAGGAAGAAGAGAGGGAAAATCCCCTTGTATTTATAGTAAACATATTCTCTCAGAAAGTCAAACACTAGACAATGTCGTAACCAACTTACTGTAAAATTATACATCATGATATAGGTAATGGAGGAAATCCCATGGTAACACATGGAGGTTATGGAGGGCAGTAGGAGTAGAGAATGCTAATTATGTGGCTAGTGTATTATTCAGGGTTCTTCAATAACAAATTATATAATGAATCTCTATATTTATAGAAAAGAGTTTTGTTATAATGGCTTACAGGCTAGGGTCCAGATAGTCCAACAATGGCTGTCTACCAACAGAAAGTCGAAGGATCCAGTAGTTGTTCAATCCACAAGGCTGGCTCTGTCAGCTACTCCTCGACATACAACAGAATCCCCCCAAAAGCCAATTGTAATGCCAGTGAAGAAATGGATTTGCTAGGAAGAGCAAGCAGGCAAAGAGAGAGGCTTCCTTCTTCCATGTCCTTCACATAGTTTGCCAGCAGAAGGTGAGGTCTTGATTAAAAGTGGATCTTCTTACCTCAAAGATCTGGATTAGAAGTGGGTCTTCCCACTTCAAATGATTTAATTAAGAAAAAAATCTCTCACAGGTATGCCCAGTCATTTGGGTTTTAGTTAAATCCAGATGTAGTCAAGTTGACAACTAAAATAGCCATCACAGTTAGGAAGGTGTTCTAAGAAGAAAACAAGACCCTCTGTGCAAAATTCAGAGAAAGGATTAATGACGTAAAGAAAGTATAAAGTAAATTCTCTAAGATGAAAATGATTTGTTTTCTAAGAAGGCAAAAAGTCATGTAACTAGAGCTCGGTTGTAGGTGGAGTTTTCCTGTCCCCAGAGCTGTTTCCCAAATAATCAAAAGCTTAATATAAATCAACTCAAAGGCTTAATATAAATTATGAATGGTCAGCCAATAGCTCAGGATTATTACTAACTAGCTTTTACAACTTAAATTAACCCATTTCTATTAATTCATGTATGGCCACATGGCTCATGGCTTTCCCTGTTCTCCAACACGTCTTCTTCCCTCTGTCTCTTCTGGCGACTCCTCTGACTCTGCCCTTATTCATCCCAGCTTTCTTAGTTTGGCTGCTCTGCCTACACTTCCTGCTTGGCTACTGGCCACTCAGCTCTTTATTAACCAATGAGAGTAATACATATTCACAGTGTGCAGAAGGATTGTTCTATAGCATTTCTCCCCTTTCATCTAATTAAAAAAAAAGATTTTAACCTTAACATAGTAAAGCTTATATAACAAAAACCATTATTAAATAAGAATTACAGTTACAATACCCAGTCCATTTCTATTTAGCAAAATTAAAGAAAATACACTATCGTCTATCTTATTTTTGTAAGTCCAAAGTTTTGGATCTAATTTACCTTTATATCATAACTAAGGAAAACTTTAACTATGACTATCTAGTCTTCATCTCCATCAAAGCACCCAGAAGTGAGAAATGTTACATAATGACAAGGGTATCTCATTGCCTGGACAGTCACCCAAAGTTCTTCTGTAACATTGGAGCATCCAACTCTGGCCTACAGGTCTAGTATATCTGACAGACTTTTCTGTGAAGCAGCAAATTTTAAAGGACTGTCCTACCTTGTCTTAGCAAAGGTTGACAGTCACCTTTCTTGCCTCCTGCTGGTCCAGTTTGGATGATAACTGTCATCAAGGACAGTTTCTTTGCATACATGGCTAGCTTTTGCCATAAAGAAAACAAACTCCTTGTGGACTTGTGGAGTTTTGTTGTTGTTGTTGTTTTTGTTTTTTTTTTTAATGATGCCCATCATCTTCTCTTAAGTAGATTGGTCCTGCCAGGAGTAGATGTGTCTCACTGTCATGTAAAGCTTTGGGTTATTAAACATATTAAATGCCATATTCTGTAGGTCATTGAAGGGCTTGAAGACCATATATGTATTTAAATATATTTATTTATGACCTTGGAAACATATCTAACATGACTACAAGTTTGACTACTATAGATGACAATTAATCTGTATTTTTAAATTATACATTTCATTTTTAAATGAGTTACATAAGTACAATAACCCAAACAAGAGTAGTAACATACATACAGCATAAAAAAATTAACTTTAAATTTGTATCAATATATAAAAATACATACCAGTGTAAAATATTATGACTGGTAGTTGCTTTTTTGGTTTAAAAGTAGATTCAATAATCTACCCTTTTATCCTGTCATTTCTATATCCCATATTTTTCTTTTCAGAACAAGACTCTTGAATCTAATCTCCTTTGTTCAGCTTTTTTCCTGACCATTATCAATAACAAATTTTAACTAACACCCCTAAATGATGACAAATATCCATATCTCACTGAACAAACAAAAACTGCCCACCCCACCTCCTGGCAGTGTGGGTGTTGTATTTTAGAGCATTCTGTCTTCAGTTCCATAGTATTAGAGTACTTGAATAAGTCACTCTGACTGTTATTTAAAATTCTTTCTTGTGCTAGGTTTGTGCTGGAATCACTCTTGGTTCTATTGCCACAGAAATAGCCCTTACTATGTGCACTGTTAGACATTATCTTCCATCTGATATCAATTTGTTTTTCTTTAGGCAATAATTACATGGCTCTGTGCTCTTCGATTTAACTATAACTTCTTTCCATGCTTTTGAAAATGTAATTTAACTGCATTTTACCTAGTAACAAACTAGGAATTCACTGCCTTATATTTTAAGTATTTATATGAAAACTTTTAGTTATGAAAGCCTATTAAAAACATAATATCCAATTTATAAAGAATATGTGGGGCTGGAGAGATGTCTCAGTGGTTAAGAGTGCTGGCTGCTCTTTTAAACTCCAGGGAATTTGACACCCTTCCTTGGCCTTCATGGGCACTTAAATTTACATGAACATACCCAAACACACACATACACACACACACACACACACACACACACACACACACACACACACTACATAAATAAGAATTTAAAAGGAATTTGAATCTTAAAACATGTGAATTGTATCTTTAAAAGTATTCTCACCCTTTATACTGTATCCATCTTCAAAAATAACCCTCAATATCGATAAAAAGAAGTTCTTCCTAGGAACAAGCTGTGTTAGCTGCCTTCAGTCTCTGGTGATGAAATATATCCTGGTAACAATTGGAAGGATGCCTTGCTCAGACTCATAGTCCTACAGAGGCTTCAGTGCACTGTGTTGGGAATTCAGGGAAGAGGTTGTGGCTCTACCCTTCTCAGCAAGGAAGTTCAGGAAGCAGCTGTTCTTCATACCACAGCCATGCAGGAAGCAGAGGCCGCTCTATTTCTCCTCAAGCTCTTTTTAATGCAAGACTTGACTTTCCAAAATGGCTCCTCTGCTACTTAAATAACACCACAAGCAAACACCAAATATTAAAAACATGAACCTATAGGTGGCATTGGGGATTCAAAACTTACAACTTTTTTTCAATGTGCAATAAAAAGTGGTTTTGTTTTGTTTTTTTTTTTTATATTCTGACAATAGTTCAACTTGGTAAACTCATTTGAGACAGGGGTTATCTACAAAGCATTGAAAATTGGCTTTATAATTTCTCTACTATATATTTGAAGACATTTTAAAAGGCTTGGTGACCTTGAGTGATATTCTTCATGCTTCAAAATTAGCTAGATAATCTTCAGTTTACAAATACAAAATAATTATTATACACTATAACAAGAAGAAACAAGAAAGTAGTAATAATTTTTTTAATATTATTGTGTTTCATGTCTAACAAAATGTAAATTGCAAAATTTAATGCTAAAATTATGATGGGTTACACTGCTTATTAAAATACAGCTCTCCATGAATATGTACTTGAGTGGTTATAATGAAACTGTAAGCCTAGAATCATTAAATCATTATGTATCAGTGACTCATCTGCTTCTAGAAAGAAAGTTTCCTTGAAGCACAACCATACCAACTCATTGACATATTGTGTATAGAGGCAAGACTGTGAAAATGGAACTGATGAGTAGTTTGATAATGATATCATAGGGTACAAAGCTTAAAATATCCTCTCTGTGTTCTGAAAGGAAGATTTACCCAGGAATGAGTGGGGCTTTGAGGGAATAGTAATAGGGGTAAAGAATCAAGTCTGAATTAGTATTTACAAAGTTTGGAAGATACAATTGAAACATCGATGGACTTTAGGATTTCTTCAAGGAGGTATGGGGAAAAAGAGTAAGAAAAGATGAAACTGCAACAGTCTGTATATGATAAAGAATACAAACATACCTATGCACTATGAAGAGATACTGAATGTGACAGACTTCTGGGTATTTTTTTCCCCCTTGGGTGGGCTGATTTGATACCTTAATATGTTTTAATATTGATATGTTAGTTCTATTTTCTATGATCCCACAACAAATATCATCCTGTTGACAGAACAGTTTGGATTTTCAAACTTTGTAAGAAGCAGAGAAAACAAATCGTTAATATACTTTTATTTCTTCTTTCCTCCCCCAGGTTATAAAATATAAAACCTATTATATTTTTTTGACATTTATGTGGATATGTAATATATATTTAGAAAATCTAATTAAGCTATTGCAATTATTGTACTTTATACCAAAGGAAATGAGAAACAAAGATAAAAAATTCTCATCTAAATACATAAGTAGGTGATGTCTGTTGGGCAAAGGAGACTGGTGAGGACTCAAGAAAACTGGAGACTTCACAGATAGCAATAAAACACTTGAATCAATTCAAAGTGAATGGTCTAGTGACCTAGTAAAGCATTGTTCTGGCCTGAGGTTGACAGCTGGCTACTGTACACCTGTGTACCTTACTACATGTCTGTGTATTTTATTGCATGCCTGTACACCTAACTGAATGCTTTCACATCTTACTGCATGCCTACTCACCTTTCCACATGCCTCACACCTAACTACATAAATGTGCACCTTAATGCATGTCTGTGCCCCTAACTGCATGCCTGAATACCTTACTGTATGCCTGCATACCTGGCCACATGCCTCAAATTGAACTGCGTGCCCACACAGCTTACTTGTGTGACTGTGAGCCTTACCACATGCCTCACACCTAACTGGATGCCTGCACATTTGTGCTGTGCCACAGCAGAAAGCACCCATGGTGCTATGTAGTTTTAAAATATACATGGCTGGGGCTAACTTGGAGATGTTTTAGATTTCAAGCAACTAGAAATAAAGTCAGTGAATATGCACTTACCACCATCATGTAGTGTAGGACTTTCAGAAGAGGCTGCATCTACCCTGCTATCTCCAGTAAAATTCTCATGTGAAGATTCAGCACCCTCTGTCTCATTCACATATTGATTTGCTCTTTCTCACATGTAGGCAGACTTTTCTTATCTGCCTGCTAGTTCCCAAAGAACAGGGAAACTTAATATCAATTATAAATGCTCAGCCAATAGCTCAGGCTTGTTACTAGCTAAATCTTACAACTTAAATTAACCCATTTCTATTAATCTATATTCATGCCACTTATCTTTTGTTGTTGTTTTCGAGACAAAATTTTTCTGTGTAGTTTTGGTGCCTGTCCTAAATCTCGCTCTGCAGACCAGGCTGTCCTTGAACTCACACAGATCACCTGGCTCTGCCACCTGAGTGCTGGGATTAAAGGTGTGTGCCACTGCCACCCAGCACCACTTACCTTTCATCCTGAACCTCCTGTTTCCTCTCCATGTCTCACTGGCGACTCTGCTGACTATGTCCTTCTTCCCAATGTCCTTAGTCTGGTTTTCCTACCTAACCTTATCCTCTCCTGTTGTTGGCCAGTTAGCTTCTTTATTAAATCAATTACAGTATATGAAAGAATTATTCCACCACACTTCATTTGCTTTTTTACTGTATGAAACCACTATATTTTAAAATGGAAAATTTGCTTATGTAGTTCTGTTATATAATTTGTTTTACCGTTTTCTAGATAAAGATTAAGGGAAATGCTGATTGAATGACACTTTTGAGAAAAACAAATAAATTCTTTACAAAAAATAATTATTACCAAGTTTAGGGTATTATTACCTCACAATCCATGTGAGTCTATTTAATGGGTAATAAGGATTTATTAAGATATAAATTGAGGAAATACACTCATGAATACAGAACCAAGTAAATAGCTGAAGACGTTCTCTGTTCTGACTGGGAGCAAATCCACCTGGGAGTTTGATCAGACCAGGAAGCAGGCAGCAGGGAGAAGTAGCTCGTGACCCTCTCCCTTTCCTTTTAAGGGGTCACATATAACAGCAAGAAGCACTGCTTCCTTCTGGCCAGCCCAAGGTCATGAGCAGAGCAAATACCACTACAGGGCAATTTTGCTTGTATTTTTTGTTGTTGTTGCAAACTATTTCAAATGACAAAATAGACTTAACTCAAATAAGCACATGTTCTCTTCACTTAGGATTTATGTTTTTGTTTTTTTTTAAAAAAGATACTTGAACTTTTCTTCAACTAAAATTTTAAAAGGAAAGACAGTATTTTCTTTGCATTTCAAGAATTTTTTTCAAAAGCACAGAGGCAAGTTGTTAATTTCTTCATGGACTCACACCTCTAAGTTCTTTGTTGCTAATGCATACTTCTAAAGTACCTAGAAAGAGCTAGCCCTTATAATCACATTGTGTTATCACTTTAGTTTTTTCTTTTATCAGCTCATGATATTCCTAGTTCATATTGTATAACTGCAAAGGTAAAGATCACCATCACACCCCACACTACCACATCCCACATACACATTTAAGCAGTCCACAACAAATAACAAGTGGGAAGGAGAGCATTTGCTAAAACAACAGTAGACTTATTGTAGTTGCATGAAAAGGTCCTGAGTTCCAGAACTATGCAAGAGATATAAATTTTCTTAATAAAGAAACTTTGAGGCCATGGGTTTAAGTTGGAATGACTGAGTATTGTAGATGCCAGAAAACAAGAAAGGATACACGAGAAGGGCTTGGGGAAGTTTTGGTGGGGTCAAGGGTAACAAAACAGATATAACATATGATATAAAACTAAAGGTAAAGGGAATACTAGGCGTGGAAAGCAAGTGGAAAGGTATTTATTGTCTTAGAGGTTTCTTGCTGTGAAGAAACAACATGACCATGTTAACTCTTGTAAAGGAAAACATTTAATTGGTTCTGAGTGACAGTTCAGAGATTTAATCCATTATCATCATTATGGTGATATTTTATTTGTACTGAAATGGGATTTTATTTGTATGTTAATAAATAAAGTTGCCTGGGGATCAAAGGTCATAGCCATTAAGCAGAAGTCTGGCAGTGGTAGCACATGCCCTTAATCTGATCACATGGCATGCAGAGCCTGTATGTTCAAGGACACAGCCAGTATGGTGACACACATCTTTAATCCAAGTACCAACCACAGAGACCTGAAGGTCTGTATAGACAGGAAGTAATGAGAAAGTCATGTGGTTGGGTTTAGAGCCAATGAGAAGGCAGAACAGAAAGGCAATAAAAATATAGACATACAAGAAGTAGGTTGTAGTGGGTAGCCATTCCAGCTTTGATCTGGAAGTTACAACCCCCATTGAACTGTCACTGTCACACCTACAAGGCGGGGCCAAGAGAGGACCCTCAAGACCCGAGATCTGGATGCACCAGCTCTCTTGGTGCCTGGACCCTGGACACTGGTGGTAGACAGAGCAGAGTTCTCCAGTGAACACCACTGGACTGTGCTGTGTCTTTCCCAGACCCTGCAACCTACCTATCCCTTCATTTGTAAGTTACTTCACTAAATAAACCTCCCTTTTAACTATGTGGAGTGGCCTTAATAATTTCACCAATAGTAGGTCTCTTTCTCAGGGGAAGAACAGCAGTGGCAGCGGGTGGTAAGAAGGTGGTCTTAGCTCTTGGCTACTGCTCTCTGATCTCTGGGCTTTTAACTCTGCATTTGGTTCTGTGTTTCTTATTTAATAAGGCCATTTAGAATTACATCTACACATCACGGTGGGAAACATGGTGGCACTCAGGCAGACATGGTGCTAGAGAGGGAGCTGAAGATTCTACATCCAGATCAGCAGGCAGTAGAAAGAGACAATGAGCTACTATGCCTGGTTGGAGCTTCCAAAACCTCAAAGTCTTTCCCCAGTGACATACTTCTTCCCACAAGGCCACATCTACTCCAACAAGACTGATCCTCCTAATAGTGCCACTCTCTATGAGCCTATGTGGGACATTTCATTCAGGCCAACACAGGTGTAAATGAGGAAAAGGGTAGAAGAACGAAGAAAAGAAGTTCGATAAAACATCAGCCAAACACACACACACACACACACACACACACACACACACACACACACACACACACAGGTTATTATATAAATTAACTAGGAATATAATTCAAAATTATATTTGAATGGAGCATGAGTTGATAGTGCAGATAATCAAGAGGCCATGGTATTTTAAATGAATTCCTAGGGCCCAGTAAGGGACAGCTCCCTATGAATTGTTTGGTCAGAGAGCATGCAAAGGCTCTTCCAAACAACATAGGATATTGATATTGCTCTTGTTTGCTTGTCAAAACTGCATGGTTATACCCTATTGATAAAGACATCATATACCTTGGGTACAAGATGCATAGAAATCAAGCTGAAATAAGCTGAAAACCCCCTCCCTTCTGTCTAGTATTCATGGTGCTGGATGGTGCTATTGCAAACTGTTGGGAGACAAAGGTCACTAGTGTTCTTACCCACCTGTAGACCACTCATGCTGCAGCTTTCACCTACCCACCAAGATGTGCTCACTCATTCAATAGGGGTATGATTGTTTGTGAGTGAAACAACCCCTTCCCACTTGGATTTGAGGTACACTTTAAGGGAAAGCATGCATGCCTGTAAACCTGGTCAAAGCTCTATGACTGAAGCGGTCAAAGGCCCAAAGGAAAAAAATAGCATCATGACATAATTTCTACATGCATGTATTTATTCAAACTAAAATAAAAAAATCATAGCCATAAGTATAAGCAGCTAATGCTAATGGAACATAGCATTATGCTGCAGAACACTATGGAGCCCAATGCTCACTGGCTTGTTTTTCCCTCATGTACTCATTATTTTAGGATCTAAGCAGCATTCTTGGAAGTTGTTTGGTTCTCAAGTTTAAATCCATTGTCTTAAAGTGATAGAGATCAACAAGTGATACATTACTCCTTTGTGGAGAATAAAAAAAAAGGGGTGAAGGAAAAAGAGCAAGGCGATAAAAGGACACGAATAGATTTTCTGCTTGAACTGAGAATTGTTTTTCAACAGCTAATATTGTTTGACCTACCTATTCTATATAGGTCCATGAATATTTAAACTTCCTTATTTAGCTAAGTAAAAGAAAATATGTTGTTCTATTTCCAGCCTTGCCATGTTCCCCACCATCCTGAAGCAACTGGCCTGATAGAAAGGTGGAATGACCTTTAGAAGACACAGTTTAGCACCAATTAGGTGGCAACAGCCTGGAGAGCTGGGGCAGTGTTCTCCAGAAGGCAGTATATGCATGGAATATATGTACCAATATATCGTACTGTTTCTCCCATGGCCAGGGGTTCTGGAGTCAAGGTGTGAAAAGGGGAATAGTTTCATTCACTATCACATGTAGTGGCCCATTAGGAAAATTTATACTTCCTGCTCCTACAACCCTATTCTACAGGCCTAAAAAGCTTTGGTTCCACAAAGCATTGCACTCCTGCCAGAAGCCATAACAAGCATTCCATTGATCTGGAAACTCACTTCCCCCTGGCCACTTTGGCCTCCTGATGCCTTTAAGCAAATAGGCTAAGAAAGGAATAACAGTTTTATGAGGGTGATTGATGCAGATTACCAAGATTGATGCTTCTCCACAATGGAGCTAAGAAAGAGCATGTCTGGAGTATAGGAGATGCCTTAGGGCATCTGTTGGTGTATTATCCCCTCCGGTGATTAAAGTCAATGGGAAACTGCAACAATCTAACCCACTTAGGATGACAAGGGGTTTAGCGAAGAATGAAGGTAAGGGTCACCCCTCCCAGAAAAAGCCAAGACCTGCTGAGGTGCTTGCTGAGAATGGAGAAATTGCAGAATGGGTAGAGAGGAAGGTAGTTATAAATACCAGCTGAGTCCACATGACCAGAACAAAAATGAGGAGAATAATTGACATGAGTGTTTCTGTCTGATTTTGTTAATAATGTGTTTATAAAGATGCTTGTGTTTTTCTTCCTTGATTTCTTTTTTTCTTTTTTTTTTTTTTTGTTTTGTTTTTTGTTTTTTGAGACAGGGTTTCTCTGTGTAGCTTTGCGCCTTTCCTGGAACTCACTCTGTAGTCCAGGCTGGCCTCTAACTCACAGAGATCTGCCTGCCTCTGCCTCCCCAGTGCTGGAATTAAAGGCATGCGCCACCACCGCCCGGTCTTCCTTGATTTCTTTACCATGTGATCTAACATTAATTAAGAGAATATCAGTGTTTAATTATATTTAAGTTTGAGATACTAAAAGAATGTCCCTCAAGGGACATTGCCACTTATTCTAAATTTATAATTTGTTTGAGACTGAACATGGGATCATTATACATGCTAGATGTAAATATAACCTTGTTATTGTTTTCATTTGGAAATTAAATATGAAATGAGAATATATAATTATGTGTCAAATTGTCAAGCGATGGATTTGTAATGACAATTCTTGGTTGTCAACTAGTTTACATTTGGAATTAACTAAAACTCAAATAGCTTGGTATACATGTGAGAGATTTTTTTCTTAATTAAGTCATTTGAAGTGTGAAGACCCAGTTCTAATCCAGATCTTTGAGGTAAGAAGATCCACTTTTAATCGGGACCTCACCTTCTGCTGGCAAACTATGTAAAGGATGTGGAAGAAGAAAGCCTGTCTTTGCCTGCTTGTGTTGTGCCCAGATCGTAGCCCCCAGAGAGACCACCAAGGACGAGCATACCAGAATGCAAAAGCAAGGTTTACTTCTGCTGCAAGTCATGACAGGGAACTCATCTCAAACCATCTCAAGTGAGGCAGGGAAGAGTTACTCTTTCTTGGGGAAGTTAGTTTTTATAGGCAAAACCCATAAAATTTCTTAGAGGGGAGGGGGTTAGTACGGGCCCATCCTTAATTGGTCCAGTTTTTCCCGGGCCTGGACTTTATCTTATTCTAGCTTATCTGTTTGCCCTGTCAGGAGTTTTACAACTCATCTCTTGGGTCTGGTCATGTTATCTCCGGAGAGGGGCATCTTGAGCTTAATTGGTTACCATCAGACATCCTGACTTTGTTCTTTTGAGTTCCTGGGGCTGGTGCCATCATTTCTGGGGACTTGAAACTGGCCTGGGTCTATCTATATTGAGATATCTTTGTCTAAGGCCCCTTTTTTGAGACAATAAAGTGAGGGTCTTGGTGTGCCTAGATCACATCCCCAAAGCCACCACTGGAGACTTTAGGTACAGAATGCAAAAGTAAGGTATATTCTAAGTTTACAAGCCTCCAGGGAGGCTCTTCCAAATCTCTCACTCACAGCAGGGAGGTTGGACTGAGAGCTCCCCTTTCTTTGTGAGGCTAGTTCTTAAAGGCACAGACCATATAATTTATTTTAACCCGCCTCCCTTTTTTAGTCTTTTGGTCGAATATCCTGACTCTGTGTTTTCCAAAGTCCCTGTAGCAGATACAGCCACCTGGGGAATAGGGTTCTAAGTTTTTATCTACACTTAGGAATCCTGGTTTAAGCTTCTCTTTGTCTGTAGGGGATAGAGTGGGGGGGTTTACTGAGGTATCACACTTGCTCTTCCTAACAAGTCTATTCCTTCTCTGGCATTAGACTACTCCTTTGGGATTATGGAGTATAATGAAGACCAGCTGAGACATCCAGCCTTGTGGATTGAACAACTACTGGCTCCTTGAACTTTCTGTTGGTAGACAGCAATTGTTAGACTAGCTAAACCACAGCCTGGACACCATTATAATAAACCCATATGGATATAGAAATTGCATATATATATATATATATATATATGTATGTATATATATATATGTGTGTGTATGTGTGTACACATATACACACATATATGTATATGTATGTATATATACATATAATATGTATTTATATATACACAGTCTGTAAGTTCTGTTCCTCTAGAGAAACCTCACTAATATACAATCCTCTATCATAGGCTCCTGAAAAGTGTACTTTGTAAAGAAAAGTACTTATTGTGTGTGTGTGGGGGGGGGTTACTTAATATCATTAAATATGTTTAAGAATTTTTTTTTTTTTTTGGTTTTTCGAGACAGGGTTTCTCTGTGTAGCTTTGCGCCTGTCCTGGAACTCGCTTTGGAGACCAGGCTGGCCTCGAACTCACAGAGATCCACCTGGCTCTGCCTCCCGAGTGCTGGGATTAAAGGCGTGCACCACCACCGCCCGACTTAAGAATTTTTATTTGTATTTATAATTAATAAAATAGCATTTTTTAGTTTTAATATGTTTATATTTATTTTATTGACTGAAAGTATATATAACTTATAGAAACTCTATCTCTTTATAGTATTAGGAACAGTCTCTTGTAAGTGACAAGGCACTTTTGTCCTTTTGAAGGGTATGTGTGTTTCAGATGCAGTCTGATTCTGTAGCTCAGGTTAACACTAGGCTCATGGCAACTCTTCCTCAGTCTCTCAAGTTCTGTGATCTCAAATTGTGACTACATCTTGTTGGCCCTTTTCCTTCACAGATGTAAAGATTCTTTCTCTATTTCTGACATATGAGAATTTGACAGTCAATATATATTGCTAAAGGTCTCTTTAAGGTTCATATATTAAGGGTTCCAAGCATCATCAATCTAGATGTTCATTTCTTTTGCAGATTTGGAAATAAGAGTAAATTATCTTGTAAAGTCTCTGTACTCTTACCATTCTTCACTGGAACTCCATTGCAAGTTGATTTCCCTCCTCTGAAATGGTCTAAATTAATACTTAAAACAGGGCTGGAGATATAATTAAATGATACAGTGGTATGAGATGTTTAAGGCTGTAGATACAGTTCCTAGCATAACCCCAAGCCGTACTGACAGAGAGAGAAAAGAAGTGAGAGGGAGAGAGAAAAAGAGAGATGTATTTAAGAACATTTTATATCTCAACCTCTAGTGCACATATGTGTCCTCTTGACTATGTCTTGCAGCTTTTTCAGTCTTTTTTTCATTTTTTTTTCCCTCTAGTTGGATTACTTTAAAATGACTTTTCAAGATTGCCAATTCTTTCTCTTGATAAGGCCTGAGACTGAATGTATCTAGTAGAATTATTCTACTAGAGTTTTGGGTTCTCATTTTTATATATTTTTTCCTTTTTGCTAAGCTTATTATTTCCAATTTTTTAATAATAACCTTTTAAGTATTTGAAATTATAAATACATCATTCACTGCTACCCTTTCCACCTTCTAAAACCCCATAAGTAGCCCCATTTTTATCTCCCTCATATTTGTGAGCTCATATTCTTCAATTATGTGTGTTTGTGTGTGTGTGTGTGTGTATACATATGTACATATATGAGTGTGTGTAGTTGTGTGTGTACATACATAACATAAACATATCCTTCTTAATCTGAACAATGTTAACAATACTGGGGATGACCACTTCATCTTGGACAGGTAATTGGGTGACTCTTCCCTGAGGAAGACCATTTCTCTGGTTCTCAGCATTCCAAAATTGCCTGTAGCTCTTTGTTTGAGCTGAGGTCCCATGAGCTTTCCCTTTTCCAGTTGTTGTGCCCATTGATGTCATTATTCAGACTTGTTTAGGCAGCCACATTGATGAGAATTTATGGTCATAATCTTCCTGACATTTCTTGGAGATGAAACCTCACACCAGACTCCCTTTTCAGCAGTCTCTTACAATCTTTCTGCCTATTCTTCTTCAATGATCACTGAGATTTAGATGAAGAGGCATGTTGTAGATTTACAAGATAATACTGGACACATCGTGACTTCTTTTTCCTCTACATTTTGATTAATGTGGTTTTCTCTAATGGTTTCCGTCTATTTCAAAGAGAAGTTTCTTTGATGAGTGGTAAGACGTACACTTAATTGTAGATATAAGGGTAAACATTTAAAGTGTAGTTAGGAATTATGCTGCTTTAATAAAGTGACAGTTGGTGGTTTTCCTGTAAAACCATAGCTTCACTAGACCCAGATATTTGGCTAGGTTTCCAGTACCAGGTATAGTTTCTCTATTGCTGAAATGGTTGTCAGTTCAGAAGACTGTTGGTTACCTTCAAGTTGGTTTCCATGCATATCCCTATTGTACCCTGTTGGTTATCATACCATTTTAGTGGCTCATAGTTATCATACCAGGGAAGATCATTGGATACTTCCTTACATTGGAAACTTCATTTGTTCCTGACTGTCTAGCTGTGTGTGGCTTTAGTATCATTCTCTTATTTGTGGAACCCTCTCATAGGCCTACACTTTAGTTAACGGATTTTATGCTCACCCATATCATTTTTGTTTCCCTAAATTCTATCCAACATTTCTTTAAGTATGTATAAAATAGCACCAGTAACAAACTCACTGTTCTGTTTCAAAAAACTTTCAACTAATGTCCTATACTATTCATAAGTTAATTAGTGAGTACATGAAATTTAACATTAAACACTATCTAGAAACAGTGGAAGACTTCTCTACTCTGTTTCTTGTAATTTGAACAACAGAAGCAGTGTCATCAATTTAGGCTTAATCAGTATATTTCCCATACTTTCAAAAAATTGTAATCACATTTCCATTTCACATACTCAGTGAGGTCTAGACAGTCTGCTTACTAGTGAGACATCCTAATTGGGTAAGAATTGATTTCTTAGGCTTTTTAAAAAAGCCATCATCAAAGAGTTGCCATTGTTTTCCTGTGAAGTTTGTGCATTTTAGCCTACTAGTCCCCCAAACCTTTTTTTATACTTCATGAGATGCATCTTTTGAAAGAAAGCTCACACCTCAGGGTCATGAATGATGGTGGGTGTCCAGGAATCTCTGCCAAATATGAAGACACTTTGGAAGATCATGAATGTATGCCAGCCTTGAGACACAGGTACTCTGTAACCTCCAAAACTTAAGGGTTCAATAGTTTGGAGGACACACCTTTCTAAGGGAAGTGTTTCGGATTAGAGGATGTGAACTGGAATCAACGGTAGAGTGTGCTGCTGAAAGGATTTATAGCTCTTGTCTTTGGTAGCCTGTCATCTGTAGTCTATTGCAACAACTGAACCAATTCCAGGATCTGGGGATACTAAGACAACATTGTTTTCTTAGAAAAAGGAGTAAGGTACAGAGCAACACCCTTCACAAATGCTTGGAATCTTCAGGGTGAAGCTACTGCTAAATCCTCAATATAATACTTTCCATACATTATATTTTGAAGGAATATGCAAAGTTGGCACAAGGAATAAAAAATAGGCCTTAGCAATTGTACTTCAAAAGCAAAAAGAATCCTAAATAAATATTTAAAATGAAAGTATATTTTAAAATAGAGCAAGACCAACACACATATATCAGGAATCTTAAAAACTGTTTAAAGATGTTAAATTGTGTTTTCAGTGAGAAACTCATTATCCTCTTCCTTCATATGCATATTTTCTTGTAGATGTTCCACTGAATGGAACATGACTCTGGAATTAATTATTATACACATGGAAAAAGTGATACTTGCTCTTATATTTAGTAAAATAATAAATAATGAAGCTTGTCAGACAGATTGTATATTAATCATTGCTAAAGCAATTAAATTATTCAAGTAGAATTTTTTCATATTCAAAATTAAAATGTGGTTTCTATAACCTACAGAGTATTTCTCATAAGAATATTCCTATTGTGTACCCTTTCATTGTTTTTGGAAGATGTTATAGAAGAAAATAAATTGTTGTAGAAGAGAAAATAATTAATCAGTAAATTACCCCATACCAGCACTTATACACTGACAAATACAACTCACTCAATATGGAAAAAAATTGCTTTACACAGCATAGGCAGACATTAATAATCCCAACTTATTACACATTCAAACATGCTTCCAAAGGACTGTAGGAGAAGGCACTGTTAGCATCCTTACAAACAAGTTCATTTCATGTAGGCAGCTGCAGTCATGTCCTCACGGTGTCTGCCTGCCAGGTTGTTCTGCAGCCTGAGGCTGGAACAAAAGGACATAATGAATTTTAGTATTTGTTACTGTGTGTGTGTGTGTGTGTGTGTGTGTGTGTGTGTGTGTGTGTGTGTGTGTGTGTGTGTCTTTGGGGTGGTCATCCCTCACTGTGGTCACTGGACCTTAGGTTTTGGAAAAGCTCATCTCCTCCAGCTCTGAGCTGGGTCTCTCTTTTTGTTGTGGAGAACAAACCCTTTTACTATGAGAGCTGTAAGGTTGCAGTCGTCTTCTCCAAGGGAATACTCAGGCAGTCTAATGCCAGTCATTTATGGTAATAAAATCAGTATTGTCATCAGATTGGTCTTCACTTAAGGCTTGATCCAATCTCTTCACCATCATGACACTTTCCTCTTTGTCTACCAATTATTGCTTTAGAATCTTTCCTTATAAAGGTTGTTGCTACAAGACTCCCATCAGCCTAAAGATCTATGGAGATTTCCAGGACAACTAGCAAAACTATTTCATATTGAAGTACTTTAATTTAGGTCTGTTGTTTTGGAAATGAGGGGCAAAAATCAGCTGCCAAAAAATGGTAAGATTTAAGAAAAATAACACAACCAAATCCCCTGCTAAAGTGTTCATATTCCTGATAAAATAATGACAAATCGGCCGGGCAGTAGTGGCGCATGCCTTTAATCCCAGCACTTGGAAGGCAGAGCCAGGCGGATCTCTGTGAGTTCAAGGCCAGCCTGGACTACCAAGTGAGTTCCAGGAAAAGGCACAAAGCTACACAGAGAAACCCTGTCTCGAAAAACCAAAAAAAAAAAAAAAAAAAAAAAAAAAACAAACAAACAAAAAACAATAATGACAAATCAATGTCTTCAAAAGGTAACAATTACCAAGAATAAAGGCTTTATAAACCCCCATTTGCTGGACTATTTATGCTTGAGGCTAATTTTACTAGCATAAACAACAACAAAAACACAGAGCGGGCAGAGTTTAAAGCAAGGAATCCTAGTAGCTGCCTGGGGAAGGAGAATAGAGAGGAGAAGGAAGAAAGTTAAGCTGTTCAAATTAAATATGTGTGGAGGTGAACACAGTGAGGTGGACAGCCACACTGATGGGGGAGGGCTGCTTTAGAGAAATAGGAAGGAATCCCAGAGTACCAGTTGGGGCTAGGGTAACAATTTAGATCCCAGCCAGCATCAGACAGAGAGAGAAAAGGGAAACTTGTGCCTTTGACTCTGAAAGGTGAGCAGACAGACCCAGAGGAGCCTTGGGCAGCTGGTAGGACTGTCTGGTTTAGGATTTTAATCTCATTCGTATTTGGACATGCAGATGAGCACATGAAACTGAGCCTTTAGGATGACAGCGATGCATACTCACATTAACAGTAGACTCCTGGAGGGATCCTTGTCATGCTATGCATCCCTTTGTGTCACAGTCAGGCTGACCATTTCACTTTATCAACAGGATATTCACATTGGATGTTTTCTTTTACTGCTTTTTCTTGCCCCAAGTATTCTACCTTTATATAGGTGAACTGCTGAAGTTCCTGGGTGGGGGCTAGGTTTCTATGTTAGATACTTCAAAGGTAATTGAATGATTAGAAATTCATGATTGTGGCAGGTTGGAATGTTACAAATCTATAGCCAAAATTATCATGGGCTGTCTTTATTCTCCTTAATAGCAATCTAATACCTATATTTTGTAAATGATTTTCATATTTTATATTTTTATATATTTGGATTTATGACTTTCAAGTATTCTATCTTCATAAGAAGGTCAGGTAACCTCTTGTATATTGGAACATGTTGTTTGGAGAAATCTGAGTCTGTGCTCCCAACCCATTGTCACTCATGCTGAGCTCAGAACAAACTGTCCCTCAAATTCATGGGAGCTGTTTTTTACATCAGTAATTTCCTGTCATGTTTCTTCCACTTTCCTCAAAAAGGTGATTCCTCTTTGCCAAAGCACTTCCTGTATTTGACTTCCTGTATTTGGTTGTCTCTTCTTTCTGTTGCATTGGTTTTGTTTTGTTTTTATGGGTTCTAGAGCAGGGAACTGTGTGTGTGTGTGTGTGTGTGTGTGTGTGTGTGTGTGTGTGTGTGTGTGTACGCACCATTTCCACTGTATTTCCAAAGTCTAGAATGATAAATCATGTAAAAATGATACAAGTTCAGAGTCATCTTTAAATACGGGAATCATGCATAAATTTTAAAGTGGGAGGAAGTAGAGAAGATCTTGCCTATAAATTGGGTTCCCACAACCTTCTCAGATCTTATTAATTTACTAGATCAGATTATATTTCCCTACTATAAATATGGTTTCTATTGAAATTCGTAGAAAATTGTAACTTCTCAGAATGGAGGAAGGGCTTATCTATCCTGCAAGCTGCAATAATATGAAATAGGATTTCAGCTGATTATGATAAGCTTATACCTGGAAGAAGCCAAAGGCCTTCCAAAGGTCAAACTGAGGCTCAAAGAGTCTTGATGATGTTGGCTTTTGATTATTAGCTGTTTCCTGCTATGAATTTCTTATTTACTGTTGTAGCTTTTCCATCATTCATTGGGCACAATTTCCCCTCTATTAATGGAATAATTAGATAACCTTCTGTCCAGTAACGCAGCCAAGATCCCTAATTTCAGGCTTTTCTTTAATTATCATCATTGGCAGCATCCAGCCAGGACCATCCCCATGGATGAAAATATTTCATCAGAGATAACTTTTTTCCTCTCGAAGAACAGACTTAAGCATCCAGACTATCTGTTTGAGAAGGCCTGGCAGATGTGCTAATTAAGCATAACTTTCTCCTTTCCAAAGTCTTATCTCTAATTTTAAATCCACCCTTAAAATTAATTCAGAACTAAAGGGTTCCTACTTACAGGTATATAGCTGTGACTGAAGTTGTCTAGCCAACTTGCCTAGTAACTGAGCATACTTCCCCTCACCCTGCCAGAAATGGTAGGAGCAAACATAGCTTAGAGAGATAAGGGCCAAAGGGATAAAATGCAGTTTTACTTTCTGAGCAGGGTTGGGGAAGAAAAAAGAGAATGGAAGAACTAGATGGGTAAGAACCAGAGAGGAACGAACTGAGATGAGGAACAACTAGATTGGAGGAGAACTAGATTGGAGTGCTAGAAAAGAGTACTAGAGGAACAAGATGGAAGATGAGGAAGAGCCAAATGGTGAAGAACTGGGTAGGTGGAAATAAGATGGGAAGAACTAAAGAGATGGGAAAGAATGACAGAACTTAGAAGATTATAGAGAGGAACTAAGGACAAAGAGGAGTTAGATGGGAAAGAACTAGATGGATGAGAACCTAGATGAGGCAGAATTAGATGAAGGAATTAAGAAAGCACACAGTTGAAAAGGCATATAAATGTAGAAAGAAGTCAGGCAAGAAAGGAGCTAAGTAAGAGAGCAAAATAGAAGCCATGTAGAAAGAGAACTGACTCAGAAAAATAAAGTGTATGGACTAAAGAGTATTGTGTACATAGATTTATTAGAGAATCCCTCAGATAATCTGCCACTGTCTGTCTGTATACAATCCAGTACTGTCTCTTCTGGAACTCGGTGTGAAAGCTATTGAGGGGCTGGATCCCAAAAGTCTTCATTGTATCTAGTAGTTAATTGTGTTGAGTTCTTGCTCTACTCCTGATTCCAGAGTGCGGGGCTCCTTTTCCCCTTTTTATGGTCCCAAGATTTTCCCTGTTCATCTATCCTGCCTCAATTTCACACTTCAATTGTGGTGCAGAGGCAGGAAAGGGAATGAAATTATATGAAAGCATCCTAAGTAGTTTGATGTTTCAAAGTAGGTTCTAATGTAATTTTTGCCTGTATATATTTATATACAGTTATTATAATTATTGTGTATAAATTTACTATGCTATAATTAAAACCTTTTAAAGAAAATAAACAAAAAGAAAATGCTGTGGAATAATCCTTTTGTAAACTGCAAAGATTTGTCATTTGGATTGTTTGAATAAAAAACTGACTGGCAGGTAGCTAGATAGGAAGTATAGGTGAGACAGCCAGACATAGTGGAGGCTGGGAAGAAGGAGGACAGCATCAGAAGAGTTGCCAGCCAGACACTTTCAAATTTTACAGAAAAACACAAAATACTGAATTAGTCTCTCAATGTGATATCCTTTCTCATGGAAAAAATAAATTAGCTATATTATCATATGAAAAAAGAATGATCTGTAAATGGCAAATGCATTCAGA
Source organism: Peromyscus maniculatus bairdii (assembly GCF_049852395.1). Lineage (NCBI taxonomy): Eukaryota > Metazoa > Chordata > Mammalia > Rodentia > Cricetidae > Peromyscus > Peromyscus maniculatus. Next base: position 29,875,689 of record NC_134861.1, read on the forward strand.
TTATTCAAGATCATTTAGGTTTGCTGCTTCAATTTTACCTTTACATTTCTTCACGTATTTAGAGATTTTCCTAGAAAATGGGCTAATGTTATATTTCCTTTCAACTTACATTATGAAAAGTAAACATATATGTAGATATAACCATCTTATTAAATAAGAAACACAGAGCCAAATGCAGAGTTAAAAGCCTAAAAGATCAAAGGAGGAGCTAAAAGCTGAGACTTAAAACCTCCTTCTTACCCTTCCTGCCACTGTCATCCTTCTCCTCAAAAAAGAAACCTACTTCCTGTGTATCTGTCTTTTTATTGACTTTCTGTTCTGCCTTCTCATTGGTTGTAAACCCAATCACATGACCTCCTAGTCACTGCCAGTCTATACAGACCTCCAGGTTTTCTATGGTTGGTATTGAGATTAAAGGTGTGTGTCTCCATGCTGGTGGTATCCTTGAACACACAGAGATCTGCCTGTCATGTTATTAGGATTAAAGGTGTATGCCACTACCGCCTGGCTTCTGCTATGGCTTGCTATTAGCTCTGACCACCAGGCAACTTTATTTATTAACATACAAATAAAATCACATTTCAGTACAAAGAAAATATTACCATACATATATAGTTACTTAGAAGCCTAGTAATTACAAATAAAAACAAAAATAAACTTATTATTTGTTCAGTTGTCAAATCAGTTTGATCTATTATTAGGTGTATTTAGCAAAAATTGTGGACATTATAAATTTTGTTAAAGAGAATTTTGAAATTTATGACACTATTCATCCAAGTCAACAGAAAGAGATGTTGCCAGAAGTTTCTCTAGTCCTATGTGGCCCTGCAATCCAGATGAATCTCTCCCACCTGTGGTCCTATAGCCGCTTATAAAACAATCACTCAGAGGCTTAATATTAATTACAAACTGTATGGCCTATGGCTCAGACTCATTATTAACTAGCTCTTTTAACTTAATTCAACCCATTTCTATTAATCTATATTTTGCCACATGGCTTTGTGTCATTTACCTGTTCTCTCACATCTTTCTTCTGCCTGACTCTACCCTTTTTCATCTGTCTTCAGTTTGAATGTGCTGCCCAACCTTATTCTGCCTCACCATTGGCCAAAAAGCTTTATTTATCAACCAATGAGAGCAACATACATTCACAGCATGCAGAAAGACATCCACCACCCAAGAGAGATGTAAAAAAAGGTTAATTCAGTTTAAAAAAAATTACTTTGGGCTATCTCTCTAGGCTCAGGCCCAGTGATATGGGATATTTAGTTAAAATGGCTTCTCCAAGCTGCCTGTACATTCTAGTGGCATTTGATGGCCACTAGAAACAACAACTACAGTGGAATGAAGCTGGCTAGATCCTAGAAGTCAGGCTGTGTGTGCTTCAGAGGGCAACGCTGGAGAGGTTACCCAAGCCCATTGGGGAAGCCAGAGGATCCTGAGTAAACCTGAGATATTGGACATTGAGGTGTTTACACTGGTAGAATTTGGTTTGGTTTTGTCTAGATTAAGATCATGACAACCCCTCACTCCCAGATTAAAAAAAGGTACTTTACTTATTTATTTTTTGATATTGCAGGAATCTATAATTGACATTTTGAAGTTCTTAAAAGAGGAGATTTTAGAGTTTTACAAAGATTTACATTAAATAGCAACATTGACGTATTTTAAGAAACAATTTTAGAAGTATTTGAATTTATAAGACTATGGGATATTGTAAGCTTATAAAATATTTTATATTTTGATGTCTTTATTAATATATAATCTTTAAATAAATAAATAGAAGGCTAATAGTTAGCATCACAGTTATGAGCATAAAACACTGAACAGAAACTAGGATGTTCCTATCTCATGCATGGTAAAGAGTCCATAGAATGCTTTATCTAACATCTATTCAAGCCAGCAGAGCCTGATGTAAGAATGTCTGTTTAGCCTCTTTGTCTTTGCTAACTTTGTTAAACTTCAGCTATTTTGATAAACTGAATCATACAAGGAGCTGTGATATTCTATAATGGGGTACTATGACAGAACAAGAAAAAGTAAAGTTGCCTTTTGATTGTATTTATGAGTTAAAGTTTTATTTTGATACCAAATTATCTTCAATTCAAAAATTAAAATTTCTTAATGCTAACCATAATAAGCATAAAAATCCAAATCCTAATCTTATAAAAGCTACTGACTTTTTATACACTATTAAAGGTAATTAAGATATACAACTTAATAGTCAGCTTATAAATGATCAAATTAGTGTGTTCAGAATTATAATTGTAGTCATGCTAAGTACTAATGTAATTTATTCACAGGAATAGTATTTATTTAGCTTCTAATATGTTTTCCAAGAGTAAGCTTAAAGCAAATAATTAAAAACAAATAAAGTTTGCTTAAAATCAAGATATACTGAGTAGTTCACTCTTAAAACTCTTCAGAGATCTGCTGAATATGGCCTTTAAAATGTTTAATGGCAAAAGCTTCATGTAATAGACAGAAATACCAACAAATAGAGGTGACCCTAAGGTCTCCAAAAAAGACAGGTGTGGCAATGACTTGGACTGTGGTGACACTAAACACTGGGAAAAACTGCCCCATGCCTCACCTGCCACTAGGGCTCTGCCCAAACTATGGATACTTTGGGTTGACTGTCCTATTCTGCATGGCTAAGGTAGGTCAATTCTCCCAAGTTCCTTCTCCACAGGATAATCTCTTAGACAATCTGGATCTGGCAGCTGATGGCCTATGCAGTTTTGTGCAGCAAGTGATAATATAATGCTCTCTTATGTGACGGCTGAAGACCTAAGACCACTTTCCCCAGTGAAGCCACTAAGACTGAAAGGGAGCCATCAAGATAGTGGGTAAGTTTTTGTCATTTTAATTGATACATAGATTATTTGATTCATACTTCCTGATATAATTTACACTTCTTAGGTCTCTGATGGTGTTAACAGCTAACTCTAGCTTTATCAGTTTAGCAGCAGCTGCCTGATCAATGAATTTCATATATTAAAAACCAGACCTTGCTTTTTCTAGAGCTATTAGTGAGAAAAGCAAATCACAGGTTTGCCTTGCCAACGGGCTTCGTATTAAAGGATAAATAGGCTATGCATGTAACATTTTACTATTCCTTCATTTAAAAGAACTTGATTTGCAATAGCTGCTCTCAGTAAATAACCATTTGTGTCTAGTGGCTAAAAAAAAGGTTTTAAGTTTATATAAATATGATAATTTAGAATGAGAAATGTTTCAAATTTCTTTCTTCTTCTATACTATTGCTATACTAACATTTCAAAGGATCAGAGTTTTAACATTAATAAATGAAGTGCTGATAAGCTATTAACCTAGCCCTGATGAAGCACTGCCATCTCTTTTTATAAACTAAAAAAATCATGTAAGCTTCAGGGAGTCAAGGGAGTTCTAAGACTTGGATCCTCTTTTCACAGGTCAAACAAACCCAGATAAGTGCAACTGTCAAGCAATAGCCAAGTTTCCCTTACCTACCTATTTCTGAGGGTGGGATCTCTTCTCCTTTTCCTGGTCATGGGGTCCTCCCCTCCTCCAACTACCAGGACCATGGACCTGGAAGTTCCAAATAACAGATTTTCCTTTAGCTCCTAAACTTGAACTTCTATCCCTAGTCTTATATTTCTCCCCTCAGATTTCCACTCAGCTGAAAAATACCACCAAGGAATCAACTGCAGACTACAACCTACTCCAAAAATGATATACACCACACCAGCCCCAATGAGTCCTACCAAACTTGAAAGCCCTGGAATGCTGAAAGCTGATATGAACCAGTCTAGTCATTGTGATTGCTCTCTGTGCCTCAGGTGGGTTAGTAAATGAGATGTTTCTGAAGAATGTCCCATTGCCTGAACCCCCTCCCAGTCTTTGCCCAACTTTCCAGCCTTCCTGGACCCAGACAATGAAGTTCTAATTTCAACTAAGAAATGGTTACAGAAAAGAATATATCTCTCCTTATCCTCAACAAAATGCTACAATGTTAGGTAGAAAGGAAAGTCCATGGCAAATGGGACAAATAACTACATATAGTGCCTTTTGGCATATCAGAATAGGTACCTGCTAAAATCAAATATACCCAGATCTGTCAACAGGTAGATAGATTCATTAGGAAGGTAATTGTACAATATGATATGATACTTGGCCTGCTCTATGCATGACAAGGAGGCTATTGTGTGGTTAAGAAAAAATTGTTGTTTCTGTACAAACCACTTGAGAATCATGAGAAATAATTTGGCTGTGCAAAAACAAAAGAAAGAAAAATAAAAAATAGAATAAAGAAGAAGAAAATATTAAAAAGGGAGGGACCAAAATTAAATAAATGACTGGTTCCCATTCTCATTTTCAGGCTCCTCCTCGATAGTAACCCTAATGTAAGCCATCACAGGACCATTGGCCCTTCTGTTCCTGCTAATTACTATTGGCCCGTCATCATTTAAGGCTTCATTAAACACGTAAATTCTTGTCTGGGTACCATTAATTGATGGTTATAATATTCCAGTATGAACAGGTACCCACCACAGAGTCAAGGATTTGACTCAGGGTATCACTCAATGGGGAAGTGATGGCTAACATTATGTTTTATGTTTAACTTACTCTGTAAAAAAATTCCTCTAACCTCTAAGTCCCACTTGCTCAAAGACAGATAACTTCCTGGAATTCTGGGGACTATTGTTCATATAAACCAGCTTAGATGTCCCAATTGCACAGGATGTGCTTGATCACATGCAGGGAGGAGGTATGTAGGCAGGAATTACATCAGTATGATTGCTTGCCTCTGATTGGACAAAGAAAGGAAATACATAGGTTTGTAGGGTTTGACTTTATAAGTCCCTGAGTAATGTAATTTGGTGCCATATTCTGAGCATGGGTCTTGGGAATGGACGTGGCCAGTATCCATAGTCCTGGCTGGTATTTAATAAAACTTGCTTAAAATATGACTCAAAAACTATGGCAGTAACCTTATTTTCATTCAGTGGGATGAACCTTACTCCAGTAGGCATTCCCTAGGAATCCATTAGCCAAGTCATCCAGAGAAGCAAGTAGGCCAGAAGCAGGTAGGCTTCATTCAGATCTTCACTGTCCCTCCTCTCCTCCAAATCCAATCTCCCAGTCTCCTTCACAGCTCCATAGCAGACACCTGTTGTTGCCTCACTTCTCTGTCCCAATTCCTAGGACACTGAGCAGATCCTGGTGGAACACTGCTTTTTTCCTCCTATGGATAATTTTAGCACCCCCTCCTTGTTTCTAGCCCATCCTCATTCATAAATGTCAACTCAAAATACCTAGAAATGCATTCTACCCAGAACCCCCAGTGGCCAAACATGGCAGAATCTCAGAAGTATTCCCTGCAAGGCAAACCACAGTCGCCACACCCTCCTAAGAACCAATGAGGCCAACAAAAGCCAAGGAACAAAACACCCACCTAACAAAGACAAGATCAGATATCTGCACCAATAATTAAATTCATCCTGTACCCAGACGCATAGATGACAGGATAAAAACTCAATCATTAACAGTCAAGATAGTAATTCCCCATCAAAGCCCAGCAACCCTGCTTGAGTAGGACCTGAAAATGTAACATATCAGAAGCACAGCACAAGGACTTTAAAATATCCTTTGTAAACATGCTAGAAAACTGTGAAGAGGGCATGAATTAAATCCCTTAAAGAAATCTATGAAAACACAAACAAGATTAGGAGGAAATGAATGAACACTTTAGGACCTGAAGTGAAAACAAAATCAATAAAGAAAACTCAAATCAAGGGAAATTTGGAAATGAAAAATTTAGGAACTTGCAAAGGAATCTAGGAAGCAAACTTCATCAACAGAAACAAGGAATAGAAAAGAGAATCCCAGGCACTAAAGAAAAAAGAGAAGAAATGATTACCTCAATCAAAAAAAATGTTAAATAAAAAAAAAAAAAACCTCTAGGCACAAAACATCCAAGAAATCTGAGACACTATGAAAAGACCAAAACTAAGAATAATCGGAATAGAGGAAGGAGAAATAAAGCTCAGATCAAAGGCATAGAAAATATTTCAACAATATCATAGAAGAAAATCTCCTTGACCTAAAGGAGATGCCTATCAAGATACTAGAAGCACACAGAAAACCAAATAGACTGGGTCAGAAAAGAAAGGCCCCTTGGTATATGTACTGGTTAGTCTTATGTCAACTCACAAACTAGACTTATTTGAAAGGAGGCAACCTCAATTGAGGTAATAACTTCTCAAGAGCTGGCTGTAAATCATTTTCTTAATTAGTGATTGATAGAGGCAAGCCTAGTCCATTGTGGGTAGTTATGCTGAGCTGGTGGTCCTGGGTTCTGTATGAAAGCAGGCTGAGCAAGACAGGGGAAGCAATCCAGTAAACAGTAAGTTCAGATTCCAAGAATGGACATAAGAGCTGGATACAACACCTCCTACCTGCAATTATAGTATGCCCACATGGGGAGCTAGAGTCAAAGACAGGAGAATCTACACAAGCTCACAGGCCAGCTAGCTTGACATACACAATAGTAAACAAAAAAGACCCCATTTTAAACAAGGAGGAAGGCAGAGACTGATATCTGCAGTTGTGCACTGACCTCCTACATGTGCATCACTGCACATATGTACCTACATCCATACTGAAAACGCACGTACAGTATACTACTACTACTACTGATGATGATGATGATGGTGGTGGTGGTGGTGGTGGTGGTGGTGGTGATGATGATGATGATTCACTTTTGCTATAGTTTGATCAAATGTCCTCAAAGGTCTGCATGCCAAGGCTTGATCTTCAATAAAAGACCTCCAAGGATATGAGAGAATATTTAAGAGATCAGGCAATGTGAGAGGCCTTTAGATTTTGAACATATGCTACTAAGTTAGTTAATATAGGCAAATTACAATCATGTGTCAAAAGTATGATTGTTAAATACATTAAAACCAGTTATAGAATTTTGTTCTCTATCTTTGTGATGCTGTGAGACCAGATACTCCATCTAACTCTTCAAGTTGGCACATATTAAGGCACTCATTTATTGATTTTATGGAAGTTAGTTGAGGAAGAGGATTTGGAACTAACCAGCTTTGGATGCTATGGACAGACAGCAACTTGTGATCAAGAAGCATTTAGGGATTCTAATCCTACCTAATCATTCAGTGGAGTGATTAGCATGGCAAGAAACTTTCCTTCCCTACTTTGTGACACCATTTATCACCATCATTCATAATATAAACTGTAGGATGATGTTTAACTCATAATGTCTTTGAATCTGTAAGAAGATATGCACAAGAGGAATGATATTAATAATCGCTCTGAAAGAAATCAAAGGGTATGGGGATTTTATTTCTGTATTTGCTTCATATTATAATTATATATGTAAATACCTAAAACATCATTACTTTAAATATTGTGGCTCATATGGTTATAAAAAAGTAATTCAATGACTTCCTGAGATATCACACACAGTGTGTTCACCATGTGTAAAGAGAAGAACGGTGCTATTAGTACTGATTTTATACAAACTATGTAGTGGAGCAGGAATACATGCATCAGTGCAAACACTTATGCCATCATACAGGTAGCCTATAAGGAGATAAAAGTAAAGGATAAGGGTCATTATTTAGATTACTAAGGTTAAAATTGCACTTTGGCATCAATTAGTCCGAAAAACCTCTAAATCATTTTAAACACATGGATAATTTATAAGCCATTCATTGTTCTCAGAATGATTTTTTGAAAAATCATTAAAAATATTGTGAAAATCTGTAGAAGTAACCATCTTATTAAATAAGAAACACAGAGCCAATGCAAAGATGAAAGCCCAAGAGGTCAGAGCTAAGAGCCTTACCCTTCACTGCTGCAGCTATCCTCTTCAGCCAAGAGAACTACCTCCTTGTGTTTGTCTTTATAAAGACTTTCTGTTCTACCTTCTCATTGGTTGTAAACCCAACCACATGACCTCCTCATCACTGCCTGTCTGTACAGACCTCCAGGACTTCTATGGTTGGTATTAAGATTAAAGGCATGTGTCTCCAGGCTGGCTGTATCCTTGAACACAGAGATTTGCCTAGCTCTGCCTCCCAAGAGCTGGGATTAAAGGCTTGTGCCACCAACGCCCTGTTCTGCTATGGCTTGCTATTAGCTCTGACTCCCAGGCAACTTTATTTATTAACATACAAATAAAATTACATTTCAGTACAAATAAAATATCACCATAAAAATCATTTTAAGATCTAGTTTAAAAAAAATTGTAAATAAATAAATGTGGATATTTAGACAGATTTTTTTAGTGAATCATATATCTTAAAACTAAAATATGGAGCTTCAGCCAGTAAATGAAAGTGCTTTTTAACTTGAGTAACTAATGAATAAGGAACACATACTTTTCTTCATCTGAAGAACAGTTGATGGAATTAGCTGTAAAATAGGTGACATACAGTTAGGATTTGCTTGGGTGGGAAATTCTTTTCATCTAAGTACAGTTGTATTCACCAGCTATCTAAGGAGAATTCACTCACGGACTCAACTGCACATATATTTAAAAGTTTGGTAGATATATATTCACTATGTAGGAAAAATATACTCCACACAAATAAACCTGATATATAAGCCTTCAGTAATACAAAAAAACTTACTTCACATTTTATTTTTAACTACCAAGGCAATTTTATCAGAATGCTGATAACTTTTAGAATATTTTTATCTTTTAATTCTTCTATCAAACAGTACAAAATAATCAGCTTATATTCTATTTGTTGCACAAGATTCTTTTGTGGAGAGAAAATGATGCATAGCTATTAGCAAGGCCTTAATTGATATAATTCAGAAAATCTTAGATTGTGTACTCACTAATAGGCCAATCTCTTAGGGAAACACAATGCAAATAAAAGTCTTTAGAATGCAGTAATAAGCTTTATTATTTATTTTAAGTTTATTTTAGTTTGTTTCATCTTCCAAATAGTATGTGTCACAGAATTTATAATTATTTGTCAGGTGGTCCTCTCAAACTTATGAACATTCCATGTTGTATTCCCTTAATGGGCAATGGATAACTGTTAAGCTGAACTGATCTAAATTAGTTTGAGTGTGGGAACTTGTAGAGCTTTATTTTAATGTAGGTAAAAAGTAGTATATTTTATTTAATCAATATCTGTACAGATACCCATATAATCATGTGTTTTAAATTTAAAGTTGACTATTGCAGAGATCTTTACTTATCATAATGCCAGCTTCTCCAACCTTACATTAACTTACTCCCTATGCCAGCTTCTCCAACCTTACATTAACTTGCTCCCTCTTAGATATCCATTTGCTGTCTTATTACTAGATCCACTGTTCACATTCTGAGGACTATGTGCCTATAGCTACAATAGATGTTCAGCTGTCATAGATTGCCACTGGACTTGCTAACTTCAAGGTAGGTTAACACATGCAGGGTGTTCTTCATACTGGTTGCTACCTGTTGAGTTTGTGTTGGCCATGCTGTACATGAAGAACACACATACACAGCTATTTACTAAGATCTTGACCAGGGTTCTCTGGACACCTCAGATCTACTTTGTCCCAAGACAAAAGGATCCATGTTTTACAGCAGGATATCATCTCTTCATGGAAAACATGCATAAGTTCTTAATTATTCAATGGCAGAAAATACATTGTATTCTTGATAAATTGTTCTGGATTTCACAAACTACAACAATAAGAAGTTGGAGAATAATTTAATTATGAGAAACCTGAGCATATAATCAAACTCTTCCACTTCAATTAATTGCAACTTTTATAATACAGCAGCAAATTAAATAGTGATTGATAGCCAAGAGTCAAATATAGCTTTGGTCATCCAGGTGTCCAAACAACAGACAAACAAAAAAATGTAAACAAACAAAATTTTACTTACAAAAACGAAAGATCAAATCAAACTAAATGAAGTTAGTTAAGAAGCAGTATTGTTCACTGACAACAAAGGTAGGCACACATCTTAAAAAAATTGTGATATGAAATTTGGTGAGTAGTCTCAAAGTGAGTTTTAGCTTTGACTGCAATGTGCAGTATGACTACCTATCATTTAGGTAGACTTCAAAAGATCTGCTCCAAAGAGTCACCCAAGAAACCATACTTTATTTGGTCCTGTGTGGGGCTTGGGCACAGATTCTATTCCAAAGCTTTTCTGATAATGCTAATTGGGAGCCTGTCTGGGAACATGCATTCCTGTCTTTCTTCCCAAGAATAGTGAGTTATCTTAACACTCCTGTGTTTTGTTTTGTTTTAATTAAAAAAAAATGTTTTTTAATTTTTTCCTACTACACTTTGCCTCTCTGGCTCCATAGTTACTTCTACACATTGAAATGACACCTCTAAGACACATAATTCCTACAGGTGAAGCCAACCTCTTGCATCACTTCATATAGTTTATTCAAGCTAAAACCTTCCATTTTTATAACTTTGAATCAGTAAAATACTCCAAAATACAGTTGCTATATGTTCTCAATGTAAAAAAAAAAAGTAATATTTATTCCTTCTTTTCTTTATTTGTCTTGGTGTATCAGGTAGTTCACTAGCTTCAGGAGGCACAGTACCATTTGGTACTAATTTAGATTGTTTTTTTTTTCTGAAACTACATGTGTGTAAATCTGTAAAATAGAGGTAAAAAAGAGATAAGGCATTTTCAATTCAGAGCTGAGCATTTTTCATTTATAGCTGCTAAATATTCCTGGAAAATAAGACAGATCTGCTAGAGCAGAGAAAAAATTGTCTTCATTGTGACTACTTATAATTCTCAGCCTGTTAAGAGATATTACTGGAAGGTTCTCCCACAAGGGAGGTTAAACCACCCCACCCTATGCCAATATTTTGTATGGCAGCCATTGAAAATTCATGTACACTTATCATTAATAATTTACTATTATATGGATGATAATTTGCTAGATGATTCAAATGTAGATACTTTAGAGAAAATATTTAAGAAGTAAAGAAAATTTTGCCTTACTGGGGATTACTAATTGCTTCTGAAATAAATACAAAGAAGAGATTCTATTAATTATTTAGGATATAAAATAGGTTTACAAAAAATCCAACCCTGAAAGGTACAAATCAGGAGAGATCAATTGCAGACTCTTAATGACTTTCAAAAATTGCTGAGAGACATTATCTGTATATGGCCCAGTATTGGAGTGACAACTCAAGAACTGAGTAATTTGTTTCAAACCCTAAAAGATGACAAGGACTTAAATAGTCTCAGGAAATTATTAGTGGAATCTGAAAGAGAATTGGCTTTGGGAAAAAAAAATCACATGAGGATCATTTGGTACTGGAGCTTGATTACATTCTGGTTTATGGTGGCATTTTATTTGTACTGAAATGTGATTTTAATTGTATATTAATAAATAAAGTTGCCCGGGGGTCAGAACTATTAGAGCCATAGAAAGAGTATGATGGTGGTGGTGGTGCACGTCTTTAATCCCATAGATCTTTGAGTGTTCAGGGATACAGCCAGCATTGGAGACATATGCCTTTAAGACCTGGAGGGCTGTACTTACAGGCAGTGACGAGGCAGTCATGTGTTTGGGTTTACAACAAATGAGAAGGCAGAACAGAAAGACTATATTAAAGACAAACACAGGAAGTAGCTCTCTTTGGGCGAGGTAGGAGCACTGCAGGAGTAAGGTTTTAGCTCTGAGCTCTGACCTCTCGGCTTTCTCTTTCACATTGGTTCTTTGTTTCTTATTTAATAAGACAGTTGGTTACATCTACACTGGTTAATTTACCCTCTACACATTTCCCTACAAGGATTTTAATGCAAGGGAAGATATATCAGAGTGGATATTTTTAGCACACAGAGTAAAAAATTGAAGACATGTGGAAAAGGTTTCTGAGTTGTTTCTAAAAACAAAATTAAGACTTCATCATTTGACAGAAATGGACGCAGCAGAAATTGTAGTACCTTTTACTAATGCTGAAATTCCTTCATTATGGGCAAAAATTGAAAATTGGCAGAGTTTGCAGTAATTTCTTGGCAGAGATAAGTAGCAAATATCCAAAAAGCAAAAGATTTTAGTTTATAAAAAAAATAACTAACTGGATTTTACTTCATATAGTAAAAGATACCCCAAATCCTGGAGCCCCTATACTGCTACAAATAAATCAGGAATGACAGGTTATAAGTCAGGGAAAACAAGCAAAGTGACTCAAAGCCTGTAATAGGATAGGCCCATGGGGTCCAGGAAATTGGCTTAAACCAGTTGCCATGGCATGCACATACTGCACTTCCTTATGAGCCAACCTGGAGTCTGGCTAGCAACAGGTTCTGTAAGAGTTCCTGATCATTGCCCAGCCAATGAGGGAAGACCACACAATGTCACCAGATTGAGACACAGTCTGGATGCTAGGAAGAGGATATTTAAGGCCTTCCCCATTATTGAATAAACAAGTCTACTGTTTGCCTTCAGCTGACTCCCTGTATCTGGGTCATTGATGCCACACTTTCTCATTCCCTCCTCCAAGGGAGCCGTTAGGATCCAGAAATATCTGGCACCTGAAAGTGGTGCTTCTGTTACTTTCTCTTTCCCAGTGCAGGTTCTAATCGACTCCCTCGCTTTACTCACAGGTGCTGGACAGCGCCCACAACATGGTGTGTTTTGGTGAGAAGGCCCCTCAGTGTTGGATTCTTTTGGTCCTTTTGGCAGGTAAGCATTTATTTCCTTCTTTTGTGTTGTCTGTCATGTTTGACTGCCTACACCATTAAGGAAGGAACTTTTTTTTCTGTTTTTGTTTGCCTGGCACCTTCACATAAGGACTGACACCCCCAGGAGGTGGAACCAAGGTTCAGTTCCTGAATGCCATTCCTCATTGTGGGACTACATGTGGGCATATGGCCATTGCCTAAAAAAATCATGGAAGGGAAGCCCCCCACTAAGCACAAGACATAAGGATCTGATACAAATTTCCACCCCATCTGACTGTCATCTTCTGACTGTTGTTTGCTTGCTGTTTCCCTCTAAAAGATGGGTAAGGTTTTTATCACCCCCACCCCTTCCATGTTGGATATCTCTACAATATCTGGTGATGAAGAGACATACAATTTGGCCCTGCAAAATCTGTCAAGGAGAACACAGCTGTCATTAAGTCATGTGCTGCTCCCTGTTCTGCTCCATCACTACTGAGGGCAGCTAAGCCTCTGATGCAGTATTCTTAGGGTGATCTTCTCCAATATCTGCCTGTCTCAGGAGGTGGCTACTCTCCCACAGTGTCAGGCATCTTACAACCCTTATAGCCTGTGCCACTGTTGATCTGTAGACACATATAAGACTTCCCACTGAATGTGGGCCCAAATGCTGATGCCCAGCCCTGGATTCCCACCCTGGTAGCTGAATTCTCCTTCAGGCAATGTGTCAAACCCAGATTCCTCCTACTTCCAGCAGGTCCTTGCTCAATGGTCCATGCAGTTTCAAACTTATTTTGATTGATACCATTTGCTTAAAGCTGTTTTGGAGCCTGTGGTCTTTCTCAGTTGGAGATTGGCCTATGATGATCAGGCAGAATCCCAAGCACAGATGAACATCTTACTTAATGTCCTGATGACCCATGATATGGTCACAGGGTGGAGGGAATATGTCCATCCTGTGTGCCAGACACAGATTGGCTTGAATGTCTATTTTCAACAGGTCTCAGACCTGACCCTCAAGGCCCTCAGAGCCTGCACTCCCTGGGATCCCTCGGCTTACTTTTGCAATCTTATCCAACAGCTAAGAGGGCTCTTCACAGACTTTCTGGCCCATGTCAATGAGGCAGTAGAGTACAGAGTGGATGTGGGCACCACAAGAGATATGTTGATTAAATAGCTGACTTGGAAAGGGCTCAATGCCCAAATGTGTAATGGAGTTGCAGCCATGTGAAATGAAGACATACACAAATGGGTACAGGCCACCAGGGATTTCACCTGCAACACCAGTCCCATTGCTGCTTTTACCACCTCCCTGGACACTCTGGTTGCTGACAGGCAACATGCTAATGACACTCCCAAAGACACCCAGGTAGATAGAACTTGCTGGGGATGTGGCAAATCAGGCCACTTGTGGCATGACTGCCCGAGGCAAAACCTAGGAACTGATGCTCAGATACAAAAAAAAAAAGATTTCACTGGGCAAAGGATTGTAGGTCACAGCCAGCCAAAACACTAGCCCCTTTAAACTCCATGTGGGGTACTTCTCAGCCCCACCAGTAAGAGGAGTGTCTGGTAATCCAAAAATCTACTAGACAATGCTCATTTTCCATACTCATCTGTAGTCAGAATTTTTCTTGTGTCCTGCCTGCCCCGAGGTCTAACAAATCTCTCTCACTTGCGTCCTGAAGCTGCTTAGTCACAAGTAAACACACAGAGGCTTATATTATTTACAAACTGGATGGTCTATGGCTCAAGCTTCTTGCTAGCTAGCTCTTATAAGTTAACCCATTTCTATTTATATAAAAATTGCCATGTGGTTTTGTGGCTTAATGGTACTTTCATATCTTGCTTCTCCTGGTGGCAGCTCAAAGCATCTCTCCTATTTCTCCTTTTCTCTTCCTCCTCTTCAATTGGTATATACTGCCTAACCTTATTCTGCTTCACCATTGGCCAAGCAGCTTTATTTATAAACCAATCAGAGCAACACACATTCACAGCATACAGAAAGATATCCCACAGCACTCCCCAGTGCTAACTATCTATCTTGATGGACAAGCTGTCAAAGGCTTGGTTGACAAGGGTGCCAACACAACTATTTTAACTGAGACTGAGGCACTTGGCTGCCCTCATTGGAAGATTAAACTCAGCCCCCCCATCAGATCACTGATGGGAGGCCACAAGCTTCTAAGATGACCATCAGGTCCATTGAAAGGATCTTCATGGCAATTGGGAACCATTTGCCATATCATTTTCACTGTACCCAGGAACCTGTGGGGCAGAGATATTTTATAGAACATGGACGTTGTCCTAACTACAGTTGACAGAGCCTTTTTTGATGACATCAAGGTCCATGAAAAGTTGGGTCTTGTGGT
Source organism: Peromyscus maniculatus bairdii (assembly GCF_049852395.1). NCBI lineage: Eukaryota > Metazoa > Chordata > Mammalia > Rodentia > Cricetidae > Peromyscus > Peromyscus maniculatus. The sequence goes on from NC_134861.1 coordinate 29,890,728, forward strand.
CTGCAACTCTGCATGAGATTTGCACCCCCTATTCTAAGAGCCACTGTCTCTATGAACTCCACCACAATTGAGCTACCTAGCCACATTACATTGATGTGGCTCTTGGATCAAGAAGTATAGATGGAACAGTGACCTACAATTGAACCCAAGCTGTCAATCCTAAAGGAATTAGATGCAAAACAGCTAAAGATGGGGCACATAGAACAATCCACAAGTAAACATGATACCCCCATATTTGTTTCCCCAAGAAATCAGGACACTACTGCCTCCTGCAGGATCTTTGTGGAGTCTAGTGGAAAAAATAGGGTCTACACAGCCAGGCCCTCTCCACCTTAGTGCTATTCTTCCATCTTATATTTATCAACTTCAGATATTAAGGAATGTTTTTTTCAAATTCCTCTGGTGCTGCAGGATCAAGACCATTTTGCCTTTACTGTGTAGGAATCTAATATACATAAACCAGCTAAGAGAGATCAATGGACTGTTTTGCCCCAAGGAATGAAGAATGGCCCCACTATTTGCTAGGTATATGTTTCACAAGCATTGGTCAATGTCCCCAGGGATGTTCTTTTGATCCATTATATGGATGATCTCCTCCTGGCACACCCAGATGCAGCCTACCTGCAAAAGACTGCCAAGGGAGTATTAAATTATCTTGCATCATTATATCTGATGGTGACTCCAGATAAGGTCTAAATGGTACCCCCCTTTTGCCTTTTCAGGTTTTTCCATTGTTAAGCAGGTACACACCCTTTCTTTTAAATAGGAAATAAAGGAATTGTACTCAGTCTCAGAATTACAACAATTTTGTATCATAGTTAATTGACTTGAATCTTTCTACCCATCCATGACCAAGAGATAAGACTCCTCTTTTCATTGTTGGAGGGCCTCACCTGCCCTTCCACTAAGGTTAGGCTTACACAAGAAGCTAAAGATATGCTACAAAAGGTTTTGGCCATTCTAACCATCTCCACCTTGCAACAGCATGATCCCCAAAGACCCTTATTATCAATGTTCTTACAGACATCCAGGAGATTTGGGGGAGTATTATGGCAATCTGGGCTCTTCCTATGGATACACCAAGCACATTTTGACCTGTATAAAGTCACCTCTGAGTTTGATCAGTCCTTCCAATTTGGCCATAAGGAACAGATGGAAGAGAGCCAGATAAGTTCGTCCTCCCCTTTTCCTTAAAGGATACCCAATCCTTTTGGACAGATTCTATCTTATTCTAGGAAATGGCTACAAGATTCACAGGAACTACTGACAATCATTTGCCAAAAAAAAAAAAAAAAATCTTAGCAGAACTCCACACATTTCCAATAACCCCATGAAGTCCCCTCCTCCACTCCTTATCCTTCATGCCACTCCAGTCTTTTCAGATTCCAATAAAAACAGATATGGTGCTCTTATCAAGAATCCTGGCTCCAAAGATGTTATATATGTTATCTCTAACCCTGGTTCTGTTCAATTGGGTGAGCTATTAGCCCTCCTAAAGGTTGTAGTGGAGAGCCAGACTGAGCCCATTAATATTTTTTTCTGATAGTTAGTATGCTAAACAGGCAGTTCTTGTGCTGGCCTTTTCTTTTAACAGGCAGTTAAAGACTCACTGACCTCCATCACCAGTAGCATGGTGCTCATACAAGATGTCCTAAATCAGAGAACTGAGTGTTGATACCAGTCATACATTAGATCTCACTTCAAATTACCCAGAATATTGACTCAAGGAAATGAGGTCACAGACACCATCATATTAAGAGCCAGTATGAATCTTCTAGAGCAAGCTAGGGCTCTTCATCAGGAGTTCTATCTGTCTCCACAGAATTTGCATAGACTTCTTTTAGAATTACCAGTTTCCAAATATAAATATTTGTCCTGGATATGCACAACTTGTACCCCTTTTGCCCACTTAGGACAGCTTCAATGCTCAGGGGTTAATCCCCAGGGCTTGTTGCCTAACACCATCTGACAAACAGATGTCACACATCATGCCCCCTTTGGCAATTTTAAATATGTTCATGTGATAATAAATGCCTGCTCCTCCTTTGTTTATGCCCCTGTTCTTTCTGGAGAGAAAGCCATCAATGTTATCAAGGCCCTTAAGTCAGCCATGATAGTTATGGGGGTACCTTGGGCAATGAAGACTGACGATGGTCCTGTCTATGCCTCTCAACAATTCAATGACTAACTGGGGTTCTGGAAGATTTTCCATACACCTGGTGTCCCCTACAATCTTCAGGGGCAAGCCATTGTTGAAAATACTAAAAGAGCTCTTAAGGAGATGTTAGCAAAGACTGTCTCACCAGAGGCTAGGAGAGATCCTCATCTGGCCTTAACAGAGGTCCTTTTCCATATGAACTTTCTCAGTTTTTATGACAAAGGGCTCAGCCTGCTTACAAGCACTAGGTGTCTCTGCCAAGGAACATGTCCCTGCCATGGTAAGATAGAGAGATCATATTTCCCTCCAAGAGCAGCCACCAGGCCCCCTGTTAACCTGTGGAAGATATGTTTGTGTTTTTCCTCAGAGTGCCAATATACCAGTATAACCCAGCAAGAGATGTGTTCCTGGCCACAGATTAGCCTGCTACCACCAAGGAGATAATAACCCATGATGAGTAATGCATATACTTCCCTTTCTTGCACTCATTGCCCCTCTAAAAGCTGAAGACTTGTGGACCCTTGATTTTCCTTTTTTTGTGTGACACCTTTTGAGATGAGGAACCTTAGTTTAGCAGCCTTGGAGCTAGCTAAATATATTAACAGCCCATGGTTGGCTAAATTTCTATATTCTTCCTTACAGCTAACACATGAAAATTTCCAATTAAATCAGACAAGAGCAGAGGTTGTGGCCTTTGACTCTTTATTTTTTAAAAAGGTTTGGTGTAATATAAAAAGGTTGTTTGATCCCTCCTGGATTTTTATTTACATTTTGATTGGTAAGGTGATGCTTTTAATCTTTCTTCATTTTAAGTGTCTTCTATAGCACATCTGGCAACAATGGGCAGCCACTAAGGCGACTCTACAATTGTTAACGGCATCCAACTCATAGCCCTCCATAGGAGGTTATACATACCTGACTTTCTGAATTCAAGAGGCTACTGCCTGATCCTCCCCATCTGAAGTGACTCACCAGGAAAGGATGCCCTTCAAGGGCTGATAGTCAATGATGGGTGAGAGCTTGTTTCACAAGCCCATCTAAGACAGGCACAGTCCAGTTGGGGTCAACAAGGCTAGAGCAAAAACCTCCAACTCCCACTAAGTGCTCATGTTATACAATAAAAGGGTGGATATTTAAAAAGACAGGGCAAATTGGCTCAAACCAGTTGCCAAGGCATGCACATAATATACTTCCTTATGAGCCAACCTGGAGTCTGCCTGAGTGTTGGAGCCCAGTATCTTTCCTAGTGACTGTACCCAGCAGGACTGCATAAGAGGTTGATTGGAACATGGGCCTGGGTACCAGGTGACTGTAACTAGCAAGGGGAGGTCTTTTGCTCCACCCCTTGGCATTGTAATAAATAGACCTTTGGAATAAAGTTCTGGGCTGGTGGCTAAGGGTCCAGGTCTACCTGGGTATGTCTTGTGTTTTCTCTCTGTTTCCCTCCTCCTTGTTTCTAACTAAGTCTCTTGTCCCTCAATCCTTAAGAGTTTCTGGGGTAAATAAGTGTGGGGGCTAGTCTCCCACACCTGAAAGCCTAGCAATAAGTGCTGTCAGAGTTCCTGATCACTGTCAGAGTTCTTGATCATGCAGAGTTGGCCTGAGTACCTAGCAACAGGTGCTGTCAAAGTTCCTCATTGCTGTCAGAGTGCCTGATCATTTCTAGCCAATGAGGATGACCATGCAATGTCACCAGATTGGGACAATGCCTGGGTGCTGAGAGGAGGGTATATAAAGCCTTCCCCATTATTGAATAAATGAGTCTGCTGTTTGCCTTCAACTGACTCCCAGCGTCTATGTCATTGGTGCCATGCATTCTCACCCCCTCCCCTAAGGGAGCGGTTAGGATCCAGCAACAAAAGACCTTATGATTCCATTCAGAAATCAGAATTGTGTGCTAGTCTCATGGTATTATTAGATTTTTCAGAACCTCTTAATATAATTACTTACTCTCAATATGCAGAAAGTTTTCTTACATATTGAAACCACTGAATTTATTTCTCATCAGTCAGAATTAACTCTGTTATTTATACAATTACAGAAAATAGTTAGAAATATGAATTATCCCATATGTATAACACATATCAGATCCTGTATGGGTTTTCCAGGGCCTCCAGTACAAGGATATGATGAAGTTAATCACATATTAATAGGAAATATGCTGGAGGTCTCAGAGTTTCATAAAAAAGTACCATGTCAATAGCAAGGGTTTGAGAAAGGATTTTTCTATCACTTGGCAACAAGCCAAGGAAATTAAAAGAAAATGTCCTGCTTATTCCTTGTATAACAAAACTCCACTACCTGCAGGAAGTAACCCAAAGGGTACTTAAAGAAATAAAGTTTGGCAAATGGATATGCTTCATTTTGAAGAATTTGGAAAATTAAAATATGTACACCATACCATAAATGTATATTCAGGATTTTAATGCTTTGAGTTCTGAAAAGGCTGGTTTTTTAATTACCTATCTATTAGAAGTTACAGCCATTCTGTGGATACCTGTATAAATTAAGACTGACAATGCTCCAGCCTTGTAAAATGAAACATTTTTGCATATTATAACATAAATCATATTACATGTCTACCACTCAGCACTACAGGGTAAGGAGCTATAGAAAGAACTAATCAAACTCTAAAAGAAATGCTTAAAAAACAGAATGCAGTAATAAAAACACACTGAGATAGATTACACAATACTTTATTAACTTTAATTTTTAAATGCTTATGAAAATAGAACAACTGCAGAGAAACATTGGATAATAGAAAAAAATGATTAATTAGATCAATCTATATTTTTTAATGATGTATTAAACTCAGAATGGAAACCAGTATATATGGTACATTGAGGGAGAGCTTTTGCTTTTGTTTCCACAGGAGAAGAAAAACTATGGATACCATCAAGATTGATAAAGAATAGAGTTGAACTGGAGAGCCTTCCTGATGTGAAGAAGAGATAGCTAAGAGTCAAACTAGCCTAATATAATATATTATATAGTATAGCATATTTCCAACAGGATAAAATTTCATAAGTCTTCCTAAATATTTGTTTTTCTTGTCCTTTACAACTACAACAGGGAAATAATCTCTTTATAGCCCTAATTTAATTAAAATTCAAAGCTGACTTTAGGGTTGGGGCATGACTCTCTCCTTCTCTGAACTTAAGCATGTTTGCTATAGGAAAATCCAAAATCTCTGTCTCGTGTCAGAACAGCCAGCTGATCTGGAACAGAAGAAAACCAAAATTTAGGGTCTTTTCTATTGCCAATAATCTCATAATTCTTTTGTTTTATTTTAACTACTTAAAATGTTTCATAAATATTAGCTCTAGACTTATAAAACCATTCTGTATATGACATTTAAAATGTTTAAGTTTTCAGCAGTGGACCTTGACCAGTCATAACAGCAACCTTTTACGTTTCTAATAGAAGATAGTACCTCACAATGATTATACTATTTTGATTGTAGTAATGCTATTAAGGGAACAAGCACCATGCAAAGATGACTATTGGACTACCAACTGCTCAGGATAACTCTAAAGTTGCTTACTGAGTGGGTTCAGTCTCTTATCTTTTTGGTTGTGAGCCTAGCCGTTAATGGCTGAGCCATCTCTCCAGCCAGTGGTTCAGTCTCACAGGATACTCTAGCCAGGATTTCAGATAAGCTCTGAACTGTTCATTACACAGAGACTGGACAATGAATGTTGCAGCTGGTTTTCTCAGGACTTGGCTGATATTTCAGTTTTTTCAGGCTATCATCAACCCCAGACAACAGGAAGTAATGTTGGGAACATAACACCCACATTCCTAAGAGGTAGGGAAAATGGTATTTGGTCATTTGGTGGGTTATGGATGATTGTAGCACAAATCTTAAAAGGCCTTATTAATAAAAAAACAAAAAACAAAAACAACAACAACAAAAAAAAACAGGATCCAGGTATTGGGGTGAATTCTGAAAGATCAGAGATAACCTCACCTTGGCAACTCCTCATTGGATCCTGTTTCCATGAATCTTCAGACTGAAAGCTTCTGAGTCCTCACCTGAATGGATCTGAGGTGAACTGCTGCTAAAAGCCTCAAAGCTTAAAAGCCTCTAGTTCCTGGTCTTCATACCTTATATACTTTTCTGCTTCCTGCCATCACTTTCTAGGATTAAAGGCATGTGTCTTTTCCAAGCAAGACATGATATCTCAAGTGCTGGGATTAAAGGCGTGTGTCACAATGCCTGGTTGTTTCCAGTGTGGCCTTGAACTCACAAAGATTTAGATGGATCTCTGCCTCCAAAATGCTAGGATTGAAGGTGTGTGCTACCACTGCCTAACCTCTATGTTTTATATAGTGGTTATTCTGTTCTCTGACCCCCAAATAAGTTTATTGGGGTGCACAATATATCAACCTTAAATGATTGTCATCATTTATGAGATTTGTTTATTAATTGTTACTGTTATTGGGAAGACATTATATGAATGATATTACATTCAGGGATATCTTTGAGAAAAAAAGAGGGGGATATAGGAATGATAAGATAGAATGGTAGATTATTGAACCTACTTTAAATAATAGGACAGACTATTGAATCTACTATAAATAATGGGACAACTATTGATCTGAAATACTTTGTATTTGTAAGGACTTTTTTATATTAACACAAATTCATGGTAATTTTTTTTGCAACACACTGTATATATGTTTCTGTTCCTGTTTGGGGGATTTTTGTATAGTGATAAAAATTTAAGTTTATTTTTGTTACAACATATTGTATGCATGTTTCTATTTTGTTTGAGGTATTGTGTCTATGTAGTTCATTTGGAAATGTAGGGTGAAGTTCTTGTTTTTGATGGCTATTATTATAATTTATATAGGATAACCAGAAACATAGATTATTGGCTAGTCATTTATAACAATCAAATTTGTAGATATGTTAGGTATGCTTTCTAGATCGTATTGAGATATATTTTACATAGATGGTTTTCAAACTATTCAAAGACCTACAGAATATGACATTTAAAATGTTTTGTTAACTTAGGGCTTTTCATGACAATGAGATACATCTGTTCCTGGCAGCACCAATATACTTCAGAGATAATCAGCATTGAAGAAATTCTTTATGGAGCTTGCTTTCAATGTGACAAACCTAGCCATTTGGGCAAGAAGCTGCTTTTGCCTGGATGGCTTGATGATATATCATATAAATTGTACTTGCAGGACCCACAGTAAAGTGATTGTTGAACTTTGTCAAAACAAGGCAGGATGGTCTTTGAGGGTTTCTACTTCAGAGAAGAAACTGCCAGACATTCTGCAAGACACAGAAGAAAGTGATTGATAAATTTTACCAATATAGATAGGACAATCTTTCAAATTTCCTGCTTTATTGAAAAGTCTGCCAGATACTATGAGGCCTGTAGGCTGAAGATGGATGCTCCAATGTTACAGAGGAACTTTGGATGACTGTCCAAGCAGTCAGATGTCTCTGTCATTTTTAGAGTTTTGGAAGTTGTTTGCAATGTACTTTGTGTTTACTTAAATAATATTATATCCTTTGGGTTTTTTAAATAGATTTGAAGACTAGAGAGTTATAGTTGAAGTTTTCTTTAGATATAATAAAAAGTGAATTACATATAAAATTCTGGATTCATTAAGATAGGGTAGATTTTGGAGTAATTTTCTTTAAATTTATCAGACACAAATGAATTGGAATTCAATACATTGTGAATGAACTCTTTACTTTATAATTGTTCTTATTGTATACAGTCTTACTGTGTTAGAACCTTTCGTTTTTGTTTGGAAAAAAAGAGGAGATATTGTGGAATGTTATTTTAAGGTGTTTTGCATTTTTTCCTATTGATTTTATTAACAACAAAGATGTGTTTGATTAAATGAAATTAACCTGTGAGTAGGAGGCTGAGTCAGCAAGTAGTTAGCAGGAAATGGTAAGGAGAAATCATGTGAAGCGAGGGTTTTTTAAGTGGGGGATGAGAGAAGGATTAGGGTTTTTTGGAAGATGCCAGCAAGGTTAGCTACTTGCTATTCGGCCTCTCTGAGTGAGCAGAATTCTACCTTAACCTTTGAATCATAAGTTCTTTAGAGGGATAGAGATCTAGATAAAGTTTCCCTTAGCAGCTTTGAAAGAGTGGTGCCTGGGGAAACAGAGCCCCTCGGGCTGCGGCCCTCACAGCCAAACCACTGCTGGGAGCAGTAGAGCTGCAGTCTCTGGTTAGGACAGCCATGGCTTAAGGGCAGCCACTGTAACTAATGGAAATCAGTTGACGACAACTTCCAAGAGCCTTTCAGAATTCTATATCGTTTTATGAAATAAAAGAAACACACACACACACACACACACACACACACACACACACACACACGCACGCACGCACACCATACCACTCTGAAAAGCTATTGAATGGTCAAGAATATATCTCTGAGTTAGCACATTTGCTTAGCACGTACAAATTCCTGCATTCAATCACTAACATCACAGATATACACAGAAATAACTGTTTAAAATGCAGTGTAGAAACATAAACAGATCACCATGTTCAATGTATTTCATACTCTGCTGTGGATGCAGCTGTTTAATCTTTTCAAGATGTCAGTTTTTACTCTGTTGTTCACTGTAATCAACCATGAAGATGTTTTACTTCTGTGATACTGGCATCTTGCCTGAGAATTTTGAAATTATCACACTTACATTGACATGTTGTCGTGTAAATATTTACTCCCAATTGAAACATTGGCTCCAGTATGGAAGAGGAATGCCCATAGACACAATATGCTTATGAATGTATATATATTATACATATGTGGTTTTAAATTGCTCATACAATTTGTTTTTTTATTGAGAAAACATTTTCATACAATATGTTGATTATATTTTTCCCTCCCCCAAGTCCTCCTATTTTCTCCCCATTTCCTTCACTTCTGGATCAACACCTTCTCTGTCTCTCTTTAAAAACCAAACCAGAATCTAAGGAAAAATAATAAAATATAGTAAGATAAAAACCAAAACAAACAAATCAAAATACATATAAACAAAAAACTGCTGCAAGCTGCAAGAAAACGTAATGGAATTCAGCTACTATCACAAAAGCTACTACTTGGAAAAGTCAAGGACTTCTCCAAAGGTCAAGCCATGGCTTACGAAGTCTTAGTGATATATTAGCTTTTGTATGCATATTAGCTAGTTCTTACAGTGATTTTTCTTGTAATGCTATGCATGCTTCCAAGAAGTCCTAACTGTGTATTTATCTAAAATACCTACCAAACATCCAAGACCAAACAAAACAACACCTGTCTCCTAGGTCAGGAGGATAGCTTTATTTCTTGTACAATTTAGGGTGAGACCTTCCTTCTTTAGTGAAGTCTCACTAAAGGTGAGAGACTTACTAATAGACTCCTAATTTCTTACCTAACTACTTCTAAGAATGTTGATTGAGCCCATAGATTCCCTTCTTGACTAACCAATCATTAGCACTCATTTGAGTTATAAAAAAAGCCCAACAGCCACTGCCTGAAAAAAATTCTTACCTGCCTTTATGACCCCATAAAAGCCTAGTGATCTTGCTATGCCAGAGGATACTATGGCTTGGGTTTATAACTGAACAACTCAGATAATGTACAAGAAAAAACAGAAGAAAAAGAGCCAAAAGAGGAATAAGAAACACATATTGACATAAAAAACATATACTTTCAACCACACAGGATTTCCCTAAAAACAAAACAAAACAACAACAAAACCAGAAGCCATAGCACATGTGCAAAGAAATTCTAAGGTTTATAAGAACAAAACAAAACAAAATACAACAAAACAAAATGTTCTGACACCTGACATGGCATTATGAGAACTTTCAAGGATGCCTGAGTTTGTTTTGTGTTGGCCATCTACTGCTGCTAATGGGAACTATACTTAAAAGTAATTTATTTCTTCAGTGAGACTCCCTTGGAGAAAACTAATTTTCATTTCAAAGTGATATCAATTGGCGATAACTTCTGCAATGGGATGGGAGATGTGTGTCCCTTTCTATCACCGGTATGATCCCATCTTATAAAGACCCATTCAGGCCCTGTGCATGCTGCCACAGTCTCTGTGAGTTCATGCATGTAGGAGCCAGAGGTGGTATAAATCCTTGTTTCCTTGTAGTTCTCCATCTTCCCTGGCTCTTATTCTTACTCCCTCTCTTCCACAGAGCTTTCTGAACCCTGAAGGGAGGTATCTCATGGAGACATCCCATTTACAGATGAGTGTTCCAATGTCTCTTCAAATTGTCTGGCTGTGGGTGTTTGTATTTGTTCCCATCTGCTGCAGGAGAAAAATTCTCTGATGATGGTTGAGCAAGGAACTGGTTTATGAGTAGAGTCATTGTATTGCCACGTTCATTTAGCACAACCATAGTATTTTGTTTTCCAATACATCCCCAGCTCATCTACTTTCAGGTCCATGGCCACCAAAGAAGCATCAGAGATAGGTTCTAACTCATGGAGAAGTCATTAAATCACATCAGATCATGGTTGGTTACTCCCACAAGCTTTGTTCCACTATTGTACCAGTGCACTCTGCAGGAAGCTCACTGTTGTAGATCAAATGGTTTGTTGCTGGGTTTGTGTTTACCTTCCTCTTTTAATAGCATGCATGCTACCTTCCAAGGCCATGAATTGTCCATAGGGATGAATGTTCTAGGTAGGCACCAGCTTTACTTCTCCATGTTTAATGAGTTATATAAATGGACCTTGCAATCAGTTTTTAGAGAGCGACCAGGAACCTTGGCAATAGCCTTAATCATTTGGGGATTCCCATGGGGCCCCTTTGACCAATAAATTGCATAGATATAAACCATTCATAGTACTGGAGACATTTTTTTCCTTCATTATTGAGTTTTTCAGTTGCTATGAGTTTGTAAGCTTTCTGTTTCTGTTGTTGTTGATATCCAGCTTTAATCAATGAACATCAGATAGGATGCAGGGTGCTATTTTAATTTTCTTGTATCTGTTGAGACTTGGATTGTGTTTGAATATATGGTCAGTTTTGAAGAAAGTTCCATGAGTTACTGAGAAGAAGGTATATACTTTAGTGTTTAGATGAGATGTCTGTACACATCTATCAGGTCCATCTGGTTTATGTTGTCAATTAGCTCCTGCCTTTCTCTGTTTAGTATTTCTTTGAACTAAATTACCTGTCCATTGGCAAGGGTAGGTTATTATAGTCATCCTCTATCACTCTGTGAGTGTCAATATGTTAGTAAAACTGTAGCAGTAGCTGTATTAGCATTTCTTTTACAAACTTGTGTGTCTTTGGTTTGATGTATAGATGTAAATAATTGAAATGCCCTCTTAGTGTATTTTTTATTTGGTGAGTAAGTAGTGTACTTTCCTATCTCTTCTTATTAATTTTGGTTTGAAATCTATTTTGTCAGGTATAAAATGGTTAAGCAAGCTTTTTTCTTACATCTGTTTGTTTGGAATACCTTGTTCCAACCATTTATCCTTGATGTTAAGGTGCGTTTTTTGGGGTATAGAAGAAGGATACATCCTGTTTTTAAACCCATTTTTTTAATTTATATCCTTTTATTGGGGAATTGAGACTATTGATTTTGAGAGATATCAAAGAGTAGCGTTTTTTTTTTCTTTTTGTTTTGTTTTGTTTTTCGAGACAGAGTTTCTCTGTGTAGCTTTGGTGCCTGTCCTGGATCTCGCTCTGTAGACCAGGCTGGCCTCGAACTCACAGAGCTCCACCTGGCTCTGCCTCCAGAGTGCTGGGACTAAAGGTGTGCACCACCACCGTCTAGTGAGTAGTGTTTTTTTTTTATTTATTTCTGTTATTTTGTTGTGATGATATGTGCTTTCTTGTTTCTTCTTCTTCTTCTTCTTCTTCTTCTTCTTCTTCTTCTTCTTCTTCTTCTTCTTCTTCTTCTTCTTCTTTTTATTTGCTGGGTCTAATATTATTTATTCCATATATCTTCTGGTCTGTGGTTAATCTCTACAGGGTGGGCTTGTCCTGTAGTGAAGGCTTCTGAGATACTGTCAGCTATGGCACTGGGAATCCTGGTTAAAATGTGTTTCTAAGTATTTGGAGCTGACACTCAGTAATGGAGATGAATTAGGGCACTGAGGGGGTCCACAAGAGAGATGAAAGCAGGTTATACCATCAGGATCCATGTTGTCTTCTGACAGGAATGGGGGCAGAGAGAGACTAGAGCCCACAGAAGGTGGTCTCCCACATTTCTGGGGAGGCAGCTGGGAGATAGGGTTTGGAAGAAAAGAGGAGAGGTAAAGATAACCTACCTGCTTTCCTAGCCAGCAAACCTGTGTCTTTTTCCCAGTGGATGCAAAACTTAGGAATTGCATTAGGTTCAGGATTGTAAGAAAGTTGCAAGAATTCACAGGCATGTTGAGGTTGTGTAAGTGTTAGTGGTAAACAATTGTTGGGTTGGGTAGGCCCTTTCTAGGAGCTTCCTAAAAGTTTCACTTTTCCTTGGAGCCCTCCTAAAAAGAATTCTTGATTCTTCACTCATGCTGAGATGGGGTTTTGGGTGACACAGCAGCCTATGAAGAACCCATTCTCTACTCCTGTGAAAACTGCAATAGACACTTATTTACCAAACCGAACTTAGGGAATGAAGAACCCATTCTCTACTCCTGTGAAAACTGCAATAGATACTTATTTACCAAACTGAACTTAGGGAATGAAGAACCCATTCTCTACTCCTGTGAAAACTGCAATAGATACTTATTTACCAAACTGAATTTGGGAGAATGTATTTAGCTTGTTTTCAGTGCACTAATGTAAATACAAGATATTTATTCATATCTCCCATTAAAAAGCAATGTACCATACACAGAGGAAGCTATTTAAAGACACTTGTATATATTTTAGCTTTCCTGAGAACGTCCACACACATTTGGGCTAAAGACACAATGAAAATATGTCTCCACAGAAGCATTTATTGGAGGCAAGATCTCATCTCCAGTATGATTCTTGTTGACCTTCCTTCCATGAGTATAGTGGAAACACAGAGAGAATTGTTCAAATGAGTGGTGATCCATTAATAAGGCTGGATTTTCATATTAAAAACTTATTTTATTGGAAATTAAGCATAGTTGGCTTTGTGTTCCAAAAATAACCAACGCAGCAATAATTACTCTATGTTTTATCTACTAATTGTCCTCAATGTACACGTTTAAAAAATGAAAAAGAAAAAACTAAGCAATTTAGTTAATAAATATAGTATTTTCTAATGTATTAAGATATTCTCAATTTAAATTGTATAATTTTGATTAAAAATCAACAACTAAGTATTTTGCTAAGACCCTTCAATGTTTTCCTATACTTTAAAGTATATAAGAGCAGAAGAGAGGGGGAAAATGAAAGGATTGAAACGTGATTCTTTTTGTTTTCATTAATTATTAGTATTATCTGAGGTAAAAAAATAATAAGAATGTGATCTTATTCAATTGTCTTGTAAATTTATGTAAAATTTATGTCTTACTAAGTAGATTTCACAACATATTTTAGGAAGGGATTCATTTTTCCTGAAATAATGCCATTAGAAAATCCTTGCTTTAGAATTGTTAATTACAAACAAACATATAACCCAGATTTATGAGGTATGAATATGTATAGAGTTCTAAATTATTTATATACTATCACAGGGAGCAAAATTAAAAAAAATTGCTAACAGAATGTTTCCTATATATTAAACAGACCCACAAGTCTCAGCATAAAGGCTTTGTATAGTATCTGGCCTATAAAGCACAACCCAGTGTGGGAAGGGATCACCACAGGTTCCAAACATTGTCCTGTCCTTCCCCTGACCTAGTATCATTTACATACTTATACTTATCAAGCTCTCTGAATCTGTGAATCTTATTTGAGAGGATAATCATTTGTGCTATCTCACAGCTCAGTCTCTATCAATTACTTAAGAAAGCTTAGCCCAAGATAAAAAACACAAATGACAGCTCATGCTCAGGGAGATGTGGAGCAAGGGGAACACTCCTCCATTGCTGGTGGGAGTGCAAACTTGTATGGCCATTTTTGAAATCAATATGGTGGTTTCTCAGAAAATTGGGAATCAGTCTTCCTCAAGACCCAGAAATACCACTATTTGGCATATACCCAAAGGATACTCAAGTATATCACAAGGACACATGCTCACCTATGTTCATAGCAGCATTATTCATAATAACAAGAACCTGGAAACAACCTAGATGTCCCTCAACTGAAGAATGGATAAAGAAAATGTGGTACATTTGTACAATGGAATATTACTCAGCTGTTTAAAACAATGACACCAGGAAATTGAAGGCAAATGGTTTGAATTAGAAAAAATAATAGGGAGTAAGGTAACCCAGACCCAGAAAGACAAGCATGGTATGTACTCACTCATAAGTGGATATTAGCTGTAAAAATGCTACAATCAACAGACCCAGAGAGGCTAGGTGATAGGCAAAGCCCAAGGGAAATGCATAAATCTCCCTGGGAAGGGGAAATATAGGAGATCTCCTGGGTAAACTAGGGGCAGGTGGGCATGAAAACTTGAGGGATCAGGTTGCAGGCAGGCAGAGGGGAAGAGTGCTGACAGAGATGACTAGAAAGGGCAGCTTTATGTGTCTGGTAGAAGCTTGATACAAGAGAAATTCCTAGGAGTCTAAAAGGATGGGCCCAGCTAAGACTCCTGGCAGCAGCAGATGTCTAAACTGGCCATCTCCTGTGATCAAATTGGTGACTTTCCAGGTTGTCATTGGAGAGCCTTCATGCAGATGGAGGTGACTGGTGGAGGCAGATTCAGAGACCCACAGCCATATATTGGGCCAAGCTCAGGGAGTTCTGCAAAGGAGAGAGAGGAGGGATTGTAAGAGCCAGAGGGGTCAGGAACATCCCAGGAAATCCCACAGAAAGAGCTAGCCTGGCACATGAGAACCCATAGAGTCTGAACCAACAACCAGGGAGCCTACATGGGACTGATCTAACCCTTCTGCATATATGTGACATTTGTGTAGCTTGATCTATTTGTGGGATTCCTAGCAATGGGAGCAGGGCTGTCCATGGTATTTTGGTTGGCTCTTGGGAACCTATTTCTCATGCTGGATTGCCTTGCCCAGCCTGAATACAGGAGTAGGCACTTGGTCTTATGGCAGCTTGATATGCCATGCTTTGCTGATGCCCATGGGAGGCCTAACCTTTATGAAGGAATATGGAGGAGGGGTGGATTTGGGGGTCAAAGGGGAGGTGTGGATGGGGAGTGGGAGGAGAGGAGGGAGGGGAGGTAGTGGTCAGGATACAAAATAAATTAATTAAAGTAAAGTAAAAAATTATTTGTGTAAAAAAAGAAAGAAAACTTAGCCCACAGGGCATTATTGTTGCCAAAAATATCAGAATTAGTTAATTTCATAAATAACTAAATTGGTTAGCAGAGATATACCATAAACCATATTGATTCTATGTAGAATAGTCTATATAAACCATGCAATTTTCCACAAATCAAAGCAATGCCAAAAATGATAATTGGGGAGTCATTTAGGACCAACCAAACAAGAAAGAATAAGTTGACTTACAAAGGGAACCCACCACAATTGCTTGATATTAGCAGTGGCAAAGAGGCAGAGTGAGAACTTCTTACAGACAAATGTAGGGAAGTGTTCAGATAACTGCTAACCGGAGGATGTTGTTTTAGAAAAGGTTGACAGATTAGCAGAAGCATTCTGTGTGAGGTGATGGCAGTGCAGAGTTAGCATTTGTGTCGCACCCTGATACCAGGAACAAAAATGGGAACGTTTAACTATCAGGTCCTGGCCTTGTGTGATGATTATTGAAGAGGTTGTTTTTCTGCTAGCATTAATCATTGCTAAAGATACTGGTCTGATGTTCTACAAGTGTGAATGAAGGATAACAGGGATGTTCCCAGAACTGGAGCACTTAATGGACTGCGTGTCTGGGCTGCTTGCTTCAGATTATGGAATAGCATTCTATTTTAATATGTGTTTTTACTATTGCCCATTTGAAAATCCATTATTTCAACATTTTCATGAAAATTACCCTTTTCTTAGTCTTGGACCATAAAGTCAAAATTACTTTATAACTCAATTATTTACTGTCTAATTAGAGATGAAACTTTCAAAACTCAAAATATAAAAATAAGTTTCCCATATTTGTTCAGTGAAAAATTTAATGATAACGATATTTTGTTAAATTCAGTCATTAAAAATACCTTATTAGATATTTTTCATTGGCATAAAATTTATCTATACCTTCTTTCTAAGTTAAGTAGTTATTACTATTCTCCTGTTAACAATAAAACATTCTGGGTGCAAAGTTACTTGCCAAAGAGTAGAAAAATGTAAACTTGCCTGAGTTACACAGCAACATTAATGCCTTTTATGATTATTGTGCAGGCTGGTATAAGAGATGTCAAATGCAGCATAACATTATGGGGTAATTATATTTGGGTGTTTTTAATTTCATTTAATATTTCTCCACCAATCACAAGACTCATACTTCAGCAATATTTCTTTGCAGATATCACATCACATATATTTAATTTGATGATCTTGCTAATGGGAATATAGGGTACTGCATAGAGGAACTTATGAATGTTTCAATAAATTTTATATATCTGGAGACTAAAATAATATTTTGCTTTAAATAACTAATCTGATTTCATATAATTATAAGATTATATTATGTATAATTCTACAATAATGTGTATTTGAAAAATTGATGAAAGTCATGTTTTGTGGATGTTCACTAGTGATTTCAAAGGTGGCTATAATTTCTGCCCTTCATTTAACTTAAAAATAATTAGTGGTGTGCATTCATAAAGAAGGACAGTGGCAATTTGCCTAACTGAATTTTTAATTAATTTCTCTGGAGGATTTTAAGATGTTCTGATATGAAGGGCTTTATTTGACTTTGTTTTTTCTTTGTTTCTTCAGACTTTATGTGCATCTATTCACTGAAGAGTATCAGCATTGTGCTGCAAAATGAGGTCACAGTTTACTGCAAAGAATCTGGACCTTTCAATTATCTGACAGCTAAAAGAAGGTCACAGAGATACATTTCACACAGCTTGCTTTATTTTGTAAATACATTTCTAATTAGATCTAAATGTGTCTTTGTAGATTACCTTCTTTTGTAATATCTACATTTGATCTAAATTAATTTGGATGGTAAATGTGATCAACATTTACATTTTTCCCTTGTGATTTTATATACTATTTTTATTTTTTATGGCTATCAAAGCCAAAAAAAACTCATGCTTTTTCTCTGACATGTTTCCAAATTTGATATTTCCCAGTTTCAGTTTATATGATCACATTGTGATATAATTTTCCTAATTGTTCCATGACAGATTCATGAACCATTGTCACACTTTTTATGTAAATTGGAGTCAGATTAAAAAAGGTTCACTTGTTAATTTGAATGTTCTTAAAGCCAGAAAATATGCAGGGTTAATGCTCTAATTTGTTCATAGGAAAAGGCTAACCAGGGGCCACATTGTTTTAAAGATCAATGTTTACATACTTAATATAGGAGAATATATTTGAGCATTAAGGTTAAGGGATACTCAAACATATCTCATTATTGTGCCAAACATATCTGATATCCGGTTTGTTTATGTGAAATGTCAATAGATTTTATTAATTGACAGGGGTTTAATAAGTTAGAATGATAACATTTTCCTCCAAATCAGTGTTTCTGTAACACCGCCATCAAAGAATTCTGAAATTATAGTGGATTTGAAATACAAAGACAGAGAAAGAAATTAAGAATCTATGCAAATGAATAGTTAGATGAGTTCACACCCTGGGAATAATAAAATATCACTATGTCATTGAAATATTGTCAAAATGTGAGTATTTGCTATTAAATTTTGAGAAATCACAGTCACTGGTCATGGTGTTTTACAAATGTACTCCCAGAGCTTGAGAGACTTCACAGGATAACTATTCTCAGTTGGACATGAGCCCAGGAAACAGTGACTTTTGGTCCAGCCTGTACTACAGGAAGAAATCCTATCTCAAAATGCAAAAGCAAGAACCAAAAAATATGAATCAGAGCCAGGCTTGTTAGTACAAGTCTGTGATCCAACTCGTTGGCTGAGGCAGGAGGGCCACATGATTTAAAAGCCCTCCCGAGTTATAGAGTAAGCCTAAAGGAAGGCTGGGCAATGGAGAGCCTATCTCTGGAAACAGCCTGATGGCCATGAGCTTGTGAGGAGATAATGAAAATGTGCAACATTTACACAATGGATTCAGCTGTTAAGATAAATTAAATTTGCAGGAAAATAGATGCTACTGGAAAACAAAAATAAAAACATTCTGAGTGAGGTAATCTAGACTCAAGGAGACGCATACTGAATTCTTGCTCTATATTATCTATTTACATTTCAAGATAGGTGGGCAACAATCCAAATAACCTTAGTAAGGGACCAGGGGGAGTACAGGCTTGCCCAAGAAAGGGGAAATACAATATAATGTTATGGGGCAACAAAGGGGAAGATAGAATAGAAGGATTAAATGGGGGAGAGGATAGGAGATGAAGGCAAAGAAGATAATATGGGGAGGGGTAACTAACATTAAAGGCCTTTGAAAAAAGTTATGAAAACCTACTGCTGTAGAAGCCTCTCTCTCTCTCTCTCTCTCTCTATATATATATATATATATATATATATATATATATAGAGAGAGAGAGAGAGAGAGAGAGAGAATTCCATATATATATATATATATATATATATATATATATATATATATATATATGGAATTTAAATGGAGTCGCCATATAACAGGAGAGACAGTGCCCCTACCAGATCTGGAATATGGTTGACCATATTACATGACTCATTGTAAACCATTGAAAAAAAACAAAACAAGTTTTCCTCTACCACAAGCTATCAATTACAGATAGTTTCCTGGTTAGGGGTGGGATTTCATGCCCACTTCACTTCTTGAAGGTTGGGATTTTGTCTGGCTTGATGGTGTGCAGGTCTTGTGTATGATGAATAGTATTTGTGAGTTCATATGCTCTACAGCCATGTTATTTCCGGAAAACGCTGCTTCTTTGGTGTTGTCCATCAACTCTGGCTCTTCAAGTTTTTCAGCCTCCTCTTCATTATAGATCCCTGAGTCTTGGACAGAGCTGTGATAAAGACATCCCTTTAGGGCTGACTTCTCCAATGTCTCCCACTTTCCACACATTGTCCAGTTTGGGGTCTCTGCATTAATTACCATCTACAAGAAGCTACTCTGATGGCAGCTGAGTGATATACTGATATTTGGGTATAGCTATGTAACTATAGGAATCATTTTGTTGTTATGTTACTTTAGCAGAATAATATTAAATTTTCACTTTGGGCCCATAGCCTATCTGGCCTCAAGTTCTTGGCTTCATTAATAGTGTTAGGTATGGGTTTCACATCAAAGAGTGGGTCTTAAGTAAAATATTTTTAAGTGACTGGTTACTCCCATAACATCTATGTACCTGTGTGTCTGTGTTACAGGCAGGTCATTTATGGTAACTCACAGGGTTCATAGCTCCGTAAGACTAATAACTGCTTTTCTCTTCTGGTAACAAGTACAGTAACTTCTAGTACGAGGAATGCTTGTTGGTAGAGATGAAGCTTCTAATAGAGCAACAGCTCCATTTCTCGATGTTTGATGACATAAATATGTTGTCTTAAATAACAGAGTCTTATTGTCAAGTTGGGAATGATAACCAGTGCCCTGTACCGTTAGGGTAGGGTTATCTGTGGGACATCTTTTGACAAGTAATTTTAAAAAAATGTAAGCCATCCCTAGTACTTGGGTTTTATTTGGTAGCATATAATATCTAGGTGGGGTATTGTCTCCCCATTACATGACAGCTAGATATGAAGTCCCTTTCATATATGGATATATATTTAGGAGCTTCTACAGTTGTTGGTTTTTATGTGGATATTTAAAAAGCTGTTAGTTTTAGTTACCCCTTCCACACTTCCTCCTCTACCATGCCTTCCCTTGCCCTCTCATTTGATATTTTTATCATGATTTTCCTTTAGTGTCTTCGTTATATTTACCCTTCCTTGAAAGATCGTATTGCCAACGAACAGCCCTTTACTGCCTAACATCAACATATATGAGTACACACGTAATGTTTGTGTTTCTGGGTCTGAGTTAACTTACTGAGGACGCTGTTTCTAGTGCCAACCACTTACCTGAAAATTTCATTTTTCTAATCAACTGAATAATAGTCTATAGTATAAATGCACCCCATTTTCACCATCCACTTATCAACTGACAGACACCTACAATGTTTTACTTTCTGGATATTATGAATAGAGCAGTAGTGAAATGGATGAGCAGTATCTCTGTACTAAGTTGTAGACTCCTTTGGGTATCTGCCCAGGAAATGTAGATATAATTTTTGGATTTTTGAGAAATCTCCACACTGATTTTCATAGCAGTTATTTCTGTTTGTACTCCCACCAGAAATAAATGTTTACACTTCCTCCACATCCTCCCCAGCATGTGCTGACATTTGTTTTATTGATCTTGGCCATTTTCTCTGTACTAAGATGAAATCTCAAGATAAGTTTGATTTGCACTTGCCTGATGACTGAAGATGTTGAGCATTTTTAAGCGTTTTTCAGCCATTTGTATTTCATCCTTTGAGAATTCTTTATTTAGTTCTTTACTCAAATTTTATGGGATTATTTGTTTTCTTGATGTTCATTTTTAAAGTTATTTGCACATTCTAGATGCTGATTTTTTCTTTTCTGTATCTTTGCCAAAATGATTTTTATCCTTTGTTATACTAGAGATTTTAGCTTTATGAGGCCTCATATATTAATTGTTGTCTTAGCATCTGTATCTTATTGGTGTCCTGTTCAGAAAACTTTTTCATGCACTAATAAGTTTCAGCCTGGTCCCTATTTTCTCTTCTATCACATACAGAGCATCTGGACCCATGTTGAGGTCCTCCATCCATTTGAATCTGCATTTTGTGCAGAGTGATAGATATGGGTCTGCTTGCACTCTTCAGCATGTAGCCATCCAGTTTGACCAGCACTCACTGAAGATGCTGCCTTTTCTCCCGTGTACAATTTTGGCCTCTAGTAAAGAACCAGGTATTTGTAGGTGTGTAGAATTATGTTCCTGTCTTCAACTCAATTACATCTATCAACATGTCTGTTTTAAGTCAAACCACGCTGTTTTTAGTACTTTATGTCTGTGGTATAACATAAAATCTGAGTGGAGATAACTCCAGCAGTTATTTTACTATTAAGGAATGTTTAACTATCCGTGTGTGTGTGTGTGTGTGTGTGTGTGTGTGTGTGTGTGTGTGCGTGTGTGTGTGTGTTGATATGAGTTTTATCCATTAATTTCTTAGTGTGTGATAATGCCACCATAATTATGCAAAATGCAATATGATAAACATAATGTAATCACATCTTATTCTTCCTAATTATACTTTTTGAAATCACATTTCTTGGCTCATACCTTGTTTTGAAGCTGAGGAATAAGAGGTTCATTTTTAATACTGAACTTGGAAAAACCTGAGTTACTTTGTAGTTAAATATGGAGATCCTTTTGGAAATTGGAGGATGATTACCCTTGGAAATGCAGCATTTATAATTATGTGATCACGATTAGCCTATGCCCCAGTATTGTTTTTATACCTTGGCCTCTCTTGAGTTGTGAATGCCTCTAAGCTTTAAGATAATTTGTCACATGGATATGTTAAAGGCTAATAAATATACTCTCTTCTTTAATATTGAAACACATTTTTGGATGATGCATTTATATCTTCTTTCCATGTAATAACAAAGAGTTAAATTATTTAAATTGTTCCCTATAGGTTATATTACACCATCAAATTAAGACATAAAATCAAATTAAGCATTCAATAAATTAGTAACAATTCAACAAGATTCCTGTCACTCAAATTTATCTTATTATTTCTTGGAGAAAAAAAATTACAGGATAAAATTAGAAAGTAAAGAAACAGCCAGTGCAACTCACTTTTATAATCCCTTTGACCACAAAGATCAGTTGAAAAGTCATTTTCTATCTTCTTACTTGAAGTGTTCCCTCAGCTTCTTTACTCCTAGCTTTCATATCTGTCTGCACTCCTCTTATGAAATTAACTAAGTACTTACTTGCTGACAATTACATAGGAGACTTTTTACACATAATTTTTAGTTTCATAATATTGAATTGCTATTATTAAAATACTATATTATAAAATAGTTTATGTTTTTCTCTTAAGACTTTTTAACCCATTTTGAAGAATTTCCTTTTTAGAGTAAGAAAACAAATTATAGAGATAAAAGTGAAAAGAATGAATAATAAGATTTTTCATAATTATTAAAATATTTTAATGAATGTTACACTACATAGTTAATTCTTCTATAGTCAAGCAAGCAGCTTTAACTTCTCTTAAAACTGTTGACAAGCACTGTTTAAATTCTTAGCCAGTCCTGTGACACATCAGAAAAATTATTTTGCTCAAATTTTTCTGATTGGAGATTTAATATTTTTAAAAATAATGCCTGACTGTATTATGGAATAAGAAAAGAGCAAAACAAACAAACAAGCCAAACAGGTAGCATTTTTTTTCTCTGTAGCTTTTAGGAAGGAACAAATGTCTGTCTGTCCAGGTGAAAGCTTTGCAAACACCTAAGCCTGCAAGCTCCTCTCTCCCAGACTCCTGGATTTGTAGATGCTGCACTAATTCTGTCTCTGTTTACAAACTGACTCCAAGTTCGAATGGAGCAAAGCTGCTTTTGGATAATCCCTGTTTCACACTCCCACATACAGATATTTAATACTTTTCTGCTATTTCTGGAAGTTGCATCAAGTTATTGCAAACTACTCTATCCAGAAGTCCACATTTTCCACATTCAGGAACATATTATTAAAGTCCTAGTTTGAACTGAATACAGAATTGAATTTTTCTTATTTGTGTGATTCTTTTGCTTTTAAATTATGTTTTTTCAAATAAAATTTATAATTACTCTAGATAGTTTGAAATTGGGAAATAATGTTTTTCCTAATTCTTTAAACTTCCCCAAAATTCTACTGCATGAGCATGTTTTATTTAATTCTAAGCTTCTGGGACAATTTATGTGAGGTCTTAAAAAGTGATCAAAGTACTGCTTGAAACATAGTAATCCATCATTGAAAAATAATTTTAGCAAGCTAATATTCTTTTTAAAAGTGTATTCCAAGTTTGAGGCTGGAAAGATGACTCAGCAGTTAAGAGCATGTACTGTGCTCTTACAGAGGACCTGAGTTCCACTCTCAGGACCAACACTGAGC
This sequence comes from Peromyscus maniculatus bairdii, assembly GCF_049852395.1. NCBI lineage: Eukaryota > Metazoa > Chordata > Mammalia > Rodentia > Cricetidae > Peromyscus > Peromyscus maniculatus. Next base: position 29,914,174 of record NC_134861.1, read on the forward strand.
AAGCACATAAATGCCAGGAACCTCAGCTTCAGAGGGATGTGATACCTCTGGCCTATATGTGTATCTGCACTAATGTGCACATACCAACACACCCCCACCCCACCCTCCCACACACACACATAATTTAAAAATAATAAATCTTTAAAACTTGTTCCAATTTTTTATATATTTTTTATTTTATAATTTAATTTAACTTTACATATCAGCCACAGATTTCCCTGTTCTCCCCTCTCCCGTCCCCCTTGCTTTCCCCCCAACCCACCCCCCATTCCCATCTCCTCCAATTTTTTAAGTAAACTTTGAAATCTTTTAATACATTTTAAAATTCTAACTGATCATAGCTGATTGACATAAAATATTATCATCCTCCTAAGTGAGGCTTTTGTTATAGTCTGGTTATGTAAACATAGCATTCATCTTGGGAGAATAGATTTCATGAAGCTCAAAGTATAAGCTAGGATTGTAAACCTCATGATTTAGGAAATTCATGATATCACCAAGGAGACAAAGGTTACAAAAGTAGTAAAAAATAGCACCCTTTCTTAGTTTGTAGACTTGATAAAAATGTAACTATATTTTTCTAAATTCCCCTCTAATATTAAAAATGTATCTTCAGAGATTCACTAAGTTTTCTTCACTCAAGCTGTTCTCCAAATGTCATCCCTGATCCTTTTCATCTGATCTCAATTACATAATACAACAGCTATCTCTGGAATGTAGTTCATGGGCATGTTGAATCATTCTTTGAAGTCTTACCTGGAAACAAGGTGCAAAGAGATCATAAACAGTCAGTGAAGACTAAAATTATTTCACGGATCCCTAAGTATCCAACATTTTGTTGTTTCACATGGCATAAAAAATCCAGAAATTGTAAGAAGAAGGAGGAGGAAGGGGGAGGGGGAGGAAGAGAAAACCAAAGAACTGGCAGCCTACACTTCTGGGTATTAGAGGGACCCGATTTAGAAAGAAAAATAGATCAAATATATGATAAAATAATTTTTACAGTATTGGATTTTAGGCAAGAAAACTGTTCAATAGAGAGGCAAGTATCTCAGCAGGTGAGTTCTGCCATTACCCAAGTCTGCTGTGTCAAAATGGATGTAGAATGGCTTAAAATAAGAAAATATTCTGATCTCTGGGAAAAAAAATAGCTTTTAGAGATAATTAATATGTATGTCATACTGCATATTATAGATCCCATATAAGTTAAATCAACACACATTATATATAATGAACCAATGGTCAGCCATCCTAGCCTAATCTGTGAACTCCAGGTCCCACAGAGAGATTGGATCTCATGCAACAAAGCGGGCTGTTTTTGAGGAACAACACCTCTGACCTCCACATTCACATATATGTACATGTGCACTGTACACACAGGCACACATTAAATTGATAGTCTTTTCAATTTCTTTTGTCTAGAGCTCACCCATGCTGGGGATCAAACCCAGCACCTCAGTGGTGCTAAGGAAATGTTTTACTACTCAGCTATGTCCCTATCTTGAATAACAGGACATGTTGTAGGGGAAATACCCTAGGAGTGAATATCCTCTCTCATTCTTGCTGGTAACTAAAAACAAACACAAACAAATGGGGAAAGGGAGAGTTTTAAGTTTGCTATGGTCTCCCCCACCCCCACCCCCACCCCCACCCCGACATATTGAGAAAGCAAACATTCTACTGCTACTAAGGAAGATTTGGTGACATGGGACATTGATGATACAGAAAGGAAGAAAATTCGTAAGTTATACTGAGAAAATTTTATGACCAGATTGAGGGTTCAACAGTCTTATTTCCAGGGCAAAACTTGTTCCTAACCTGATGATCCCATCATAGTTGATGCTGGCAATTACTGTGAGTTTGTACTGTGGGTCTGGACACGGACATTCGTTCCAATGATGATAAACTAAGTCCTTGTTTCAGAAGATAGAGCAGTGTTAGATTGAATGTTGTATTTTTAATTGGAGAATCTATAAGACAAATAATTACATAAACAAGTATTTATTTAGAATATCTAAGATTACAGTTAAGATCTTGTAAATACCATAAACATATATCACACATCTCATTAATGTACTCTCACATGTTTTGAAACAGGATTTTATTTGAATAATCAAAGATATTAAAAGCAAAGAAAAAATGAACACAAAAATCATGGGGATTATCAAATCATCAGTAAAAAGAAATCTAACTGATAATTCTCATAGCGATATCCTGTATAAATCATGTAAATCAGTGAGTTCTCAACCACTTCCAATGAGTCTTGTTCATAGTCAAGAAAATATGATTAAGTGTTCTGCTGATGTTCAGAAATTTCCAGATGCACAAGATCTGGACATAACTTGCAATGAATATTGAAGTTTGAGTAAATGTTATCCTATTGCTGTGTGTTAGAGGATTAATTAATCTTTAAATGAAACTTTGTTTCAAGTTGCTGCTTGAAGGATTGTAGCACTGAATGTTATTCAATAGAAAGTTTTTATTTGGGGAAATGTAATTTGATGACAGAAGAGCATATTTTTTAAACAAAGACTCACTCTGTATACCCTTGTATTTATGTTTACTTTTGACCTCCCTGTATTTTTCCAGACCTGAGACAGAAAAAAATAGTTCTATCTATGAAAATCATTTCCAGGGCACAGTGTTCTACTATATAGAGAGATACATACTTACTTTACATATGTACTATGAGGAGCCTTTAAGTAAAATGCCACAGAGTTTTCTAAAGAAATAAAAGGAATAAAATATTGTTTCTCCTTTAAAGAAAATAAATGAAGAATTGAAAATAATTAGGGGAAGTAGAAGCTGTATTTTTCCCAAGTTTCATCAGCCTGTCCTTTTTAATATGAGACATGTCATCATCTCTGATCTTCAGTTAAGAGTCCTTGTAACATTAAAGATGCCAACACAAAACATGAGTGAGAGCAAAGCTATTTCACTTTTCTCATAATTGGGTTAGAGATTCGATTAAGAAGTTTACCATGCATTTGACGAATGTTGGCCAATCCTAAAAATAAAGATGGGAGCACAAACCCAAAAAGGAACTAAAACTCCAGTTTCTCATTCATATGTGGATCAGGGCTCACTTAAGCCAAAAAGTAGGGATGTTATTTCACAATGACAGTAGTAATGAATGATATTTTACTTCATGATTCCCTTCGGTTACAGAACAAATATCAAAAGTCCCTAACATTTTGTTCTGCTGCATCTTGAATTAATTTTGAAAATGTGAAATCAGTTAGTCTTAGACTTAATTATCAATAAACTATATCATTGCTGAAAAACAAATTAACTGTTTCATTTCTCAATAAAAAGTCTTATGTAGCTAAAGTCAATATTAAGGTTCATGAGAATAACTTTATGACTACTCCTAGTACAAGCTAAGTAGGAAACAACTACCATAAGAGCAAGCAACGTATGCTGATTTATTTTTAGAAAGAGTGGACTGATATTTTATTTTTTGGTTAGGCTTTGAAAGTATTTTTTTCTTCAATAAATGCACTTATAATAAGACTCTAATGAATTATGTACATTACTCAACTTATTTCAGCAAAGTATATTTTAATATCAAGAAGTATTATTTTCTCCAAGCTCTCTCTCTAGCACCTACAAAATTAACAGAGCATGATCACTCGGAGAACAGTTTCTCTTCTAGTCTTCCATTTTGCTCTCTCTATGAATTTCTAAAAGGCTTGCCTCCCCACAGTTCATGCTTAAGGCCTCCTCACGTTGCCTCCAGCTCCTACCACCTGTGCTATCGTTTGAATGCTCATTGGTTCTCCCCAGAGGACTCATCCTCTGCTGCTCATTATCCGGCAGTTGTATTCATTTTAATTTTCCTGCATAATCAAACTTCTATGTACATACTTCCTGTTTCCTTATGTATCCACATAACCTTCACGGGAACAATCTTCCTTAGTGTGTCTTTTTTGTGTCAAAGTTGATAAAACAGATACAGATCTGCATCTGCTCTCTCTCCCTGCTCCAGACAATCTCCTTCCTTATGATACAATGCTCTCTGTGGCACACAGCACTGTCTTATGAATAAGTCTTCTTGCCAGTGTTGTATGTAGACACCTAGGCACTTACTCACGGAGTCAGTGGCTCCATACCAACCAGATGTCGTTGTCACTTTTTTCACACCTGATGCTACAAGCCAAAACCAATGACCACTACCCCACTGCATATTTTCAGGGATGTGGTCACTATGAAGTTGTTGTCATCTGAAATTCTTTCACATCTCTAATTTCAGGTCACAGTGTTGCATTTTCTGCTTCTACCCGCCATCTCTTCATTTATTTCTTATTCTTCTCTCCCCTTTCCATTCTCTTCACTCTTTGGTGAAGTGCTTGATTTTCTCCTTACGGGCTTAATCCTCTGCACCCAGACTTCTGTGACCTCTCAGAAGCAGTGCCAAGTGTTATGAAATCTTTACCAAATTTTACCTTCTTGCTATCTAATTTACATTTAGGAAAAATTATTTATCAGTAGAAGATGTAAGGGAAACATTTGATTTTGTTCTTTCTTAACCTTCTGAAACAGCTGAGGGTCAATCAGCTCTGTTCCATATTACACCAGACGGAGAAGTTCCTCTGCTGCCTCAACTACTACACTGGCCTCAATATCACAGATAATGCTTGCATTTCTTAAATCGGAGTTTATCAAATATCTCTTGTTTTTCCAGAGTTATAGAATGCTTTTTACACTTATTCCTCCACCAAAAAAAAATATGGTAAAGAAATCCACAGTTTATAGATACTAGCTATCACTATTTCTTTCTCTATTCAGAGCTGAGAATTTAAAGTAGCCAATGTTCTTTGTAACCAAATTTTGACTTAAATTCATTACTCAAATCACTACTTGTGGTGGTATTCTAATTGTACTGAAATGTGATTTTGATTGTATGTTAATAAATAAAGTTGCCCAGGGGTCAGAGCTATTAGAGCCATAGACAGAGTGTGGCGGTGGTGGCACACGCCTTTAATTCCATAGATCTCTGTGTGTTCAGGGATACAGCCAGCATTGGAGACATATGCCTTTAAGACCTAGGGGGCTGTACATTCAGACAGTGACAAGGCAGTCACGTGTTTGGGTTTACAACCAATAAGAAGGCAGAATGACTATGAACCGACTTAGACACAGGGAAATAGCTCTCTTTTCGGGAAGTTGGGACACCGCAGGAGGAAGGGTGAGGTTTTAGCTCTGAGCTCTGATCTCTTGTCTTTCTCTTTTACATTGGTTCTGTGTTTCTTATTTAATAAGATGGTTGGATTCATCTACAACTATTTCTAATTAGTTGTCACCATCCATGAAGTTTGCACGTCAAATAATTACTTTTTATAGTTAAACTTACTAAGTCTTGGCTTCCCTTGGCTACGGTGGCAGTCCAATATTCATGGGACAGACTGAAACCAGAAACTAGTGTAAGATTCGGAGCAGGAGGGAATCTGGACAGGTGAAATCAACTAGAAGTTGCATGGCCCATGCCTTTGGGCCACATTTTCAAATACCAGGTTGGAGAGCTGAGCAGGGAATTCTTCAGCAGTGTACTCTCTGGTGTTTCTCCCTCTCTTGCTTGGATTTCTCTTTCACATCCTTCTTTTCAGGTCCCATGTTCCTCATAAGAAGAGATGGGAGTTGATAGATCTCTCTCTCTCTCTCTCTCTCTCTCTCTCTCTCTCTCTCTCACACACACACACACACACACACACACACACACACACACACACACACACACACACACACACACTTTCCTTTCAGGGTTCTCCAGAGAACAGAATTACTAGATGGAGAGAAGATAATCTAAGCATAAGGCTCGTGTAATGGGACAGGCAAATCTAAATTCTTTGGGGAAGATGGACACTCCAAGCATGTTGTCTGAACTCATGAAGTCTTCCAGCCTCTCTGGAGTTTCAGAAAGATGTATGCATACTTTGTCCCAGTCACTTACTCATTTTATGCATTTCTTATTACTTTCTTAACTTCTTTTTTGCCTTACTCACCAAATAAAAGGCACAGATAATCACAAGGTTTGGATGGGTCTAACACATGTGGTCAGAGTTCCAGTCCTGCCAACCAGTATAATGCCTATTGGGATGAACATTCAGCATTTGTTAATTTAAGAACCAATAGAGGAAAATGAAAATAGTTTTAGTGTAGAATAAACTTGATTAATAAACAGACAACATATTGTCAAATGTTTATTTATCAAATTTTCAGAACTCTGAACTCATGTGTGAAATTGAAATCTATATTACCTAGAGTTGTGACAGCACCTCATGGTCTCATAACATTTATACTTTGAACATATCAAAGCCACAGTACATAATTTAATGAGTTATAAGGCATTTTAAACTTGTTACTTTTTTGGCTTTGCTTATTATGTACAATAAAAAGACCTCAGGTCATCATAAGCTTAATAAGCATAAAGGTAACAGTGATGCTTAAGCTGAATGACACTGCATCATTGACCATGAGTGTGAGCCACTACACTAAAATGTTAGGATTTATAGTATCTAAATTTCCATAATTGAACTAGAGAAAATAATAATATACTAATCAATTATTTGGATGTATAAATATAATTGATTTCTCCAATGCTCAAAATTGAGAAGTTTGTATCTGGTGAGGGCATAGTCCATGCAATATGGGGCCATGTGTTTAATGCTTTATAAAATGTTTTAAACTTCATGGTCCACCAGAATTACTCATTTCCAAATATGTTTGAGGATTTGTTCCCATTTCCTTTCATCATACTAGCCAGATGATCACTATATTTTTTCTGTGAAAGAGTTTGAGCATACTATCATTGATGCTGAAAATGATATCTTCATATCCTAAGGTTACATCAAATAATTTTTGTCAGTGATTTATACATTTGATATTTTTACTTGTAAAAGACTGCTTTCTTTATATTTCACTTCACGTTCAATTCATGCTATTATGATTATAATATAGTTTTGGCACCATTTATTTATCCCAATAATTTAAATTATTGCTACTTTGTGCATCAGTAAATATTCAAAATTACCAATTTTGTTAGAATTTTAAATTTGTGTAAGAGTTGACAAATATAGTTTTCTAGTCCAAAGTCTTTTAATTTCTACTACTGATCTCCACAATTATAGTTATTTATTTTTGGTTTTTATAATAGGCTAGTTATCTTCAAAAAATATAACTACATTATACTTGTGTATATCTTCTCAGTGGTATATTTTTAAAATGACTATTATAGAGTTGACATCCTTATGTCAATGTAAAATTTTTAAAGGAATAGAATAATAGAAGTATAAAAGAAAGAAAGCCAAAAAATTCATCAAAAATCACAATGATAGTGTATCCTTGATGTAGGCTTTTGGTTATAATTATAAACAGTTCACTGCCAAGTATAAAGTTTCTGAATCTAGTCCCTTTACTTATGATAGGATATCAATATTTTCCCAAATAGTTAGCTATGTAGATGCCTACATTTTGCTGTGCGATTTTGCCTCTGTTTTGCTGGATTTTTTTCATTTTACTAAAAAAAAAAAAAGTGTAGCCAATTAATAGCCTGAACAATGCTATTTCTCTGGCTAGATAATTTTTTTAAATGGTATATAACTTGTAGAATCTAGCTTCATTCAGAATTGTAGCATTTTAACAGATAAACTGAACAGTTGAGTAAAATGTTTGAAATTACACAGGAAAAAGTTCAATCAGCTTTTTTTCATTTTATTTTCTATCTATCTATCTATCTATCTATCTATCTATCTATCTATCTATCTATCTATCCATCTATTTTATATCCTGGACAAAATTTCCCCTTCCTCCTACCCTCCCATGCTGTGGATATTGCTCCGTATAAATAAAATTCTGATTGGCCAGTAGCTAGGCAGGAAGTATAGGCAGGACAAGCAGAGAAAAGAATGCTGGGAAGTGGAAGGCTGAGTCAGAGAGATGCTGCCAGACACCGCCGTGACAAGCAAGATGTAAGGTACAGGTAAGCCATGAACCACGTGGCAACTTATAGATTAATAGAAATGGGTTAATTTAAGATATAAGAACAGTTAGCAAGAAGCCTGACATGGCCATACAGTTTATAAATAATGTAAGTATGTCTGTGTTTATTTTATAACTGGGCTGTCGGGCTTGGCAGAACCCAGAGAGAAAACTCCAGCTACACTCCCAGTCATTCCCCCAACTCCTCGGTTCCCACCCTCCAATCCATTCTTTCTCCATTTTTGTTCAGGAAATGGAATGTCTCCCATGAGTATCAACAAAATATGCATGTCAAATTGCAGCAAGAGTAAGCACCTCCCCCTGTATTGAGGCTGGGCAAAGTGACCCAGTGTGAGAAGTAGGGTCCCAACAGCCGGTAAAATGGTCAAAGACAGCACCTGCTCCCACTATTAAAAGTCCCACAAGAGGACCAGCTACACAACTGTAGCATATATGCAGAGTGCCTAGGTCAGTCCATGCAGGCTCCCTGGTTGTCGATTCTGTCTCTGTGAGCCTCTATGAGCCCAGGTTATTTGATTTTATGGGTTTTTGTGGTATCCTTGACCCATCTGCCTCCTACAATCCTTTCTCCTCCTCTTTTGCAGGATTCCCCAAACTGTGGGCCTGCATTTGCTTCCTTCAGTTGTTAGATGAAGCCTTTCTGATAACAACTGGGCTAAGCACCAGTCTATAGATTTAGCAGAATATTATTAGGCATCATTACATTGACATTGTTTTCCCCTTCCAATCGTGTTTGGTTCTATCCTAGGTCTCTGTGCCATACAGGCTGTGGATCGTGGTGATTCAAGTAGTGTCAGAGGTGGACTTACTCTCCTGGCATGGGTTTTAGGCTAGACCAGGCATTGGTTGGCAACTTACTCATCTCTAGGCCAAGATTATCCCAGCATATCTCATAGGCAGGGCATATTGTAGGTCAAAGGTCATTTGGCTGAGTTGGTGTCCTGTTCCCTCTACTTGAAGTCTTGTCTGATCACAGGAGATGACCAGTTCAGATGACATACATATCTGCTATTGCTCTGAGTCTTATCTGGAGTCATCATTATAGATTCCTGGGAGACTCCCTTGTGCCAGGTTTTTACGTGACCCCAAAATGCCCTCCATTTCCAGTAGTCTCTTTCAGTACTCTCCCACTCTATACCCACCCCAACCTGATTGTTCCTGTTCCCATCCCCACCTGCCCTATTCCACTCACAGAATGTCTTCTATATGCCCTTCCCAGGGAGATTCAGGTATTCCCCTTTAAACTCTCCTTGTTACCTAGTCGTTCTGGGTCTGTGGAATAGTCACATAGTTATCCTTTATTTTACAGCTAATATTCACTTACGAGAGATTACATACTATCTTTGTCTTTCTGCACCTGGGTTGCCTCACTCAGGATAATTTTTTTTCTAGTTCCATCCATTTGCCTGAAAATTTCAGAATGGCACTGTTTTAATAACTGAGTAATACTCTATTGTGTAAATGTACCACATTTTCTTTATCAGTTCCTCAGTTGAGGGATACCTAGGCTATCTCCAGGTTCTGGCTTTTACAAATAAAGCTGCTATGAACTTAGTTAAGGAAGTATCCTTGTGATATGATTGAGTATCCTTTGAACATATGCCCGAGTACTATAGTTGTGTCCCACTTTTCTGAGAAACTGCCTCATTAATTTCCAAAGTGGCTGTAAAAGTTTCTATTCCCACCAGCAGTGAAGGAGTATTCCCCTTGCTCCACATCCTCCCCAGCATGAGCTCTCCCTTGTGTTTCTTATGTTAGCTATTCTGACAAGTGTAAGATGGAATATCGGAGTTGTTTTGATTTGCATTTCCCTGATGGCTAAGGATGTTGAACATTTCTTTAAATGTATCTCAGCCATTTGAGAGTACTCTGTTGAAAATTCTCCATTTAGATTTGTATTCCATTTTCTAATTGAATTAATTGGTTTGTTGATGTCTACTTTCTTGAGTTTTTATATATTTTAAAAATCAGTGGGAGGCAGAGGCAGGCGGATCTCTGTGAGTTTGAGGCCAGCCTGGTCTACAGAGAGAGATCCAGGACAGGCACCAAAACAACACAGAGAGACCCTGTCTTGAAAAAAAAAAACAAAAAACAAAAAAAAAACAAAAACAAACAAACAAACAAACAACCCAGACACTGTCAGACGAAGTATTGGTGAAGATCTTTTTCTGTTCTTTAGGCTGTCATTTTGTCCTAATGCTGGTGTCCTTTGTCTAACAGAAACATTGGTTTCATGAAGTCCCATTTATTAATTGTTGACCTTAGTGTCTGCAGTGTTGATGTTCTATTCCTGAAGTTGTCTCCTTTGGCAATGCATTCAAGGCTATTTCTCACTTTCTCTTCTATTGGGTTTAATGTATCTGGATTTCTGTTGAGGTCCTTTATCTGCTTGGATTTGAGTTTTATGCAGGGTGATAGATATGGACCTATTTGCATTCTTCTACATGACAACATTCAATTAGACTAGCACCATTTGTTGAAGATGCTTTCCTGTTTCCATTGTATAATTTTGGCATCTTTTTTGAAAATCTTGTGTTCATAGGTGTGTAGCCTTACATCTCTGTCTTTAATTAGATCCATTGATCCACCTTTCTGTTTTTATGCCAATATAATGAAGTTTTTATGACTGTAGCTCTGTAGCATAGCTTATTGTACAGGATTGTTCTAGCTATTCTGGGTATTTTGTTTTTCCATATGAAGTTGAGTATTGTCCTTTTAAGGTTGGTAATGAATTGTGTTGGGATTTTTAATGGGTATTTTGTTTTTCCATATGAAATTGAATATTGTTTAAGATCTGTAATGAACTGTGTTGGCATTTTAATGGGGATTACATTGAATCTGCAGATGGCATTTGGTAAGATTGCCCTTTTTTACTATGTTAATCCTACCAATCCATGAGAAAGGGAGATCTTTCCATCTTTTATGGTAATTCAGTTGAGAAATGGTCAGTTTCCACGAGCTTGTAAGCTTTCCATTGTTTTTGTGATTGTTGAAATTCAGCTTTAATTCACAGTGATCTGATAAAATACAGCGAGTTATTTCAATTTTTGTTTTATATTTACTTTTGGATTGAGTATATGGTCAATTTTGGAGAAAGTTCCATGAGGTACTCATGGTAGTAATGTGTTTGTGTGTGTGTGTGTGTGTGTGTGTGTGTGTGTGTGTGTGTGTGTTTTCTTTCTTTTGGTTTTGCTGATGTGTTTGTGTGTATGTACTTAACTTCCAGGGCTTGGAGTTTTCCTTTTAATACCTTTAGTAGGGCTGAATTTGGGGATAAATATTGTTTAAATTTGACTTTGTTATAAAATATCTTGTTTTCTTCATCTATGGTTATTGACAGTTTTACTAAGTATAGTAGTCTGCACTGGCATCTGTGTTCTCTTAGGGTCTGTAAGACATCAGTTCAGACCCTTCTCACTTTCAGGGTCTTTGTTGATAAGTCAGGTATGATTATAATAGGTCCGTCTTTATATATTACTTGGATCTTTTCCCTTACCGTTTTTAACATTCTTTCTTTTTTCTGAATGTTTGGTATTTTGATTATTATGTGGTGAGATGATTTTCTTTTCCAATCAATCTATTTGTTGTTGTGAGAGTCAAAATTATACTTTCAGTTGTACTTGCTATGCCTATGAAATCCATGAAACAAAAATGCCTCTGAACAGCAAGCACCTTGCTCAAGGACAGATAGTTTCTGAAATGCTATTGTTTATAGGAGATAAGAAGCCACATGAGTTCACTTCTGTAGACAAGTATGTTTGACCCATCTTGACTGGATGTGCTTAATCACATGTGAGTGGGATGTTCAGTGGCAGGAAATACATCAGGATGTATGCTTGCCCTGATTGGACCTGATAGGAAATAATTAAACTGTTGCAAACCATGACTGGGGGCCATTTCCTAGAAACCCAGAAATGGGCCTGGCCAGAGCTCATGCACCTGGCCAGTATTTAATTAAAATTTGCTTTAATTTGGTTTTACATTGTGGCAGTGGTCTTATTCTCCTACAGTGGGACTCATAGTGTTCTGTAAACTTCTTGAACCTTCATAGGCTTGTCCTTCTTTAGGTTGGGAAATTTGTCTTCTATGTTTTTGTGAAATACGGTCTCTGGGTTTTTTAGCTGGGATACTTCTTCCATTTCTATTATTCTTAGGTTTGGTCTTTTCATGGTGTCTCAGATTTCTTGGATGTTTTGTGTTAGGAATTTTTTTAGATTTAACATTTTCTTTGATAGATGAGACTATTTTCTCTATGTGTCTTCAATGCCTGAGAGTCTCTCTTCCATCTCTTGTAGCCTGCTGGTGATGTTTGCATCTGTAATTCCTGATTACTTACCCAGACTTTCCATTGCCAAGATGCGCTCCATTTGTATTTTTTTATTGCTTCTATTTCCATTTTCATGTCTTAAACTGTTTCCTTCAACCATTTTCTCCCTTGGCTTTCTTTCAGGGGTTTATTGATTTCATTCATTTGTTTGTTTGTTTGTCTTTCCCTCAATTTCTTAAAGGGATTTTTTTATTTCCTCTTTAGGGATCTTTATCATCTTCATAAAGGTATTTTTAAGTTGTTTTCTTGTGCTTCAGATGCACTGGATGATTCTCATTTTGCTGTCATTGGATAGTTTGTTTCTGGTGGTGCCACATCCCTTTCTATTATCGTTTGGGTTCTTACACTGGCAGTTAGGCATCTGGATTCAGAATGATTACAGGTCTAGGTATTGATTCTTGCATTTGTCTTTGTTAAATGAGTATTTTGTTTATTGTTTTTTTTTTCTTTCATCTCTGGTCTTCTGGCCTAAGTGGCCAAGGGTTCTGGTGACTAGTGAGTCTTCAGGTACAGTAGTGTGTCTCCACTGGGGTTTGGGGGCCCAGGGCTCTAAATCCAGGCTTGCTTCCCATAAAGCAGAAGTATCTTCTGAAGTTATAGTTCAGGATATGGATCGCAGGAGATGGTGTGCACTCTGAGGATGTTAGTCAGGCTTAAAGGGGTTTAGTGGGTGGTGGGTGGTGTCCTACTTGGGGTCCCTAGGACAAGCCTGCCTTCAGTAAAGCTGCTGGAGCTATGGGCAATCAGCTCTCTTTTATTCTTTGTAGCTTGAGCTAGATAGAAAGAATCTTGCTATAAAGAAATAAAATAAAAAATGTGCCATTGATGTAAAAGAAAATGCATTTTTCCTTGCCAAATGATATCATGTGGATAATCAAGTCTTATATTCCTTTGCAGATTGTGAAGCCAAGCACTCAGTTCTGACCCTATATTTGAAAAATATTATTAGAAAAGTTATAAATATTCACAAAAGTATTTTCTATGTTGATTATGAGTCAGTTACCAGAATACAATATTATTTGCACCCAGTAAATGTGTACAATTTCCTTTTTATTTTCAAATATTATGTTTTGCTTACCATTATTTTTCAACATACTATTTTGCTTTTTACATAAAATAGCAATGTTTATTCTTGTGTAATTTTTTTACTTTGAATACAAACCAAAGCTATAAGCATAAGTCAGAAATAGAACCCATTTAATATGCAGTTAGAAAGAAAATTTTAGTCAAAAACAATGTCACTAACTCTTTAATGAAAGACATTAGCCAAATAACATGAAAATAAACATGTAAGTTTAAAATGAGTCACAATATTTAATTCATTTTGAAATGCTTTTTCAAAAGTTTATGACCTGTCTAAATGTGTTATTCTTTAAAGAGGGCAAGGTTTTAAAATATCACTGGCTTTGATTGATTTTTTTTTTCAATTTTATTTTGGTGGATTTTGTTGAGTTCAAGCTGTAAAGCAGTTTAATGCTATTGAGATATTATAGCTAAAAATTAAATAATCTAATCATGGTGTTTAGATATGGTGTTGGTTATATAACATGACCATCTATTACATGAGCCAAGACTTATCATTTATAACATGAACAGAAATTGATAATGAATTATAAACCCAATATAATTTATAAATAAGTATAATAATTAATTCTTCTCTTCTAGAAAGTTGAAGTTCAATCGACTTTTTGTTTTTAAAAAACAAATTAAAATTTTAGTGAAGTTTCAGAAAAAGAAATAGTCACTGCAGATATTTTTAATTCAGAATCATGAGCAGACAGAGGCCAGTAAGGCTCCATATAAACACTAGGTCTCTTCACCGAGGGCCAGAAGGGGACAGTCTGATGACAGTGGGTAGATTTTATTCTGTTGAATCAAACCTGCCCTTCCTCCAGGGTATAATTATAGGAAAAGTACAAGGCAGAGAGCAGACAACTGTCTGTGTGCTGATGTCTGACTGGCCTATTTTTAGAACTGAGCTAGAAATAATCTTTTAAATGACCCCATGACAATGATGTATGTTAATGGAACACAAGAGAAAACTGACATAACTTACAGAGTCCTGTCAAAAACTAAAAGGAATAAGAAGAAATTAAATAATATTCTATACAAGACTATGAAACAATAAAATGGAACATGATACAAACTAGAGAAATGTGAATGTAGAGTTAAAAAATATTTTCTGTAGAAGATTTTAATTATTCCAGACATGATGACAAGAATAAACATATAAGGCCCAATAATATTCAAAAGCTTTGATACAGTAAAGAGAACATAAGTTGACTGAAGAGGCATCCCAAAGAATGGGGAAAGTATTTGCTTGTTACATATCTAACAGAGGATTAAACCTAGAACACACGGGGAAAAAAAAAACGATCAAGAACAATAGCCCAATCAGTAAATGGCGTAATGAATGATACAGAATTCTCAAAAATATATAAATGGCCAACATTTTAAAAAGTGTTACACAGCATTAGGCATCAGGAAAATGAAAATTTTGAGATTCTACCTAATCCCACTCTTAATGTTCATCTGGAAAATAAATGATATCAATGCTGGGGAAGATGGAGGGAAGAGTAACCTGGGTTTACTGTTGATAGAAGGATAAACTGGTACTGTCACTATGGAAACCCAGGCTGTAGGTTCCACAAAAATCAAAACAGAACTAACATATGACCCAGATATACTATTCCTCAATGTATACCCAAAGGATTCTACATTCAAAAAGGATTCTACATTCTACAGAGAGCTGCAACTATGTTCATTGCTTTTATTGCTACTTTATTTACAACAGCAAAGAAATGTTCATCAACAATGAATGGATAAGAAAAATATGATCCACACACTCAATTGAATTTTATTTACCTCTACAAAAAAATGAAACATAGCCATCATATATGTGTGTATGTGTGTGTGTGTAAACACACACACACATACACACATGTGACATAACCCAAGTTCATAAAGGCAGATATTATCTGTTATCTCTCAAATGTGGATTATCACTTCATATATACACATATATACAAACACACACACACACACACACACACACACACACACACACACACCCATACATTACAGAGGTAGACTTTCTAATACAGCACATGTGAAATGAATAGAATAAAAACAGTGGATGCAGGGACAGGTGAAAATGGAGATGGTGGGCAGGAAGATGGGAGAGAAGAAAGGTGTGGAGACAAATCAACTAAAACTGAGTATAAGAAAATGTCATAGAGAAAGCTGCTACTTTTAAAAACTAATAAAAACTTAAAATAAGTGGACTTGGGAGATGGTTTAGTTGGTAAAGTGTTTGCCACACAAACGTAAAGACTTCAGTTTGACTCCCCCAGATCCATTCCACAGAAAATCCTTGTGAAAGAACATGTGTTTGTAAATCCAGCTCCAGGGAGGTAGAGTCAGGAAGAACTCTGGAACTTACTGTCCAGCCTTTCTGAATAACAAACTCTAAATTAGGTAAGAGCCACCGCCTTAAAGACCTGGTGGGAAACAATTGCTCAAGATACATAACATAGAGCTCTGACCTTCTACCCATGCCAAAATATGTGCACCCATATCCACAAATACAGACATAGATTTACATAAAGACACAACAAAATTAAAATATATCATGAAGATATGACTCCTTTAAAAAACTGCTTTCCAATTAATAACAATTCTTATTTAAAGAAGGACTTAACAAATGAGTTTTATGTTTTATTTGGAAAATCCAGTTCCATGAAGATTGCAGCTCATTTTAAAGGTAAAAAATCAACCAGGGAATGTGTCTTACTGGATATTGATACTTAAAATGCTGTACTTCATGTTACAGATAAAGGAACTGACCACACACATAATACAGAGCCCATACTGTTGTGCCCAGATCGTGACCCCCAGAGAGACCACCAAAGACGAGCATGCCGGAATGCAAAAGCAAGGTTTAATTCTGGATATCCAAAAGCAATACAAGCCTAGGCAGGGACTTCGTCCAATACATTCAACGCAGTGGAGGCTGGAGGAAGTGCCCACCTGTCTGCAAGCTCAGTTTTTAAAGGGAAAAGTCACAAGGTTACATCATTTAGGGGTGCTAGTATGGATACAATTCTGATTGGCTCGCTTCTAGGGACTTCTAGAAATTACTTCCAAGGGAGTGGTTGCCCTCCACCATTTCTCATTGGCTGCCCTCTGATGGGGGCATTTCTGTGGTCAGTTACCCTGGAAACCAGGGAGAGGACATTCCATAGTCTGGCAGGCATTACCTCGTGACTATCTTGTGACTCTGTACTTTTACACTTCCTGGTTTCTGGAATCTGAACTGACTGGTTTCAGTAACTAATGGCCTATTCCCAAAAGGAGAAATCTAAGGCCTTAATTTTAGGGTGAAAGCATTTTGGTCTTATTTCTAAGATGGCTCATTTTGGTCTCACATTACATTTACAGAAAGATGAATTATATTCCATTCAATACTGTGTACCAGAGTTTCAGTCATGAACCATTTCTATACTATTTAGATTTAATAGTAATGAATTTAATAGCTACTATTTTCAGTTAATAGTAACAAAAACATGTTAAGAGCAAAATAACCGGGTGGTGGTGGCGCACGCCTTAAATCCCAGCACTCAGGAGGCAGAGGCAGGCGGATCTCTGTGAGTTCGAGGCCAGCCTGGTCTCCAAAGCGAGTTCTAGGAAAGGCGCAAAGGGACACAGAGAAACCCTGTCTCGAAAAAAAAAAAAAAAAACAAAACAAAAAAAAAAAAAGCAAAACAGCAGCTTTGGCTGTATATTTCCATCAATTTCAACTTTATAGGGAGCTATTTAAAATATAGTGTGGGGCCTAGTGAGGTGGCTCAGTGGCGTGGACTGCATGGTGACCATTGCTGCTTGACAAAGTTCCAGCATTTTGACAGACCACACTTCTCTAGCATCCTTTTCCTTTCATTTTTAGTGAGAATCACTATTAATGCATTTTTCTTTGTGAAATTTTGAGTGGACTTTGGTACAGGATAAAAATGTGTACAATGGTAGCGTCTCCAAATAAAGTAATTTTTTGGAAAAAGATCCCCACCACCATGGAACCAGAAATCCCACCGTGCCCTCCTAATTGCACCAAGAACAACAAAGTTAGAGATTTAGGAGACACACCTGATCCCGAGGATGATGTGCCTACAATTCAGATCCAGAACCTGAGGTCATTAAGGGCAAGAGTTCAGCTAATAAGTGTAGAGAAATCAGAATGGTATGGTATACTGGGGAAAGAGTAAGACATTAGGACCTTCCCTTTGGGGAGCATGAGGGGGATGGCCTCATATTTGAAGACTATGCCACAAAGGGACACATTTAAGGAACAACTCACTGATTATCACCTTGAGGATTGAAATTTGCTCTTAAATTGTAGTGCAGTGACTGGTCTGCAAAAGTCCTTTTCCCAAGGTAAGGCATTTGGATAATGTCCTCCATTCCCTCGGGGCTTGAGGAAAGTTCCTACTTGCTAAAATAGTCTCTCCTTATCTCTGGCAAGAGGAACTTGTGGCCCTTCATTAACTTATGACTGGTGCCTATTGTCAAGGTCAGTGCAAGATTCCTCAGCTTTACCTCAATCTACACCTCAGCTCACATGCCCTCTTGCTCCTATTTAATCCTAATGTGCAACTCTAAAGTATAAAAGGTGTAATCTTTTCTCAATAAATAATACTGGCAGCCATCCTGATTCACACTCAGATTGTGTTTCCCCTCTCACCCCTGCCCTGCCCCACTGACTCCACACATCCCTTTTGGGACCTGAACCTGGACCAAAGCTGGTCTTTGACAGCTCAGCAGCTACTCAACTACTGACTGCTCTTCAAGGGGACCCAAATTTGATTCCCAGCTCCCACTTGACATCTAATAACTGTCTGTAACCCAGAAAAATAAAGAGGACTCCCTTTGTAGCAGGACTCCCTCTCCACCTATTTGTATAGTTTTCTCTAGGCCCAGATGCCTGATCTTATTTGTAGGATGACCTGGCACAAATACTCCCTGCAAACACTGTGTGACTCAGGACACAAGCTCTCATCTTTTTCCTGTGCTCTGGTATATTAGGTGCATTCCCTCCCTTGTTCATCCATCCTCCTTTCTTTACTTGACCTATGACATATAAATTGTTCTACAGTCTTCAATAAACTGATCTGCCTCACTAAAGCTGACTTTTCTGTCATACTCATGAGCCACTTGGGATTTGCCTTTGGCTCTTCCTGGGCTCTAGTGTTTCCCCTCCCCACCAAGATGGGATAAATGGAGTTGGAGCCCATCACACACACACACACACACACACACACACACACACACACACACACACACACACTGCCACCAAAAACAACATCAATAAAATAACAGAAATTAACAATCATTAGTCATTAATATCTCTCACTATGGATGGACTCAATTTCCCAATAAAAAGATACCAGCTAACAAAATGGATACCAAAGCAGGATTTGTCCTTCTGCTACATAAAAGATATATACTTCAATATCAAGACAGACATTACCTCAGAGTAAAGCATTAGAAAAAGATTTTAATAGCAAATGGACAAGAAGCAAACTGGTGTAGTTATTCTAATATCAATTTAGAGCAAGCGTATAGCCAACATCAAAGTAAATGGAGAGAAAACTCAAAACAATTTCACTAAAATCAGGAACAAGACAAGGCTGTCTACTCTATGCATATCTACTCCATACAGTACTTGATGTTCTATCAAGAGTAGTAAAATAACTGAAGGAGATCAAGGGGATACAGATTGGAAAGGAAAATATCAAAGTATCATAATTTGCAAATGATATGATAGTATACTTAAGCAACACCAAAAATACTACCAGGACACTTCTACAGTTAGTAAACACCTTCAGTGAAGTGGCTGGATACAAGATTAACTTTAAAAAAAAATCAGTATCCAAGCCGGGCAGTGGTGGCGCACGCCTTTAATCCCAGCACTCGGGAGGCAGAGCCAGGCGGATCGCTGTGAGTTCGAGGCCAGCCTGGGCTACCAAGTGAGCTCCAGGAAAGGCGCAAAGCTACACAGAGAAACCCTGTCTCGAAAAACCAAAAAAAAAAAAAAAAAAAAAATCAGTATCCTTCCTATATAGAAATGACAAATGGGCTGAGAAAGAAATCAAGGGAACAATACCCTTCACAATAGCCAGAGACCTGTATGATAAGAACCTCAAGTCTTTGAAGAAGGAAATTGAAGAAGATATCAGTAAATGAAAAGATCTATCCTCATTGATCAGCAAAATTGACATAGTAAAAATGGTCATTCTACAAAAGCAATGTACAGATTCAAGGCAATTCCCATCAAAATCCCAGACCTCGAAAAAACAAAACTTAACTTCATATGGAAAAACAAACAAACTAACTAACCAGGATAGCTAAAGCAATTTTATACAATGAAAGAAGTAGCAGAGGTATCACCATCCCTGATTTCAAGCTGTAATGCAGAGATGTAGTAATAAAATCCACATGGTATAGACAGACAAACAGACAGGTGAATCAATGGAATTTATGTCTCAGACATAAATCCACACACCTATGGACACCTGATTTTTGATAAAGAAGCCAGAAATATGCAATGGAAAAAGAAAGCATCTTCAACAAATGGTGCAGTTCTCTATGAGTGATGGCATGTAGAAGAATGCAAATAGATCCACATCTATCACCCTTCCCCAAACTCAAGTCCATGTGAATAAAAGACCTCAACATAAATCCAGATACACTGAACTTATAGAAGAGAAGGCGCAAAATAACCGTGAAAGCATTGGCACAGGAGGCAACTTCCTAAATAGAACACTAATAGTTTAGGCACTAAGATAAACAATTAATAAATGGGACCTCATGAAACTGAAAAGGCAAAGGACACCATCACTAGGACAAAACAGCAGCCTACAGAATGGTAAAAGATTTTTCACCAATCCCACATCTCACAGAAAACTAATATCCAAAATATATAAAGAACTCAAGAAACTAGATGTCAACAAATTAAATAATCCAATTAAAAATAGGGTACACATCTAAAAAGAGAATTCTAAACAGAGGAATTTCAAATGGTCAAAAAACACTTAAAGAAATGTTCAACATCCTTAGCCATCAGGAAAATGCAAATCAAAATAACTTTGATTCCATCTTATACTTGTCAGAATGGCTAAGATAAAAAACACAAGTGACAGCTCATGCTGGGGAGGATTTGGAACAAGGTGAACACCCCTTCACTGCTGGTGGGAGTGAAAACTTACACAGCTACTTTGGAAATCAATACGGTGGTTTCTCAGAAAATTGGGAATTGATCTACCTCAAGACCTAGCTAAACCACTTGTGGGCATATACTCAAAGGATATTCCATCTTATCACAAGGATATTTACTCACCTATGTTCATAGAAATTTTATTCATAATATCCCAAAACTGGCAATAACCTAGATATCTCTCAACCAAAGAATATATAAAGAAAATGTGATACATTTGCACAACGGAGTATTACTCAGCTGTCAAACAATGACATCATGAAATTTTCAGACAAATGGATGGAAATAGTAAAAGTCATCCTGAGTGAGGTAATCAAGTCCTACCCAAAAATACAAACATGATATTTACTCATTTATAAGTAGATATTAGTTGTAAAGTAAAAGATAATTCTGACATGGAAGACACAAGAATCTCCCTGAGAAGGGAAAACGGAATTGATTTTGTGGGTAGACTAGGGGTATATGGCATTGAGAATAGTAGAGATCAGGTATAGGGGAAGGAGAAAATATTGGGAGAAATGACTAGAATTAGAAGGCATGTTGGAAGCAAGGTGGAAACCTAGTACAATGGAATCTACATGAGTAATCCTAGCAAAGACTCTTAGAAATTGGGGACATAGAGCCTGAATAGGCCATCATCTATAACCAGGAAATGTCTCAAGTAGGGGTACTGGGACATCAACCCAGTCTCAAAATCTTCAATCTACAATTTGTCCTACTTGTTCTGGAACCAAAGCCTTGCAGAATTATCATCAAAGACCAGAGAGACTTCATCTAGCAACTGATGGAAGCAGATGTAGAGTGCCACAGCCAAACGTTAGGCAGAGCTTGGGGGTTCCTCTGGAGGTGGGGGAGGAAGGATCAGAGGAATCAGAAGGTCAGGGATACCAAGGAAACATGGCCCATAGCATCAACTGACTGGGGTTCATTGGGGATCACAGAGATCAGGGAGTCTGTTGGGGTCTGACACAGTTCCTCTGCATATATGTTATGGCTGAGTAGTTTGGTGTTTATGTGGGATTCCTAACAGTAGGAGCATAGGTGCCCCTGACTCTTTTGCTTACTTGTGTGACCCTTCTCCTCCTGCTGGGTCCCTGGTCCAGCAATTATATGATGGTATTTATGTTCCTGGTCTTATTGTGGCTTGTCATCCCATGTTATTAGATGCCCCTGGTAGCCCTCCTCTTTTCTGAGGGGAGGCTAAGGAGGTGAATCTGGGGAAGAAGGGATGTAGGGAGAAGCTAGGTTGAGAAGAGGGAGGGAAAAATGTCATTGGAATATAATATATGAGAGTAAAAATGTTAAAATATATTAAAGTGAATTAACCACAAATGATAGACTATAAACAAGAGGGCACCAGATCTCATTACAGATGGTTGTGAGCCACCATGTGAGTGCTGGGAATTGAACTCAGGAAAAGAATGTTATTGTAATGGACATCAACAATGATATTTAATGAGCACATTGGGAATACATCCCAACTTAGAACAAATGATTTGAAAATGCCACCAAATGTACGCTAAAATCACTACATATCCCATCCCATTAATGAAGCGGTCTGTTTTCTCAAGGATAAATGAAACCTCTAGAAAATACTCAGACAAAAGATGTCTGTATCAAAAGCACACCTAGTTCCATGACTGATGAACAACTTGTCATTTCTACAGGATCTCATCTCATTGCACCTGGGAATTTCTATTTCAGTCTCTAGACTTTTCTGTACCAGCAAATTAATGAGAGTATTAATTTCCCCATAGATAATTGGGGCTTTTCTATTAAAAAGTTGACCTTTTTATAGTTGTCTTTGGGAGGCAAATGACATCAATTGGAAGCATTTCTTCCCAAATCCAGCAATGCTACTATATCATTGTGCTATATTGTTGAATTCTTGTTATATGAATATTTTAATGCTTTAATACTCAACTATAACTATAAATATTGATTGTAAGTTTTAATAGCAGAATTACCATTGCTATTTAGTAGTGCATAACAAAAATTTATAGGTTTTCTTTCTTCAATTTTGTCTCTTTAGATTTAACTCAATATTGAAACATTGTGTTGCTGTTTTAATAATTTCCAAATGCATTCATGTGCATCTCATGCAAAGAGTATGTGTAAGGTTCAAAGGCCTCTGGTGGATAATTAATTCTTGTGAGAACCTCATTAGATTTATAATACCAAACTGCTTATGACTGTCCCTAATTGTAAATGGTCACATCTATCAATAATGGCTTTTAATCAGACATTAAACTAAAAAACAAGTTAAAAGTAGAAATGTATTTCCATTTTCAATAAAAGTCTACAGATGAGTTCTCTAGATTACACAAACTTGTCAGGATCTTAAGCATCTTCCAAAATACCACTCTCCTGCCATTAATGTATGTCCTTGAACATGACCTAAAGATGTTTAGGCCCAGGAAGCAGGAGGAGGGAAAGTGGTAGGACTAAGCTCAACACTGGACATAGATGCATGCTTCAGCGGATGCACAGAATTAACCCAGTCATCTGGGGTCACTTTCATCCATGTTCATTCTCTCCCTTGCTTCCCTCTCTTCCTTCTCCCTCTGCATTTCTGGAACAGTGACCACCAATTCTTATCTTTGCTTGAAACAATGAACTGAAAATTAATCTATTGTTTTACGTTTTACATGGGAATTAGGATGCTGACTTTTGTTTTCCTGTCTTAGCCAGTGTTCTATTGTTGTGAAAAAAACACCATTACCATGGCAACTCTTACAGAGGAATAGCTTTAACTGAAGATAGTTTACATTTCAGAGGTTTAGTCCATTGTCACCATAGCAGGGAACATGGTGGCACACAGGCTGGCATGGTGCTAGAGAGGTAGCTGAGAATTCTACACCTAGATCAACAGGCAGCAGGAAGAGAAACTGCCACACTGGGCAGTCCACCCCCAGCAACACACTTCCTCCAATCAAACCACACCTCCTAATAGAGCCACTCTGTATGGACCTATGGGGGCATTTTATTCAAACCACCACAGTCCATTGACTTTTCTGACTTGGTGAGTTGTGGGGAATTATGTTTGGCATGCAGAGGGATACCCCCCTCCCCATTCTTTAGAAATCATATTTGTTGTGAGCAGTCAGTATCATTATTTCTGAACATAAAGAATCATGACAGACATTCCTGAGGAGAAATTCCTATCTTTACAGGATTGTTTATTATCCAACAAAGACATAGACATACATTTTATAGGTTCTTTTATTTGCACTAGCTGTACAAATGAGATTTCTTATTTAGAATTGGTCTTGAACTGTCACTCTGTGGTCCCTAATCAGGGAAATAAACCTGAAAAAATTCTCAACCTAAGTGTTGTGTGCAACCCATAGGTAGATGGTCCTTTAACCATGGATTATAGATGTTAAGTACATCCCCAGCGATATGTGTAAAATAAAATTGTGTAAGATTGCCTTATGTAAGTTGATAAAACATTAATTTATTTTTGCATACCTCTGATTTCCCACATGGTCACAGAACTTTTCAAATTCTTATTTTGAGAAATATAACAGCCACAAAATACATGGAAAGGGCTGGTAAGATGACACAATGTGTAAGAGCATGTGCTGTTTGTTCTTGCAGAAGACCCAGCTGGGTTTACAGTGCCCAAACTGGGAAGCTCACAACTGCCTATGACTCCAGCTCCGGGGACCTGACACCCTCTTCTCATCTCCTTTGCATTCACATGTATTTCCTTACACAGATACTCAAAATTAAATATTTTAAAATTATTTTTAAATGGATTGCTACATCAAAAATTATGAACATCATGAAAAGAGATTGTATCCATTATTTTTCTCTAACATTTAGCATAATTGTTTCACAAAGTGGAAACTTAGAGAAGAGGTATATGCAAAGATGTCTTAGGAAGGGAAAGTTCTGTCTAAAAATGTTAGTTAAGACAGAATGAATTTCTGGGAACAAAAAACCAACTGGGAGGTTTCATAAAGCTTCAAATGCATTTGTCTTTATATGAAATTATACTACTCATTAATTTATTTATTCCTTGTGTCTTCTCTGGCCCAATGGGGGCCTAATTACAAAGACACTTAGCATTTTTAACTGAATACTACAACTGTATATTAATCACTTTCTGGTCTCAAGTGGTCAAATCCTCAGACTTCGTTTAATGATTATTAAATTGAACTCACTCAAACAGCTCTTTTGTGGAATTGGATGAGTTGGATGAAGACAGACTCTAAAAAAATAACTTTTTACTTTTCCCCCAAATACTCATTGATCCTTTTCCTTTCGCAATGGAAATGGGTAGAGAAGTAAAAAATGAATGATGTTAATTACATGAGCACCAAGTGCATAAAGCAAGTAAAACACCTCACTTTTCAGGATTGAATTGTGATCTAGATGCTGCATACAGTGGTGTGTGTGTGTGTGTGTGTGTGTGTGTTTGCGTATGCATGTACGTGTGTGTGTGTGTGTTTGCGTGTGCATGTACGTGTGTGTGTGTGTGTGTGTGTGTGTGTGTGTGTGTGTGTGTCTGTTATGCTTTATCCAGTGCCATTCAATTTGAACCTCATTTTGAAAGCACACAAAAACAATTGAGATGTTTCCCTAGGTTAGGGTGTAAGCCTGATAACAGCAGTTATATTGCTGGTGAGCCATATGGTATAAGTAAAGATCTGATTCCTGAGAACTGACTTTTGACCTCTACTAACACTTTGTGTCACCTGTGCCTCCAACACCAAATAAATAGAAATAAGAAAGCCAGACACATAGGCGGAACAAAGAATTCAATGCCACATTGACATCACTGTGTCTGTTTATAAGCTTTCTTTCTGAGAGGATATACCATGATTGACAGAAACACGCTTATACTGATAAACATTGGATGATTCGTATTCCCTTACTACAGACACTAGAAATTGTTTTTCATATATTTGCTCCTATGTTCACATACATATCCAGAACATAAACTCCTAAAGAAAGTGGTAGGTTTTAGATAATATATTCACTTTAAATTATAATAGAAATGCACAGATTACCTTATCAATTATATTCATTCTCAAATGGAATAGGACATTTGTCCTCCTCACACCCAAGAGTGGGGCAGGTGGCTTTTGGTCTTTCAGTGGGTTTTGTATAATTGTCATTGTCTAGGATGGTTACAAGTTGTTATTGTTAATGGTCAGGAAAAAGACTAAACAAAGGAGATTAGATTTAAGGTTTTTGTTTGAAAAAGAAAAAGAAAAAAGAGGATATAGATAAGAGGTAGATTATTGAATCTACTCTGAAAAGAAAAAAAAAGGATTAGATATAATACAGATAAAAAGGCAGATTATTCAATCTACTTTTAAAAGGAAACTACTAGTTTTAAATATTTTACATTGGATTTGATTTTTGTATATTATATAAAAGTTATGTATATTTATGCAAATTTGAGATTGACTTTGTTAGAATATATTATACATATATTTCTAATCTTGTTCAAGATATTATACCTATACAGTTCATTTAACAATTTAGTGCAGCAAGGTGGTGGTGGCACAAGCCTATAATCCTAACACTCGGGAGGCAAAGGCAGATAGATCTCTATGAGTTCAAGGCCAGCCTGGGCTACAGAATGAGTTCCAAGAAGGGCACAAAGCTACACAGCAAAACACTGTCTCAAAAAAACAAACAAATAAATATAAATAAAATAAAAAAATGTAATGCAATTTGGTAATCCTTGAAATTTATTATTACCAACTCTTAGGATATAAAGAAATGAAAGTTAGTAGTTAGTTCCTATAATTGAACTTGTAGTCGTATTAGGTATGTTTTCAAAGTCCAGCAGAGACATATTTTAGATAGAAAAGTCATCTTCAAACCCTTCATAGATCTATAGAATATGGCATTAAAATGTTTTAATAGTGTATATTTTTTTTCTTTTTTATGACTATGAGACATGTCTGCTCCTGGTAGCATGAATCTACTTCAGAGAAGATATGGGCATTGAAGAACCTCCACATGGAGTTTACTTTCACTGTGGCAAAAGTTAGCTACTAGGTAAGAAAGTGCCCTCGCATTGACTGCAGAAAGTATGCTATCCAAAATGGACAAGCAGGACACACACACACACACACACACACACACACACACACACCAAAAAAAAAAAAAAAAAAAAAAAAAAAAACCTACTGTCAATCCTTGCTAAGACAAGTGTGGTTGCAGCTTTGGCAACAGGCATCCTTTGAGGCTAGGGCAATATGGCACCATCACCGAAGTGGCTTTGCAATCTGGAAAAGGTACAGTGCCCCCTCCTTAGAAGGCAGCTGTGCAGGCAGTGGGCTATGGCTTCTGGTGTGCAGTGGAACAGTAGCTGAAACAGTTATTCTTGGAGGAGTAACTATGCTGATGGAGTCTGGCCTCTCAATGATAGACTGGCATTTAAGAAAGGAAATGAAGCCACCCACAAGCAGAGAAGAATGAGAAGCCAAATTCCAAAAATACCAGCAATTTCCAAAATTTAAAATCCTGAATCATGACATGACACTGGTAGAATTCAAGCTTATCTGGTAAATGGAATACTTGCACCAAATGTGAGGTTGAGCTGTAGGCCTTGCATGCATCCTGTTTTACAAATTGAGTCTTCGAGATGCGCTAACCCTGAAGACCAAGAAGTTGTATAATGTATAATTAACTGGGCTGCAACAAATGCTGCTTGTCTGGACTTTTCATTTAACTCTTGAAGAATGTTTTTATTTTAGGACAGAATCTTCAATATGATCAAACCATAATTTTAATATATTTTCAAGAGGTTTAATTTATTTGCTTTTAAAATCCACTGAAAAATCATTTTAGCCATGTCAGTAATGTGCAAGTGTCCATAAAACATTTTTAAAAAACATCCTATATATTCAAGGCTAGATAAAAATAATTCCAAAGGCCATCTTAGAACATTTTCCACTTTAACATTTTGGCAGGCTTATTTTCCAAACATTCAATGTCTTCCTACATCTTTGATTTCCTTTAATTTTTTTTCTTTGTTAACAGAGGCAGCAAATGTTTTGGATATTATGATATTACCTTACACTGTCTAGCCAAAAAAAAAAAAAAACAAAAAACTGTGCACCTAGAAAACTAAAAAGAAAAGTGAGGGTTACTAGATGGCAGATTAATTATTAGGCTCTGTGCCTAATTATAGATGAAAATAAAATAATTCTGACAGTGTGGACAGAATTTTAACAATAAAATATTTAAAATGCTGTGCATCATTTGTTAGATGATGTGTTTGCATTCCTAACACTTCTCCACATACTACTTACTGTACACAACCTGACCATACACCTACCCAGAGCTCAAAATGACATGATTACCCCCGATAAATGAAGCGTGGACAATGCAGCCAATCCAAGTGGAATGCCATGCTACTTTCTTAATTTGATCCCTAAAGAATGAACCACAGCATTCCTATAGTTAGGATAAGATTAACTCCTTTTCTCTCCTAGTAAATGTGAACAGAAAAACATTTAATTGGAGGAATGAATATTTCCCAAAGATCTTTGAGAAAAGGCTGCCCAGTTCCACAGGACAAGTGAAAATTTGGGGGAGTAAAAGGCATTCAGAAATGCAGTCTTGACCTTAAAATGTTTGAAGCAAATCAAACCTCACATATAACTTTGACTGGCTTGATGATGTAAAATAATAGGACATTGAGGTCCATGCCATAGCATTGAGCTCTCTCTCTCTCTCTCTCTCTCTCTCTCTCTCTCTCTCTCTCTCTCTCTCTCTCTTTCCGTCTCTGTCTTTCTGTCTGTCTCCCTCTTTTATAGAGATCAAGTTATATAAAAATATTTTTCAGAAATAGAGTGAATGAAGTTCTTGATATCTGTTCTAACCAAGGAAGATTTATTTAGCTGCTATCACAAAAGCAATTTTGATATACTATGACACAAAGTGATAGTTATTTACTCTGAGGGGAAAATCTGCTTCCCAAAGCCCTTGGTTGATAGACAACAGCTGATAAAATAACTTTATGATTTCTTATATTTGGTGTTATTTTTGCTGAATGGGACATAATTCATTAATTTTTTTATTCTGAAAGTTTTAAATGAATTTCTTTGTATTTGGGCCATAGTTATTCTGGAACTTGAAGTATTTCAATAAGTTCTAAATTATTTTAAGGAAAAATACTCTGAATAAACCAAAACCAACAATGCAATGAAAATATATTTGGAAGTATTTTGATCATGAAAATTGTTAGAATAAAAATACAATGTCACCTGGTCTCCAAAAAGGGTTGGATTTAATCCATGAATTCCACTCTGTTCACATATCAGGGACAAATTAAAATGCTTATTTATCTAATTGTCTCTTGATTACATTATTGTCCATTGCAATTTCAACTGTACTTGAGTTTCCTAAGTCTGCTAAAAATTGATTTCTTATATTTCAGAATTAGAATTAAAAATTCATGTACTATTTTGGCTGTTGATACCTGTAATAAGAATTATAATTGTATGAATGATCTAAGTTTTAAAGTTTTTACAAATAAACCAAATTAAAGTCTTCATTCACTAATCTATTCTTGATGGCCAGTTGGCATCAACTATTAGCCAGTTCTCACAATTAGCTATCACTGTCTTCACAATTAGGATATGTTCTTGCTGCCTATGCAGCTTTATCCCTTACTATGGCTGGGTCACTGCACTTACTCTAGGGCTTCTTTGCTTCCTTGTTGTGTGAAAAATCACATGGTGCATAAATGAGTATGTAGTTTCATGCATTTGTTCCGAGAATTGTTTCACAGTTGAATGCAAATAGAATGATGTAAGCAATATGCCCACGCAATTTCTCCAAAAAGTGTAAGGAGACTTACTTAGGAACAAATAGAAGTAAGCAATGCCCAGCCATTTTGGCTCTGCAGCTACGTTGTAAAGAGTGGCATGTGGGTGAAAATGGACTGCACAGAAGCCTTTTCTGTACCTTCCTTGGTTATGATTCAGGAGCATCGCTAGATATGATGTATAGGGGATAAAACCACAAATGCAGATACCTAGTCCCTGATTGAAATACAGTGCTTCCCATGAGTTTCTCTACAGTTAGCCCCAACTCCACCACAAATGGATTTGTCTTCTGTTGTACTAAACACAAATGGTTTGGAGATTTTCTATGACAATCAACATCTCTAAAAAATTGTTAACTGTATATCATTACTACTATTAAAATTTAAAAAATGAGCGTGAAATGAAAGGAAGTGAGATGAGAGAAATGTTCTGAGAAACACTGTGACTGGAAGATACAAAAGCAAACTTGTATTTTTTCCTAAGTGGCTTAGAGAGCAATCTTTCTTGTCTTCATTTGTAGTCCCTCAAGTCACCCAGCACAATGCATAGCAATTGGGAATATTTAGAGAATGTTTATTTATTTAAAATATTTAGAGAAAACAAATTATTTTCCTTTCACATCAGTCACATTTTAATATAATGGGAATGTACTGTTATGTAGAGAAAACAGACTGTTGGAAAGCAAATCTTTCTGGCCAAGAGACCTAACAGTAATGAAACTATGTTGATTGTATATGAAAAGGAATATATTGCTGGGTGGTGGTGGCACATGCCTTTAATCCCAGCACTCGGGAGGCAGAGGCAGGCAGATCTCTGAGTTCGAGGCCAGCCTGGTCTACAAAGCAAGTTCCAGGAAAGACGCAAAGCTACACAGAGAAACCCTGTCTTGAAAAACCAAAAAAAAAAAAAAAAAAGGAATATATTGACTTTTATCTAGAATTTCCCTATCTTTAAAGAAAAAGTATTCCCATTCACTTAGCATGTGGTTGACTTGGAGGACTTTCATCCAGTTGAAAGCACAGAAACTCATACAAGCAGATGTTAGAGCATGTAGAACTTACATGTCAACAGAAGCAGATGTTAGAGCTTGTAGAACTGACTGCCAGCAGAAGAAGATGTTAGAGCATGTAGAACTTACATGTCAGCAAAAACAGATGTTAGAGCATGTAGAACTGACTGTCAGCAGAAGCAGATGTTAGAGCATGTAGAACTGACTTTCAGCAGAAGATGTTAGAGCTTGTAGAACTGACATGTCAACAGAAGCAGGTGTTAGAGCTTGTAGAACTTACTGTCAGCAGAAGATGTTAGAACTTGTAGAACTGACTGTCAGCAGAAGCAGGTGTTAGAGCATGTAGAACTGACTTTCAGCAGAAGATGTTAGAGCTTGTAGAACTGACATGTCAGCAGAAGCAGGTGTTAGAGCATGTAGAACTGACGTGTCAGCAGAAGCAGATGTTAGAGCTTGTAGAACTGACTGTCAGCAGAAGAAGATGTTAGAGCTTGTAGAACTGACTGTCAGCAGAAGCAGATGTTAGAGCTTGTAGAACTGACTGTCAGCAGAAGAAGATGTTAGAGCTTGTAGAACTGATGTGTCAGCAGAAGCAGATGTTAGAGCTTGTAGAACTGACTGTCAGCAGAAGAAGATGTTAGAGCTTGTAGAACTGATGTGTCAGCAGAAGCAGATGTTAGAGCATGTAGAATTGACATGTCAGCAGAAGATGTTAGAGCATGTAGAACTGACGTGTCAGCAGAAGCAGATTTTTGAATATGTGAAGTTAACTTATTGCAGAATTAGATGGAAAATTCTTTTTCATTGGCTTTCTGCCTAAAAATATTTCCCAAAGTCATTTTATTGTATTATTTTAATCTTATGTAACCATTTTAAGCATGGATGCAACTCCATAACTTCAGAATTCATTCCATTAGACTTTTCTTTTTTCTTTTTTTTAATCAAATATAATTTATCTTCTGTTCTTCAAGTGAAGTTGAGACCTAAGCATTTTGCATATTTTGTCTTTTCTTAAAATGATCGAGTTCATACAATGGAAAACCCAATCTAGAAAGATACCTCTCCCAGTGATGCCTTTTAACAAAAGCTATTAGGACCTAGTCCCAATAGTTTTCTCCCAGAAACCAAGGAAGGCATTACAATTGGCAAGGGAAACTACTTATCTTTGAATAAATCTACACACACAGTGCCCTTTCAGTCTATCTACTTTATTGTCTTAAATAAGCTTCTCGTAAATCTACAGGTTCTTTTCAGCTTTCATTTTTAGCTTCTCTCTTGCCTGACTATCCATACATTTCTTTTTGCTGTTCTTGCTTTCTTCTACCTTAGTTTTACTCTGAATCTCTGAAGTTTCTAGTTTTTATATATATATAATCAGCAATTATATGTATTCTCTGGCCAAAACAGTGTCATAGGGCTTTAATTCTTTCAGAGTCATAAATGCAGATAAGAATTGCATAAGGCAGTGACTGTCAGACTTTCTTTATGACTCAAGGTAGGAATGACTTGTAAGAGCCTCAGGGAATTCTTAAAGGGAACAGAGACAAATGAGAGGGAGAGAGACTCAGAAATCTGAAGGAAAAAAGGGGAATCCATGTGAAATACTGCATTCCTAAGTGTGGTTAGATAATAATCTAATTAACAAACCATGGTGAAAGTACAAGGAGTTAAGAATTTGTTAGTGAGAGATTAGCTTGAGGTAGCACTTTTCTATCTGTTGGTGGGGTAAACTCAGGCCACCCTCATTTCCTGTCTCTCTAAGGCTGTGTGTAGCTAGAGTTTTCCGGCCTTGCCCACAGTCAGGACAAATCTCTGTCACCCGCCAGTCCCACAGCCACTCAGACCCAACCAAGTAAACACAGAGACTTATATTGCTTACAAACTGTATGGCCGTGGCAGGCTTCTTGTTAACTGTTCTTATATCTTAAAGTAACGCATTTCTACAAATCTATACCTTGCCACGTGGCTCATGGCTTACCAGCATCTTCACATGCTGCTTGTCCTGGCAGTGGCTGGCAGCGTCTCCTTCTGCCTTCCTGTTCTTTTATTTCTCCTCTGTTAGTCCCGCCTATACTTCCTGCCTAGCCACGACCAATCAGGTTTTATTTATTGACCAATCAGAGCAACTTGACATACAGACCATCCCCCAGTACAGCCAAGTGCAGACCATCTCAGACACCTGCACTCAGGCCCATGGTCCTAATCATCCTCTATGCAAACCTGCTGGGTAACGCCACAAGGAACCCAAGAAGGGCTCCCACAGGACATACATTAACATCCCACAGCAGCTGTGAATCAACAATTTTAGCCATGTTGTAATTCTATGTTCTTGGGTGTCTGAGAATGTCTCAAATGGGATACTTTTGCCTGGCCACTTAACACTGACCAAATGTCTGCCAATGAAGATAATTACAGGAAGGCAGACCCCTAACATTACAATGGAGAAAGGAACAAAGACCTGGTTGAAGGAGACAGGTTTTGACTCTGTGACTGTTTTCACACATAGCTGAGGGATGTTACCCAAATACCCCAAATATATAGAGGAAATTGTGCCCAATAAATGATCAATCACACTGTTAGAAGATCTTGGGAAAAGAATCAAATGTGAAGGCTACAATAGCACACAAGAAATTCACTGCAGGACACAGCTAATACATTCAAAAGGCAATAACATGAAAACATCCTATGTTTTGGCTTTGACCTCCACCAGAGCCCCTGGTTCTGATGAGTCAGCCTTGTCAGTGCCAGATGAGGTCCTACTTCATAGTTCTGTGGCTCAGAGCAGCTTCTGCCATACAAACGTGAGGAACTGAATTGTGGTTCACAGCGACTATTCAAAAGCCTAGTGCAGTGCTGGGCATCTGTGTCATCAATGCTGTGCAGAGTTGGGAGGACATGTGGAAATAGTGTTGCTGGCCAGTGAATGATAGGGGAAGAGAGCAGATGTTGACCCCCACCCTTCACAAACATGTGCTCACTCAGACATACCTCTTCATATCATAAAGATACTCACACAGAGATGTAAAACATACAGTAATTACTACATTTAATGTTAGTGTTAATTTCCTACCAATCTGTGACAAGACACAAGTAAGTATAATACAAAGTATTAAGGTACTTCTAAGGGCATTTGATGGAAGCTTTTCATAATATGTATTTTTGAAATTTCATAATACATCAACAGTTTTAAAATATTATTTCTTAAGATTGGTTTGTTCACTGTTTTTCTGGGTGAAACTTTAGAGGTTAAAATTGACTTTTTTGACTTGGATCATTTGTCATACAGACATGCAGCTAATTCTCTACATGCTTTTTGTTACATTTATATGACATAACTGCAAAGTAGTGAATAAGTGGAAAACTGAGAAAAAAGCTACCCAAAGATAAAAGCCAAGAAACTGCATCCATTTCAATGGTTTGTTGATGAATTTGGAAAACCTGTGAATGCTAGGAAGCTGAGGCCCTTTGGAACTACAGTGGTCAGCACTGACAAAATTGTCATTATGTTTGACATTCCTAAGTCAGAGTTTCACTACAGAGAATCACTCTGTAGCAATGGTCAGAAATCTGAAACTCAACACTGAATGTGGACAAAGAGAAAGAGTTGAACAAGATGCATGTGGAATTACAACAGGGCTTTGGAGGCCCATTATTGTCCTGTAATATGTCCATGTGAAATATGAGACACTTCCAGTTAAGGCTCTTTAGCTCCCTAAGCTATGTTATTATTTTGATTTGTTCTCTAATATCAATAATCTGATTCTGTGACTAATACAAAAAGAAATGCCAAAAAACTGTAATATTACGGTTCTTACTGCATAGTCTCCTGTTTCCAACATATTGTAACACAAAACAAAAGATAGGATTTGCTTAAGAGCTAGGTAGAATAGTAAATATATCTACATGTTATCAACAACTCTTCTAGTTATTTCTAGTTTTTCATGCTAATTTTTAAATAGCAGAATCTTCTTTTCTTGGAACTCATCTGATCCATGATAGAACAAATAGAAACAATTAAATCATAGAATGCATTCATGTATCAAAAGTAATAGAAAGTGATTAGGTATTGAGTTCATTTTATCTCTAGTATTATTTATGATAAAATATACAATTTGTTACCCAATTTCAAATGGTCACTCCTGAAAACATGAATAAAAATAACATTATACATGCTGAGCATGTTATATTTAGGAATATATATGTAAATAATACCTATGTGCATATAACAAGTAATGTAAAAAGAAGCCATAAATTTGAGAAAGAGCAAGGAGGGTTACATGGAGGGCTTGGAGGGAGGAAGAGAAAACATAAATGTTGCAATGATTTTATAATGTCAAAAACTAAAAAATTACAGGCCGTAACAAATATCTCACATCTTATAAATAAAAACACATTATGTTTTGCGTTTTTACCAATAACAATCATGAACATTCAAATTTTATATAACCTAAAACTCAGATCAGTAAATCTGATCAGTAAATCAGAAAAAAAAGTGATGACCATTTTTAAATTTTAAATTTGTTCTAGGTAATGTAACTAAAATGTAAATATATTTAAAACAATTCCAGATAAGTCTAGATAAGTTATATTAGTCAGGTAATAGTAAGATAATACATCATTATTTATAGTAAATTAGTTATAAAATAATGTAAGTATTTAAATGATTGTTATATGTATCTTTTTGCTCAATAGTGTTAATTTCTATTTAAATTTAGTGTCTGCTCCTTGCCCATAAATGAATTTATAGGCCCTTTGAGCAGCCATGGCTCCAGAAAACTATACTCAGATGTATGATTAGTATAAATACGTTTACTATATTTAGGTATAGCATTACAAACTGGTTATATTTTTCTCCTGTTAAGAAGAATCCATTTTTATAGTATATATTAGGTTCTCAGCAACATTAGTTTTTTTAGAAAATAGAAACTTTTATGTATCTCTTGACTCCACATATTCACAGGCTCCTCCACTGCCAATATTCTATGGCAAAATAATAAAATAACTATAGTAAAAGGACCTAGATTGGGACATGATTGTTATACAAAGTTCATAGTTTGTAATAGGGCTTATTCTTAATGTGCACAGCTCTAATGGTGTGTGTCCACCATTACAGCATCCTGAAGAACAGCTACATTGTTCCAAGAATCTTTGGTGTTCAGCCTCCTCGTTCCTTCCCATCTAACTTCTGGAAAACATTGATGTTTTTTCTGTATCCACTGTTTCTCTCTTTTCCAGAATATCATATGGTTAGAATCACATAGCATTTAGCTCTTTCTGATTAGCTTTTCCACTAGGTGATACATATTTAAGTTTTTAAGGTTTTTTTTTTTTTTTTTTTTTTTGTAGTTTCCCTTCTCTTCAGTATTCTGGAAGCTCCACCTGTCATCTATTTTCATCATGACTGAAAGACACTGTGGTGTAAGGTTGGTTACATTTTAAAACTTACTATAATCTTATTACACAAGGAGAACAGAAATAATGAATAAAATTAGGCTACTGCAAGCCATCATATCTTATTTTACTTCTATAACTGAAACATGATCCTAATTAGTCTTATCAATAAAAAAAACAGGAGTCAGATATCAGAGTAAAAGTTGAAAGATCATAGAAACAAAGTAGCAGCCACCAGAAACTTCTTAGCTCTCTGAATCCTCAGATTTAAAAAAAAAGATCTTGTCTCTGTCCCACCCCATTACTTCCTATCTCAATACCTCTAACCCTACTTTGCTGTTCAATGGTCTTAGCCTCATTTTCCCACCAGGTCCTCCACTGTAATTGAGGACCAGGTTCTAGTACTGCTGTAACCAAGTCTCTCCCATCTTGTGGGAAAATTCTGTTACTAGTTGACTACGAATTTAACCTCTGCTTCACAAAAAGTTAATGCATACCATATGAGAATATCACTTCCTTAAATCTCCTCAAATCTAACATTTCCACAGGAATCCAGTCTGCTCTTACATTGCCTTGGGGACACCTGTCATTTGGCAGTTGTTTTTGCAAGGTGACTAGATAAATTAAGGTTGATTGTTTGATAACCTTGGGCTGTTCCTCTCTAATTTTATGATGTAATGATAATGTTGGTTTTCCTTTAAATTCATCTATCTGGTTCTGAATATCTCTATGATCTGTTTAATAAGTTTTTCTAGAACTTATGTCATATCAACCAACATTTTTTAGGAATAAAACAAGTATTATCAAAATGATAATTAACATTATGTCAATCCCAGTTAAGCTGATCATTCCTTCATTTAACTGTTTCATTTTAAACCATTCATTATGTAATCATAACCTAATTCCCTCCACCATATAGCGTTTCTGATTTTTTAACATGGGAAAAATGCTCTCTCTTTTTTTGAACTAGTTCTCCCTTTTAAGAATTCCCAGTTGTCTCACCAAATCTGTTGACCATGACTATGAAGATGACAGTGAAGTGGGAGGCTGACTGCTGCTGCATAGAACAGTAGAAGCCTGAGTGTTCGTCAAGACAGCTACCTAGTGTGGCAGCAGCCCAAGGTGGAGGGGCAGGTCCAGGGAAAGCCCACATGACCCACCTGCACAGGGAGCTGGCTGCCCGAAAAATGCACACAGGGAATTGAGTGGAAGAAGCATGTGTGGAGGGAGCTGTCTAAAGGCAGAGCTAGCTGGTGATGAGGGGCTAACCTCAGTGGTGTTTGAAGTCCAAGTGCCTGTGGAGTTTGCCTCACAGAGGCTGCAACAGAAAAATCCCAGACTCAGGACTTGAGGGGAAAAAAAGGAAAACCTAATTTGCAGGGTGGTGAGTCCTATGGGGACCCCCACACACACATACACACACACTCCATGTGTACAGCACTGGCATGTGTTTGTGGCTGCAAAGCCTCAGGCAAGTGGCTTTTTTTGTTAATTTGTTCCCCAAAAGTTGGACACCAGATGAAGTGTGATCCTAATTAGTCTTATCAATAAAAACCAGGCATCAGATATTGGGGTAAAAACTGAATGATCACAGAAGCAGAGAAGCAGCCACCAGAGACTTCTTACCTCTCCAAATCCTCAGACCAAAAGAAAAAAAAATGAAATCCTGTCTCTGCTCTAACTTATAACTTCCTGTCTTCTGTCTGTACAGACCTCCAAATCTCTGTTTAACTAGTGGCTATCTCTTCCCTCTGATCTCTAGGCAAGCTTTATTTATCAGAACACAAAGAAAAATGTCACATAGCATGTAACCATCTTCTTTTCTATGTTAATTGTAGGGAATCGTGGAGTTGGCCTGATCCAGCTGCCTTGAAGGAAATGCATCATAGGTTTTTTTCAGGTTAGAGTCCAAGTACCTGGGGTACTATGTTCTGTTCAGCTCCTGAAAATAGAGACCACCCTCAGGCATGAAACCCTCAGACTGCTTTGTGTTTCTCTGTGTTCCCTAGACATCAGTGAAGCATACAGAGGCTTGGCAGGACAATTGGACTTAAACATTAATCTTGTATACACTGTACAGCTTACAAATATCATTGTATCCTGGCAATTGCCATTGTATTGATCTTGACAATTGCCACTGTTTTCTGTTTCTGATAAAGCTATGAAATGTTTGATAGCTAAGAATATACTTGTCACATCCTTAATCGTGCTGTGGCCCCTCTATCCTGTCCTGGCTTTCATTCCCACAGTCCATCAGGTAACCCTGGCTCAATATGTAAGTACTGCTTCCTTCAATTAATAAGTTTATAATTAATGCTGCCTTAGTTCTTGGCAACATACATGAATAGAACTCTATGTGCAACCTTGGATAATATGTTCTTAAACTCACAAGTAGCAGATTCTAATCTCCCAGATCTGTCATTACCAACAGAATTTTTTTCACTTATTAATCTTGTCTTCTCTTGGTCTTCAGAATGATGTAACTCTTGTAATATTATAGGATGCCTGACTGCATTTTTAATAATTTAATTGGGTAATGTAATCTGTCTTTGATAACTTCTGTCTTTGATAACTTCAGCTTTCTGAAAGGGCCAAAGTCAATAGTCTTTGTTTATAGATTATAAATAAAATGTTAGGGTAAACCATAAAAGACTTAAATATCTGTAACCTATAACCTAAATTTTTCAGCCATGTGAATTTAATAATCATTCAATGAAAAATTTATACTAAATATCTACAGAATTATATAATGTGTTTATTTACATAAATAAGTGTCATTGTATTGGGAATTGCCATGTGTCATACAACCTTTCTTTCAGGGAATATTTCACATAAGAAATATATGTTTTCATCAGCTTGATTCTGAGCTTAATGTTGAGAAATATGTCTCAATAAATAAGTGAAACTCTCTAAATTTTTCTCACTGATATTGAATACCCAGCAGAGTTTGCAAAAATAAGTGCCCTTGACAGATCATAAAAATAACTTGTTTATTTGACCTTGCATTAAAAACAGATATGTTGGACTACTGAGATGACTTTTTCTTCACTTCTGAGAAACAGTTTAAGGATTCAGAGGAAGCCTTCCTTTCATTTCCCTTGTTTTTGAATCTGTGAAAATAAGGAACGCTGAAAGCAATGCTTGAGCATGTTGGATGTTTTAGGGCCACCCACTTACACAGTGAGACTTGGACAGAAAGCTAGTTCTAGTCATTTGAGGGAAACTGTGAAAATAAATGTAGTGTGATTCACTGGAGGAAATGGAATTCTTTTTTTAGTCTCCTCCTTTGACTCACTCTCTTCACCATTTCTTCTAGTCAGATGGAGAGGGTTATAACTACTTTGGGACAGTCTAAATGTATAATGTGAAATTATTTCAGGTGAGTGATTAATTATGACTCCTGGTGAATAAAAGGAAGAAGATAAGAAATGTAAGAAACAGTCATCAGAATTTCCCTACTTACTCTGAGCTTGAGGTTTCTATCTCTGGGTTAATAATGCTGACATTCTCTCTTATATTATCCTCATCCTCAATTTGAGAAATGTAACTTATTTATTGTTTCAGTAGTTTTATTCACATTGTGAGCTGATGCTGTTGACTACTTTAATTATAAAACATATTGTGTAAGACAATTGTGGTGATTACAAGGTCTTTTATTGTAACTCCTGGTTAAGAGAAGAGTTGGAGTTGGAGTTATTCTTTTCAGCTCCTGCCAGGCCCACAGTCAGGACAAATCTCTCTCACCTGCCAGTCCCCAACCGAGTAAACACACAGAGACTTATATTGCTTACAAACTGTATGGCCGCAGCAGGCTTCTTGTTATCTAGTTCTTCTATCTTAAATTAACCCATTTCTATAAACCTATACCTTGCCACGTGGCTCGTGGTTTACCAGCATCTTCACATGTTGCTTGTCATGGTGGTAGCTGGCAGCGTCTCTCTGCCTCAGCCTTCCACTTCCCTGAATTCTCTTCTCTGCTTGTCCCACCTATACTTCCTGCCTGGCTACTGGCCAATCAGCATTTTATTTATACAGAGTGATATTCACAGCAAAGAGTGAGCACCATGGCCATTGCCATCTTCTTGATGATAGTTGCAGCTGTAGCTGAAAAGAGAACATGATATAGCCACAGCATCTAAAGCCAGGATTAGCCCAACAGAAAAACAACACACACAGTCAAACCTGTGTCGTCAATCTGAAATAGCAAAGGATGGCAGAGAGTGTTCATCATATGTGCCAATGCCTATCAATTGTGAGAAGATGCATGGACTATACTAAATAATTTAAAGATATAGCTAAGTTCAGGCTAATGTACAACAATGATTAATTACATGATATTCATGTACACAAAAATGCTATCAGAAAAAAACTGTACTAAGTATTAAACTGCCCTGTAAAAAAAAAAAGGATGAACAATGACCTCCAGGTTTCTTTTAGGTTGGAAATATTTGTGTATAAATTAAAACCAGAGGGGACATGCAGTTATTTCAACATATTCTGTCCAGGTATTCATTACTACAGGTGAGTGTTCTCAGAAAGCTTCTCCTTACTATTTGCATCTCAGAGGTAACTTATGAACAAGCTGCATTTTTCATGTATTAGCTATGTGGTGAAATATCAACTCAGCAACATGAAGAATACAGTCTAGTGAAAGGACCAAGCTGATGCCATAACAGCTGCTCAGTCTTCTCTCAGAGATCAGACCTCAATTTCAGTTTCCTGAAACTGAGCAAGCAGTTTCTGGGAGGGCCACAAACCAAAGACTATTAATCACTGAAGCCCCTGCGAGCAGGGACAGTCAGTACATGCTGGACCAGCCAGCCTCCACAGCAGCTCAAGGACAGAGCCTGGGACTTGTCCAGGCCTGCACAAAAAATGGAAAACTGTACCCCAACTAACCCTAGCCAATTAAAAGTTACTAACATGATTGCCACTATCATAAATCAATCCTGAGTTTGTTCTTATATAATCTGAAGGTCCCAAGAACTCCCTTGCTTTACCCCATATAAAAACCTTGCCGCGTTGCTACTTGCTGCTGCATCAGATGGACGGAGAGGCTCAGGTTAACTCAAAATAGTAAAAAGACTCTGCTTTTGCATCAGATTGGTCTCTTGGTGGTCTTTGGGGGACTCTGGGTACAAAATCTAGCTTTAGTGAAATTAACAAGTTTACTACAGGAGTCCCACATCCCTATGCATGCAAATGGTCTAAGGCAAACATAGGAAATCATCAATGAGGGTTAAATATGAAAGGTTATCAACAGCAAGCCCCTGAGGCCACATTTCCATTCATTAATTACTTGCATATACATATATTATCAAACCAGAATAATAACTGGAAAGCATTGGGGCAGAACTCAGACATTTAGTATCTTGAAATTGGGGGGATACTAGAAGATTCCAAAGAATGAGTATAGAATAAAAAAGTGCCAATTCATGGGGAGCTAACTACCTCAGTAGCCTTGTCAATATTTGATCAGGGTCACTTAGAAGTTGATAATTAATAGATTATATCCCAAAAACTTAAAAAGGAAGTAAGGATAAACAGATGCCTCTTGAGTTACCCAACATTGTGGCTAGGGACTGTATAACATAATCAGTGGTGTCTGGGGAAGTTTGGCGTCACTGCGAATCAGTTCAGGTGGTCATAAAAATCTGGAACAAACAACTGAAATAATTCAATGTTACATTTTCTTCAAGTGAGATCTTCAGTCATATGCCAGGTTTGAAGAAGCCTCATCTCTTCCTCCTACACTAAATCATGTGGCAGTTAAGAGTTTATCTCTGATCAGAAAATCTGAGTCAAACACTAGTACTATCAGGTTTTGTTTTATAATGATTCTACGGTTAGATTTTATATGTGTGGAGGAGAAAGTTAACTTAAGAAACCAACACAAAGATTAAACTTAATATATACTCACGTGTGTAAGTACCCATCAAATAGTTCAAGAGATCTCAGTTAAACATTAAGATTTTTTTTAAAAGATGGTTAATTTTCGGTGCTTTGAGTATTTAGGTTTATAATTGCAAACCATAATATGAGTGTTAATTAAACAAAGTTGTTTTCAGTCTAGTCAACAAAAACTTAATGAGTTGAGTTTGTAGCTCATTTCCTTCATTCTAGGCCAAAGCACATCCTCCTTAGATACCTGAATCCTTTGGAAGTAACAGGTGTAATATTTAATGTGGGTATAGTGATAGAAGTTAAATTTCCTATTATGGCTTTCAAGAAGTAGAAATGAGTTCAAGGATGATTAGAATCTGTGTGTGAAACTTTTCCTGGGAACTGACAACAAAGTAACTACCATCCAAGTTCAGCTTGGTGAAGCATGAGCTCATTGAGGTTACCTATGGGAGTATAGGTGAGGAGTTATTACCAGAGCAGAAATTACTCAAAGTTATCACCCAAAGCCACCCCACAACATGGGTGACAACTCACAAAAGCTAGTGCCTGGGACTTACTGGGTGACTTATAGGCAGCTAGACAGTTGCAAGAGTCTCTTCTAGGCAGCTTAGCTGCTCTGAATCTGCTTAGTATTTCTTACTGCTCATGTTATCCTGAGGGAGAAGGAGCCTTGAGAATCTAGTCAGTTTCAGAAATTTCCTGAGACTCATGAGTTGTTTACTTTCTGAGTAATAAAGCATCTCCATTTAGAATTTTCCGAGTCTAAATTAATCACACACCCCACAACACACAGCATAGAAATAGGTACACAACAAGCTTTCACTTCGGTAAGGAATTCTAAGTTCCTACCACAAATCAGGGATTGATCTTGGAAAATAAGCCAGTGTAATTACACAGGATGCTTAGACAGTTAAAAAAACAACAGCAGCAGCAACAACAAAAACAATAGTTACTACTTACAAAAATTAGAAACATTTCTTGTCTTTAAATAAATATTTACCATGATTTTCAAGTCAGGAAACATGCTCTCCTTTTTATTATGCATGTTTTTTATTATTGCCAGGAAGCCTAAATAGGCTCTGAAGAAAATGGTTCATCTCAATATATTTCACAGCAGTTAGGCAGAGAATGCAATCTAAATCTCCTGGGCAAACTCTATTTAATGAGGGCTGCATTTCAGATGAAGTGACCTTTAACTATAAAATTTAGGCACACAAAGAAGTCAACTCCATAAGGTTCAAACCAGGACTAGTTCCACCTCCAAGACAAGCAGGAAGCCCCCTTGGTGTTCTGGGTGTTTCAGTGCAAAAAGCTGATATAGGTAAACTGGTAAAATTAAAAGCCTAGATCCAGCTTCCATATTACCAATAGCCAAAGAGTAGTGGATGGAAAAGAGAAAGCAAAGATAAGAAATCCAGGAATGGAAGAGCAAAATTCTGGAAAAGGGTCTAGGAGCATGAACTCCTCTCACTAACCATGAAATGCTTGGCTTTACTCTCTGTGTAGCACAGGATAACCAGGAAATCAGCCTTAATTTAAGTGGCCAAGAATGTAGGAATGAAGTATGACCTCACAGAGTTTCATGAAAAGTTTTTAGTGGAGGAATTTAATTTGTATCCACATTTATGACTGAATAATACTATTCAATATATGGTCAATCTGAAAGAAAAATAAAGTTTCC
The DNA here is from genome assembly GCF_049852395.1 of Peromyscus maniculatus bairdii. Classification (NCBI taxonomy): domain Eukaryota; kingdom Metazoa; phylum Chordata; class Mammalia; order Rodentia; family Cricetidae; genus Peromyscus; species Peromyscus maniculatus. The sequence continues at coordinate 29,957,554 of NC_134861.1, forward strand.
CACTGTAACAAATATTTTCCTTCTCTAAATGGTGCCCCATGTCTCCTAATGGTAAACTTGAATTGCAGAAAGTAATTTCAGAAAATAATTTCCATGAACTAGCACTATGCTAATTTAAAAAGCAACTAGCCATGAACTAACTGCTATAAAATGTGATAAGGTTTTTTATATTTCCACATAGTTGGGAACTTACAATGCATCATTTTTCTTGATGATACATTATGTGTGGCACTGCAGATTATCAGGCTAGTCTGTTCCAGGCTGTTCTTTTCAATTTACACTATAGAACATAGTCCTAGTACAATGGCAAGGGAAATGAGTGGAGTAAATAAAATACAAAATAGATAGGAACTGTAATTAATGACAATGCTGATTCAATATGAATGAGATGATTTTAAAATCACTTAAGTTATAGACAGACTTATTTAAAAATTATTGTTAGTCCATGAATCTATAATCAGTATTCTGGTCAGATTCTAGTGTTCATGCTATCTGTCTAAGTACTTGGCCAATGATCTTAACAAGCACAGGATCTTGCTTATTAGCTAGGAGGCTGTGTTCTGACCTCTGAATGTTAGAATATCCCCAGAGCCTCAAACACTGATGTGGAGATCTGGATTAAGCCATAAAAGAAACATTCTACTACTGAATTAACTTAAGTAACAAAATGATCCACTCAGGTGCAAATGTCCTTATTCCTATAAAAGAATAAGAGATCATGCCAAAGAATTATTCACAGTTAACCATGAGCCACCCAAGAACATTTCTGTTGGGGATTCAAAACAAAAGTTCAGAAGCATTCCAATGGATTTTTAACTTCGAAAGATCAGATTTCAGAATGAAAAATCACAGAATTCCTGGCATACCCTTCATTATGAAAATGCATCAGCATTTGAAACACAAAATGCTTTAATTATAATTGAACTCTTGCCTCCACAGGAGTTATGCAGAATCAAACCAAAAGGTTAATTTTATTTAGGAAATTATGAGGTCCTGCACAGGTCTTCATCAGGTCCTCTGCACTTATATTATAGTATCCAGTTTACTGTTTTTATGGGATTTCTGAATGTGCAAATGAATAGGTTTCTGATTTGGGGGCCTTCTCTTGGGCTCTTTTCCTTCTGTTGGTTTGTCTTATCAAACTTCAGTGTCATAGTTTTTGTTTTATCTTATTGTATTTTATTTTGTTATATATTTAAAAAAAAACAAAGCAAATGGAAGAATGGATGAATGAATACCCAGAAACTAGGGCAAAGGTTAGGTACTGAACTATCACTTACTCTAGTTGAGAGAGGGAAAATCAGTTTCTTCCAAAAGAGTGACAATGGATGTATCAGCCACTCTGGGACAGGCATTATTATGTTCAGGAATAGTTGACTAACATATATAATGGACTCCACAATAAAAAATAAAATTGTGGTGCACACCTTTAATCCCAGCACTTGGGAGGCAGAGCCAGGCAGATCTCTGTGAGTTAGAGTCCAGCCTGGTCTACAGAGCGAGATCCAGGACAGGCACCAAAACTACACAGAAAAGTTTTGTCTTTAAAAAAATTAAGAATAAAAATAAAATAAAATTGTGATGAAAGTGATTTCATAGTTATATCCATACTTAACTCAGAATGTACTTATAGACAGGCGGTTTCTGTCTCAAGAGCCTTCAATTTAGGAGTTTCAAAAGAAATTAACAGTTATTTTAAGAAGAAAAACAGTGTTAGCTACCCATTTCAGTGATATGTGATGTCTACTTACCAGCAAAAGGTAAGCAGGCTAGAGGAGGGAGTTGTAAGCCAGAAATTAAGAAGTAAAGCCACAGAGAATTGATTATGCTATAGTCACATTTATTCATGCATTTGAAGACTTGTAGAAAATGTACTGACTAATTTTCTAAGTGTGGCTGGGGCAGAGACTGAATTTCTAACATGCTCCCAGGTAGGGCAGAAGCATGCCAGCAAGGACCCCTCCTTGATTAGCAATTGTAATTATTTTGTTAGTCATTTGGTTGATTGGTTATTGGCTATGTTGTTGGCTTTAGACCTCTAACTTTCATCTTATATCTTTTACTATTAATAATTTGCTTACATTAATTTTGGGGGTTTGTTTGTTTGTTTGTTTTCTGTTTTCAATACTGGGGATATAATCCAGGGCCTTGCTCATGTCAGGCAAGTGTCCTTACACTGAGCTATAACCTATCTCACAAAAAAAAAAAAAAAAAAAAATTATATTTGTTGACTATTAGAAGCAATAAGGGTAAATTTCAAGACTTGCCACATGACACAAATCGTTTCCTATATCAATTTAATGGTAATTTCAGGATTTTATCTTATCATCAGTGGATATGAAGCCAAGATGAACATTAACTCTTAACACCTAATGAGCAAAATTTCTTCAAGGCTCCTTTTCGAAGCAGTGGCTACTTACTTGAATGTGTTCCATGATCACAGAATCTTGGGCAAGGATGACAGTAAGCTCTCAGATTTGATCTGCTCATTTCCCCTGAGGTTCCTTTACAGCACAGGTCTACAGAGCCCATGCTGCTTTGCACTGAAATCATGTACATTATGTCGATCCTATTTCACTCCTCTTGGGTAGGAATATACAGAGCTTGGCATTTAAATCGCCTTGAATTGACAACACATGTTGATAATAATAAATTGTAAATCCTATCTTACTGAATCATCCTAAATAAAGAAATAGCTTCAATATCCCCTAATTATTAAGGAGAAATTCTTATATAACATTTTTTTTTTTGGCAAAGGAAGAAACATTTATAGCGGCCCCAACAAAGGAAAAACTAATTATGGTGCTGCATGCCTCTATGGCGATGTGCTAACAATGTAGGACTATGGGAATCAACTTTTGTTTATTTATACACCAGTGGTCGTCATGATGAAAACCTACCAGAGCACTTCAACACTTCATACACCAATGCCTGCTCCTCTATTAATGAGCATGATGATCTAAAAGTAAATTGTTTTTCCAGTGATATCTACAATTTTACATTTCATTTAGCAAAAGTAAGTTATTTCTCCCTCACAATTTCTCCTACTACTGACCACTTTGAAGAAAATTATGCTATTTTCCAAGTATTTAGTTTCTTATTCCTAGAATACTAAAATTTCACTCATTTCTTCATTTTGTCCCTCTGTTCAGTTTATTGAGTTAACATTTACTGTGTGAGGCACTACATTATATTTAGAAGACAAAGCAGTAGCAAAAACTAGCATCTTCCTTCTTATATTTGACATTATGTAGTAACAGACCCACCCTCCAAATTACAGCATCAAACATAAAATTCTAGGGTGTAGCTTTGAAAAAAATGCTAAAATAAAGAGGAAAAATGGAAGACATCTGTGACAGCAGACTTTGTAATTATGAGTTTTACTTCTTTGGGGAAGACAGGGAGGATAATCTTGATGAAGTTACACCCAAGGGGCAATCTGAAGAGGAGGGAGCTGAGACTCAATGAAAATGTAAGAGAAACATTCAAAGAGCAGGACAATGAAAATACTGTGCGATGGAAAGGGAAGCATGACAGGTAGGAAGAGAGATGGAAATGAGCTGCTGTGACTAGAAGGACCCAAGAGGAGGCAATGCTGTGCAACTGAGCTGTGATACTGAGATACTAAAAGCTACTGTTGTGTACATCTGGGTTTTGAGGATTATTTCCCAGGAAAATTGCAAATATTTTGATTGTGTTAGGATTCTCTAAGAACAGAACTGATAGAATATGTGTGTATACATATTTATGTATATATGGTTCATTAGACTCGTTTACAGGCTGGGTGGTCCTGGTGTCCAACAGTGACTATTTCATGGCAGAAAGACAAAGAATTCCATACTTGTTCAGTCCTTAAGGCTGGATGTCTCAGCCATCCCAATTTGGTGCTGGTGTCCTGGAAGATGCACAAAGGGCTGTTAGTCTTCAGTCTACTACGTTGGAATCCCAAAGAATTCAGTTCTAATAAGAGTGAAAGAATGCCTCAGTAGAAGGATAGATGGACTTGTTTCTGAGAGTGAGGGCTACCAGGCACAAAGCAAAGCTTCCTTCTTCTTCAGAGACCTTTTATGTGGGTATGACCCAGATTTAGGGTGGGTCTTTTACCTCCAAATAGTCTGATTAAGAAAATCCCTCCCAGGAGTGCCTAGGAGCTTAGGTTTTAGTTTATTCTAGAGGAAGTTAAATTGACAACCAAGACAACCATCATATTGATGAGAGGGGTCAAGTTTACAGAAAGTACTTGAGGCTGTCAGATGCCATTGGCAATTAACTATAGAAAAATAGAATGAATGCAGTTTTCCCTATTTACATTGTTACCAATAAACAATAGAAGAGCACAGTATTTTACACTATAGTAACCACATAAGCTTGGCGTTTTCTTTGTAACATTTTAAGTCCCATGCCACCTCTTCTGTTCATAGACGTCATGGAAATAACATTGATAAACCCCATTGTACAAATGATAACATACTTTTGTGAATGACTACACCCATGTGAGTATAAATAAAGAATGTCAGAGATAATTTTAAAATAAGAGGAGTTTGAATCTAGGGCTGGTCAATTATATTCCCATAGGTCAACCCCAACCAGCCCATGGCCTAGAATTATAACCATATAAGAACACAATCATACTCATTATTTATGTATCATATATGGCTGCTTTCAGGAAATAATAGAAAAATTGAGTAGTTGTGTAAAAAGTTCTAAAATTTCCAATTTTAAATGTGTGCATTTATGATTTTAAGTAATAAATTTATATCCAAATACAACAATGCTTGCCAAAGACTGTTTAGGGTGTTGTAGTCTAATATAGGTACCTACCTACATTTTTATCTATGAAGCTACTCAGGCTTAGGCTATCAAGTAAAATAGGAATGAGATAATATAACAGATAATGTTGATTTCTAAACTGATGTTAGCACTCTTTTAACAATATCCTATTAGTCTCTGAGCTTTGTGTGATGGGCAGATTACTAAATGTAGTTGCTGAAATGTATAATAACTACTGGCTATTCAAGTCTTGGAGGAGACATTATTATAAAGTTAAAGGTGAAATTATTCTGTGGTGATATTATATTGTGCTGAAATGTGGTAATATTTTATTTGTATGTTAATAAATAATGTTTGCCTGGAGATCAGAGGACATAGCCAGCCATAAACAAAAGTCAGGTAGTGGTAGCACATGCCCATATTCCAATCACTTGACAAGCAGAGTCCCTGTGTGTTCAAGGACACACTAGGGAAAAGCCAAGCATGGTGACACACACCTTTAATCCCAGTACTAACCATAGAGACCTGGGAGTCTGTACAGACAGGCAGTGACAAGGAAATGAGGTAGCTGGCCTAAGAGCCAATGAGAAGGCAGAACAGCAAGGCAATAAAGATTCGGGACAGACAGGAAGAAGCTCTCTCTTGGGAAGCTACAGCACGAGGTGAACTAAGGTTAGCTGGCGGCTGGCTCTCACTATTTCCCTGATCTCTACAGCTTTCACCCCTGTATTTGTCTCTGTGTTTCTTATTTAATAAGACTGTTTGGAAATTCATCTAAATTATTCTTTCATTTTTACTTCATCGGAGGAAAGGGAACAAATGTGTGCATATTTAGATTTTTTTCATGGGAAAGTAAAATGTTATAAACAAAAAGGGTGCTCAAAGCAAGCAAAAAGTAAATTCGTGTACACTAATGGGAGCATCATTATTGAAAGAAGGATGACCCAGGACACACCAGGACCAAGTTCTCAGCACAAAGGAAATTTATTTGCTCCAGGGGGACAAAAGGCAGGAATAAAAGATGAAGACAGGGGATAGAGAATGAAGCAGAAGAGAAAGGGGGGAAGGAATATTAGTCTCTGAGGGAGAAAGGACTATCTCTGCATAGAGAGGAGAAAGATGTGGCCCATAGGCAATTAGCAGTTTATAAAGGGAAAAGGGGAAACTGTGTTAGGATGAGTTGGCTAATGTTGATTGGACATGTTAATTAGGGTAGCCACAAGGGGGCTTCTCATTGCTGGACTTCAATACTTTGATATCTAGATCTTTGTAGTCAGCCTTAGGATGAGGAAGTAGCCAAATAAGGGAATAGACCTTGGTGGCTAGCGATATAAATACAATCCAAAGTCTAGCAAGGGAGAGGGGATGGGGGAGAAGGCAAGGCAAACTGTTGGAGACAGGTTTTCCATGCTCAGGCCTATGTTTGCCATGCAACGGACTGCTATAGCCCTTCAATTGTGACTGCCTTTTTTATCATACAGGACTTTTTTTTTTATTTATTCTGTGCATCTTTTACATAATGTATCTTGATCCCATTCCTTTCCTGGCCCCTTCACATCTGTCCTCTGTTCATGCACTCCCCCCCCAAAAAAAAAATTAAGAGAAAAAAGAAAAAAAGGGAGGGAATTAAAAATCTTATCATGGTTTAGCTGTTAGAGGCTAGGCTCACGATCACAGAGTTTTTTAATCTGAGCTTTTATGGGAGTCAAGAGGGTGGAAGAAAGCATTGCTTTCTTGCATTAGGAAAAGCAGGCCTTGACTTCACATAAAGGAAACAGGGGCATATCTATCACTGAATGGGTCTCCCATATATAAGCAGAGAAGAGATAAGGATATTTTAATAGAAAAGTATGGCTCATGACTGCCCACATTGACAAAGCCAAACTTCAATTAACATTTTTTTCAGATTATATCAGATTTTAAAAATTGTCCCTAAATAAATGAGTGACATGGGCATCATAAGCATGGAAGATGGCTTGAGTTAAAATAGAGCCCTATTGAAATTTTCCTGTCCATTCTATAATTTACTTAAATTACAAGGTCTCAGTGGGACTTGTAACATGAATCTTAAAAGGTCTTACTAAAAAAAAAAAAAAAAAAAAAAAAAAGAGAGAGAGAGAGAGCCAGCTATTGAGGTAAAAGCTGGAAGATCAGAGAAACAGAACAATCCACAGCCAACCTCACCTTACCAACTCCTCAGCCTTCAGAGCAAGACTTCCTGTTTACTCACGCCTTATATACCTTTCTGTGCCCTGCCTTCCTAGTGCTGCAATTAAAGGTGTGTATGCTTCCCAAATACTTGGTAGCAAAGGTATGAGATCTCCAGTGCTGGGATTAAAGGTGTGTGCCACCATGTCTGGCTGTTTCCAGTGTGGCCTTGAACTCACAGACATCCAAGTGGATCTCTGCCTCCCAGAGTGACAGGATTAAAGGTGTGTGCCACCATGACTGACTTCTATGTCTAATTTGGTGGCTGGGTCTGTTCTCTGATCTCCAGATAAGTTTTATTTGTTAGAGCACAAATAAAATATCACTGCAGTGACTAATTTTTGTAACCAGAAGTGGTTCTAGAGATATTTTTAAGTAACTGGAATAGGTTTTCCAATTTGTCAACACCTATGGTTACTAAAGTCTCTCCCAGAAGTTCAGAGAGTAGTGAGAGCCCATGGTGCAGACTACTTTAAATACTTATGGAGACTAATGGATTTAATTATCCTGATTCAATAATTGTAAGGGGCAAAGTATTTAGTGACTTTGTATAGAAACCTTGATTATTTGTAGAAAAACATGGAAAATGATGCTGCCAGGTGGTTGCTCCTACAATCTCTGGAGAAATTATGGAAGAAAAGAATGAGTTCCATGAGAAAATCAGCCAACTTTGAATATCTCAGACTATGGTGAAGAATAATGGACTTAGTGATAAAACTGACCAGTTCTATATGTGTGTAACCAATCTAAAGATTTGTAAGTGTGCCTTGGAATAGAATATTCTCTCCAGCAGCCTTAGAGCTCAAGTTTTGAAAAATTAAGCTGAAGTCTTCATTCTAATGTTGAATGAATTACAAAGAAATTCAAACCCCAGCCTCAGAGGATGTCTGCTGATTGCACTAATTGGTAAAGAATAGGATTCTGTAACTTGGGATGGAGATGTGGGAAGGCCCTTTTGAGGCTGAGGACTTTGAACCTTCAGATTGTCAAATGTTCATCTCACCTGAGGAAGTACTCTCTACTCTCAGCAGAAGGTGTACTCCCACTCCCAGCTCCTGAAATATTGCCTTCTCTATCTTTGATTGAGAAAATTAATTCTTCATTGTCTGCTAAACCAGCAGTGACTTTCTCTGAAAGAAATGTCAAACAAGACAATACTGATGTCTCTCAAGTCCCACAAACAGCTACCTTGAGACCTATAACCAGACTTAAGGCAAAACAGGCTCCTAGTGGACAGATAGAAAGTATTGTACATGAGGAGGTATGCTACACCATGAAAGAGCTTAATTAATTTGTGAATTCGTTCAAGCAGAAGTTTGGGAAATATGTGTGGGAATGGATTTTAAGGGTGTGGTATAATGGTGGAAGAAACATAAAACTGTATCAGGCTGAGATTATTGATATAAGCCCTCTGAGTGGAGATTCTAGTTTTAATATGGAAACATATTCAGTAAAAAAAGGAAGGTGTCATAAGTTTGAATGGTTGACTGAAGAATTTGTCAAAAGATAGCTTACTGAAAAGAAGTTGGAGGTGCCTGATATCCCCTGGCTTAGTGGTGATGAAAGGATTTTAAGCTTTAGGGAAATTACAATGTTAAAGTGGGTACACTGTATAAAACCTAGTCCTCCACAATAGGAAGGGCCAGAAGACATGCCCTTCACTTGTAAGATGCAAAATGGTGAGAGGGGCACTAGCATATTTGAAGAGCTTTGTTGTTGTCCTTTATCTTGTACCAGACCATGGGGGCAGAGATACTTCTGTTCAGTTAGATAATTAAATGCAATGGCTTTTATTGGTCACCAAAGTAGCATCAGCCTGGTGGCAGCACCAAATCTCCAAGGGCAAAATAATTATAGTTATTTATTGTAATGTGCAACATACACAAAGCAGTGATTGTAATAGCCTGACATGTAATGGTCAGCACAGGCATAGTGAATTTTATCCAAAACATATGAATCTAGCAATAATTATGTGTTTTCAGTCATGAAATAGATGAGAATCCTACTGCATTTTTATTTGATCTGTGTAAGTAGAAAAATTCTCAAACAAATGCAAGAAAGGTTCCACTGGATTGTGGCAAAAGGGAATCTTGACTCACAAACCAATTTCCAGACTTGAAATAGTTTGCAGACTCAGAACCCTTGAATAAAGGGGTGGCCATATTGACCTAAGGAAGGACCTTGATAAAATACCTAAGAATTTTACTGATAGCCTTTCTCCAGTCCATCTCCAAAGGGACCAATGGACCATTTATAAGAGTAACTGTACACACGGTGAAAGGAAACAACAAACTTTCCAGGGTCTATTGGATACTGGTTCAAAATTGACACAGATTCTGAGAGACCACATAAAGCATTGCGGCACTCCTAATTAATGGACTTTTAGCTGAAGTTGACTTGTGGTGGGTTCAGTTAGTATACAGAATAATCCTGTGGGTTTTTTCTCAAGTTTCAGAATGCGTAATTGGGATAGATTATACTTGAGAGTTAGCAGATTTCTCATATTGGTTCCCTGACTTATGGAGGGAGGGCTACTATGCTTGCCAGGGTGAAATGGAAGTCATTGCCTCTGCCAGAGAAAATAGTGAATCAAAGACAATACCATATCACAGGAAGAACTGAAGAAATTAATGCTACCATGAGGGACTTGAAAGATGAAGGGGTGGTGTTTCCCAATATATTTTCCCTTAAATCTCCTATCTGGCCAGTGCAGAAGACAAATGATATCGTTCTTGGAGAATGATAGTTGTATATCAGAAATTAATCAATAGTGACTACAATTGCAACTTCTGTAAAAGATGTGGTGTCATTACTCAATCAGATTAACACATCTCCAAGTACATGGCATACAGCTATTGATCTAGAGAACACTGTTCTTTCAGTACTCATCCATAAGACCACCAGCATAGTTTGCTTTTATTTGGCAAGGCCAGCAATATATCTTTACATTTTTACTTCAAAGATATATTAACTTTCTAGTCCTGTGCCATACAAAATATCACATTGGTCTACTATATGGACCATATTATGCTGATTGGAAGAAGTTAGCAGGAAGTAGCAACCTCTTTGGACTCATTGGTAACCTATATGTGCATCAGAGGATGGAAAATAAATCCAATCAAAATTCAAGGGCCTTTTACCTCAGTGAACTTTTTAGGAGTATAGTGGTGTATAACATGAGGAGTTATTCATTCCAAGGTCAAGGAAGTTATTTCTCCTGCCCTCCCCCCAACCATTAAGAAAGAAGCACGGTTCTTAGTGGACCTATTTAGATTCTGAGAACAACACATTCCTTACATGGATGTGTTGCTCCGGTCCATATGCCAAGTGACTCAGGAAACTGTTAGCTTTGAATGGGGCCTGGAACAGGAAAAGGCTCTTCAAAGATACAGGCTGCTGTGCAGGCTGCTCTACCACTCGGGTCATATGATGCAGCAGACCCGATGGTACTTGAAGTGTCAGTGGCGTATCGGGATGCTGTTTGGAGCCTTTGGCAGGGCTCCTGTATGAATCGTGAATCATAATAGAGACTTTAAGGATTTTGGAACAAGGCTCTACCACCGTCTGAAGACTATTACTATTCTGCCTTCGAAGGATAGCTCTTGGCCTGCTATTGGGCCTTAGTGGAAACTGAATGTTTGAAAATGGACCACCAAGTTACCATAATACCTGAGCTGCCCAAGTGCTGGGTGTTCTCTGACTCAACAGGCCATAATGCAGAACATGAACAGCAGCAACACATTATCAAATGGAAGTGGTATTTGCATGATTGAGCCCAAGCATTTCTTGAAGGCACAAGAATGTTACATGAAGAAAATTGCCCAAATGCCTATGGTTTCCACTACAATTATAATCATGTCTTGCTCTCAAGTATACACTTATAGCCTCATGGGGTGTGCTTTATGATATGTTGACTGAGGAAGAGATGCCTAAGCTCTGGTTTACTGATGGCTCTGCATGTTTTGCAGGGACCACCATGAAGAGGAGAGCTGCAGCATTACAACCCCTTTCTTGAATAGATCGGGAAGAACATCAGGAAAGGAACATTTTCACATTGGGAAGAACTTTGAGTAATATACATGTAACATATTTTGGATGGAAGGAGAAATGCCACATGTGAGATTGTTCACTGACTCATGTTTTGTGATATTCTGTTTATGTCCTGACGAATAAAATTTGCTTGAAGTTAGAGGGCAGAGCTAGCCACTGGTTAACCATACAGGTGTAGTGTCTGCACAGAAAGGAAAAGGAAGTGATAAGGCAGGGCAAAGGCAGGATCTTGGCCCTCTTGGACTGGAGGAATAGAATAGGAAGAAAGTAACTGTAGCTGCTTTCCTGCTTTTTTGATCTTTCAGGTTCTACCCCAATATCTGACTCCTGGTTTTACTGATAAGATTAATAAGATATATGCTTCATCTGGTGTCCAACTTTTGGCATAGAAATCCAGGAAAAGCCACTTGCTGGACCTCAGAGCTGGACATAAGAACTGCACCTGGGAGAGTCAACACTGGCATTTCCTTTATTCCCCTAAGCCCTCTGAGTGTGTCTGGGATTTTTGTTTTGCAGCCTTTTTACAGCAAACTCCACAGGTGCTTGGGCTTCAAACACCAAAAGAGTTAACTGCTCACCACCAGCCAGCCAGCTCTGCCTTCAGGCAGCTCTGTGATTTCACTTCCCACTGGTCACATGTGCTGCTTTCACACATTCCACTGTGCAAACTGTTGGCTCTTTGGCTCCTTTTCCACCATGTGTTGTAGGTTTTCCCTGGATCCACTCCTCAGTCTGCTTACATGCAATCAGTGGGAGCTGTCCTCAGGCAGATTTTATACTTCCTGTGTTCTCCACTCAGACATGCTATACAGTAGCAATCAGCCTCACATTTCACCATCATCATCAGCAGATTTGGTGAGATAATTGAGAAGTTTTAAAGAAAGGAATTAATTAATAAAAGAGGGAGAGTTTTTTCCCACATTAAAAAATGTGAAACACTATTACTATGGAGGGAATTAGGTCTCTGTATGATGATTACACAATGGATGGTTTGAAAATAGAACAATTAAATGAGAGGATAATTAACTTAGCTGGGATTTACAAAATGTCAAATATAATCATTATCAGTTTGGTAATTCATGTTTTTTTCCCTAAAAAAATGTTGGCTGATATCAGTGCCAAACATGAGAAATTGACTGATAAGATACAAATATTAGAAAACTTGCTATTCATAAGATATAGGCTTTAGAAAAGATTAACAATGATAATATGCAGTCCCTACAACTAATTACTAAAGAAAATAATGCAATTTTGATTGATAAGTTGCAAGCCTTAGAAAAACTTATTAAAACAAATAATAGAGATATTCAGACACACTCAGGAGAATTTAAAGAAAAACCAAACCCATCATTACATTATAAAATTAGAGAGGAACAGCCCAAGGCTATCAAACAACCAACCTTAATTTATCCAGTCACCTTACAAGAACAACTGCCAAATGACAGATAAGGTAACATAAGAGCTGACTGGATTCCTGTGGAAATGTTAGACTTGAAGAGATTTAAGAAAATGATAGTCTCATATGGTATGCATTCATCTTTTGTGAAGGAGATGATAAATTCATGGTCAGCTAGTAACAGAATTGTCCCATAAGAGTGGAGAGATTTGGTTACAGCAGTTTTGGAACTTGGTCCTTAATTACAGTGGAGGACCTGATGGAAAGATGAGGCTCAGACCATTGAACAATGAAGGAGGGCTAGAAGTATTGAAATCTCCCAAAACCAACTTTTTTGAGAGGGCAATTGTGTTGATGTACAAAGACAGTTGCTATATGATGACCACAACCTGGCTCTATACCATGTAGCAGGTTTGAATGCATTGGACAGAATTGCGGAAGTCAGAAAGAGAACTGAGTCATTTACTAAAGTTATAGGGGGCCCCTGTAGCTGAAGTTTTCCTGTGTCTTACCCATTCCACAGCCACTCAGACCCATGTAAATACACAGAGGCTTATACTAATTAAAACTGCTTGGCCATTAGCTCAGGCCTACCACTGACTAGCTGTTATAGTTAAATTCAGCCCGTTTCTGTTAATCTATGTGTTGCCACATGTTCTGTAGCTTTATCTGTGTGTCTTTACATGCTGCTCCCTGGACAGCAGGCTGGTGTCTCTTCATTTAGCCTTCCTCTTCCCATAATTCTCCTTGTCTGCTTATCCCACCTATACTTCCTGCCTGGTTACTGGCCAATCAGCTTTTTATTTATAAACCAACCAGAGCAACACATTCACAGCATACAGAACATCCTACAGCACCTCCCCTTTTCTATCTAATCAAAAGAGAAGGGTTAAACATATAGATATCTGTATACTATATTTCTATTTCATGCCTCCCTTTGTTCTTTTAGAAAGAGGTTGCCTATAGCCAACAACAATTTGTAACTAACAACCTAAACAAAATCAAATATCCCTAATCCATTTTTTGGGAATGTGGGCATAGTGTTCTAGTCTACTTCCTGCTCATAGGGGGCACCAGTGGTCTAGTGGGGATCCTGAGAAAATTAAGAATTATAGGCGAGTCGTGACTGGTGCAGTCAATGACACTGTATTCTCTGAGCCAGTTGCCTTGAAACTATTCTGAATATTGGATCATCTGGGCCATGGTATCATCAGAGACATTTCAGTCGGTGTTGGCTGGTCAAACCATATTAGCCTGGAATCAATCCACAGGTTCTCTTATTCTGTGGAGACAAAAGTAGAACATATTTTCCAAAGCAACATATCCTTAGTCATAAATTTTGAAATCAAGATACCTTTAAGATATACATATTGATTTAACTCAGCAGTTTTTACAATCAAAATTCTCTCTGCAGTTAAAAATCCTGAAGACAATATAATCCAGACTCTGTGTGATTTTTTTTTTTTTTTTTTTTTTTTTTTTTTTTTTTTTTTTTTTTTTTTTTTGGTTTTTCGAGACAGGGTTTCTCTGTGTAGCTTTGCGCCTTTCCTGGAACTCACTTGGTAGCCCAGGCTGGCCTCGAACTCACAGAGATCCTCCTGGCTCTGCCTCCCGAGTGCTGGGATTAAAGGCGTGCGCCACCACCGCCCGGCTTCTCTGTGTGATTTTTATGTAGCTTCTTTTTTTTTATTTTCTTTTTTTAAAATTTATTTTACAACACCATTCAGTTCAACATAATAGCCACAGATTCCCCTGTTCTCCCCCTCTCGCCCCCCTCCCCCCCCAGCCCACCCCCCATTCCCACCTCCTCCAGATCAAGGTCTCCCCCGAGGACTGGGGTCGACCTGGTAGACTCAGTCCAGGCAGGTCCAGTCCCCCCTCCCAGACCGAGCCAAGCATCCCTGCATAAGTCCCAGGATTCAAACAGCCAACTCATGCAACGAGCCCAGGACCCGGCACCAACGCACAGCTGCCTCCCAAACAGATCAAGCCAAATGACTGTCTCACCCATTCAGGGGGCCTGATCCAGTTGGGGGCCCCTCAGCCTTTGGTTCATAGATCCTGTGCTTCCATTCATTTGGTTATTTGTCCCTGTGCTTTATCCAACCTTGGCTTCAACAATTCTCGCTCATATAAACCCCCTTCTTTCTCACTAGTTAGACTCCCAGTGCTCCACCAGGGGCCCAGCCGTGGATGTCTGCATCCAGATTCCTCAGTCCTTGGATGGGATTTATGGCACAACTATCAGGTTGTCTGGCCATCCCATCACCAGAGTAGGTCAGTCCCGGCTGTCTCTCGACCATTGCCAGCAGTCTTTTGCGGGGGTATCTTTGTGGATCTCCGTGGGCCTCCCTAGCTCTCTGCTTCCTCCCCTTCTCATGTGGTCTTCATTTACCATGGTCTCCTATTCCTTGTTCTCCCTCTCTTTTCTTGTGTAGCCCAGGCTGGCCTCGAACTCGTGATCCTCCTGCCTCCGCCTCCTTCAGCAAATCCTACCGGCTTGTGCCACCACCACCGGCATAGCTTATTTTTTATATTACCTTTACTGTCTCTTTTAAAACTTTATTTTTTAAACTATTTCTTTATATAACTGTCTATATTCATTTTCTTCTCTGTTCCAAGCCTGTGTACATTTTTACACACACTGTAAACCATTTAAAGTCTTATTCCATCTGAATCTGCCTTATTGTGAATCTGTTGCTTTAAACTGCAATGGTTATTACTGAAGCAGCAGCCTTGACTGCTGACTCCACCTATCTCATCTTTTTAACATGATGGAGATAATTCACGACCAGCTCTGGGAGTCATGATGTCCACTGACTCTGGGAGGCAGTGAGTCTATGCTTCTATCAGAGCAGTGTGTAGCCCAGGAGCTTTTATTTTGTTTGTACTAGCAAAGGCTAAATCCACCATGCAGCGTGATGTGCATCATGGAGACAGCTCATTCCTACCATGCTGGAGGTCAAACCTGCATGCCACAAACCCTCCTTAGAGTAGCTCAAGCCCACAGGCTGGAGCTGACCTGAGAGAGACAACTAGGAAGCTGTTTTGAGCTCCATTTTAGAAACTTTTTTTAAAAAAGCTTTCTTGGGTTTTAGGTGGAAACTCTTGCTCCATGTTGGGCACTATTTATAGCTGAAGTTTTCCTGTGTCCTGCCCTGTCTGCAGCTGCTCAGACCCAAATAAACACACAGAGGCTTATACTAATTAGAACTGTTCATCCATTAGCTCAAGCGTACCACTGACTAGCTCTTGCACTTAAATTCAGCCAATCTCTGTTAATCTATATGTTGCCACATGTTCTGTGGCTTTACCTGTGTGTCATTCCATGCTGTTCCATAGACAGCAGGCTGGCATCTCCTCACTTAGCCTTCCTCTTCCCAGAATTCTCCTTGTCTGCTTATCCTGACTATACTTCCTGCCTGGTTACTGACCAATCAGCTTTTTATTTATTAACCAATCAGAGTAACACAATCACAGCATACAGGACATCCCACAGCAGGTCCCAAAGAAAACTTCACTGATTTTTTATGAAGATTGACTTCAGCTGTAAATAGAATGACACCAAATTCAGAAACTAGACAAATAATAATTGAATCTTTGGCTTTTGAAAATGCTAACTCACAATGTAAAGGGGCATTTAGGCATGTAGAAGCAAGATCAGCCTTTATAGAGGAATGGATCTGAGATATGGTCAATATTGACTCTCAAAACCATGAAGATTTTTATAGGAGAGGTGATTACCAGGGGCTTGAAGAAAGTGAAAAATATTCAGGTGTTTTAATTGTGGCAAATACAGTCATCTAAAATGGATTATAGACAGGGCATTCATAGAAACAGTGTTTAAATAATCCAAATGGAAGGCCTCTGCCTTCTGGAATATGCAGAAGGTTTGGCAAAGCCAAACATTGGACCAATGAATGCAGATCAACAAGGGACAGACAGTGTAACCATTTGCCATCAGGAAATGCCTTGGAGAGCCTCTCACAGGCCCCCATGTCAAATTTCGTTTACTTATTCCCTGTCACCATGGGGAAAACTCTTCTGCAGAGCACTTAAAGACATAATGCTTATTTTTAAAAAAATCATAGAACAGCTTTAGAATACAAAATAAAAATTTCAGGAGACAACATAAAGAAAATATTTTGGCAAACTTCTATAAATTATCAAAGACCCAAGCTAAAAATATGAATAAACAACACTGTCACTGAAGGTCTTGTAGACACAGGGACAGATGTAACAGTAATTGCCACAGAACCTTCACATCCAAATTGGCCTCTACAGGAGATCAATGTTCAGTTTTTAGGGATTGGAATGTTATCTCAGGTAAAACAAATCATGACATGGGTCAAATGTATAGGACCTTAAAGACATAGAGGAAATGTAAAACCATATGTGCCTAATATAGCAATGAATTTATGGGGACATGATTTGTGACAGCAATGGAATACACAAATTAATATTCCTTCAATCTTAGAAACAAACCATAAACTAAAGTATTTTTCAGGGAAACATATTAAAGATATAAACAACATTCACCAAACATTTAGATTGTTCAAAAACAGGGTACAACAGCTGCTGATCTTTCAAAGGTACCAGCAATTCTATCTTTAAAATGGTTAACTGACAAACCCATCTGGATAGAACAATGGCCTTTGGCATCAGAAAAATTACAGGCCTTAGAACAGCTGGTACAGGAGCAGCTTAATGCTCAACATATTGAAGAATTGATGAGTCCTTGGAATTCTGCTCTATTTATAAAGAAATCTGAAAAATGGAGAATGGTGACAGATCTAAGACCTTTTAATAAGATGATTCAGCCAATGGGCTTTTTACAGACTGGAATTTCCTTGCCTTCTCTATTACATAAAGGATGATCTCTTATAGTGATTAATTTAAAAGATTGCCTTTTTACTATACTTTTGCAAGAACAAGATAGAGAAACATTTTCCTTCATGGTTCCTACTTATAATTCTCAACCCATTAAAAGATATCAGTAGAAGGTTCTCCCACAAAGGATGTTAAACAACCCCACCACATGCCAATATTTTGTACAACAATCATTGGATATAATCCATAATTACTTTTCTTAATCTATAATTTACCACTACATGAATGATATCTTACTAGCTGATTCAAATGTAGATACTTTAGAGAAAATGTTTGAAGAAGTAAAGAAAAATTTGCCTTATTGGAGATTACAAACTGCTCATGAAAAAATAAAATGTATAAGGTTGAGAGACATAAAAGGATAACTTTGGGTTGGTAATACAAGTTAGGATAGAAAGTGAATTAGGAACAATACTTTGACCTCACCATGATAGGATAGATAATGGAGTATTTTCTGTGAATTTGTCAAATACTAATGGACTAAACATTGATAATGTAATTATTGCCTGTATATATTTGTATATAGTTATTGTACTTATTGCTTACAGTTTTTCGATGTTAGAGCCTTCACTTTTTATTTAGACAAAAGGGGGAAATGTGTGATATTTTGTTTATGTTCTGATAAATAAAACTTGCTTAGAATCAGGGGGCAGAGTTAGCCATTAGTTAATCATAAAGTTGTGGAGATTTGTATAGAGAGGAACAGGAAGTGACAAGGTGGGGCAGAGACAGGATCTCAATCCTTTTGTACTATAGGAATGGAAGAGGAAGGAAGTGATTGTGGCTGCTTTCCTGCTTCTCTGATCTTTCAGGTTTTATCTCAATATCTGACTCCTGGTTTTTATTGATATGATTAACTAGATTTATGCTTCACTCATGGGCATTCACTCCAACAATTGATTGGATGGGTCACCAAGGACTTAGAAAGAGCGTAAATAAAAAATTGATAAGAAAGACATCTGGGAGGAAGTATGAGGATAAATCTGCAAATAGGCCAACAATGTCAAGACACTTGTGTCCCATGTAAATGCTCATTGAAAGGTAACTTCAGTGAGGAGCTCAATAACCGAGGAGCTGGGATGGGCCATTCTATGGATGGTTAACCTCTTTCCCCAGCTATGCCTCTCATTGCTTCCTAATGGGCCCATGAACAACACGGCCGTGGGTACAGAGATGAGGGTTATGTGTGGGCTTAACCACATGGACTGTAATTCACTAAGGCTGACACAGCCACAGCTGCTGCTGAGTGCCACCAGCAGAGACCTGTTGATCTGCCAACAGTGATACAAATACTGAACCCCAGATATGTCACCATTCCAAAGGGTGAACTGCCAGTGAGCTGGTGCAGACTGACTACATTACACCATGTCCTTTGTAGAAAGGGCATCACTTTGTTCTTACTAGAGTAGATACTTAATCTAGCTATGGATTTATCATTCCTGCATGTAATGCTTTTGCCAAAATACCATCTGTGTAATTACACAGTATTACTTCTGACCAAGGAACACATTTCACAGGGATAGAAATGTAACAGTGGTCACACTATCATGGATTCCACTGGTCCCACCATGTTCCCCACCATCCTGAAGCAGCCGACCTGATAGAAAAATGGAATGACCTTTTGAAGACACAGTTACAATGCCAATTATGTGGCAGCAGGCTGGAAGGATGGACCAGAGCTCATCAGAAGTTAGTATATGCTTTGAATCAATGCCTAATAAATGATATGATTTCCTGCATAGCCAGGATCCACAGGTCTAGGACTCAAGGTATAGAAAAGAGACTACTTCTACTCATTATTACCCCTAGTGACCCACTAGGAAAATTGTTGCTTCCTGTCCTGGACCTTAATTTCTGCCTGCATATAAGTTTTGGTTCTAGTGATACGAGCACTCCTGTCAGGAGACACAATAAACATTCCATTGAACTGGAAGCTCAGACTTCCCTCTGCCCTCTTTGGCCTTCTGAGGTTAAGAAAGTAATAATAGTCTTAGGATGGGTGATTGATCCAGATTAGCAAGGGGAAATTGGATTGCTTCTCTACAATGGAGCTAAGAAAGATTATATCTGGAGTGCAAGAAATTATTTGGAGCAGTGGTTTTCAACATGTGGGTAGCGACCCCTTTGATAATCAAGTGGCCTTATCACAGAGGTCACCAAAGATGTTGGAAAACACAGATATTTACATTATAATCTATAACAGTAGCAATACTAGAGTTATGAAGTAGCAATGAAAAGAATTTTGTGGTTGGGGCTTACCACAACATGAGGAACTGTAATAAAGGGTCACAGTATTAGGAAGGTTGAGAACCACGGCTTTAGAATGTCACTTGGTGTTACCATATCCTGTGATTAAAGTCAGTGGGAAAGTACAAACAGCCCAATCCAGGAAGGATGACTAAGGGCACAGACACTTCAGGAGTGACAGTATGGGTCTCGCCTCCAGGAATAGAGCCAAGACCTGCTGATGTGCCTACCAAGGGTAGAGGAAATACAGAATGGGCAGTAGAGGAAGATAGTTACAAATACCAGCTTAGGCCATGTGATGAGTTGCAAAACAAGGATTATGACTGACATGAATGTTTCTGTCACATACTGTTAATAATGTATTTGTACAGATATTTGTGGTTTTTTCCTCAGTTTCTTTACCATGTGATGTAACATCAAGTAATAAAATGTCATTGGTTATGCCATTTAAGTTCGAGATACTAAAAATGTCCTTCATGGGAGATTGCCACCTGCTATAAAATTTATGATGCATTTGCAGTCATACATAGGATGGTTATATTATGTTAGGTGTAATTACAAGCTGGTCATTGTTTTCATTTAAAAATTAAGCATGGCATAAGGAGGTATGATTGTGTGACAAGGGGCAGAGTTGTGGTGACAGTCTTGATTGTCAACATGAGTATGTCTGGAATTAACTAAAACCCAAACCACTGGCTACACTTGGATACTTTTACTTAATGAAGTTATGTGAAGTAGGAAGATCCATGTTTAATCTGAATCTTTTGGGGTGGGAGAATCCACCTTTATTCTGAGTCACACCTTCTGGTGACAGATTACACAAAGAAGCTCTCTTTGCTTGCTTGTTCTTGATCTCACTGGCAAGCTTATTCCTTCATTGGCAGCAGAGCCTACTTCTTTGGGATTCCAGAACATACTGAAGACCAGCTGAGATACTCAGTCTCATGGACTGAACAACTACTGGGTTCTTGGACTTTCTGTTGGTAGAGAGCTATTATTGAACTAGCTGGACCACAGCCTGTAAGCCATTCTAATAACTATATCATTCATATATATATATATATATATATATATATATATATATATATATATGATAGATAGACAGACAGATAGCTGAAAGATTCTATCAGTTATGTTCCTCTAGAGAATCCTAATACAACTAGTTTCTTACATTTTAAAATATAATTTTTTGCTTTTAGTTTTTTTTGTTCTTTGTGACATGGTTTCTCTGTGTAGCCCTGGCTTTCCTAGAACTTGCTTTGTAGACCAGGTTGACCTGGAGCTCAGAGATTCAACTGCCTCTGCCTCCCAAGTATTATGATTAAAGACTTGTGCCACCACCACCCAGCTTATTTTAATTATTTTTAGTTTTTATTAATTACAGCATTTCCCCCTCCATTTCCTGCCTCCAGTCCCTCCCATATGCCCACTTCACTCACTCTCAAAATTGATGGCCTCTTTCAATTTGAATACACACATACAAATATATAAACACACATATTATATACATGTATAAATATGTACATATTAATAAAACTGGCTGAGTCCATTTAGTGTGTCTCATGTATATAGTATATATTATTTGAGCTAATCACCTGATATTGGATAACATTTTGTTTAATATTAGTATTTGGTCTTCATTATACATAGAAGTTCTAACCATAAAGATTCATGCCTTCTACTGGGGTTAAGCACAGAGACAACTGATGTGCCCTAGCTGTTGACAATATAATACCAGAAAAAAAATGGGGAGTCTGGATCAATCATAACACAGAACACAGAACAGAAACTTATCTGCAAAGTCCTAGATAGTAAACAGTTCACTCTGTCATCCTTCAAAGTAGGTGTCATTCCAGTGGTTGATGGACAGGCACTGGGTTGTGTTTATCAATATCCCACTCAATAAAGCAAACAACATCTATGAAATATAGAGTGGTACTAGAACTATATAGACAATACTTCAGGAAGAGAACCACATGGAATTCTGTCTCCCACTTAACTGAGACAGTTTGAGTGTTTGAGTGTGTAATTGCTTATTTTCTTTCTTGCCCTAATTTTTAACCTTCAAAATGATGCAGTAGTCAGCACAAGTTCTGGAAATGTCCAGAAGCAGCAAGACTATTTCTTTTTTTAGTAACATTGCTTAAGGAAACTGCACTGGATGTTACACAACTTTCTCAGTCTTGAGTTCATTAACAGCAAATGTCTGCTCCTTTAAAATCTTCTAAGGACAATGTAGTTTGTTAACATCTTGAGAATTTCTATACTGACAATTTTAATGTCCAGTATTCAGTATATTATTAATTGAAAGAGAAACACAGTTGTATATTCCAGGATATTTATTGACTTATTAAATCACTGGACATTTTACTCTGCTTTAATTCATTTCTGTTGCCAGAATACTAATCATATTTGGGGACATGATCAAATGTCTGTATTATCTAAGCACAGTGTACAAGACTACTTTGTGATCTTGGCAGAGAGTGTTCCCACCTCTCCTGCCAATGCATAAATTATGAGAGCAAATGAGATTTCTATGAAGTTCCTACTTGGCTAAAGAAGTAAAAAACTTTAGCTGTCTGTTATCCTGAGAAAATAATGAAGCAGAAAGAAAATTTGAAATGATTATAATTTGAGCAAAATAAAACAGCTATTGGACATTATCTCTGGCATCATTTATCAAGTTCTGAATTAATATTTATGATGATCTTGTACATGTAAAAGTGTCCATTTTCCCCACTGAACAGATGAAGCATGGTAATCTTTTCTTCATTTCTGTGACACAGCATTAAAAATAATCATAAAATCACCACACCACACACGGGCCATCTTTAAATGCTCATTTCCTCTTGTCCTGTCCTTCACATTCTTGTCATAAGTCTGTTTCCTATACTCTCATCAAAAATGCTACTGTTTTTAAATGAGTTTTTAACAGTCACCATTACTGCAGCCTATATCAGCAATCAGTTTTAAATCATCCTAAGGTACTTGTCCCCCTCTACTTTCATCTTCTGTCACTCCTTTGAGCTGCATTGGTCACATTGCTGTTCCTTATATGTTTTAATCTTACTCTTACCTTAATTTTTCTGAGCAAATTATTCCTTTTCTATTTATCAGGGCTCTGTTCAGGTGTATGTCCTTTCTCCACCAATCTGGTCACTGTTTTTTTAATGGAAAGTCATGTTAACATTCATTTACTATATGTTTTCAATTTTTTTCTTATTATTTAGAATAAACTCAATAAAGTAAGGGTACCTGGGATGGAGTTGAGAAAGGAGAAAATGAATGGGAAATCTGCATTTATTGCTCAGATACATAAGAACACAAAGCAGAATGTCACAACCACTTGCAATTATTAATCTCATAGAAGTTCTGCTGTTCTTCAAGCATAGTCCAAAGGTATTAGCATAAGGTGTTTGATGATTAATAATATGTGATTTTTCCCTCTGGTTATTTTTGGTTCTTTTTATTATCATACAACATTGCATTTTGCTGAAAAACATATTATTTCTGCCTGCTAAGAGCATTTTTCTACTGAATAAATTATTTCTTTAGGAACTCTTTATACTCATTGCCAGATAAAGAGAGAAAAGGAGTGTATATGTATTGCCTGTATACATTATCTAAAATATTTCAGCTTAAAACACTTTCTATTATAGAATATCAAAGTTGATTTTTATACTGTCTACTAAACTAAAGTTCATGAGATCCTTTGGGTATATATGAATTATAAAAGAAGAACTTGCAAATTTATTTTTCTTTGGAAATTGTTATTTTTATTACCAACCAATCTTCACTAGATTTAATTTCTTTTTATATTACCCTAAAATTGTAATTCTTATTATAGTCTGCCTATAAGGTAGTGAAGTCTTTCTTCCACATATATGTGTGTCCTAACACCTCAGAATATATTATCATTAGTGTGCAAATCTATACTCTGTTCTCTTAAGAACTGAGCCTCCCCATTCCTAAGGCCAGAATCGAAGGAGGAAAAAAGTATCTACATGGAATGTTTCCCAAATAATGTTAACTTCTCTTTGGGGAGATTAAACTTTTGTTGTTGTTGTTCTTTGCTTTTCTTTGTGAAATATCTAGGATCCAGTCCAAGTTGTAACATGAATTCAGCAAGCACAACCACCAGAGATCTGTAGCCCCAGCTCTTCTTCTTTCACTTTAAGCCTAGGGAGAAATTCCTCACGTGGCCTTGACTTTATGGACAGGCCTTGAACTTGAAATTCTCCTGCTTCAGTCCCTATGGCAGCTGACACCACAAGGCCCAAATTACAGGAGGCAATTATTTTGGTTTTGTTGTTCTTGTTTCTATTTATTTATTTGTTCGTTTGTTTGTGTTTAAAGGTAGGGTCTTATGTAGCCCAATGATGGCACTCACTATGTAGCGGAGACTGACTACATCTGATCTCCCAGGTATTGGGATTGCAGGTTTGTGCCTCCACTCGAAGCCTTTCCCCAAGTACATTGCTTTCTCTATGCCTTCTAGATTTAAAGATGTTCACCAAACTCAACTTTCAGTTATCCATCGCCAAGTTGAGATCTATTTTAATTTAATGTAAAATGCTATCAATAACACCATTATCTTAATAGATTTATTCTAAAAACAAATTGTTGTCTAAATCCTTTCTCAAACTTGTGGCACTGAATTTTAAAACTTAAAAAAAGAAAAAATTCAAAAATTGGATTGAATATTTAGGATTTTTATATTAACTCTTACCTAAAGAAGCAGTTGTTTTAATAGAAAAAAAACTAGTTGCTTTCACAGTTGCTTTGATGTTTCTCATAAAAAACACATTAGAAATTGTTCTTGAGTATGTAGAAAGTTAGACCCCTCTATTCTACTGTTGGAGTTGTAAAATGATGCTACCTCTATGAAAGTAGTGGGTGGATCCTCAAATGGTTGAACACATGACTGACATTGAATGTAACATTTATATATTCTCAAAGATACATATACAGTATGTAAAACAAAGGGAATAAATTCATTTAAATTCTTCTGTATAATTATGAATTACATCATTGTATATAATAGCCAATATTGAGGAGAAAATTATTTATCAATTGATAGTGAATAAATAAAATATGATGTTCCTATACAATAATAATTTTTCAACAATAAAAAAGAATCCTCTCTCCCTCTCTCTCTCTCTCTCTCTCTCTCTCTCTCTCTCTCTCTCTCTCTCTCTCTCTCTCTCGTGTGTGTGTGTGTGTGTGTGTGTGTGTGTGTGTGTGTGTGTGTGTGTGTGTCTATGTGTAAACACTGGAAAACTTGCCTAAACAAAACAAACTGTCACTAATAAAAAAGTATCACATGTTATATGAAATATCCAAAATAAATCTGTAAGTCTTAAAGATCATTGAGGATTTAAGTAGGCTAGGAGAATGGGAAATAGGAGCTGTCAAATGATACAGAGTTCTGTACCAATGAAAGATTCTAAAATTCATTGTAGAGATGGATCTATCATTCCATTCATTAAATTTTACACATTGATGACTTTGAAATTGTGTTTATAATCTCTATCCTAGACCCAGGAGGCACATTTAGACCTTGTACCTGTGAAGTTTGTGAGAGAAGAGGAAGAAAATCAAGAAAAATAAACACATATTTCAGATACTGAAATGGTATAGAATAAATGAAGGCAGTTAATGGTATAGGGAAGTTGTGAGGCAAAAGACAATTGCTTTAGTTAGAATAAAGGGTGTTTCTATAGAGATGATATTTGAGTTTAAAGCCTGAGTAATATGAAGGAGTAAAATATCCTTATTTTGGAGAAAGATGGTATTTTCAACTATAACATATTTGAGTAGAAAATGAGCTTCACATGTTCTGTCACAAGAAACTACTGAGAATGAAGGGTGAAAAGTCACAGAGCATGCTCTGATCTGAAGCTGGCTTGTCCTCAAAGGGCCATGTTTTACAAAAGTAGTCCCCAAGCTTGGGCCTACTGAGGGGTAGTGAAGGACACCTTTAAAAGTTGAAACACAGTAGGGAATATGAGATCATTGTGGTCGTGGCTTTGAAGGACTGTGGGTCTCTATTTTCCTCACTCTCTCTTTGTTCTTCACCAGCAGGTGAGAGGCTCTGGTCTATCACATGTTCCCCACCCTGACACACTCCTGACAGACCCCAAAGCAAAAATAAAATGTCCTGTATATAAGTTGATTTGTCTCAGGTATTTGATAGAGTGATAAAAGGTTGACTAACACAGATGTCCCTTAAAAATACATAATGATACAGGACAGATATGTTAAAACCCATACAATATGTAATATATCATAAAACATAATGTATAATATATAGATTCAAATTTTTTGATCCATACTTTTCATCACTGATTAGAAATTTGTTCCATATGTAATACATTTCCTTATAAGTACGTGTATTATATCCTGTTTCTTTGGTTTGTACTACAGTCTCGGTACTACATTTCCCATCTGAATTCAGGAGGGGAAAGGTTTGATTACATTCACAGCTGGTAAATTATTCTGTTTTATTTTACATTTTTATCAATTATTAGGGATTTATTTTGAATACACAGTTGTCATATAATGAGTCCCAAATCCATCATTCAGAGCTGCTACCCTGTATCAACAGCTTCACCTTATCAATTTATAGCCAGCAAAGTAGAAACAAATGCTATCAATCTTCTAAGCATACAAAGAGCAAAAATCCCCTTTTGCTGCTTTGTTTCCAGCTTGGCAGTTTGAGGTCATGGTTTTGAAGGGGACTACTTTACGTAAGTGTCACTGTTTGAAATAAGATTAAGACCTTTGGTAACATGATCATGGAGTATTCAGAAGCATAAAACTCCCTATAAAGTGTGTGATTCCTGAGGGGGAAACCCCAAATCAGATATAAGAATTGTGATGTCAGCCGTCTCAGATCCCTTTATGTCAGAAGTCTGGTCTGTGGGCATGTATACAATATTTGATGAGAGGGGAGAGTTACCCTGTCATCCATGCCATCATGAGCCTATTTTCATGTTCTTAATGTAAGTGAGAATTTTTAAAATCAAATTATACTTGGGCCCAGGCAGCGGTGGCGCACACCTCTAATCCCAGCACTCGGGAGGTAGAGTCAGGGGGATCTCTGCAAGTTTGAGGCCAGCCTGGTCTGCAAAGCAAGATCCAGGACAGGCAGCAAAACTACACAGGGTAACCCTGTCTTGAAGAACCAAAAAAAAAAAAAAAAAAAAAGAAGAAGAAGAAGAAAGAAAAAAATAAAATAAAATTATACTTGTTTCAACATGCACTGATTTAATATTTACAATAACAATATCTCACATTCCAATTTGACTAATTATAGATCATATGATTATAATAATTTATATTCTAGCTATAGTCTAGTTTTTCTGCTTCTTTTCTAATTTATATTGTTTATTATAGTATTTATTATTTATATTAGTAGTTCCAAATACTCTAGCATATTATTTACATGAAAAATAAGGGGAAATGTGACAATTGGCCCAAACTGATAGTAGAATAAAGGTCAAATAGCATATGACACGGTATGTGTATTTGTGTAATAGAAAGAGAGAAATGTATATTTGTGTGAGAGAGAGAGAGGTGTGGGAAAGAAAGAGAGACAGAGGGAAAGACAGACAGATACAGAGACAGGGAGATAGAAACAGATAGACACACAGGGTAAAACCTCACAGCACTTCATGTATGCTTCTGGTGTTATAGACAGCACCATCTAAAACTGTTGTTTAAATAGTGAAATGGGAGAAATGTTTTGAAGACTTCCTGGCTATCCCCACACTCCTCCTAAGGCACAGAAACCTCTTTCTAATTAGTTTTCAGTAAGGTCTCTTGTGAGTCAATTTTTTGATTCTCTGAGAAAGTCAGAATATTGATTTCTGAAATGAGACACACTAACTTAAAATAGAGCACTGTGACAAATCATACACTTCCACAAATGAACAATTCCACTTTATTTTGTCATAAATTAATATTTACAAATATTTATGATGCTCAGAATGAATGACCAACATTAATCAGAATCTCAGACCTCAGACAAATCTGAATTTGTGTTATCTTTCCAGGAAATAAGCATAGCCTAATCAAAGCATGCCCTGAACTACAGTACATATTTAATGAATAGTTAGACTTTTGTTTTCTCTCAGTTCTGTAATTCACTGATGGCCTGTGCTTTCTAAAGGGTACAGATTCAGACTACATTTTCACAGAGACTAAGCATTAAACTGAGTCATTGATGTCGACTGAGTTTTTCATTTTCACTTCAAAGAGCATGAAAGTTAGAAGAAATTATAAAAGATTTCTTTAAGATATTTTTAGGACCATAAGTTAAATTCCAGCCTCTCACAGTTTATTAACATATTTCCTTTAAAATCAAAGACAGGGCCATTTAATGTTCTTCTACAACAGTTGGAATATAAATTGTGAATACAAGGTAACTGAGACTTCTCAAAAAATCCAACAGTCACTCATGGGCTGTTGACTTGATCAGGTTCAGGACCAGTTTGGACATTTGCATCCTCATTATCCAAAGCCACTTTGGTAATATCCATTCTATTAGTAAAATATTTCTAGTAATTAGTAACAAGGTGAACATCAATGTAATAAATACTTCCTATGAACTTAAAAATATAATTTATATGCTCAGTTTAGTTGTTCACTATCTTCATTAATAATCGATATACAAATGTAATCTTAAGTTTAAAAGCTATATTTCAGTTGTGACTACTATTTGACTTATTTTTTTCTGTGTGCATATGTGTGAATAACTGTTTTCATGCCTGTGGATACATGTGTACATGCATGTGGAAGTCAACCTCAGGCAGTGTCCTCCAGGCCCATCTACCTTGTTTTTTGAGGCAGCTTGTCTTATCAACAGAAACTCACCTGGCTGAATCCTGAGGTTCTGCTTGAGTCCACCTCCCTGGCTCTGAAGATACAAGTTCATGGCAAACACACAGCTTGATATGTGGGTTCTAAAGATCATAACAAGGTCCTCATGCTTGTATGGTGCGGTTTCCTGAGTCAGCCATCTCCCCAGTCCTTCTATTTGATTTGTAAAGCCATTAAATGTAGAACATTTGGTTCTTAAACAGAACACAATGTGTTTTCTGTTCCTAAAATTCAAGTAATATCCTACCCAAAGTTTGGTTACTCCTATATACCATACTACTTATTTCTTACTTGCATTTTCTTTTAAAATATATTTCATTTCTGATTTGCAGAATAACTTCTAAACACTTCTAAAGAAACTGAAAATTTTACAAAACTTTAATAGACCCCTAAACAAGAATAGTTTTCTCAACCTGACAGGTAAGAGCAGTATGACAAACGGCTATAATTACATTGACCTGTTCACCTAACAGAGCATCTAAACTTGGTTGCCATGGAAAACCATGCTGAGAAGGAAACAGCAGGAAAAATCTAATTTAATGCTAGTGCTGGTCAGTGGTTCCCTCTTGAGTTTCTAGCTCCCTTTCCTTGGAATTGTTTCCCAGGGTCACCAGTTTTATCATAACACCTGCTCTAGAGAGTCAGTAACCTTTGTGTCACCTCACGCAGAAGCAAGCTTTCCTCCTGCCATTCTGGTAAATGTAGAATGAGCATCTTTGTGCTCTCATGTCTGCAGCAGCAGCTCCTCTGAGCTGTCCTCTCAGTTCTCCATACGAGGTCAATAGGAAGCTACATTTCACACTCATAATGTCTGAGATTTTTTCAGTGATGTCGAATACTGCTGAACATTCACTCAGCACCATCTGTGTTCTTGACTTAGGGAATGCTCAATGCACCCTTGTCATTTTTATCAACCTGGTCCTGCCTTTCACAGTCATTGAAATTTGTACTCGATGTTCTTCTTTTAAAACCCTATCCTCTTAAGTAGGGGAGGAGAACACACAGTCAAATGTCCTGAGAATAAAGCTAAGACCAGACACATAGACATGTAGAGAAGTCTGGGTTCAAGTCACCTGTTCATGCTTTGATGAAGCTTCACTAACTACTCCAACAACCCAGATATTAGTGAGCTTATTCTACAACTCAGCAGAAGCTTTAGTAGGAGGTCTCTGTGAGCTAGCAGTCTCAGATTTAGAAATTCAGAACCAGAAGCTGTGGTTGCTGGTTTTGTACACTCTGATCAATAATTCCTAAATACTCAGGCTTTCACAGACTCTCCACATTCTCACTGAGACCAAAGGAAGGCGTTGCTATCCCCCTTTGCCATTTCCATGGGTCTGAGGCATTGGGTCATTGACATAGCTGTACCTGTGTCAATGACACATATTCACTCGGGACTTGTCTGTCTTTACATGTTCACTCAGGGCTTCCTTGACTCCCTAAAACCCTGTCTCAAAATCCAAGGATGACCCTTGTCTTAATTAAAGGTTCTATTGCTGTGATAAAACTTCATGACCAAATGCAGCTTAGGAGGAAAGAGTTTCCTTCCCTTAAACTTCTGTATCACAGTCCACCACCAAAGAAAGTTAGGGCAAGACTTCAAGGTCAGAACCTGAAGGCAGGAACTAATGCAGAGAGCATGAAGAGGTGTTACTTTCTGGCTTTCACCCCATGGCTGAATCAATTTGTTTCCTCATGCAACCCAGAAACACTTGCCATAGGTAGTTCTTGGCACAACTTTTAAGTCCTTCTACATGGTCTAACTCTTACACTGCCTCATTATTACATTATATCTATTCAGTTCTACCTACTGTAGCCATGCTGGTTTAACATCTTAAAAAGCTAAATTTATCTACCCACCCTTCCATGTGTCATTGTATTGATTCTCCTCTCAGAGGTGATATTCTGGTCATAAGGAAGAAAAACTGTAAAATTATAAGATCAAAGGTGAAAAGTCTAGGAAGTGATTCTCACATTCAATATGTTGTCATTTTGAATTAATTTTTATAGTCTTTGATATCATGCCACAGAAATATCTTTCTGATGAAAAAAACCTCACATCTGTGCATCTTATTAGATAAAAATGCTTTGCTTTGACTCTAACAGTTTGTTAATAAGTATTTTAATATAGATGGGAAGATTACTTTTGTAATAAGTACAGCCACATACTGAGAAGGGATGAATTTTTTTCTGAGTGTGGTTATCAGAAAAAAGTAAAATGCTAAAAATAAAACAGAATTGAAATGGTTCATGATATTACTTGAAAAAGGAATGAAGCATGTGCAGAGATGTCTAGAGATGAATGATTTCTAGAGAAGGCATTGCTGTGAGAACAAATAACCACAATATTAACACCGTTAACCCTGAGTACAAACATGGATGCACATCTGTTACAACCATAACTTCTTTTCCTGTTTTCTCTGGTTAGAATAAAGATCACATTAAGTTATGTGCATGTAAAAAGTTCATATTGTTAAACAGACTATTAATCACGTTTCTTTTCCCCTTTCTTATCCAGATAGATCTTACCAAAAATGTAAAGCCTCCATTCAGACATAAATGGCTTCAAAAGAAAAATCAGTCAAGAGCAGCATCTACTAGAGTTAGGCTTAGATACAACATCTTATACCACATGCTAGACAGTCTAATTCTTTGTTTTCTTCCAGACTCTCCTCCATACACTGTAACATATTCTGCATTTTTATATAGTTTTGCTTATATTTTCAAATGGCAAATTAATTCACTCATGAAGGTTTTGAACTTACAGCTATCTTCCCTTTGTGCAACAACTTAATCCTATTTCAACACATATTCTACTCATTGATCTGGCCCAATTGGATCTTCCATTGTTATGCAGGATCTGCCTACAGGAGGAAATGGTGCAATTAATTACCATGTTCAAAAAATAAAACAAGCAATAAAAGTATTTCTTTAAGGCAGTCTGCAATGTTTCTGCCAGGATAGGAACAAAACTCATGATGCATTTACCATTAAAACTGATAAATAAAAGCTAACTGCCTTTAATTTTCATTTATTTATTTACTTTGTTCATTTTGTGTATGTGCTGATACCATGGTGCCTTTGTCATAGGACAACCTGTAAGAGTCAGTTTTCTCCTTCTGCCATGAGAGTCTTAGGTATGGAGCTCAGGTGCAGAAGCAGGTATCTATTCTCATCCCCTGGTCCCTACTTATCTTTCAATATAGATATCTTAATCTATTAGTATCTTTTTAGATAATATAAACTAATTTTACTGTGGTGCATTTCAGCACTTCAAGGCATATGGAATTTTCCTCTCAGGATGGAATTTTGTTTGAAGTATTGCAATGTAAAGGGAATAAAAACACACTAAAATTATATTTATTCATTGTGGCACAGACATTGGGAATTCCTGTAAGTACATTTGTCTGTGTATTTTAATAGATGAAGGGCTTTGACCATCATAGGATTAGGTCAGTAGTCAAGAAAAGAGAAAAGTACTACATTCTTCCATTTCCTCACTGGTTTTACATTCCTGTAGTTTACGGACAATATAAAATGTTCTGTGTGAAAGTCACATTGTGTAACATCACAATGCACAAACATTAAGCATGTATGTATAACATACCATAGGATGGATATTAGACAGTCCATCATCAGCTTCATAGGTAAAGTATGGAGCTACAATGAAAATCCCCATGTGTTTGCGGTTACTGCACACCAGTGCACATTTGACCACCCAAGCCCCATCTCCACCAGAGTTAAACTGCATTGTTTTAAGACTGCATTCAATGTACTTTAAATGCTACATTATAAATTCTGCTGTAATTTATTTTATGTTTGTACACAGTAATGCTATGTGCAGAATTCAGAAATTATCTATTTCATTCAATAGATACCTAGATTTCCTCCAGGAATCATATGTAAGAGTAGTATACTCATTTTTTAAATTTCATATAGAATATTATATTTGTATCAATTCTATCTCCCTTTCATCTCTATAAACTATCCTGCATTCCCCACTCTACCTCAAATTCATGGCTAAATATATATATTATCCATTTAGTATTGCTTATATGTATACTTTTTCAGAGCTGACCACTTAGTATTAGTTCATCCCTGGGAAGGACTGGTTTTTCTTCTCTTAGGAATCACTAATTGTCTGTAGCTCTTCATTTAAGGGTTAGGGCTTGAGAGATTTTTTTTTCTCCATTAATCTTGACATATCAACTGGTAGTATTATTATTCAAGTCTTGTTTAGACAACCATATTATTGAGATTTCTTGAGGGTAGCTTCCCAGTCATATACAGAGGACACTATCTCACAGTAAACTACCCAATTCTCTGATTTTTACAGTCTTTCCACCTCTTTTTTATGATGGTGTAGGAGTAATGTTGTAGATTTCTGTATTGGAGCTAAGCATCACATGGTTATTAGTTCTCTGCATTTTGAACAGTTGTGGATTTCTGTAGTGGTATCTTCTGCATTGAGAAGTTTATCTGTGGGTATAAGTACATAGGATGCAATTAGAAATTATATGGGCTTCGGAAATTGGCAGTAGTAACTTCTCTAGAGTCCATGGTCTCACTAACCTTTGGTAGTTGCCTGAATTTATAGCACAAGACATGAATCTCATTCTTCTGAGCTGATCTTAAGTACAATTAGACAGCTATTAGTTATATCCATGATATAAACACTGCTATCACACCTTTAGAGATATATTGACACGCTGATCACTGGAACTCTTAGAGTCACTGCTCTGTAGGACTATTGATTACTTTTCTTTCTTGGCAGCTTGATGATGAGTTTATCATGTCACCAAACTGGACACCCATTCCCTGTTTTTAAATATATTAGTTGCTACCAAATTTTGGGTTTTATAACATGCTGTTACAATTTTTTGCCAATCAAGCTGGTCACTGTTGTTGATTAAGTGGCAGTGCTTGTGGCTGGCTGCTGCCCTCAGTGGCCATGCCGGCGGAGGAAAGTGCTGGAGGAGAGTCATGAGCCATAGTTAACTTTTTTAGAGCTTTATTGGGAGAAAGGGGGTGGGAGAGAGAGAGAGAGAGAGAGAGAGAGAGAGAGAGAGAGAGAGAGAGAGAGAGAAACAGAAAAAGAGAGACCACACAGGGAGTGAAGAGAATGGAAGGAGAGAGTGCGGAAAAGAGAGTACACACAGAGAGCATGCCGGCTTTTTAGGCTGGGATGCAGTCGCAGGCTGGTGACGTAATTAGGGACATAATCCTTACAACTGTAAAATCTCATTTTTGTTTTAACTTGTATCTTTTTTCTGTGTGTAGTCAGTCTCATAGTTCTCAGAAAAATTAAATTAAGAAACTAAATCCATTTATTTTGTGGCTACCTGGAATTCTTTACTTTTTATTTTAATGGTTTGTCAGCATATTATCTTTGTAGAAAACAGAACACTTTGTGAAAAACAATAATTTTATTTGTTCCATGATGATTTGACTAAAATTTGTTGCTATTTATTCATCTTGGGCACTGATTAGATAGCTTAGAGGCTCAGAGGACTTCCTGCTTATTCAGAGAACTCAAGTGGGGTTTGTTCTCAGCACCCAAATTAGGAGGCTCACAACTGTGCCTGTAACTCTAGTTCCAAGGGACCCAATACTCTTAGTTAACCTCTAAGTGTACCTATGCATATGTGGCACACACACACACACACGCACAGAAATAAAGATAAATTTTATTACTTTATTTATCAAGTGTCTTCCATGCCACTGTGACTAGAATAGAATAATACCTCAATGGAAATAATGATAGAGTAATCTTGATCTACAATGAGTGGATAACATTTTGGGAATTTAATACTTTGAAATACCATTTATTTGTGTATTCACTTTATGTTACATTAAGGGAAACTTGTATTAGGCATAATTTAAAGAGATTATATTTTTAAAATCCAAGAAATGTTAGGAAAGTCTCTCTATTAAGATAATTACATACTTTATTTTTCTATACATAAACTTTTAAAATGTCAGTTATACAGACTTTCTAATGTTACACTGGCCTTCCATGGTGATATTTTATAACACTTTGTAATGCCAGATAATACTTAATCTGGCCATGATATAAAAAATTTTATTTTTAAATATAGGATTGGAATTTACTTTTTGCTTTAGTATTTTTCCAATAATGATTCTTACTGATATTGGTCTATCAATTTTTGTTGTGGTTTTTCATCTTTATCAGGCTTGAAAGTTTGGCTCTTCTTGTGTAAAGTAACAAGTCACACAATGCTTATACATTTCAGTTCCCTGGGAATGATATTCATGAAATTACATTTTTCTTTATTAATTTGTGTGTGTGAGTATGGCTATGTGTGTGTGTGTGTGTGTCTGTGTGTGTGTCTGTGTGTGTGTCCGTGTGTCCGTGTGTGTGTCTGTGTGTGTGTGTCTGTGTGTGTGTGTCTGTGTGTGTGTGTCTGTGCGTGTCTGTGTGTGTGTGTGTGCAAGTGCAGTATCTGTATTAGCGTGTGAGAGAGAAAGCACTCCCATGCCACTGAGCATGTGTGCAGAGCAGAGGACTGTCCCTGGTGTCAGTCTTTGCCCTCCACCTTGTTTGAAACAGGACCTTTGAGGCGGGTAAGGCCAAAAGCGCTGGGTCATGCCCTAAGCAAACAAAGAGCTGTGACATGTGCAGTAGCTTTCTGACCCAGAGGAGCCTGGAACCAAAACCCCAAGATGACAATTGCCGATGTAAGACCCAGGGCCAAACCAAGAAACACCGGCGGCAGCGCTGGAAGCAGAGCCCCCAAACAGCACACACATAAATACCTCGGCCCTTTGTGAATAAATGAGATTGCTTGCCTATCTCCCAGAAGCTGTGCTGTTGATTCTGCATCTGCCCAAGCCCTGCCCCTGGGATCAGAGACAGCAGGACCCAGCTGCAGAGCCAGCAACATCTTGGTGGCCAACGCGACCCATGGCTCGCTATCTGAGTCCTTTTCTTTTGGGTGTTTTTTTGTTTTGTTTTGTTTGTTTTTTTGTGGCCAGCTTGCTGTCCTGATTACCACTGTGACTCAGCATTGTGGCATGCTCCCTATGGCTATTTTTAGGTGAGTAGACCTTTATTTTCAGTTCTTTGTTCTTTCTCCCCTTTGGTGAGTCTCTCTCTCTCTCTCTCTCTCTCTCTCTCTCTCTCTCTCTCTCTCTCTCTCTCTCTCTCTCTCTCTCTCTCTTATTCCTTTTCCCTTGCTCATCTTTAAGGCACATACTCTTTATTTTTGATTCATCCTAGCATATCCACATAAGGGCTGGCCACTCAGAAAACAGAATCAAGAACTGACCCCCCAAAAGGTCTTTTCTTTCTGGAGGCACCGTGTAGGCAACCAATCAAAACTGTGGGAGCCCCCACAAAGCACTTATACTCAGTACCACAAACACAAGCTTTCTCTTTCATTCCCAACCCAAGACTTCACGGGACTCTCCATGGCTCTGAACCAACTGAGGTTTCTTGCCTGGAGATACTCTCCAGGAGAAACTCAAGGGATCTCTGCCCACTGCACTGGAGGAACCCAGCAGCCCCTGTGGGGTGTAGTCAAAGTCTATTAATCTATTCTTAAATTCGGTTACATGACCACCACGTAAAAGACAAAGGGAGGTGGCCAGTATCTGAAATCCACGGTCAGGCTTCTGGTTACCTCCTACAGGAAATCCCCCACTCCCTCTCTCTGGAAGGAGCAGGAATGTTCCTCTCATGGTACACCAGTTCGTTTTAGTCCCGTTGTTCAGCTGTCTGTCATCTCCCACCTTTCCCGCCTGCCCTTGCCCGCTCCCCACGCCCCATGAAGTGCTCCCAGGCCAGTCTGTCCAGAGGCCGATGCCTCTGAGCACGGGGAGCCGCTTTTGCTGTCACTGCCCACGGCCCCACCCAGCAGCTATGCCCTGCCTGTTCCAGGTGCCTCCAGTGAGCTCAAGGAGCCAGCTGTTGTTTTCACTGCCAGGTGCCTGCTGCCCGCCCAGGAGGGGCTCCCTGTGCCAGCCTGTTCCACGTGCCATGAGCAAGTGTGGAGAGCTGCGACCGCGGCCAGGGTATCCGAGCGGGTGGCCCGGCCACGTGCCCCAGCTGTGCAGAGCCACAGCCATGGGCAGGGTATTTGTATTTGGCCTGGCACAGCCTGGCCACAGTCCTCATGCCCAACTGTAGTCCATCTACCCTAGCCCAGGTTCATCCACCCGAGGGGCATGAGCAGTTGCATTCCTGAGCACAGCTCGGTTCCCAGCTGCAGTGGACTCGGGTGGTAGCTGAGACACGCTATCCCACTCCCTCCTGCCCCTCCTAAACCCAGCCTGTAGTGTGAGAGGGTGGCTGGGGCCAGGCATCCAGACTGCACCAGTTAACGTTTCTCCACTTTCCCCAACTAAACAAAGGCAGTGGAGGCCAGCTGTCCCGCCCCAGCCGGTTTCTAGATAAGCCCGCCTCTAAGGCAGCAGCAAAGAAGCACTGTCCAGCACTTCCGCCCGCCCCCCCCCGCCCCCCCCCCCCGCCGCCCCAAGATAAGCCTGCGATGTTTTCACCCCCGGCACTAGAGGGGAGGCGGGATGCCTGAAATTCAGGCGCTTTCGTGCCCACCAAGTCTAGGCAGAAGACAGGAGAAGGGTCCCTCCCACCGAGTCTCCAGGCATCCAGCAGCTGCGATCATACAAGGTACTTTTCATTCCTGTTGACAGCCACGGGAAGCACCTGGTTCAGTGTCTGGTTGCTGGTAAGAGAGGGCGGGGCTCTAGGTTCCTGGCCTGCTGCAGCCTTTCACTCCAGTGTTCCAGAAGCATCTGGCCCCAGTCAGCAGCTGCAATTGTGATCAGGAGAGGGCTGCAGGTTTAACTCCCGCTGACAGCAATCTGAAACACTCCCAGGAGAGTGCATTTTTACCCTCCCTGTAACTATGATTAACTTTCCTGCTACAGTGAAAGAGCTTCAGATATTAGCACTTAAAGGTCCTTTACAGGCCAGGGATAGTGGCATCAAGCATGCAAACCTGGCTGGTTTTTAGGCTGAAGCCTTGCCATAGCACCCTGGATAGCTCCTGAGAATATCTGAGATTCTACTCTCTGGATGCATATCTTGTTTCTAGCCAGAAAAAAAAAGGAGGTTCTGGAAAGGGAATCTCCACATGTAAAATTCATAGCTATATTACCCGGCATTATAACCTGTATAAAATCAGGTACCACAGATGATTTTTTTTTTCTGTTTGTTTGCTTGTTTTTGTTTTGTAGACAGGATTTCCCTGTGTAGCTTTTCGCCTTTCCTGGAACTCACTCGTAGCCCAGGCTGGCCTTGAACTCACAAAGATCTGCCTGGCTCTGCCTCCCGAGTGCTGGGATTAAAGGTGTGCACCACCACCGCCCCGCCTGATGATGTTCTTAAAGCTTTTAATGACCACTGTATAAAACACAAAAGATGAATACCCCTTCGCTTGACTTCCCGCCTCCATATGTAGAGCCAGTTTTGAAGAATGAGGACAACCCACCAAAGAAACCTCCTGTACAACCCCCTCCCGCCTCACCTCCTGCAGACTGGACTCTCTATCCTTGGGCAAACCTACCTTCATACTTGTGCCATGAAGAGCATCACTGTGATTCCCTTACAGCAAAACGAGCCTTAGTAACTAAAGTCTGTCCTGCTCCGGTGCCTGAGCCCCTTATGCAAGCTCCAACAATAAAGTACACTATTAATCCTTTTGCCCTTCCAGTTAATGTAGGACCTAATGCTGCCACCCAGCCCTGGGTACCCACCCCTCTTACAGGTCTTTGATTCATGAAGCTGCTAATGAATCAGGTTCTAACTCGTCATATTTTGAACAGGTGCTGTGACAATGGATTTACAAACCTATTATGATTGGTTCCATTTAATGAAAGCAGTACTGGAACCTGCAGTTTTTCTTAATTGATGAGCAGCATATAAAGAACAAGCTGAAGCTCAGGCACACCTAAATATTCAATATAATATTGCTATATCCCCAGACATGCTGACTGGCAGGGGCCAATATGTTAGTCCCATGACCCAAGCCCAAATTGGCCTTCATGCCTCTTTTCAGCAGGTCTCTGACTTTTCATTTAAAGCCTTGAATCCTGCACTCCTCAGGATTCAACTGCGTACTTTCATAATCTGATACAGCAACCTGGGGAATTATTTACTGACTTCTTAGCCAGAGTCAGTGAGGCAGTGGAGAAAAAGGTCAATCTTGGCCCGACCTGGGAGATGATCAGTAAGCATTTGACATGGGGAGAGAGTAATGCCCCTACCTGCAATGCAATTGTGGCAGTGTGTAATGAGAACATCCATAAATGGGTGATTGCTACTCATGATCTTGACCCCCAGGCAGGACCAATAGCTACCCTTACAGCCTCCCTCAATGCATTATTAGCTTCCAAAGACAATGATTGTGGGCAGTCCTGTCCTCACACACCTGACTGTTCTTGCTGGGGCTCTGATCAGTCAGGTCACTTTTGTAAAGAGTATCCCAAAGCAAGGCCCAAGTGTCCCAAATGCCAAAAAGGTTTTCATTGGGCACATGATTGCAGGAGCTCTCAAGTTCCTTTAAACTCAAGGGGCACCCTTCAGCCCAGCAAGTAAGCTGGGCTCCCTCTAAACTTAGACTATTCTGGACCCTTCCAATATTTCCCCATTCTCCCATGATGACTGGATGGCAGACACACCAAGGGTCTGGATGACACTGGGGCAGAGGCCGCTGTGATATCTTTTAATGATGCTCAAGCCCTCCCACATTGGAAACTTGAAGATGACCTAACCATTACAGGGGTAGGAGGAGATAAGCCTTCTAAAACAACCCTTTACCCAGCTCACTGGAAGGACCCCAATGCAATCAGGGGCGATTCCACCCTATTATAGCTGATACATCCTGTACACTTTGGGGTCATGACCTACTAGAGGAAATGGGGGCTGTGCTTACCACAGATGATAAAACCATTTATGAGGATACAGCAACACATGATATGACAGGTCAATCTGGTAGAAATTCAAGTCTTCGCCCCCAATTCTAACGGCCACCCCCCACCCCCACACAGATATAAATATTCTAAGGCCATTAAATTGGACATCATAGAAGCCTGTGTGGGTGGAACAGTGGTCTATTATAAAACTTAAACTATCAGAGTTGAGAAAATTAGTTGAAGAGTAATTGTCATAGGGCCACATTGCGCCTTCTCACAGTAGATTTAACACCCACATTTTTAAACTTAAGAAAAAGTCAGGAAAATATCACCTTCTGCAAGACTCCAGACAAATCAATGCACAAATGGAAAAGGTAGGCTCCCCTCAGGCAGGGCTGCTGCACCCAGGTGCTATTTCACCAGGGTGACATATTCTTGTAATAGATATTAAAGATGGTTTTTTTCTCAATGTCCTTGGCTCCAGAGGATAGAGAGCACTTCACGTTCACTGTCTGGGAGCCCAGTGTTCAAAAACCTGTTTCCCATTATCACTGGAAGGTGTTTCCCCAGGGTATAAAAAACAGTCCAATTATCTGCCTGTTGTAAGTTCAACAGGCTTTGGTTAGCATCCCTGGTGAGGTATTAATGATTCACTATATGGTTAATATCCCCTTGGCTCACCTGAGCAGACAGAAACTTCAGGAGTTGTTGCCCCAGCTCCTTGAGGACTTAGGAGCCCTTCACCTCAAGGTGGCCCCAGAAAAGATACAATGGCTACCCCCATTTGTCTCCTTGAGTTACCAAATCAGCCAAGCCATCCAACCCCTCAATGCCTCTATTATAATATGGAAGTCCTACTCCCTTACAGACCTCCAGAAACTCTGTGTCACCATTAATTGGCCAAGCAATTTTTCCAATTCTCAATGAGGGCATGAGACAACTGTTCTTCTTTCTCGAGGGGCATACCTATCCCTCTGCAAAAACACAGTTGACAGAGGGGCCAGGGACCTGTTAAAGAGGGTTAATGAACTCACCTATAACGCCTCCCTAAGGAGACACAATCCAAACCTTCCCCTGATAGCCCTAGGCCTTTGGACTCAGGGTGGTGTATTGGAAGCACTGTGGCAATCAGGCCCTGTTTCAAAGCTCATTTAATTATTCATTTAGACCTTATGATCTAGCAAATATTCTTTGCTTTGATGCACACCATAGAATGGATGCTTCTTGGTGCATTCCTTTCTCCTCTTACTTTACAGGACATTTTACAGGGCTACAGGGGGTAATTGGAGAAAAGACTGGAGTTATGCAAGGTATCAAAATAATGAGCCCCACTATTGAGAACAAAGGGAAAAAAATCACTGAAGGCATTCAGCAACCATTTGACTCCTTTTGTCTAAATCCGGAAGAATATACTACCAAGATTAAAATACCTATTAACTGGGATCATTGTCTTCCCTATTTTTGTACCCCGCCCCCATATGGAAACGCTAACTTGGAGCTTTGGATCCAGACACCAGAGGAGGGTGAGGCTATCTTTGAACTGTACTACAACAAAAACTACTGATGGTTACCTCATAAGATGAGTAAAAAAAGGCCAGAACTATCTTTGGGGCCTGGCCTCTGTGTGGCCTCCATGCCTGTATGGATTTAAGGCCCTTTCTGTTTATAAAAGGAGGCACTTACTTCAATGGATATTGTACCTTTTTATATTATGATACCATCTCTGCTTCTGACTGAATATTTTGCCCTCTCTGCCACCTCTGTATGCATAAAGACCCCCTTTTTCTTTATCTTAGCCAGTTCTTCCATGTCAATGCTAAATTGCACTCAAGACCTTTGTAAGCTGGGACCCAGCTGGAATCCTGAGCAGGCCTCACGGACAGTGCACCTCCCTGCTTTCCTTTGGGTACCTCTGACCAATGTAACACATTTCCATAGGGCAGAATTGATGAAACAAACCAGAATAAAAAGGGACTTTGGAATATCAGTAGCCATAATGGCTGCTATTCTGCTTGCTGTGGCAGGTGGTGCAGCGGCCACAGTCCCCCTGGTTCAAATGGGAGCCACTGTCTCTACACTCAATAAGGACATAGAAGAGTCAGCCCAAGTATTAAGTACTCAACAGCTGATTAATTCCCATTTCCAGTCAGCTATACTCAATTTACAGCAACAACTAGATTTATTAGAAGAAGAAATCCAGACATTAAGATGGCTGGTAAGAGGAAACTGTAATCCCCGATTTTTCTCCTTTTGTTTAACCCCTTACTCAGTCTCGAATATGACACAAGAAAGGAGTCAGTTAGGGGAAATCATATTGGGATCATGGAGCAAAGAGTTCTTAAATCTTTCAGTACAACTCTCTAACGAAATCATAAGCCTAAACTCCATGCATGTGAAACCATTGCAGGTGTCTACAACATTCTTTTGCTCAAATTTGGGATCACATAAAATCAATCCTAGACCCTTCAAAAATAATAGCATGAGGAATAATAAGGGGAATGATACTCAATAATTCTATTGTTTAAGTGTTTCCTACAGCATGTTTCCTGGCGGTATTGTGTCAACAAAATGACCCTGCAACTGCTAATGGCTCTGGAATACCCTGATCATCACTCCATGTAAGGAAATAATAAGAGCCTGGCTCACAGGAATTTGTGATGCCTCTGTCTAATGCCCTAGGCACTTTCCAGGGGAACCACCCTCCCAGTGTTGGTAGCCAGAGATGGGTAAGAGCCTGTTAGGCAGGAAATCCTAAGACAGTCACAGTTGCCATGTTGGAGGTCTCCTGAGGTGGGGACAAGATTAGAGTAAAGAACTCTAATTCTCACTTGCAGTCACAAAATAAAGTAAAAAGGGTGATATGAGGCGAGTAAGGTCAAAAGCTCTGGGCCGTGCCCTAAGCAAACAAAGAGCTCTGACCCAGAGGACTCTGAAACCAGACCCCCAAGATAACCACTGCTAACATACGACCCAGAGCCAACCAGGAAACACCATGGCAGCTGGAAGCAGAGCCCGCCAAACAGCACACACATAAATAACTCAGCCCTTTGTTTAATAAATAAGATTGCTTGCATATCTCTGAGAATCTGTGGTGTTGATTCTGCATCTGCCCACCCCCTTCTCCCAGGATCAGGACAGGGAGGCCACAGCTGTAGAGCCAGCAACAGTCATTGCTGTTTAATGAAGATCTGCTGACCCCTGGTTTCTGACAATCCTCCTGCCTCTGCTTTCTGTCTCCCTGCCAGGGTAGAGACATGCTGGAACTGGAGAAATTACACTATTGTGTCTGGCTGTTAAGTGGGTTCTGGGAATCTGCAACAATCACTGTGTACACTGAGCCATCTCTCAAATCCTAAATTGTTTTCCAAATGAAAAATTTACAGAAATATGTTTAAAAATATATGGGCTAAAATTTTTATGGTAAGGTTGTTCCATTTGTTGAATTCAATTTGTATAAGACTTTATAAAATTCCTGTTTATTTATGCATAAAAGTATCTACTAAGGTTAAGATTTTATATTTTATTTTTACTTAGAGATAAAAAGCAAACAAATCAATATAAAATGCATTAAAACCATAGACTTTAGAGAAAGATAAATGACCAGAGTTCACATTGTACCTCTAATATTTGTTGTCCTTGTGGCCTTGAATGGGCTGGTTTTCTCCACAGCTCAATTTTAAGGGATTTAAAACTGATTTGTCTTTAAACTTCAGTATGCTCAATTTGTATCCTAGCTAGCTTGAGTAAAACAAAGAGAATGAGTATGAATGAGGTCCTCAGCCCAAAGCACATTAGACAGTGAATGACTGTTTTACTTTGTAATTATCTCTGTTTAATTTTAACTTTAATTTTGATTAATTAGCTCACTATCATTTATTTCAGCTTGAATATTTCTACCTTGCTCATAAAATTTAAATTGTATATTTATCACTCAAACCACCCCCCCCCACACACACACACACTTTTTTTTCTATTTAACTACTCTAGGCTTTTTCATGTTTTCTATTTTTGCCATTATTTAAGTTAAAACTTTGTCTGGTTTGCCTATAAGCCTGACATGTAAGTTACATAGAAGGAAATGGGGGGCCTTGGCTATTTTATTCAGTGTGTTTTGGCAAATGAATAACAAACCACAAAATATTCCATCAGTACAGAGCATTCTCATGTGACTTGTTACTAAAACACTGTATTTGAAATAACTAGCTCTTCCTAAAAATATAGGCATATTTGTTTGTTGTAGAATTTAATGCCAACAGATTCATTTTTGGTTCTGGCTTTCTTTATGCAACATAGCATTCTTAGATATAAGCATGTTCCAATCAATTGTTTCTTTCTAAATCTAAATAATCCTCTGCATAAATGTACTACTACCTAATGATAGAGTCATGTGAGCTCTGGCTTTGGATTAATATGAGTAAAGCTGCTTTAAGCATTTCTTGCACAGTACCCTTAAAAATCCCACTTACATTTATTTTGGATTACTATGCAGAAGTTGAATTCCTGGGTCATATGACAAATATGTGTTTTTACTCTCAAGAATCTGACAAAGTGTTTCCAAAGTTGCTGCATTATTCTGCATCCACACAGCAGCACCTGAGCTTTCCAGCTGCCCTGCAAAACCTACAAGGCATTGTCTTTGTAATTTTACTATCATAACCTTAATTTCGAGTATGCACTGACATCTTTTTGTTCTTAACTTGTAATTCTATGACAATGTATAAGGAATTTTTCCCACTGGCCTTACACATAATTATATATTTTACCTAGAGAAATATTAGTCTTTCTCTCCCCTTTTTTGGGTTATGTTGTCTTCTTAGAAATTCCTGTTAGGAATTATCCCAAACAGAAAACTTTGTTTAAAAAAAAAAACATAATTTGGCTTCCTTTTCTTTGGTTTGTCCAAATAAAATTTGGAATAGTGTTTCTGCATCTTGTATTCTCAGTGGCTTCATGAAATTATGCATACTTATGGAGTATTATGCAGTATTCCTATACCTATAAGCATCCTATGATGTTCAAGTAAGTGTAAGCATATCCATTGCCACACACATTCATCATTAATTTGCAGGGGGAGATTGTATATATGAGATTCTTGAAATGTATAGTTCACTGTTGGAGTCATGAACTCTGCAGTAAGACAGCAGAACTTCTCCCTTAGAACTCCATGCTCATTGATGGCCTCTCTGCATCCCTTCCTGATCCTACTTTCCCAGCCTCTGAGACCATTATCTTACTGTCAGAAAGTGTGCCTTTGTTTCAGTGGAATTTATTTCTATACACTATAGTTGATTTAACATCAGAAAATAATTTAATATATTTCACTTTATAAATGCATTTATACAAATGTAGACTCATTTTATAATTTACA
The DNA here is from genome assembly GCF_049852395.1 of Peromyscus maniculatus bairdii. Taxonomy (NCBI): domain Eukaryota; kingdom Metazoa; phylum Chordata; class Mammalia; order Rodentia; family Cricetidae; genus Peromyscus; species Peromyscus maniculatus. The sequence goes on from NC_134861.1 coordinate 30,002,262, forward strand.
AATACATGTATATAGAACCACTGTAATAGTACTGGTAAGGTAATTGATAAAATTCACTCTTTTCACTAAAATTGCAGTCAAGTACAAAAAAACTTAATGCTTTCAATTCAATAAAGACACCTACCAATAATGATCACTAACATTTTTCTTCATAGTAGACTACAAGATATTTTTCCATATAAAATTGGGAGAGAAATGTGGGAACATATGTTTAGCAGCATTTTCTTTATTATTATTTAAAACAATTTTAAATTTAAATATATTTTAATCTTATTCTTCTCATTCCCCAAGTCCTTCCAGATCCTCTCCCCCTCCCTACCCAGCCAACCTTAAATTCTTTAAAAAAAAAAAAAAGAAATACCCAATACAGCAATAATGCCCAAACCAAGAAAACAAAATACACCCCCCCCCGCAAATAGAACCTCGAAGCTCTAGCCAAATAAAAGCACACTTTTTTAAAAAGTGTGGAGTCCATTATATATTGATTAACTACTCCTGAACATGAGGCCTGCCCAGGAGGGGTTGATATACCTATGGAGCAAACTGATTTTTTTTTCTCTTTCAAAGGGTATGGCAGTTGAATTGTTACTCTTTACCCTAGAGCCTAGGTTTTCATTCATTCACTCATCCATCCACCCATCCATCCATCCATTTATTTCTAAAACAAATAGCAAAATAAAATACAATATGAAAAAACAAAAATTATCACACTAGAGTTGGACAAACCAACAGAGGAAAAAGAGTCAAAGATAAGACACAAGAATCAGAGACCCATTTGTTTGTACATGCAAGAGTCCTATAAAAACACTCACCTGGTTATATGATATATGTAATATATTATATATATGCATAATGTATGTGCAGAAGACCTAGTGCAGACTAGTGCCAGCCCTATGCATGCTACTTCAATCTCTGTAAGTTCATATGTGCTTTACTTATGTTGATATGGAGGGTCTTGCTTTTTGGTGTCCTTCATCCCTCAGGCTCATACACTTTCAACCCCTCTTTGTAGAGTTCCCTGATTTCTGAGGGGAGGGATTTGATAGAGACAACTCATTTACTGCTGAGTGTTCTAAGGTTTCTCATTCTCTACATGATGTCTCTATATTTAGTCCCATCTCTCCAGGGGGAAGCCTTTCTGATAATGGCTGAACAAGACACTGTTCTAAGAGTATTGCCAAGCCATGTGGTGGCAGCACACACCTTTAATCTGAGCATTTGGGGAGGTGGAGCCAGGGGGATCTCTGTGAGTTCAAGGCCAGCCTGGTTTACAGAGCGAGATCTAGGACAGGCACCAAAACTACACAGAGAAACCTTGTCTTGATAAAAAAAAAAAAAAAAAAAAAAAAAAAAGCTGAAGAATATAGCCAAATATGATTAAGAGTTGTTTTATCGCTACACTGCTACTTGGATTTATCCTAGGTTCCTGAGCTATCTAATCAGAGGATCTTAGTAACCCAAGTAGTATCAGGTATGGGTTCCAACTCATGGAGTAGGCCTTAAGTCAAATCAGTTATTTATTGCTTGGCTAATATCACAAGCTCTGTTCCATCATTGGTCCAGCATATTTTGCAGGTTGCACATCACCTTTCATAATAGCCTCAAATAATATAAAACATCTTGTGGTAACTCTAACCAAGCAATTCAAAGACATATGATAAAAACATCAAGTCACTGAAGAAAGAAATTGAAGAAGATATCAGAAGATAGATAGATCTCCCATGCTCTTGGATCAATAGGGTTAACACTAAAATTGGCCATCCTACCAAAAACATTCTACAGATTCAATCTAATCCCCATGAAATTGAAAGGATAATTTCAGCTTCATATGAAAATACACATACACACACACACACACACACACACACACACACACACACACACAAACACACACACACAACAGGATAGTTAAAACAATACTAAGTAATAAAAGAACTGCTTGATGTATCACTGCTGTAGATATTGCTCTGTATGCTGTGAATGTGTTGCTCTGATTGGTTAATAAATAAAGTGCTGATTGGATAGTAGCCAGACAAGAAGTATAGGTGGGACAAAGAGAGAGGAGAATTTGGGGAACAGGAAGACTGAGTCAGGAGATGCCAGTCGGCCATCCAGGGAACAGCATGTAATGGCACACAGGTAAAGCCATGGAACATGTGGCAACATATAGATTAACAGAAATGGGCTGAGTTTAAGTGTAAGAGCTAGTCAGTGGTAGGCTTGAGCTAAATGGCTGTACAGTTCATAAATAATATAAGGCTCTGTGTGTTTACTTGGGCCTGAGAGGCTGCAGGACTGGCAGGTGAGAGAGATTTGTCCTGACCACCATCAGGCTGGGACACAGGAAATCTTCCAGCTGCATATCACCATATCTGATTTCAAAAAACACTGTGGAATTGTGCCTTTCAGTGAGAAAATATCCCATGTCTTTTGAAACATTGTCTGTTTTTCTGAATTGTCATGCTTTTTCCTCTCCAAGAAAATCTTATTTTCTCAAAGTTTGACAGGCACATTGTATTTTTCCTAGTAACATTTGCATTTTATGTTGATCTATTTTGAATTCATTCTTCATAGAGTATGAAATAAAGTTCAATCATTTTTAGTGTAAATATTTAGATAATATTTTGATTTTGTATTATGTTTGCTATATAAGGTCTTTTATTTCTAGTTTGTTTATAGTTTTATCATAAAATATGTATTTATTCTGTCAAATAATATATGTATGTTAATAATAGAATTTAATAATAGAATATTATTGACATTAATTTTTATGTGATAAAATATCCTGGATTTTTGGTGGTGAATCACAAAATTTAATATCCTTACATATTATTAGAATTAATATTCTAATTTTCTCTTGTATTTTCAGTTATTAAATTAATTGTACATAACACATAATGATTCCAAAAATATACTCTCCATACTAAAGTGGACCATGTGGTATTTTGATACAAGTTTATATTGTAAAATATTTAAATCAGGTAAGGTATATCTCTTTCTTTTAATTTTCTTATTTGTTTCCTGTGAAAATATTCACTATCTTTTCTCGTAGCTTTTTAAAATGAGTAAACTTTTATTAAATATTTTAAATCTATATTTCTCAGAAATATTGGTTTGTAATTTTATTTAATCCTTAAAGACCTTTGTATTTTGTTCCATGATTAACTCATTTCCCACAATAAGTTAAATATTTTTTCATTGGCTTCTATTTCTGATTTTTGAAAAAGTATTTTTATTATTTGAAATAATTTTAAATCTAAATATATTTTGATCATATTCTTCCCTTCCCCCAAGTCCTTCAAGATCCTCCCCCACCATGCACCCAACTTTAAGTTCTTTCTCAAAAACAAACAAAAATCTAAAACAATAATCTCACCAAGCCCAAGAAAAGAAATAACCCTTCCCACAAAACCCACTGAACTCTAACAAACAGAAACACAGACACACACAGACACACACACACACAGACACACACACACACACCAAAACAAAACAAAACAAAACAAAACAAAACCTGTGTTTCCATTATATACTGGTGAACTACACCTGAACATGAATGAGGCTTGCCCTGGTGATGTGTAAACGTGTTTAAATGTTCCAGTTTTCTTGTTTCTTGTTTTTTCTGTATTTTATTTGTCTTCATTGTATTATTTAACACAAAGTTTAAATATCTCTCATTTCTTTATGCTCCTTTGCCCAAATAGATTTTTTCATTAAAACATACTTAGATAAGTTCATCATTTAAATTATTTTATTTATTACATTGAGTGTCTCAAGAAATTTGTCCACTTCATCAACTTTACTGATATAGAGTTGTTTGTAATTTCTTTTACTAGGTTACTAATCACTGAGGGATTTGTATCTTTTATTTATTTTTGAAACTGGCAACTTAATTTCACATTTTTTTACATTAGTCTTCCTAGCGTGTTACCAGTTTTTGTATGTGTGTGTGTGTGTGTGTGTGTGTGTGTGTGTGTGTGTGTGTGTGTGTGTGAAGCTGGGTGTGGGCTGGAGTATGAAGCCTGTATAAGGGCATGGAGAGGAGAGGGGGCATTGTGTACCCTGTTCTATCATTCTCTACCTTATTCCTAACAGAAACAGGGTCTCAGGATGATCATGGATCCAGAGAGTGGGACAGAAGCCCTGGTGGTCCTCCTGTTTCCACCCACCTCAGTTGTGGTGTCACAGGTTTACATGGGCATGAACTGGCATGTTTCAATGGGTGTTAGGATCCAAATTCAGCTCCTCACGCATGGTCATGAGTGTCTCTTACCCACCGAGCCCTCTCTTTAGCCCTTTCTGACATTAAAAAAGAACAAAATTTTGTATTTGTTTGCAAATTTCAAGACTTTATAACATTCTTCTTTGCGACTTACCTTGAGTTTAATTTGTTCTTCATTTTCTGGCTTATAACTGGAAAAATAGTTTATTGTTCCCTTTTGTTTTTTCCTAATAAAGCATTTAAAAGCAAGCATTGGTGTTTGTTTTCCTTTTAGTGTTCGCTAACCTGCTTTCATTGTCATTGTCCTCTATTGACTTTTCCCTAGATACCTTAATCTTAAATATACAAATACATAATGCATATATCTTAAATACACAAATATAAATTATATATATTGTATTTATATATGTATATATTTGTGTTTGACATTACACTAAGCTTCCAATGGGTTTGTTTTATTTTATTTTGTGGTATATTGCATTTCCTCTCAGTGTTTCTCATTTCAGTCTAAACATTTTTACCTATTCTCTCTGTCTCTCTCTCTCTCACCATTTTCTTACACTCATGTCTCTTTTTTACTTGTGATGATCTGAGTAGACATGTGCTAGGCATTCTCCTGTTATTCCTCAACTTTCCACATCTGTTGCAGTTTCTCATTTCTGATTTTTTCTCTATCTTTGGTGATGGGATTCAAGTCTCTTGACTCCTTCTTATACACACTTTCTCTCTTTTTAGGATTGCTCTGACTGCTATCCCTGTTCTAGATAACACATTAAACTCAGGGTAGATATCCTTCAAGAAGAAACTTCCAGATATCTAATGCTTCTGGACTGAAGTAAGTTTTTAATTGAGCATTTATAAAGCATCTCTAGCTTAAATTTTGTCAGAAATAAAGCTTGTATTTTGCTCACTTCTGCCCATCCAAACCCTTCTTATGTTCTTGTTTGTTTTATTTCCTAGTAGAACAAGAGAAAAGGAGGACAAAAATTGTGCCTATAAGTTTCCTACATCACGTTCTGAAAGCTGCTTGGGAAGAGCTCTTTTGAAAGGCTTTGTTTTTCTTTACCTTTTTTTTTTTTACCATATTTTATCCATTCTCATCGTATTAAGACAAAGAATTAATTTCCCTTATTTACTTAACGCTCTTTTGTCCAATAGATTTAATTTTTTCCATTAAAATGCATTTATATAAATGTCACCACTCTCGAGGTGGTGAGTCATGCAATAACCAACTTTATTCAGAGCTTCAGATAATTTATACTCTGAGTGTTAAGGAGAGTAATCCAAGTACAGTGTACAACCACAAGGACAAGCCATCCATAACAAAAACTTGTTTTTCCATAGAGGCATATAAACAAATAACAATAGGTAGCTGTAATGAATAATCTGGAGTAAACTTACGCTTATCCACTTCACCTGGAAAATCATGAAAACACTTTCCAAGAACAATCCTGTGTTCTGAAGAAACCAAGTGTTCTCACAAGTGCTCAGAATTCCTCTCCCATGCCTCAAATCTTGGACTGTGTTCCAATACATGAAGTTCATCAGTAAAACATAAAATTCAGTATTTTTAGTAATATCTACATTGCGAAGCCATTGCTACTAGTACTTGAATATTTTTATCATACTCCCCAGAAACCTGAGACCCACTCATAAATCCTGCCCCACCCCCACTCTCCACAGGACCCAGAATTTTAAAGCTTTATGGATTCTTACTCTGAACTTGCATACAAGTAGAATTATTTAAGACATTTTATGCTATAGGTTTTCGATGTTTTTAAAGTTCATAAACACTGTATACTAAGTGTAGAATTGATCCCTTTCTATGGATTAATTATATTGGTATGAACATGTATGCAAGCTTGTACATGAAAATTTTCAGCTCTCTTGAGTGCATATTGAGGAGTAAAATTGCTGGGTCATATGGTAGATCTGTTGCTGTGGGATGTTCTGTATGTCCTGTGGGAGCCCTTCTTGGGTTCTTTGTGGCGTTACCCAGCAGGTCCGCATAGAGGATGATTAGGACCATGGGCCTGAGTGCAGGTGTCTGAGATGGTCTGCACTTGGCTGTGCTGGGGGATGGTCTGTATGTCAAGTTGTTCTAATTGATCAATAAATAAAACCTGATCGGCTGTGGCTAGGCAGGAAGGATAGGCGGGACTAACAGAGAGGAGAAATAAAAGGACAGGAAGGCAGAAGGACTGACTGCAGCCGCCGCCATGACCAGCAGCATGTGAAGTCACCGGGAAGCCACCAGCCACGTGGCAAGGTATAGATTTATGGAAATGGACTAATTTAAGCTATAAGCAGTTAGCAGGAAGCCTGCCACGGCCATACAGTTTGTAAGCAATATAAGTCTCTGTGTTTACTTGGTGGGGTCTGAGCGGCTGTGGGACTGGCGGGTGACAAAGATTTGTCCTGACTGTGGGCAAGGCGGGAAACTCTAGCAACAATCTGTGGTTTCCCTTCTGAGAACCTATTCAACTGTTTTCCATGGCAGTTACCACACTTTATATTCTCACTATAACTGTTCCCAGCAAATTTCTTTTTGATATGTCTATATGGGGTATGTGTGTGTGTGTGTGTATGTGTGTGTGCACGCACGTGTGTGTTGCACCAATTAATGCAAATGTGTACACATGTGTGCATATGTACATATGGAGGTCAGAAGTCAATGTTGAGTGTTTTTCTGATTGCTCTCCACCTTTATTTGAGACATGGTCTCCTGATGAACCCGAAGCACATTAATTTGGTGAACTGGCTGCCCAGCCAATGTACATCAGGAACCTGCCTGTCTCTGATGCTCCACCTCTACTTAATACTGTAGTTACAGCTATGCGCTGCCTGCCCCTCCTGCTTCTTATATCACATCTGGGGATCCCAACTCAGGCCTCGTTACTTGCAAGGTAGACACTTGACTGAGTCATATCCTTAGTCCCAGACTTTATACTTTTAAAAATAAAGGCAGTACTTGATCATCTCTCGCTACTCAGCATCTAGAGCAAAGAGCCTTGCCCATAGTCCTTCACTGACTGGGGGTTAAGTAAATAAAAGTAATTAAATGGTTTAAATTATTTTATAAAACTATGTGCCTCAAATATAATGAATGTTCATCATTAAAAATGCCTTTTGAATATATATATATTTGAATAAATAATGTAAAATCACTTTATGCTATGTATAATAGTGTCCGTGTCTACATCATAGAGTTAAAATTCAAATAAAGATCACTGTGTGTGTGTGTGTGTGTGTGTGTGTGTGTGTGTGTGTGTGATACTACTTCACAGTTACACTGCAAAGCATAACTCTGCGGTACTGAGCTCACTTTCACCATCCTATAATGACTCGCTGATGTCACTTAATACCACTTTCTGTGCCATTGGCCTCTGTCACCTGTGATTCCGCTTGCACACTTGTCCCTTGCTGTGCAGCAGAGACAGTGGACTCAAACGTGCCATATATCTATGGCTTTTTCTGATCCCTTTGCTCATGTCTCACATTAGCTTTCAGGTGGTTAAATTTGCATTTAACCCTACCTCCTGTATTGTTTTTTCCTTAGAGATGCCTTCCATGATTTTTTTATAAGTTTTCAAAATGTTTGTTTGCTTATTTAACTAGTGTCTGTCTTTCTCACCTGTATGATTGAGATTTCTCTGCTGGCCTCTCCTTGTGATAAATGATTGCATTGTTGAAAAGAAGGTATCATAAGCATTTTTGTTGGTGTGTATGTGCATGTGAAGTGTGCATGTATATGTGCACTATGTTCATGTGTGTAAGGTTGAGTGTGAGAGTGCACATGAATGTAAGTAGGGATGTGCATGTGTCACAGTGCACATGCAGTGGTCAGAGGACAAACTCATGCGTTAGTCCTTACCTTCTACCTTGTTGGAGCCACAGTCTCTTGTTATTCACTGCTATGTATTCCAGGCAACTTAACCAGTCTTCACAGTAATCACTGCTGACTTGAAAAGAAATTCTTCCCAGGCAGTGGTGGCACACGCCTTTAATCCCAGCACTCGAGAGGCAGAGGCAGGGGGATCTCTGTGAGTTTGAGGCCAGCCTGGGCTACAGAGTGAGTTCCAGGACAGGCTCCAAAGCTACACAGAGAAACCCTGTCTCAAAAACCAAACAAACAAACAAAAAAGAGTGATGTGCATATAAACCACAAATCAAAGAAAAAACAAATATGGTTATTTACAAAGAACTAGCTACATGACATTGCGTCTTCACCTTCAACCTTCTGAGCCCTACTGTTGACATTTATACTGCCAGGAGTTGAACCCAGTGACCTTGAGGCTCTACTCATTCAAATGCCCTTTCCTAGTGTGACTGAAAAGGTGTGTATTTGTTGTCATTAAGTATCCCTGTGTTCTCACTTCCACAGAATTTGAGAGTTTGTATTACAATTAACATTTCACAATGGAATCTTCTCAACTGAGTTTTAATATATTTTAATACTCTCTATAGATCCCTTCAAAACAATGGTTAGCAGAAGCTCCAGGTGAATGTAGAAGAAAATGAGTTATCCATGGGACTAGAGCTGCAGCTTTCAGCTTATGAATAGAGACAAATACAAACATTGTATTTATATTTACAGTTCTAGATCAAGATCTTTATAATTGTCTGATTTTGTTCATTTAAAATTGGGCAAGAAAGTGTAAGGCACTGTTCCCCTCACTACATTTAGGGAAAAGGAATAAATGTGGGGTGAAAATGACCCTGTGTAGAAAAATAATACAATGTATTTCTAGAAAAGGAACATTTTTTCTAATATATATATGTGCTCTAGAACATATATATGTATATATATATATATTCTATAACACATAATACACTCATATATATGCACACAGTTTGGAATAAACAAATATAATTATTTTCTAATAACTTCAGAGAAAAGAAACACTGCATTTTTCTAATCTTAATGGTTTTCAAGTAATTATATCAAATATATTTGGTAAAACTGGCCAATATTTCCCACATGTTTTAGTAGGGGAATAAAGTTATATGAAGCTATTATATTTTAAGAGTTCCCTTTAATTTTTATTAATATTAACCAATCTGTATAAAAATACTAAACAAGGCATTGTTCACGGCAAATAGTTATGCCCACATACTTTCTTGCAGCCCTCTTCGTCTGATCACTGTAAGCCCATCTTTTTCTACTAATATCATTCTTTTTTTATAGTTGCTGACATCCTTTTGTAATGCTATTTCTTTTGTACCACAAATCACAGGGAAATGACATTAAAATGTGTGAATTATGTATGAAATATGTAAAATATAGAGAAATTTGTGGAGCCCATACCATTTGGCAAAAAAAAAAAAAAAATGAAGCATCTTATGAAATGTTAAATTGCCAAAAAGATACCTATGAGTAGAGTAATACACACATGTCTTTCTTCAATTAGACAAACGTTTTTATGAAACCAAATGTCATATGATAATGCAGTGCCCCTTGAGATGGAGGAAAGATCCTTGGCATAGATTTGTCATGATGCTCTTTATGGTATGTCTTTAGATCCCTGACCACTTGCAGTGAACCCAGCTGTGTAGTCTAGTACTGGGTGGTTCGAAGCCCACTTCTGCAAAATAAAAATAACAGAGAAGTACAAATTTATTGGGTATATCTTATATAGACACCACTTCCCTAAAAGCATAGCGATCTTTCCCCTTGGCACGTATGGGGCTTTAAATGAGAATGGCCCCTGTAGGTCTCTACATTTGACTAGCTGGTCCACAGGTGGTGAAACTGTTTCAGAAGGATTAGAGCATGTGGTCTTGATGAAGGAGGTATGTCATTAGGGTCAAATTTTGAGGCTTCAACATACTCACACCATTCCCATTTCTCTCTCTCTGCCTCGGGGGTTGTGTCTCAAGGCTTGAGCTCTCAGCTGCTGCTCTAGCACCATGCTAGCCTGCTTGTTTCCATGGTCCTTTCCATGATGGCTGTGGACACTAACGCTTTGAAATGGTAAGCCCCAATTAAGTGCTTTCTTTTGTAAGATGCCTTGGCCATAGTGTTTTACCACAGCAATAGAGAAATAGCTAAGACAGAGCTCAAAACATCTCTGAACAGCATGCTTTATCATTACTTTGCAAGTGAGGATACTAAGATACTAGGCACAGACATGCTGTCAACCTCCATCATAAGAAGCAGAGCAGAACTCAGAACCAGTTTCATCTGAAGCTACAGCCCATGCTCTTTACCTACATCATTCAGTTTTTGGAATATATTAGAAGACCTTTAAAAATTCTATATATGAGAACATATCCATTTCAAAGTGTGATTAAATATAGCATCTAACACTGTTCCTTCTGATGTCTAGAAGGGGAAATTCAGACTTACGTGCTCATTTTCATGAAATCTGTCTCCCTGGAGACTTAGTTTTCAAAGATACATGTATCTTCCTATTTCTTTTGTACAATGAGCCATATCGATGATAGCTCAAATAATGTTAATAAGTAATTATACTATCTCTATTTCCACAGTTTCACATTTAACCAAAAGTCCATTCTATATAATTAAAAGCACAAAACACAAGTCATGCATGGAGTATAATACTTTGCAAGTAAAGATTTGGAAGAGCACATGAAGCATGTTTATAAACACTTATCTATACCTCATTAATATTTTCACTTCTCTTTCATATTATAGAAGTCGTTTCAGCTTTTTGGGTAATTAAGGGCACATGAAGTCAAGAAACTATTTAGAAAGAAGAAATTAGGTATTCAGCTGCTTTTTTTGTCATTCACAAAGCAGCCATCCTATAGATCAGTGACTATTAACTTGTTATTTATATTCAACTTACTGTTGAGACAAAAAATGGACTCTTTCTTACAAAATACAGGTTTTACATTAATTAAGATAGAATAATGTTAAACCTTAAAAGTATCATTGGCACAATTTCTTCAACTACTATCAATAATCCTTTCCAGTATTGATTATAAATGATGAAAATTAGTGTGGGACCAAAGGAATACATTTTATCTAATTTTGGGAGAAGTAGGATTTAGGAAAGTCACACTATATAGAAAATGAATGAGAACATTTGAGTAAATGTAAGAACTAGGAGAGGGGATGAGGGACTAGGAGTTAGGTAGATTCCCTGATAGGCAGCTAGAGAGAGAGAGGGGTAAACTGTATAATAAACATGGTCAGCTTCCAAGATGGCAGGCTTCTGCATCATTCTCCTGTCCTGAAACAGGACAGGAGCTGAATTGGCGGCTGAAATGAAAGGTCTGGCTAGTGTCTTCCCCTGTCAGTGACCCTGCTGCTTGTGGATTGGTCTGACAAGTGCAAGGGCAGATTAAGACATATTCACTCCAAAATTGTGGCTCTATCAGCTTCGCTGTCTTTGTTCAATCTGAATAACCCTCAATTTGGGGGGAGGAAGACCCTCTCAGAGACCTTTAAAGTCCCTAGCCTTCAAGGAAAAACAAGGCTTCAGTTTTCTGAGTACTTCCTAAAGTAGGCAAAGGGTGTGTGTATTTACTCACTCATAAAAAAAAATAAAAATAAATAAAAAAATATAAAAAAAAACTTTTTTTACCAGAACAAAAAAAGAACTAATAATAAAGAATAAATAAAATCTGGTGTTGATAATGAAGATCTCAGATTTCATTTGTACATAGCCTCATTTGTTAGCATTAGTGAAAATAGACATAACTTGTCCTTTTTATTTGTAACCTTAACATTAGTAGATGTCTTCTCACACATACATATTAGAATGAATCAAGTAAACACCAAACCTTGATATTTCAATACAAATCATGAAGAGAACATTATTGTCCAGTGTTTCTAAGTACTTAACTGAGAATGTTTCTGCCCATGTAAAGAATAACAAAATCTTATCCAGGAACTAATATCAGTCTAAGAAACATCAAGAGAGTGCCTTCTGCAACAGCCATGGCCTTTTCCCAAACATACCCCAGGGGAGAAAAGCAAGATCTCCATCCTCTCACATGAGCCAAGTAGAGAAGTGAACAAAATAACTGTTAACATTGTGGTAACATAGTTACGAAACCTCAGAAAGAAATTAAATGACATCTGTAATGGCCTGCTAAACCCTCCTTCTGGAGAAAACTTAGAAGACTTTCTTGAAATAATCATGATAGAATAATGAAGATGACAAAAACAGGATGAGGAACTGGAACATTTCCCTGAACCAACAGAACCAGTTTTCAATTTCTTAATGAGGAGAGACTAGACACATTATCTGAATGACTATTTTTATTGGCAAATAATATTCTTCTACTAATCCAGGCCTCTATTCATACATACAGATGAACACAGAGACATTGTCTATTTAGTAAGTATAGTATTATCCATCTGGTAATTTATTTGTTGTGATAATTCTAAATAAAAGGAATTCTTCCCTGGTTTCTCCAGATATACACCTACACTCATTGAGTATACCATGGGCTTCATTAATAAAGACTCAATCACCTATGAACCATTCCCAGCAGAGTTCCACATTCTGTTTTGCAGATGAAATAAAAAAATCTTAAAAACTTAATTAAGCTTGATTATAAACTATTGATAGTAAGTAGCATTCCAACTTGGTAATTAAAAATTCATAACTGTTTTTCCTAAATAGAAAAAAAATGCTCATAAAATCCAAAGTGGCATAGAATTCCGGGTTCTTATGACTTGATTATGGTCATGTTACTGACTTAATACATCAAATACAAACAGAAAATTCAAAATTTATGACCTTGAAAATGTTTATGAGGCCAAAGGCATAAAGCAAATGTTAAAGAAGAAATGCCAAATAATTTGTTATTTTCTCCCACAATTCTCCTCAGCCACAAATCATTCCCTTGTGATACAGATATTGTGAAGTTAAATGCTCAGAAAATAACCTATAATTCCATTTGATTAAACATCGGATCATCAGATCATTATATTTCTGAGGGCTATTTTTGCTTCCTCTGTGCTTTGAATTAAGTTATCTTAGTAGAAACAAGTTTGTAGATAAGCTGGAGGTTGTGTCTACATCATAGATGCTTCTTTGATTCCTGTTATATTTAGAAAATTTTCTTGTTCAGAATATGAATAGAAATATTCCTCTAATCCTGTGTTTTCCAGCACTGTGTGTGTGCTGAGTGTATCTCCGGAGGCAGCAGAGATCAGGGAGGATTCTGTCTTAGTGCTCTGCATTCTATTTTGCTTGCTTGCTTGCTTGCTTGGTGTTTTTATTTGTTTTGGCTCTGGTTTGCTAATTTGTTGCTCTTTTCTTCTGTTTGTTTTTATTGCACTTAGAACTAAGATCTTAAAATACTAAATAAAACAACCTGTTAACAAGAGTGTGTACTGAAAACTGATACTGCTACCAACCCTCATTAGCCAATGGTAATGTGTTCACTTGAGAGGAGATAGAAAAAAAACCTAAATTACAATAAAATAGTCACCAGTTCTTATAGTGCTAGACAGATTTTAAGTTGACTTCATGATCACTGTCTTCTGGTGCTTGTATCATTATAAATTTCTTTCCTTAATAGCAAGCAGGGTTTGTTTCTTGCTTCTATCAAAGTAGAATGTGGAAATCTGATGAACTTTCACTCTTCAAATTTTACCTTCTACAGCAATCTAGTTATACTACCAGACTCCTCTTTCAAGCTTTCAAAAAAAAAAAAAGCAAAAACAAATAGCATGAAATTGAAATTAAAAAAAAAAACAAACCTCAATATTGCCAATAGCTATCCAAGGAAGCAAGTGTAGTTTTCACCATTAAGACATGCCCAGACTTCTGACCTACGGATAGTTTAAGATGTGTGTGTTGTTTTAACTCATAAGTGAATTATTGTGAATTAAGTTACAAATTGAATTAAAATATAAATGTCTCATTAACAAAAATTACATGCTAAGCCTGGCAAGATGCCATGATAGGTAAAATATTGCCAATAAGCTTGATGACTTGAGTTTGATCCTTAGGACACACAGTGGACGGACAGAATCGATTCTGACAAGTTTTATTCTGAGAGTTACATGCACACTATGGCATTGCATGTGAGCATACATGAAATAAATTAATAAATAGTTTAAAATGCATACTAGTCTAAATTACTTTTAAGAAAGCCTTTTCTTAGATACTGGTGGTGAGGCAAGGACTGAAAATGATATAGAAATAGATCAAAGATAGATCTAGGAGAAACGTAATGGTTTGAATACAGAAAAGTAATCATAAAAATATGACAAATGACAGATAAAACTATTGCCTTCTTAGTCTCAAATGACTGGAACTTTAATCAGCCCAGTGTGTCTCCTGGAACCAGGGATGTCTTGCATGATTTCAGCATCACTGTTTTCCTGGTTCCTCTGACTTAAGCTTCCACAACTCCCTGAACTGCTCCTTTCAACACCAGTTTCTGGTCACTGTATCTCCCTGAGCCTATAATGTGTCACTTCTCCCTGTCACATAAAGTGACTCTCAGAGTGAGTCCCCCATCACTTCTGCTATATATAATAGCATACCACTCATCTTCAAGCCTTGTTGATTGAGCAAAATCTTGGGAAACACCTTCCATGTGACAGAAGCTCAGTAAAACATTTTATAAACGACCATCAGACCATTTCCACAAATGCAGACCTATCTGTAGAGAGTTGCATGCAGCCGTGCCTCAAAGATGGCACTGGCTTCTGCCTTCCACCCTCCCGACGGTGAGAGCTCTCTGTGATAAACAACTCCTTATTTGGCTAAGGCTAAGGATTTGGCTTGCTTCCGCGTACCTAGACCTATCCGCAGTACCTATGTAGCAGATTGGGGTTGGCTGCCCAAAAGCTATTTAGGTTGTGGGTTGGCTTTCCCCGGGGTCAGAAGTTAGAAGATTGTTTCAAGGTTCCTGAATAAACTGCTTGGAGAAGAGCCTGGTGTTGCGTCTTCCTTGCTGGTCAAGGCGGACGCGACACCTAACAAGCATGATGATGCTGTCCAAGGTAACCTGTGATTGAACAGAGGCTGTCTCATTTTGTACTCAAATTAACTTTTGATTACTTAGTTCAATATAATTAGCCTATAAGAGCCAAACACTTTACTTCTCCAACTCAGAATTCTTTTAAAATGGTGTTTCTATAAAAACACCACACATGCCCATCAGTGCTGGTGCACATCTTTAACCCCAGCACTTGGGAGGCAGAGATAGACAATCTCTGTGGGTTCGAGGCCAGCCTGGTGTAGAGAGTGAGTTCCAAGACAAAGCTACACTCTGTCTTGAAAAAGCAAACAACAACAACAAAAACTACCACACATTTTCGCATATATAGGTAAATTTTTAAATGCTGTTAACTTTAAAGTGCAACTGCAGTGTGCTTACTTGGTTAGTTTTTTGTAAGGATAAATGCGACAGTCTGTGTACAGCCTCATGGAGCAAGAGAAGCATTCTATGAGTCATCTTACTGATACCTGCCATCTTGTTTAAAATTCTATCATATAAAATAGTAATTTTCAAGCAAGAAGAATGTAACCTCAGAATAGTGCTGTGGGCCACAGGAATATATCATAAGAACTCAGCTGGTTATGGCAAATTCACCACCTGAAGGGATCAGGGAATTGCTCCAGAGAAAGCCAAATTCCAAGGAGTTTTTGGTGTTACTTGGCTTGTTATATATCAGCTGTCTTCTGTTATGAAAGTCATGTGTGCCTTCATAGCTTTCCCAATTGACTTTTCCCTAAGAAGGGCTAACAGTGTGGACTGATCACTCTCTGGACATACACATTCCGGGTATTTGTAGAACCGCCTCAGGAAAGGTTTTCTTTGGAATCAGATATCTCCCTTAGCCACTTTCAAGGACTACAGGAAACACCACCTAGGTGGGTGCCCAACTTTCAAGGACTAACAGTGATAGCAGCCCACATGCAAGTCTCCTAACTTAAGGTAAATTCCACAAGGGGATACTACCTAGGTCAGGTGGACATTAAGTAATAGCTTTATACAATTTAGCTCAGACCCTTCCTTCTTACAGCCTTACTAACTTTAGACCTCTAACTCCTTACCTAACCACTTCTAGGAATATTTAGATAACCTGTGCGCTAACAGCTATGCTCAGCCAGAACCCCCAGTTCAAGCCTCCCTGTAATTATCATTATTAGCAGCATCCAGCCAGGTCCATCCCCAGTTGGAGGAAAGTACCTCATCAGAGATACCTCAGTATTCTCTAGAACAGACTTAAGCATCCAGGCTACCTGTTTGAGAAAGCCTGGTAGATGTGCCAATTAAGATTAACTACCTCCTTTCCCAAATCTTACCTCTAGTTCCAGATCTCCCTTTAACTACCACTAGATGCATCTGCTGTACACTAACAACTGAGTACAACCACCCCCCCCCCTGTAGAAAAACAGCAGATAGCTTAGAGCCACAGGAAAAAGGAAGGCAGATTTATTTTCTCCCATTGACCTAGCAATTTATAGATTTTTAACATTTTTTACCAAACACATTTAAGATTATAGTTGTGCACATAAGATCCCTCTTCTTAGATATTACCCGAATTTAGCCTTTAGTTAATTCATTAGTCACTTCCCCTTTGGGTTGCAAATGGTAATTAACAACAATTGTCCCTCTTTGTGATTCTGATCACCCCTCCATTTGATCCTGAGGAAATCCAGTCTGGGTGTCCTGGGTGGAGTGGAGGATTATGATTTTTTTTAGATATATAACTGTAAAGCAAGAGACAATGTGGGAATTAAAGGGAATGGACCAAAGAGCTTTGCATGCGTGGATTAATTCACCAACTTTAAGAATAGATTCTCAGCTGGTTGACAGATTCTTCCCCGGACCCACCAGAAAATTAGGGGCTGGACCCCAACAGTCTCCATTAGTATAGAAGGAAATCCTCTTGAGGAAAAACTAGTTAATAATGATGCACTGGTGCATACACATCAAGAATTGTTTGGTGAATTATTTCACTGTCATTTAGGAACGATAACTACAAGCTTCAACATGAGAGTAAAAATTTACATTTAAGACACACTAAAACAACCTGTGTGACAGACATGGATGAGTGAATGGAGGTAAAGGGTGGTGGAAAGGGAGAATGGCATTGCCTGGGTAAGTTCTAGAAGGGATGCTTTAAATTTGTCGGAGACAAGGAGCATTTAAGCCAGTGTGGAAACTGTAGGGAGTGGTAGCTAGTAGACAAGAGGATTTCTCTGTCCCACTTTCAGTCTTGCTGTCACTCTTTACTCATGGCCCCTGTGCTGGGAGTACTAGATGGAATAGCTAATCCAATTGACCGCTCTGAAAGCGCAGAAGGCCCAGGGGAAAGGACATGTAATAAGTATCAAAATGTCTATATTTTTTTTTTCAAATTCAGCAGAGACAAGAGGTATTCATAGACGTTTACTACCTCAGCAATCAAGAAAAGAGTGTTACAAAAACTAGGAAAAACTCAAAGGCCTATGGTTTTTCACAGCCACTGAGTCTTTGTGAAATAATTTAGTGTCATTTCCATTTTAATGACGTTCTTGATATCAAATACTTAGCTTTTCTTTTATCTGTCACCTAAAATACACTGAAATAGCCAATGTTTAGAGACTCTTGCAAATGTACCTGTAAGTACTATCAAGTTCTCTGCTTTTGGATAGATTGTTCTGTATGGTTCAGGTTACATATATGAAATTCAATTTCTGCATAGAGTCTGTGATCAAGCTCTGCAACCTAGTTCCCATATTAGCTAGTCCCTTTAAATGACCTCAGTCAGAATTATTTGATCTCTTTAAATGTAAGCTTCTGAAGATAGACACAGGGATCCAATCTGTCTTCCTCAGGCTTTCAATTGTCATTTAAATATAAGAACTTTTTAGCAGTCATTATCAAAACTTAAATATAGAAAATCTCCCTAAGCTACTTCTTACTTAAGAAAAAACTTAATTGCATTTCAGATCATCTCTACAAATGAACCTTCACCAAATTAATGGTCATGCTTCCTGCTGAAATTTTTGGGGAATATAATTGATAGTATTCAGAAGAAAATAGCTGAACTCAAAAAATTTCTCTGAATGAAATCTCCTCAGACAAACAGTTGGACAAATTCAGTAAATATGACTTGGCTTTTTTTTATTTCACTGAGATAATAATAGGAACCACATCCTCCTTTATATTTCAAAAATCAATCTTTAATTTTTCTAGATAAGTATATTAATAAGACGACAAAGGAAGTTCAACTAAACTCACTACAATCCATCATGGTCCTTTATAACATGCCTATTTTCAAACATTGAAAAAATTAATGTATAAAGCAAATTTTAATAAATATTGTGAGTTGTATTTCTCTTACCCCCTGAAACATCAGCCTTTCCAGGATCATTGGATTGTTGGAATTTACACCAGTTGGGTGCTATTGAGCTGATATATAGCTTTCCAGATGCTTTAGCCTTTCAAGTTGAGAGGAGAAGGTAGTTTTCTGCTCACTGTCATTATCTGTGACATCCAGCACCCAATGTTTATTACTCTCTATGAAAACTAAAAACAAACACAAATGCAAGCACTATTGCTCCCCTCAAGGCATGTGGGTTTCTGAGAAGACTAAAGGTTTGCAGACATACTTTGAAGCAGAATGCCTATGGGAGATCCGTCGTAGGGTCTCCCCAAATAACAGCAGCCTGGCTCTTGGACTGGGTAATCTTGCAATCTTCTTTTGTCCAGTTACCTAGACCTTCATTAAATGACACAATTATTCTTTGTAAACTCTCACTGAAGTGTCTCTTTCACCCAGGTGTTTGTGGTTCCTGTAGCACTTCATCCTTTCTTCACACCCTCCACCAGTTTTGCCTCTCTTGTTAGTCCATACCAAACTGCATCAGCCAAGCCTGGCTTCTACCTGTTGTTCAAAAATGCCAGATGCCCACAATAAAATCTGGGTGTGCTTACTGCACTACGTAGGACACTTCACCATGATATGCTGATACATTTGAGAAACTAGCATTTCAGGCTATTCCAGACCCCACCCCATGGAATGACCAGTTTGCTATTCTATATTAACATTCTTAATACTTTCTAATTAATACTTCCCTTCTTTGTTTACTTAGGGGTACTTTTGTGAGATGCTACCTTGAAAGCTTCCCACTGAAGTTATACTTACATCCACATCCTAGTATAACAGTGAATAACATATATTTGTACTGTACATTTCATAAAGCTTGAAAATTCAGGATACTTTTAAAAGGCAAAAATAATGTTAAGTTAGTAAAACAAATGAATAATCAGATGTGTATATCTGGGTGCTGATATTAAACAAGCATATGTGGTACACACACACCAAATATAACAGACATAAAGAAGCTGCTGTGATCAAACAAACAAACAAACAAACCACCCCTTGACCTCTCACTTGCCCTGCAAACCTCACTTACAGAAGAATGAAAAGCATGGCATCTCAGCCTACATTTTGTTTCTTCTCCTTCATTTTGAGGCCGGTTCCTGTTGGACTCTACATCAGTAAAATAGTTTCTGTCTAAACTGCCTCATCCCTCTTCAAGGCTGAAGATTAAGACATTGTCCAAAGCTTGACATTTCCTTAAATTTTCAAAAAAAAACAGTTGTTCTGAATCATTTGTTAACTGTCTTTCTTTTGTTAGCTTGCTAAGTATCTGAGGCTGAAGTCAAACTGTGCTTTCGTGCTCTGACAGCAAGAGTTGATTCTGACTTGTTTTGATGAGAGAGAGAGAGAGAGAGAGAGAGAGAGAGAGAGAGAGAGAGAGAGAGAGAGAGAGAAACATGAATTTTGGTAGGTAAGGAGGTGGTAAGGTTCTGAAAGGAGTTGGGAGAGGAAAGAGATTATGATCAAAATATATTTTATGAAAAAATTCAATACTTAAAAAAAAAATGAAACACGTCTTATGGTCAACTTAGGATAACCCAAGGAAGGACAGTACAAAATCTACAATCTTATGAGCAGGTAATAAGCAGTCAGGAATGACTGCAATTAAGCTATATTTAAACCTAAAGCTCAATAGGGCATAGTGCCTTTAATCCCAGCACTCTGGAGGCAGATGCAGGTGGATCTCTGTGAGTGTGAGGCCAGCTTGGTCTACAGTGAGTTCCAGGACAGCCAGAGCTACACAGAGAAACTCTGTGTCAACAAACAACAGAAAACAAACAAACAAACAACAAAGAAATAAAGGAAGAAAGGAACCTAAAGCTCATGCCATTGGCCACGTTTCTATTATCTGTTTTTAGCCATTACTCCTCCCTCTAATTGGCTTCTGGAGGGGGAAAAGATGGCTGAGTCATTTGCTGGAGCTTCCATAATGGGGGAATCTGCTCTAAAACTTTTATTTCAAAAGCATTATAGGGAACCCCATACATATGTGCAACTTTTTGTCAATTGAAATAATGCTTCAATAAGCATATTTTATATTAAAAAGTTAAATACAACACTACAGAATCAGTCCACAATGTGGTCTGCTCAAGTAACACTCTTGACTGAATGAGAGAATCCTATTTTGACCTTCAAGTGATGACAGTTCCGTCTGCCTTAAAGACTGTGGGCGTCAGTAAACAGTAAGAAAACTGCAAGCCTGCAGCAGGATAAGTTGCAATTTACCATCACAAGCATCAGCATTCGCTGGCTCCTAAGAAACAGAACGGTTTTCTGATCAGCATGGGACTTGAGGAAGGCTGTCAACTTGATTACTGGAAAGTGTCCCCTGAACTGAAAATAACATCAGAGCACAAATTCTGCCTGTGCAGCTGAAATGGCTGAATGTTTCCTTCCCCGAAGCTGATGCCAGGCAGCCCGTCACCCCACAAGACAGGCAGCCTGCTGGGGAAGCAGCAGGCTGCTATTGAAAGGACATACAGTACAAAAGACAAAAGGATTTGGTAACCAAAGGAGATTCAACCACAGCCGCATCCCTGGAATAGCTCCTTCCTTCTTCCTTTCTTTCCAGTCTGAATGGATCTGAACAGGAAAGCACTTGTTTGGACATACGTGATTTACAAACGGGAAGAATGGTAAGGATGGACAGCCACTAACCACATCTTTGTGGAAATCTTGTATAGCTCTCATGGAGTCCCTGGCAATCCGCCAGTTGTGGTGATCACATCAATATTTATAACGTCGCACCAGGGTGCCCATGTTCCCCAGCAGGAGCGATTAATGTGCGATATCAACACCTATGACAAGGCACATTTTATTTCTGTCAACAAACAAAGCACATTGTAATCGCTCTGTCAGCTGCATACCCAAGCCTTTTATTTTATACAAACAAACAAACAAAAGTAAAATAAAACAAACAAACAAAACCCCAACATCTATAGCTGGAGCTGAAAGATAAATGTTGAAATGCAGTCAATTCCTTACATAGATTTCTTCAACTGGCAGGTGGCCCCATCTGTGGCCTGTATCAAACATTCTGCAGCTCTGGGGGAGGGGTCCACGAAAAGCCTTGCTCTCTAGGGTTTTCAGGCAAGTATTTATCATTGAGAGACAAACAGGAGAGACAAGCAATATTCTGACGATAACTGTCAAATAACATTACTAATAAAATGACAGAAGCAGCTTAGGAAATTTTATTAGTGATTTCATATTTATTTAGCTAGTTTTGCTGTTGTAGCTGTGGCTGGTTTTGCTTTAAGGCTCTGCCGTGATAAGTGATATCTTAGTAAGAGTTTCTATTGCTATGGTGAAACACCATGGCCAAAGTGACTTGGGGAGGAAAAGGTTTATTTAGCTTATAGTCCTAAGTCATAGTCCATCATAAAAGGACGTCAGCATAGATTCGAACAGGGCAGGAACCTGGAGGCAGGAGCTGATGTAGAGGCCATGGCAGGGTGCTGGTTACTGGCTTGCTCCTCATGACTTGCTCAGTCTGCTTTCTTATAGAACCCAGGACCACTAACTCAAGGATGGCCCCACCCACAATGGCTGGGCCCTCTTCCATCAATCACTAATTTTAAAAAATGCCTATAGGCTTGCCTACAGTCTGATCTTACGGAGGCATTCTCTTAGCTGAAGCTCCCTCCTCCCTGATGACTACAGTTTGTGTCAAGTTAACATAAAACCAGCCAGCACAAGTGGTGTGAGGTTCTGAGAGTTAGAATGGATTGGTGCAGTGGATCCCCGTTGGCCCCATTAACAGGCAAAAGCATTTTATACAGTTGCTCACAAAAGAGGTAACAAATACCAGTTCTTAGGGAGAAGAAAAGTGCAGACTGGTTTACTGAACTGTGAGAATAAGTGAGCTTTTCCAATAATGAAGGCTCATGTTCAGGGCTGCAGATGACTTAGATGCCTGGGTACTGCTTACGGTGGCTTGTGGAGAAGCTGTGAAACCAACTCGGTGACCTGAGCACCAAGTCTTCACCCCCAGAAATGAACACACTTGAGCTTGTCGTGGTCCACATGACTCTTACACAGTATGTTCTTAGTACATCTAAAGTTGATGAACTGAATAGATCAGTCAAAATTCTTCTGAAGCCAAAAGGAACAGCTGGTTGTAATGCTGCTGGTTGTAATACCAGCCCCGAAATGACTACTTGTCCATGTTCTTTATAGTCATCAACTCAAGAAAATGGAACAGAGTACCAGCCATGAGGTTCCTGAAATTTGATTAGAAGTTGCTGCTGCTAGTCAGTATGTGTAGTACTGGCATCTTGTGTTCTCAGCACTTTTCCTACATTATGTCATTTAGTTGCATAATTGACCCACTATTTAAATTATTTACTATATCTATTTTAGAGATGAAGACATAATGGCTTGTCTTAAACAATGTGCTCAGGCTCTTCCATACAGTAAGCAATATTTTGGGAACCTGCATGTTCTTCTGATGCTAGTCTTTGTCTTTGATATAGCATATTATTTCCTGAATGACTAAGTTTAGAGTATTCAATAATTTATTCCAATAACTTACTTTTTTCTCAAAATTATTCTATGTGTCTTGGAAGACAGAGTGCCCTGACAATGTTTGACTTGACCCTCAGATGCTCAGAGTCTTAGGAGAAAAGTCAAATATATATAAGTAGAACAGTTAACAAATGATATGAGACAATAATTGAATGCTAACAGACAGAAGCCAAGTGCCTGTCTGTTATCACATATAAAGTCACACCTTTGAAATTATAAATACAGTCTTAAATATAATTCCTTCTGTGTGGGGAGGTGGTGTACTGGGATTGAGCACAGAGTCTCTCACATGCTAGGCAAGCTCTCTGCCACTGGGCAGCATTCCCAGCCCTTAAACATAGTCTGTCAGTTATCTCTGTCCTCTGTATGAATGAGGCTAATTACTTAGCTTTGATGTCTTTGCTTTGCCAATATATCTTCTATATCTACCAGACTCATGTGCAAGCCCTGTGAATTATGTGTATAAACACAGGAAGAGTTATTGCATGCCATGACTCTTCCAAATATCAGAAGACAAATAATGCACCTTTTATTCACCCCTGCAAGATGGCATTAAAGACAAAGTGGGACAGCAAGGTGTTTCTTAGGATTAGGGACCTTTGGGACACCCAAAGAAGAATAGCAGTAAAGAAGCTAAGGGCTACAGAAGCAGACCCAGGGCACCAGAAGAGAGGAAGAGAGAATGGTGTCCAGCAGGGAGGAGCAGAGGAGAGGCAGCACCTCAGAAAGAGCTCTGAGCCGTGCCCAGTAACTTCAGGACTACAGACCAGACAAGGGAAAGTCAGCCCAACACACACCTGAGTGGACAGCAGGTGTAACCCGACTTTCCTCTCAGGCCTAAGCTCTGTAAAAGGCCAGCTTTACTAGATCAGAGAGTGTAATATTTAAGAGAACGATTAGAATGCTGTGGGTGAAACTATAATATTATGGGTGGCTAAGCAAGGCCAGGCTGAGAATCAGAGTACATACTTCTCAAATCATAAATTTAAAGATAAATTTAAAAATAAAATATTGCCGAACTATCGACAGAATTTGAGGTAAGTTCTTTGAGGAGTGAATTTTGCAAGTAATTGTCTTCCAAAGTACAGGCTAAGCCGAAGGGGCAGCATATGTAGGACAATCATTAGATTTTCACAGTGATGAGAGTTGGACTAAACATAATGAAGTTTATATAAGTCATGTGAATCTGCCTATGTTATGCTCTGTCAGCTTCATTAGATTTACCAAGTTTTACCATGTATGGCATTAATCAAATACCATGGTTTCTGAAGTTCTTTCTTGCATTACAGTAAAAAAAGATAAAATGCAGCAGGATTGCCTTTCTTATATTAAGAACACAACCGCAGATTGCGTCTCTTGGGGACTTGGCCATCACTGTCTTTTGAAAACAGGCTCAGGGGAAGTTTCAGTTACATGATTACCTCCTATGTCTCGTTGTCATCTGGACCAGCAGGTTATTCTTCAGTGACAGGTCTTGAGAGAGAGGACCAGGAGATCAGAAGACGAGGAGACAGGAAGGTTTGGGGTTGGGGGTTCTTGCACAAGCCATGGCTGTGCCAATAAAACTTTTAAGAAGTCCAGCACCTTGCATAGCATTTTCAGGAGAAGAAAAGGACAAAGACATCAGAAAGTTAACTAAGCAGTGTTGCACACGGAGAACAGAGAGCATCTCCATGGTATCACAGACCAAACTCGCAAAGTCACCTTGGGAATGATAGCTCCAGTGTCTTCATGGGGAAAGCCAGTTCCAAAGAACACATACCTTAACTCCTTCAAGGCTCTGGTCCCAGCCTCAGATTGGCCTTGCCAAGTTTGTTCCTGAGCTAGTTCACAGAACCAGGTCTTTCGTTCTTTCAGCAGGGCCTCTGACAGAGCCTTGGACTGGTCCAGCTCGCAACATCCTTCGAAGTCCCAGAGACTGGATACAGGTGTCCCTTAATCAGAGTCGACTTAAGATGTAATCTTCTTAAACTTTCCACTGAAGACTTTAGATAAGAAACTTATAGAAAACAATGGGTTCCTTCATATTTTAAAATGACCTTCCTCAGAGATTCTTTGCCACTAGATATCCGCACTGGAAAGTCTCGGAAAAGCTGACCACTGGACAATGTCCTCATATTCTCGAGAAAAAAAAAAGAGTCGAGAGAAATCCCTGGTGCTGTTCTTCCTGTTTAATAGAAACCGTCTACCCTTTCATCTTATGTGATTTCCCAAACCCAAACACTAGTATAAACTCTGGCTTTCCCCATGCTATTTCTATTCTAATATTCATGAGTTAGAGCCCTTGGCTCTCCCTTGGTACTGAATGTCTATCTTTACTGTATGTTTTCCATTTATGTCAGGATATTTCTGAATTCATAGCAGATGCCTGTCGACCAAGAACTATTTTCAATTTATCTTTTTTTCTGTGCCTGCAAAATGAGATGGCTTAAGAACATGTTATTTTGGTCAGTTACCACTAGGTGGAGGCACAAAGTTTGAAGTGCTGAATACATGTCCCTGGTCTGAACTTCCTGAAAGGTAATGGATCAAAGTAATACAAACTATTGTTGTTGTGTTCTTAAATGTCTGTAAATTCTATCGCCAATTAATCCCAGCACTCGGGAGGCAGAGCCAGGCGGATCTCTGTGAGTTCGAGGCCAGCCTGGGCTACCAAGTGAGCTCCAGGAAAGGCGCAAAGCTACACAGAGAAACCCTGTCTCGAAAAACCAAAAAAAAAAAAAAAAATTCTATCGCCAAGATGATGCTGAGTTAACATATTGTTTTACCTCATTAAAAGGGGAACACACACAGGCTATATGAATAATGACAAATCTAAAATCCATATATTCTTACTAGATCTGAATAATGTGTGTATGTAGAAAGATGGCTAGCAAAGAAGAAAACGCTTATATGGCCTAGCTATAGCCAAAGACAATTTGTATCATACTTTTGTAGTTGAAATGCCTTTAACACCTAAAAAAAAATAGTTTAGTTGAAATTCAGATGGAAGGAAGGGACGTTTGAATACAGAACTCTATTTTCTGCTCGTCTGTATTTTCATGCAAGTTACTGATATGTGCCCAGCGTCCCCTCATGCCCTATAAAAATCTGTTCTCAAGCTCCATTTGATAGCTTTAGATAACTAAATTCATGATTAACACATAGAGGAAATTGTTATTTCTTTTAAATTTTATTTATTAGTAGTGTGTGTGTGTGTGTATGTGTGTGTGCATTCATGTGTGAGCACATGCTTGTGTGCACATGTATACATGCACATGATGTTGTGAGAGGGGCATTTTCATGCCGTGGTATGGGTGTGGAAGTCCCAAAACAACTGAGGGCATCACTTCTGTCAGCCCACCTTAATATGAGTTCCAGGCATGGAACTGGGGTCACTGAGCTTGCACAACAAACAGCTTTGCCCATTGTTAAAGTTACACCTTTAAGAAAGGAATTTCCAGTATTAGTAAACTTGTGGAGAGAGGGTGGATGCTTTTCTTTTCAAGCCTGAAATCACACAAAGGAAGACTGGCTCATGTTGAAATCCAGAATAGATGTGATTGATTTTCTTTTCCTTCACAAAGGCACTTGGACCAAGGCAGAAAGATTGACTCTGGATTTGTTACGACTTTGAGAAGGGAAATTTAGTGTGTGATTTCTTGGCATGAAGTAGCGCCAAGCAAGAGATATTTTACTGATAGCAGTCCTTTAAGTAGGAAAAAAAAAATCCCTGGACTTTTTACTCCATAAAAGGAGCTAGTAATACCTGAAATGGAGTGGGGTCTGAGTAGATGAAATGGAAAATACCAATAAAAGGATGATTGATTTCAGCATGATCTGTGGACCCTCACCTACACGAGCTTTTATGAGCCCCAGCTTCAGGCTATGAACACACTGAAGCCCTTGTTACACAGGCTTGGAAAGTAAAAACAGAGAATTAGTGAACATGCTCCTCAAGAACTATTCTTTATAACTATTCTATCACTAAGTATTTGGGGCAAATACCTTTTGCTGTTGTTATTTGTATTTTTTCCCTTTAGTTCAGGGAATTCATTCAGAAAATTATTACTACACTTACAGAAATGTTATCTTGCAGCAAATGAAAACCTATTAAATTTGCATACTAAATCTTACATTTATCTCTTAAAAATTTCCTGTGCTGTGATTTTCAAAAGAGTAAGACTTCATTTAAACAGATATTTGTTGATATATGATTGGGACCCCATGGTTACAAGCAAAGGGTAGTAGAGTTATTGATAGTCTTTGTCTACTACCTACTAAATATTAACTGAGAGTCATTGAGTTTACTCCAGCTCGAGTCTACAATGGTCATGTGGTTGTTCCTGCTTCTTTTCCTCTGTGATTGATTTATTATTGACAGTTTCTTTAATGATAGGTTTCTACCACTGTTATTACAGCAAATGTCTTGTAAAATGAACAAGCTGTGAACAAGTAAACTAACTACCATTTACCTAGGATTTTCAGATCTGTATGAGCTTAGGCCCACTTGGTAATATGAACAGGTATAGATTTTTAAGAGCAATGAAATTTTCTAATATAGCTGTTTTTTATTCTTAGGGTTTTGATAAATGATTATAGGGTTAGGGGTGGAACAATAAAATTAAGACTCAGTATTCTCCTTTGGAAAAGAAAAAGGGGAATGGAGAGGTATAGGTTTTATAATATATTAAGGTAGAATATTATATCTATTAGTAAACTGATTTAGTAAAATATCAGTCTTAGATAATTTGCACTGATGTGGATTCTTGTACATCGATACAAATGTAAACTACTTTTATATTCATATTTAAGATAACTTGTATATTGATATAAATACAAAACTATATTATATATATATATATTCCTACTCTTGTTTGAAATATTTTGTATAGTGATATAAATGTAAAATTAGATTTATCATATTATATGGATGTTCTACCTCTGTTTAGGATATTTTGTATATTGATGTATATTAAGGATGCTGTTGTCATATCTCATATTGTACTATGCATTTATTTCTTCTGTTTAAGATATTTTGTGTTGTCACAATTTTCAGTTCGTTGTCCTGATACTGTACATCTGATTGCAAACTGTTTACCTTGTTATAGAATCCTTAGTCCTTAGGTTATTTAGGTAGATAAGACTTGCAGATTTATAGTCACCCATGCTTGTCATTTCTATAGTTACACTAAGTAGGTTTCCCAGATTTACAGAAACATATGTCAGATAGATAGGTAATCTTTAAACACTTCATAGATCTAGAGAATATGGCATTTAAATGTTTGACAACTTCAAATTCTGTTGACATGAGACACAATTGCTCCTGGCAGCACTGGTCTGATCCCAAAAGAATGCTGGGCTTCTGAGACTCTCTGTTTAGAAGTAGTCTTCTTCTTGACACAAAATGGCCTGCTGGGCAAAGAACTGCCCTTGTATTGACTGCTGACAGTATGAATGTTGTCCTTTCCAGATGAGCAGGACACAAGGAAAAGCGACTACTGAAACTTGCCAAGATGGGGTAAGAAGGTCTTTCAAAATTCCTGCTTCTGAAAATGGTCTGTCAGATATTCTAGGCCTGTTGCCAAATTGGACGCCCCAACAATGCTCAGAAACTTTAGGTGACTGTCCAGGCTTGGAACTCTCTCTGTCTATTCTCGAAATATTTTCAGAAATTGCTTTTTTGCATTGTCTGTCTTCTCAGGTAATATTATGATCCTTCTTAGGTCTTTGATGGAATTGAAGACTAATAGTTATAGTTACAACCTTCTCATATCTTAGCTAAAACATATTAAGAACTGGATTCAGATTCTTCAGGATAGGACACCTATTGGAATAGTCTCTGTAACATACCATTTCCCTATGTTCTTGACATTTCTGGATTTTAGAATGTCTCTTGTTTGATGTTTTTTTTGCTGGTTATATTACTATTTTTGTTCAGGTTATTACCTTTCCCATTTCCTGGATGATACTTGATAATTGATCTTATTGTATATAATTTTATATTAGGTTAGAACTTTATTTAGAAACAAGGAGAAGATGTAGTGGATAGCTGTTCTGTCTATGACCTTGAAGCACTGCCCCTAGAGATGCAACAGGTAACTGCTCCACCTGCCTATGACCTTGAAGTACACGACCCTAAGGCATAGCCTTTCAGCGACCCTTAAGACCTGAGATACATGTAGGCATTGCTCTCTTAGCTCCCTTGTGGGACTTGGATGAAGGACTGATTCAGTCGGCTGGAACAGTGTTCCAGAACCTGTGTCAATTCTGTTTGCTACAGTGAGTTTTTCCTCTCAATAAATTCTTTGCCCTTTAAACATACTCCATGGATTTCTTGTTAAAGGCATCCATATCACATCTCCCTTCTCCAAGATTGAGGGAACATAGCAGAAAAAAAAATGGCGGGAAGTTTGTAAGTGTCAGATGTTGGGGAGGACTGCTGAAGATCAGTGTCTTCTGGACATAGCATGACATTCATGAACACACAACACTTGTCACATGTACAAGATAAAGGCAGTCAAAATTTCAGCAGGAAAGAGAAGGCCATGGAAAGGTCCCATAAAAGGCCCATCCCAGGTAATGAATTATTGAAGGATGATGACTAATTTTGTCTCAGGGATATGACTTCTTGTAGGTTGCTTTATTGTGAATGGTCTTACATCCATGAACATATTGGCAGCACTAACTGGACTCAGTGGATTTTTTCAAAATGAAAAATAAAATGACATGAAATTGGCAGGATGAAATAACATGTTCAGAGAGGTCTGGAGGAGTGGAGATGGCTGATTGGATATAGATATGATAAAAGTATGTTGTATACATGTATGAAATCTGCAAATGATAAATAAACAGTATTTTGTGATTATTTTAAATGGAAATAGAACTGCTCAGGCCTAGGCCTGGCACCTGAGAGATACCCCGTAAAGATGTCCTTTATCTTACATTACAATAAATATAACCACTCAACTTTCCATTTACTGCTTATATTTTCAAAATTCTGTTACTCACTTGAAATTGTAGTTCTTACCTTTGGCCTTATATTAGAATTTATTGAAGATTTAAAATGTGAAGGCAAAGTTAAATCCCAGTCCAACTGGGAATGGGACCAAGATTCAGTATTTTCAAGTTTGCCAATGTGTCACCAAGGTCAAAATTGTCCTTCTTTAGTTTTGATACTTTTCAAAATTACAGTTTTGTGCTTCAAGTGTAGTTGTGTAGATGCTGAGATGTTGGCCAGTAGCTGAGCTGTACTTGTTACTCTTGAGCTTTAGTAGCTTTTGCTTCAGCTCCTCTTCTTACCCCATCACTGTTCTGAACAACTTACTGCCAATTCCTATCATGTCTCTGAGCCTTGCAATGCATGTACCTCTAATCTTTGCCATCTTCCCTTTAACCTCACTTCACATTACACCACTAATTTAAAATGAGAATGCTGGTACAGAGAGATGTCCAAGCTGGGAAAAGTAAAACTAGGGACATGACTACATCTTTAGGAATAATGAGAACAAGCTGAAATGATAGTGGCATATAGAATTTTAACCCTTCTACTTGAGCATAGAAGCTACTAAATAACAGGTACCACTAATGTTGAGTAAATGAGGGTTACTGAAGGGAAACTGGAGCAGTCACATTGAAGGATGCTGCTCTCTGTGGAGTCACTGTGAATAGCAGAATCCAGAGATGCCTTCAGTGGGCAACAACTTCCATCTGAATGATATTTTAATTTTAATGTCTTAATATTTTCCAAATATTAGAAATGTGGAAAACATCAATTAGAATGTTACTTTAAAAAAATTAACATTCACTTTATTCATATAATGCAAGAACTGAACTGCTACTCAAAAAGTTGGAGGAACAACTTGTCATTCTTCTCAACATTGTACATGCTACCATTTCTTGATATATTTGCGGATTTCTATGAACTTTTCCTGTCCATTGTCCTTGCAGGTGAAGCTCCTTGGCCTAGAACTCACTCGGGCAGCACTAATGCTCCCAACGACCCAATCTGACTCCCACCAACCAACCTTGCTCCCATGCTGAATCTTCACAGACAGTCCAGTGCTAACACCCTCTTCTCTTCACAGGCCTTCACACAGAAAGGTAATGTGATGACTTAGAAAATAAGGCATCTTTGATTGACACCAGTAGCTCTGAAGGTGTATGACGACAGGGACTTTGGTTAAATGTAAGTGGTGGTTACAGAGAAATGCCATCAGTTAATATGATCTCAGAATCCTGACACCATATGACACATGTCATGGTTTTTAATATTAGATAAAATCTGAAAACTTTCATTTGCTTATGACAATCCACAGAATTATTTTTTCTAAGACAAATGACTGTAAAGGTCAATCTCTCATTTTTTTACCCCCTTCCCCACAACATTTTACCATTTCCTCTTTCAATATGTTCCCTATTTCCTTCTTGTTTGTTACATTTTTAAGAGAATTGGCAAAACCTTGTTTTTCAGTAATTCACAGATTTGAAAATCCATACTTGAAAATATCTCTAGACATAGCAAGCTGAATAACAAATTTAAAATGAATACACAATTTCCTTTTGTTTTTTGCTTTCTGGGGAGGGGGGTTGGAAGCTAAAAAAAGATTGTGTAAAGGCAACATTTGCTTTGGTAAGAATTCTCTGCTTGCTGCTGAGAGCCAAGCTTGCAATAAACATGTAAACAACTTAACAAATAAAGATGTATTTGGCAGGTCTTGACCTCTGTGAGGGTGTCAACATTGCTCTTCCTATTACATTTTCTTGAGGAATAAAAATAATTCTAAAATCATAGATAAATCACTTTATCAAAACTGCTTACTTATATTCTGTTCTTTATAATTCAAAGATTCATTGGAATTATAAAATTATGTAAATCATGGTAATGATGTCTTAAAATGCATTTCATTATTAAGAGATCAATTAAAACAGATTTCAAATCTTGATGGTCTTGCTATTTTTCAGTTACTATTTTTCCTACAGACAAGCAGCACACTCTTAAAATTCTATAGAGCAACCACAAAATAGAAAATTTAGGAAGAAAGCTTTCCAAAAATGAACAAACAATGATATCTTCCTCTCCCCTCAGCCCTGGAGTAAAGCTGGTCATGATAAGAAAAGATAAAAACCTCTTCATTTTGATTTTGTAATAAAAAAATTTTTTACTGTCACCCTTTTAGAATTTTTAACTGGATTTGAGAATTAAATTGGTGTAAAGCAGATTAGTTGAATACAACATACCAATTTAATTTAAGTTTTGTGACTCCACCCACCTCCCCAACAGTGGGTAAATCTAAATGTTTTCCTGTAAGGTAGAACAAAGAGAGTCAGTTGTTTAGAAAATACCTAAAATGTGTATGGAGACTAAAGAAAAATTAGATTCAACATGTTCTATTTACGCACCATCCTCTGTGTGATTCCCTGACACATGCTTGCCTTCTTCTAGTGGTGGAGAACATTTTCCCATGGAAGTTTTTATTTATTTTCAGAAAAATCAGAATGCCTTTCGTGACCTGCTAACCAGGTCAAATGACCTTAATCCAAAGCAGTCCTTAAATCAAGTAATAAATTGGGGGAGCGAATTTCACCATTTTCCTCCCTTGTTTCATTAGCCAGAGGGTACTGAGACATATTTAATATGTATCCTGATTTTCAGTAAGCACACTTCCATTTAGCTCACTTACTCTGGCAAGGCCAGAGGGAACACATCAGCTGATAAGCCTGCATAGATTAGCCATAGGATCCTGGTCTTGGGCCAATATGAATTCTCTGTCTCCCAGAGACATAGACTGGTAGGTTTTCTAAGCTCCCCAGCTCACCATACACAAGATAAACAGCACCTAGAGATCAAGGATTCACAGAACTGTAGCCATCTGGAATTAGGGAAATCAATATCCCCCAAACAGCAATTGATGAAGATGAAAACCCAAACTAATGGACAATGAAAATACTGCCTCACACTGTGGCAAACGTTCCTAATTCCATGGCTGCCCACAGGGAGATGTTAAGGACTGACAATTCAAACCCAGTGCTTTAGACAATCAACAGTAGGAAACAATCTCTGACGCTACATCTCATACTATTTTTTTTTGAGAAAGAAAGGGAAGTTTCAATTCTTCATATAACACATTTCATTATCAAAGTAGAAAGGAGAATTTGCCTATTTAAGTAGCTTCATAGAAAGTTTTGCTAGTAAGTTTGTACTTGATCTGGGAGAGAAGCCATTTCAAGTCTTATGACACTATAATGTCCCACTAGAAGTGATAGCAAACCAGTTAACAGGCTTCTCTTGTTACCATCTTTATATAATTCTTTCAGAGCATGGAAGAAACCTGCACTTCTATGGTTGTAGCTGGTGATAGTTAAACACACATCCTTCATTGGGGCAAACTGAAGAGCAAATAAGAGAATTTAAACTGACTTTCTTAGACTGCAGTGTTGGAACTTGGTCTAAATCAAAGCCACCTTTTCTACACTGTTTCATTCTGCATGGTGTTACTCCATATCGCCTCTGTGTGTACCCACTCTGGAGCAACAGCAAGCCAAACCACTCTGGAAGAGGGCAATGTCCTAAATTGGAGGGGAAAGCTAGATATTTGATTCTAGGTTGGACTAGAAATAAAACAATGTTAACCCTACAGAGTAGAATGTTCATTGCACTTATTATCCAGATAGCCTAACTCCTGGTTGCTTGTATTCATGACCATCAACATAATAAATGTTTAAGCCTAATTTTTATGGTTTGCTTTTTAATAAAATTAGAAATTGAAAATTCTTACAATGTTTATAAAATTTAAAAAAACAAATAAACATAAATTCCTAATGAACAGATGATGAAATTAAAATTAAATGAAATTAAAGCCATGACATAATTAGAAAATTTTAAAGTATGGTATTAGTATATTACAAATGGACCAAAGTTTCATCAGAAACAACAATATTACAAAATTAAACACATTTGTTACACAGTATAGCATAATATTCAGCTCAAAGAGTTATAAAATATTTGTACAAAGATAGAAATGCAAAGCAGAAATCCATGAAAATATAGAGGAGTAGAGAAGATTTACAGTAACAAATTCTGGCTCCTTAGATCTATTCATTTTAATACAATATACATATTAAAATATGAAAAGACATAAATAACCAACATGTATTGCAAAGTTGGTACTTGATAGGTAAATATTAAAGATAGAATAAAATAAATAAATAAAATATATATTAAATTACATGAACATATAAATAATCATGTCTAAGATTTACTTTTGAATAATATTTTTGAAAATCATCAAAGAATCAAGTTAGTAGTTAAAATACACATTCTCCACCTCAATACTAATGGCTCACCCACACCTAGCCCTCTAGCCATCAGTGAGAATAAACACAGACATATGCACATTTCACCCCCAAATGCTCATAATCTTAAAGTTTTTAAAATAAATCTGTAAGATATATTTAAGCTTATACGATGTAATTATTTTTATGGCTACAAGCAAAGTTATCAACTCCAAATAACCTAAAATCTAAATGGTACAAAGATGCACAATAAACATGCTAGTTTTATTAATATAAAACAGCTAAATTTCTAAAAGAAAAGAAAAATATCAGATAAACAAAAATGTCCCAATTACCACATGATCCCAATGTAGGCCAAATTTTCTACCAGAAAACTTCTAGAAACTATAAACAAATTCATCAGTGAAGCAGAATACAGAATCAATTTGCACAAATAAATAATTATTCTGTACACCAAGGCTAATCTGAACCCCTGTTGTCCATCTTGCTGCATTTTAATTACCAGTAGCTTCTACTTGGGGAACATTAGTCATCTATTGTTTAATGAGACACTTAACCCCTGAGAGTGTGCTGGAACACACTAGCTGTTTCTGTGTATTCTATGCCCCCTAGAGATTGTTTTTTTCTATATAGCATGGTAAAATTTTTCAAAACTTCACTTTACATCTAGTTTTCACTTAAGGGTGGGTACATACCATGTTTGTCTTTCTGAGTGGGTTACCTCACTCAGGATGATATTTTCTAGTTCCATCCATTTGCTTGCAAACCTCATAATGTCATTGTTTTTTCTCTGCTGAGTAGCATTCTATTGTGTATATGTACCACATTTTATTAATTCATTCTTCAGTTGAGGGGCATCTAGGTTGTTTCCAGGTTCTGGCTATTATGGAATAACACTGCTATGAACATAGCTGAGCATGTGTCCCTGTGGTGTGATTGAGCATTCCTTGGGTATATGCCTAAGAGTGATATAGCTGGGTCTTGAGGAAGATTGATTTCCAATTTTCTGAGAAACCACGACACTGATTTCCAAAGTGTCTGTACAAGTTTGCACTCCCTCAACAGTGGAGGAGTGTATCAGGATCATGATGGGGAAACCTGCAGAGACAACCAGACCAAACTAGTGGGAACTCATGAAAGTTGGATCAATGGCTGTGGAGCCTGCATGGGACTGAACTAGGTCCTCTGCATGGTGAGACAATTGTGTAGCTTGATCTGCTTGGGGAGCCCCCTAGAGGTAGGATCAGAATCCAACCCTGGTGCATGAGGGAGCTTTGTAGAGCCCACTACCTTTGAAGGGACACCTTGTACAGCCTTGAGGCAGGGGGAAGGGGTTGGACTTGCCTCTCCTGGATGTGCCTCCCCATGGGAGGGAGGCCTTGCCTTCTTGTGGGGAGGAGTGGAGGGTAGGTTGGGAGGGCAAGGCTGGGGAGGTGAGAGGAGGGAAGAGGGGGTTCTTTGGTGTGTAAAATGAATGAAAAAAATTTTCTTAATACAATTTTTTTTCAAAACTTCATTTGTATTTTTCTAAAGCTTATCTGTGTTTGAGGAAAAAAAGACATGAAACTGTGGTCTCTGAGATTATTGATCAAGAGAGCTATTGTATCTCAAATTTTACGCTATATTTTAAAATTTTAGGTTCCATAGCAACAGATAATAAACGTGAATTGCCGTTATTAGGACTATCCTGGGAGCTGTTGGGCTGTTTGGGTGAGAATTCATTTTAAGATTTAGAGCATCCAAAAGAACAGGCAGTGGGGTCTATCAGGAAGTGCCTGATCTCATGAGTCTTCTTTTGGGGGAATATGAAAGAGTATGGTATACAAGTCTACATTATGTTCTGAATAAATAGTAACAAATAATGTCACTACTATGTTTATTTCCCTTTTAGAAGTGTCTCATGGTGGCTTATCATCTCACTTCTCTCTAGTGTTCTTTCTGAGAGAAATGGGTAGCAAAGGTTGAAACAGTAAGCCAATCACAAAGCCCCACATACATGTTCTATGTCTACAAATGAGATGGACTAACTGGAGACAGGTTTCTGCATACAAAGCTTAACTATTACAAAAGTATTTACATGATAAACAACTCAAGCTCAATAGTGTTATGGTAAAGATGCCCGAGGAACACATTCCACGTACAAGTTCGCTCTATGGTAGTTACACATTGTTTCACTAGAAGCACTAAAAGGAAAGGAAGAAAAATGGAAAAGATGATATTCTCTCTTACATTAACTGTTTCTCTCCCACAGCCTGACCCATGGTGATCTTAAAGTCTCTCCTGAGGAGCCCATGCTCATAAACTCCTATACCTACTTCCCTTCACCTACTGAAATGATGTCATAGACTCTGTCCTGTAAATTGCTCAGATCATGAGAGCTTTATGGTATGAGATGCTTGTAATACATTGAATCAGTTACTTTTGTATAGATATAACTAAACACTAGACATGCACAGCTGAAAGGAGGAAATATTTACTTTGGCTCGTTGTAGCTGATGTTTTCTCTGGTCCTGCCCAGCCCCACAGACCCCACAGCCACTTTTAAAATAATCACTCAGAAGCTTATATTGATTAAAACTGCTTGACCATTAGCTCAGGCCTACTACTGACTAGCTCTTACACTTAAACTCAGCCCATTACTGTTAATCTATATGCTGCCACGTGTTCCATGGCTTTACCTGTGTGCTGTTACATGCAGCTCCCTGGATGGCGGGCTGGTGTCTCCTGACTCAGCCTTCCCCTTCCCAGAATTCTTTTCATCTGCTTGCCCTGCCTATACTTCCTGCCTGGCTACTGGCCAATCAGTGTTTTATTAAACCAGTGTACAAAAGCATTGTCCCACACAGCACATATTTTCAGAGGCATGACTATTAATTACTTCAGGGAGGAAATATCAGAGCATACTGCTCACAAAATGGTAGCAAGAACTGGAAAAGGGGAGATAGATTTTCTGTAACGACACATCTCAGTTTCCTACTCCTCCAGCTAGCCTTTTTTGTTGTTGTCCATAGTGTCATCATATCTATGAGGGGTTCAACCTATTCATTACATCAATGCGTTCATGTTCTGTCTCTGGAAATAACCTCAAAGATATACCCAGAAGTGTGTTTCACTAATCCAATAGGTGATTCTTAACCCAATCAAGCTGAAAATCAGTATTAATCATCACCCATATGTTTGCTGCTCAGCATTATATACTTTTAGCTACACTTGGTGTTTTCCTTAAGTAGAGGTTAGAGTGTATCTAGTAAATTAGTGCAATTCTATAAAATAAATTATAAGATGGTAATTGTGTCAAGGATACCATATTTCAAATTTAACATAGAAAATAAATTGAGTTAGTCTTGAACAGGATTTCAATTTGGAGGGTCTCAAATATAGTGTGATACTGTGTTTTTGAAAGATATAAAAAGGAAAGATAATAAACACTCAAGTTAAAGCACAGACACCAAGTTCTTATTATCACTATGCCTCTGCCCATGACAGAACAGATCATGTACAGACTATAGCAGAGCAAAAGCCATGTTTGAAGAATGACCTAGTAGGAATGGGCTATGTAGTGCTCAGTAGCAATTCCAGGAATAAATTCTGTATCCAGTCTGGAGTTCCCATTCTAGTTACCAAATGATCAGTCCTTTATTACATATAAGCTGGCAGCCAAGATAAATGTAGTTAGTCAGAATTTCACTTACAAAATTAAGAGGGACTTCAAAATTTCAGGTTCCAGAATAATGTTCTTAAGTATTTTCTTTAAAATCTTCTATGCAGATGATATGTTAAGGACATACATTATACATGTAAGTCTGAAATTAAGAAAGCACAGTCAGCATCTCATATCCTTTGGGAAGCTAGAAAATACCTTTAGTCGCGGTAGAGGATTTTTTAAAATGTGATGAAGTGTTCACTTCATTCTAATATAACATGATGTGGTAGATACTAGACAGACACAAGTAGGAAATCATTTTATGACTCAGTAAGTTACCATTAACAAAACTATGTTCTGTATGTAGTAAAGTAAATTCTTTATCAAGTTGGGCAGGTCAAATAAAGTACAAATGGAAGAGGAAAGGTTAGAAAAGAATGGCATGCATACTGCAAGTTCCAGGGTTGCTGGAGTCTTACGGAGTGGGCAGGAGAGATACACAAATGGGAAACAGCAAAGCTGAGGCTGCAAAGAGAAGGAGAGATATACTTAGGAAGACTCTGCTCTCTAGATTGAAAAATCTGTGTTTAACTGGCTGGCAATGAAATCATTGGTGGTTTCTACAGTGATTCATCATGGTTATCAACTTGACTCTTCTGAGAAAAGGGAACCTCAGTTGAGGAACTGCCTCCATCAGATTGGCCTGAGGGCATGTCTGTAGCACATTGTCTTGATTAATGTGGGAGGAACCCGCCCACCGTGGGAAGTGCCCTTGTGGTCCTGGGTTGTATAAGAAAGGCTGAACAAGCCATGCAAAGCAAGCTAGTAAGCAGCATTCCTTTGTTTCTGCTTCAGATTCCTGCCTTTGCTTCCCTTGATGTTAGACTATAAAATGCAAGACAAATAAACCCTTTTCTCCCAAGTTGATTTTGGCAAGTGTTTTATTATGGCAACAAAATGCAAATTAGGAGAGTTTCTAAAGAGAAGGTAGCTGCCATTTTAAACCATAAGGATATGTTCCTTACATTACTTTAGTGTTACGTGTCTGGGATAACTATACAAATACTGAAAGCACTGTTGGCTTAAATCCCATGATAAATACTAATTCTTTTTTTTTCATTTTTTTTCTTTATTAAGAAATTTCCTATTCACTCTACATACCACCCACAGATCCCATCTCCTCCTCCCACGCCCCAGCCCTCCCTCCCAAGCCACCCCACATCCCCACATCCTCCAAATCAAGGTCTCCCATGGGGTGTCAGCAGAGCCCAGCACATTGAGCCTAGGAAGGTCCAAGCCCCTCCCCACTGCACCAAGCTGTGCAAGGCATCACAGGCACTGGGCTTCCAAAAGCCTGTCCATGCACCAGGGACAGATCCCCCATCCCCTTGTCTGGGTGCTGCCCAAACAGTTTGAGCCAAACAACCATCTTCTGTATCCAGAAGGCCTAATCCAGTCCCATGGGGGCTCCACAGCTACTAGTCTACAATTTATGGCTTTCCACTAGTGTGGCCTGTCATCTCTGCATGTCTTCCCATCATGATCTCGACTTCCCCCGCCTGCAGAATGCCTCCTCTCTCATCGATTGGATTTCCAGAGCTTAGCCTGGTGCCTGGCCGTGGATCTCTGCATCTGCCTCCATCTGTCACTGGACAAAGGCTCTATGATGGCAGTTAGGGTATTCACTAGACCGGTCACCAGAGTAGACCAGTCCAGGCACCCTCTAGACCACTGCCAGCACTCCCAGGTGGGGTCATCCTTGTGGATTCCTGAGAGCCTCCCCGGCACCCTGCCTCTTCCTATTCCCACGATATCCTCGACTATCATGGTATCTCCCTCCCTGCCCTCCCACTCTGTCCCTGTTCCAGCTCGACCCTCCCTAAATATTAATTCTTTAAGAAGCTTGGACTTTTCCCTGAAGTCCCACCTTTGACCTCAGGCCATTTGTTCTTCCTTTCCTTTCTGGAACCAGGAAAGCATGCTTAGAAAGTGGCCCATGTTAGGGGTTGAGCTGACAACCTTCTCCAGTATTTGAGCAATTGTTTAACTTCAGCACTACATATTGGTGAGGGCAAATAAATTTTAAAAAGTAAGAGCAAGATGAGTAATTAGGATTAATTAGTGCTAATTACTGTTTTTCCTACAAATAGCTCATACTGAAAAAGCATGTCATCACATAAGTTGATTGTGCACCAACAGCATTTCTGAATGTTATCAATTTTATATTTATAGAAAAAAATTGAACATCATTTTATTTTGTAAAAGATGATTAAGTTGAGAAAACAGCTTTGCTTAATGAGATGATATTGCACTGGGTTGTCGGCTTTCGTGTGGCCTTCAGATTTGGAATGGAGTGCTTTCACTTGGCCCTGTTTGCTGCCTGGAAATGCATCTTGCAGAAGAAGCAGCCATGGGGTGTGAGAGTCCCAGATATCATATGCTGTCTTGTACTTACTGTCAATAGTACTCCCCGCTGGGTTTTAGTCTCTTTATCATTTGCCAAATTTGTATTGAAATTTCAGATTTTAGCCCAATAAAATCATAGCAATTGATTGTGAAACATGTTTATGATTATGAAACAAGTTGCCTACCTTTCTAGTAGCAAGTGCAGTCCTGTCACAGAGAACACCTTACACAGCAATTCCTATCCAAGACTGTATATCTTTCTCCCTGAAGCAAAGCCTGAATTAGCATGTGATCCTGGCATATGCCACAGGCCAATAACAGATTTTACTAAGTTAAAATGATAAGATTATTTTCATATCATCACTGTGAAAGTGAAGAGAAAGTGTGTATGTATTTATAACACTTTTAGAATATTTTATTTTTACTAATAGTAGCAGTATTTAAAAATTCCTCTTTGTTCTCCAAAATAAATATCGCCACCCAAATGAGTTGATTTTATAAGTCCTAAATAATGATTTATTTATAGACTGTTTCATGTAACATGACCACATTCTTTCTCCATAAAGAATTTCAGTCTAAATAGAATGCAACTTTGGTTTCATGGTCCCTGATAATTTTAGTCTCAAAATAACACATGGCATATGAACTAAAACATGTTCATCTGCTCAAACTACTAAACAGGACTTCTTCAGTTTTGTGGTCACAGACTAGAATTCTGTTCCTTTATTTTTGCTTTTCTGTGTTTTGCTTTTATCTGTTTTATTTGTTTTTTCTGTTTGTTGACAAGCTCTCATTATGTAGCCCAAATCATTATGTAACCAAGGCCAGCCTGGAACTCTGAGACTTCCCAGCTCCCTCCACTTCCCAAGTGTTAGGGTAAAAGGCCCAAGTTTCCGCATCTGATTTTTTCATTTACTGCTTATCCCCACTCCTAAATCTTCTTGCCTCCCAGACAGAGTTCAGACTTTATGTTTTTACTTAGCTGATGAGCAAAGTCTTCTAATGTGTCTGTGAAAGGTTCCACACTATTGGAACTTGATGTGCTTCTGTAAAAATTAACACTTCCAAATGTATATTCTACTCTCAGTTATCAGTTTATGGGGATGCAGTAAGCTAGATTGTGATCCACTTGCTAGCCACTATTTCCATTTCTGGACATAGTTCCCAATGCTTTCTAACCTCAGTTCAAGTTCAGTTTGGAAACTTTGGGCTGTGAGTTCCCTTCCAGTGTGCTGGCAGCAAACATCTCAGAGTATGCATGTGTTCTAGTGAAAGGGTGGAGGGTTTGAGGGGTGTGGGGGTTTCTTTATGCAGACTCATCTAGCAATGAATTTGGTGTACATGCAATAGCAGGAATGTGGCCCTACCAGACATACACTTGGGAAGCAAATACCAAGGTGCAGTGGAGGCTCTGTATTCACCAATGTCCTTCAGGATGGCTGATGGCTCTCTGTATTAACCAAAACAAAACTGGGAAATGAGTAAACTAAACTACCCATAAGAATGGTCTTTTCTACAATTAGAGGCTTCCAATGTGACAATGAAACCATAATTTAACATATGCAAAATAAGGCACATTCTAGAACCTAAACTCATATCAATTTTAAATCTTCAATTTCCCCTAATTTTGAGTTTTTTGGGTATTTTTTTTTCTCATTGTGGAATCACATTGCCTCATGTTTACAAAATATTTGATTTTTCCATTTCATAGTTCATATTTCCCTCCCACTCAGTCATGGTCCCTTTATACTTTCCTGGTTTCTGTGGTGACTCAATACTGGATACTCACATCTGAGGATTTGAAGTGAGGACCACAGCTGAGAGAGAACATATGATGTTTGTCATTCTTGGTCTAAGTTACTCAACTTATATAATACTTTCTATGTCTTTTCATTTACCTACAAACTTCATGATTTCATTTTTCTTTACAGATGCTTATGTACCATCTTTTCATTATCCCTTCATCTGCTCAAGGAAATTTTAGTTGTTTCCATTTCCTGGCTGATATGAATCGAATAGAGAAACAACAAACACTGCTGAGAAGAACCTATGGAGTAGAACGCTATCTACTCCATATCCTTTGGGCATATGACCAGGAGCGGATAGCTAGGTCATATGTAGATTTACTTTCAGTTTTTTGAGGATTCTCTATACTGATGTCCAGAGTGCCTGCACCAGTTGGCATCCCCACCAACAGCAAAGGAGGGTTCCTCTCTCCCTACAACTTTGCCAGAATTTATTGGTGTTTTTTCTTGATATTAGCCATTCTGATTGGGGTGAAGTGAAATCTTAAAGGTCTTTAAAAAGCACTTCTCAGTCAATGACAATAGATTCCTGGATTATTAGCACTTTTAAAACATATAAACAGAAATAAAATGACATTTTCCTTGAGCTTTCCACTGACTGTTCATGTGAGTTACTGGAATATGAAAACGACAATTATGATTAGTATAGGTTTGTTGTTTGTTTGTTTTTTGACAAGGTGGCACTATGTGGCCGTGTTGACCCTATACTCACTATGTTCCCGGGTCCTTGAGCTTGCAGCACTGTTCCTGCTCAACATTTCAAGTGCTGAGATTGTAGGTATGCAGTATCACATCTAACTAGAAAAAGATAATTATAATCCAGTCTTAGTATAACAACTGAGAGTTCATGTTAATAGTAATAATAATTATACCTTTGTTTAGTGAATCCTTTACTATGTAATTCTCTTCTTACTTTTTCCTGGTGTCCTAACAATTACCAAATGAGGATAATTACATTATATTTTACTATTACATGTGATCTCATTATAAGTCATGAGGAAACAAAATAATTTTTCAAGGTGGTATAGCTACTTAAGAATGTTATTAAACTCTTGAACCAAGGGCTCAGAGAACATTATAGAGGAAGGAGCAGACAGATTATAAGAGCCAAAGGATCAGGGAGTTTACTATGATGTATGACAATTGCTAAATAGTCTTATTAATAAAAAACCTGGAGCCAGATACTAGAGTAAAAAACTGAGAGATCAGAAGAGCAGAAAGAAGCCAACCACATTTTTACCACTTGGAAATCCTCACCAAAGAGACCTACTTGCTGTATACCCAGGCCTATATGCCTTTCTGTTCTGTATCTTACTTCCTCTCTCCACCCAGCTACATCACTTCCTGTCTGTCTGTACAGAACTCCAGACCTCTATGGTTAGTGCTGGGATTAAAGGCATGTGTCACCATGCCTGGCTCTGTTCTCCAGTGTGGTCATGAACTCACAGAGATCTGGATGGATCTCTGCCTCCCAAATACCAAGATTAAAGGCATGTGCTGCCACTGCCTGACTTCTATGTTTTATATAGTAGCTGGCTCTGTCCTCTGATCCCCCAGATAAGCTTTATTAGGGTGCACAGTATTTTGGGGGGACACAATATATCACCACACTATGATATTATTTCTCCCAGTAAAATCAATCACTTTCCTATAAAGTCTCACAAACATGAGCTGAATAAAGATGACACCAATAAACACACCAGATCATATGGGAGAAAGCTCATAAGGCTTCTACCTGAACAAATAACTACAGCAACTGAGGAAAGTGGGAGGCAATAGAGGTGGTCCTCCCTGGCAAGGACACAACAATTGATTGTCTAATCTCAAAGTACCACTTGAAAAATACATATGCAAGTAACATTGTATGGACTCAACAGATTATATTTTGGAGATATATATATATATATATATACATATATATATATATATATATATATACACATACATACAATAACAATTTCAATTGATGGAAAGAAAGGCCTTGAATTTGAAGAAAGTGGAGAGGAGTATATGGGAAATTTTGGAGGAAGGAAGAGGAAGGGAGGAACATAATTAAAATAAAATTTCAAAAATGAACAAACAAAAAAGAATGATGTTAGGACCCAATCTTTCAGTTTGACTCCAGATCATGTGCTTTCATGATCTCATGAGCCTCAAACCAGAATGGAGAAAAATGCCTCCCTTCCAGAAAGGTAACACACAGAGTTTGAAAGATGACTAGAAGTTAGCAAGATTGCTTGGAATAGAAACAAGGGGACTGAGGAAGAGTGTGTCAGGGAAAGAACACAGACTGTGAAAGGACAAAGAAACTGTAGAGTCTAGATGCCAAAGGTAGGTCAGTAGTTCTAGATCTAAAACTATGAGAAAAGAAGAGTGAAGAGTGAAACCAGAAAATTGAGTGATTACATGAACCTGTCAAAGCCCACAGTACCTGCTGAGGAGCTTATGATTAAGACCCTTTTGATTGGACTCAAGGTTCACTCCGTGAGCTGGAGCCCATGCCTGACATGTTGATGAGGCCAAGAACCTGAGGTTAGACAAGCAATGGGTCTAGGAGAAAATACCATTATTATTCTGCTGGATTGCAAAGGTTCTCAACCTCTGGATCGAGACAGTTTTGGGGGTTGAACTACCCTTTCACTGTGGTAACCTAAGTATATAGGAA
The DNA here is from genome assembly GCF_049852395.1 of Peromyscus maniculatus bairdii. Taxonomy (NCBI): domain Eukaryota; kingdom Metazoa; phylum Chordata; class Mammalia; order Rodentia; family Cricetidae; genus Peromyscus; species Peromyscus maniculatus. The sequence continues at coordinate 30,047,121 of NC_134861.1, forward strand.
AACAAGATTTTGTTTGTTGTTTGATTTCTTTGGTTTTTCTAGACAGGGTTTCTCTGTGTAGCTTTGCACCTTTCCTGGAACTCACTCTGTAGCCTGGGCTGGCCTCAAACTCACAGATTTGACTGCCTCTGCCTCCAGAGTGCTGGAATTAAAGGTGTACGCCACCACCGCCCAGCAGGAAAACAAAATATTTACATTAGAATTCATAACAGTAGCAAGTTACAGTTATGAAGTAGTAAGAAAATAATTTTATGGACAGGAGTCACCACAACATGGTAAACTGTGCTAAAGGATCATAGCAATAGGAGGGTTGAGAACCACTGTGCTAAAGGAATACTGCAAAAAAAAAATTACTTCTAATGACATATTCAACCCTCATCAGAATCAAGAATTGCAGAGATCCACAACCATACAATGTGAAGAGAGTAAATGACTTTGGAGCACTCAGTCCTAAATGGAATGTTTTCACTAAAGCCCTTCCCTCAGTAAGGGAGACAGGAAGATCAGAAGAGCCAGAAGTAGTGGATAACACCAAGAAGAGAACATCTTCCAGACACAAGATTAAATCACATATGAACTCACAGAAACTATAACAGCATACACAAGACCTGCACAGTTTCAAGCCAGAAAAATTCCAGCACTGAGAAAAGAAGTGGATACAAAGTACTTCTCCCAAGCAAAAGCTGTTTGTCATTTTGATACCTGACAGTGAAGGGAAAATGAGCTTTCTCCAATGGAGTGTCATTGGATATACCAACCACACTCCAGGGCAGGCCCATGCCAACAAGTAGTTGACCAACACAAAATGGGCCTCCATGTTATTTATATGTGTTTCATTTTGTTTGTTAATTTTTGTCTTATTGGATTTTGTCTGGTTTTTGTTTGTTTGTTTTGTTTTTGTTTTTTTTTTTTGAGTTTTGTTACTTTTAGTTTGACGGGTTTTGACAGAAAGAAAGAACATGAAGTTGGGTGGGTAGGGAGGTTAGGAAGAGCTGGGAGAAGTTAGGAAAGGGGAAAGAATATGATCAAAATACATTGTGCAAAAAATTTTTAAAGATTAAGACTTTTAGGACAATGAAGTTGGAGTAGAGAGAAGTACATACATTTTCATTTAATTGCATGTGGGGAATAAATTGGGTAAAAGACAAAGAGATAACCCAGAGCCTGTTATACACTGCAGAAATCCTCTCCTCAGAAAAAGGAAACAGAGAAAGATGAGGGATTTGTTAAACACAATTACAGTGACAGAGATAAGAGTGTAGGTGCAGAAATAAATCTCCAAGAAAGATAGAAAGAGTTGGATAGTGTTGGAAATTTGAAAGAGCAGAGCAGATGAGACCAAGGGGTCCAAATGGGCAACTGTGAAGAATGCAGTGTGATTGTAAGGAATCCCTATGAGGGGAAAAACCGTTACTGAAGGAAAATGTTGAAGACTGATTTGAAAATGTAACAAAAATAGTAAACTGTTTTAGGTTTTGCTGAAGTCAACTTGAGTGCAACTTTTCTGACATTGTTACCTAACAACTTGGGAGGCTGTTAGAAAATTGCTAAGGAAGTCCACATTAATGTGAGAAAATAGGTCTGCTTACATTGTGTTAGCCAGCATTATATAATGGATTCTTCTCTGTCAAAGTCCTACAGTGAATTGCACCAACTCTTGGTATCATTATCCATACTGTACAGATAAAACTCATACCATCATGTCAGGATCATCTCACACAGGTTGTGATCCTCATGTTAGAAATGATCTTTTTATGTCTACAGAAGTCAGATTCTCCTGGGATCAGAGTCAGCTTCAAATAAACGTCCAGCACTGTCATATCAGTTTGCAGAGAGTAATGCTCTTGAGTTTTGTGGAATACAATTTAAAACTCAGCACTCCATGAAACTCAGGAATTCTCAATGGGATCCTGTAAAGGCTATTTTTATTATAAGTAAAATTTAGTTCACTTTGCTACTGAAAAAATCTGTAAGGATTGCTTTCCAGTTTTTGGAGTTATTAATTGGGGAAAACATCTATTATTTTATTCAGAGTCATGAAAAGAGACAATTGACAACTTATTTCAGTGATTTTGGAGATGTGGAACCAGATTAAGACAGGATTCCTCAGAACAGTTTTGTTACGAGCTAAGTGAAAACTCGTCAAAAATATGGGTGGAGGCCAAGGAGATGGGTGAGTGGTTAAGAGCACTCACTGACTGCTCTTCCAGAGGACAGGGGTTCAATTTCCAGCAGCCACATGGTGACCCCCAACCATCTATAATTCCACTTCCAAGAGATACAATGAACTCCGCTGCCCTCTGAAGGCACTGCACACACATGTTACACAGGCATACATACAGGCAAAACGTCCATATACATAAAATAATTCTCAAAATACATTTTTATTGTGGGTAGGATTAAGGAAGTAAGGGAAAGACAACAGTGATCCACAAAATAACCAGCATCCATATCCACTTTGTATTTTCACAGTAATGCCTTAGTCCCTTCCAAGCACAGACAATGCTGCATGCTTTCTCAAGTTCCCAATGGTGTTAATTTTCTAACTCTAAACATAACCAACCTACTTACTGAAAGGTACAAGGAACCTCCAAGGCATCAAGCTAATTTAGCAGGAATTCAGGACTAGTTTCATCAATGAGAATTCCCATCAGTTACTCAGTGCGGTGATTTGCACATTTAACCAATAGGTACAACCTCTGCTTCAGATAAAAGCTTAATGACTTTTCTGTATATATGTGTAAGTATATTCACATAGACACAACTTCGTTGTGTTGCTTTTCTGAATGTATTTACACATCATTGTTTCTTTCCCTAAGGGAGTGAACTTGCCCTACAGGTAAACTTGTTCTCATATAGTAATTAATGATATCAGTAAGCTGTACTTACCCACTCTCCCAAAATGTTTTCAGTGTAGCTTAGAAATCCAAACCCTCTTTCCCATAAGATAATTGGGTTCAGAAGAGCAAACTTTTTTTTTTTTTATTTTACAACACCATTCAATTCCACATAATAGCCACAGATTCCCCTGTTCTCCCCCTCTCGCCCCCCTCCTCCTCCCCCCAGCCCTCCCCCCATTCCCACCTCCTCCAGATCAAGGTCTCCCCCGAGGACCGGGATCGACCTGATAGACTCAGTCCAGGCAGGTCCAGTCCCTCCGTCCCAGACCGAGCCAAGCGTCCCTGCATAAGTCCCAGGATTCAAACAGCCAACTCATGCAACGAGCCCAGGACCCGGCACCACCGCACAGCTGCCTCCCAAACTGATCAAGCCAAATGACTGTCTCACCCATTCAGAGGGCCTGATCCAGTTGGGGGCCCCTCAGCCTTTGGATCATAGTTCATGTGCTTCCATTCATTTAGTTATTTGTCCCTGTGCTTTATCAAACCTTGGCTTCAACAATTCTCGCTCATATAAACCCTCTTCTTTCTCACTAATTAGACTCCCAGTGCTCCACCAGGGGCCCAGCCGTGGATGTCTGCATCCAGATTCCTCAGTCCTTGGATGGGGTTTATGGCACAACTATCAGGGTGTTTGGCCATCCCATCACCAGAGTAGGTCAGTTCCTGCCGTCTCTCGACCATTGCCAGCAGTCTTTTGCGGGGGTATCTTTGTGGATCTCCGTGGGCCTCCCTAGCTCTCTGCAGAAGAGCAAACTCTTAATGGTCACTGTAACTGGGTATGGTACTTTAAAAGAAGACATCTATGAAACTTGTAGATTGAAAACAATTCTCCTGATACTTATTTAGTAAAGAAAAGCTGTATGAAATTTCAAAGGCTGTACATAGTTACAAAGAACTAGACATTATCACTAAAGGACAATAGAGATGAAAATTAGATGCTAGTGGTCTGTTACAGAAACAATTTATTACACGCCAAAAAAATAAGGGAACTGAGTTTTTATTCTGTAAGAAAGTAATTTCTGGGCTGTGTTGAGTTCTTGTGAGTTTATGCATGGTATTTGTATAAGTCATACATAATTTGAGCAAACAATAAAGCACACAGGAGGAAACATTCTTTTATTTCCAAAATAATGCGTTGGATTAAAAGCTTTACATATCTTTAAAAGAACTTACGTTATAATTTTCTCAACCTAAATTTCATTTACATATGTAATGCAGCATTTAGCAAGATAAAAATAAACTCAACTCCCATGAACCATTTGCACTACCAGAGGTTATATATTTCAATATAAGCCAAATTTCTCACAAAATTGGTCAAGTTTAAGCCAAAGTAAGTCAATTATGAGAAAACTAGAGTATAGCCAATGGTTTTCATACAAAAAGCAAAAAGGCTCACATCTCTCCCCTCAGGAAGAGGCTCTAAAGGATTCTCAGACTTTAGATCTTATTCATGACTTTCTCTCTTTCAAAGTGTCTCCTCTTTTAACTAAATGGCATTTTTTTACTGTTGTCTGGGCAGTAATCCTATGCAATTTTAGTCTCCATTCTCCATTCCCACTTAACTCTTTACTAAAAGGGTAGGGAGGGTCCCCAAGCATCCAGTAGTACCTGCCTGTCACTGCCATGATGACAAAGCAGGCACAAATGTTAGCAGGAATGTCAGTTGCTTTGAAATGAAGAAACTTTTCTATGAGGCAGACAGCAGCAACTTGAAAATTGTGCATTTACCCTGGAATGTCAGCAGTAAGTTGAACAAGGCTCTCTATGGTGAATCTAAGCATATTTGCCTGCCTAAGACATCTACAGTTGGTTTCCTATGGGACCAGGCTTTTATACATCTATAATTGACAACTAATTTAGATAACTTTACTTTGTATTGACCAGTTGTAGTTTCCAGAGACTATCCAGAAAGTTTACAACTCTGGAGAGTTGGTGTGGTAGAATTCAAACAGTTTCCTAGTAAAACTGTGAGTTAATATAAGTACAAAGGCAATTTCTCTGGCCTATAAAATAAGCCTAGACTCACAGAAAGCACACTGAACCACCTCCTTTCCAATAATCTTAGAATGGAGAAAGTAGATGCCCATATTCTACAAACAGGCTGTCACAAGTAGATGCCCACAGTATACAAACAGACTGTCACAGGTAGAAATTTTGAGTTTTAGAAAAGTTGCTTTACCTCTTGGACAGGTTTTACATTCTGTAAAATCAGAACATTTTGTAGAAAATAGCTGAGATCTCTGTGATCGAAATAGGTGCTTACTGAGTTTAGGGTGAATACTACTTTCACTGAATGCATTTAATTACTTGACACTCAGAAGAATAGAAGGGTCAGGGAATATGAGTAATATAGCCAAGCACAAGTCCTGTAAATGGCCACTTTAGGTTGATTCCAGCCATTAGACCATAGTCTGGAAATAACCGACTCTTTAATGGTACCATTAACAATGTTAACAGTCAGGGCAATAGCTCTTACCTGTGACTGACAGATTTAGCAAATGAAAATACAAATGCTAAAAGTGACGTTTCAGACAATTAATTATCAAAGACAGGAATATTTGAAATATTAGAAATATGTTCCTTTGGAAGTTCATCACCCATCTGAAATTGTGATATGGGACTGCAATCAGCAAATTCTAGGGTAAATACTACTCTCTACTTACCTCTGAAATGTGTTTGCATCTCTATGCCAAGCCTTTTAAGCACTAAAGCTTCTTCATCGTGTGTTATTCCCTCCTTCCACACTGCTGGTTCTCAGAGAGAAAGTAACAATCCCCTGTTCCCCAACCTAGTCATCCACAGGCCTTTATTCATCTCTCTCAGGTCTGTTGATGAGGCTGTGGCATTTGCTCTGGTCTTTATTCATCTCTCTCAGGTCTGTTGATGAGGCTGTGGCATTTGCTCTGGCCTTTATCCATCTCTCTCAGGTCTGTTGATGAGGGTGTGGCATTTGCTCTGGTCTTTTTGCATTTCTCTCAGGTCTGTTGATGAGGGTGTGGCTTCTTCTCTGGTCTTTATCCATCTCTCTCAGGTCTGTTGATGAGGGTGTGGCATCTGCTCTGGTCTGTGTGTCTAGAAATGTCTTTTACACAACTAACATTTTGCCTAATATTTTGATCCCTGTCATACAAAGGTCTATCCACAAACCTTTTTGCTATTTCTCCTGAGCAGACCTCTCTTCCTTGGACTTTGAGTATATAGTGTGTCCACAGATGGACTTTGGCCATCTCTGGAGTTCTCTCTCTCCTTTTTTAATGATGAGAAAACAAGATTAAATTTATTTTTGAATTTTGATATTTTAAGCCAGGCAGTGGTGGCACATGCCTGTAATCCCAGCACGCAGGAGACAGAGCCAGGTGGATCTCTGTGAGTTGGAGGCCAGCCTGGTCTACAGAGTGAGATCCAGGATAGCCAGGGCTACAAAGAGAAACCCTGTCTTGAAAAACAAACAAAAAAGACACCTTGAATATTTCAATAATAGAATTTGGGTTTTTAATTGAAAATGTAATTTTAACACAGTATATTATGATTATGGTTTCCCTTCCCCAAACTCCTCCCATGTCCTCCCTACTTTCCCACCTGCCCAAACCCACACCATTTCTTTCTCTTTCACATTACGATACAAATAGACAACTAATGTTGTGATATCTCAGTAAAACCCCCCACTCTATCCCCTACAGACAAAGAGAAGCTTAAACCAGGATTCCTAAGTGTAGATAAGAACTTAGAACCCTTTTCCCCAGGTGGCTGTATCTGCTACAGGGACTTTGGAAAACACAGTCAGTATATTCGACCAAAAGACTAAAAAGGGAGGCGGGTTAAAATAAATTATATGGTCTGTGCCTTTAAGAACTAGCCTCACAAAGAAAGGGGAGTGCTCCTTCCAACCTCTTGTGAGTGAGAGATTTAGAAGAGCCTCCCTGGAGGCTTGTATAATTAGACAACACCTTACTTTTGCATTCTGTACCTAAAATCTCCAGTGGCGGCTTTGGGGATGTGATCTAGGCACAACAAGACCCTCACTCTATTGTCTCAAAAAGGGGGCCTTAGACAAAGATATCTCAATATAGATAGACCCAGGCCAGTTTCAAGTCCCCAGAAATGATGGCGCCAGCCCCAGAAACAAAAGAACAGAGTCAGGATGTCTGATGGTAACCAATTAAGCACCAGATGCCCCTCTCCAGAGATAACATGACCAGACCCCGGAGAGGAGTTGTAAAACTCCTGACAAGGCAAACAGACAAGCTAGAATAAGATAAAGTCCAGGCCCAGGAAAAACTGGACCAATCAAGGATGGACCCGTACTAACCCCCTCCCCTCTAGGAAATTTTATGGGTTTTGCCTATAAAAACTAACTTCCCCCAAAAAGAGGTACTCCTCCCTGCCTCACTGTATTGGGTGTAGGAATGAGTCCCTGTCTAGACTTGTATCTGCAGAATAAACCTTGCTGTTGCATTCTGGACATCCAAGGTCTTCGGTGGTCTCTTTGGGGGGTCACAATCTGGGCATAACAACATGATGATGATGATGATGATGATGATGATGATGATGATGATATTAGATAAAATTAAAACAAAGAAATCAAAATAGGACAAAGTACAAGAAAACAAGTGAAGAAGAGTCAAATAAAAAGCTTAAGACACATATAGACTCAGAGAAACTCACACACAAACAAAAATCCCATAAAAACACAAAACAGGAAACCAGAATATATATGCAAGGACCTGAAAGGTTAAAAAAAATCCCGAAGAAAGAATTATGAGACAAAGAACCTACAGCAACTGCCTTTGAGTTCTTTGTGTTACCCTGCTGCTGCTGGGCATGGGCCTGGCCTTGAAAGTGCTTTGTATACTCAGTGAAACGCCACTGGAGAAAACTGATTTGTCATTTTTGAGGAGTTATCAACTGCAGATTGTTTAGGCTTGTGTCCCCTACCCCTCCCAGTTCTGGGACCCCATCAGGTTTTGACTGGTGCAGGCCCAAAGAAAGCTGCCATAGCCTCTGTGAATTCATATGCAGATCTGTCCTGCTAGGTTCAAAAAGCCTTCCTAATTGTCTTCCAACCCCTTACACTCTTTCTGCCTCCTCTGTCCTGGAGCTCCAAGAGCCCTGTGGGAAGAGATTTGATGGAAGCATCCCCTTTAGTGTTCCAAGATATCTCACTCTGCGTATTGTTTGTCTGTGGGCCCCTGTATTTGATCCCATCTACTGAGGAAGGAAGCTTCTTTGATGCTGCTGCACAAGGCACTATTCTATGAGCATAGCTGTAGTGAGCACATACCCCGGTTAAAGGGGGAGGAATAGTCACTCTTGATTCAGACTTGGTATAGCACTCATCTATTCACACAGTAAGTTTACAAGCAATATTCATCCTGTCTTCCAAATGGAAGCAGGAGTACCTTTCCAGGTGTTCAGGTCCGGACTCGCCACGTCTGTTCCTCTGGATCTTGGGTCAGCCTTCCTCAGGTCAGCCACGTCTGCACTGGGGACAGGATCTCATGTCTCTGGCAGAGGAGAGTCATCTCGCGCGAGGGCCTGATGAGCTCTGTTGGTCGGATCTGAGGCTTCATCTTTTATATTCTTTCCTGGCTGGGTTTCTAGTCTTATCCCTACTTCCACGCATAGCTTATAGCTTATCACCACTCCATTCGTGGTTTACTTACATCATTCTATTGCTTATCACTCCTGACCAGGGTTGTTCACCCTAGACCTTACATGTGTTCCTTACAATAGCAGAGTGTTGTTAAGACTCCTTTTAAATATTAGGAGTCTTTTAGGAGAACAGTAGTATTTGGATTTCGCCTAGGTCTCTCACCTATTTGGTCTTAGGTTCTGGCCCATTTGAGCAGTATTAGAGATGGGTTCCATGTCATGGAATGAGCTTTAAATCCAATCAGATAGTGATCGGTTAGTCCTACAGGCTTTATGTCACTCCTGCCTTAGCACATCTTACAAGCAAGTCACCAGTGTTATAGACTGAACGGTTGTTAGGTGGATTGGTGTTTACTTTTCTCCTTTGCTAGCATACAGAGTAAATCCCTTCCAGCAACAGGACCATGAAGTACAGGTGAAAGCCCTAGGTAAGCATCACCTCAACTTCTCTATGTTTAATGAGTTGTGTAGGTGTTAACTTCAGCAATAAGGATTTACCATCAGTTTATGATAGGAACCAATAGCCTGGGTTGTTTGGAGGTTCACATGACACCAACAACTCTATTAGAGCCATTCATGGAAATGGAAGTTTTATTTGATGACAATACTTGTCCAGTTGGGGCTCGATTCCCATTATTTTGCAGTTTCATTTAGATCACCTTCATATGATGTAGAAAGCTTCAACTGTATTAGATTTCCGTACAACCTCTCCAATGGCCCTTAGTTATAGCTGTCTCTCCCTGTATTCCCTGTGACTCCCACATCCCCCACCCCTATGTTTGATCAACCCTTTCCAGTCCCTCCAGCCATAACTATGTATTATATTTCTGCTTCCTAGGGTGATCCAACACTCTCCTCTAGTCCCTTATTCTATACCTGATCTGTGTGATTATATAGAATGAAGACTGCTTATTGAAGACTTAACAGGTGACATCCACATACAAGAGAATACATACCATATTTGCATTTGGGGTTTGGGGTTTCCTTTCTCGGGATGATTTTTTTTTTTGAGATGGGGTTTCTCTGTATAGCACTGATTGTCCTGGGACTCACACTGCAGACCAAGCTGGCCTTGAACCCAGAGATCCACCTGCCTCTGCCTCCCAAGTGCTGGGATTAAAGTTATGAGCCAGCACTGCTCAGCTATGATTTCATTCTTTTGATAGCTGAATAATGTACTATTGTTGTGTAACTATACCACATTTCTTTAACCATTCACTCATTGATGGACATCTAGCCTTGTTTCCTATTTCTAGCTATTAGGAATAGAGCATCAATAAATATGTTTGCTATGTTAATCCTACAGATCCATGAGCATGGGATATCTTTCCATATATTTATTTTTTTAGAAGGAAAAGGAGTTTTATTTGGCTTATGTTTCTAAGTTACATTCAATCACTTCAGGGAAGCCAAGGAAGGAACTTAGGGTTGCCTCAAAATTTCTATGTAGCCAAGGATGACCTTGAACTCTTGATCCTCCTGCCTCTACCTTCAGAGTGCTGCTTTTGATGGTCCATATTGGCTCAGAAGGATCTTTCATACTTGGTTCATGAAGAATCATATCCCAAAGCTACCTGAATAACAAGCTCAAAGTATTTTCATGGAAGCAGTGCAAATTAGGTCAGGGAAGAAATTGGCTACTGCACTCCATTTCATCCTCAAAGACCATCAAACCAAATCAGGAAGATGTAGGTGAGAGGTGTAACAAGGTTCATGTATCCAGCAGTCCAGGGTTCTGCTCACCGTGTGCTCCCTGCACACCCAACCCTCTTCTTATTTCTGCATTTAAACTACAACTACCAGTGCTGCTTCTGTCTGAGAGTTTCCCTGTACAGTAGCTAAATGTAGCACAAGAGACCACCAGTTACATCCAGGTTTCCCGATCACCCCAGGCTGTGAGTAAAGAACTAATATTTCAAGACAAGTGGGCATTCAGTTTGTGCCAGATTTACAGACTGCGGTGGCAGCCAGAGCAGCATACAGATATCCTAAGGGTGAGAGACACTCCTAGTTTCTTCCATTGTAGCTGGAGCGATAAGAAGCTTTCCATTTTCTAAATTAGACCAAGTCAGAAAATGCAGACCTAAGTTCTAGTTCTAGCTGACCTTATACATAGCTGCTTTCTCCAGACCACAGAATCCTCACCTGGATGCTGCCAGTTGGCCTGTGAAGACCACTCATGCAAAATCTGCTCAGACACCAATGTCTTATTAAGAATCTTTGCATCTGTGTTTAAGAGAAATTGGTCCAGAATTCTCTTTCTTTGTTGAATCTTTATGTGGCTTAGGAATCCTGGCAACTGTGGCCTTGTGAAATAAATGAAGCAATATCCCTTCTATTTTTATTTTGTGGAAGAACATGAGCAATATTGGCATTAACTCTTCTTTGAAAGTCTGGTAGAATTCTGCATGAAAACTCTCTGACCCTGGGCTGTTTTTGTTGGGAGACTTTTAATTACTTTTTCTATTTTACGAGGGGATATAGGTCTATTGAAATTGACTATCTGATCTAGATTTAAATCTGGTAAGTGGTATATATATATATGTGTGTGTGTGTGTGTGTGTGTGTGTGTGTGTGTGTGTGTGTGTTAAGAAAACTATCCATTTCTTTAATTTTTTTTTATTTTTGTGGAATGCAGGCATTTAAAGTATATTTTAAGATTCTGTAGATTTCCTCCTGGTCTACTGTTATAGCTCCCCTTTGTCTCTAATGTTATTAATTTGGATCTTCTGTATCTGCCTTTTGTTTAAGTTGGCTAAAGTTTTGTCAATATTACTGATTTTCTCAAAGAACAAACAATTTTTTCCATTTTTCTTTATGTTTTATTGTTCTTGTTTTTTCTTTGTAGTTTATTGATTTAAGCCCTGAGTTTTGTCATTTCTTGGCACCCACTGTTTTGGATGTTATTTCTTCCTCTTCTTTTTTTCTAGAGCTTTTGTTGTAGCATTAAGTAACATGACATATCTCCAATTTCTTTATGTAGGAACTTTATGTTGCCTCTTAGAACCTCCTACACCATGTCCCATACATTTAGGAGTATCCTGTTTTCTTTTTCATTCAATTCTAGAAAGTTTTTAATTTCTTTTTTAATTTTTGTGTTGGCTCATTTTATATTCAGTAGTAAGTTGTTCAGTTTCCATTAGTTTGTAAGCTTTCTACTGTTTTTGTTGTCGATATCCAGCTTTAATTCATAGTAGAAAGAATGTATGCAGGGTATTATTTCAATTTTCTTATTTTATGGAGAGTTGCTTTGTGTCTAAGTATCTGGTCAGATTTGTAGAGAGTTTCATGAGGTGCTGAGAAAAAAAGCATATTCTTCTGCATTTGTGAAATGTTCTGTAAATATCTGTCAAGACAATTTAGTTTATGATGTCATTTATTTCCAACATATCTGTCTAGTTTTTGTGTGTATGACTTTATTGGCAAGAACTGCGTGTTGAAGTCGCCTACTATTATTGTGCTCAATATGTGATTTTTAGCCGTAATACTGTTTCTTTTGTGAATTTGGGTGCTCTTGTGTCTGATGCATAGATGTGAGTGTGCAATGCCCTTGCCTATCTCTCCAGACTTGTTTTCATTTGATATTATATTTTGTCAGATCTTAAAATGGCTACACTGGCTTACTTCTTCGGTCCACTTGCTTGGAATTTCCTTTCCATCCTTTTACCCTGAGCCAGTGTCAACCCTTGATGTTGAGATGTGTTTCTTGGATGCAGCAGAAGGATGGATCCTATTTTTGCATCCATTGTGTACATTTTTTTTTATTGGAGAATTGAGACCACTCAGTTATCAATGAACTGTTTTTGTTGATTTCCATTATCTTGTTGTGGTGTGGGTATTTCCCCCCTCTTCTTTTTGATTTTCTGCTCTGAGGTTATTTATTCTGTGTGCTTTCTTAGGGGTGGTTAACCTCTTCAAGTTGAAGTCTTCCTTCTGGTGCCTTCTGTGGAGCTGGATTTGTAGATAGATGCTATACAATGTAGTTTTATCAGGGAATGTCTTTCTCTATCAGTTGTGATTGAAAGTTTTGCTGGTACAGTAATGTAGGCTGGCATCTGTTGCCTCTCAGAGTTTATAGAACAGTCCCTTCTGGCTTTTAGAGTCTCCATTGAGAAATCTGGTGTTATTCCAATATGTATGCGTTTATATGTTACTTGGTCCTTTCCACTTGCAGCTTTTAATATCCTTCCTTTGTTCTGTTGTTTAGTGTTTAGATCATGTGCCAAGGGGAATTTTTCTGGTCCATTCTATTGTGTTCTTTGTATTACACCTTGATAGGTAACCCCTTCTCTAGGTTAGGAAAATTTTCTTCTATAATTTGCTGAAAATATTTTCTGTGCTTTGACCTGGGTTTCTTCTTCCTCTATTCATATTATTTTGAATGTGAATACATACATTTTGAGTTTTCATAGTGTCCCAGATTTTCTGGATGATTTGTGTCTGGAAGATTTTTCTTTTTCAGATTTAACATTTTCCTTGACCAAAGTACCTATTTCTTCTATTTTGTCTTCAACACTTGAGATTGCCTCTTTCTCTTTTGTATTCTGTTGGTGAATACAAGGCTTGCCTCTGAACTTCCTGTTCAAATTCCTAAATTTTTCATTTCCAGTTTTTCTTCACCTTTTTATTTGTTTATTTGGCTTTTATGATTCTTTTTCTGCTTTCATGTCTTGAATAGTTTTCTTCATGCTATTCACTGTTTCTCTTTTCATAGATTTCATTAATGGCTTTATTGATACCCTCTTTAAGGAGCATATTCATAATAGCCACTTTCAAGTCCCTGTCTTGTTTTTCAGGTGTATTACATTACTTAGGGACTACTGTAGTAGGGTTGCTGAGTTCTAATCGAGACACTGGTTGTGTTATTACACTGTAATTTCAGAATTTAGGTTTGGTGTGATTGTAATTCTTGGTGTTGATGTATTGTTTTTGTTGGGAGGGTTTTCCTTGGTTTCTCTTGCCTTCTCTGGATCTTAGGGACATTTTGTAGGTGCTTGTTGCCCCATAGGGAGTATTTCTGAGTCCATGTCAGGTGTGACCACTGGGGTACCCAGTAGAACTTGTTTCTAACTATTGGGAACTGAGGTGAATGAATGTGGGGATGTGCTAGAAGGGCAAGGATTTGAGAAAGTCTGCAGGAGGGAGGAAAGCTGCATCTGCCATAGTATCTATGAATTCCATGGTGAGTTAAGGAATAGGGGGAAGACAGCCCCCTGAAAGTGTTCTGGTAAAGGGTTGGGGATGAGACTGGAGAATTGGGATTGGAGTGCAGGATAAAGGGTAAAGATTGACTACCTGATTCCCTGGCAGACATGATGAGGAGATTTCCAGGGACAAAATACTTTGGGTGTTTGTGGGTGAAACAGAGGAATGGGGAGAGTGAGAGAAGATCTCATCTCTGTGGCTCTTAACTTACCATAGACATATGGCAAATATTTACTAAATGAATAATTATATTACATAATAACATGTTGATAAAATGATTTAAAAATCATGGAGTATCTTATGTTTGTGAATACTTATGGGGTTTTAATATTTGATGTCTATATTGCATATAGTAATTACACTTATGGCCCTATTAAACAGAAAACAAGAGGATTTTTTATTCTTTAGTATTGTTTACTATTGTTTATTCTTCTATTTTCTTTACAAAGAAGCTACAAATATCCAATTAACCACTGAATAAATATAAAAGAAGTTTTTATATGAAAATAAAATGAAACTAATAATTAAAATTATTTCAGTAGACTCCACAGCTCTGAATATTTATTGACTATGGTTTTCTGTAGTGGTCTCCATCTTTTGCGAAGAGAGAAGTTTCTTTGATGAGGAATGAACACTGTGTTATCTATGGGAATAAGGACAAGTGTTTAAAAATTGTTGTTAGGGCTTATGCTGATTCAGGAAATTTGTGTTTTTAGATTCTCTTCCTGTAACCATGATTTCACTAGCTCTAAGTAGATAGCAAGAGTTCCAATGCCAGGTACATTATCCCTCTTGTTGAACAGATATTAAATCCAATTGGAGTACCATTGGTTATTTCCAAGGTATGTGTGATACTATTGCACCCTTAAGGTTGTCATGCCATGCATTGATGTGGGTCATAGGCATCATAGCTGAGTTGGACTGCTGATTGCTTCTCTCCTTGGCAACTTCTGGTACCATGGAAGTTAGTCCTCAGGGACAGACATTCATGTCAGTTCCAGCTCAGAGACTTCTGGGCCCTGTTTCTGAAGTGCTTGGTGTCTTCATCAACAGGGACTTACCTTCCACTTCTGGGGGTAATAGAAATAGGCTACATATTTTGGAACCTAAACATCCCTTGCCAACAACTCAAGAGGACTTCTCATATTTTGTAATAGGGTTTTTGTTAAGTGGTCTTTGGAGCTTGGAGTAAGTACAATCACCCCAGATGAGGAAAGTTTTTTTTAATATATATGTATATTTAGACACTAAATTATAGGCATTGTAATCTTTTTACATAAATAGTTAATAATATAATTTCCTGTGACTTTTTCAACCATCCATATCATGATTTTCTACCTCCCTTCTGTATTTACCTTCCTCCCCTTTCAAGTAGCCTGGTTTCTCCTCCCCTCCCCCATGAGATCACTTGTATCCTGATATTTCCTGTTATCTTCCTCCTAACTTCTTCTGTATTAATCCCCTTTTACATTCCACCTTCTTCTATATTTACCGCCTAAGAGGCTCCGGCTGTTTCCTTTTCCCCTATCCGATATCTTAGAAAGCATCTTCAAAAAATAGTGCTGGGAAAACTGATGTCCACATGCAGAAGAAATTAGACACCTTGCACATAAAGTAACTCCAAAACAAATCTAAAAAGACTGAAACCTGAAACACCAAACCTGCTAGATTCTAGCAGCTAGCAGAAAACATAGACAGTTCTTACATCATCTATTTGTAGGAAAGGAATTCCTCAATAGAACTCTGTTTTCCCAAGAATTAAGGCCAGTAATTGACAAGAGAGACCTCACAAAACTAACTTATTAATAGCACAAAAGAAAAACAAACAGACAAAAGGCCATTAACCAGGTAAAGAGGAAGCTTACAGAATGGAAAAGAATATTTGCCATCTATCCATCTGGCAGAGGTTTGATGTACAAAATATACAATGAACTGAAGAAACAAAGACTCAAACAAACAAATGACCCACTCAAAGAAAATGAAGCCTGGGACCTGAATAGAGTTTTTAAAAGAAAAAAAAAATGTCTGAGTTACATATCAAAAATGTTCATTATACCTAGCAATTAGGGAAATGCAAATGAACAATATAGAGTTCATCTTACCTAGGTCAGAATGGCAAAGGTCAATGGAGCAGCTAACAAGGGCTGCAGGGGACATGGGAAAAGGGAACTTCATCCACTCTGGAGTTTGTAGTGTGAGATTACAGACTGGTGCAGCTATTATGGAAATAGACGTGGAAAAGTCTCAAAAAGCTATAAGTATAAACACCATATGACCCAGATTCACAATTCCTTGGCTTTATGCCTAAAGGGCTCATCATCCTACACCACAGATACTTGCTCAGCCATGTTAACTGCTGTGCTTTTCACAATGTCATATTAGGAAATGAAAAGCACCTAAATGTCCTACAAATGATGAAGGAGATAATGAAAATGTGTACATGAGGTAACATAAACTCAGAAAGACAAATGTCACATGTTCTCTCTTATTGGAGGGTCCTAGTTTCAAATCTTTAGATGTGAGTGCATAGCCTGCAGTAGCTACAGAGACCTGGAGAGTGAAATGGGACCATTGCCAGGAGAGGGAGGCTGGGGAGCGATAGAGGGGGTAGCAGTGATCTCGTCAGGAAAATGGAAAAGGGGGGTCCTAAGGAGGAGGGAAGGAAGTCAGTTTAGATGTTCTTTTAATGTTACTACTGACAGGGTATCAGATTAAAGCCAGTGAATTTTCAAAATCTATCTATTCTCACATATATATACTTAAAACTTAAGTAGCTGCTACATAAAGTCCATGAGAATGTGTGGTCTATAGGGAACTATTTTGAAGTTTGGTGGTGAGAATCTTGATTCCCACTTGGTGCAATCTGAAACAATGATAAAGACAGATGGGAAACTACAGTACAATAGAGTATGACATTCTCTCATAGAATAAGAAAAAAATCATATATATATATATATACATATGTGTATATATATATGAACTTACTTTGAACACATTTTGCTTTTAAAGCACTTGAAAAAAGATGGTTACATCATGGTACAACTCCTCCACAGACAATTCAGCTCATTTCCTCAGAATATGCTTATACACACAACTTCCTCATGCTTCCTCCTCCTGTGAAGAGATACTCACCCTCATTCGGGAATTTAGTTTGCTTGAAAATTGATTTCATTTATCATGCAGCATGATTTCAACATTGAACAGCTGTGTGAACAGGTACTGCTGTACTGAACAGTCCTAACTTTTAGCGGTTAGAAATCTGCTGTTTCTACAAAGAGGCTGAAGTGAAACACTTGGAACTGGAAAGTTAACACTTAAAACTTAAGTAGCTGCTACATAAAGTCCATGAGAATGTGTGGTCTATAGGGCACTGTTTTGAAGTTTGGTGGTGAGAATCTTGATTCCCACTTGGTGCAATCTGAAACAATGATAAAGATAGATGGGAAACTACAGTGCAATAATGGAGTATGACATTCTCTCATAGAACAAGAAAAATCATAATGGATTTATTACCAAACATAGGTTACTTTTATTTATTTTTTTCCAGTATGAATTTGACATTATTTATAACTGACTAAAACATGGCAACTTTGTTCTTGAAAAGGTCAAGGTGGCTAGAGAGTATGAATTCTACAAGAATGAGCAACATCTCCTCTGGCAGCGACCAGCCCACGGTACCTCCGTGACACAGGAAACAACTTTGGTGGTCTGGGGCTATTCTGGCAAGAGACAGTGACAACCGGTAGCTGTTAGATTTCTACATGAGTGAGGGCACTTCCCACTTTTTTGCAAAGAGCTGACAGATCTTATTACAGTGACATGATGCCCATCCACAAGAAAAATTGATGTGCACAGGAAATTGCTATTTTTGTTTAGGACCTGCTGTAAACAGGAAAAGCTGATTTTTACCGCACAGAAGTAGAGACAGGATGGCCAGAGGTTGTCAGGGCAGATGAGACCAGTCTTTATTTAGACAATTCAGTAACTTTCTCTTATCTGAAGACTCTTTACTTAAAAAAAAAAATACGAAAGAAAAAGAAAAGAAACCATCAAAATCCATTTCAGCCTGTCCCTGAGTAGAATCTAAAACAGACATCAAAGGCTAGCATGTCTGTTTCAGGGGACACTTTGTCCTATGCTTGAACAATTTGATGAGCTGTCAAAATAATTCACACCAACCTGCAGGGTCCGAGAAACCTAGAAACCTGTGGCCCACACAGGACTTCTGAAGTCCGAGTTAGCAGAAACTCACCACTATGTTTGGAACATTGTTTAGGGAGTAGATCAAAGAAATTAAGTGTACACAAAACAAGGAAAACAAGAATAACAAAGTTAGCTGGGCCTGGTGGTGCACGCCTTTAATCTCAGCACTGGGGAGGTAGAGGCAGGCAGGTCTCTGCGAGTTCAAGGCCAGCCTAATCTACAGAATGAGTTTCAGGACAGCCAGGACTATGAAAAATGATTTGTCAATTTGAAAATTATGTGCTTATAAAATATAGAGGAGGCTAGAGCAATGACTCTTGCAGACACCAGATTCTGGAAACAATTTCGGATCCTGAAGCAGAATTCTTGGTGTGGTTTTAGATTTCTGTGTCTCTGAACCACCTCTCTATTGTTTCTATATGAAGTCCAGAGTGACGAGAATGGGAGGGATTTTTATCAGTTTATTTTAGAAAGTAAAATAAGCAGATATAAAGACATGCTGCCTAGTGGATATAATTTACAAGAAGCACCAGAAGCAATAAAGGACAAAGGTTGCCTGAGTTTCCTCTCTACACCAATGGTGTACTCTACAGTCCCTTTCTAATCACCTGCCTCAAGCCACAGTCACTAAGCTGTGTCACAGCTGATTGTGGAGAATAATGAAAACTCTCTCCCATATGCGAGGGTCTAGTCTGGTCTCATGCAAGTTCCACAGCTGTCGGTCTAAAGTTCCTGAGTTCCTATGAGCTTGGTTCAGTTGTCTCTGTAGACTTCCCCATCATGATCTTGACCTCCTTTGCTCATGTAATCCCTCCTGCCTCTCCTCTGCATACAGGAGACATTTGTGCAGCTGGGTCTGTTTGAGAGGCCTCTGGCAGTGTGATCAGGATCTATCCCTGGTGCATGAGCTGCCTTTCTGGATCCCATTGCCTATGATGTTACTCACTTCTGATAAAGTGGGGAGGGGCTTGGTCCTACCTCAACTGAATGTACCAGGCTTAGCTGTGCCCCGATGGGAGAACTTACCCTGTTGGAGGAAGGGAGGAGGAGTGGGGGAAAAGGTGGGGGGAGCAGAAGGAGGGATGAGAGGGGGATCTGTGGTTGGCATGCAAAATGATTAAAAATAAAGAATAATAAAAACTCAGGAGTGCTAGCTGCAGCCCAATGACTGAGTCTCCTGAAGATGGCACTTCTTTTTTCCAATGAGCTAGATAGAAAATGCTTTTAGGTTTTGCAGGAAAAAGGCAAAACTGAGCACATTTGAAGATTCTTTTATAATCATGAAGATCATAATTAATTGAAAAATAGGAAATCTCTTTTAACTCATGAATAGTAAGAGACGATGAAGAAACAGACCTTTGGCCAAATCTGTCCCACTTGGCCTCTGTTCATCACTCTCTGATTTGAATAGTGGCTCTGAAGTTTATCTCTTGAGCTCTAAAATGAGGGTGGCAATACACCCCTCTTCCTGGTTAGGAAGCTGTGAGGAGGAGTTCACTGCCTAGGGAATGTTCCAGAGCTCTGCTCACAGCAGATACTCAGCAGATGTTTACTACAAATTTTTTGAAGGTTTAAAAACTGTGTTAATTACATTTGTTCTCTAACAATTTGATGCATGTATATAATGCATTTTAGTTACTCTCATCTACACCCTTTCTTATCATCCCCCCCTTCAGCTCCCCATTATCTCTACTAATCTGTGACCAGAATTCATGTGTTTTTGTTTTGCTTTATGATTATGGTCATCTGTGTTGGTGGTCTCACCAGCGCACACTCAGCTGAAAGCAATGACTTCCTTCTCCCAGAATTTAGTAATACAAGTAGTTCACCAGAAGGAATAGGTCCCCATCCAAGACAGATTAGTTTATAAATAAACGAATTCATAAAAATCTGAAAATGAACATTCACCAAATCAAGTGCTGAGTACATGGTCACTATGATTTTTTAATTAAAAAC
Source organism: Peromyscus maniculatus bairdii (assembly GCF_049852395.1). NCBI lineage: Eukaryota > Metazoa > Chordata > Mammalia > Rodentia > Cricetidae > Peromyscus > Peromyscus maniculatus. Next base: position 30,067,040 of record NC_134861.1, read on the forward strand.
TTCATTGAAGCCGGGCGGTGGTGGCACACGCCTTTAATCCCAGCACTCGGGAAGCAGAGGCAGGCAGATCTCTGTGAGTTCGAGGCCAGCCTGGGCTACCAAGTGAGTTCCAGGAAAGGCGCAAAGCTACACAGAGAAACCCTGTCTCGAAAAAAACCAAAAAAAAAAAAAAAAAAACTTCATTGAAATGCAGCTGGTGTGATTAGAAATTTTGTGGTCAGAATTCTGAATTGAGTCTGAATAGACGATAACTCCTTTCTAAATTAAAATTGCTATAAAACAAACAAAAATTTCTTGAAAATATTTTGTCGTATCATAAAAAGAAACACTACCCACTGTCATTCATTACTTTTGAGAAATTTCTCAATGACAGAAAGTAACTGACACAATATTGATAGAAAAAGAAAGTGAAGGAAAAAGAAAATAGACAAATATTAAAGGCTCATGAAGTGCTTGAGAAATTTGTGTCTGCAAAATAATGAGGCAGGCAGCACAGAACCAACTCAAAGAAGGAGGCTCAGCACACCCGTGCGCCATGGTTTCCCATATACCAACCTACGAAGAAGACGGGGTAAGTTTCTGTGCCCTACAGATGTGCTGAGAACTACCGGGGGTCTCAGTATACATGGGGACATAGAAAGACAAGGCAGGAAGGAGATTCTGCCTTCCAGCTAAGGTTATGAACACAGTTCTGCTAAGTACAAGAGACAACATGGGAGAAGGATTGGGGAATAAAAAGCAACATTATTCCATCTAGGTCTCTCCTATCAGGAAAACAAGTCCATTCCAGTCACACACGCCATTCCTCCTTACAGTCAACCAGGATGGACTCTGCAAGAGGATGAGTATAGAGGAAATTGATAGATAACATCTAGGAGATCTGAGGTCCTGCCAGTTATGAGTTTAACATGAAACTGCAGAGGGCTCAGGAAAAAAGGAGGCAGTAACAGCCTCTGCTTCTGGATCTGAATAAGATTGTGAGTCTGCCAGGATTAGCACATAAGAAACCAAGTGAAGCTTTTGAAAACTGAACAGCCCTGGAGAAAAGATAAAAGCTGATCTATGAGTACATGAGAACTGAATTGGTATTGGGCTTTTTGTCAACAATGTAATCATTGGAGAAAAACAGAATCACATCTTTGCTGTTCCTCAAACATAACCCCAAACTTACATTCCAGTGTATGAACAACATACAGATCCTTTAGATGCTAAAAGATAAAGATAATTTACTTAGATTTTGGGGGAACAAATTATTAAAGCACAGCAAAACAAAACAAAAATGCATATGTAGAAAGACATGAAAATACAAAATAATTATTTGAGACAAAGAAAAATATACACTTCAGAAAAAGAGGTACAGGTAGACTCATAAGTAACCCTAAAATTTAGTGTTGAGTATTGAGAGCCACTGGTAGCGAAAGTCCATGGAGTATACAGCAGTGACAACTAGAGTTCAGAAGGTCAATCTATCAGAGCTAAGGGTTCTGTGAGAGGAAACCATCATGCAAGGCATTATGGAATTACTGTCTTTTGAATGAACTGGCTGTCTCTTGTTGTAAACTTCTTACGCAATAACAATCATGATTCTCCCCATTTACCATGCATCTCCATGTTACGTGTACATGTAATCTCACGATCGCACCTCAATCTTGGGCACAGCTTTCCCTATACATTTGGGATAATTGGACAACTGTCCCCAGCTGTGTTTACTTTTATTAACATAAATCTGGCAAGGGCCATTCTCTGGACAAAAGTATTTCAGCTAAGATACCTTTTTCCAAGAACAAGTGCAGAAACATAAACATTAGCTCATCTCACCCACAGATAGAGAAAAGAACCACTAACAATTAAATCCTCAACCCCTTATCTTCATTCTTGGTTATTTACACAAGACCCTAACTTAAGAGATTTACTGCTCACATACCTGGGATGATGTTTTAGCCCCTTGCTAGTTACTGAGTTAAGGCAGTTACTTCACACTGACCCAAAGAGATTGCCTACAAGGCCAGGCGGGCGATAGGTGCCAAGCTTCTTTCTTGTGCAAATTAAGTTTTTATTCCTCTTCAGCCAGGTGCTATTCCTAGATTTTCTCCTCAGCAATTACTCTGAGTGAAAGTGCTGTTACTAACCAAATATGCTCTGACATCGGTTGCTTAGCCTCCTAGCATATGTCCCCCTCCCTATCAGAAAGCAGCTGCAGCCGGGACAAGCGGGAAAAGCGGCACCAAAGACAGTTTACTTTTTTGTGATTTATTGACATCTAACATTCTAACTAGCCTTTCTAGATTATAGTTTGAGCACATAAATTCCCTAATTGATCTTAGCCTTCAGTTGACCCTACCAGAGAACTCCCCTTTAGTCACTCCCCTTTGGGTTGTAATTGGAAGCTGACAATTAATTGCTTTATGTGTGGGTCCTTATCACCTCTCTCCGCAACCCCGAAAACTCCAAGCCTTGCATTGCTTTACCAAAGAACTACTGTGTGGTTATATATGGTTCTCTGAGAGCACTGGGAATAGGATGGATGGAGAAGAACAAAGATGAGGACGGAGATGGAAAGAACGAGGTAGAATGATGAGAGAACAGCAGAAGGGACTGAGAGCAGGAGAACAGCTAAGTAAGAGAGCAGAAAAGAAACTGCAGATAGAATCGCCATGGAAGAATAAAGTGAATGGACTAAAGGACTCAGTGTGCTTAGATTCACTGAATGTCCCTCAGATTAGAATCCTCAGCTGGTTGTTAGACTCTTCCATGGACATGGAAGCAAACAATACAAGCTGGACCTACAATTGTTTGTGTTAGTTGAGACACATAGGAGATGAAGTTAAAAATATGGAAGATTCTACTGCAACAGTGAGGACCAGCCTCCAGCAGCACAGGGCTTGATGTGGCTCCATGGAGTTGGTGTACTAAGACTTTTTTTAAAAACTGGGTGAGTAAGGGAAAAGACACATATGCAATCTTGATGGTTTCCTTCTGATTTTTTTCTTTATTCTTCTTTCTTCTTATTTTTCCTCTACATCTTTCTTGGGGGATTCCTCCTCTCATTCTTGATGTTTTCCTTCTAACAACTAACTTTATTTTTTCTCTTAAAGCTTATATACCTCAGTAGAATCTTTCAAACAATATGAAAATTACAATGTGGTTACATTCTATTTTTTAAGTGAGTGATTACAATGAATACAAGTAAAAAAAAGTGTATGTTTTCCACATCCCTTACATGATTTAGCATTTTATATATTATAGGTGAAATATAAGTTGTCCCAAGAACTCACATATATTCATGTCCAAGCAACTTGTTATAGGGTAACAGTGTGAGCAAGCAAGATATTTTTTTCTCAGCCAGTCCTTTTGCTGGCAGGCTGAATTTTGTAGTTACAATGAAAGGACCAATCATTTTATTATTTATCTCAAAAAGAAATAAAGAAGAAATCTTAGAAGAATCATACATCTAAACTTTTTTATATGAAAAAGAACCAGTAAGTTCTATTTTAAATCCTTATAGTGCATACCCACTTGTGGGAGGCCAACTGGGTGACCAGCTCCCACATTTTATGACAGGCTACTCTTGAGGAGAGAGAGATGAGAGATATTAGATAGAAGGGGAGAGGGGAGAGAAAGAGACAGAAAAACAGGATAGCCTTGGGAGGGCCTGGATGATTATCTACCAGCCCCTTTAGTCTCTTCTAAAGGGCTATTTACAGGAATGCCAAGGGGTGGAGCAAAACCTAGCTCAGCCAAGTGTAGACCCTTTCAATCACCTAGCAACCATGCACCCGGTCAAACAGTCCTCTAATGCAGCTCTGCTGAGTAAAGCAAGCTCAGATCTCACTAGGAAACCTTTGTGGGCCTCCACAGCTCCTGTTCTTGATATAAAAAAAAGTCCCTCCAGGTCTGTCAGATAGACTGTGCCTGTCTTAGTTCATTCTTGATTAATTTTACATGCATACATTCAGGAAGCTATCAAGAAGAAAGTTGTCCATCTTTGGCTACCAGCCTTTGGCAAGAGCGGGTACAGACCTAACTCATCTCTGGCACAGGTCCCTACCAAGAGCTTACAAATATCCACAGTGATCTCCATAGCTGCCACACCTCCCAGTAAAGGAGTAGAGGATAACAAAGATAAAATATCCTTTTTGGAATGTGTCTAAGTTTATTACATCAATCTTAGCTGCACTAAGCTTTTTTCTAAATCAAAACTCTCCTAACAGGTGTTCAATAAAATTTTCAAGAGACTATTCTGATTTCTAGGACAAAACAGTCATTTCAAAGCACTTCAGTAAACAAAAACCCATAATAACTATAAAGAAACTTTTACAAACTAACTTGATTGTGGGAGGCTTATCCCCTTGTGGGAGGCCTATCCCTTTCTAAACAGAAACAGGAGTGGAAACTTGTAGGAAGAAGACAGAAAAACTCTCCTAATTATGACACCTTCACTTTAAGTTTTCCAGGGGACACCGAAACTATAGAATTTTATTTTGAGGTATCATAAAAAGTGTTAAATATATCTCAAGGTAAAAGAGTAATAAAAACTTCAAGATGCTTCTAATTTGATTTGGTTTATCTTTTAAAATTTAATGTTATCTAACTTATCTGGACTAGACAGATATTGAATTTACAGTTTTTACAAACTTACATTCAACATTTACACTTGTTAATTCAATATTTACACTTTTATATTCAATATTTACCCTTTTTACATTCAATATTTCCACTTTTTACAAACTTACAATGTATTTACAAGTAGAATGAATATCACAATACATATTTACACTTTTTACAAATTTATATTCAAAAGGAAATGGTGTAGAACTATTACAAATTTATCTAGAAGAACCTCTTAACATAGCTAACTCACATACAAAAGCAAACTCTATAGGACTACTTTACAAACTTTAGCAAACATCTAGAAAAGATTTCTTAACTGAACTATTATATTTTCTTTCAACAAGATAAAAAGTATGCAAATCATGAGTTACCATAGGAAAAATTATAAGTGAACTCAAAACTGCTTTATTTCTAAAGTTCCAAGTTCATAATGAACTTTGATATGAGACTCTTATGAACAGCCATCAAGCTTCATTTGGTAGCTAAGGGTACAATTTTCCCCCTTCTTAATTTTTTGAAGCTGCATCTTAAGATTGCCATGAGCTCTTTTAACTATGCCAAAGTTTCTTTCTTGTTTCCCAAGTACAACCCAAGTTCTTATTTTTCTTTACTTGGCCATAAGCTTTTTCCATATCTAAAGCAATTTTGCAATTGTACAGACTGCTTTCCTTTGCATTCTTAAGGGTTTCAAAACAACTTGAGAAGCGTCATTAGCATCTTAATTGACTCCTGACAGGCATCACTCATTTTTCATTTTCCCACAGCAAGTAATCTCTACCTGACAGGCAGGCTGTTCACCCATTTCTAGTTCTCAAGAGACAAGCTAACAAAGCTTGTGTAAACAAATAACATTTTGAGCTGAAAAGAAAAAACAGAGTTTTGGGGCAGTGCAGTACTGGCATCTCTGTTACACACTTCATTTCCCAAACTGTCTTTCTCTATATCATCACACTAATATGAACCACATTATGGACTCCACTTCCCAAGCTGCTTTTCTCTGTATTTTCACATTGTTATGAACAAACTAGATTTCATATGCTGCCTTTCTGGTCCACCACAATCTTGTTTCTGTTTACATGGTTTTGTGCTAGTACTGAAAATTCAAGATCAAGCAAGGTTTTTTTTGTTTTGTTTTGCCCCCCCCCCAGGAGGTTTCTGTTCTCCTTGAGATGGCATTGATAGTTGTACTTCTTTCACTTACCATAGTCCCTGGAGTGGGCTATGTCTGTCCATCCACTTGCATTCAGACAAGCATTTTTGTAGCCCTTTGTTCCCCATCTTACCAGGTCAGTGAAAAAGTAAAGAGAGTACTTGAAAATAGAACTTTTTTAGAAAGATTTTTCCCCAATAGAGAAAGAAAAAACAAGGACAACAACAACAACAAAAAACAAGCTTTTTCGGAGACCTTTACCCCAATAGAATAAGAAAAGAAAGAGCTTTTTCAAAGAAACTTTTTCCCCAATAAAAAAAAGAATAGAAAAGGCTTCTCAGCTTTTTTTTCTAATACTGGTTTGAAGGGGAGATAGGAATAACAGAGAGGATTTGCCCTGTTCTAAGGTTTTTTTTTTTTTTCTAGAGCAATTACAGATGAACTTCTCATACTGATGGATGTTATTTCCAGGTGAGTTAAATTTTGCCCTTACAGAAAGAAAAAAAAATCTGAGAAGGAAAGACCTGAAGAGCTTCCAGTTTTTTTTGTTTTGTTTTGTTTTTAGAGAGGGATTACTAAGTTTTCCCCATGAAAGCCTTCAGTTTTTGAGAGAAAGATGACTACATTTCCCCCAAGATTTCTGTTCTCCATTCTTGGCTTCATGACCAAGAGGATCTGATGTTATGATGTTTTCACACAGTGGTGATATCAATGGAGTGAAGAGTTTTATTTCATCCACATCACTTCAGGGAAAATTCTTTCCTCGGCTACTCAGGACTTAAATTTAAGCTGTTCACAGGCCGAAAGCTTCCACAGGAATCTTTTTCCTGTCTGTTTTCTTTCATAGTATTTTTTCATGACTGCAATTCTTCCTGAGGAGTTTGCATTCAGAGTGTCAAGAACACAGCTCCTCTGTCTCTTTGCTTTTCTTATCCTAAGTTTTTCTAAAACTATATTTATGTTTTCTACCTTACATTTTTCTTCTTACCCTAAGTTTTTTTCTACACTATATTCCTACAGTCTACCTTATATTTTTTCCTTAATTTTTATAGATAGAAAGTAAGAGAGAGAGAAAAAGAAAGAAAGCTAGATAGAGACAAATATTCACTGCAGCCTCACTTTTCAACTTTCGCATTCAGCTGCCTTACTTTCACTCCCGAGACAAAATGTCATCACCTTTATTTTTAATTCCTTTTTGGGCATCCCCCCTTTCACCCATGACACCCCCTCTCTCCTTTTGCCAAGCCCCCTGTCCCTGTTCTGGTGCCATTTGTGGGAGCCCAGCTGGGAGTCCAGCTCCCACACTTTACAACAGAGAACTCTTGAGGAGAGACAGAAGAGATATTAGATAGAAGAATTGAGGGGAGAGAAACAGATAGAAACACAGAATACCCTGGGTGGTGGTGGTGGTGAATCATTATTCACCAGCCCTTCCATTCCTTCTAAAGGGCTTTTTATAGGAATGCTAAGGGATAGAGCAAAAGACCTCTCCCTAGCTCAGCCAAGTACAGACCCTCCAATCACCTAGTAACTATGCACATGGCCAAGCCATCCTCTAATGCAGTTCTACTGGTTAAAGCAAGGTCAGATCTCACTAGGAAACCTTTGTGGGCCTCCACACCCACTCATAAATAGTTTTTTATATAAGGAAGTTTAGGGCAGAAATGGGCACAAGAAATTAGTCCTCATCCCATCATAGCAAGAAAGGCACATCAGCTAATAATAATTGAGGTGTTTTGTTTTTGTTCCCTGACCTTAATGAACCTATCACTCAGCTCTGTGCCTTTCTAAAACTTTAGATTGTCTTCTTGGGGTTTTCACCTTTAAGCTATTTGACAAAACTTCTTAGTTTATTTAAGTTCTTTTCAAAGTTTTGTTGCAGCTATGATTTACTCCAAAATCTGTGAACACAACTCCCAGCATTAAGAATAAAATAATTTATGCTAGCTCGGCTACTAGGATTCAACTTTTTTTTTTCAATCATTAAACTAAGCCACAGTCTATATGGCTCCTCAAAAGAAACTCATGCATTCTAGCTCTGTGAAACTCTCTTGTTTTGCTTTTTTTATTCTCTGCAGGCCCTGCTTTATCACAGACAGGAACATGATTTTTATCCTACCTCTACTTATGTTAATTTTTCCACTCAATCCCTATCATAATTCCTTCTTATATATTTTAAAAGCCCTCAATCATCAAAATCTTATTTAAGCTAACATTATTGTTGTATAAAATCTTTGCTACAGTTAAACAGTACAGTTTAGGAAGAAATCATCTTCACAATAATCCACGGTAAAAATTTCCAGAAGAATGGGATATTTCCAAGAGATAATCATACTGCATTAAGGGCAGTGGGGATCTCCCCACGCCCATCCACACTATGCCAGATACCAGACAAACACACAAAGACACAGTAGTAGCAAGAACCCTTCTGGGGCTGATGCTCTCGGGGCCTTGACTATCTGAGAGTCATCCATCAGAGTTTTGTTTCCTGGGGTCTAATCCTCTGAAGTCAATTGTCATATGCTGATCCCCTGACAGGGCAAGATTCTCAAGTTCAAAATTAAGAGGAAACGAGGAAACACATTCTTGCTATTGTCTGGGCAGATATTCAGTACCATTGTGCATTGACATGAGAATTTTAGACCAAAAAAATCGTATTTTAAAAATATATCAAAGCAGATGTTCAGGAAGATGACTATGGGGAAGATGTTGTGGTAAAAGAGAAACTTGTGCCTCTTATGAGTACAAGAACAAATGACAGTATACATGCAGCTGATATGTAATTGTTTGTTTGTTTGTTTTTTTACTCTTTGGCTTTTTGGGAAGCTGCCACCCAGCTCCTAAATAAATACACATAGTCTTATTCTTACTTATGAATGCCCAGCTTTAGCTTGGCTTGTTTTTAGCCAGCTTTTCTTAAATTATCCCATCTACTTTTTGCCTCTGGGATTTTATCTTTCTCTATTCTATACACCTTCCTTTCTTTCTTACTCTATTGCTGGTTGGGTAGCTGTGTGGCTGGCCCCTAATGTCCTCCTCTCCTTCTCCTTTTCTTGTTTCTCAATCTTCTCTTTCCAGATTTCTCCTCCTATTTATTCTCTCTGCCTGCCAGCACCACCTATCCATTCTCCTACCTTGCTATTCACCATTCAGCTCTTTATTGTATTAATCAGGTGTTTTACACAGGCACAGTAACAGTTTCACGGAGTTAAACAAATGCAACATAAAAGAATGCAACACATCTTTGTATCATTAAACAAATGTTCCACAGCATGAATGAATGTAACACATCTTTAAATAATATTCCACAATACTAATATACAGATTGGAGTCAAGAATAGAAAATTACTAAGAGAAAGCATCAAGGCTAGGAGCATTTTCCTGATAGTAGTCCACACAATAAGGTACCAAGGCAAGAGTGAGGAAGATACAAGGAAAATCTGATACCAACACTATTCTTGCTGAAGTTACTCAGTAAGAGTCTTGCGAGCAATAGACAGGAATGACTAGAATGAGAATGAGGTGCCAGAGTGTCTATAAGGATTATCCCTTCCCTTTATCCCAGACCTGGACCAGGGTAAGAAGTGATAAAGAAATAGAAATGAATTTAAAAATATAATAAAAAGTGACAATAATTTGAAAGCAGAGCCACAGTCCTGTAACTGGCTTTGGACCTGGTGTGAAAAGTAGTTTCAAAGTAAAAAAGAGTTCATATACTAATAAGTGGCCTCCCTTCTCCTTATTACTATTTATGAAAACAGTTAGAGGTAATAAATGATTAATGAAGTGTTTGCTGCTTTTCACTTTCCTGTTTACAGAATATTTAGACAAAAAATTGCACACCTGTTACTCTACTGTGCTTTGTGGCTACCTTCAGTCCTCACTTTGTGTTTCCTTCAGGTTTAACACTTTCTGGCATTCTGTCAAATAGCTTATGTGACTTTAAAATTGTGATTTTGTCCTTGAAGAAGTTTCATGACTCCAAAGTTAGTGATTTTATTTCAATATACATTCCTGACATAAGATTTTGATGTGTAAATTGCTCATATGCTCCTCTAAAATCATTATACATGGTCATATCAGAACTATCTCTGTGCTGGCCAACTGCCTGTCAAGCCCTGTAAGGGCACTGTAAGACAGGAACAAGGATTCTGTATATGTGGTGCTTCTGGTAAACAAATACTTCCCATATAAATTTGGGATCTAAAACCTCCTGGATTGTAAATCGCAGGAAGTCAATGATAAAGTGAGTGGGGGAAGGTACATTTTTAAAATTTTACATAGTTACTATGAGAAGAATGGATAAGATAAACATGAGTGCATAAATGCTAGCCAGTTTAAATGCTTTTCTGGAGGGCTTTCCCTAGTTTACAAAGCCTAAAATTAATGTATGTGATGCTTCTTTAAAAATTCCTAAAAAAAAATATGTAATTGTAGCTTTCTGTTGTTTGAATCTTTGATGGTCTTTTAATAAAAAACAAAACAAAACAAAACAAAACAAAAAAAAAAACAGAGTCAGATATCAAGGAGAAAACTGAAAGATTAGATAAGCAGAACAAGCCACAGCCACCATCCTCTGACTCCACGAATCCTCTGACTGAAATCCTGAGTCTTCATCCAAAAGGATCTCAGCTGAACTGCTTTAGTTCCTGTTTCCTCATACCTTATATACCTTTCTCTGCCCTACCATCACTTCCTGGGGTTAAAGGCATGTGTGCTTCCCAGTACTGGGATTAAAGGTGTGCGCCACCACTGCCTGCTTTTCTCTCCAGTGTGGCCTTGAACTCACAGAGATCCAGATGGATCTCTGCTTCCCAAGTGATAGGATTAAAAATGTGTGCCACCACTGTCTTGTCTCTATGTCTAATCTAGTGGCAGGCTCTGTCCTCTGATCCTTAAGCAAGTTTGTTAAGTACATAATATATCACCACAGCTTTCATAGATCATGTGGATGATCTTATATGAATTACATGACATATGAGGTTAAATCACCTTATTGAGGGTGGGTTTAATCTCAAGGAATTGAAAACTGATTATTTATCTCAGAGGAACCAAGAAAGGTATCTTTCTTGAAAATATTTCTACTTCCAATTGTTGCTTAAATGACCATCAAATGACTTAGCTGTTAAAGATTTAAAATTCCTGTGTCTCTCAAAAGGCCAACAGAAGTCAACATAGCAATAGGTGCTTCTGAAAAGTGGCATGGTCTCAATGATTTTCAATTGTAGCTATAAGAACTCTTTGAGTATGCGACTACAACCTTATTCTTCTGGAGAAAATTAATGGTGGCTTTAGGGATGAGTAAGTAAAACATTTATTCAAAACCATGATTGAATCTGAACAAATAATGGTTTGGAATAAATGAGTACAATGAAAGCTGGCTGTCATCATTTTTAAACAGCTGGGGAGTGAAATTATTAAATCTGGACAAGACACTGTCTGTGTCTTTAATGCTGACTCTGATACTGGAGGGTACACATGAGAGATGGAAAATATTATGAACATGGTTCCCTCCAGCAGGAAGCAGAATCGGTGCTATTACCTGACAGATACAATTTTAACCTGATCTTCCATGACCTCATTCTACATAGCTTCTACGATCATCTGTCCTTGCTGGAGCCTGACTCCTAACAATGTGGCTCATATACTTATTTATGTTGATGTGAACCTATGCCTAAGAGATTATCTTATATGACACAGAAACATGACATTTACATACCAAGACAAATTGCTAATAGAGAGTTCAATACTACATAATGATCAAGACTTGATAAAAGAAACAGAATCCATTCAGATATTCTTAATAAGCAAGTCATATTTATTCAAAATCTTAATATCCCACAGAAAGCAAAATCAGAGAACAAAAAGCTTTATGCTGCCAATTAGAAAAATAAATATGATATAAGAAATGAGTGGGAGTGGGCATATCAGAGACTGGTCATTTACAAGTCCCTTAATATTGTCATCTGAACTGTTTGGACTAGGTCCCATGCTGTAGAATCAAAGATAAGATGGACTATCTGAAATGAAAAAAGACACATGCCCATATGTATAATACAATGGTGATGATGGTTCTTAATTCTCAATTTTGGCATAAACAAATGTGCACATCTAGTCCTGTGAGTTCTGATTTAATCTTTAGGGAAAACATATAGTTAAAATCTTTATATATATACACACATGTATGGTTTCCTGTATTTCTTGCAACAAATGCAACAGTGTGCAGTGCATAGAAGTCCACTGATAATATAACTGCTTCAAAGAGAATATGAAGGATGATTATCTTGGCAGATGAGATAGGCATGCTAGCTCAACAGAATGGGAGAAGTGAAGCCATTACAAATTTTCACACTGCTTAAAGAAGGTGATGTTTCCCTAATATTTAATAGGATAATAGCATTGGTTAATGCATTTATATCATAGCCATAGATTTGAGAATTAATTTATTAGTTTCACTAGCCTTTTGTAAATGATAATAAGTATGCAGGGATTGTGTCCAGAAGAAGATGACAGGAGGTGATTGAATATTATTATTGGAGAGCCTAAGAAAGAGATAATATGTTTTATACCACAATTGTGATGCTTTTACTCAAAATACAATATAGCAAGAATTCCAATTGATCTTAATAATAAAATCCTAGAGTCAGATATTGGGGTAACTGCTGAAAGATCAGAGAAGTAAAGGATCCAGACACTAGAAAGACTTCTTATCTCTACCAAATTCTCAGACTAAAAAGAGCTGAGCTCCTGTCTCTGCTCCACGTTATCACTTCCTCTCTCCAACCAGCCATAACACTTTATGTCTGTTGTCTATACAGACCTCTAGACCTCTATGGTTTGCTAATGGCCAGCTCCTCCCTCTAATTAAGGCAAGCTTTATTTGTGAGAGCACAAAATATCACCATATTTCCCTCTTTTTGTCTAAAATCAAAGAGAATGTTATAACTAATATAAGGAAAACTATATAAAATAAGTACAATAACTATAAAGACTGTAACAGGCAATAATTACATCAATGATGTCTATTCCATTAACAATTGACAAATTCAGAGAAAATACTCCATTATGTATTCTTTCATAGTGAGTCCAAAAAGTTGTAACTAACTCACTTTCTATTCTAACTTGCATTACCAAAACTATCTTTTAATGTCTTTCAACCCTATACACTTTGTACCTCTTTAGTGCATTTCTTTTCTGAATCTGGTAACAGGGAATACTATAACGAGAAATATAAAGTCTTCAACTTCATCAGAGATCTGAGAAGGAAATAATATTACCCAAATAAGCAGGAAGTGCAAGCAAATGACTTCCGAAAGATGTTAGAAATGACAGAAACAGCTGGCTGCCTGGATAGTCACCCAAGCTTCCTCTGCAATATCTGTCCTCAGCCTGCAGGCCTAGAATATCTGACAGACTTTTCTGTGAGGCAGGCTATTCTGAAGGGCTGTCTTGCCTTGTCTTGGCAAAGTTCAACAGTCACTTTCTTTTGTGTCCTGCTGATCCAGTTTGCACACCATATTGTCAGCAGTTGAGACAAGGGCACTTTCATGTCCAGAGTCTGACTTTTGCCACAAAGAGTTTCTTTGATGCCCATCATCTTCTCTGAAGCAAATTGGTGCTGCCAGGAGCAGACATGTCTCATTGTCATAAAAAAGACTTTGTATTATTAAAACATATTCTGTAGATCTCTGAAGTGTTTGAAGATGACCTATCTGTCTAAAATATATCTCTGTTTGACCTTGAAAACATGCCTAATATGACTACAAGTTTGATTGTAATGACTAACTACTGACTTGTATTTCTTTATATCCAAATTAGTTTATAATAGTAACTTTCAAGGACTAGATATTTACATTACATTGTTAAATGAGCTGTATAGGTACAATATCTTGAACAAGATTTTATATATATATATATATATATATATATATATATATATATATATATATACAGTATGTTCTAACAAAAATAATCTTAAGTATGTATCAATATATAAAAATCCATATCAATGTAAAATATTTAAAATCAGAAGGTTTTTTTGGTTTAAATTCAATTCAATAATCTACCTTTTATCCTTTTTCTATATTCTCCCTCTTTTTTTCAAAATAGATTCAATAATCTACCCTTGTAGCCTATCATATCAATATCCTCCTTTTTTCTTTTCAAAAAAAGAACCCTGAACTTAATCTCCCTTGTTTAGCTTTTTTCTTGCCATTACCATTAACAACTTGTAACCAATCCCCCTAAACAATGACAAATACCCATAATCCATTGAATGACCAAAACCCACCCAACTCACCTTTTGGGAATGTGGGTGTAGTGATTGTAAATTTACTTCCAGCTGTCTGGAGGCAGTAACATTTTTAGGGAATCCTGAAAAGAAAAATTTGGGTTAATTGTCAAGTCCTGGGAGAAGTAGCTGCATTATTTGTTGTCCAGTCTCTGAGTAATCTGAAAGTGCAGGGCTTGTCTCAAGTCTTGTCTAGAGTAGTCTGTGAAGCTGGTTCATCTCAGCTAGCCACATCGAGATTTTCCCCAGCAGTTAGTAGTTCAAAGCTGATCTTTAGGTGATGTTTCTCAGCTTAGTGGAGTTATCATATTCCTGGCAGAATCGTCACTGTGGGGCTCCATCCTCCTTTTGGAGACTTCAAAGGTCGCTGTTAAGTATGGTCATGGTTCACTGAAGAAAATTTAAACATTTTAAATGTCATATGCAGCATATCTCAAAGAGGTTACATAATCAATATTTGTTATGTACATCCACTCTACTTTCTGCTGTCTGTATGAGCATGTGTATAGCAAATTGGAACAGTATTCTTTTTTTTTAATTAAGCAATTTTCTATTCATTTTACATATCAACCACGGATTCCCCTGTCCTCCCTCCTCCCACCCCCCATTCCCACCTCCTCCAAGGCAAGGTCTTCCATGGGGAGTCAGCAGAGCCTGGAACACTCAGTTGAGGCAGGTCCAAGCCCCTCCTCCCTGCACCAAGGCTGAGCAAAGTGACTCAGCATAGGCACTAGATTCCAAAAATCCAGCTCATGCCCTAAGGACAGGATCTGGTCTCACTCTGTGGGGGTGCTCTCCACAGTTCAAGCTAAACAACTGTCTCACTTATCCAGAGGGCCTAGTCCAGTACCATAGGGGTTCCTCAGCTTTGGTTCACAGTTCATGTGTTTCCACTAGTGTGACTAGTTGTCTCTGTACTTTTTCCAATCATGGTCTCAATATCTCTTGCTCATATAATCCCTCTTCTCTGTCATTGATTAGATTCCTGGAACTCTGTCTGTGACTTGACCATGGATCGCTGCATTTTCTTCCATCAGTCACTGGATGAGGGTTCTATCATGACAATTAGGGTTTTTGGCCATCCAATAACCAGAGTAGGTCAGCTCAGACACCCTCTCAACCATTACCAGTAGTCTATAGTGGAGACATCTTCATGGATTCCTTGGGACCTCTCTCAATCTGCTTCTTCCTATTCCCATGGTGTATTCATTTATTATGGTATCTCTTTCCTTATTCTCTCACACTGTTCCTGATCCAACTAGGACCTCCTGCTCCCCTAAGCCCTCTTTCCCCCAACCCTTGCCCTCCATTACCCCCTCATCCCTTTTTTGCTCATGTAGATCTCATCCATTTCTCCATCACTGGGTGATCCCTATGTCTTTCCTAGGGTCCTCTTTACAAGCTAGACTCCCTGGAGCTGTGAGTTGCAGTCTGGTTATCCTATGCTTTACATTTAGTATCCACTTATGAGTGAGTACATACCATGTTTGTCTTTATGAGCCTGGATTACCTCACTCAGGATGATATTTTCTAGTTCCATCCATTTGCCTGCAAACCTCATGATGTCATTTTTTTTTTCTGCTGAGTAGTACTCCATTGTATATATGTACCTCATTTTCTTTATCTATTCTTCAGT
Organism: Peromyscus maniculatus bairdii; assembly: GCF_049852395.1. Lineage (NCBI taxonomy): Eukaryota > Metazoa > Chordata > Mammalia > Rodentia > Cricetidae > Peromyscus > Peromyscus maniculatus. Next base: position 30,082,727 of record NC_134861.1, read on the forward strand.
TGATGAGCATCTAGGTTGTTTCCAGGTTCTGGCTATTCAAATAATGCTGCTATGAACATAGTTGAACATGTATCCTTGTGGTATGATTGAGCATTCCTTGGGTATATGGCCAAGAATAGTATAGTTGGGTCTTGAGGAAGATTGATTCCCAATTTTTTGAGAAAGCACCATACTGATTTCCAAAGTGGCTGTACAAGTTTGCATTCCCACCAACAATGGAAGAGTGTTCCCCTTGCTCCACATCCTCTCCAACATAAGCTGTCTTCAGTGTTTTTGATAATAGGCATTCTGACAGGTATAAGATGGTATCTCAGAGCTGTTTTGATTTGCTTTTCCCTGGTGACTAAGGATGTTGAGCAATTCCTTAAATGTCTTTTTTTGACATTTCCATTTGAGATTCTTCTGTTGAGAATTATCTGTTTAGCTCTATAGCCCATTTTTTTTAATTGGACTGTTAGGTGTTTTGATTTCTAGTTTCCTCAGTTTTTTTATATATATTCTGGATATCAGCCCTCTGTCAGATGTGGGGTTGGTGAAGATCTTTTCCCATTCTCTAGGCTGTCATTTTGTCTTATTGACCATGTCCTTTGCCCTACAAAAGCTTCTCAGTTTCAAGAGGTCCCATTTATTAATTGTTGCTCTCAGTGTCTGTGCTACTGGTGTTATATTTAGGAAGTGATCTCCAGTGCCAATGCATTCAAGACTATTTCCTACTTTCTCTTCTATCAGGTTCAGAGTAACTGAATTTATGTTGAGATCTTTGATCCACATGGACTTAGGTTTTGTGCATGGTGACAGATATGGATCTATTTCCAATCTTCTACATGTTGACATCCAGTTGTGCCAGCACCATTTGTTGAAGATGCTTTCTTGTTTCCATTGTACAGTTTTGGCTTCTTTGTCAAAATTTAGGTTCATACATGTGCGGTTTAATGTCAGGGTCTTCAGTTTGATTCCATTGGTTCGCATGTCAGTTTTTATGCCAGTACAAAGCTGTTTTTATTACTGTAACTCTATAGTAGAGCTTGAAGTCAGGGATTGTGATATCTCCAGAGGTTGTTTTATTGTACAGGATTCTTTGGCTGACCTGAGTTTTTTGTTTTTCCATATGAAGTTGAGTATTGTGTGGTGGTATTCTATTTGTACTGAAATGTGATTTTGATTGGATGTTAATAAATAAAGTTGCCTGGGGGTCAGAGCTATTAGAGCCATAGCAAGAGTGTGGCGGTGGTGGCACATGCCTTTAATCCCAGCACTTGGTAGAAGAGCTAGGTAGATCTCTGTGTGTTCAGGGATACAGCCAGCATTGGAGACATATGCCTTTAAGACTTGGGAGGCTGTACATACAGACAGTGATGAGGCAGTCACGTGTTTGGGTTTACAACCAATGAGAAGGCAGAACAAAAAGACTATGAAAAGATGTACAGACAGGAAGTAGCTCTCTTTCGGGAATCTAGGACCACCGCAGGAGGAAGGGTGAGATTTTAGCTCTGAGCTCTGACCTCTCAGCTTTCTCTTTTACATTGGTTCTGTGTTTCTTATTTAATAAGACGGTTGGTTACATCTACAGTATTGATCTTTCCAGGTCTGTGAAGAATTGTGCTGGGATTTTGATGGGAATTGCATTGAATTTGTAGATTGGTTTTGGTAAGATTGCCATTTTTACTATGTTAATCCTAGCTATCCATGAGCATGAGAGATCTTTCCATTTTCTGATATCTTTTCAATTTCTTTCTTCAGGGACTTAAAGTTTTTGTCATACAGGTCCTTCGCTTGCTTAGTTAGAGTTACCTCAAGGATTTTTATATTATTTGTGGTTATTGTAAAGGATGGTGTCTCTCTGCTTTCTTTCTCAGCTCGTTTGTCATTTGTATATAGGAGGGCAATTGATTTTCTTTTAGTTAATCTTGTATCCTGCCACAATACTGAAGGTTTTAGTCATCTGTAAGAGTTCCTTGTTTGAATATTTGGGGTCATTTATGTATACTATCATGTCATCTGCAAATAGTGAAAGTTTGATTTCTCTTCCAATTTGCATCCCCTTGATCTCTCTTTGTTGTCATATTGCTCTAGCTAGAACTTCAAGTACTATACTAAATAAATATGGAGAGAATGGACAGCCTTGTCTTGTTCTTGATTTTAGTGGAATCACTTTGAGTTTCTCTCTATTTACTTTGATGTCAGCTATTGGCTTGCTGTAAATTGCCTTTATTATATTTAGGTATGTTCCCTGTATTCCTGATCTCTCCCAGATCTTTATGATGAAGGGGTGTTGGATTTTCTCAAAGGCCTTTTCAGCATCTAGTGAAATGATCATATGGTTTTTTTCTTTCTGTTTGTTTACATGGTGTATTACATTGACAGATTTTCATATGCTGAACTAATCTTGCATCTCTGGGATGAAACCTACTTGATCATGGTGGATAATTGTTTTGATGTGTTCTTGGAGTCGGTTTGTCAATATTTTATTGGGTATACTTGCATCAATTGGTCTGTAATTCTCTTTCTTTGTTGCATCTTTGTATGGCTTGGGAATAAGAATAACTGTAGCCTCATAGAAGGAGTTTGGTAATGTTTCTTCTGTTTCTATTGTGTGGAACAATTTAATAAGTATTGGTATTAACTCTTATTTGAAGATCTTGTAAAATTCTGCATCGAGACCATCTGTTCTGGGCTTTTTTTGGTTGTAAGGTTTTTAATAACTGTTTCTATTTCCTTGGGCGTTATTGGTCTATTTAAATAGTTTATCTGGTCTTGATTTAACTTAGGTATATGGTACCTATCCAGAAAATTGTCCATTTCTTTTAACCTTTCCAATTTTGTGGAATACAGGTTTTTGATGTATGACCTGATAATTCTCTGGATTTCCTCATTGTCAGTTGTTATCTCTCCCTTTTCATTTCTGATTTTGTTAATTTGGATGCTCTCTTTCTGCCCTTTGGTTAGTTTGGATAAGGGCTCATCTATCCTGTTGATTTTCTCAAAGCACCAACTCTTCGTTTCATTGATCCTTTGTATTCTCTTAGTTTCTATTTCATTGATTTTTAGCTCTGAATTTGAGTATTTCCTGGCATCTATTCCTCGTGGGTGATTTTGCTTCTTCTTGTTCTAGAGCTTTCAGGTGTGCTGTTAAGTCACTAGTGTGAGATTTCTCCAACTTCTTTATGTGGGTATTTAGTGCTATGAATTTTCCTCTTAGCACTGCTTTCATAGTGTCCCATAAGTTTGGGTTTGAGGTATATTCATTTTCATGGATCTCTAGGAAGTCTTTAATTTCTTTCTTTCTTTTTTCCTTGACCCACTGGAATTCAAATTCAGTTGATCATTGTATTCAGTTTCCATGAGATTGTAGACTTTCTGTAATTTTTGTTGTTGTTGAAATCTAACTTTAAACCATGGTGGTCTGAGATTATTCCAATTTTTTTTTTTGTATTTAGAAAGTAGTTAGAAAATTTATATGTATTTAGAAAGTAGTTAGAAATGATGCTGGTCTAGAAATCCTAATGTACCATGGGAGTTTTCAATGTCTTGGTTTTGTTAATAGTTCATTGAGGAATTATGGGAGATGTGCACAATCTTAACAGCTTTTTAGTAAATTTGTAATATATAATAACTTCAAAATGAAAAGTTAAAATGTATTTTATCATTCTTGTCATTTGATTATAGCCATTGCAGACATCAATAATGAACAAGTTAAAATATTTTGATATTAAGATCATAATTGTAGACCAGATGAGTGTAAGAAGCCAGGCTAATTGAGGCAGAGAAAAATTAGTTTTGCCTTTCTTTTCAGATGAGAAGCAAAACTGCAGGCAAAGGTCATTATTATACAGAGGAATACAATGGAATGATTATTGTCATAACCTATAACACACTAATGACTATATAAATTCACAGTAAAATCTTCAATATATCATGTCAAATGATGTAAACACTACAGCCCCAACATCCTTCAGTGCAGATAAAAATGAAGCCAGTGCTAACATTCCTACAATTATTTTATAACTCAAATTATTATAATAGAATGAAAAGATATTTGCTGTTTTTAGGTACTTGATTTCTTTGTTTTAAAGTTCATAATATCCTATTTTTTCTTCTTGAAAACACAATTATCAATCCATTTACATGTAAATTAAACAAACAAAAGAGATCAAGTTCAATTCAAAGAATACCATTCTGTGCTCTACACATTCATTTCTTTATATCCCCACTAACGCAATGCAAATAGCTTAAAGGTCCATTTCTACATTTATTACCTTAAGCACAAGTTGTTAAAAAATATAATGAAAATTTAAAATTTTAAACCATAAAGAATAACTTTAAATAAATCTTATGTATAGATGTTCTTCAGAGTCAGAAAAATTTAATTAATACTTTTAATTGAATGCAATTAATTATGTGTTCTCATCAAGCACTATTCTGAGAACATAACCTTGTGTATTAAAATTGACTTCTACTTTGTGACCTAATAGATTCCTTTGGAAAGAAAAGGAGCAGCTTTTGTATTAAGTCAGGTGATGTCAAACAGATAAATCCTGAGTCCCAGTGTGGCTGTGACAATGAAAGCAAAGGAATGGAACCTTCAAATCATTTATATGTGCACTATAACGTCTTTGTTAGAGTCCAGAAGTATACCAGGGTAACAAAAATGGTTTTCTTAAATGTGCCATGCAATTGGGTCAATATCTATTTAAGTCAGATATGACCTTGCTACAAGATATGGAGGTTAAATGCTTTAATAAAACAAAGAAAATACCTATAGCTATGCATTACACATGTAATACAGGCATCCAACCGATTTCTTCATTTCTAGTCTACTCATGGATATAAGGCAATTTTAAAATGTATACAGAACAAGGTGAGATGCTAAGTGCAAACCTTTCTTGATTTTGAAATCCCAAACTAATACCCTGCAGGTCTGGATTTCAGGAATAAATCTAAGACATATTGCTTTGGAAATGAGAAATTTTTGAGTAAAGGCTAGCTTCTAGATGAAGACTATATGAAGCCCACCATGCTTTGTATATAACAACAAATGTTTTTATGTGTAAAATCATTGAACATAGATTTTTCTATTAAATTCATTTACATTAAAATGTTCAGAGTGGCTGGGCAGTGGTGGTATACACCTTTAATTTCAGCACTCAGGAGGCAGAACCAGGCAGATCTCTGTAAGTTCAAGGCCAGCCTGATCTACAAAACAAGATCCAGGACAGGCACCAAAACTACACAGAGAAATCCTGTCTTGAAAAAAACAAACAAAAAAATGTGCAGAGTGCTCCAAGTTCTGAAAACCAACATCAAGAGCCATCTCTATTGCTTTGGGTTTACACAGAACAACAGTAATGTCATGAAAATGAGCTTATATGATAAAATATATGTGGTCAGCAAAAGAGACACTTCATTCTTTAACTGTCCTATGTGCACCTAGTCCCATTGGTTACAGGAAACAGGCAATCAGTGATATGGAGAGAGGAACATTTGTTAGACAGAAGGCTTAACACAAAGAAACACAGTATTCTGCAAGATCAAAGTTAAAGGACAGTATTCTGCAACACAAAGAAATCAACAGATGTATGATCTAATTAGAAGTTGCCGGTAGCAGAGGAAGACTCAGAAAGAAATATGTATTGCAAATAACTACAAATGGAACAAACAGGCAGGTTTAAGCAAGGACAATAGAATCTGACTTGCTTAAGGGGGTGAACAAATATGAAGGAAAGAGACCAGCAAGTCTATCCAATAGATCAAGTATGTGACAGTTTATCCCTCTGCAGGAAGAAATGTGAATTTATTGATGTGTGAGAAAAAATTATGGCTAAAATGAATGTAAAGATTGTTGATGAACTCAGATGTGCTTAGATAACCAGTGACAGGAACTTGCAATAAAAATTAATTTTTTACATCTACAGGACTTTATGCATAGAAAAACATTTTTCATGTTTATTGAAATAAATTTCTTCATGTGTTATATTCTGATTATGGTTGCCCTCCTCAACTCCTCTAAAATCCTCCCCACTCATCCACCTAAATCCATGTCTTTTTTTACCCTTTCTCACTAGAAAAAAAAAAAAACAGACATCTTACAAAGACAATGAGAATAAAATAAAACAAACAAATTTGAATAGGACAAAACAAATAAACAAAAAACAAAGAGCCAAAGAAAAGCCCACAAGAAACACGTAGATCATCACTCACTACATTTGTAAAATCACAAAAACCACAAAATCGAGAACAATAATATACAAACAAAAGACATGTAGGGTAAGAAAAGGAGACCAAAAGAAAGAAAAATGTGGGTTACATGCCAGCAGGCAAGACTCCTGCAGGCAAGCTTGACTACTACCACCCCATCAGACCCTGTACTCTGTGAGCCCTACTGTATCCCCCAAACCCACCCATTCCCCCAAGGCCACAGCACTACCTGAAACACAGATTCCACTAGCAAGGACTGGTCCAAAAGGTCCAGCCAGTCACCCCAGCCTTTCGGCCTTAGACCCAGAGGCACAATCTGTCCTCACACCCACACCCACACCCACGGCAGCCACAGTTGCAGGCCAACAGGCAAGGCTCATGCAACCAGGCCCCACCACCCCGCCCCAGTCAGACCTTGTAATCTACAAGCCCCTCTCTGTCCTCTAAACCCACCCATTCCCCAAAACTGCAGCTTCTGCCTAAGACACAGACTCTGTCACCTCTGATTGGACTGAGAGGTAAGTGACTGTTTTCCTAGCTGGTCACCCCAGCCTCTAGGCCCCCACGACCCCAGCACCTCCCTGAAACACAAGCACCATCAGTGCAATTCCTTGAGATACAGACACCATTTGAACTGATTGGAGGAAGAGATAGGTAGATGCCAGTGCAAGAATACATTCAACAACATAAATAACAAGATGTCACCACTAGAACCTAGTGGTTATACCTCAGCAAGACCTGAATATCCTAACATAGAAGAAGCAGAAGAAATCAACCTTAAAAATTACTTTATGAAGATGATAGAGACCTTTAAAGAGGAAATAAAAAATTCACTTAATGAAACCAAGGAAAAGACAAACAAAAAATTGGAAGAAATCAATAAACCCCTTAAAGAAAGTAAAAAAAAAAAACCAAGAAAAAGGAATTGAACATGTGAAGGAAACAGTTCAAGACTTGAAAGTTGCAATAGAGACAATAAAGAACACACAAACTGAGGGAGTGCTGGAAATGGAAATTTTGAGTAAAGGAACAGGAACTACAGATGCAAACATAACCAATAGTATGCAAGAGATGGAAGAGAAAATCTCTGGCATTGAGGATACAATAGAGGAAATAGATTCATTGGTCAAAGAAAATATTAAAGCAATATGACCAACAAAGTCATAACATAAAACATTCAGAAAATCTGAGATACCATGAAAAGACTAAACCTAAGATTAATAGGTATAGAAGAATACCATCTCAAAAGCACAAAAAATGTATTTAGCAAAATAATAAAAGGAAACTTTCCATACCTAAATAAGAAAATGCCACATTACTGAGGGTGTTTATTAGCTGTTCAATGACAGGTGGGTTTTTTTTTTTTTGGTCACTTATGTATAATATCATATCATATGCAAAGAGTGAAAGTTTGATTTCTTCCTTTTTAATTTGTATCCCCTTGATCTCCATTTGTTGTCTTATTGATCTAGCTATAACTTCAAGTACTATATTGAATAGGTATGGAAAGAGTGGACAGCCTTGTCTTGTTTCTGATTTTAGTGGAATTGCTTTGAGTTTCTCACCATTTAACTGATAAATACCTTCAGTAATGTGGCAGGATGCAAGATTAACTGAAAAAAATCAGTAACCCTCCTATATACAAATAATAAATGGGCTGAGAAAGAAATTAGGGAAACATTACCCTTTACAATAGCCACAAATAACATAAAATACCTTGAGGTAACTTTAACCAAAACAAGTGAAAAACCTGAACTCAAGAAACTAGACCTCAAAAAGAACTTGAAGTCCTTGAAGAAAGAAATTGAAGAAGATATCAAAAAATCAAAAGATCCCCCATGCTCTTGGATAGGTAAGGTCAACACAGTAAATATGTCAATCTTACCAAAAGCAATCTACAGATGCAATGCAATCCCCATCAAAATCCCAATGCAATTATTCACAGACCTTGAAAGAACAATACTCAACTTCACATGTAAAAATAAAAAACCTAGGATAGCCAAAACAATTTTATACAATAAAGCAACTTGCGGAGGCATCACCTTCTCTGACTTCAAGCTCTACTATATAGAGCTATAATAATAGCAACAGCTGGTATTGACATAAAAACAGACATGTTAATCATTGGAATCAAATCAAAGTCCCTGTCATTAATCCACACACCTAAGAACACCTCATTTTTGACAAAGAAGCCAAAACTATAGAATGGATAAAAGAAAACATTTTCAACAAATAGTGCTGGCATAACTGGATGTCTACATGTAGAAGATTGCAAATAGATCCATATCTATTACCAGGCACAAAACTCAAGTCCAATTCAATGGAAGACCTCAACATAAATTCAGTTACACTAAACCTCACAGAAGAGAAAGTAGGAAGTATCTTTGAACACATTGGCACAGGAGACCACTTTCTAAATATAATACCAATAGCACAGACACTGAGAGCAACAATGAATAAATGGACCTCCTAAAACTGAGAAGCTTCTATAAGACAAAGGACACAGTAAGTAAGACAAAACAACAGCCTACATAATGGGAAAGGATCTTCACCAAACCCACATCTGACAAAGATCTACAAAATATATAAAGAACTCAAGAAGCTAGACATCAAAATATCAAATAATCCAGCTAAAAATGGAGTACAGATCTAAACAAGATTCTTAATAGAAGAATCTCAAATGGCTGAAAGATATTTAAGTAACTACATAACATTCTTAGTCATCAGGGAAATGCTAGCCCAAATGACTCTGAGATACCATTTTCCACCTGTCAGAATGGCTAAGATCAAAAACACCAATGACAGCTTATGTTGGAGAGGATGTGGGACAAGGGGAACATTCCTCCACTGTTGGTAGGAGTGCAAACTTGTACAGCCACTTTGGAAATCAGTATGGTGACTTCTCAGAAAATTGCGAATCAATCTACCTCAAGACCCAGTGATAACACCCTTTGGCATATGCCCAAGGGATGCTTAATCATACCACAAGGACACTTAACTCAACTATGTTCATGACATCATTACTCAATAGTCAGAACCTGGGAGCAACCTAGATGCCTCTCAACTGAAGAATGGATGAAGAAAATGTGGTACATATACACAATGGAGTATTACATAGCTGTAAAAAAAAAAAAACAATGGCATCATGAAATTTGCAGGCAAATGGGTGGAACCAGAAAACATAATCCTGAGTGAGGTACCCCAGACTCAGAAAGACAAACATGATATGTAGTCACTTATAAGTGGATACTAGATGTAAAGCAAAGGATAATTGGTCTACAACCCATAGCTCCACAGAATCTAGCTAATAAGGAGGACCCTAACATGGTTGCATGGGTCATCCTGGGAAGGAAACAAATGAGATCTCCTGTGTAAACTATGGTTAAGGGGAACAATACAGAGGAGGGAATGGGGGAATGAGAGCATGAGAGAATGGGATCATTGAGTTGGGGGAGGGATGGAGTGGGAGAGCAATTAAAGAGATATCTTGATAGAGAGAGACCTTATGGTATAAGGGAGAAACCTGGTGCTAGGGAATTTCCCAAGAATCCACAAGGACAACCTCAGATTAGACTACTAGCAATAGTAGACAATGCCTGAACTGGCCTACCCCAGAAATCAGATTGGTGAATACCCTAACTGTCATCATAGAACCTTCATCCAGTAACTGATGGAAACAGATGCAGAGATTCACAGCCATGCACCAGGCTGAGCTCCAGGAGTCCAGTCAAAGAGAGGAAAGTGGAATTATATGAGCAAGTGTAGTCAAAATCATGATGGTGAAATCTACAGAGTCAACTGAACCAAGCTCATAGGAATTGATGAGCTTTAGACTGGCAGCTGTGGAACCCGAATGGGACTGAATTATGCCCTCTACATACAGGAGACAGTTGTGTAGCTTTATCTGTTTGAGGAGCCCCTGGCAGTGGGATCAGGATCTATCCTTAGTGGATGAGCTGGCTTTCTGTAGTCCATTACTTATGGTCAGATGCCTTGCTCAGTCTTGGTGCAGGGTGGAGGTGCTTGGTCCTACCTCACCTGAATATACCAGGCTTTGCTGAATGTGAGGGGGATCTGTGGTTGGTATGTAAAATGAATAAAATAATTTAAATAAGAGAAGAAACAAATGTATAGTCAGAAGTTGTCCTGTGTCCCTCCCAGCCCCTGTGGCCCAGACAAATCTCTCTTACTCATGGTTCTGTATCTACTCAGACCCAAGAAAACACATAGAGGCTTATATTATTTACAAACTATGTGGCCTAATGGCTCAAGCTTCTTGCTAGCTAGCTCTTATAACTTAAATTAACCCATTTCTATTAGTCCATATCTTGCCACATGTTATGTGGCTTACTGATCTGGGGCGTGTTATTCCTTGGGCTGACATCTCTTTCACTCTGCCTTTCTTCTTTTTGTATATCTGCCTGGATTTCCCATCTGCTTCTAAACTGCCTTGCTATAGGCCAATGCAGCTTTATTTATCAGCCAGTCAGAGCAACATAAATTCACAGTATACAGAAAGATGTCCCCCAGCACAAATGTGTAAACAAAGCATTATGAAACAAAAAAGAAAAGAAAAAGAAAAAACTCCAAAAATACTAACAAGTTCATTTTGTCTTATCTGTCTACTTCTAGACAAGTGGCTTGGCCTTAAGAGTAGTTTATATATCTCATAAGACACCTTTAGAAAAAAAAAAAATTTTTCATTTGTGAGCAGTTATCAATTGAAGATATATTCTGGGTTTGGAATGGGTCTTGGGTCCATAATGTAAAACAGTGGTAAGAAACCTCTAAAATTGGTAAATTTCTCACAATTCCTGAAGTGCTTTATTGTCCAGCTTCTAATGTCTAGCAAGAATCTGACTATAGATTTTTACTGAATTGAAGTGTGTATTACACACACACACACACACACACACACACACACACACACACACAATTAAATAGCAATGAAGCACATGAAATTGAAATATTGTGGCAATGAACCATAATGAGTTTGGAGAGGTGCTAGTAGTAGTAATACTCATAAGAAAAGTTAGATTTTCAGAAGTCCAGACCCTGAAAAGACAATGGTGAAGACAAGACCAGTAGAGGACATGGTATGGATATGAGAAATGAGAACAAAATTAAATTACAAATGTTCCAAATTAATTTTTAAATTGTACAAAAGAACACAAATCTGAAGCATTACTCTAATTATTCCTTATCAATAAAATTTTAGGAGTCAGATAGTGGAGTAAGATCTTGAAAGATCAGAGAAGCAGAGAAGCCACCAGTCTTTCCTACCTGCTTCCTTCCTTCCTCCAAATAGAGAGCCAGATCCCTTTCCTCCCCATAAAACCTGTAGACTTCATCTGTGAAAGCTTGGGGAGGAAGTTTTTGTTTGGGAATCTTTTATACTTAGATCCAAATTCTCTTATATTTACAGGACTGTTTAATCATCTATTCCTGGAGTAAGACTTTTGTAGTTTGTGTCTTTTGAATTTTTTCCATTTTATTCTTTAAAATATTTTTGGATCTGTGACTGTTTAGGGCTCCTCCCTGATATCAGGAGCACATCTTCTCCTCCTTTTCCTAGTTAATCTAGGACTTACCACATGTTCAGCGTTCTGTTTCATTGACTTTTTTTCTCTCTTCATAGTTGTATAGTCTATCTACTTCTGCTTCATCTTGGTCATCTCTGCTGTTGCCATTTTCATGCTTATTTCAATCCCTGTTTGGTCTTCTGTTCTTAAACCTTGAGTCCTAGGTTCAATAGTGAGGCTTAACTGCTTCTTCTTCCTTTTTTTTTTTTTTTAATTTGAGACAGGGTTTTTCTTTGTAGCCCTTGCTGGTCTGGAACTTGCTCTGTAGACCAGGCTGGCCTAGAATTCACAGAGATCTGCCTGCGTCTGCCTCCTGAGTGTGGGGATTAAAAGCATGCATGACCACTGCCTAGCGAGGCTTAGCTTCTTTATTGTTGTGTCTGATGCCATACATCTCCCAAGAGATCTGGTGTTTTGTTTTAGATTGAATTCACTCACAAATGCTCTCCTTCTGATTTGTTCTTTTACCCAAATGTGTGTATATGTGTGTTGCTTAGGTATTTTCCTGATGTTTTATCTTTTTGTAGTATATTGTGTTAATTTTCATGATTGAAATACATTCCTTTTCATTCTTTCACCATTACATACTTCTATGTATTTTTTAATCATATTTGCCATCTCAATACCCTCCGATATGTCTCCTCCCACTCCTGTGTCTCCTCCCACTCCTGTGTCCCCTCCCACTCCCGTGTCCCTTCCCACTCCTGTGTCCCCTCCCACTCCCGTGTCCCCTCCCACTCCCGTGTCCCCTCCCACTCCCGTGTCCCCTCCCACTCCTGCTGAACTTGTCCTAACCAACATTCCCTCCCACTTGCATGTTTTTTGTTTGACTTGGATTTATTTATCTGGAACCCACCACGTGAGCTTGGAAGGGTTTTATTTCCTTGAGCAAGAGCACCTTACCCATGGTTATGCCACTAAAGAATTTCACTCCCACTGGATAACCATTAGCTGCATTTAACTCCTATGGCAGGACAGAGCCTCAGGATGGAATGTTGATAGCCCAACTGTATGTAGCTTCTGTGCATTCTAGACTGAAACAGCCACGCCACATTTAGAGGATATTTTATAGCGCTCCTTTCTATTTTCTGACCCTTGTTTTTGTTGTTTTGCCTCCTCTTCTGAGATGTTCTCTTGACATCACAGGGGTGCCCCATTTGGGACCAAGTCCCCAACAATAACTTATTATTAGCATTTTGACCAACTGTGAGTCTCTTCATAAGTTACTGCACACTGCAAATGACACTTTGCCCATGGCTAAGAAAAGCACTAACCAATGGGTGTATACTTATATATTTAGAAGGTAGTTTCATAACATGTTAATTAACCAAAACATCAGTAGTAAAGTCCTCCCTAGGGTGTATGAACTTCTCACTCATGGAGTTTTGACTGTTTACCATGTCATTCATGATTTCCTACTAGTGGAAGAGTCCTCATGTCCAACTGGAATATTGTTGATTACCCTCATAATGATTGAGCTACTATTCTACCAGGAGGGTCATCTTGTGAGGCAAGTTAATATTGTAACATACAACGTCCACAACAGAGAAAGATAGTTGGTTATTTTTCTTCCACATTATCTTGCCTTGATCTTTCTGACTCTATGAAAATTATCCAATAAGGATGAGAATTCTACCTCAGTTCCAATTGAATTCCTTAACATCCAATAACTAAACTGAAGTGTGTACTGTCTTCACCAAGAGGGGACTTGCCATCAGTTTTGATAGGCAACAAAGAACAATGGCACAGTTTTATTATTTGGGAGTTTTGGATTCTCTCTGACCAACAGATCATGGAGAGGTTTCAATTTAATAATCTATGACATTTGAGAACAGTATTATCCATTTTGCTGGACACTTTGGTTTAAACTCTTCTCATTTTCTTTTTAAAATTTTTCATTTTAAAATTCAGCTAACAAATAGTAGGTTTCCACATGTGTTCCTTCATACGTTATTAGCTTTAGTAAGACCTCTCAAGCCCTGCTGTCGTCCCCAACCTTTCCAGACCCAGTATTGAATCTACTGTGACACATTTCATGAAAATGATGTGTCCTTTCTTGATAAAATAGTTATGTTGGACTTGGAAAGAGTTTATTGGACTGGATATTTTGTTTGCCCTTCTGATCTTTGTTATTTGTATCTTTCCTTCATCTTCTTAAATTTTGATTATGTTGTAATCCGTTGTATCTCTCTGTAATTTAGTTTTATTTTATTAGTATGGTTGTTTTACCTGCATGTATGCATATGCACCACATGCATGTAATGTACAAAAAGGCCAGAATAGGACACAAATCTCCAGGAACTGGAGTTACAGAAAGTTCTGTGCAACCATGTGGATGTTAGGAATTTAGCCTGTGTCCCCTGAAACTGTCATCAGGACCCTTAACTCCTCAGCTCCCTATCCAGCCCACACTGCATCTCTTTTCTTGGAAAACTATCTCTTTAAATCATACCCTCTCACAAACCCATAATTATCAAAATTTAATTTCAAATAACATTGATTTGCTTCAAGAATATCAAGAAAGCTTGTGACATTATGATTTCATTTTTCTTTTCCTGGTTTCCCAATTTTTCCATGATTATGATTTTCTCTATAGTAGACATTTTCTGACACATCACTAGAGTTCTGTTCTAAAATCCCATAGTATTTTCATTGAAGATTAAGGATCATAATTTCAGCATTGGCTAACCTCTATTACTCATATTTATTTAATTTGTGCTCTGTTTTTGCTTTATATATTGTCTAATTTCTATAGTAAAATACCTCATGATAAGTATTTTTATCATTTTATTAAAATATTACAACATGATTTTTCTCCTTCCCTTTCCTCTCTACAGCCACTCCCACACCCCTTTGCTCCAATTCCTTCCATTCACTCCACACTCCCACATCCCCTCACTCTAACACCTTCCATTCACCCCACACTCCCATGTCCCCTCACTCTAACACCTTCCATTCACCCCACACTCCCAAGTCCCCTCACTCTAACACCTTCCATTCACCCCACACTCCCACATCCCCTCACTCTAACACCTTCCATTCACCCCACACTCCCACATCCCCTCACTCTAACACCTTCCATTCACCCCACACTCCTGTCCCCTCACTCTAACACCTTCCATTCACTCCACACTCCCAAGTCCCTTCACTCCAATGCCTTCCATTTGCCCCACATTCTCAGGTTGATAACCTCTTCTTCCTCAAATATTATGGTTATATACATTAAAAAACAGACTCGCCTAGCCCATTTTTGTTCATTTGTTTGTTTGTTTGTTTTTTGTATATATAGCTTCAGGGCTCACCAGTCTGTACTGTTCAACCAAATAGGGCGCTCATACCTGGGAAAGGCTGCCACTCTCTCAGGAGTCAATGGATTTACAGTTCTTTGTCCAGGGCTATGATTCCATGAGATTATTCCCCCATTCAGAGTTGTTCAGGTCTTGATTATGCATATTTTCCTATAAGAGATTGTTTTACAACATAACTCCTGGTTCTTTATCTTTTACAGTCTTTCTATCTCCTCTTCTGTGATGTTCCCTGAGTCATAGATGCACGACCTATGCTTTAGATGTATCAGTTAAGGCTGAGTTCCCCTACAATTTACTGACCTCTACATTGTGTCCAGTTGTATTTCTTTTTTTATGATAGTCTCCATTTGCTGAAAAGATAAGCTTCTTTGATGAAGACTGATACCCACTTATATGTGGGTATAAGGATATGATTTGGAATGTGGTTATAAATTGCACTAGTCTAACAAAACAGTAGTCATAAATTCTCATCTAAGATATATAATCTCACCAGCCTGGGATGTTGGCTGGTTGTGTAATGCTGGGCATGAGTTGATTGGACCTCAAGTCTAATTAGACAGTTATTGTTTATCACCAATATCTGAGTGCCACTTACTGCACATTTATGGAGATCTTGGCTTGCTTCTCATTACTGTGGTTTATAGGTGTCACAGCTAGGTGGAACTATTGACGGCTTCTCTACCTTGGCAGAATGCATAATATTTTCTGGTGACATAGAAGCTAGACTGCAGAAAGTTTTTGGTTTAAATCTTGCTTGAACAACCAGAGTCTTGTGTCCTAAGTGTGTTGTACTTTCAACAATAGTGGCTTGCTTTCAACTTCTGAGAAGCAAGCAAAGACAAAATTCATATTCTATATTGTTTTGGTAGTCACTGGAACAACTCTACCACAACCATACTAAAGGAAATTTTTAGTACCTGATACTGGAGTTTTTCTTTGTCTATCGTTCTTCTGAGGAACATTGTCAGCCCTAGTTGATGGTTAATACAGCACTGGTTGGTCAGTGGAAAAGTCTTGGGCCACAGCTATCAGAGTTAGAAAGAGCTTTATTAGAAAGAAGCCAGGCCTGGAGAGATGGGAAGATGGCAGGAACAGAGCGGAAACACAGAGGCAGAGAGCGCAGAGAGAAAACGCAGAAAGAGAAGGGTGGGGGTCTGTGTCCGGCTTTTTAAGGCAGAGACTGTGTGACCACACCATGGTTACTCAGTTGCCCGTGCCCACTGATGATGTAAGACTTTAGACATAGGACCCCGAGGTGCTCGTGTACAGAATCCTAACACTAGTGGCCTAACTCCTTTTAGTGTGTGTGTGTGTGTGTGTGTGTGTGTGTGTGTGTGTGTGTGTGTGTGTATGTGTGTGTGTGTGTGTGTGTGTGTGTGTGTGTGTTCACATTCAGTTATATGTATGGTTTTAGGTTAATATAAAATAAGGCTTTGTCAAGCAGTTTTGGTGTTATTTGTCCCTCTTTATTTTTTGGTGTTGATATTCCCATTTTCCTATTTCCTGTTTCATATCACTTGTAACCTACTATCTCCCTCTCAAGACCCTCCTCATGGTCCATTTACAATTCCTTGGTTTCTGGAATTACTGAATGTTATATATTAAGAAGGTTTGGGGCTAGAAACCTGAGATGAGATATAACATGCAGGCTTGTCTCTCTGAGTCTGGGAACCCTCTCAATACATTTTCTAGATCCTTCCTTTTACCTGCAAATGTCATTTCTTTTTAGAGCTACATAGTGTTCCATAAAGTATATGAACCACATTTTTATTATCCATTCATGTGTTGAGGAACATTTTGGTTGATTCCATTTCTTGGCTATTGTGAATAGGGTAGCAATAAAAAGGTGTAAGTAGAATATTGACTTCTTTAGGCAGAAGCCAAGGAGTGGTATGGCTGGGTCACATGATAGATTTATTTTTAGTTTTTGAGGATTCTTCAAACATATCACATGAGTGGCTCAGACCGTTTTCAATCCTACCCATGATGAATAAGAATTCCCCTTTCCCTATAACCTCACCAACATTTGTTTTCAGCTGTTTTGTTGATTTTAGCCATTCTGACTGGGATAAGCAGAAAATTCATCTGTATTCATTTGTATTTACCTAATTATTAAAGATGATGAAAACTTTTTAAGATTCTTCTTAGCCATTTTTATTTCTACAATTGAGACCTCTCTATAGTGATCTTAAGCCTATTTTTAAAAACTTTTTTATTCGTTTTGCCAACCACAGATCCCCCATCCCTTCTCCTGATCCCCCATGCCCGTCTAACCCCCCCTGACCCACCCCTCATCCCCTCATCCAAAAGGGTAAGTTCTCCCATGGAGGGACAGCAAAGCCTGGTACATTCAGTTGGGGCAGGACTCAACCCCTCCCCGCTGCCTTAAGGGTGAGCAAGATGTTGGACCATAGGTAATGTGATCCAGAAAGCCAGCTCATGCCCCAGGAATAGATCCTGATCATATTGCCAGGGGCTTCTCAAACAGACCAAGCTACACAACTGTCTCCTGTATGCAGAGGGTCTAGTGCAGTCCCATGCAGGTTCGACAGCTATCAGTCTAAAGTTCCTGAGTTCCTATGAGCTTAGTTCAGTTGTCTGTAGATTTCCCCCATCATGATCTTGACCCCTCTTGCTTATATAATCCCTCTTCTCTCTCCTTGACTGGACACCTGGAGCTTGGTCTGATGTTTGGTTGTGGATCTCTGTATCTGCTTCCATCAGTTTCTAGATGAATTAAGCCCATTTCTTAATTGGGTCACTTGTTTCCTTGATACTTTGTGTTTTTGAGTCTTTTGTATATTCTACATTAATTGCCTATCATAGTTATAGCTGGCAAAGTTTCACTCCCATTCTGTAGGGTTTTTTCCCCTTCATTTCATTGATTAATCCCTTTCTTAAACAGACTCTTTAGTTTTCTGAGGTCCTACTTCTCAATTGTTGGTCTTAATTCCTATTCAAATGGATTCCTATTCAGAAAGTCCTTTTCTACAACTAAAACATGTATGGTACTATGTTTTCTTCTATTATTTTTATTTTTTAAGGTTATAAATTGATATCTTAAGGTACTTGGAACTACTTTTATGCAAGGTGATAGTTGTATGTCTAATTTTATTCTTCTACATATGGACATCCAGTTTCCCAAGTACCACTTGTTGAAAAGGCTATCTTATCTTCAGTGTATGTTTTTTGCTTTTTGTCAAATATCAGATGCCTGTAATTACATGTATTCATGTCCAGGTCTTGTACTTTGTTTCATGTCTGTTTTTTGCCAGTACCATGTTGTTTTTATTACTGTAACTCTATAAAATATCTTGAAGCCTAGAATGGCAATTCCTCCAGGATTATTCTTTTTGCTCAGTATTGCTTTGGATATATGTAATCATTTATGATTCCATGTGTATTTCAGGATTTGTTTATTTGTATGGAGAATATTCAAGATGGTTATTTAACAATGTAAATTTTAATGATCCATGAACATGGAATGTATTTCCATTCTTCAGTATCATTCTCAACCTCCTTTTTTCAGAGCTCTGAAGTTTTCATTATAGATTTATTCCAAGATATTTTATTTTATGTTCAGGTTTATTCCAAGATATTTTATGTTTTTTATGATCTTATAAGGGAAATTGTGTCCATGATGTGTTTCTCAGTGTGGTTGTTTGATAGTCAATAGAAAGGGAAATGATTTTTGTAAGTTGATTTTGTACATTGCTGATTTTTTTACTGTTTCTATAAGTTTTCTGGTGGAACATTTTGGGGTCTCTTATGTATAATATCATATTGTCTGCAAATGAGGACATTTTGACTTCCTCTTTTCCTATTCGTACCTATGTAGTTTCCTTATCTTGCTGCATAGTTCCAGCTAATGCTTCTAGGCTTCTAGAACTTTATTGAAATAGAGTAGGGACAGTGGACAGTCCTGTTTCATTCCTGATTTTAAACAAGATTGCTTTGAGTTTTTCTCCATGTAGGATAATGTTGGCTGTGGGTTTGTCATACATGGCATTTATTATGTTGAGGTATATTCCCCATGATCCTATTCTCTTTAGGACTTTTATCATGAAAGCATGTTGTATTTTGCAAAAGGCTTTTTCTGCATCTTTTGAGACAGCCAAGTGATTTTTTTCCTTTAGTCTATTTATATGAATTATTATATTCATTTATACATATTGAGCCAACTCTACTTTCTAAGAGAAAATCAACTTGATCATGTCACATGATCTTCTTGATATGTGCCTATATCCAGTTTTCTATGGATAATTTTTCTCTCTCCTCTATGTTCATCAAGAATATGGTCTATTATATTAGTTTTGTGTTTTTGTGTCTTTACCTGGTTTGTGTATTAGAATGACACTGGCTTTGCAGAATGAGTTTGGGAGTGATATTTTTGTTTAATTTTTAAGTAATTTAAAAAGTATTTGGTTGTATGTCTATGAAAGTCTGGTAGAATTTGGATGTGAGTACATATGGCAATAAATACTTTAGTTGGAAGACTTACTACTGTTTCAATCTCATTAATTGTGGATCTGTTTAGGTTGTTGGTATTTCCTTGCTTTAACTTTGGTAGTTTGGATGAATCAAGACATTTATCCTTTTCTTTTCAATTCCCCAACTTAATGGAGTACAGTTTTTTAAAGTATTCTCTGACAATATTCTGAATTTCTTTGGTGTCTGTTGAAATGTTCCCCAGTTCACTTCTAATTCTGTTCATTTTAGTCATCTCTGTCTTTATATCCTTGAATCTGTCCAAGATTCTATCAATCTAGTTATCTTCTCACAGGACCAGTTCACAGATTTATTGATTTTTTTCATTGCATTGTTTGTTTGTGCTTGACTAATTTCTGCTTTGATTTTTACTATTTCTTGCTTTTTATCTGGTTTGGATTTGATTCCTTCTTATTTTTCAAATTTTTTTAGTTTCATCATTAAATCATTTATTTGTGCTCTTTATAACTTAAAGACAAAAAACACATGACTTTCTCAATAGAGGCAGACAGAACCAAATCTAAGATATTTTCATGATAAAAGTCCTAGAAAGAGAATGGTTAGAAGGAATATACCTCAACATAATTAACCCTAATATTGTCTTTCTCCTTATTCTTGATTAAATTTTAACATCTGCAAAATGATTTCAATTTTAACCCCATTTTCTTTCATAGCCTTCCAGATAACCCCTTATGCCTCTCACATGGATGTCAGGAGTCATATTGACCATATTCATCCACATACTTAATGGTATTTCTCCTTTCTTTTCTGTATTATTTTTTCAAGACAGGATTTCTCTGTGTAACAGTCCTGACTGTCCTGGAACACACTTTGTAGACCAGGCTGACCTCAAACTCACAAAGATCTATCTGCCTCTGTGTCCCGAGTGCTGGGGTTAAAAGTGTACACCACCACCATCAGGCTTCCTTTTTTATACTACATAGAGATGCCAATACTTACCTGTTCCTTAAGAAACTGAAAAACATTTGGAAACTCCTCAGTCTCCACTGACCACTCCCAATAGAAACAAATCATATTGTCGTTACTTCATTTATACCTCTGCAACCATGTCCTCCATGTCTCTCCATTTTCCTAAACTAGATTTTCAAAATCCTGGTAATGAATAACATTTCTGCCACAGGCTACGTTTGTCTTTGCACAGTCTGTCTTCCATGCAACACCTCATGCCTTATGCAGCATTACACCACCACTGTGGGCTGAAAGGAGGACTGTTTAGTCCCTACCCTGCTCTGCTGTCTCCACTGCATTGAAATATTAAGCTCCAGAGTGACTTGTGAATTGCTCACAGGTCTGTCACTTTCTATCACTATTTAGTTTGTAAATATGTAAAAAAAAATGTAAAATATGTACTGCCGAATATAATTTTTTTAGGTAAAATAACTCAAAGCAATTGCTAAATGAATTAAATAAGAAATAAAATAATAAGGCAAATATTATTACTGATAATTAGAATGTTTCCCCTGCTCTGCATTGCATTTTTTTGTAGGAGTTACACACCTGTTGTTTTGGGAAAGAAAAATATTATGGAAATGTATAGTAAACAGTGTTATTTGAACTTGTCTATTTAAAATAAAATTTCAGCTCACGAGCCAGATGTTTTTTTTTATCCATTCAGTACCAGACATCTGGATGTTTACATATCAAACAATAATTGGTTAATTTTGTTTTTTTTTAATTTGGTTATTTAGCATCATGCATAAACAGCTTAAATCCCTAATATAGTATAATAAATCTTATATTGTTTAAACATGCAAGAAAGGAGAATTTCTTTTTTGTAGTAAAATCTTGATGAATCCCACTCCCTACTCGTCCATTTATAACATGACTTCTATAATGTTGTCAATCAAGACATTAAAAATTATCCCTACAAAGTAGGCATTCATAGTGACATTTTATAAATGTTAATATTAGACATGTTGTCACAGAGTATAAAGAGCATCTCAGAGAATTTTGATCTGAGAGCTGATCTTGCTTAGCTTTCTGTTCTAGGTATTAACATTTTATCATTTTGCATTTTTACTTAGGTTTGCTTTTTATCCCCACCCAGATAAATAAATATTTATTTATTTACTGATATTATAAATAAAATATTTACTGATGATCACACACTGAATGGTATCTCTTGGTATTAGTTCCTATTCATCTTCCAGATCTTCCTTTATATTTTTAAGTTTTGATGCATTCCTGCCTTAAATAACATCTACACAAAAATGTAATCTTATTGTTGGCATTGTAGGCATTGATGAGGCTTCTTATCTGTGAGGACATCATGATAGGTATGAATAGCTAACAACATGATCTCTTCCAATAAACATGATAGGAAAGCTGATTTAAACCTGATTCTTTTGAATACTACTGGTCTAAGATAGTTACACCATCATCACCATGGTCAACATTATACTAGCAAAGATTTATTGAGCGTTTACTTCATGCAGAACCCCATGCTTTGCAGACTTTATCTCCCTTCATTTTTATGACAGTTATATAAAAAGCTGCTGTACTCCAATAAATACCACAGTCTCGCACTCAGATATCAACAGAATGATTCTCTTAGGGTATCTGTTGGATACTAATTCCAAAGGTTACCAAACTGTGGGGGAAAAGAGTACTAAGATACTGCACATGTGAGGGCCTGCGTATCCAGGACTATGGAAGCCAGAGTGGCTGTGATAAATATGCTTATAAAATCTGTGATTATCCAAGATAGAGTTGATTTATATCTACTTTTAGTGTGTTAAAGTAGGCATTGTAATATTACAAAAGATGCAGCATATTGCATAGAATTGCACAAAGGTTTCTGACCATGAGAGCCCAGTGTGGCACTAGTGAGCATCCCATAGTGAATCCAATACCCTTTTTCAAAAGCATGATAATTAACAGTTACAAAAGTCAATTTTGCCACCAGTTTTCCTGACATTCAACGTGGCTTAGGACCTGGGCTCTGAGCGCTCCAGAGAAACACAAAGGATTGATGTCTTGTAATGAACACGAGCTGATGGTGTCGTGTATATTATGAGATCATACAATCCTTAAAGGGAAATCAAATGAAAACTGTCTCACATGACCTATGACTATTTTAAATCATTTGAACCATTTTCTTTTAGGTCTTCTCTAACACACTCTAACTTGCCTTATGAAAATTACTGAAGATTTGAGAACATTTGGTCCTGTGGCAGAGTATTTTTACTTGCAGGTATTTTCACTTGCAGAAAAGATGAATGAAAGCATTTTAATGAGAAGTCTGAATATGCAGCTAGCATTATTTTGCCTATTGTATTCAACAGAGCCTTTTCTGTTCTTTGCTTGCCATTTTCATGTGCAGATTCCAAGTTCTTTTGGGACTACCTGCTGGACTTTTCCATGATCCAAGCTCCATGTTGTTTTCTGGTAACACATGACATATGTCTAACACCAAAGTTTCTAATAATACCACAAACTACATGAAATTAAGCTTTCTAGAATACCTATTAGGTATTTAAATGAGTTATATTGTTCCTATTACATTTACTGTTCATTCATCCTGTTTTAGAGTCGACTCAGAAAGCAAGTTATGAATATACAAGGTACTGAAAATGAAGGCCCTGCAGCCAGAAAAAAACAGGATGTATTTTCTGCCCATTACTAACTCTTGTGATCATGGGACCACTTCACTTTTTATGCTTACTTCCTGTTCAATAGCTTCTGTGATCCTAGTATATATAATTACGGTAAAAATGAAGGAAGATAAAGCCTGCTTAGCCTGGGGTTCTGCACAAAGCAAACACTCAATAAATCTTTGACATTGTAGTGTTGACCATGGTGATGATGATGTAAGCGTCATAGACCAGTAGTATTCAAAAGACACAGGTTTAGAGCAGGGACAGAAAAACATTAGTGTAGATTCACAATCACCTACTACCCTGTGGTTTACTAGAGAGGAGTGGTGGCTCTGCTAGACAAGCAGAGATTGCATTTTGGGGAAACATTGGACCAAAGACCTCCAGTCCCATCGTATCTACCACAGTGACTTTGGTACTTCCTTTGCCACACAGTGATTTGCAGCAGCCACATCACTCATTATTCCTGCTCTTTCTCTCAAGTCTGGAGGAAAGGAGACTTGCAACTGTGGAAGGGAGCATCAGGCAGGGCAGCCCTAATGTCCACTCTCTGGAAAAAAGGTTCTCAGGGCAGGTTTCCCTTACTTGTTAGCAAGAAATTCATCTTAACTGTAATCAGAGAGGCTGTGGTCACTTGCTAAAGAGCTCCTTTGAGCTTGACCTATAACTGGAAAACAAGAAAAGAATGAGTGAAGAATGCTTTCCAGTTAGAGTAAACCATTTGCAAAAACTGTGACAAAAGCAAACCCAAACTAGAAGTGTGTTAAAATAGTAACTTTCTTGTTAATTATTCAAAAGGTCAAAATTAAATTATTTATACACATATACTAATAAGATGCTTTAGTTGTGTGTGTGGTGTGAGTCTCTGAGTTTCTGGACTATAATATTTAGACAATCGCTTTAGGTTTCATTTTTAGCTTCAAATATTATGTATGAGTTGAAGATAATGGTGCTAGCTGGTCCTCATAATAGTGCTGGTGGGGCTGAAGCGGGGACCACAAGGCTGAGGTCAATGCATATCAATATCAAGGCCCTGTCTTTAAAATAAAAGGTAAACACTTTTTAATGATAACTCATAATTTTTAAAACTTTTATTCTTCTCTCATACATTACATCATGACCACAGTTTCCATTCCCTCCACTCTTCCGAGTCCCTCCACCCCCATCTTCCCTCTCCTCTAGATCTACTCTTGCTCAATTTTCCTTAAAAAAAAAAAAAAAAGAGCAGCTCTCTCTGGGATATGTGCTGAACACATTTTTCCCCTGAAAACTGAAAGCCCCAAGTGTTTTACATTTGGGGGAAGAATAGAGTAACATGATTATCTCTAGCTTTTCTTTCTTTTGACAAACCATCTTTCTTGAAAATTCCCTTTAAATTTTGATGAACTCACTTAGGAACCACTGATTTTTCCAGCCCTTCTGAGTATGCAGAAATGAAATGCACATGTTGGAGAAATGTCTGACTCAGGCAGAGGCTGATAGGTGAGGGCATTTTGGTTTTAGCTGCCCATGCAGCTTACTCTGTAATTCTCAAGTTGGAGCTGGAATGTGAAAATAACAAGAAAATCCCAGTCTTGCTTTTAGCAGTTATGTGACAAAAGCAGCAGAAACCCACAGAGCCCACAGTCTTCCCAGTCAGAAGCAGCAATGTGACCCCCTCTTCCATCTCTTCAAAGCTGTGCCTCTTCCAGGAGAGTTTTGGCCTCCTTCACAGAAAAAAGACCTCCACATCTGTGAGCAACATCTTAGAAACACAGCATCCCAGAAATTTCACAGTAGTTTCTTAATACTGGCACTTGATATTGTGAGTTATGACTATTTTTAATATTTCATCTTGGGATCTGCTTTGAGTAACATTACTACTTTTCAGGGGATTGGATGCCTTATAACTGGTAACACTAATTGAGCCAGTCTTCAGAGCCCAGTCATTACACTGATGATTCCAGAGGGACGAGCTATCACCACTGAACAAATATAGGGCAGAGGGAGCTTATCAAATTGTTTTTTGTGTGATAGAAATTATTTGGGATCAAAGCCAGATTCTAGAATAAAGTCGAATTATACAGCTGCTCCCCTGAACTGGGTAAAGCAGCCTGACAATGAGAGCTGCCAGGTCTTTGTACTAATATTAGCTCAAATTGGGCCCATGCTTGACTCTAAAAGCTTGTTACAGCCATATAAAATAATTTTACTAATAATGATAGGGTGTTTTTTTTCTAAATTAAACAGCTGTCACACTTTGCCCAGAGCAAACATACATATATGAAAGCCATTCTTTTTAGAGAATGGTTACCTTCTTCAATAGAAAATCACTGTGCTATATAACAATATTTCCTTGTATACTTACAAAAAAGACATTTTCCACATTCACTTGGTAACTTCAAG
This sequence comes from Peromyscus maniculatus bairdii, assembly GCF_049852395.1. NCBI lineage: Eukaryota > Metazoa > Chordata > Mammalia > Rodentia > Cricetidae > Peromyscus > Peromyscus maniculatus. Next base: position 30,108,302 of record NC_134861.1, read on the forward strand.
TCTTTCTTCAGTGTTTAGTACTGAGATATCAAATGAAAGTGATTTGTCAGTAAACAGCCTTTGTTTCTAGGTTTATTAGAATTCAAGCATGTAGTGAGGCTGATTGTGATGCCCACTCAATCACCCCAGATTTTTCCTGTGACTCAAATCAACACACACACACACACACACACACACACACACACACACACACACACATCAAGACTGACTTACAAATTTTCTCAAATCCTATTTTAATTAATATTTCCCAAAATATTCCTCATTTACACTTTATTTTTATGTTTGATGAATGTTTTTCTAAGGATTCCATGATTTCAGAAACATACAAAGCTTAGAAATACAGAAACACTCATGTAAAAATGTGTCCATCCACTACTTGACTGCATTTTAAGGATAAGTAAACATTCTTTAATAATAGTGCTTTGAGCCAAACAGACCACAACATGAGATAAGAGAAATTCCTGCAACCAGACACCTGGAAATTTTAGAAAAAAAAAATCTAAGAGGATGCTGATTATCATAGGCATTTCTATTTAGCATATTTTATAGCAAATCTTTAAAAACCAAAGATTTCTGTTAAGAAAATATCTTAATTACAGACACAAGAATGCCTTTCAATCCTTTGTTCTAAAATTCAAGCTGCCTTTTTTCCTGAATAGACTTAGAGTGGTACTGTGCTGCCTATCCAGGGGCCAAACTCTACATTTGTGTGAACTGGTACTAAGATCACAGCTATAGGAATAAATGCATCAGCTCTCTCCATGTTCCTTGGTGGCTCACAGAAAAACAAATACCAATGAAGGCACATCGTCTGCACTCTAAGCTGCAGGCATTTAGGAAATCTGAAATGGAAACATCCACAAAGTCCAGTGCTCCGAAACCCTTTCCTGTAGAACTAACTTAACAGACCTATTTCACAGAATTGAGTATTTTTCATACTTCTGCTTGAGCTGACACATTATATCTTCAAAAGTGCTTTTCTAACAATGTGAGTAACTGTTGAAGTGGATGTAGATCTTGATTAAGATGAAAATCCTCAAAGGATTAAGAAACCTCATGGATAACCTAGAAATTTGAGAGGTATTCCTTAAAGAGACACGTCAGTTAGTATCAGCCCATCTCTAATAAAGTGTTGATCAAATGTATTAAAAAAGGTCTTTTAATCTACTCACACTTACATTTTAATGTCATTTTGTATGAGAGAGGCAATCAGAGATATAGATTAGCACAATGGTAATCCCAGTTCAAGTTATGAGAAAGTTCTTTGGAGAGCTTCATAGATGTTTTGTATCTATATTATAATTATTTTAATTTATTTTTCAAAATTCATCTGGACACAAACTTAACATCATCATATTTTTCAGTGATACAGGGAGTTTACATTTTCTTTAAAGGAAACCATCTTTCCACACATATGATTAGTTATTTAGCTTGCACAATATCAACAACTACTGCTCACTTTTGCAGCCTTGTAGAACTTAAGAATGTAGACACAGGGAGTCCTCACCCTTTGACTCCTTGGATGGTATTGACAGTAGAAATGCTATGATTATTCATAGCTTTAATCTTCTTCTGAAGAGTTATAATAATAAAGTCAAAATGATAAAACTATTTGGATCATCACCCAAAACTCTCTTTAATGTTTGCAGGAAAAAATGCTGCATTATAGTAATGAAATGGGCCAGATATGGACTAAGAGATCAACCTATCTTCAGAGAATAAAGTAGTAAAAGAGAATTAAAATATGTATCTCTTAAGAAACCCTGTCTCAAAAAATCAAAAAAAAAATATGTATCTCTTCATCATCTGAGCCAGACAGTGATAGACAACCAGTCCAAGATGAACAAAAGATGTGTCAGGCATAAAAAAAATGTGATGTCATCTGCCATATAATTTTTTTATATTGAAGTATACCATCAACTTCTCTTTGTACTTTAAAACTTTTTTAACTAAAGCTGGCTCTGAAATTACATAATGATTTTGAAACACATAGAATTATACTTATGAAACTGTATAGATCTGTTAAACACTGTGGGAGATGCTTGATTTACTTCTTGATGATAATCTGCAGAAATAAAGAACTTTGTTTTAGTTGTCTTGATCCCCCAAGTCTTCTTTTGGATAGGGCCTATCACACTTATTAAATACATCTTACTTATTGGTCTAAGACAAGTTTGATCTGTGTGTGTTTACATTCCAAGCTGAAAAAAATGAGTTATCCTTGTACTAAGGGCAAGAGAAGTGGCTCAGAAGTTAAAAGTGCTTAAGTATTCAGTTTCCAGCACTCACTTATAAGTCCCCAAGCACTAGTGACTCCTAGCCTTGTGGCTCTGATACCAGCTTCTGTCCTCTACAGGGGCCTGCACTCATATACACATATACATGTAAGTTAAAATAAAAGAAATCTTTGAAAACATATGTTTTTCAAACAGGGGTGTCACACCCCCTTATTTTCAGAAATCTAGTCAATTTCATACAATTTTAATATGAATTATAATTTCTAATATTTTATCATATTTACTATATGCCAATTAGCAGCCTAGGCACTGATTTATATTATACGCACAACAATCCGCTGATACAGGAGCAGATAATAAAATACCTTTTTAAATGGAAAATTAGTTTTAGAAAAATATGATAACTTACATGTAAATATGTGGCAAAGCTGAAAATCAAACACACGCAGGATACCTGATGTCAGAAACATAGTAAGTCTTTGTAGCCACTGTACAAACTAACAGGCTTCCTTATGACATTCCATAAACATCACTTACCTTGGTCATATTTCCCTCCACTCTTTCTCCACACACACCCCCCCCTTGATTGTCCTTTTTCTTCCTCTAAATAGTCCTTCTTCTGTTGTCATGTCCTGTCTAGACTTCATATCTGATGTAAAGCAGGTGATACTTTGTCTTCCATTTCTCTTAATTCCTGCCCCCACCCTCACTTTAGGCCTCTTCCTCCCCCATGCACAGTCTGGTTCCTTTGTGTCACATAGACACAGATATGTACATATTTATATAGTATGCTAATAAATCTCGCATTATTTGTCTTTCTGAGTCTGGCTTGTTTTGCTTAACATAACGTTCTCCTGTTCCACCTACCTTCTGGAAATTACAAGACTTTGTCCTGAGCTCTGTTGAATAAAGCATGATTGTTAATAAATACAACATTTCTGTGAATGATGCTAACAGATGAGTTTTGGGTGTAGGGATGATAAAAAAAAATTGTCTGAAAGTATTGATGTGATAGTTGTAGAATTCTGATTAACCAAAGGTACTAGTTTAAATGGGTGAAGTGTAGAGCAAGTAAATATATCTTGATAATCAACTAAAAACTGTAAGCCCAACACTGGTTCCATTCCTTGGCTATTGTGAATCATGCAGCAATAAATAATGATATTCAAAACTTTTATGTTATACTGCTGAGATTCCTTCAGGTCTGTAGTCAAGGGTGATTATGGTTGTAGTTTCAGTTATTTCGAGGAGCTTCCATTCTGCTTTTGTATCAGCAATGTATAAATGTTTTGTTTCTCCACATCTCTGTCAGCATTTGTCTTCTTAATTTCTGCCACTCTTGCTAGGGTGAGATAGAACCCAAATATACTTGTAATTTGCCTTTTATGATATTTAAGAGTGTTAAATGCTTTTTAAAACATGTACTGGCCACATGTATTTCTCAGAACTGCCAAATGCATTTGCCTATTTGTTGATTGGATGATTTGTTGGGAGTGCTATTTAACTTTTGGAGTTCTTTACAAGTTCTAGAGAATGAATCCTTCCAGGTATATAGCCAGCAACAATTTTTCTCTCAATCTTTAAGCTGTCTCCATTCTGTATACTCATACTATTAATCATATTAATCATTATACTTCAGTTTTCCTATCATTTTCCCCACTGTGCATGTGGGGATCCTAAAACAGAAAAGTCAGATAGAGTAGCATAGTGATAGCACAGAAAATGTCTCATTACTCTAAACTGGGTCTCAGGCTGACAGTATCAGCAGAGAGCTTGGTAAGTTACAGACTTTCATGCTGCATCTCAGACTTCCTATAGAGCCTACTTAACATACGCATCCAGGATAACCCTGCCCTCAAGAACATTTGTAACAGGTGATAGATGAGCATGCCTGGAAGAAAGTTCCTAGTACCTTATCTTAAGAGAAATAAGTGATTAGTGTAATTATTTAAAAATGCTTTTCTCTTAGATGTTTCAGGTTCAACTATGCATTTAGCAAACAGTAAAATTAACAAAAGTGTGTACAAATAAAATGGAAAGAGTCCACAAAATTTAACCAAATGTAAAATTACTATCATCCTAGACTAATTATGCTGATACCTGCAAATCATTTTTGCCTCTAGGCTATTATCTGCTATCTAAACCACTTTAAAAATGACCTTAAATTTATACTGTTTTTATCCATGGCCTCATGCCATCCAGTATAAAAAAGGTCAACATAAATACAATGATTGTTAATGAATAATTCTAGCTAGGTAGTATTTTCCCTTACATATTTTAATGCAGTGACTCTTAAACATATAGAAAATTATGTGTCTAGAAAGTTTACTAGATTTATCAGTAATGTTTTACATTGTATGGAAAGTCTGTCATGGGAGAACTACCCATGAACATGCTTATCAATGTTGCTGTGTCTAGTGGTGTCTGATTTGATTAGACTGATAAAATAAATTAAAATACATCCACAGGTAGTATGACAAAGTATCTTACATATCACTTTTCTCCCACTGGATCCATGTTTTCTTTCTTGTGACAGTATCTGATTTAATTTAAATTGATTCTTATAAAGGTTAGAACCTTGAACACCAGATGTGTTTTGATTTTTACTTTTAAGGGTTTTTCTTGGGTTTCTTACTTCCAGATTTGATTCTAATTGAGTAGAAAAAGTATACTTGGCAACTGAATTCTTGTGCTATATGTCCACCCTGATAAATGCCCTTCAAAGTGCTTTATTTGTGTTATGGGGCATTAAAACCCACTCTTGACTAGGAATCAACCATGAAAAATGCAGTTCTTAGAGCAATCAATGTGCTTTATGTGCCTGGTATAAATAATATACTTACTGTGCTTAGAAATGAGATCACAAAGCCAAGAGCAGACCTTGTAGCCTTTCTTTCCTTATCCTCAGTATGGTGCAATTAAAGTGTAGTGAAATCTTATGAGAAGATACAATGAATATCAAGTAGCTTATACTGTTTCATTATTTGTTTTATAGTGTATGTTATATCTCATGTGTATTCATATATTCTCATATCAACCTATTATTAACAGTTATCTGAATTGGAGTTATGGTATAGTAGCAGAATGCTTGATTAGTGTGGGTAAGACTCACTGCCATAAATAATGAAATGAAATTAAAAATAGACACATTTATACAAATTACAAATTAAAATTATTTGCAAGCCTTTGAAATCTTCACAAATAATAACAATTAATTTTCCTTGTACAATAAATATTGGCTGTGATTGTGCTTCTCCAAACATTGACTATATGTACAATATTGAGGCTTGCTTAGGGCATGTGAGATAAGACTGCTATTGATTAATTCAAGCATTTGGTGTGAAAGGTAATTAAAGTTGTGTTTGAAATTGTTTATAATATAATTATTTCACAGATCCATTTTAGCATATTAGACAAGGGGAAAGGACATTTAAAATCAAGGGGACTGTGCTTAAGGAAAGTATCAATCCTTGAATGAAGCCAGGTCAGGAACAGAAAATCGGGACCATGGGTAGCCCTGGACACACTTGCCGAGAAGGTTTCTGAGACCTTCTCTTCAAATTATTTCAAGACCCGAAAGTTTTGCTGTCTTCACCTCAAAGTTTGACCACCAAAAAAGGTTCATCTTCAATCAAAACAAAATAAAACACATAGATTATGTAGGAAAAAAGGCTCGTCTTTCCTTTTAAAAATCATTTATTTTTCTTTATTTTTTTTTTATGTATGAGTGCTCTGTCTGTTTCTATGCCTGCATTATAGAAGAGGGCATCAGATCTCATTATAGATGGTTGTGAGCCACCATGCAGTTGTTGGGAATTAAATTAAGGACATCTGGAAGAGCAACCTGTGTTCGTACCTGCTGAACAATCTCTCCAGCTTGAGTTTTATCTTTCTTAAATACATATATATATATATTTTTTGAATTGCCACAAGCTTTAAAAGTTCCTTTTTCAGAAAATAATTTAATTTTGAGTGCATTGAGTATCCAAAAGCTCAGTGTACTTGTAAGATTACTGATGGAAGAATTGGTTTTCTTTTCCTCAGATAATTCAAGCTCTATATACTTACTCTACTACCCAGTGACTCTTAATATGTGATGTAGCACAAACGCATTACCTTTAATTGTCTAGGTGAACTTTTCCTATAAAACTGTGGACATATGGACAATTTAAGCCTCTATGGAAAACTTATGAAAGTTATATATTTGCTACCTTTTGTCCTGTGATCAAATAAATATGCAAGAGACAATTTAAAGGAAGGAATTATTTAGGATGGATCACAATTACAGATGGTTCAGTTCTTGACCATTGATTCTGTGCCTATGATCAGGTAAAGCATGACCATAGGAGCATATGACAGTTTTACTCACCTCATTGTATGAAGGAAGCAGTGAAGGAAATAGAGCAGAGGTCATTTGCACCTTCAGGACTTTCCTCAGTGACCTGTGTCCTCCAGCTAGACCACCTAAAGATTCTAGACAGTACCATAATATAGAACCACCCATTTAATACAAGTACCTTTGGGAGGGAGGTTTCGAATGTAAACCAAAGCAAAGTGGGTTTAAACATGCAAAATAAGCAAGGTAGAACATTCAGTTACTCTCCCAAGCTACAGTCAAGCTGTTTTGTCAAGATAAAATCAATTTGTAAACCTTAAAATGAATGTTCTGGTAGTTGTCCTCAGACCACAGGACTCGACGGACCCCAGCTCCTCTCCTTTCCCCCATTCTGTGTTAAAATGTGGTCATTTGTTTCAACATGTACTCCAGTCTTCCACTGTCCTCCGAAGTAACCAGACTAATGGACCTACCTGTGTAAGGCCTTCAACCTTCAAAACTATGGATAAAATAAAACTTCTTTTTACTTCATAAGTAGGCAACTCAGGTGCTTGATTCACTGTAGTGATGGAAAGTCTTCAATAGGGTGTTTTCTTTCTCTCTTTGCCACTGGATTTTATCAGCTCAGCAGCCATGTCTTCATCCTCTCATTCTAGCACCAAATTGAGTCTAAAGCATTATGAGCAGAATGTCCAATGCAAGATCTCTACCAAAACCCAAACAATGGAGCAAACCTGTATTCAGTTATTCTCCTGGGGCCAGATTTGTTCTCAGAACTCATAGAAATCTGCCACTTCTTCAGAAGAAATATGCACTGTGAAAAACAGGTCAAGTTAGGTTGTTTTTGCAAGTGTATTACTTTTTTCTTTTGATCTTTTATTTATTACCTGATACTTAAAAGCTTAAAAATTACATATACCTCTGAAACTACATTAATTTTTTGATACAGTCATCCATTACAAAACATGTAGATCATATACTTCCTTAGGTTAATGAACAGTTATTCTTTCTTGCATCAAGCCTTTGAAAAATGGGAAATGCACACAAAAATTCTGTAACGCTTCACATGCAACTTTCAGATTTGTTTTGCTAAGCTTATAAGATATTTTCAAAATGGTATAAATTTATAAAGTGTCCATATTTGGTAATTATCAAGTTCCATCTATTTATCCTACCTTTTATGTAGCATGATTGAATGGAAAATTGCAAAAGAGCTAATAGAACTGAAGTAAATAGCTCTAGTCACATCATTAATGGGCATATTTATTCTTTGTCGGATTGGCCACGATGCCCAAGAATCATCTTGTAGCATTTTATATCAAACTTAGAATAGGAAATACTGGGTATACACCCTAAGAGGAAGTAAGTAAATCTAGAGTAATGAATGACACATCAACTAAATAATAGAGCCTTCAAGAGTTGCAATTCATTCCAGATAAATTCTCTGGACAAACAGAGTGTAGAATTATCCCAGATGTAATTAATGTATTGCCTCAAACTGTAGCACTAAAGAAATGAAATTCTAAATTTAGTAATTTGGATGAAGCAGAAAAGGGTAAACTGAACAAAGAGTGATTTTCTGTCTTTATTCTTGCCCATAAATAATACATTCAAGACAGAAACAAACTCAGTAGAGAATAATTAGATGCTAATAATGTTTCCAGTTGGGTATAAAATTACTGTTGTATGTTTTCTGAATGCTACAATGAAATGGTAACTATTTTCTAGAATACAGAAACAAAACTAAATTTTTTTCTCTACATTTGGTGATGATTTTTGGCGAGTTTTGGAGGCAGAAACCCAAAAACAAACCTGAAAGGATCGGATCTTGAAAGTGATTAAAACATAATGAGTCAATAGCTTTCTAAGCTTTGGTTGTGGCAGACATTGCTCTCGCTGCATGGGACAGAGGGGGTAGTTATGTAATAACTGAATTCGGCCTGTGGTGTAGATTAAAAAAAAAGGTGATACCTGTAAATTAGAACAGGAATGATGTCTTGGTGAACGTGGAAGAGGGAGAAGTATGGTGCACTAGAGTAAAGCTCTGAAGAAATTAACAGGCCCACAAATTAAGAGTTGACTTGCAACTCCGAGTACTTGAGCTGCAAATGAAATTTCCTTATTGTCATCTTAGTTACTGGGAACAATAACGTCATTTCTTACAGTTGCTATTTCTAGTTTTAGTGTTGCAGTGAGACCATTATAACAACAAAACCTCTGCCAGAACCAAAACACAGTGGACCCAAACAAAAGAGCAATGCAAGCTCACTTCCTCACTAAAGCAATAAAAATCATCTCTTGTAAGAATATAGTGTTTTGACATTGAACATATAATCTCATGTTCTATTGCTTCATCAGTGACCCCAGCCTGTCTTTTTCCCAGCCTCAAAGGGTTCTTACACAGAGACAATGGAGAGTTAGGTGGAATATTTCTAGCTATATAGATAGAACTGTATTTTAAAAATAAGGTATTTTTAGACATTGTGTTTTTACATGTAATTATGTAATAAGCAGCTGTGCAGTACAAACCTTCAGCTTTTAGAAATTGCTTCAGCATTTGCACAGACTTAAATTTTACCATACTTATAATCTCCAATTTAATTAACCCATTAGCTCATTTTATAATGTTTTGATTGCATAGCATCTCAGAGACCATTTTTTGAGTTTAGGGATCCAAAGAAGCATAAGACATGTCTGCCAAGGAGCTCATACATGAGTCAGCACTACACACCACTGTAAAGCATCGGACTGCAGTGACAGACATGCTCTGGGAAGCAATAGCTACGTAATGGAAGAAATGGTTGATTCTTCTCTCCTGCTAGAGTGGATCAAACTTCACAGAACACATCAAAGTAAGTCTGGAAGCATATTCTTCCATCCCCACTCAGATAAGGGGTAAAGGGGCAGGAAAGGTATAAGAAATGGATTATATGATGCTGAGTCATCTGGCATTTCAGTTGAAGCCAAGAATTTGTATATTAGTACATTAGTGATAAAAACAAATTCCTAGAGAATCAGTAGAAAAAGAATTGAAGAGAAAGATATTAAAGGAAGGGGATCTGGCAGCATCCTAACAGTCCTAATATCCAACACAGCAGATTTTGTTTGCTCTAATATAGATGTCACTGAAAGTGCTATATTTGTACTGCATTTATGTACAAAAAACAGGAGAAGGATTAAGAATTAATTGAAGCTGGGTGTGATAGTGCACATTAATCACAGCACTCAGGAAGCACAGGCAGGTGAATTTCTGTGAATTTGAGGCCAACCTGGTCTACAAAGCCAGTTCCACATTAACAAGGGCTACACAGAGAAACCCTGTCTCAAAACAACAACAACAACAAAGAATTAATTAACTAAGAGTTTAAATGTAGTCCTGATCTAACTGTGCATAGTTGCTCCCTAAATACCATAGTATTTTCTACTTCTTTGGCAGTCAAGAACTCTTCTAAATTTAATATAAATGACATATTAAGCCCAAGAATTGTTTTTTTTGTTTTTGTTTTTTTTTTTTTTTTTTTTTGCAGTTTTGACATCACAATCTGATCCTAGATCTGATTATTAGCACAGGGTTAAGAATAGCATAACTTGTATTTTAAAGTTCTTCCTCCAGTCATACTTAGATTTTAATTATAATTGTTTTATGCCTGTTTATTCAGTTAGAAATCTTGCACTAAATCTGACTGGGGGATTTCCAGAGGCATTAGAGAGCGCTAATGTCTCTCAAATTGAATTTGGTTCATATAAGCCACACTGTCTTTGTAAATTCATCCAATACTGCTAAAATAACAGACAGAAATCCCAATAAAGAAGATAAAATTGAGGGTCTAGAAAGGTAGGTCAGTTGAAAAGTGCTTACCTAGCATGAATAAAGGCATGGGTTTGCTATTCAGCACCATGGTAGATACAGAAGTATCAGAAGTTCAACGACATCACTGAATGCATAGCAAACTTGATATTATTCTGGGATACATCAGTATACACACACACACACACACACACACACACACACACACACACACACATATAATTATAAATTTAAAATATTGAAAATTAGTTTTGCCAATTTTATAGCTAAAAGCTAATCTCCAGGAGAAAATACTTCCCTAATATCAAGACAAGATGAAAAATAAAACCCATATATATATATATATATATATATATATATATATATATATATATGTGTGTGTGTGTGTGTGTGTGTGTTTAAAACATATTCTATAAAATGTATTATAAAAGGTATTCCATTATCTTTTCTTGATGCACATATTCTCATCTAACTCATGTATGAATTTGTACCTCTTGAACTCTTCTAGAATATGCTGACACTGGTGATATCTGTCCCTAAATCTCTGCCAGCTTCACTCTCTTTGTCTCCATAACTCGACTCTTGCACAGAATGAGAACCCTGGTATTTATGCACGTATTTATGCTACAACCAAAACACCCACGATCGTCTGAATCTTGATTATCACTCAGTTCTTCACACTGTAGATATAAAACAGCTTCAGAGCATACATACTGGAGAAGTTCATACAGACCTTGAGTTGAGAGATGAAATTCAAGAGTTCCAACTAAGACTACTGGTCAAGAAAGAAATTTATAGGCTACCAAGAACAGAAGCATCACTGAAGGACATCTAGAATGGTACCCTGTAGAGAGTAGAAACTAGACATGGAAAACATGTCTTGCATAGATATTTAATAATATTTAAATAAATATTAATATATTTAATAATATTTAAAAAATTATCATTTGAGAGAAGAAATCCGAGTTTATGTATCCTGGATCCATGGCTCCGTGATGCAATATTGGAGTGCATAATTTTAAAAATGTGTGATAATGAAGATCATTAAAACAGATGGTGATAAAAACATGTGAGAGAAGAATATGGAAAAGTCCATTAACAGCAACAGTAGATCTGAGAACTCTTGTATAGATGATTATATTGCTATGATTTTTTAAAGATTTTTATTTTTATGTGTATGAGTGTTTTGACTCCATATATTGGTGTGAACAATGTTCATATGATACCTACAGAAGTCAGAAGAGGGTTGGAGAAACCCTGTATTTGAGTCACAGATAGTTGTGAAGTGCCATATGGGAGTGCTGAGAACCAAACATAGATTCTCTGCTAGAGTGGTAAGAGCTCTTAATAACTGAGCAATCTGTCCAGCTCCTACTCCTCTGATTATTTCACTAAATTATTTGGGGCCTCAAAAGCTTTTCTATTTGAAGAAATGAAGATGTTGGACCAAACAGTTTCTAAGATCCTTTCTAGTTCTAAAGTTCCATAGCTCATTTCTACTCACTCCACCATTCAAAAGTAGTATTCTTAATGCAACTTTATCTTTCTAGAAAAATATTAATAATAACACAAAACCTATTAAACAAGTCTCAGAACTAATAAGTGTGTTTTTATTAGAGTTGCATGGATATATTTTCTGAGAAAATGCTGATTCACTTGTAAATATACACTGAAAGATATTTAACAAATATGTATTAGCTGGAATTGAACAAATTTAAGTAAATAAATATTACATGTTGGCAAAAAGAAGACATACAGCTGGGGTTATAGTTATGTTGGTATTCAGCTGAGGATGTAACTCAGTTGGTATAGGGAAGCATGAAGCTTGGTTGGATCTTCAGTATTTCTTTTTTTTTTTTTTTTTTTTTTTTTTTGGTTTTTCGAGACAGGGTTTCTCTGTGTAGCTTTGCACCTTTCCTGGAGCTCACTTGGTAGCCCAGGCTGGCCTCGAACTCACAGAGATCCGCCTGGCTCTGCCTCCCGAGTGCTGGGATTAAAGGCGTGCGCCACCAACGCCCGGCTCAGTATTTCTTAAAACCAGATATGGTAAAGAATTCCAGATATGAAGGCAAAAGGATAAGAAATGCAAACATTAACTTATGTTGAGAGTTCAAGACTAATTCAAGCTATGTAAAACTTGAACAATGCCTCAAAAATATATAAATGAATGAATGAATAAAATAGATCAGCTATATAGATAGATAAAAATAGAATGATGTGTTAATTTTGACTAGGATATAAGACAAAAAGGACTGAGAGGTTTCTCTGTAGAACTTTAAGGAAAAGAAGGGCAAAAAATGATTAATTGTAATTCTGAGTATGCTAGGTAGGACATGCCACATTAATAAAACACTTTCTCTTCTATACTGTTATTATGCTTTTCTAGGAGATATTCAGTGCTCTAGTAGAACAAAGAAAAACTTTGCATTTTTTTTGTTTGACAGATTTGAAAATTAATTTTTACAATTTTGCTATACATAGCTTCCTCACATGCCGGCTCCTCCCGTGTGTGTGTGTGTGTGTGTGTGTGTGTGTGTGTAAAGTCTATCCATATATGTTTGTTGTCATCTCATGTGTATGAGTAGATATTTACCCTCCAGTATTTAAGGAGAGCAACATAATTGCAGAGTAAAGTATAGTTTTTTAATACATTTGTCCTTGTAAAAAATAATGAATGACTTTTATTTTTTTACATTTAAGCATAAGTCTCTGGATGTTTTCCTCACACTATACAGTGGAATTAAGAAGAAATGCTAAAAGTGTCACAATTCTGCTAGAGATTGTTGCACCCTCTAGTCTGGTCTTCTAAAGATTTTCAGTAGAGTTTAACCTATCTACCTAAGTAACCACAATCTGAATTTTTTTCTATTTTTATGTATAATATGAGAGCTGGAGACAAGTGTAAGATCATGTTGCCAGCAAAAACAGTAACTCTAAACACCTATATTATTTAAATATATATGTAATTATTAAACCACAATTTAAAAATAATGCCTTAAACTCAAGAATGAACTCAGAAACTAGCCCAAAATGTCATTTAAAATGCCACAAAGGTGAGACATAAGGAAGACTTATTAGTACATTTTACTTCCTCTAATTTTCTATCTTCTAATATTTCTATGCCTTAAAAATCTATCGTAGTGACTGAGTATCAAATACTCTTCCCTTTGTTGAACAGAAAATAGTGTCCATAAGCCACTGCATTGAAACCAATTTGCTTACAACTGACTCTTCCCCAAGTGCCACTTTCAAGAGCATTAAATAAACTTCACCAGCTCCTTGAGTTAAATTTTTCATTTCTCATTTTTGGTTTTGTTTTGTTAAATGATTCCTCATCAAAAAATAAATAAAGATCCTTATTTGCACATTTTATCTAATATCAAATTCCTTAGGTTTGTAGAGCTGGTGGCATCATTTTATAATGAGGTTTAGAGGTAGAGCCAACTGGAAGAAGTAGGGTCCCCAATGAGGTAACCCTGGGGTTCCTGTTCATGATGAGCTGTCATCACCTAAAACCATGAAGAGAAAAGATTCCTTTCTCCCTAAAGTTTTTTTTTCTGTCAGAGCAATAAGAATTATATCTAAAATGACATTTTTAAAGCATATTCACGTGATTTAATAGTATTTTCTGTTTGATGTGATCAGTAATAAACTCTCACATTATAATGATGAAATGTGAAGAAATGGAGTCAGATGAAGTGAAATGGGTTAAATTCAGTAAAAGAAGTACACACACACAGAAACAGCACACATGTCCACACACACCACACACATACCCCCCACACACACACCACAGCATACCCCCATCATATATTTGCATATTTAATTTCCAGTTGAACTGTTTGGAAGGGTTAGGATGTGTGGCCTTGTTGACTAGGAAAAAGTGTGTCACTTGGAGTGGGCTTTGAGGTTTCAGAAGCACATGCCAGTCCTGTTCCCGCTTTTTCTCTGCCTGCTGCCTACAGATCAGGATGTAGCTCTCAGCTCCTTCTTCACCAGCACCATGCTTGACATCATGCCGCCACCTCCCTGCAGTGATGACAGTGAACTCACCCTCTGAAGCTGTGAGCAAGCCCCCAATTAATGCTGTCTTTTATGAGAGTTCTCTTGGTCCTGGTGTCTCTTCACAGCAATAGAACAGTGACGGAAGTAAAGGACTTGCATAGTATTGCAGGTGCTAGCATTTAACAGCATTCAAAAATGATAGAAATAGCTGACACACACAAAAACTGGCACTTCCACCCTCATTAGCATACTGCCTCCTGATATGCCCCTTTAGAACTTACAATTATATATAAATATATATATTTTATAGAAAATATGAAACATTAAGGTATATCTACTGACATTAGGCTTTGCCAAGAGAGGTAACTTCTTTAGAATTAAATTTTAACGTATTTTTGGAACATTTCAATTCATAATATGATTTTTCATTCTGATTGTCAAGCATGATGGTGTAATATGCTGTTGGTAGTGAAGATATTTTAAACACCATAAATTTAATTAGCATTCTCCTCAAGAATTACAGCAAAAAATGACTTTGGACCTTCAAAATCTCTCTGAGAAAATGAAAGAAGTGTTCAGATTATGTCTACAGATATAGGTTTAATTAACTATTGTGTGAATACATAGATCACACATCACACATTTAATTAAATACTTTAAATGGCATCAGAGGTTTTAGCTTTCAAAAAACAAGCAAAACTCAAAAGCAATAACTTAAAGAATTATTTTCCACAACTTAATTATTCAACACTGGAAAAAAACGCCTTGGGATGGAAGGTGGAAGGCTTAGTCTTAAACTAAATTTAGAAACATTTTAATTGTACACACACACACACACACACACACACACACACATACACACACATTAATTTACAATGAGACAAAATAATTTTATTCAATTGAAAAGTGTTTTTAACCACCAAATACAAGACTTATTTATTATATATTAGTGAGTACCAAATTACCATAAACTTTTCAGCCTTAAGAAGTACATATTTATTTTCCAATAATTCCTGTGGTTTGGAAAACACAGTGTAATTTAATTGAATACTCTGCCTTGGTATCTCTCACAAAGTTCTTCTTCGGGGAATTGACTGGCTCTGAGATCTTATTTGAGGCTTCAATGGGAAAGAATCTACTTGTAATCTGCTATGAACACTAACAGGGTTCTTTTCTGTAAGTGTAGTCAGGTAGAATCCTTGGGAACTTAAGGACTTTGAAGCAGAGACCACCTTGTCATATAGTTCTTCCACATGGATGCTTGCTTTCTTAAAGCTAGCAATGCACAGAGTTAATATTGTTAGTTAGTAAGATGGGAATTACTATAATCTTCTCTGATGTAGTCATAGGTCCTGTCCACAGCCAACTGGGGAGAAGAAAAACCCTATGGGGCAGAGATCACTTGCTAAGACAGAAGTAAATATGATGTGTCATCTTAGTCTAGTCATAAAGTGTCTGTTCTACGAATAAGTTTTACAAGCCACCTATCCTTGTCATAAAAATAAAAGATAGCCAAAATGTCATTGATACATTGACAGTTTCACTCCTTATCATGTTAACATGTGGTAATTTAGGGAGTGATACATTAAATGTGTAAGGTAAATTAAGTCTGTGAGTACTAAGGCCACATAAACACAAAATGTTGATATTTTAATTTAGCTTTGGAGTAATGGAAATAAGAAGAAGCTATCAGATGAAAATCACTGCTGGCAACTGGCTGTTCTCTCTAAAGGGAGAGTAAAATTGAGAAAAGGAAAAGGATGGCATATATGTGTTCATCCTCAACATTAGGAGAGTATGAACACGTACAGATTCACATTAAAGGGAAACTTATTTTGGAAAAGAGATGATGAGGGAATTTTTGGAAAAAATGAAATAACTGTAAAATAGAACCTTCACAAGATGTTCTCCATGAAAGTAAAAAAGGAAGTATGTATGTTACAAACAGGAGCACACTTGCAGAATTAGGAAGCTGTCCTACAAAAATACTTCTCTCTTCAAGAGTATGTGATGGAAGTATATATTGTAGACAGAAAATATTAGTGTTAGAAGACTCTAAAAGAGTAATTTTTGTTTTATCCATTTTGAATCTGAAAGTGAATAATCAAAGGTGAGATGCTTCTTTAACCCTGTATCTCTCCATCTGTGCCTTTGTCAAAGCCAGCCACCTTCCATATATTTGCCTCTCACTCTGCTGAAGTACTGAGCATGTTTCCCACACACTGTCCAGAACTGTATGAACCTGTCTTAAAATAAGCAAATCACTTTATCCCTCTGAGTCTCAGCATGACAAAGAGAGATGATCACTTGTGTCCCACATACCTATGGAGTATAAGTTAACATAAATGGCCTGAGAATATGAATAGTCATAACAAACTAAGATTATTACCACTATCATTTGATGATGATATTCTCTTTTAAACTTTATATTCATCATGAACATTTAAAATTATTTCAAATGAGTAGAGAAATCTCAAGTTTTAAGGAAAAACAGCTAGTATATATTAACTTTTAAGTCATAATACTTTCAAAATATTTAGATGGATGGATGTTCAGCAAATATTTGATAATTTGATAGTATGCAACACAATTGGTTTGGTTATTGTGTCATTCTCACTAGAGTAAATATTCCATGAGCACAGAGATTTCTGTTACTCATTCTTGTGCTCTTTCTGACAAGAGTGGCATTTGGCAAACACTAGAGTTTCAGTATGGCCTATCAAATCCAGTACATGCCCTGCCATTACTGTAGATTGGTCTCCACACATTGTTACCTGTGGTAAGTACAACACAAAATGTGATTGTTTTGACTCTAAAGAAAGAATACGCTCACTAAGTATGTATTACAAGTGGTAACTATTCTCTTATTGTTATAGTTCATCTTTTTTTGTACCCAGTTTAAAAGTTAAATTATATAATAACTAAGTATGGTAAAGTATAGTATAGAGAAGGTATTCATATTTGCAGTTTCAGGTATCCATTGGGGTTTTGATGTATATTCCTCATGAAAATAAAGATGGGAGGAACTACTGTAAATGGATTACTTAATTAATTTCAGTTACTTTAGGTTATTTTCTTAGAATATTTAGACATCCAAAACAATACTATTTTGATGGTTTGGGGATAATATATATATATAAATTTCCAGTTATACAGAATACTTGATACATATTAACTGTTTGGATCATTAGGAAAATCAATGATAGCAAGAAATACTTGGACTCAAAAGTGTTCATAGTTTCCTTTTGTGTTTACAACATTGTCATCAAAAACTTGATTTAACTTTCTAATTTTGAAGGTACAGCTTGTTGTAATGCGCAGATGCTCCCTGTGCAATGCCAGCTCTCAATAAGTGTGATTGGCTCGAGGAGCACAGAGTGTTGTGTTAGTGGTACAGCCAGTTTGCAGAACTGTTTGCATTTCAGTCTTGAATCAGACATCAGAAACAGAGATTCCTAAGCATGAGAAATGAAAGCCGTGCAGAGACAATGGGTAGGGTAGAAGGGAAATAAAGGACACTCGGCAGCACCAAGGAATTTTGTCAACTGAGACTTGAACATAGATGCTCACAGGTTGATTACCTGAAAAAAGAAACATTAGTAAAAGCCCTACTGCATAGTGGACACTGGGCTGTGAATGTTTTTCAGTACAGCCCTTGTTCCCCAGAGATTGTGAACAAATAAAGATATTCATGTACTGATCTGATATGTGTAGCTGGCTAATATTTTTCAAAATTAATTTTTAGTTTTCTTTATTCTTGAGGATTTCATACATGATTATAAGAAAATGTTGACATGTTTCCCCTTATTTCCTCCTTCAACAATCTTCATAATCCTCTCAACATGCCTTTCTTCTCACTTCATGACTTTTTATAATTTACTCTAGTGCTGCCTCTCTCTCTCTCTCTCTCTCTCTCTCTCTCTCTCTCTCTCTGTGTGTGTGTGTGTGTGTGTGTGTGTGTGTTGTGTGTGTGTGTGTGTGTGTGTGTGGCCATTCACTTGAGCATAGGAATTCTGTCTGTGGCCACATCCTCAAAAAATTATTTTATCCTACCTAGCAACTATCAGCTGATAACAGCTCCTCAGTGAAGAATGGGGTCTGATGATCGATCACCTACCACATCTATGCCAGAATTTTGGCTGGCTATATCTTGTGCAAGTTTTATACAATAGTACAGTCACTGGACTTTCAAACTAAAGTTATGGGTAATGGAGGTAGATTTTAGAAAGTGTATTGTAAATTTAATTTAATATTACCTTTAAAACATTTTAATTCTTTGAGAATTTTATAGTCTGTTTCGATTATATTCCCACAACTCCTCCTCCTCTTAACCTGCCTCAGTCCACTTTTCCTCCCCTTACACTCCTCTCATTAACCCATCACTTTAGTTTATGTTGTCCATAAATTCCTGGATATGGCGCTATCCACTGGAGCATGGTCACCTTACAAAGTGCCACACTCTTAAAATTCAAAACAGAACATAAACCTTACTCTTCTTCCCCATGGAAGCCATCAATTGTCCTTAGTGCCTCAGTTAGGGGTGAGGGCTTATGAATTCCTTCCCACAATTCTAGAATGGTGACTGGCTTGATATTATGTAGACTTTGTGCATACGATTACAGGTCTTATGAGTTCAGAAGTTTAGTGGTCCTGGCTTGTCCAGAATATACTGTTTTGCTCTATTCTCCCCATCCTCTGGCTCTTACAATCTTTCCACAGTAGCTCCACCCTTACACAAAAGTCCCTGAGCCTTGAAGAGAGAGTGTGATATAAATATCCCATCTGTAGTTGAACATCCTGTAGTCACTATTTTGTCTTTGTCTTACTTCAGTCAAAATAGCTAAGATTAAGGAAGCAAAGGATGGCACTGGAGAAATGGCTGAGCATTAGGAGAACTTTCTGCTCTGGCAGAGGACCCAGGTTTGTTTCCCTGCACTTACATGCTTGTCCATAATTGCATGCATCTCTAGTTGTAGGAGATCTGGTGCTATATTTTAGCCTTCTTTGATACTGCACACTTTAGACGTGTTTACATACATACAGGAAAATTATTAATACCCATAAAATATTTTTATAACAACAATAATAGGAACAGAAAAAGAAGAATAGCACCTCAAAGGGCCAGAAAATATTTTTAACAAAATGATAGAAGAAAATTTTGCTAACCTAAAGAAGGACATATCTATAAAAGTACAAGAAGCTTACAAAAGACCAAATAGATCAGACCAGAAATGAAAGCCTCATTGCCACATACTAATCAAAACAGTAAACATACAGAACAAAGCAAGACTGTTAAAATCTGTGACAGAAAAAAGCCAAGTAACATATAAAGGCAGACATATTACAAGTATACCTGACTTCTCAATGGACACTCCCAAAGCCAGAAGGTCCTGTACTGATGTCCTGAAAATGATATAAGAGACCACAGATTCCAGTACTACTATATCCCCCCAAATTTTCAATCACCATAGATGGAGAAAACAAGATACTCCCTGATATGGTCAAATTTAAGCAATATCTGTCCACAAATCCAACCTTACTAAAGATAGTAGAAAGAAAACTCCAACACCAAAAAGTTAACTAAACCCATGAAAACATAGAAAATAAATAATCTCACAGCAGCAAAACCAATAGAAGGGAAACACACACACACACACACACACACACACACACACACACACACACACACACTACAACCACCAACCACAAAATAACAGGAATTAGCAGTCATTAGTCATTGATATCTCTCAATATTAATGGACTCAATTCTCCAATAAAAAGACACAGGCTAACCGAATGGATACAAAAATATAATCCATCCTTTTGCTGCATATAAGAAACACACCTTAACATCAAAGATAGATATTACCTCTGAATAAAGCATTGAAAAAAAATTTCCCTAGTAAATGGAACTAATATTAGCAAACTAAATCCCAGAACACATCAAAAGGATCATCCACCATGATCAAGTAGGCTTCATCCCAGAGATGCCCAGAGATGCAGGGATGGTACAACCTATGAAAATCTGACAATGTAATTTACAATATAAATGAACTGGAAGAAGAATCCACATAATCTTCTCATTAGATGTTGAACAAGCCATTGACAAAACCCAACACCCCTTCATGATAAAAAGTCTTAGAGAGATTAGATATGCAAGAGATATGCCTAAATATAATAAAGGCAATTAATATCAAAGCCTATAGACAATATCAAATTAAATGGAGAGAAACTCAAGGAATCCCACTAAAATAAGCAACAAGATAAGGCTGTCTACTCTCTATATATCTATTCAATATAGTACTTGAAGTTTTAGCCAGAGCAATAAGACAATGAAAGAATATAAGGGGGATATAAATTGGGAAGGAAAAAGTCAAAGTATTGTTATTTGCTGATGATATGATAGCATAATACATAAACAACCACCAAAATTCTATCAGGGAAGTCCTACAGCTGTTAAATACCTTTAGTGAAGTGGCTGGATATAAGATTAACTCCAAAAGAAAAAAGTCAGTAGGCCTCCTATATACAAGTGACAAATGAGCTGAGAAAAAATCAGGGAAACAACAGCCTTCAAAGTAGCCATGAATGATATAAAATGTCTTGAGATAACTCTAACCAAGCAAGTAAAAGACTTCTATAACCAAAACTTCAAGTCTTTGATGAAAGAAATTGAAGAAGATATCAGAAAATGGGAAGATCTCCAACGCTCCTGGATCTATAAGATTAATATAGTAAAAATTAACATCCTACCATCCTACAGATTCAAGGCAATACCTATAAAAATTCCAACATGACTATTTACCAATCTTGAAAGAACATAACTCAACTTTCATATGGGAAAGCAAAAAACACAGGGTAGCTAAAAAAAACCCTATACATTAAAAAAACATCCAGAGGTATCACCCTTCCAGATTTCAGGCTGTACTACAGAAGAATAGTAATAAAATTTGTGTGGTATTGGAATAAAGACAGACAGGTGCATCAAAAGAATTGGATAGAAGACACAGATGTATATCCACACCCCATTGTTGACAAAGAAACCAGAAACACACAACTTCAACTAATGGTGCTGGTCTCACTGGATGTCAGCATGTAGAAGAATTCAAATAGATCCATACCTATCACCCTGCACAAAACTCGAGTCCAAATGGATCCAAGACCTCAACATAAAACCAGATACACCGAAAGTAATAGAAGAGAAAATGGCACATAGCCTTGAACACACTGGCATAGGAGACAACTTCCTGAACACTGATAACAAGGCTCTAAGAACAACAATCATGAAATTGAAAAGCTTCTGTAAGGCAAAGAACACCACCAATAGGACTTAAGGCAACCCATAGAATGGGAAATTCACAAACTCTACATCTGACAGATGCTTAATATTCAAAATATATAAAGAACTTAAGAAACAAGGCATCAACAAACCAAACAATACAACTAAAAATTGGGTACAAATCTAAACAGAATTCTCAGCAAAGGAATCTCAAATGGCTGAGAATACTTTGTCAGGAATATTCAACATCTTTAGCCATCAGGGAAATGCAAATCAAAACTACTTTGAGATTCCATCTTAACACCTCTCAGAATGGCTAAGATCAAAACACAAGGGACAGCTCATGTTGGGGAGGATGTGTTACAAGGGTAGCACCCCTCCACTGCTGGTGGGAGTGCAAACTTGTACAGCCACTTTGGAAATCAATATGATAGTTCCTTAGAAAATTGGGAATCTATCTACCTCAAGACCCAGCTATACCAGTCTTGGGCATATACCCAAAGGACATCCCATCCTACCACAAGGTCAGTTGCTCAATCATGCTCATTTCAGCTTTATTCATAATAGCCAGACACTGGAAACAATTTGGATGTCCCTCAACTGAAGAATGGTGAAAGAAAATATGATATATTTACACAATGAAGTATTATTCACCTGGTAAATACAGGTTTATCATGAAATTTGCAGATGAATGAATGAAACTAAAAAAAAAAATCATCCTGAATGAGGTAACCCAGACTCAGAAAGACAAACATGGCATATACTCAGAAGTAAATAAACATTACATCTTAAGTAAAGGATGATCAGGTTACATTCCACAGACACAGAAAGGCTATGTAACAAGGGAGGGATCTAGGTAGAATGCATGGATATCCCTGGGAAAGGGAAATAGAACAGAGTTCACTGCTGAACTGATGGCTGGTGGGGATGTGAGCTAGAAGGTTCAGGTGGGAGGCCTGGAGGAAGAGAGTAATAGAAGAAACTGCCGGATTTGGGGACAATTCAGGGTTGAGGTAGAAACCTTGTGCAATAGAAGCGCCCTGAAATCTGTGAAGGTGACCCTAGCTAAATCCACTAGTAATAGGGGATATGGAGATTGAACTGGCCATCTTCTGTAACCAGGTAAAGCTCCTACCAGTGAGTATGGGACAACCAAGCCTCAAAACCTTCACCCTACAATCTGTCATTCCTGGGAGATGTGCTGGGGTAATGGTGGTGCAGGACTTGTGGGAGTGGCCAACAATTTAAGGCCTACGGGGTAGTCCATACCTGACATTGCTTGTATGGCCAGGAAGCAAAGGCAGGGCAGCCCAGGGACACAGGATAGAACCAAACATGACCCTTGCAAGAAAAAACAAGCCAATGTAATGATTCCTAATTGTTGCTGGATCCTAATGGCTCTTTTGAAAGAAAGGGTGAGAAGGCATGGCATCAATGACACAGACACGAGAAGTCAGTTGAAAGTAAACAGGAGATTTGTTTATTCAATAATGGGGAAGGCCTTATACACCCTCCTTCCAGCACCCAAGCTGTGTTTCAATCTAGTGGCATTGGGTAGTCATCCCTTATTGCCTGGGCATGATCAGGAACTGACAGTGACCAGGAACTCTGACAGTGACTGTGACTAGGCCCTCAGGAAGACTCCACATTGGCTCATAAGGAAGTACATTATTTGCATGCATTGCAACTGGTTTGAGCCAAGTTCCTCATCCCTATGGTCTTGTCCTATTACACCTAATGGTAGTCTGCTGTACTCATAGATCAATGCCTAGACCAATTGTTATCAGACTGACATCACCCAGCAGCTGATGGTAGCATATACAGAGACCCACAAGTGAGCACTAGATAGAGCCAGGGGAACCATGCATAAGCGGGGGGGGGGGGGGGGTGGAGGATTGTAGGAGCTAGAGGGGTAGAACACTATGAGACCATGACCCACAGAATCAACTAAGCAGGACTCATAAGGGTTCACAGAGACTTAAGTGACAAGAACAGTACCTGTGCAGATCTGAGCTAGATCCTCTGCATATATGTTATGCAGCTTGGTGTTCTTGTGGGACTCCCAACAGGGAGTGTTTCTTTTCCTTGCTCTTGTGAACCTTTTCCTCCTATTGGATTGACTTATTCAGCCTTTATATGAGGGTTTGTATTTAGTCTTATTGTAACATGTTAGGCCATGTTCAGTTAATGTCCCTGGGAGGCCTTCTCTCTCTCTCTCTCTCTCTCTCTCTCTCTCTCTCTCTTCTCTCTCTCTCTCTCTCTCTCTCTCTCTCTCTCTCTCTTTCTCTCTCTCTCTCTCTCTCTCTCTGGAAGTGAAATGGAAGAAGAGTGGATCTGGGGTAGGGGAATGGGGCAGGGGCTGGGAGGAGTGGAGGAAGGGGAAACTGTGGTCAGGATGTAATATATGAGAGAAGAATAAAAGAAAAAATAAAATTAAAGAAAAGAAAATGCAAGTGAAATATTTATTTAGTTTCAGTAATGAGACAGAATGATGAAGGATTTAGAATAGGTAGAAAGAAGAAAGACAAGAGAATAAACAGAGGCATGGGTCCAAATTTTCCTTCCCTCCTGGAGACCAGCTCAGACATGGGGCAAGTGGCAATGGTACCAAGAGCTCCTCTTCTGAAGCAATAGAATAAAGTCCTCACAGTCAGGCACTGAAAGGCACAGATCTGGTGGTCACCACCATCCTTACATCTGTAGGTGAGGATAGGATGTAGGCATACACATGAGTCTAGTTAAGAAACCAGGCGAAGGAGTTGGGAATCAAAATGTGTTTGGGCTAGAACTGAAACACACTTTATATTAACTTCCTACATGCAAAAAAGGTATTTTATCCATATCTAAGAGGAGGCTATAGACCAAACTGAAGCTAAATGAGTCACTCAGGCCTTGGAGAAGAGAAAGGCCCAACAGTTGAATCAGCTATCAGAATGGCCATCCTGAAATCTGAGAGGACCCGATGGCTCTGTCAAGCTCTCATAGTCATTCCCTTCTGTAAGACATATTCACTACTCATATCACAGTCTTGGAGATAGGTGATAGTTTTAAGTAAGAAATAAAACCTCCAAGCTTTCATTTTGTAGATATTTCCTAATTTCAGAGGACTATATAAATTATACAAAATTTTACACTTGAAATAAAAAGTGTCTGTATCCTTATCCATAACTAAACTAAAGGTGATTGTTGAAATAGAAAATAAATTAATTATAAAGGAATTATTTTGGAAAAGGGAACCTCAACTGAGAAAATTTCCCCACTAGATTGATCTGCAGGGAAGCTTGTGGATCATTTCCTTTATCGATGACTGATACGGAAGGATCTAACTCACTGTGAGGAGTAACACCCCTGGGCTGGTGGTCCTGTGTGCTATAAGAAAGCAGAATGAGCAAAACATGAGGATCATGCCAGTAAGCAGGCTTCTGTCTCAGTTCCTGCCTCCAGGTTCCTGTCTTGAGGCAGAACTTCCTTTGATGATGGACTGTGATGAGGAAGTGTAACACAAAATAAACCCTTTCCTCCCCAACTTGCTTTTCATTTTGGTATTGGTCTTAGTTAGGTTTTCTATTGTTGTGAAAAGACACCATGACCCTGGAAACTCTTATCAAGGAAAACATTTGATTGGGGCTGGCTTACAGTTTCAGAAGTTCAGTTTATTATCATCATCACAAGACATGGCAGCATGCAGGCAGGCATGGTGCTGGAGATGGAGCCAGATCAGCAACCAGCCAGAAGAGAATGCCATACTGGACCGGATTTGAGTATCTGAGACCTCAAAGCCTGTGCTCAGTAATACACTTCTTCCAACAACAACACCACACCTACTCCAAAAAGGTCACACCTTCTAAGAGTGCCATTCTATGAGCCTATGGGAGCTATTTTCTTTCAAACCGCCACAGTGTTTTATCACAGCAATAGGAGCCCTAACTAAGACAGGGCTAATAGAACAAAATGCCATAGATATGATGGCAACTAAATGACAAAAAAAAAAATGTGTCGCTTACTCTCTGATCCTGGAAGTCCAAGATGAAGGAAAAGTTGGCATCTGGTTGAAACCAGCTTTCCAGCTTATAGAATTATTTTGCTCTATGTTGCAATGAGATGGAAGAAGCAGGACACGTCTCCTGGGTCTCCCTTATCAGGAACTGGCCATGCCTACAGGGGCAGAGCACACAAAATTAATAGTCCTGTCCTTTCAGTCCTTCTTTCCTAACACTGGTAACATTGATAAAGATATTTCAACTCTCTGTTGGAGGTCTGTCTTAACAGTTGTGACTTTAAGAGAATAGACATTGGTAGTAAAAATGTTACATAAATCAGATGGGTTCTGAGGTCAGTATTCCAACGCATACTCTTGCTTTTTGGATACTTGCCCATTAAGTTTATCTATAACAAACTCCTGGAGATACAGTTTCTAACAAACCCAAATTACTATGATAAACCTTAGAACAGTTTGGTATATGTTCACCATGGGGAGACACAGAAAA
The DNA here is from genome assembly GCF_049852395.1 of Peromyscus maniculatus bairdii. NCBI lineage: Eukaryota > Metazoa > Chordata > Mammalia > Rodentia > Cricetidae > Peromyscus > Peromyscus maniculatus. The sequence goes on from NC_134861.1 coordinate 30,134,454, forward strand.
TGTATTTTTCCTGAAAGAGTTTAGTTTCAAAGTACTTTGTTCAGTTGAAAACTGCCCCATTGGAAAGTTCAACATGGAATGCCTACAATACTGCAAGAGAGGCTTTTCACAGGATGCCTTCAGTGCCACAGGGGAAGCTCTACATGGGATGCCAAAACGCAGGGTGTCTGCAGGACCCCAAGGAAAGTACAACACAGGGTGTCTGCAGGACTGCAAAGGAAGCTCAAACACTAGCCTCTGGCAGCTAAACTGATGAAAGGGAGGTATGGAACCTAGGATGTTAAAAGAAAAAAGGAACAATCATGGGAGAAGTAGCAATGTACTCACAAGGACCTTTCACTTTTCTTGGTGGAATGCTTATGATTAGGCACAAGGCAGGGGAAAAAACTGAGCTGTAAACGAAGAAGCATCAGGAACTTACCTTGAACTCCTTCAGTGCAAAGGCACTGTCCTCCATCACTGAGCCAGGTGCATCTCACACTTAAGTTTCTACACACCCTGCTTACATTCTAGAGCCCCCAGGCTCTGACGTCTTCCTGTACTCTTAGTCCATAAAGATTTAAGTCTCAAGGTAACTTTCAGACTAATAGGGTCACTTAAAGACAGCCACAAGTTTATATGGTACAAGTAGAGAAATATGTTTTAGTATAATTTGTGGTCATTTACGTCTGGAAAAGACACTATAAGAGGAGAGGAATACAAATGAATGGAAGTACAGATTGTCATACTTAACTGAGCAACAGTGTGTGGAACTAAACAAAATATAGGTCACATTGTGGATTTCCAGCATTTCCTAACAGCATGGACTTTTGGAAACAGCAAAAGAATGTATAAAAATTGCCTAGTATATATGGGCATTTTGTAGTTAGAGAGACTGTGTCGTGTGACAAAACATTGCTATTATGTGGCAGTATCTGGCACACAGTCCTTAGTAAATAATAGCTGAGCTAAAATCATATTATATTCACTGTCACCTGAGAATATGTCTGCTGTCTGATTAGTTACAAAGAAACACCACACAATAGCAGAATTCTTCCCTTTATGAAAGAAGTTAATTTATCCTAAGTTCCTTTAGTTCGCTCTGAAATGATAGAACGCTTTTGTGACTACCAAGTCTAGAAAAAGATGTGTGCCACAAAACCCTTACTTAGGAAAAGTGTCAATTTCACAGGAAACGAAAAATACCATAACTGTCATATTAAGGCCACAGAAATAGAAGTGAAAGTCACTTTTTGTTAGTTATAATTTCACCATGTCTAATGACTGATGATCAACTGAAAGCAGAGTGTTGCTCTCAGAGTCTATCACATAAGATGCCAATTTATAAATGCAAAGAGGGAAGAGTGAACACATTTTCTAAGGGCTTCATTATCCTTAGCCGTCGACTAATATACTGAAGAAATGACATCAGTTGCATTCAGAAGAGGGACTTCTTTAACATATTAAAGAAAAATGTAGGCCACACCCCACATTGGTGGGAGCCGGTGCAAGAAAAGAACAGGTGATGGGGAGCTGGGAGTGATGGAAGAGCAGAGCGGTGAGCGCAACTGTGGACAGAGGTGGAACTGGCTATGCGCCTGAGAGAGGGCTGAGGTCTATGGTGGATCCTGTTAGTGCCCAGTGGGTTTGATGGGGTGGTGTGCAGCAGCCTGGAGCTTAAGCACATGCAGACTCAGCCCCTGAACAAGCTGCCTGGTTGAGGGCATCACCCTAGCTGTAAGCAGTGACAGAGGGTTGAGATAAGGAACAGTCCACCTTTTAGATTGGACCTCCTCGAAGGACTGCCGTGTCCCATGATGCCACTGAGGGCTATGTGTGAGTCAGTAGCCCTGATGTGGCTTGGGTCTGGGTTGATGTCTGAGAAGTGCATTGTCACCTGATGGCATGCAGATGTTTGTGGCCTGTGCAGTGGCCTGAATCCATGTTGATCTCCGTGGGCCGTGCTACACCCGGTGACTATACCGGTGTGAGTGGTCTTTGCTGCCATCTAGGACTACAGTGGTGACTGGGTCAGGCCTGCCACCGAGGGCCATGTCCAGGGGCTGAGGTTTTACTATAGCTGGAGTCTCTGTTGATGCCTATGGCCTGTGCTACTACAGAAGGCCATACTGATGTTGTGGTCTGTGTTGCAGCCTGAAACCATGTTGATGTCTGTGGGACAATGCTTCGGCTATGGCCCACATCAATGTGGGTGGACTGTGCTGCCGCCTGGAGCCATGGAGAAGCTCAGCCCATGCTGCTCCTGAGGGCCTTGTCCGGGGCCTTGGACCTACTGTAGCCAGGAGCCCTGTTTAAGGTCTGTGCTGACGCCAGAAATAATGTTGAAGCCCATGCTCCTTTCTCCAGAGGATCCTAAAGAGCAAATGAACTACTTTGGTAGTGATATTGATGACAAGAGACACAAAGCTGAGAACGACGGACATGGAAGACTTCTGTGATAACCCCTAACTCCACCCAATCCAGCCCTCTTCAAATAATAATAATAATAATAATAATAATAATAATAATAATAATAGTAACACCCTGAACTGGAAAGCATCAAAGAAAATTCTTAAAGCTGTGATAGAATGCTGATGTATCACTCCCCACAATAGATGGCTTTCAGCAGGGGTGTGGGAGGGGAAGAACTCAGATGTGTTTACTGGGCAGGCCATTGAGAGTTTGCGCATACTCCAGTGAGTATATAGGTAACCCAAACTGGACTTTATTTATTTATTTTTTTTGCTGGGGTAGGGGGCAGGTCACCAGTGTTGGAAGATGGACAGAGAAAGACTGGGAAGTGAAAGTGATAGGATATGTATGATGTGAAATTCCCAAAGAATCAATAAAACTATGTTGGGAAAAGGAAAAATGAAAAATGCAGAATATTCTAAGCTACAATCTTCTCTTATAAGTGACCAGTTCAAAATAAATAAAGAACTGTTTCACAATAAATTAATAGAATTCTAAAAGAAGAGAGAATTTTGCCATGCTATGCCTCGAAAGTTAAGAAAAGAATAAAGAGTTGATGTAACAACCATGATGGTGAAAGGCAGGAAACAAAGGTCTGAGTCTTTGGGAGCAAACAATGTGAGCTATGGATTGGTTTAAGTGGAGGCACACAGTTACACTATGAAAAGATTTGTAAACTATGGAACTATCTAAAAAGAATAAGAATTCCTATGACTTATCACTTTATCATACCTATGTATATATTTTCCTTACAGTTGAAGGATGTAATTTCCTAAAAACATGATTTCTAAGCAATAGGATCCAAATCAAAAGATATGGTCTGATTAGCATCAAGCTGAGCTTTCCTTATGACCATCCTACCTCCTTACTATTATCAGCATAATGATATAAGCTAAGCAGCAATCAATGAACAAAAATATCTCATTAACAGAACACTGTTTTGCCCTAACTATTCTTAATCTATCAGCCAGTCAGATAATGTGAAATGCTTTAGTACATAAACAATCCAACCTTTTCAACAACCAAATTTCTTTTAAGTTGGAAATTCTTCAATGAGATAAATCTGTGACTACATGTATAAATTAATACTAGGAGTGTTAAGTGTTATATATGTACTGTGTACTATAAATAAATATATTTCCCTGAAGACAATTATATCCTTGACATATGCAGAAACAGCCTATTCTTGAAATGCTTCCTTTATTAGCTCTTTGGGTGTGATTCTTTGGTTGCTCACAAACAAACAACTCTAACTCCTGGAAAAAGAGGGAATTATAGTGAATTACATTGGATTAACTCCAAATTTTTAAAAAGTTAATATGCCAGGTTTGAGAAGAAAAACCAAAGCAGCTTTTGGGATCTGAGCAGTGAGTCTCAGTATAAGATTACTTCAGGGGATGCTCCTGGAGTTGTGCCATCTCAAGCAAGAGCTGCTACCAAAATGTAGCCAGTTGAGTCTAAATGTTAATTAGTTGTAATTAAAACTCAGTTGCTTAGTTACACTAGCCATATTTCTAATACTCATTAGGCTATGTGGCTTGAAGCTGCCATATTAGGCATCACAAATACGTAGTATCTTTCTGAGTACAGAACTAGCTGCTGGGCAAAGTTAGCTTAATATGGCTCAGCCTCCTACATAAATCAGTTCCACTTATTTTTCCAAACATTGTCAGGATTAGAACTCTTCAGAGAGTTTCTTTGCAGCACCTATCTATCTACCCACCTTTTTGCTGGGATTTTACAGAGGATGATGGTGAAGAACACCACACTATCTGAGCTATACATTATGTAGAAGACATACATTTCCACAAAGACTTACGGGTCTCATATTTAGAAAGACATAAATGGAAACTGTATGGGCAGAAGCACCCAATGCACACCACAGTATTCATCCTATTGTGTTCATCTCTATGGCAGAATGTATACCCAATGCACACCACAGTATTCATCCTATTGTGTTCATCTCTATGGCAGAATGTATACCCAATGTACACCATTAATGCTTAGTCTATTTTGTTCATCTGTTCACTTTAGTCTTAGTATGATAATGTAGATGGCAGTGCCGGGCAGTCTTCATTTGTCAGTCAGCTAATTAAAACAGACGGTAACCTCTTTAAAGCATCCATTCCCTAGACAGGCATTTGGGCTGCAGTATGCTAAGCTGTTTGATGTTATGCCAAATCTCCTGGCAGGTAGGCCAAAAGCAGAAAGAAACCCTGGATCCATTTACCTTGTCTCTTTATGTCTGAATTATACTTCCCTTTAAACCTAGTCCGGTGATAAAGTAATTGCATATTCTTATCAAGTTTAAGAAAGCTGGAATTTCTTGCTTCAAAGGGTCCATTTTATTACGTAGTAGTTTTCACCTTCACAGAGAAAGGGGTGGTAAAGGAATATTTTCTCAGTACACAATGCTACCAAGCACTCATTTTCACCATACAAAGTGTCTTTGTTCTGTATTTCTACCTTGATTTATGATTGCAGACTGCAGATCATATCTCACAGTTTCTTGTGGTCTGATGGTAATATACTTGCTGGAAAAAATATTCAGACTTTAAATAGGTTGCAGCATGAATTTCACAGTCAATCTGCCAGGAACTCAGCACAACCCTTTTTACAGGTTTTGGACAAGAAGAGGAAGTCATCCAAAGCATGTAAATAAGGGTAACAAATGGAGATGCAGTGTAATCATGAATGCTGGAGTCAGGTTGAAGCTCTGAGTGTCAGACACCCCAATAAAAGAATAATCTGAGCTGGTTAGTCACCTGAATCCCTTTGGCCACCTCTTCTCTCATTCTAATTGTGCTGTCACCTTATTCCATAGTGCACACACCTTATTCCATAGTGCACACACCTTAATCCATAGTGCACACACCCTATTCCTTGGTGCACACACCCTATCCCATGGTGCACACCCCCCCATCTCTCCTGTTGGGTCACTGAAGTATATGACAAAACAATTCTGGTATATTAATATGTATTCTTCTTGTTTCATTTTTTCTTTCCTCTCAATATACTATCCAGACCTTCAGGATCCTCTTGCCTATAGACATTTTTCTTTCCAAGATTAAAATTAGAAGTAGCTTGAAGCTCAGACTTCTTCTGTTCATCTACACATAAACTTGTTGCAGAAATTATTCTGGAGGTCTGTAAAGGCAAAGGGAAAGTTGTGAGGATGAGTTCTGTAAAGAAGCACGAGAGAGAAACTATGCTTTCCTAGAGTGGTAGAGTAAAACTATTTGTCAAAAGACTTGTGCTACATTCCTGTGTGATCCTGAATCCCTCTTCCCTCTCTTTGACTGGACTCCTGGAGCTCAGCCTGGTTGTGGATCTCTGCATCTGCTCCCATCAGTTACTGGATGAAGCGTCTATGAAGACAATTAAGGTAGTCATCAATCTGATTGCCAGGGTAGACCAGTTCAGGCACCCTCAGCACTCTGCTGAAGTGGGGGGGTGGGGCTTGGTCCTGCCTCAACTGAATGTACCACTCGCAGCTGTCTTCCCCTGAGAGAACTTACCCTGTTGGAAGGGGGGATGAGGGGTGGATTGGGGTGGAGGGAAGGCAGGGGTGGAGGGAGTGGGAGGAGGGATGATGGAGGATCTGTGGTTGGTATGTAAAATGAATTAAAAAATTTAAAAAATAAAAAAATCTTTAATTTTTTTTAAAGAAAGGGCGAGAGAATACAGCATAAATTGGGGCATAAACTTTGAAAACCATACATTACCAGATGTGAAAAACTCCCCATATCTACATTCTTTGACACAGAAACAAGATGGTTAGAAAAGCTTGAATGTTCTTGCTGAGCAATGCAATGTGTGTCATGTGGTAACCACATGTTGACTATCATGCCACAATAAGTCTTTAATATGGCATCATTTTTCAAGTAGACCAAACAATCACTAGATAATGAGTTACTCACAAACGTCTTCCTCTGCTTTGAAAGGGAAGATTCTTTTGGACAGAATAAACAAAAGCTGTATATAACTGTTTGAGAATACCTAACTAATATGGCTATAAGTTTGACTATTACAGATGACTAACTATTAATCTGTATTTTAAATATATATTATATATATATACACTTTTAAATGAGCTACAGAAACATAACACCTTAAATATAAGTAAAAATATACATATAGTTTAACAAAATTGACTTTAAATCTGTATCAATAAACCAAAATCCATACCAATATAAAATATTTTGAGATTAACAGCTGTTTTTAGATTAAAGTAGATTCAATAATCTACCCTTTTTCCACCAAAATAATTAACCCTTTCCCCATAATTTCTATATGATATCACCCTTTCTTCTTTAGAAAGAGATTGACTATGACCAATAACAATTTATAACCAAACACCTAAACAAGGTCAAACATCTATAATCTATTTTTTGGGGGGGGAATGTAGGCATAATTCCCTAGACTACTTCCTTTTGATTGGGGGGGGGCGCTGATAATCCTTAAGGAACTCTGAGAAAATTGGGACAATTGTTAAGTCTTGGCTGTAATATTTTGTAAAGCTGGAACATGTCATTTAGCAGACCTGAAGTTGTTTTGGATGTTGGATCATCTGGGCCATTTTTATTGGTGTCTGGTTCTCTTGTTCTGAACATATATAAACTTTTAAAGCTAACATATATATCTGCATCAATACAAATATAAACTCTGTATTGCACACAAGCCAGACAAGGATAATTTTTTGTTTCATGGGTAGGCAGGTAAAATATACGATATATGTCTTATAGTTACTTTATATTTATTTTCTCATGTCTGTAGTTAGGATTTCAAGGGCTCTTCCTCATTCAAACCTGCTTTTTCATAATCTGGAATGAATCCATAGTCTCTCATTTCCCGCAGAGCGAAAACATAAACTTTCCCACGAAATGACATACCTTTTAACACATATTTTGGAGTCAAGATTTTTTTTTTCACATATATGGGTTGGTTTAGTCCAGCAGCTTTTATAATTGAATGTCTATTAGCAGTTATCATTTGTTCATTAACAGTCAAAAAGTCCAAATAGAACATAATAAAATATAAAAACCAGATTCTCTGTGTATTTCCCATCTTTACATGACTATTATGTTTTTATTATGCTTTTCCTTTTTTATGGACTTTACTATTATTTAATTTACACTTTTTTCCTCTCTCTCAAGCCTATGTACATTTTTCAAACATACTGTGACCCATTTAGAGGCCTTTCTGTCTGAATCTGTTTTTCCTGTATATGTCTATCTCTTTCTGATCATATTGTGGTGGTATTGTGTTCCCCCAAAATATTGTACACCCTAATAAACTTATCTGGGGTCAGTGAACAGAACAGCCACAATATTAAACATGGAGGTTAGGCAGTGGTAGCACATGCCTTTAATCCTAGCATTCCAGAAGCAGAGATCTGCCTGGATCTCTGTGAGTTTAACGCCACACTGGAAACAGCCAGGCATGGAGACATATGTCATTAATCCCAGGAAGTGAGCCTTTAATCCCAGGAAGTGATAGCAGAAAGCAGAGAGATATATAAGCCATGAAGACCAGGGACTAAGCCTGGTGAAGCTTTTCGGTTTTTAGCAATAGTTCAGCTGAGATCCATTCATGTAAGAACTCAGAGCTTCCAGCCTGAGGAAACAAGATCAGCTGAGGAATTGGCGAGGTGAGGAAGCTGTTGCTTGTTTTGCTTCTCTGATCTTCCAGCAGTCACCCCAATAACTGGCCTTGGGTTTGTTTTTATCAATAAGTATCTTTAAGATTCATTCTTCACCATATGTGTCTTTAAACTGCTAATACCAAAGCTTTTGTTCCCTGAGTGCCTACCTTCATGGCAGAGGTACCAGTGGGAGCCATGTTTATTGCCCCTATTCTGGGGAATTTTAGGGTCCACACTGTCAACATGTAGAGCATTGCCATCTGCTGCTTATTAACCCCAAATAAGTGTTTGGTAGCAGGGCCTCTTAAAAGAGCTATGCAGCTTTTGCCACTGGTAAATGGGATGATGAAGGGAAGGAAATGAGGGGTAATGATATGTAGGTCTGTGAGTCAGATTTGAAAAACCTTATGTAGTTTCTATGCTAATTTTGGACTTTTTTATAATTTTTGTTATTTAAAGCAATTTTAAACTATTTTGTCATATTCTTCCCCTCCACAAGTCCTTCAAGATACTCTCCATCTCCATGTCCCTCAAATTTAAGTTCTTTTTCAAAAAACACAAAAGCCTAACACAACCCCCCCCCAAAAAAAAGTAGTTTTGATTTGCATTTCTCTGGTGGCTAATGTTGGGGATTAATTGCTGGGAAGAGACACAATGACCATGGCAACTCATAAAAGAAAACACTTAATTGGGTCTGGCTTACACTGCAAAGGTTTAGTCCATTATTGTCATGGTAGGAAGTATTTTGACATGCAAGCAGATATGGTATTAGAGAGGTAACTGAGAGTTCTACATCTGGATCTGCAAGAAGTAGGAAGTGAAATTGCCACACTGGGCCTCACTTGAGCATGTGAGACCTTAAAGACCACCCCGGTGACATACTTCCTCTAACAAAGGCATATCTGCTCCAACAAGGCCACACCTTCTAATAGTGCCACTCCCTATGGATCAAGCATTCCAACACATAAGACTTTGGGGGCCATTCTTATTCAAACTACTACAGCTAAGTATGTTGAACATTTTTTTAAATTTGTCTCAGTCATTTGAGATTTCTCTATTGAGAATTCTCTGTTTAGATTTGTACTCTATATTTTAATTGGATTATTTGGTTTGTTGATGTCTAGTTTCTTTACTTCTGTATATATTTTATATATTAGCCCTCTATCAGATATGTAGTTAGTAAAAATATTTTTCCATTCTGTAGGCTGTCATTTTGTGCAAATGACAGTGGATTTTGACATGGAGAAGATTCTCAGGGTCATGAGGTCTCATTTATTAATTTTTGAACATAGTGTCTGTGCTAATGTTGTTTTGTTCAGAAAGCATTTTCCCGTGTCAATGAGTTCAAGGATATCTCTACAATTTTTCTTTAAGGTTCAATGTATCTGGTTTTATTTCAAGTTCTTTGATCCATTTGGAGTTGAGTATTGTGCAGGTTCATAAGTATGGATATATTTGGATTCATCTACAGGTAGCCATCTAGTTTGACCAGCATCATTTTTGTTGTTGTTGTTGTCAGTGTGTATTTTTGGCCTCCTTATTGAAAATCAGGTGTCCATAGATGTGTGGATTTATGTCTGTGTCTTCAGTTTGATTCCATTGATCAATGTGTCTGATTTTGTACCAATACCATGATCTTTTTAATACTACAGCTTCATAGTACAACTTTAAATTGGGGATGGTGATACTCTAGCAGTTCTGATTACTCAGGATTGTTTTTCACTATCCTGCATTTTTAATGTTTCCATATGAAGCTGAAAAATATCTTTTCAAAATCTGTGAAGAAATCTGTTGGAATTTTGATGGGGATTGCATTGAATCTGTGGATTGCTTTTGTTTGATATCTTCTTCAAATTCTTTCTTTAATGACTTAAAGTTTTTAACATACAGGTCTTTCACCTTCCTTGATTAGAGTTACCCCAAGATATTTTATATTATTTGGGGATATTTTGAAAGATTTTTTTTCTGATTTCTTTCTCATAACATTTATCATTTGTATATAGGAGGGTAACTGATTTTTGTTACTTAATATTTTTTTTTGTAAATTTATTTTACAATATCATTTAGTTCAACATAATAGCCACAGAGTCCCCTGTTCTCCCACTCTCGCCCCCTTCCCCCTCCCCCCACCCCACCCCCCATTCCCACCTCCTCCAGATCAAGGTCTCCCCCGAGGACCGGGATCGACCTGGTAGACTCAGTCCAGCCAGGTCCAGTGCCCCCCTCCCAGACCGAGCCAAGCGTCCCTGCATAGGTCCCAGGATTCAAACAGCCAACTCATGCAACGAGCCCAGGACGCGGCACCAACACACAGCTGCCTCCCAAACAGATCAAGCCAAATGACTGTCTCACCCGTTCAGGGGGCCTGATCCAGTTGGGGGCCCCTCAGCCCTTGGTTCATAGATCCTGTGCTTCCATTCATTTGGTTATTTGTCCCTGTGCTTTATCCAACCTTGGCTTCAACAATTCTCGCTCATATAAACCCTCTTCTTTCTCACTAATTAGAATCCCAGTGCTCCACCAGGGGCCCAGCCGTGGATGTCTGCATCCAGATTCCTCAGACCTTCCTTGGATGGGGTTTATGGCACAACTAACAGGGTGTCTGGCCATCCCATCACCAGAGTAGGTCAGTTCCTGCCGTCTCTCGACTATTGCCAGCAGTCTTTTGTGGGGGTATATTTGTGGATCTCCGTGGGCCTCCCTAGCTCTCTGCTTCCTCCCCTTCTCATGTGGTCTTCATTTAACATGGTCTCCTATTTCTTGTTCTCCCTCTCTTTTCTTGATCCAGCTAGGATCTCCCACTCTCTTTCCCTCGACCGTTGCCCTTCATTGTTCCCACTCATGACCAGGTTGTTCATGTAGATCTCATCCATTTCTCCGTGTTTTTTTTGGGTCTCATTTTCCAGGTAGCCTCACTGGTGATGTGAGTAGCAGTCCAGTCATCCTTGTTCCACATCTAGCATCTTCCTATGAGTGAGTACATACCATATTTGTCTTTCTGAGTCTGGGTCACCTCACTCAGGATGATTTTTTCTAGATCGATCCATTTGTCTGCAAACCGTATGATGTCATTGTTTTTCTCTGCTGAGTAGTATTCCATTGTGTATATGTGCCACAATTTATTTATCCATTCTTCAGTTGAAGGGCATCTAGGTTGTTTCCAGGTTTTGGCTATTACAAACAATGCTGATATGAACATAGCTGAGCAAGTGCTCTTGTGGTATGATTGAGCATTCCTTGGGTATATGCCCAAAAGTGGTATAGCTGGATCTTGGGGGAGATTGATTCCCAATTTTCTAAGAAAGCGCCATATTGATTTCCAAAGTGGTTGTACAAGCTTGCATTCCCACCAGCAGTGGAGGAGAGTTCCCCTAGTTCCACAACCTCTCCAGCATAAAGTGTCTTCAGTGTTTTTGATCTTAGCCACTCTGACAGGCATAAGGTGGTATCTCAGAGTTGTTTTGATTTGCATTTCCCTGATGATTAGGGATGTTGAGCAATTTCTTAAATGTCTTTCAGCCATTTGGGTTTCCTCTGTTGAGAATTCTCTGTTTAGTTCTGAAGCCCATTTCTCAATTGGACTGTTGGTTGTTTTGATGTCTAATTTCTTGAGTTCCTTATATATTCTGGATATCAGTCCTCTGTCACCTGTGGGGTTGGTGAAGATCTTTTCCCATTCTGTAGGCTGTCGCTTTGCCTTGTTGATCGTATCCTTTGCTCTACAAAAGCTTCTCAGTTTCAAGAGGTCCCATTGATTGATTGTGTGTCTCAGTGTCTGCGCTACTGGTGTTATATTTAGGAAGTGATCTCCTATGCCAATGCGTTCAAGACTACGTCCTACTTTCTCTTCTAGCAGGTTTAGAGTAGCTGGATTAATGTTGAGGTCTTTTATCCACTTGGACTTAAGTTTTGTGCACGGTGACAGATATGGATCTATTTGCAGCCTTCTACACGTTGATATCCAGTTATGCCAGCACCATTTGTTGAAGATGCTTTCTTTTTTCCATTGTACACTTTTGGCTTCTTTGTCAAAAATTATATGTCCATAGGTGTGTGGGTTAATGTCAGGGTCTTCAATTCGATTCCATTGGTCCACATGTCGGTTTTTATGCCAATACCAAGCTGTTTTTATTACTGTAGCTCTATAGTAGAGCTTGAAGTCAGGGATTGTGATGCCTCCAGAAGTTGTTTTATTGTACAGGTTTCTTTTAGCTATCCTGGGTTTTTTGTTTTTCCATATGAAGTTGAGTATTATTCTTTCCAGGTCTGTGAAGAATTGTGTTGGTATTTTGATGGGGATTGCATTGAATCTGTAGATTGCTTTTGGTAAGATTGCCATTTTTACTATGTTAACCCTCCATATCCATGAGCATGGGAGATCTTTCCATTTTCTGACATCTTCTTCAATTTCTTTTTTCAGGGACTTAAAGTTCTTGTCATATAGGTCCTTCACTTGCTTGGTTAGTGTTACCCCAAGGTATTTTATGTCATTTTTGGCTATTGTAAAGGGTGATGTATCTATAATTGTCTTCTCAGCTTCTTTGTCCATTGTATATAGGAGGGCTACTGATTTTTTTGAGTTGATCTTGTATCCTGCTAAGTTGCTGAAGGTGTTTATAAGCTTTATCAATTCCTGGGTGGAATCTTTGGGGTCACTCAAGTATACTATCATGTCATCTGCAAATAGGGAAAGCTTGACTTCTTCCTTTCCAATTTGTATCCCCTTAATATCCTTATGTTGTCTTATTGCTCTGGCTAGAACTTCAAGTACTATATTGAATAAGTATGAGGAGAGGTGACAGCCTTGCCTCGTTCCTGATTTGAGTGGAATTGCTTTGAGTTTCTCTCCATTTAATTTGATGTTGGCTGTTGGTTTGCTATATATTGCCTTTATTATGTTTAGGTATGTTCCCCGTATTCCTGATCGCTCCAAGACTTTTATCATGAAGGGGTGTTGGATTTTGTTAAATGCCTTTTCTGCATCTAGTGAGATGATCATGTGGTTTTTTTCTTTGAGTTTGTTTATATGGTGTATTACATTGATGGACTTTCGTATGTTGAACCACCCAGGCATCCCTGGGATGAAGCCTACTTGATCATGGTGGATAATTGTTCTGATGTGTTCTTGGAGTCTGTTTGCCAATATTTTATTGAGTATTTTTGCATCAATGTTCATGAGGGAGATCGGTCTGTAGTTCTCTTTCTTTGTTGCATCCTTGTTTGGTTTAGGAATCAGGGTAATTGTAGCCTCATAGAAGGAGTTTGGTAATGTTCCTTCTGTTTCTATTATGTGGAACAATTTAGAGAGTATTGGAATTAACTCTTCTTTGAAGATCTGGTAGAATTCTGCGCTGAAACCATCTGGTCCTGGGCTTTTTTTGGTTGGGAGACTTTTAATGACTGTTTCTATTTCCTTAGGGGTTATTGGGCTATTTAAATAGTTTATCTGGCCTTGAAATATGACGGGATGATTTTCTGGATTTCCTCATCGTCTGTTGTTATGTCCCCCTTTTCATTTCTGATTTTGTTGATTTGGATTCTCTCTCTCTGTCTTTTGGTTAGTTTGGATAAGGGCTTGTCTATCTTGTTGATTTTCTCAAAGAACAAACTCTTTGTTTCATTAATTTTTTTTGTATTATTCTCTTAGTTTCTAATTTATTTATTTCACCTCTCACTTTGATAATTTCCTGGTGTCTATTCTTCCTGGGAGACTTTGCTTCTTCTTGTTCTAGAGCTTTCAGGTGTGCTGTTAAGTCACTAGTGTGAGATTTCTCCAACTTCTTTTTTTTTTTTTTTTTTTTTGGTTTTTCGAGACAGGGTTTCTCTGTGTAGCTTTGCGCCTTTCCTGGAACTCACTTGGTAGCCCAGGCTGGCCTCGAACTCACAGAGATCCACCTGGCTCTGCCTCCCGAGTGCTGGGATTAAAGGCGTGCGCCACCACCACCCGGCAATTTCTCCAACTTCTTTATGTGGGCATTTAGTGCTATGAATTTCCCTCTTAGCATTGCTTTCATAGTGTCCCATAAGTTTGGGTATGTGGTGTCTTCATTTTCATTGATCTCTAGGAAGTCTTTAATTTCTTTCTTTATTTCTTCCTTAACCCATTGTGATTCAGTTGAGCATTATTCAGTTTCCATGAGATTTTTGTTGTTGTTGAAATCTAACTTTAAACCATGGTGGTCTGATAGAACACAGGAGGTTATTCTAATTGTTTTGTATCTGTTGAGATTTGCTTTGTGGCCAAGTATGTGGTCGATTTTAGAGAAAGTTCCATGGGGTGCTGAGAAGAATGTATATTCTTTCTTGTTAGGATGGAATGTTCTGTAGATATCTATTAGGTCCAATTGGGTCATGACATCAGATAAGTCCTTTATTTCTCTGTTAAGTTTCGATTTGGGAGATCTGTCCAGTGGTGAAAGTGGGGTGTTGAGATCTCCCACTATTAATGTGTGGGGTTTTATATGTGGTTTAAGCTTTAGTAATGTTTCTTTTACATATGTGGGTGCCCTTGTGTTTGGGGCATAAATGTTCAGAATTGAAACTTCATCTTGGTGGATCTTTCCTGTGATGAGTATGTAATGTACTTCTTGATCTCTTTTGATTGATTTTAGTTTGAAGTCTATTTTGTTGGATATCAGGATGGCTACCCCTGCTTGTTTCTTAAGACCATTTGATTGGAAAGTCTTTTCCCAGCCTTTTATTCTTAGGTAGTGTCTGTCTTTGAATTTGAGATGTGTTTCTTGTATGCAGCAGAAAGTTGGGTTCTGCTTTCGTATCCATTCTGTAAGTCTATGTCTTTTTATAGGTGAATTAAGTCCGTTGATATTAAGGGATATTAATGACCAGTGATTCTTCATCCCTGTTATTTTTGGTGCTAGTGTGTGTGTACTTCCCTTCTTTGGGGTTTACTGTTGTGGCTTTATCTATTGCCTGTGTTTTCGAGTGTGTATCTGACTTCCTTCGGTTGGAATTTTCCTTCTAGTGCTTTCTGTAGGGCTGGGTTTGTGGATAGGTATTGTTTAAATCTGGCTTTGTCTTCGAATGTCTTGTTCCTTCCGTCTACGATGATTGAAAGTTTTGCTGGGTATATTAGTCTGGGCTGACATCCATGGTCTCTTAGTGTTTGCATTACATCTGTCCAGGTCCTTCTGGCTTTCAAAGTCTCCATTGAGAAATCGGGTGTTATTCTGATGGGTTTACCTTTATAGGTCACTTGGCCTTTTTCCTTGGCTGCTCTTAATATTCTTTCTTTATTCTGTACATTTAGTTGTTTAATTATTATGTGTCGAGGGGACTTTTTTGGGGGGTCTAGTCTGTTTGGTGTTCTATAGGCTTCTTGTATCTTCATAGGCATTTCCTTCTTTAAGTTGGGAAAGTTTTCTTCTATAATTTTGTTGAATATATTTTCTGTGCCTTTGAGTTGGTATTCTTCACCTTCTTCTATCCCTATAATTCGTAGGTTTGGTCTTTTTATGGTGTCCCAGATTTCTTGGACATTTTGGTTCATGACTTTGTTGGCTTTAGTGTTTCCTTCGACTGATGGAACTATTTCTTCTACTGTATCTTCAATGCCAGAAATCCTCTCTTCCATCTCTTGCATTCTGTTGGTTATACTTGCATCCGAAGTTCCTGATCTTTTACTCAGGTTTTCTATTTCCAGCATTCCCTCTGTTTGTGTCTTTTTTATTTTTTCAATTTCCCTTTTCAGTTCTTGGACTGTTTCCTTTGTTTGTTTCATTGCTTTTTCATGATTTTCTTTCAGTGCTTTATTGTTTTCTTCCAGGACTTTAATGTTTTCTTCCAGGACTTTATTGTTTTCTTGGAGGGCTTTATTGTTTTCTTCGAATTTGTTTGCCCTTTCCTCTAGTTGTTTACAGCGTTCTTCCAATTTTCTTGTCTTTTCCTCTACACAAGCCTCTACCTTCTTCATGAAGTTACTCATAAGGCTACTTTCTTCTGCTTCTTCCAATTTTTGGTGTTCAGGTCTAGATGTTGGAGGCGAGCTAGGTTCTGGTGATGCTGTATTGCTCTTCATTTTGCTGTATGTACTTCTGCCTTGACGTCTGCCCATCTCCTTGTGGTTCCTTCTTGGTCTTATCAGTATACTTGTTTCACAAAGAGCTGACAGATTCAGGAAGACTCTCTCTCTTGTCCAAAAGAGAGTTCTCTTGTCCAACTCTTTGGTCCAGAAGGGAAGTCAGGGGCAGGCTCTGGTCCAGAATGGCAGTCGGGGACAGGCTGGGAGCTCGGGGCTGGTCTCTAAGTCTCAGGAAGTGGCTGGGGTCTTGGGCAGATGGGCGTGGGAGCAGGGCGCGGAGATTGCAGGGGCTTCGGGGGGGGCGGAAAAGGGGATCCCTCCCAGTGGGGCTAGAAGGGGAGCTGTCCGGTGGCCAGAACCTGGTGCCAAGTTGGGCAGGTCCTCCCGGAGTGGCTGGTGCCTAGGGATGGGGTCCGGGCTGCACCCAGGCACTCACCTCTGGTCCAGAAGGGAAGTCGGGGGCAGGCTGGGAGCTGGGGGCTGGTCTCTAAGTCTCAGGAAGTGGCTGGGGTCTTGGGCAGATGGGCGTGGGGGCAGGGCGCGGAGACTGCAGGGGCTGCCGGGGGCTTGGAAAAGGGGATCCCTCCCGGTGGGGCTAGAAGGGGAGCTGCCAGGTGGCCAGAACCCGGCGCCAAGCTGGGCAGGCCTCCCCGGAGTGGCTGGTGCCCAGGGATGGGGTCTGGGTTGGACCCGGGTACTCACCTCTGGTCCAGAAGGGAAGTCGGGGGCAGGCTGGGAGCTGGGGGCCGGTCTCTAAGTCTCAGGAAGTGGCTGGGGGTGTTACTTAATATTTTTATCCTGTGACTATGCTGAAAGTATTTCTCAGCTGTAGGAGTTTCCTGCTGAAAAATTTTAGGATCACTTATACACACTATCATATCAACTGCAAATAAAGATACTTTGGCTTCTTCCTTTCCAATTTTACCCAATGATCTCCTTCAGTTGTCTCTTTGCTCTATCTAAGATTTTAAGTACTTTATTCAATGGTTATAGAGTGGACAATTTTGTCTTATTCCTGATTTTGGTAGAATTATATTGTATTTCCCTACACTAAGTTGTCTATAGTCTCACTATAAACTCTCTTTAATATGTTTAGATATGTCCCTTATATCCCTGATCTCTAAAACTTTTTGTGTCACAAAGACACATTACATTTTCTTAAAAAGGCTTTTTCTGCATCTAATGTTTGTTTCTATGGTGGATTACATTTAGTTATTTGTATATGTTGAACCACCCTGCATCTGTGGAATGAATCCTACTTGATCATGTGGATGATGTTTTGAATTCTTAGATTCAGTTTGAAAGTATTTTATGGAGCATCTTTGCATCTATATTTATAAGGGAAAATGGTCTGTTATTCTCTTCCTTTATAGATCTTTATGTGGTTTGGATACCAGGGTAACTGTGACCTCATAAAATGAATGTGGCAATGCTCCTTTGGTTTCTATTTTGTAGAATAATTTGAAGAGCATTGGCATTAACTCTTCTTTGAAAGTCTAACAGAATTCTGTGCTAAAACCATATGGCCATGGACTCCTTTTAGTTGGGAGACATTTGGTTACTGCTTTTACTTCACAAGGAGAATAGACCTATTTACATTGCTTATCTGATTTTGATTTAACTTTGGTGAGTGGCATGTATCGAACAAATTATCCATTTATTTTTGATTTTCAAATTTGGTGAACAGGTTTGTTTGTTTGTTTGCTTTTTGTTTTGTTTTGGTTTTTTTTTTGTTTTGTTTTTTTGAGTACAGTTTTTTAATGTATGCCCTTATGATACTTGGAATTTCCTCAGTGTCTGTTGTTATATCCCCCTTTTGTTTCTGATTTTGTTAATTTGGATATTCTCTGTATGACTTTTAGTTAGTTTGGATAAGGATTTGTCAATCTTACTGATTTTCTCAAAGAATTAACTTTTTGTTTAATTGATTCTTTGAATTTTTGTTGTTGTTATTGAGGTTTGTTTGTTCTATATTTTTTATTTCAGCTCTGGTTTTAATTATTTTTTGGTGTATATACTTTTTGGATATGATTTCTTATTTTTATTTTAGAGCTTTCAAGTGTGCTCATAAGTTGCTGGTATGAGATCCCTCCAAGTCTTTATGTCAGCACTTAACACTATGAACTTGCCTCTTAGAATTACCTTCATTGTGCCCCATAAGGTTGGGTATCCTGTGTTTTCATTTTCACTCAACTCTAGTCTTTAATTTCTGATTCTTTTCTGTCTTCACTCATTTGTAATTCAGTAGAGAGTTGTTTAGTTTCCATGCGTTTGTAAGCTTTCTGTTGTTACCGAGTTCCAGCTTTCATCTGTGGTAGTCAGATAACATTCAGTGCTATTCTCAGGTGTTTTGTTTTGTTTTGTTTTGTTTTGTTTTGTTTTGTTTTGTTTTTGTATCCTTTGTGACTTGCTTTGGGTCTGAGTATGTGGTCAATGTTGGAGAAAGTTTCATGAGCTTCTGAGAAGGAGGCATGTTATTTAATGTTTGGATGAAATGCTCTGTAGATATCTGTTAGGTCCATTTGGTTTATAATATCAATTGGCTCCACTGTTTCTCTGGTTTGTTTTTGTCTGAATGAATTGTCTATTGGTGAGAGTAAGGTATTGAAGTTTCCCTCTATCAGTGTACAAGGGCCAATGTGTGATTTAAGATGTACTAGTGTTTCTTTTACAAATTTGGGTGTCCTTGGGTTTGATGTATATATGTAAAGAATTGAAATATCCTCTTGGTGGATTTTTTTTCCTTTGATAAGTATATAGTATCCTCTCTATCTCTCCCCATTAGTTTTGGTTTCAAGTCTATTTTGTCAAATATTAAAACTGCTACAACAGCTTATTTCTTGGATCCATATGCATGGAGTATCATTTTCCAACTCTTTGCCCTGAGGTGAGTCTATCCTTGATGTTAATGTGTGTTTCTTGTATGCAGCAGAAGAATGGATCCTGCTTTTCCCATCCATTTTGTTAATATATGTCTTTTTACTGGAGAATTGCGACCACTGATGTTGGGATATATCAATGAACAATATTTGTTGAATGCTATTATTTTGCTGGTATGTGTGTTTCTCTGCTGGGGGATGTCTTTCTGCATGCTGTGAATATATGTTGTTCCCATTGGTTAATAAATAAGCTGCTTTGGCCTATGGCAAGGCAGCTTAAAGGCAGGTGGGAAATCCAAGGAGAAAGACAGGAAAAAGTAAGGCGGAGTCTGGAGAGGTGTGAGCCAGCCATTGAAGGAGCAACATATAATGTGACACAGGTAAAGCCACAGAACATGTGGTGATAGATAGATCAATAGTTATGGGTTGAGTTAAGTTATAAGAGCTAGCTAGCAAGAAGGCTGCCATAGGCCATACAGTTTGTAAATAGTATTAAGCCTCTGAGTGATTATTTTAAAAGTAGCTGTGGGACCGCAGGCCAGGTGGGACGAGAGAAAAATTACCACTGCATTTGGCATCCAGACGTGGTAGTGAGAATTTCCACCAAAAACCTGAGAAAACTTTTAAAAAAGATTCTAAAATGGAACTAAAACTCCTTCCTAGTTGTCTCTAAAGCAAACTATGAGCTCTAGTGTGGTGGGTTTGCAGCACATGGGCTTGACCTACAGCATGGTGGATTCCTGATGCAGTACAGAGGTATCTCCAAGCCACTCAGCATGGTGCATGGCAGATTTGGCTTTTGCTAAAACAGGCAGAAAAAATAAAAGGTTTCTGGGCTACACACTGCTTGTTGGAGGCATAGACACATGACCTCCCAGAGTCAGTGGAGAGCATGGCTCCCAGTGCTGGCAGGGAATCACCTCCACCATGTTGGAAAGCTTAAATGGGTGGAGTCAGCAGCCAAGGCTGCCACATTGGCTGCAGGACCACGGGGCTGGGTGGAACTGGAGAAAACTTAATGACTACATTTCTTCTCTTTTGATTTACTGGTCTGGCGTTATTTATTCCTTGTGGTTTCTTGAGTGTGTATGATTAATTTCTTTAAGTTGGAATTTTTCATTTTCTGTCTTCGGTAGTCCTGCATTTGTAAATTGATGTTACTTAAACTTGGTTTTATCATGGAATGCGTTACTTTTGCCATGTATTGTGATTGACAGTTTTGCTGTGCATGGTAGTCTGAGCTGGCATCTGTGTTCTCTTATAATATGTAGAACAGCTGTTTAAGACTGCTGGCTTTTAGAGTAGCCACAGAGAAGTCAGGTATTATTCTAACAAGTCTACTTTTATATATTGCTTGGTCTTTTTCCCATAAAGCTTTTAGTATTTTGTTGTTGTTGTTCTGTTCATTTAGTGTTTTAATTTTTATGTGCTAAAGAGACTTTCTTTCTGGATTACTCTATTGGGTTTTCTGTATGTTTCTTGTACCTTAATGCACATATCTTTCTTTAGGCTGGGTAATTTTCTTCTATGAGTTTGTTGTAAATATTTTCCATGCCTTTGACTCTGTGCTTCTTCATCTGTCCTATTATTCTTTGATTTGGCCTTTTCATAGCATCCCAGATTTTTTTTTATTTAACATTTTCTTTGACTGAGATACGTATCCATTTCTTCTTCCTTTTCTTCAATGACTGAGATTCTTCCATTTTTTAGTTCTGTTGGTGAGGCTTGACTTTGAGGTTTGAGAGTCTAAATTTTTCATTTCCATGTTTCCCCCAGTTTTGGTTTTCTTTTATGATTTTATATTTAATTCCAGGTCTTGGGGTCTTTTCTTTATTCACTTCCTTCCACTGTTTGTGTTTTCATAGATTTCTTTAAGGGATTTATCATGTCCTCTTTAAGAACATTGATTATATTCATAAAGGTTATTTTAAGGTCTTTTTCTTGTGCTTCAGCTCTGTTGCACTTCTCAGGGCCTGCTGTGGTAGGGTGTCTGGATCTAGTGGAGACCTATTGTCCTGGTTATTGTTGATTTTGTTTTTATGCCTGCATCTAGGTATTTGGGATTGTGAAGATAGTAATTCTAGGTGCTGATATCAATCATTGTCTTTGTTGGGTGGTTTATTCTGTTTCTTTGTTTCTGTTGCACCTCCCCACCCCCGTTCTTTCACAGTGTATGGAGGCTGTGTGTTACTTATAGGAAAATCTTCCAGGGCACTGATCAGTGTGGCCACTAGGAGTTACAGGTAAAATATGTTTGTTGGTATTGAGACGTGAAACTTAGGAGTAGAGATGGGCTGGGGACAGTGGAGGGCCTTCACTAGAGGGAGGAAAGTTGCATGTTCCACTAGGACCTGTTTCATTAGTTCCCTGGGAATGAGGTCAGAAAATGAGGATAGGCTACAGTGGAATGTCTGCTGGGGATGAGACTGGGAGATTGGACGTGGAGGGATAAGATCTGCAGTTAGCTCATTTGCTTCCCTTTCAGGGGTGGTCTGTGGGTTATCAGGGAGTGGCTTCTGGAGATGGGGAGTAGGACAAAGCAACTAGTGAGATAAGGAAGGTTAGGAGGGGAAGATCTGTCAGAGCACTAGAGACGAGGTGGGGCCAGACTGCCAGAGGTGGGCTGCTGCAAAGCTAGGATGAGACTGAGGGATTTGATTTGGAGGAGCAGAAGGAGAGGTGAGGGTCTGTGGTCAGCCCACCTGCTTCTCTGGCTGGAGTGATGAACTGTTTTATTTGGAGGGAAGTTTGACATTTTTAGGCATCTGCCATTATGCTTATGTGCTTGCTGTCACAAATATTTGGAGTGGAAATAATGTCTTGTCTATATTTGGTTCCATGAACCTTCAGCTCCAGGGTACAGACATAAAATTAGCCATTGAAACATCATCCTCAGACTCAGTGACACTTGTGGAGATGAAGCACAGCCAGTGGGAGCTTTCTTGTATAACAAAAAGAAAGACTGCTATTGCAGGGGAAAACTTCAGGACAAAAATAAAATCTGAAAAAAATTCAAGGCATAATAGTGGGTTCTGAAAAGGTGTGATAAGCCTTGCCAAGCCTCTGCAACCCACACTTTCACAGTATTCCATCAAAGGTGAGGTCAGTGTTTCACAGAATATCATTCATGGTGTTTTTACTGAATCAGGGAAGATGAAGTTCACATAGCCTGGATAGGGTCTGTAAATAAGTAATGCAGTTCTTAAATGGGTTTCACTACCAACTTCCTTCTTTGTGGTCCCTATGGAAGAAATAGAAAATAGGCATTATTTCTTACAGCTCAGAATAAATCACTTCTGGGCTAGAACTGAGAATATATATAGTTGCTTCTGGAATAGGAGTTTTACAGCCCTATTCTCCTTGACATTTTGTATAACACAATCAAAATAAAATCACCTTCCAAAATTTCTATTATTTTATATTTATTATTTAGATTTTTGGCCTGTTATCATGATTCATAGTGGGTTCTGGTTTCTCAGAGACCCATAAAGAGCCTCTTAATTATATATACCACAGAGGGAAACCCACTTAAATATGTTTTAATGAGTAATTCTTATCTTTAAATTAGTGTTCCCTTCTTGTTAGCAAAAAATGATTAAAGTGGATCAAATCTTTGAGGGACACAAGGAGATGCTCTGGATTGCTTGCTTGGCAAACTGTTCTAGTGTATTGTTATAAAAAGTGGTGGGAGCAGCCCTGCTGGAGAAATCCCTTTATCTTGATGTTGGAAGTCATAAGCTCATGCTCTGTCCCCTGCTCCTAGAATCCTCTACAAGAAGGTTTCAAAATTAAAATGTGTCAGCTTGTCCATCACTTTTTGCTTGCTATCTTTAAAAAGCACAGAGACTATCATAGTCAAAGAAAACTAATGACAGATCAGGTCATTTTCTATTTTTTAAATATTTGATATGAAAGAATAAAAGATTATCAAAACTACCCATAACAACTATTAAACCCATTTACAAATGAAGAATCTGAAAAGTTACAAAGTTAAATCATTTGTTCTAAGACACAACCTGTATGTTTAAGGCTTTCACATGTTTTGTTTTGTTTTGTTTTGTTTGCCATCAAAAACCCATGAAAATATATCTGAATGAATGAACTAGTAGAGGAAATTTGGAGATTAAAGAGAAGCAAACATTAAAGAGAGACCTAGATCATGATTCCCAAGGAGCTTCCTCCTTCCGGGATACTGTTGACTTGGTTGTTATATTTAGGAAAGCACAGGTGCTGGAGAGACGGCTCAACCATTAAAGGTTAGGCTTGACCAAAAATATAAGAAAGCATGGAGCAGACCCCTAAGCCAGTGTTTCATAGAAAAGTGTGCTGTGAGTCAGTTAAAAATCACCCTTGTTCTCAGTCATGGGTACTCAGTATACCTTGAGCACTATTAACTTGCACGGCCAGGTATAATGTGCATGATATCAGTGTCAGAACCTCTTTTATTATTTACTAATTAGTAAACAGCTGGGACATCATTCAGCCTCTTCAGAGTCTCTCTCAAAATAGCAAGTTCTTTCTTCTCAGAATTATTTTGAGTGTTGAAGGATATCATAGTATATTGTGTAAGCTATAAAAAGTCTGATTAATTAAGCTTTATATGTGATTAAAAGTAATCTATAAACAACAGTTAAAAGCATGGGATATTTCATGTCTTCTGCATACAGAAATACCAGTACTAAAGGACATTGTTAACACTGTTTGTTTATTTATCTCTATTCTACTTGTCTCAGAGCTTAGTAAGATTTGGCCATATTTTATTCCCTTCAACTATAACATAAAAATGTAGATGATAGTTATTTAGTTATTTACTCTTTTTTATGAGACAGGGTTTCTCTGTGTAGTTTTGGTGCCTGTCCTGGATCTTACTCTGTAGATCAGGCTGGCCTCGAACTCACAGAGATCTGCCTGGCTCTGCCTCCTGAGTTCTGGGATTAAAGGTGTGTGCCACTACCATCTGGCTTTTTACTTTTATCTAAATATTGACTATTAAATTAGATGAAAAATGGTGGTAGAAAGAACTTGTATGTTCCAAATGTATCTTCATTTTTATTCTAAATGGAGCTGATTTCTCTAATTGACTCTTAAACCCTGATTATCATTTAATTTCCTTATTAGTTTTATTCATACTTAAATAAGTACTGCTCTAGGTTAGTGATGAGTGTTGGTAGGAGGTAGGGGATGCATGGATTTGACTCTCGAGTGTAGCAATGAGAATGTCTGAGGAGAAAGAGACTCTAATGATGTTGAAACATACATTGATTAGCAACACATTATAGCCAAGATTTTCCAGTATCACTTGCCTGGACCAGTCTAATGCATCCCAACAGGGCTCTCTAGTTTTAGTATGTCATTCCCACACATTCCCATGGATGCTTGCTCCTATTATGTTTACCTTCCAAAGGAATCCATATTTTTCTTCTTCCAACCAAATGTTATAAACCCCAAACTTCCAATCACAGAGGGGAAAATATCACTCTTCAGTTTAGTACATGAGGCCCAGCACAATGTAATAGTTCAAAAACTCCTTCAGTGAATATTTTTCTTCCTTCTTTATTTCTTCTGATATAATATGCAGCTAAAGTTTGCAGAACAAAATAATGTCTGTTCATCAGTATACTTTGGCTCCCCCTACTTAATGTTTTCTACTCTTGTTCTTCATTCTGGAATTTCCTAAACTATCATTGTTCATTCAAACAGACCCCTACAATCTGCAAATGCATGCTAAAATTCAGTGTCCAATGTAGTGAGTCTTTCATTCTGTATGTCTAGCTCCCTCCATGCTTCCTTGGCATCTCTTCTGTGCCTCCATTATTTCCTCCTCTTCCTTGCTTTCCCTCAAAATCCCACCTATAACTCCTGCCTAGCTATAGGACTTTCAGATTTTTATTACACCAATCACAGCAATACACTTTCACACAGTGTACAAATATCCTATAATGGTCATGTGCAAATTCTGCAAACCTCACGTACAACTAGTGTTTCGTTCCTCACTAGCATAATAGATAATAGTTTATATTTCAGATTAAATTTAATTATGGAACACATATAACACAGATACACATTTATGGATCAAAGTTGCTGTAAATCATAGGCTATTTTAGCTTAAAAACAGAATTTCTGTTTGATAGAAATAGCTGAGATTTTTATTGCATATGAATAGCATAATTTAGAAATACTCAGAATACAATTCTCAAACAACAATCAGCCATAATTTTGCTAGTATTTATACATGAAATAAGTCAACAAACTTACAACTGTATCAGACAGTGGAAATTTAAATTAATACCAATTTATGTGACAAAAATTTCAAGGCACAATGGCTTAGTAAACTATTCACTGACATAATCCTCACCAAGAGTGACCTAATGGGCTTTGGCATACAAGTACTATGTCCCAAATAAATACTCGTATAGTCTCTGTCCTGGTTAGTGTATACCCAGTATAGTCATGAGTTTTTCTTCTCAAATCAGCCTTGATAAAAAAGGGAAAATCTTAGTCATGGTGAAGAAGACTAAGCATGTGAAAACCAAGATAACTAAGAGTTATTGAGGGAAATAAGGCTTGTAACTGGTGATGGAGAAGTCCTACAGTTGGGTATGGAATAAGAACCAGCAAATGAAGGCTACACAAGCTCTTTAACTTTCCAAATAGGGAACATTGACCATAGAAGGACCCCATAAGCAGGAACACCTGAGACATTGCAGTTCTTCGTGTTTACACATGAATTGAGGGGATACCACTACTGTGTTGTCTGAATAGCTAAGAGTTTTCTTTAAATTGTGACATTCCTGTTACTTTCTTTCTTTATAAAGTCTGTGCAGAATACCAGCAAGTAAATGAAACCTGTGATCTCCTGTTCTTACCTTCTGACATGTCTTTTGTCCCTTAATGAAAAGAAACCACTGAGTGAACTACAATTTTGAGTATTTCTGAGGTTAAATGCTCCTTGTATTCTTCTTAGACACAACCTTCAGTACCCAATAACCATTGTGTTTGCTTTGTTTTTAGAATTCTTTCATATTCATCATATTATGAACAATTCCAAATTTAAATATTCTGTCCTCGCACAAAGTAAAATAAGATATCAGAGCATGAACACTCCTTTTTAGAATATATAGATATATACTATATATGTATCTATCCTTTTGACCTACTTCTAAAGAATATTAAAAAATCATAATGATCATACATATGTACTTATTCTATCAGTATAGAATGATTGTCAATGGAAAAAATATAATAATATCAATCAAGCCCCTAAAAATTCAGATTATGATTCCTTCAAATTCCTAGTGTATAGGCAAGCTCCCCCCCATCCAGAGTTTGTCCAAGTTCCACAGCACTATTGACTACATATCTTATTTGGAGGGTGAAGCTTTTGGGCACAAAACTGGACCATTTGACAGGAGCTGGTTGAAGGGACACTCATTTCTACACACTGTAGCTAGAGTTTTCCTGCCTGGCCCATGGTCGGGACAAATCTCTCTCACCTGCCAGTCCAATAACTGCTCAGACCCAACCAAGTAAACACACAGAGACTTATATTGTTTATAAACTATATGGCCATGGCAGGCTTCTAGCTAGCTGTTCTTATATCTTAAATTAACCCATTTCTATTAATCTATAAGTTGCCACATGGCTCATGGCTTACCAGTATCTTAACATCTTCTCATGGCAGCAGCTGGCAGCTTCTCTCTGCTGTCTTCCTCTTCCCAGAATTCTCCTCTCTCCTTGTCCCACCTATACTTCCTGCTGGCTACTGGCCAATCAGTGTTTTATTTATTAACCAATCAGAGCAACACATTTAACATACAGAACATCCCACAGCACTTCCCCTTTTCTTTTTTTTCAAAAGGAAGGTTTTAACTTTCACATAGTAAAATTACATATAACAAAACAATTATCAAGCAAGAATTATAGTTACAATATCTAGTCTATTTATAATATCTAGTCTATTTGTATTTGGCAAAATTAAAGAAGTTATCCTCTCTATCCT
Organism: Peromyscus maniculatus bairdii; assembly: GCF_049852395.1. Lineage (NCBI taxonomy): Eukaryota > Metazoa > Chordata > Mammalia > Rodentia > Cricetidae > Peromyscus > Peromyscus maniculatus. Next base: position 30,161,465 of record NC_134861.1, read on the forward strand.
ATATTTGTGAGTCTAAGGTTTCATATCTAACTTATCTTTTATCATAACTAAGGAAAATTATAACTATCTAGTCTTCAACTACATCAAAGACCTCAGAAGGGTACAATATTACCTGAGAAATGGGAGGGATGCAAGCAATTTTCAGGAGTCTTGCAGGGTAGACAGAGACAGCAGGCAGCCTGGACAGTCATCTAAAGTTCTTTTGTAAAGCTGGGGCATCTGTCTTCAGCCCACAGGGCTAGAGTCTCTCAGTCGTTTTTCTCTGTGTCCTGTAGAATGTCTGGCAGTTTCCTTTGTGGAGCAGGAACCTGAAGGACCATTTTGCCAAGCAAAGTTCAGTGGTCACCTTTCTATGGGTCCTGCATGTCCAGCCGATCAAGCAGTGCAGGCAAGAACAGTTTCTTGACCAAATGGCTATTTTTGCCAAGATGAAGATAAACTCCATATAGAGTGTCCTTGATGCCCATCCTCCTCTCTTAAGTAAATTGGTGCTGCCAGGAGCAGATATGTCTCATTGTCCAGAAAGTCTAAATTTTTAAAACATTTTAAATGCCATATTCTGTAGGTCTTTGAAGTATTTGAAGATTACCTATCTATCTGAAATATATCTATGTATACCTAGAAGACAACTAATATGGCTACAAGTATGATTGTCATAGATGACTAATTATTAACCTATTTCTTAATTATCCATTACAATTTTAAATGAGCTGTATAAACATCATACCTTAAACAAGAGTAGAAATATACACACAGTATAACAAAATTAACTTTAAATTTGTATCAATAAACTAAAATCCATAGCAATGTAAAACATTTCAAACAAGTTGTTGCTCTTTAAAACTAGGTTCATTAATCTACCCTTTCATCCTATCATATCTATATCAACACACCACCCACTAATAGTCAATCCTGCCTGCTTTTTAGAACATGAGTTAAGGAGATAACATCACTTATCATGAGCAAAATGTCAACTTTAGAAGCACAATACTTTCTTGTGTCTAAACAAAGCTATTTATGAAAATAATAATAAAACTCTAAGGACTTGGAAACATGGATTCCTAGAGAAGATACTTTTATTTTTAATGTGTTAATTTAATTATTTTAAAATTTTTATTTATTAAAAATTTTGTATATTAGATCCATCATTTGTACACATTGTCCTTAAATATTTTATAGAGGTCCCTACCTGCTCAAATATGGAAAGAATTCCAAGTCCTAAGTAAATCAAGTCACACAAAAAACTTGCTGATAAAATCTACTGCTTCAGCATATCTAAAGGAAGACCTGCTGAACAATGCCATGAATTCTGCTTTACTAAGTAAATCCAAATGATTCCAACTGTTCAGAAAAAAAAAATAGAAGCTATCAGAAGGTGAAAGGATGGGGGAAGTCAGGGTACTTCTGATGCTCTCCTTTTCCCTCCTCTGGAATCTTTGTTCAGTGACTATATTCCCCACCATGATTCTTTTCATAGATGGCCCCACCTCTTGTGACTGTCCCCAGAAGAGTTGTGTGACTCTTCTGGAATAATCATCATTTTTAGTTTCTGGAAGAAGTATGCCTTATTTCTGCAAGAGCCTACTCCTGTTAATATTGCAGCATCCTTTCTGGGTTCTATGCCCCAGGCCCATATACGTGTGATTAACTTTGTAATGATTTCCTTTATATTAAAATACATAGAGTGGGTATAATCACCTGGCTGTACTCTGTTGCCAAGAATGCCAACTTAAAATAGACTTGATAATTTAATATTCTTTTTTAAAAGAGGATCAGTCTAGGGAAATTCAAATGGAATAAGCATATCGGTGTGTGTGCAGGGTAGTGATCTCTCATCTGATGACAAATTTACTTGTCAGGAAGTGGGTAGAGTGAATATTCATATACTCCTTTGTCTGGATTCAAAAGTAATAAACTAAATATTGTGTGTGACTGTACTATGGTAAAAAGGCCTTGTTACATTTTTAGTCTTAAATACTTCTTGATTCATTCATTCATCAGAATATAAAACACCAATAAACAGAAGCTAAAACTACTCATGAGAGTTTGATCATGCCTCTTCTCCTCATTTGTTAAGGCACCAGAATTCTGGCTCACAAACCAGAAATGCACAAAACAATTCTCCAAGAAGCAGCACCATGTGATTAATTGAACACATATCTACCAAGTACCTAAGGAGCAGCTAGTCCTCCCTAGGCTGAGCTAGGCCCCACCCCCACCCCCGCTGGCCCACCAAGCTGGCAGCTTGCCATCTTTCCCTTAATAAGGAATTCTAGAAGGAAATTTTGCTCTATAATTCTCAAGGGTTTTAAAAACATTATAAGGTTATTACATGTAAAACACCCCCTGTGTTACTAATGATAGTGTGAAAATATGTTAGCAAATATACAGATGTGGTGGTATTTTATTTGTGCTTTAACAAATAAATCTTGCCTGTGGATCAGAGTATGTAGCTATCTACTAGAGGCCAGACAGTCATGGCCCACACCTTTAATTCTTACACTTGGGAGGACAAAACAGGAAGTGATATGGCTAGACAGAGAGAGGAAATGATAAGGTAGAGTGGAGACAGGAGCTCAGCTTATTCAGGCTGAAGATTTGGTAGAGGTAAGTAGCCTTTCTAGTGGCTGGCCTCTTCACTGATCTTTCAGCATTTATCCTGATATCTGGCTCCAGGATTTTATTATTAAAACCAATTAGAATTCACATCTAGTGTCCTACTTGTGGAGCACTAATTCATGAAAAAGCCTCTTGCTGCCAAGCCACAGGCACAGGCCATAGCCACACGTGGCCAGAGTCCCTACCCCACCAGCTAAGTTTCTGTTGCAGCCTATCTGTAGCAAACTCCACAGGCTTTTGGGCTCCAAAACCCATAGGAGTTAGATGCTTTCCTACGTTCCCCCGTGCAGACAGCTGGCTCTTTGGCTTCTTCTCTCCCAGTGGATTGTGGGCTCTCTCTGCATACCCTCCTCCAGCTGCTACTATACTAGGCATCTGCCTTGAAACCCACTTGGGCTTCCACTTTTCACCACAGAAACAGTCAGCCTCTGATTTCTCATTGTCAGCAGATTTGATGAGACAATTGGGAATTCTTAAAGGTAGGATTTAGTTAAAAAGGAGACATTTTTCCCACATTAAAAATAGGAAACACTATTACAATGGAGAGAGTTAGGTCTCTGTATGATAATACACTGGGCAGTTTGTTAATGGAACAATTAAATGAGAGGATAATTAATGTAGATGGGATTTATGCAATGTCAATTATAAATATTATCTGTTTGATCATTTTTATCACTAAAATGTTGGTTAATATGAGTGTTAAAATACAGGTTTTAGAAAAAAATGTATTAAAATAGATCAAAGAGATATTCAGATCCAGATAGCAGAGTTTAAAGGAGAACCAGTCTCAACATTGCATTATAAGGTTACAGAGGAACAGTCTAAGGTTTTCTAACAGCCAACCTTAATATTTCCAGTAACCTTACAACAACTGCCAAATGATAGATGTCCTCAATTCTGTGTAAGAGCTGAATGGACTCTTGTGCAAACGTTAGATTTGAGGAATTCAAAGAAGTGATAGTCTCATAAGGCACGTATTCACCTTTTGTGAAGCAGATGTAAAACTCATGGTCAACTTATAATAGAAATATCCCACAAAACAGGAGAGATTTGGTTACAGCAATCTTGGAGGCTGGTCCTCAGTTACAATGGGGAATCTGGTGGAAAGATGAGGCTAAGACCATTGAACAACAGAGCAGGGCTAGAGGTATGGAAATCTCCCAAGACCAATTTCTTGGAGAGGGAGACTATGCTAATGTAGAAAGGCAATCTCTATATGATGATCACATACTGGCTTTATGATGTGCAGCAGCCTAGAATGCTTGGGACAGAATTGAAGAAATAGGAAAGAAAACTAACTCATTTACTAAAAATACACAGGGCCCCAAAGAAACCTTCACTGATTTCTTACAAAGATTAGCTTCAGCAATAAATAGAATGATACCAAATTCAGAAGTAAGACAAATAATAATTGAATCTCTGGCTTTTGAGAATGCTAATGCACAAAAGAGTAATTATGCCATTAAAGGCAAGATTAGCACCCTTAGAAGAATGAATCTGAGAAACAATCAATATTGAATCTCATAACTATAATGATGCTTGGATAGGAGAAGTGATTTCCACAGGTTTGAGAAAAAATCAAAATCTCAGGTATTTCAATTGTGGTAAACAAGGTCATCTAAAAGGGGATTATAAAAAGGACATTCCTAGAAACACTGTTTTTCAAAGAAAAATCTCAACAGAACTCCTCTTCCTTCTGTATTATGCAGAAGGTATGGCAAAGGCAGTCATTGGACTAATGAATGTAGTTCAACAAGGTAAAGACAAGGTAACTGTAGTTGAAGTTTTCCTGGTCTTGCCAGGCTCCCATGGGCCTGTGGCCCCTTAGCTGCTCAGACTCAAATGAACACACAGAGGCTTATATTAATTATGAACTGGATGGCCTAATGGCTCAGGCTTCTCACTAGCTAGCTCTTACATCTTAAATTAACCCATTTCTATAAATCTATACTTTGCCATGTGGTTCATGGCTTACTGGTACTCTTACATCTTGCTTCTCATGGTGGCAGCTGGCCTCATCTCTCAGCTCTGCCTTTCTCCTTCCTTTCTCTCTAGTTGGAATGTCCCACCTAACCTTATTCTGCCTCACCATTGGCCAAGCTTATCAAACAATCAGAGCAACACACATCTACAGCATACAGAACTACATTACACAGCACTCCCCTTTTCTGCTTAATCAAAAAGGAAGGTTTTAACTTTAACATAGTAAAATTACACATAATAGAACAGTTATCAAGCAAGAATTGCAGTTACAATATCTAGTCTATTTGTATTTGGCTAAATTAAAGAAGATATTCTATCTATCCTCTATTTGTGAGTCTAAAGTTTTATATCTAATTTATCTTATATCATAACCAAGGAAAATTATAACTATCTAGTCTTTAAGTACATCAAAGACCCCAGAAGATTATACTATTACCTAGGAAAACAGGAAATGAACTATAAGCAACTTCCAAAATTCTGGAAATAACAGAGAAATCTGCCTGCCTGGACAGTCATCCAAAGTTCCTCTGCAATGTTGAGACATGCATCTTCAGCCTGTAGATCTAGAGTCTCTTAGTCTCTTCTTCCTGTGTCCTTTAGAATGTCTGGCAGTCTCCTCTGTGAAGCAGGAAGCTGAAGGACCATTTCACCTTGTTTTGACAAATTCAGTGGTAATTTTTCCATGGGTTCTGCATGCCCAGTTGATACAACATTTTGTCAAGCAGGCCAGGAAAAAACAGTTTCTTGACCAAATGGCTATTTTTGCCAAGAAGAAGATAAACTCCATATGGAGTGTCTTTGAGCAGATGTGTCTCATTGTCTAGAAAAGTCTAAGTTTTTCAAACATTTTAAATTCCATATTCTGTAGGCCTTTGAGGCATTTGAATATTACCTACCTAACTGAAGTGTATCTAAAAAACTTAACTAACATGACTATAAGTTTGATTATCCTAGATGACTATTAATCTGTATTTCTTAATTATGTATTACAATTTCAAGTGAGTTGCACAAACATAATACCTTAAACCAGAGTAGAAATATACATACAGTATAACAAATTAACTTTAAATTTGTATCAATAAACTGAAATCCATAGCAAAGTAAAATATTTATGCAAGATGTTGCTCTTTAAAAGTATATTCAGCCAGGCGGTGGTGGCGCGCTCGCCTTTAATCCTAGCACTCGGGAGGCAGAGCCAGGCGGATCTCTGTGAGTTTGAGGCCAGCCTGGGCTACCAAGTGAGTTCCAGGAAAAGGCGCAAAGCTACACAGAGAAACTCTGTCTCGAAAAACCAAAAAAAAAAAAAAGAAGTATATTCAATAATCTACCCATTTATCCTATCGTATCTATATCATATCCCCCTTTCTTTTTTTAAAAAGAGATTGATTATAACCAATAACATTTTGTAACCAACAACCTAAACAAAGACAAGCAGCTATAATCCAGTTTTTGGAAATGTGGGCATAGTTTTCTAGGGTACTTCCTGCTGATAGGGGGGCACTAGTAGTCTTATAGGGATCCGGAGAAAATGTGAGATGATGGTTAAGTCCTGAGAGGACCAGCTATGACCTTTGTTGATAAGTACCATCTGTCAAGGTTCAGGAGGCCTAGCTTGATGAAATCTATCCATCTTAACCCTGAACAAATCCATAGCTTCTTGCTTCCTGTGGAAATAAAAACAGAGCCTCCTTTCCAAAGCAACATATCCTTAGAAATAAATTTTGAAGTCAAGATACCTTTAAAATGTACATATTCATTTAACTGAGTAGCCTTTACAATCAAATGTCTCTCTGCAGTTAAAAATCACAAAGACAATATAATCCAGACACTCTGTGTGATTTCCATCGTTATGTGGCTTATTTCTTATATTACTTTTACTTTCTCTTTAAAGACTTTATTTTTTAAAACTTTCTATTTCTTTGTATAACTGTCTATATTCCTTTTCCTCTCCCAATCCTATGTACATTTTTACACACACTCTAAACTGTTTAGGGTTTATCTCACCTGAATCTGTCTTATTGTGAATCTATTGCTTTAAACTGCAGCATGAATGGGACGGAAATGGCAGCTTTGGCTGATGGCTCCGCCACCTCAGCTTTCCAACTTGGTGGAACTATGTTTACTGCCAGCTCTGGGGGAACCATGTTCTTCACTGACTCTGGTAAGCAGTGGGTCTATGTTTCCATCCAGCAGCATATAGTTCAAGAATCTTTTCTTTCTTTCCTTTTTTTTTTCCTAGAAAAAGCTATATCTACTACACATCATGCTGGGCATCCTGCAGACACCACTGTGTACAGTAGCAGGAATCCAACATGCTGCACTCAAGATCATACATTGTGAACCCTCCATACTGTAGCTCAAGTCCACATGCCATAGCACCTCAGTACCTTGGAGTCTCTGTATCTCGACCTGCATGAGACATGAAGTAGAAAGAAACCTGTTTTTGCTCCATTATTGTGTGTTTAGAAGCCATTTTTAAACTCTTTTAGGCCTTATGGAAATTCAAGACAACCACGTTGGGCGCCAACTAATTATTTGGCATTGAGAAATGCCTTGAGGGGTCTCTAAAAGGACCCCATGTCAAATTCAGTTCAGTCATTTCCTGTCACTGTGGAGGAAACTTCTTCCCAGAGCAATTAAAAAAACTAATGCCCATCGTAAGAAATCATACTACTCTGGATATTAGAATAGCTATAGAAGAGAGAACAAAAAATTCAGGAGAAACCATAAAGTGAATGTTTTGGCAAACTTTTATAAATGAACAAAGACCAAAATTAAAAACATGAATAAATGGTATTGTCATTCAAGGTCTTGTAGACACAGGTGCAGATGTAACAATAAATACACCAGAATCTTGGTATCCAAATTGGCCTCTTCAGGAGGTAAATGTTCAGCTTTTAGGGAATGGAATGTCATCTCATGTGAAACAGAGCATGACACGGGTCAAGTGTATAGGGCCAGAAGGACAGAGAAGAAAATTAAAGCCATATGTGGCTAACATAACAATGAATTTATGGGGATGTGATTTGTTACACAATGGAATGCTCAGATTAACATTCCCCAATCTCAGAAACAAACCATAAATTAATGTTTGTTTCAGGGGAAATTTTAGAAGGTATTATAAAGAACAATCACTGATCATTCAGGTTGTATGAAAATAGGGCACAACAGCTGTTAATCTTTCAAAGGCACCTACAACCCTTCCTTTAAAATGATTAACAGATAAACTGTATGGGTTGAGCAATGACCATTAACATCAGGCAAATTAGAGGGTTTAGAACAGCTGGTACGGGATCAGCTACATGCTCAGCATATTAAAGAATCAACCAGACCTTGGAATTCTCCTATATTTGTTATTAAAAAGAAATCTTCAAAATGAAGAATAGTAACAGATCTAAGAGCTGTCAATAAAGTGATTCAGCCAATGAACTCTATAGTCTGGAATTCCTTTGCCTTCTCTGTTACCTAAATGATGGCCTCTTATAGCTATCAATTTAAAAGACTATTTCTTCACTATATTTTTACAAGAAAAAGAGAGAAAATTTTACCTTCACAGTGCTTACTTATAACAGTTCTCAGCCTGTTAAGAGATATCAGTGGAAGGTTCTCCCACAGGGAATGTTAAAATTCCCATATCCTGTACCAATATTTTGTAAGTCAGGTATTGAAAACAATACACAAGCAATTTCCTCTATCTATAGTTTGTCATTAAGTGGGCAACATCTTATTAGCTGATTCAAATGTGGATACTTTAAAGAAAATGTTTGAAGAAGTAAAGAATATTTTGCCTTGTTAGGGATTATAAATTGCTCCTGAAAAAATATGAAGAGATTTTATTAATTATTTAGGATATAAAATAACCCAACAAAAATTTAGACCCCAAAGGTGCAAATTAGGAGAGATTTGTTGTGGACTCATAATGGCTTTCAAAGATTGTTAGAAGATATTTCCCATCTACAGGCCACTATTAGAGTAAAAAATCAAGAACTGAGTAACTTGTTCAAAACCTTAAATGGTGACAAGAAAATTTGGTGATATATTGTTTGTAATTTAGGAATTGCCTGAAGACCAGAGGAAAGAGCCAGCCACTATCTTAAACATAGAGGCAAGGCACACACCTTTAATCCTAGCACTCAGGAGGCAGAGGCAAAGATCTCTCTGAATTTCTGTGTGTTCAAGGCCACACTGGGATACAGACAATTAATCCAGTCTAAAAGAGAAACAAAGCCAGGCAATGGTAGCACACACCTTTAATTCCAGCACTTGGGATTACACATCTTTAATCCCAGCATTAGGAAGGTGGAGACAGTCGAGAAAGGAATATAAGATGGGAGAAGACATGAACTCAAGCTCTTTCCAGCTGAGGAGTGAGAAGTAGTGGCTGTGGCTTGCTCTGCTTCTCTGATCTTTCAGCTTTCACACTTATATCTGGCTCCAGGTTTTAATGAGACCAATTAGGATTCATGCAACATAAGGACTTAAATTGTCCAAGAGAATTAATTATAAATCTGACAGAAAATTGGCTTTGGTTGGAAAGAAAATACAGGATGCACATGTGGATTATTTGGATCCAGAGCTTGATTGCGTTCTGATTATTTTACCATCTACACCTTTTCTTATAGGAATATTAATGCAGAGGGACAGATCTTTTAGACCACATATACAAAGTAAAAAAAATAAAATAAAAATTTATGTGGAAAATGTCTCTGAGTTGATTCTAAAAGGAAAATTCAGACTTCATCATTTAGGAAGAATAAACCCAGTAGAAATTGTAGTAACTTTTACTAATGATGAAATTGACAAACTATGGAAAGAAAGTGAACCTCAGCAAAGAGATTGCAGTAATTTTTTGGAGAGGTTAACAACAAATACCCCAAAACAAGGGAATTCAAGATATAAAGGGAACTAACTGGATCACTCCTCGCATTGTGTGGGGACACACCAATATCTGGAGCCCAAGATTCTATACTGATGCAAATAAATCAGGGAAGGCAGGTTAGAAATCAGAAATTTTAAGTAAATTGGCTCAAACACTAATGATTCTGTCTAAAAGTCAGGATTATATGTTATTCTCATGGTATTATTAGGTTTCTCAGAACCTCTTAACATAGTTATTGACTCTCAGTATGCAGATAGAGTTCTTTTACACATAGAAACTGCGGAATTTATTCCTGATGAGTCAGAATTAAGTTTGGTATTTATTCAGTTAAAAGAAATAATCATGAATAGGAATCATCCCTTATATGTAACACATATTAGATCCCATATGGATCTACCAGGCCCTCTAGCACCAGGTGATGATGAAATTGATCAACTATTAAGAGGAAATGTACTCTAGGCCTCAGAATTTCATAAAAAAAAACACCATGTTAATAGCAGTGATTTGAAAAATGATTTTCCCATCACTTGACAACAAGCCAAGAGAATTATAAGGAAATAATGTCCTTCTTGTTCCTTGTATAACCAAACTCCACTAACTGTAGGAAGTAACCCATAGTGTACTCAAAGGAATGAAATGTGGCAGATGGATGTGTTTCATTTGGTAGAAATGGAAAATTAAATATACAAAATATTGACACCTATTCAGGATTACAATGGGCAACTGATTTGAGTTCTGAAAAGGCTAATTCTGAAATCACACATTTGCTAGAACTTATGGCCATCATGGGTATACCTGCACAAATTAAGACTGACAATGCTCTAGCACATATCTCTCAAAAAATGAAACAGTTTTTTTGCTTATTACAATATAAAGCATATTACAGGTGTACCACACAATCCTACCAGACAAGCAGTTATAAAAAGATTAAACTGAACTCTAAAGAATATGCTAAATAAACAGAAAGGTGTGATAAAGACCCCCCAGAAATAAAATGCACAATGACTTACTAACTTTGAATCTTCTAAATGCTAATAAAAAAGGAAAGATAGCTGTGGAGAGACATTAGATAACAGAAAAAAACTATGGAATTAAATCAACTTGTATTCTTTAAAGTCAAACTGACATCAGAATGGGAACCAGGGTATGTGTTAGGTTTAGGAAGAGATTTTGCTTTTGTTTCCTCAGGAGAAGAAAAGCTATGGATACCATCAATATGATAAAGATTTGATTTGAACAAGAGATGATACTTCTTCAACGGAGTGATCATTCAATCTAAATTAACTGATACACCTAACAAAAACTTTTCATTTGATCAGATATAGCTTGACAAATAGGAATCTCCCAAAACTTAGGGTTGGGGCAGGGTTTTGTTTTTGTCTTTTCCAGAGAATGAAGGTAATCTAATTAAGGAATCTGAAGACCACTAGACAAATGAGACATGAAGAAAATGGAAAAATCATCTAGAAAAAAGTCCCAAGAAAAAGAGTAAATTAGTTTATTGGTATATCACATCTCAAACAGAATAAAATTTTGTAAATCTTCCTAAATGTTTGTTTCTGATGTTCTCCACAGACACATAATGTAAATGATATTTTTATAATTCCAGTTCAATTGAAAATTAAAGCTCTCTTTGGAGTTGGAGTGTGGCTCTCCCCTTTTATAAACCCAAGCATGCTTGATAAAATAAAATCCAAAATCTCTGTCTCATCTCAGAAAAGCCAAATAATATGGGACAGAAGGTAAATAAAAGTTAAAGACTAATCTATTGCTACTAATCTCATAATTCTTTGGTTTCATTTTGACTCTTTAGCAGCTTTTCTTAAAGTATAAATATTATCTCAAAATTTAAAAAATTAAAATATATGTTTTAATATTTGTCATGATATTAATGGTCATATGGAGTATTAATTCTAGAAAATGGCTTCATCTAGCTTCCTGTATATAATTTCAGATTTGAGTCTCTTTCAAGTAACTGGAATCAAGTTTTTGTACTCTGGATGTACGTAACAAATATTGATCCTTTAACCTCTTTGAGATTTGCTGCATATGACATTTATAATGTTTAAGTTTTCTGCAATGAACCATGATCATATCTAACAGTGACCTTTGAAGTCACCAAAAGGAGGAAGGGGCCCCACAACAATGGTTCCACCTGCACTATGGTAAGGCCACTAAGCTGACAAACACCACCTAAAGATCAACTTTGGACTACAAACATCTCAGAACAATTTCAAGGTGGCTAGCTGAGATGATCCAGTCTCACAAACTATTCTAGCTAGGACTTGAGACAAGCCCTGCACTCTCCAATTAGGCAGAGACTGGACAAAAAATGAAACAGCCCCCTCTCCCAGGACTTGACAATTAATACAATTTTTTCTTTGCAGGATCCTCTATAGATGCAATCTCCCCCCAACAGCAGGAAGTAAATTTAAAAACACAATACCCACATTCCCAAGAGGTGGGTTGGATGGTTTTTGGTTGTTCAGTCAGTTATTGATACTTACCATTAATTTAGAGTGTTTGGTCACAAGTTATTGTGGCCAAGAAAAAAGCTGAACAAAGGTGATTAGATTCAGAGTTCTTATTTTGAAAAGATAAAAGGAATATAGAAATGATAGGATAAAAGGGTTATTGAATTATTGAATCTACTTTTAAAAAGCAAATACTTGTTTAAAATATTTTCTATTGATATGGATCTTTGTATATAAGTTCATTTTTTAGAAGATACTATAAATACATTTTTACTTATTCAAGGTATTGTACCTATACAACTCATTTAACAATATAATGCAAATTTCTAGTCCTTGAAAGTTATTATTACCACCTAATAAGAATATAAAGAAATACAAGTTAGTAGTTAGTTATTATAATTAAACTTGTAGTCATATTAGGTAGGTTTTCAAAGTCAAACAGAGATATATTTCAGATAGACATGTCATCTTCAAACACTTCAAAGATCAGTAGAATATGGTATTTAAGATGTTTTAGTAACCTGGGTTCTTTTTTTATGACTATGAGACATGTCTGTTCCTGGCAGCACCAATCTACTTCAGAAAAGACGATGGACATCAAAGAAACTCCTTATAGAGTTTACTTTCTTTGTGGCAAAAATTAGCTACTTGTTAAGAAAGCGCCCTTGCCTTGATCGCTGATAGTATGCTGTCCAAATTGGACATGCAGTACACAAAAGGAAGGACTACTGAACTTTACCAAGATAAGGCAGGACAGTCCTTCAAATATGCTACTTCACAGAGAAGTCTGTCATATATGCTAGGTCTGTAGGCCAAAGATGAATCCCCAACATTTCAAAGGAACCTTGGGTGCCCAGGCAGACAGCTGTTTCTGTCATTTCTAACATTTTATTTGGAAGTCACTTGCTTGCACTTTCTGCTTACTCAGGTAATAGTATTTCCTTCTTGGGTCTCTGATGGAGTTGAAGACTTTATGATTATAGTTCTGGTTTTCCTTGTTACGAGATTCAGAAAAGAAATTCACTAAAGAGGTGTAAAGTGTATAAGGTTGAGAAACCTTAAAAGATTGCTTTGGTAATTCAAGTTAGAATAGAAAGTGAATTAGGTACAGCCTTTGGATTCACCTAGATAGGACAAATAATGGAATATTTTCTCTGAATTTGTCAAAGTTAATGCAATAGATATTGATGACATATATTGCCTGTTTATATCATACATAGTTATTGCATTTATTGTATATAGTTTCTCTTATATTAGTTATAATCTTTTTTATTTTAGATTTTAAAAAAGGCAAATGTGGTGATATTTTATTTGTGCTTTAACAAATAAATCTTGCCTGAAGATCAGAATGGGGAGGTAGCCACTCGAGGCCAGGCAGTGATGGCACACCCCTTTATTCCCACCACTTGAGAGAAGGAAACAGGAACTGATATGGCTGGGTGGGGAGAGGAAGTGATAAGGCAGGGTAGAGACAGGAGTTTGGCTCTTTTGGTCTGAGATTTGGTAGAGGTAAGAAGTCTCTCTAGTGCCTGGCTGCTTTGCTTCTCTGACTTTTCAGTATTTACCCTAATATCTAACTCTGGGTTTTTATTATTAAGACCAATTAGAATTCGTACTACATATAGATCATTGGATTTTTTTTTATTAATTTAAAGGTCCTAACTTAATAATTCAGGAATGTCTGAAAGATGTGTGTGTAAATTTGGGGAAGTGTGTCTGGGCAGCTCACTACTCTAGATCTAACTCCAATATCAATTTCCTTTGTAAACAAAGGCACTAATTGTTACACTAAGCTGCCAATGAGATGGGGCATATTAAGCCCAATTTTAGCATGTATGGAGCATATAAAATGTGTTATTATGGTTCCTTAGAGAGTAAGAATTTTGATAAGAAATAAGAAATAAGATAGACAAAGTAATACATAAGTCCATTAGAATTAATTGCATATATATATATATATATATATATATATATATATATATATATATAACTACTACATTTCATGTACTTTCTGGGCCAACTGCTAAGAAGGAGCATATATGATAGAGAAGCATATAAAATAGAGATAACAAATATGTTAGCATACCAGTGGTAATAGGCAATATAAAAGGAATAAGTGATAGAATGAAAAAAGACTGATTGATTCTAATTTGAGAATTTAAGATCTTTAGAGGAGATGATACAAGGTTATTATTCTGATGAGTTGATAGTTTTTTTTTCCTGCTGAATAACTAAGGAAGAGGAATTTCAGGTGAGAAAACAGGTATACAAATACTTAAAGAATGAAAGCACATGGAGCCTTTACAGATTCATGAGTCAAGTTGGACTGAAGTGAGAGCAGGGATAAACTAATCATGGAGTAAGCTGGGAAACTGAAGGTACCAGTAAATGTGGAGTCCAGCTGGGCAGGAAGGGTGGCAAATGGCTGTAATTCAAATATTTGAGAGGTTAAGCCAGGAGGCTCATCAGTGCAAGGTTAGCCTGGCCTGCATATTGGGTCTGAAGCTAGCTTAGACTAAAAAATGAGATCTTTTATCAAAAACTAGAAAGCTGTCAAGTGGGAATGAGAGCTCAATTTGAATCAATAACAGGTAAATACGTTTGTATTCCCAACATCATACACAGTGTCTGGCATATAACAGGAAGGAAAGATTGAAAAGAAGTGAAGAAATCAATGAGGGAGAGAGAGGAAAAGGAAAAAATCAAGTAAGAGTAAAGAAGAAATTAAACAAAAGGAAAATTTATCACAGGAATTTTCAGTCATTCACTTACTAAATTCATAAAGAAACAAATTTAAAAATGGAACAAAGTCTTAATTTCACATAAAAACAGTAGATTATTTTTCTTAAGACCAATGTTTCTTAGATGAACATAGATGTTGACAGTCCAAACCTCAAGGGAAATTTAGATACCTGGGATTATTCATTTAGCTCTGACATTGTGACAGAGATCTGACAAGACAAGAACATTTGGTGAAGGAAGAAATCACTGCATTCAAAGACACTTTGTTGTGGCCAACAATATTTTCTGAGATGCAGAGAGCACATATGAGGGAAATGGAGGAGCTCTATTGCCAGAATGGTGACGATAGAAGCTCAGATCTCTCCCAGACAGTTTTGTCTCTGCACAGCTGCCAGCTACAGCTCTCAGGAAACATTCACTGAAGTCAATTGTAGCATCATTTGCACAGTACGTATGTCACAGGAAACAATAATTTGAGCTTCCCCTCTACAACTCAGTGGCAGACTATGTTTTGGAGCTTCAAGTCAGAAAAAAAGTGCCCTTGGTTTTGTCTGTATTTCTAGATAAATTTGGAATCATTATGAAAGCAAAAGGCATTCACACAGAAACTCCTTGGACTATCATTATCCTTGGACTATTCCATACATTACATGGGGAAAATCCAAGGTATACAGTATGTCAACTTAAGAAAAGCTAAGGGTTCAACTTTCTAGTCAGCTACTGCAACCAGTCTACAAATCTGAACAGCAAGCTTGTTATCCTTTTGGAATATTTAAGACATCTGCATAAATAATTAAATGTAGCATGAATCTTAAAGAGTCTTATTAATAAAATCAAACCTGAGCCAGGTATTGGGGTGAACTGGAAGATCAGAGAACCAGAACAATCCACAGCTACCTCACCTCGCCAGATCCTCAGCTGGTCCTGTTTCCTCAGAATGGAAGCCTCTGTGTCCTCATATCCGAATGGCTCTCAGCTGAACTGTGCTGCTAGAAGCCTGAAAGCTTAACCAGCCAAATGCTTAACCAGCCAAATGCTTCTAGTTCCTGGTCCTCACGCCTAATATATCTTTCTGCCTTCTACCATCACTCCCTGGGATTAAATGCTCGCTTTCTGGGATTAAAGGCATGTGTCACTATGCCTGGCTATTTCCAATGTGGCCTTGAACTCACAGAGATCCAGAGGGATTTCTACCTCTGGAGTGCTAGGATTAAAGGTGTGAGTGCCACCATTTTCTAGCCTTTGTATCTAGTGGCTGTTCTGTCTCTAACTCCAGATAAGTTTATTAGGGTGCACAATATTTTGGGGAACACAATACCACCACAATTAAATAATAAATAAACAAGGCCACGTTGTGGTGATGTACTACTCTGTCCCTCAATACACTATGTCCCCCAACAAAATTTACCTGAGGAACAGAGGGAAAAAATAGCCACTATATTAGATATAGAAGTCAGGCAATGGTAGCACTTGCCTTTAATCCTATCACTTGGCAGGCAGGGATCTGTCTGGATCTCTGTGAGTTCAAGGCCACACTGGGGAATAGAGCCAGGCATGGTGACACACACCTTTAATCCCCAGCACCAACTGTAGAGGTCTGGAGACCTATACAGACAGATAGGAAGTGACAGAGCTGGGCAGGAAGAGGAAGTGATGGAGGTGGGCTGAGAGAGCAAATGAGAGAACAAAACAAAAAGGCATATTAGGTGTAGGTAGACAGGAAGTACCTCGCCTTGGAAGCTGTGGAATTAGTGAGGTGAGGTTAACTGTGGCTTTTCCTACTTCCCCGATTTCTCAGATTTTCACTCTTATATTGGGCTTCGAGTCTTTTATTTAATAAGACAGTTTATCAACTCATTTACACCTCGTTAACAAATGTGAACGGTCATGTTGGCATGTATGTCAACTAAATGGGATTTACTTTCATTAAAGGTGATAGTGTATGCAGTGCAGTTAAAAGCCACTACTTCTCGTTCTTTTATATGTTCCAATCCCATCTAACAAGAAAGCAATTATGTTTAAAAGAAACAATAATGTTTAAGAGCATAAACTTCTTACATGGGGAAACTAGGTTTGAATCCCATGTGTTCACTCACTGAATTAACACTATTGCTCATATTTGCAACATACCTGTGTTCTAATCTCCCTCAACAGCAAGATGGAAATAGGAGAGTAATACCTACGTGATTCAAAGCACCATGAACAGTAAATGAGTTGTCCCATGATTCCCTGCATCAGCATCTCACAGTAAATACTCAGAAAATATCAAGTATAATATGCATTACTACTTTTAATACTCATTTACAATTTGTACCAAAATCTAGCTGCTGCTGCCCCTACCCAGTGGTGCATTAAACCCTCTGTTGGTTCCCACATTGTTTCCCTGCTTGTTGTATCCTAGCTCACTTGCCGTTTGCACAAAGTTCTAAAGCAATCATTTACATGCTGGTTTAACTACATCCTGAACTTAAATTTGAGGGCCAACAAGATGGATTCAATAGATAAAAACACACATTGTGCAAGCCTGATAACTTGAATTCAACCCTGGAACCAACAGTAGAAGGAAAGAACAGATTCCCAAAAGTCATTATCTAACCTCCAGGGACATATGATGGGCATGCATGCATTCACACTCACATATATACATCACATACACAGAGTCACATGATAAATAAAATTTAAAGATAAATTTGGTATTTTAATGTAGTACATAAACATAGAACCCCATGTGCTTTCTGTCTTTGTCTTTGTCTTTGTACATTTTCCTCTCATTGTCTCCTCCTTTCTTACACACACACACACACACACACACACACACACACACACACACACACGGGGTGGGGGGGACTTTTTTTTACAGCAATACTAAATTTTAGTACTTAAAATGGCTTAATAATATGTTTCATCCTAAGTCACTCAATTTTTAAAGGAATGTTGGTCATGATCACCTAAATGGACTACAAAATATACCATGGCTCACAGTTTAAAAATTATTTTCTCTGGGCAGAAAGTATTCATATGAATTAATATTCTATTGAAGAATGATTTTATGCAATGAATTCACCAAACAATGGAAGAACTGATTCTCCATTTATATAAGACCTAAAATGACTCAACTTAACTGTGAGGAATATGGCCATACCAACATGATTGTACCTCATCTTATCTAAAAGATGTATGAAGATCAACATAGGAGATACCTACACAGCAGATTTATTCTTTTCTCTAACGCAGTACTATGTGCTGCATTCCTAAGTAGAGGACACTCTTCTAAGAACAACCACCTCTGCAACATCTGTTCATGATTCTGTCTCAAGCACTGACTACAGGATACAAGTATGTCTATGATCAATTATTTAAAACAAGTGCACAAATTATGTGATGCTTAGCCTCAAAAAGCTAACTAGAAATCACCGACTTATTATTACTTGTGTGTATGTGTGAATGTGAGTGTGTGTGTGTGTGTGTGTGTGTGTGTGTGTGCTGGCACATGCAGACTTGCTTGGACACTCATGTATGCATTCATATATATACATTTGCACATGCCATGGAATGTATACAATGGTCAGAGGATAACTGTGTGGAGTCTGTTCTTTCACCCTTACTTGGGTTCCGGAGATCAGACTCAAATTGTTGACCTTCTATGGCAAGCACTTCACCTACCCAGCTCAGCCATTTGCCAAGCCTCAGTTATCTGCTTTTAAACTATTTTAGTTGTGATTTAGACATTCATCAGGAGGAAAAAGGAGAAACATGAGTCCAGTTGTCATGCTCAATGTTTGGCATAATCTAAAGCTTCTCTCCATAAAGTTCTGAAGCCTTTTTTGGAAGGAGAGCAAACAGGTTAATGAAGCTTGCTCGTGCTGTGCACAGATCATTACAACAAATTCATGGAGAAGCTGGATTTGTTCTTACAAAATCAAGCCTGGTTGTAATGAAGAGTTTCTCTACTTAAACAAACACTATGCGCGCATTATATGGATAGTTCAGGAAAGCCAGGTGATTAAAAGCTACACAAGAACAGGGGAAGAAATAGTCAAGGGAAGGAGGAAAACGTGACTGCGGCCCTTGTTCCTGCTGATTGGACTCCCCAACCAATGTTTGACGTCAGGGAAGTTCTTCCAAGAACTGACCCGTGCCCACCTCTGCAGCCACCACTGCAGCAGCAGTTAGATAAGGTTTACAGACGGTCAGTGTGTGTTAACAAAGGGAACAAGTCATCAAGAGCATATAACAATTGTAAATATTCATGAACTGAAACTTTATAAAGATTTTATAAAATTAACCCTAAAAGGTTTAAAGAACCATGCTGATCCTGGCATCATAAGATGAGAGACTTCAATACCCTACTACCATATTTAGATAGGTCTTCTAAACTAAAAATCAGCAAGGAAACGTCAAAGCTAAGTTAGACATTACATTAACTGAATTTAGCAAATATTCACAGAATATTATACCCATCAGTTAGAGAATAGAAATTCTTCTCTAAAGTTCATGAAACCTTCTCTAAAAGTCCCCATATTGATAGTCACAAAGCAAATCTCAGAAAATTAAACAAAAAAAAAAGACATAATTGGTTGTATCTTTTCAGAAAGCAATGGAGTAAAAAGAAATCAGAAGAAAGAGAAACCTCAGAAACTACACTAGTACTTAGAGACTGAAGAAAACACTTTTGAATGAATAATGGACACTGAAGATATCATGGGGAAAACTTAAAAATTTCTACCTATCCAAAAAAATTTTTTTGCACAATTCTTCAGAAACTCCAAGATGCTGCCTGGGCAGGTCTAAGTGGAAAGTTTATAGCTACAAGTGCTGACATTAAAAAATCATAGGCCGGGCGGTGGTGGTGCACGCCTTTAATCCCAGCACTCGGGAGGCAGAGCCAGGCGGATCTCTGTGAGTTCGAGGCCAGCCTGGGCTACCAAGTGAGCTCCAGGAAAAACCAAAAAAAAAAATCATAGTAATTTCTAATAAATAATCTAATGATGCACCTTAAGACTCTAGAAAAAGAGGATGCTACAAGCCTGGTAGATGGCAAGAAATAATAAAATTTTGGGCAAAAATGAAATAGAAACTGAAGTACAATAAAACCAACCTATTGATTAAAGGATTAACCATTGACAGCATTAAGAAACCCTAACAAGCAATAAAGAAAAAAAACTAAATTGATTACAAATAGAGATGAAAATGGAGTTGTTAATTAGATCACTAAGAAATAGTTAGAAAAACTGTGTTCAAAAAAAGCTCTAAAACTAAAAGAAGTGGATAAATTTCTAAACTCATTTAACCTGCCAAAAATTCAGAAGGCATAAACAATTTTACAAACACATAACAAGCAATGAGATTGAAACAGGATCTAAAAATCACTCCAAGACTAGGTGGATTCACAGTTGAATCCCATCATTATTTTAAGGATGATCTAACATTAATACTTTCAAAACTGTTCCACATCAGTTCACATAGCTTCTAGTATCCCTAGTTCCTGACTTCTTGGACCAAACCTCCACAGTCTACCTAGTATCTGGTACTGATGAATAAGAGGTCCCTGAATATTGAACTTCCATCCCAAACTGTCGCCACACACCAGCTCTCAGCCTCTGGAGCTGACAGGAAAGAAGACCTCAGATGCTTACATGAGACTCTTACAACATTTCTTCGGTCACTCAGCTTCTTAAATTGATAGATAAGAAGCCCCCAGACTGTCAGACTCTCAATTTACTTCCACTCAGCCAGCTAACTCTAGATATGCAAATATCAATGCAAATACACAAGCAATATGAAAGTCTGAGATAATATGTCTCTTCCAAAAAGTACTAATTTCATAATAATGACTCCAGTGAGAATGACGTGGAAGAACTGCTAGATGAAGAGTTCAAAATAATGGGTATAAGTGTGTTTAAACTAGTTAAATAAGACAAGAATATGCTTCAAGAAAATCAAAACAAAGAGATAAATGAAATAAAGAAGTTAATGCATGATATGA
Organism: Peromyscus maniculatus bairdii; assembly: GCF_049852395.1. Lineage (NCBI taxonomy): Eukaryota > Metazoa > Chordata > Mammalia > Rodentia > Cricetidae > Peromyscus > Peromyscus maniculatus. Next base: position 30,182,148 of record NC_134861.1, read on the forward strand.
AAACAGAATTCCATAAAGAGAGGATTGCTGGAGGAAAAAAGTCAAGATAAAGTATGCTGTATACTATAACCCCAGTAAGCAAAATAAAACTGAGCACCAAACTCATACTATACATTTCTCTACAGAATAATTAATTAGGCCTATACTTTTATCCTGAACAAAAAATCTATAGAAAATTAATCAAAGACCTCAATTTCAAACACTAAACACTGAAACCAGTATAGGAAAACATTTCAAGATATAGACACAAGTCAGAAGCTTCTGAATGAGACTCTAATAGCACAGACAACATTCCAAGAATTTACACATGAGACTACATGAAGTAAAAAGCTTCTGTATAACAAAGAAAGTTATTAACACAGTAGACAGACAGCATACAGAATGGAAGAAAGTCTTTGCAGCTGTACTTCAAGCAGGGTGTTAATATATTAGACGAATAAATAACTGCAAAAATAAAACTAAATAGTCTAAGCTTCCAATAAATAAATTATTGTGTGATATTTTGTTTGTGTTCTGGCAAATAAAGCTTGCTTGGAGTCAGAGGGTAGAACCAGCCATGAGTTAACCATAAAGGTCTGGAGGTCTGTACAGAGAGAAACAAGAAGTGATAAAGTGGGGTAGAGACAGGATCTCAGCCCTTTTGGACTGGAGGAACAGAGGGGGTAGGAAGTGACTGTGGCTGCTCCTCTGCTTCTCTCATCTTTCAAGTTTCACCCTGATATTTAACTCCTGGGTTTTATTGATAAGATTAATTAGATTCACGCTTCAATAAATAAATAGGGCAATGAACTGAGCAGGCAGTTTTCAAAAGCAGCAAAACAAATGGACAGATAAATATATTTTAAAGTTTTGAAAACGTAAAATCATCCTGAAAATACTAATTAAACTATTCTGAGATTTTACCTTACCCCAGACAGAATGTCCATCAGAAAGAAAACAAATGCTGGTGAGGATGTACTTCTAAGCTGTATTCAGCTTGACATAAACTAGGGTCAACTGGGATCAGAAAACCTCAGTTGAGGAATTGTTTCCATCAGATCAGCCTGTGGGCCTGTCTGTGGGGGTATTTTCTTTATTAATGACTTATTTGGAAGGTCCATCCCACCATGGACAGTGCCAGTCATGGGTGTCCTGGCTTGTATAAGAAAGCTAGAAAAGGAGGAGAGATTGCTCAGTGGTTATAAGAGCTTTTTGCTCTCCCAAAGGACTCAAGTTTGGTTCCCAACACCTACCAGTGGGCAGCTCCAGATCCAGGGGATCTGATGCCATTTTCTTGCCTCCCCTGGAACCTGCATATATATGGCATACAGACACACAGACACACATATAGACATATATTATACATATGAATAAGAAAACAGTTTGAGCAAGTCATGGAAAGCCATCTATAAAATAGCATTTCTTTTATTGTTAACTATAAGCTAGAATAAACCCTTTCCTCCTCAAGTTGGTTTTGGTTGGTGTTTTATCAAAGCAACAGAAAGCAAAATAGGACAAAGGACCACATGCTTTCTTGGACTGACCTCCAAAAATGCCACCAGCTTCTTACCATGATGTCCAAGAAAGCTTTCTTTGTGGCACTAGGAAGGTGAAGGTGAAGAGAATACTTGTGATCCCAGTGCCTCCTTTATAATGAAATTTCACTTTCAAGATGAAAGGCTCTGTCAATATTGTTTCTCCCAGTAGAAGTTACTTCTCAACTGAGCCCCATTCCTGCCCTCTAATCTCAAATAGGGAAGAAACAGTCAACAGAGCCCTGGCCACAGGCAGATAGAAACATTGAAACATTGCTGTCAAAAACAGGAATGTGGGGATTTAAGATTGGTTGTGAAATCCATATTCTTGACAGATGTGTGTGATGGCCAAGTCCAAGAGCCCATTAAAAGTGCCAAGCAATAAGGAAATTCTAAAACAAGTCCCTCCCAAGATCTTTTCCACATCACCACTTTATTAGAGCTAAAATTGTTATAAGACAGATTTGTAGGAGAAAGAATATGTAGAAGAACTCAATGTCAACACAAGATAAATAATCAGAAATAAGCCAGCAGCAGGTCACCCATAGCTACAGCACACATCAGTAAGTAGGTGAGGGTCCACAGTTCTTTGCCTTTTACTACCACAGAGACCTTTACTGAGACATTTAGCCCCTCTGAACTCCATATGAAGAATGAAGGAATGGTGCTGAATTTAAAGCCATTATCTATTCTAAAACTATTGTTCTATTTTTATTTTATTTCTGAGTACTTAAAAAATCAAATAAATCAGATCAAACTAAATTTACATCATGTATGGGTATACCTGATTGATATTACTGTTCTATTGTTCATTATTACTATGATGTAAAATATCTGAAAATTTAGAGAGTAATAGAATCTCTGGCATACTTTATTTGAAAACAAATAATTCTATAATTGTTAGGTAAGTTTAAAGATGAGCAGAAACTTTACAAGCTGTATAACCTACTCACTCTTAAAAAGGAGAGCAGAAACTTCTTAATTTGTGAAAACTACTGAAAAGCTAAAAGATGGCAATTAAAGAATCATTTCAATCCTGAACTTCAAAGTACAATAAAATATTGTCTTGCTATCAAATTAAAAGTAACTTTGATTAATAAATTCTTTTCAAAAACAGGGAATAAGGACTCGGAAATTTAAGCAATGAACAACACAAGAAATTCTAAAGAAAGTTACAGTAGGTTGGCAAGTTGTAAATCAAAGCTTCTCAATTAATCTTACATCCAGTAGAGCAGGGTGCTTATGAATGCTAGTCAGCAGCAGTACATCATGTCATACCACAGAAAAACATTAAATGAATTCAAATCCCTGGCATTTGGCCCTCTTAATTGAACATTTCACTTATTCATATCCCAATTAAGTGGATATAACTATCTCTCTGGGTGATGTTCATCCTTTAATAATAATATAAGTACAGCAAAGTAAGACCCCTTCTTATTCACAGTAATAAATACACACACATGTTGTCTTTCACTAATGAAAACCAGTAGTTCATTATTGGTGTCAGGTCCACTGTCAATGCTCACTTAAGTTTCATTAGCATCAACAATTTGTCCCAGGAGTATATTATTCAATGGGTAAAAATTATGTTTTCATTCATGGAGGCATTTAAAACTTCTTGTATAGCAAAGTCCACATGTAGATGCTGTTGTCAGAATCAGAATACAGACAGTAAAACATGACACAGTGCCCGTTCTCTGAACAAAAGAGTCCCACCTCTTCAACCTGTATGACTCCCAAACATCTGAATTAGTATGTAGACTTAAACTGTCAATAAAGTTTCAGAATTACAGTCATTTCTTTATCACCTTCATGGGAAATAGACACATAGTACTAGAATAACTCTCCTTCCCTGGGAGAAATTGTATGCCAGAAGACATCTGGTAATATTCAGAATCCTTTCTGAGTTTGGCACATAGATGGTATATAATGGATTGAGGCAAGTGATACTGCTGGACATCCTGCCATCCACAGAATGGTTCTACAGTAAACCTAAAGTCAATAATGCCAAGATTGTGAAAGCCTCTCAAGACGGACAAACAGGGGAAGGTGTGCAAAGGGCCATGGCAAACATGCAGCTGTCTATGGTTTTAAAAGGGGATGCAGTGGGGGCTCAAGAGATTATTTCTGTGAGGCAGTGCATTTTTCAGAAGTACAAACAGCCTGAAATTTATCAGCTAATGAAAGCAAGTGTCCTCAATAATAAGTGATACAGAAGCAAATAACCCACAAGTCTCCCCATCTCTACAAGCAGGGATTAAAGCAGTATAGTATTAATACAAAGATGAACTCTTCCCAGAGCTTCTACTCTGTTATATACGATACCAATTGTACATTCAGAGGTTAAATCAGAAATATTGTGAAATATATTACTATATTTTTGCAAACTTTATCATTATGAACTTTATGAAAAGTAAACTAAACAAGGAAAAAAATGAGACTGGTGGAGTGACACACACCTGTCCTTCCACAACTCAGAAGACAATTTGAATCTAGAGCTCAGGTAAGCCTAGACTCCACTGGGGAACCCTCTCATTAAATAAAACCCAAACACACAAGAAAAGAGAGGTGTGTCTATAGTCTTTTCTGTGACTAAGTTCCCTCATGTGTTCTTTGTTTCACTATCTTGGTTTGATTTTAATGTTTCTTCTCACTAATAAAATCTGTAATGTGCCTTAAAAATGTAATTGGCATTTGATTTTATCAAATGAAACATATTAGTAAAAAATGTTTACTCTTTCATAATAATATTTTTTTTTGAAATTAAAATATAATTACTTTATTTTCCCTTTCCCTTTCTGCCCTCCAACCTCTCCTATGTAGACATGTTAACATAAAGAGGAAATGTAATGGGACCCCAACTCTAGACAAAGAACTACAGGCAGTCAAAAGTTTGTTCTTAATTGAATTATTAATGATTAAATAAACAATTTAATTATTAATAAGAGTTACCAAAAATAACTTTTTTCTAAAGAAGTCATAAAACAATTAGAGACTTCTATTACTGTTATTTTAAGCACAAAGCATCCTTTTACAATTCAGAAGAGAAGACAGGCTCATAAAACTGAGAAGAGATATATCTCCAACAAGGAGAATGTCTCTTTGAGCCCAGTGTCTGACGGGCTGAACCTTTCCGTTAATGTCTGGTTTCCTTTGATTTTCTAGCATTTACTGGTATCCATTAACTGTTTTCAAAGGTTGTTTCTTAGGAATAGTAATATAAAAATGGAGGAACAGCTACTATTGTTTGCTCTGAATCAGCTTCAAACAAGCATTGCTATGACAAAGTCTTGAATAACTGTGGGTTATGAAGGTGAGAAAGAGCAGCTTGTTCTGTCTTCTGAAGGATAAAATAATAATACTTTTAAAAAAATTTTAGAACCTGAATTAGTAAAGAAGTAAAATGGTCACAAGTAACATACAACAAATTCTGTTGCTGATTAGTAACGTTTACAGAAGCCAAATTGTGGTAGAAAGTGTTTGCACAAATTCCTTTGTTTACACGTGTTCTTATCAACAACAGCACATTGTCATCCCTCCCTACATGGTCCTCCCCACTGTATACATCAGCAAATCCTGCAACCTCTGGCCAGTGTCTTTAGGCCAGTGTCTTTCCTAGTAGATGATCCTTGCTACAAGCATTATCTCAATCAAACTGACATTTCCACAGCTCCAAACAGCAAGAATACAGTGATAGATGTCTCTCTCCTAGACCATCACATGTCAGCCTGCTCTGTAGAGGTTGTCAGTGCAGCATTTGGAGGAGTCTACAATTTCTATTAGCAAAAAAAAAAAAAAAAAAAAAAAAAAAAAAAAAAAAAAACGAAAAAGAAAAAGAAAAGAAAAGAAACTTTTCAAAAGTGGCTACGTCGCATCTTTTTTTCTATCGAACTCTGGAAAGTTTCCAGGAAGAACTTACTAGGATATGATGTATTAAGTAATGTTTCAAGAAATACAACTTGTCAATTCAAAAACTCAAATAGATAGGAGCTCACCCCAGCTGCCAACGCAGCTCTGTCTTCATATTTCCTGACAGTGGAAGTCATTTTATTATTCACTTAGAAACTAATAGCAGAAACCTGATACACTTGCCTTTGCTTAAATTTTCACTCTTACACAGTCTACTACACACATATTCATTCATCTTCCAGGATGTTTCTGTGAGTTCACTAATTTGTTCATCTATTAGTGCTTGTAACACCTCATTTTTTTCTCACGTTGATTCTTATCAACAACACACACATTGTCATACCACTCTTTATGATATAACGGAATCTCAATCTTCCCCTCCAGTGCATTACCCACAATGAAGCAAGCATAACATTTTAGAACATTAAATATTTAAGATGTTAAATGATAAAGATGTTAAATGAGCAAAGATAATACCATATACTTATGAGTGAACTATACATTTTATAGCATGAACTACAGATATATAGATAGAAGAAACATATAGTGAAAGAGAAAAATAGATGAATCCATGAGAAACCTTTTAGGAAATTGAAATCACAAAAGATAATATACAACAAAAAATAACATGAGCTGCTAGATTATGACTCAAATATGTCAGACAGCTCTCTCCAATTCTCCTCTCCAATTTTTACCCATAGAAACCTGTGGGCGCCATGGGCCCTGACCCCCGACTGTGAGTGGCTGCAGCCTTGCTTGCTGACCAGGTGTCCTCCCTATTCAGATTCCCTGCCGGTGTCCTTCTCACCTTAGGATCATCGGAGAGCTTACCGGAGGTTCTTTGTTCCTACATCCTGCTTGTGGTGTAAACAACTTAGGTGCATCCTGTATTTGGTGTAAACAACTTAGATGCAAGAATGCAGAACATTGGGTCTAGATTGTAGACCATTGGTAGTGAACTTCTGCCCTCAGGGGATCCTCCATTTGTGTGGTAAGCCTGTATTTAAGGTTTTTTCCCTCTTTCAATAAACGGCATTCGACATCCAATCGTACGAATGACTCGCTGTCTCTTGTCTCTATTTTTTAATCCGCAGCCCTTCGCTCAGACATGGTGAACGGGTATTGGTAACGCGGGCGTTACTGCTACAGAAACCTACCTTAAGCATGGGATCATTACATAAAAAAGTTTGCTTCTGTTTTCAAACTTTACACAAATAGGACTCCTAGGAACCTCCTAAGTGGTTCCTGTTCACTCATTTGAATCATGTATAACAGTCAGTGAAATCTTCACATTTACCTATTCTCTCATTCATGAAGCAGCACTTTCACTACCACATACAAAGTGGTGCAGCTTGTTTCATGCTGTATAAACTCTTCCTCTAGGATGTGAACACAGTGTGGTGGTTATGGTAATAATTGCTGCTTAGTCATGCTCAGCTCAACTTCCAAAATGTCAGTGGACATTGCTGCCAAGATGAAGTGTTGCATATCCCTGTTTTCTCTCTGCAATTATCCATTTCAATTTTAATACTTGAAGCTTGATGGATATGGGGCAAAATTTCAGCACTCTGTGTTCTCCAAGTAATTCCTGAGGCAGAGATATTTGCTACCATGGGCTGGGTTTCACTCCATCTCCTCTCCCTCACCTCTTCTTTTTACCTGTCAGAATTTTAACTTTTTCCATTCTCATTTGCAAGAAAACTTTATCAGTCAGAAGTTACAATTCTTTATCAGATAATTTCAAACATTTTAAATAGTCTGCCTCATTTCTGTAGCTTGTAGTTTAATTTTGTTTACAGTGTCTTTTGGTGATCAGAAACATTTGATAGCAAAATTTGTCATATTTTCCTTAATATTTGTGCCATTTTATAACTTAATAAGTCATTAATCAGCCAAAGATTATGCAACTATTTGTTGTAATTCCTATTTAAAATGCCAAATATATGTCTTTCCTTTTAAAATGTTTTGTTTATTAGTGAAAGGAGAATCCAATTGTTTTTACATTTTATAAGTTTAGCAATTATTAGCTAATAATTTTAAAGATACTTCTATAATATGTTTCAAAAACATGTATCTGGGCTGCAATCAGGATGTAATATATGAGAAAATGAATAAAATAAGTAAATAAATAAACTGTAAAAAATGGAGATACTTCTAATAGGAAGTAAAATAAAATGCAAAAAAAGTTTTTAAAAAATTTATCTGGTTCCTTAAAACTTTCGTAGTTGTGTATTTGCTTAACTTCACACAACTCTTATACCGTAAGATCCTAATCAACACATGATCAAAGAGGCTCAACGCTGTTGCCCTTCCTCTCCAGTCCTGTCAAAGCTGCCTTTGCTCCTTTGTCTGCTACATAAGCTTCACAAGAAGAGCCAAGGCCCCAAATAGATCCATTTAGGTTGATTAGACTACTCTGAATGTACAGATTAATTTGAAGTAAATTGATATTTTTTAAAATAATGGATGCTTCATTTCTAAATTTGAAATTGCTCCCTTTTCATTAAAGTTTTGTGTGCTTCAGGAGCGTTTTATAACTATAACCTTGATTTCTCAAGCACTTTTCCTGTGTGTGTGTGTGTGTGTGTGTGTGTGTGTGTGTGTGTGTGTGTGTTAACCTGATAGGTGGTGGTTATGTAACCTTTCCCAGTTGACCAAAATCCAGAAAAGTTGCAGAATTCTCTTTACTATATTAACTTACCTACATAGGTTTTTCAGTTTTCTGTGAAAATCATTATATTGTTGTAAAGTTACTTTTCTCCTTTTTGAATTTTTTTTAGCTATCTTGCTGGCTAAATATAATCTCCAGTTTTAAATTTAATATAATTTCAAATGGTATATTTTATTCTCAAATATAATAAAAAATTTTGCATTAAAAATAAGATTCTTATAATGGACTTTTAACAGACCTCCTTTTCCAGCTAATTTGCTTCTGTAATTAAACTACATTTGGCTAAATGTTAAGAACAGTGATGATGTTTGCAATAAGATATTTAATAATTACATCAGCAAATATTTGGAGGTATGTAATTCTGGGTTTGACTAGAAGCTTATTAATATCAGCATGATGGATCAAGGGTGCTGGTCCTTCGTTTATGGTATCATTGCAACCATTGCTCTGGCATAGAGTCAGTCGTATGGCAGAAACAAGAGGCATGTTAACTACCGCACACCTCTTCTCATTGGAGAAGGCATTTTCAGAAGCTCTGCCTTAGATTTCTCCTTACCCATGAATGACAAGACCTGAGTTGCCGAATTCCTTTACACAAGAAAGGCTAAGAAAGTGAATAGTTTGCATTTTCCCACTGGACAGTGATGTGAGTGATGACAGAGGAGTTTCGCAATTGCTGTTACTGAGATACTAAAAGTAATATAAGTAAAGTTTCCTTTTCTATTCAGTATACTGACAGCATCCATTTTCTAATCTATGAAAGAACGATGAATTACAGATATTTTTGCCACATCTGATGGTACTTTTAAATAGATTATTTCATCTGTTAATCATGTTACTTTAACAGTTTTTCTAATATTGAAATGACCTTGCTTTTCTGAGATCAATACACTTGGTCACAGTGTATCTACTTTTAGAAACAGCTGCATTAAAAGTGTTCCTGTTGAGAGGAATGTTTCTGAATCTAGAAGTGCCATCCATCTATAATTATCTATAATTTTCTTTCTTAAACTTTTATTACCTAATTTTAGTCTCAATATTATGCTAAACTCATTAGAATGAATTTTATCATTTCCTCTCTTCTATTCTCCAGGGAATAATTCACATAGAGATTGCTTATTTGGTAGACTAATTTGGCATTATATGGCTTCCTGCATGTTGAAATAGAGGTGGCACTGTAGCTGAGGGGCCCCACAGCAGCCCTTTGCTCCAGACGCTGAATCTGGCCCTTGATCCACATCTGTTCACCACACTCAGTCCCCATTGTCCCACAGGAGTCAGTCTCCTGCCATCACTGACTGAGTCCTGCTTCTTATATGCCATCAAGATCACAGCTAAAGCTTTGGTTACTAATTTATACTTTACTTCTCCTTGGCTCTTTAGAAACATTTGGTTTGCTTTAGATCTCAACATCATTACGACTGTTTTTATATTTTATGCATCATTTGCTTGTGTTTGGAGATGAAGACTTGCATTTAAATGCATATGCATTGTTAATTATAATCCCAGGAGAACTCTTTGAAACTTGAGTCTAGCATAGGCTGCCAGATTCAGCTTTGATCCTCCTCAGCTTTACTCTCCTCCCCTCTAATTTTGCTTCCTTCAATTGTTGAGGCTGCATGTGATTCCTAGACTGAAAATCCATCTAGCCTCGGGATTTTTGTATATTCTCTTGCAGAATCTGGAAATCTTCTCTTCATCCATACCCTCAAGACAATTATTATCCTCTCTCAACTTACTATATCCCAATCCTGGAGATGCCACCTGACAAACGGTGTCATTCCTGTGGTGTCCCCAGTCACTGGGGTTTTATATTACATGCTCTTGCAGTACTTTATGGTTTTCTTTTCTACAATATATCAAACACATAATGAAATAACTACTTGATTAATTTTTATTAATATATAGTTTTACAAATTGTCCATAAGCTTAGTGAGGACAAGAACATCATTTATCTCTCTCATTATATTTCCAGTACCTGTCACACTGAGAATGTAATCAGATATCATTAAATTACTAAATGATTTGGCCTTATTTCTATTCATAAGTTTCATAATAAAATATAGATTCAGTTTTTCAGATTAAATTAGTTTACCCAGGCATGGTAACAATAAATTTAGAATTTAAAAAAATTTTTATATCATATAAGGAATGATAGTAACTAATAAAATATGAAAGGCCATTTTCAGGCAAATAAGCAAAAATTAATTCAAGGATTCAGTCTTACAGAAGCACTGAAACAATCATAGCAATTCTAAACCACCATCTGTAACTCTGGTCACACAACATGGGCCTGAGGAAAGTTACACACTACTCACTAATAATAATGGGCAAACTATATGGTTGGTAATAGTTAAGAGTGAAATAGGTTCCGAGTTAGATTTATACAATCATTCCCAACTCCATAAGTATTAGATGTTTTTCTGATGATGTGACAAAACATGACCAAGACAGTATATAAAGAAAAAAATTCCCTTTATTTTTATTTATTTATTTACTTTACATCCCTGCTGCAATTTCCCCTCCCTCCTCTCATCCCTGTCCCTCACAGCCAGCCCTCCTCTGTCCCCACCCCCTAATCCACTCCTCCTCCTCCATTTCTGTTTAGGAAAGGGCAGGTCTCCCATGGATATCAACAAAACATCGCATATCAAGTTGCAGTAAGACCTACCCCTCCCCGTGTATACGGACTAGGCAAGATAACTGAGTATAAGTGGCTTGCAGTTGGTTCCCACCACCCCTGGACAGAACAGCAGCTGGGTCAGCAGCTGGATCAGCAGCAACATTTATTTATGAGTGTGATACCCATTTTATTCCTTAATAAATACATCTTCTTCCCAGACACCCATAGATTTCTTGTATTACCCTCTTCTGCAGGATTCCATGAATTCCACCTAATGTTTGGCTGTGGATGTAGGGAAAGGAGGCTCGCTAAAGAAACACAACCTGGATCTGCGACCTGAGCCAGAGAAAGAAATACTTTATCCTTGAATCCAGAACCAAAGAAACATGCCCTGACTCTGAAACCAGTGCCAAAGAAACATACTTTGTCCCTAGAATCAGAGCCAGTGAAAGAAATATTCCCTGGCTTTAGAATTAGAGCCAAAAAGCTAAGAAAGACCAATGAAAGAAAAACAATTTGACTCTGAAATCAGGATCATCTCTGCCCCTAACCCACAAAACTAACCAATCCCTGAGCAGAAAAAAACTAACCAATCCCTGGACAGAAAATCTTCTCCCTGGAGTATCTCTGCCCCCAAGAGATCATATATAAACCACCCTGCCTGTTCAGTTGTTGGAACTTTGCTGGAATGTCCTATAGGGGACTGAGCAAGGTGGAGCTAAACAGAAGAACCTTGCTGAGATAACCCTTAGGGGACTGAGCAAGCCAGAGCAGAAAAGTAACAGGTAACTTTTCAATGGAGCCTGAGGAGATTGTTACATTTTGGCCAGGGTTTCCCTTTACCAGAGTGAAGAAAAAGAAGCACCATCTTGGACTGGAGAAGCAGAGCTCTGTAGGGAAGTCTCCTTAAGTGGGGGCTGAGTAAAACTCAGCTGTAATGGCTCTCCAGGAGAGGAGTAGGATTGCTATATCCTGTGGGGAGACCATCTCCCACCGCACCCCACCTCCAGGTATAGCCTGACTCCTGAATAGTCAGCATTCCTTTCCTTTCAGAGCTGAGCTGTCCTAGCAGTTCAAAGCATTTCTTGACTCTCCTTAGCAGTCAGCATTCCTTTCCTTTCAGAGCTGAGCTGTCCTAGCAGCTTAAGGTATTGTCTGACTCCTCCAAATAGTCAGGATACCTTTCCTTCCAGAGCTGAGCCTTCCCATTGCAACTCCAGCTGTCAAAGCTGTTCTAGCAGCTCAAGGTGTAATTTGACTCCCCAGACAATTAGGAAACCTTTCCCCCAGAGTTGCAACACTTGCTTACAGTGGATCTCCATCTCTTTCCATCAGTTGCTGGATAAAGCCTCTCTATGACAGTTGGGTTAGGCATCAATTTATGTATAGCAGAATATAGTTAGGCATCATTACATTGACATTATTTTCCTTCAGTCATGTTTGGGTTTATCCTAGGTTGTTGGGCCATCCATCCTGTGGGTTCTAGTGCTCCAGACAATGTCAGGAATGAGCTTACTCTCCTAGCATGGATTTTAGGCTAGACCAGTCATTGTTTGGATACTCCCTCAATCTGCTACAAAGAGCACATGTCCTTGTGGTATGATCTGGCATCCTTTGGGTACATGCTCAAGGGTGGTATAACTATGTCTTATGGTAGATTGATTCCCAGATTTCTAAGAAACCACCATATTGAATTCCAAAGTGGCCGTACAGGTTTGCACTCTCAACAGCAATGGAAGAGTGTTACCCTTTGCTCCACATCCTCTCCAGCATAAGCTGTCACTAGTGCTTTTGATCTTAGCCATTCTGAGAGATGTAAGATTATGGAGGCCCAAATTACTCAGTCTGAGAATCTGAGCTTGCTTTATCAAGCAGGGCTGCATAAGGGGATGATTTGACCATGGGCATGGTTACCAGGTGTTTGGAAGGGTCTACACTTGGCTGTGTGATGTGTTTTGATCTAGCAAGGGGGCGGTCTTTTGCTCCACTCCTTGGCATTGTTATAAAAAACCCTTTTGAATAAATGGAAAAGGCTGTTGGATATTGACCCACCAAAGCTATCCTGTGTTTCTGTCTTTCTTCTCATCAACTAGGTCTCTCTTTCTACCTAGTATTTTCTTATCCCTTTCTCCTCCTCATAGGAACACTGGGAAAGGTGGGAGCTGGCCTCCCATACATGACACCCAAACAGGGTTGTGGGTGCATAGGAAATAAGTGAGAGTCAGGAGCACTGCAGAAGCAGTTGAGCATGTCTGGTTATGAATTAAGGTTAAGGTGGTGGTATTTTATTCTTTGGGAGCAAAAACTGTATATAGATAAAGCAAAGTAAAGTTAGGCTGCAGAAGTATCTCTCTGTTTCTGTCTATGTCTATGTTTCTCTGTTTCTCTCTCTCTAAAGTTATAAAATAGTTTTGGTGAAGGTTGAGAAATATAGTTTTTAAGGATATGGTGAAGGTTTAATATAAAGTAATTTAGGGTAGAGTAGTTTTCACACACACACACACACACACACACACACACACACACACACACACACACCCGAGTACAGACAGAACCTGGGAAACACAAAGCAGCCTCCGGGACCTAGCAGCCACTGTGAACTTAGCAGTACCAGTGGCTTCAGAGGCTCCAGAAGCTGTCAGCAACAGTGGTCTGAGAGTGAAACTCTCCTTCAGAGACTGCCAGCTCCAGAAAGCCACAGCGGCAGAGCATGAATGGCTGCCCCAGTCAGGTGTCAGCAGCTGAAACTGATGTGTCATCATTGCAGTGCAGGCAGCAGACACTGAGAACGCAGCATGAGCGGCAGGGGTCTGCATACTTTCTGCCAAGTAAAAGCCTCAGTGAGGAGCACCAGCAATGGCGGGAGCAGCAGTGGCCAGAGAACAACATAGACTTTGGACCCCAGGGGCCAGAGCTGAGTGAGGGACAACTGAGAGTGAGAGCACAGGATGATGTGGCTGCTGTGTGAGAGATAAAGACTCCAGAGAAAGATGCCCACAGGGTGTACGCCAGGAGGCCAGGGAGCAGGTGCCTTTGCATCTGTGTGTGTGCATCTGGGGGACACAAGGGTCTGAGTCCCCAGTAGCAGAGTGAAGTGGAGTCATGTGGCTGGTGGCATGTGGTCATGCAAGCAGGGCAGAGCATGAGGAGAGACCCCCAGCAAAACAGGTATATGGTGATATTTTTATTTGTGCTGAAATGTAATTTTATTTGTATGTTAATAAATAAAGTTTACCTGGAAATCAGAGGTCATAGTAAGCCAGGGACAGCAGTCAGGCAGTGGTAGTCAATGCCCTTAATCTGATCACATGGCAGGCAGAGTCTCTGTATAGTCAAGAACACAGCCAAGCATGGTGACATGAACCTTTAATCCTAGTACCAACCATAGAGACCTGGAGGTCTGTATAAACAGGCAGTGATGAGGAAGTCATGTGGTTGGGTTTAGAGCCAATGAGAAGGCAGAACATAAAGGCAATAAAAAGACAAGTCAGATAGGAAGAAGCTCTTTCTGGGGAAGCAATGGTAGCAAGGTGGTAAGATAAGGTAGTCATGACTCTCTGATTTCTTTGTCTATTTACCTCTGTATTTGGCTCTGTGTTTCTTATTTACTAAGACTGTTTAGAATTTCATCTGCACAGGTAACAGAACCGGGATGTGGCAGCCATGACCGGCCATGACTGGTTTTCCTCCCAGACCCAGAAGGGCTGCTTGAGAACCATAGCCCATAGCAGCAGGGTGGCATTCAGCCATGCACCATGAGGTGTGAGAGAGTCTTCAGGGCCTTGAGACACTGGGGTCTCTAGGTGGGCAGGCCTAGAGTCAGGAGGCACAGACAGACCAGGACTGTGAAAGCCAGCAGCTACAGTGGTGCAGTTCCTGTTTGCTGACTGTAAGATCTCGTTTGAAGAGGATTCTGCACCAGCCAGCTATTGCGGCACTAATTGTGGAGCTAATAGCTTTTGTCCTAGAGCAAAACTGCCTTAGGGGAAAGCTACAGATTTCAAAGCACAGCTGAGAACCAAGAATGAAAGTTTCAAACACTGAACTAAATTTTTACATTCAGGGGAACTGTAAAAAAATTTTGGTTGTGGGTTTCTTTGTATTTGGAACTTTAAGACCGGTATCAGAAAGCTTTCAGTGGAACATTAAGACTGGTATCAGAATTGTCTTTTTGAACTTTTCAGAGTTAAGAAATGGGATGAAGAGGAGTGATTTAATTGCAATGGAACAATTTTGAATTTACTTATGCATATATACTCTATCAACTGTGATGACTTATGTATTGTTTTGTGTATGTATATTTGTTTTATTAACTGAAGTAACTCACAAACTGTAAAAATGGAAATGGTTTTGTGAAGAAATTTGGGAGAAGTTTGGGTTTTTTCTAACCAGGCTCAAGATGTAGCTTAAAAATTATCAACAAAAGGGAGAGTTAATATTCCTCAGTCTCTTTAGTTTTAAAAAATAATTCTCTTATCCCTTGAGTGTAATAATATTAATTTGTGTTAATATACCCTAAGTTTTGTTAGCAAAAAATGTAAATAGTTCTGTTAAGAGATCTAATTTAGAATGTTTGCTCAAGTTTGTAAAATGTAAATAGTCCTATAGAGAGTTTGCTTTTGGCTGTAAGTTTGTAAGAATTGTAAATATACATCATACTATTTATCCTGGAATTATGTGACCATGTTGATATTAATGAACCATGGTTTGATGAAGCTAAGGGAGTCTTTAAGTTTGATGCAATTGCATCAGGAGTTTATTGATTTATTTGATGCATTGACATAAAGAGTTTATTGATTTTAACAAAGGGGTTTGGTGCAGCTGAGGCTGCTATAGACATTTTAGACCCATTCAAAATGGCCATTTTATCTTTATCATTCTCTATTCCTTTACTGGGAGATGTGGCGACCAAAGGAAGCAGGAGTATTGTTGTGGTAATTCTAGCTACTTGTAAGCTCTTAGTGGAAAACCTGACTCAGAGCTGCACGGAGTTAAGCACTGTACACTTATTTGAGATTCATATTATTAAGAAGGGGGAATTTGTGGAGACCCAAATTATTCAGAGTCTGAGAATCTGAGCTTGCTTTACCCAGTAGGGCTGCATGAGGAAATGATTCGACCACAGGTGTGATTCCCAGATGTTTGGAAGGGTCTATACTTGGCTGTGTGGTATGCTTTGATCTAGCAAGGGGGAGGTCTTTTGTTCCACCCTTTGGCATTGTTATAAAAAGCCCTTTTGAATAAATGGGAAAGGCCATTAGTGATTAGGTATTGGCCCAGGTCCTCCCAAAGCTATCCTGTGTCTCTGTCTTTCTTCTTGTCAACTAGGTCTCTCTTTCTACCTAATATTTTCTTATCTCTCTCTCCTCCTCCTCATAGGAACCCTAGAAAAGGTTGGAGCTGGCCTTCCACATAAGATGGAATCTCAGAGTCATTTTGATTTGCATTTCCCTGATGGTTAAGTATGTTGAACATTTCTTTAAGCATTGCTGTGCCATTTGAGATTCCTCTGTTGAGAATTCTCTGTTTAGATCTGTATTCTATTTTTTCTTTTTTAAGAAAATCTTTATTCATTTTACAAACCAATCACATATCCCCTCTCTTCTTTCTCCCACCCCTATTTCCTCCTCCAACCAGGTAAGGCCTCCCATGGGGAGTCAGCAGAACCTCTGTACCCCATTTTTAATTGGATTATTTGGTTTGCTAATGTCTACTTTCTCGAGTTCTTTATATATTTTGAAATACAGCCCTCTATCAGATGTGGGGTTGGAGAAGATTTTCTTTTCCCATTCTGTATACTGCCACTGTGTTCTACTGGTGGTGTTCGTTGCCTTACAGAAACTTTCTGGTTTCATGAGGTTTCCTTTATTAATTGTTGATCTTATTTTATGGGTATCTGTTTTATGGGTGTTCTGTTCAGAAAGTTGTCTCCTGTGCCAATTCATTCAAAGCTATTTCCTACTTTATCTTGTATTAGGTTCAGTGTATCTGGATTTATGTTGAGATCTTCCATCCACTTAGACTTGAGTTTTGTGCAAAGTGATTCATATATATATCTATTTTCATTATTCTACATGATAACATCCAGTTATGCCAACACCATTTGTTGAAGATGCTTTCTTTTTTTCTTTTGCATAATTTTTTTTTCTTTTTGCCAAAACTCAGGTGTACATAGGTGTGTGGATTTACTTTGGATTCAATTTGATTCCTTTGGTCCACTCATCTGTTTTTATGCCAATACTATGTTGTTTTTATTACTATAGCTCTGTAGTAGATCTTGAAATCAGGAACAGTGATACCTTCAGAAGTTCTTTTATTGTACAGGATTATTTTAACTATCTTGAGGGTTCTTTTTTTCCATAAGAATTTGAGTATTATTTTTTCAAGTTCTGTAAAGAATCGTGTTGGAATTTTGATGGGGATTGCATCGAATCTGTAGATTGCTTTGGTAAGATGGTTAATGTTACTGTTAATCCTACTGAAACTGACCATTTTCCTCTATTATTATTGATATAGGTCTTGGTAGGCAGCCTGGCAAGTAGAGAAGTCAATTTCGTGGAGAATCCAAGGAAGGAATAAATCCTGAGAAATGCTGGTAACATCTAGATGCTTGCCATTGTGTTGCCTCCTGCACTCTTCTTCATATGACCAGGCTCCTTGTTTTGCTTTCTGTCATTCAGTGTCATTCAGTTTCTGTTACCGGCAGATAGAGAAGCCTGATGAATTCACATTATTATAATAATGATAGCCTTTTGTCAATTTAATCTCAATTGAACCTGTGATATATGATCTAAATTAGAAAAACAATTCCTAATAATCATGATTTCCCCTCTACCTTTTATTGATGGGCTCTGGAATGCATTATGCTACAGACACTCTCTGGGAAATTGGGTCACTCAGTTGAGCCGTCCCTACTTCTGTACCCAGAGTACCACATGACTATATTCCCTCAAAGATTATAAACATTACCCATGCTTGGTACTAAGAGTAGTGTATATGTTTTAAAACATCTTTTATATTTACCCACCATATCTCCCCTGATATTTGATATAATCCTATAAACAAATAAAGCAGATAAGAAAATGAGGATAAAAGGAGTCTGACAAGTCATTCTTCACCATCAACCCAGACATACCTTTTTCTTAGAAGAGTCTGGTAATTACTGTTTAAAATTATGATGGTAGACACCATGCTTCCTCTCTAGGTTCATTCTATATTTCCTGAAAAACTAGCTTTCTGAACCCCAAATAACTGACTTTCAAATCAAGAATACTTCTGTTCTGCTTGGATGTCTGGAAGTGTTGTTTGTTTGATTGATTGCTTATTTATTTGTATTTGTATTTGTCTTCAAATTATGACGTATTTTAAACAGATAATTTTAAACAGTAACATGACATATTATAAAGATAGAAAAAAGATTGAAATACATGTACCCCAGTAAGAACTTGAAATTTAGAAAGTGAGCCATCTTTAAAATTTTTCAGATTGATCCCTTAGTTGCACTTACAGCATGGGCAATTAATTTGGCTAAAACAAAATATTCTTTGATGATCATCAAGAATAAAAGAGGGTGGTTTTAAAGATGACAGAATTATTATTGACTGGGGAATAACATGTGCAATTGGTATAACCAAGCAAAGATCAAAAAGACCCTCTGATTATAAAACATCAAAGGTTTCAGGCATGTCCTCCCTCAGTGGCAAGCTGAAAATATTGGGGATCCCATTTATACCCCATCACTGCGGAATAATGAGTATCCCCTTGATGATAGGCTGAAGCAAAACTTCAGAATTACACTGTTTTAAATCATTGAGCTTCTTAATTAGAGAAACGGTTTTCCCACTAAGGATCTGTTACTCATCATGCTCACATTATTTCAGTGTATAATATTATGGGAAGTGTGATTTAAAAGTAGTTCCTCTTTGGCCAATTACCAGCCACTTGACCCTAAGTTATTCTTAACATTTCTTAACATTTCCTCCTCTTTTTAATAAGTACATTTTAATGAGAATTAAATGAGAGAACATTTGGGTCCATTTTATCTTATTGTTAGCAAACACCTGATGTGGGATAAATTATAGCGAAAGGAAATTTTGACTAGAGATATAGCACAGTAGTAACATGCACAGGCCCTGTATTCATTCTCCAACACTAACAAAGAAGGGAAATAAATAATTGTTTATTTGTTTTCACATCTGGAGTCTGTGCATTCTATGAACATAGTGCCAGCATCTGCTTAATGTCTGGTGAGCCTTTTTGCCCCATCATAATATAGTAAAATGTAGCAAACCCAGCATGCTAGATAAGGATGCTCTTGTCTTACAAGACAGTACTAGTATTGTGGAGGCTTCAGCCTCCTAACTCCTTCCATTCATAATCACCTCCCAAGGTCCCAGTTCCAAATATCACTAACATATGATCCTGGTGATTAACTTTCCAATGCACAAATTACAAGGGACATTGTGATATATAATTTGTATTGTCACCCTTTCTGGGTTTGTAGTCACCCAAAAGACACAGCTCTTGGTGTGTTTGTAGGCATATTTCTAGAGAAATTGACTGAGGGAGACGCATCTTGAACATGTGCAGCAGCATCTTATGGTCTGGGGACTTAAATGGAATAAGAAGGATAAAAGAAAAAGCAAGCTGCACACTAAGAGCTCTCTGTTCTGTCTCCTGATGTTCTCAGACTTCAGCAAGTTGCTTCACATGTCTGTCACCACAGCCACAAAAGACTCTCACTACTATGCCTTACCACCCTTGATCCAAAAATCATAAGCAAAAAAATAAACTTGTCATCTTTTATGTTTCTTCTTGTTGAGTATTTTGTCAGAATAAACGTAAAATAACTAATACATACTAATAGACATTTCAAATCATCCACAAATAGCCATATAAGAAAATGTACAGAAGTTTCATGATACGCAACATAGTGATGATTCCTTTGCGTGCCATCTTTCAGTTCTGGTCAACATCACGCTTTAAAATAAAAAGAACAAAGATAAAGGATTCATACTACCCAATTTCAAAATGTTGCAAGTCTATAGCAGTTCTGTATTTCAGGCAAAAAGGTGAACAACTTGACCAATAGTGCATATTAAAAAGCTCTGGAATAAACCACAATGATTTTCCCAAAAATGTACCCAAAAATGATTTTCAACAAGGATGCCAAGGCCTGTTCAACTAATAATATTTACAAATCTGGACATCATATTCAAGAGAATAAAATAGATGCTTATTTTATCTATGATATGATGATATGTGAGTATTATCCGAAAGGGCCCAGGAGATGACTCAGTTGGTACTGGCCATGTAAGACCAGCAACCTAACTTTAGACATCTACACATATGTAAAACTCCATTTACCTATAATCCAAGCTGTGGAGGATCCCTAAGGTTGCTGGTCATCTAGTCTAGCACATTGTCAACTTCAAGGTTCAGTAAAACAACTTGTTTCAAAACACACAGTGGAGAGAGTTTATAGCAACATGTGGCTTGTACACATAGGCACATATGAAAAATTAAGGCAAAACAGATTAAAAAACACACATTTAGGGCCTAAAAGTGTGAAATATATAAGAAAATGTACAGAAGTTTCATGATACCCAACATAGTGATGATTCCTTTGTGTGCCATCTTTCATCAGTTCTGGTCAACATCACACTAGATGCTCCAGTGAAGAAAAGTGACAATAGAAATAGAGTAAAAAGCATTTAGAATAGAAAGAATGGTAAAGTAAAATTTCATTTATGGATAAATATGTGTATGTGTGTGTGTATATATATATATAAAACTATAAACACACACATGCAAAACACTAAAGAACTGAAAAACAGCTACTGGTTTATTTCCATAAATTAGTAAGTGTTATCCCTATAACATAATAAAAATCTATTGTATTTGCCAAAGCTTCAAAAGAAATAAAACACTGAGGGTAATCTTAACCAAGGAAGTTTAAGAAACATTGAAAACTACAAAACATTGCTGAAGAAATTTCCTGAATTAATAATAAGATATTCTGTGTTTATATATTAAGGTGATAATCATACCAAAATTAACCTACAAAGTCAAACCATCTCTATTCTTTTCTTCTATGTATTATCTATCTATCTATCTATCTATCTATCTATCTATCTATCTATCTATCTATCTATCTATCTTCTTCATCATCATCATATGTATATTTTAGGAAACCCTAAATTTTATATAAGATTGTAAGGGATCAAGAATACCTGAACTTAAAGGTCAGTTTTTTGTATTATATGTTTATTTTTACCGTGCCTTATTTCAAAGTGATTCAAGTACATCATAAAAAATGAAGCTGTTGTATACTAGACTCATTTACCTCCATCTGCTCATAAAGGATTTTGAATTGCAGTTTATGTTTAGTGCTACAGAATCCAATCTCAGAATTTGAGCAGCAGTGTAATGCTAATTCAAGAATAGTACAACAGTAACTTTATATAAATTCAGTATGTCAATAAAGCAAAAATTATGAATAGTAAAAATGTATAGAAAGGACTTTGTGTAATAAGTATTAATCTAAAACAATAAGTATTTATTCTAAATGTTCTTTAAAAATATTATGGCTACACTTTGAGGTCTCATCAACATGTATATCTAAACATGACCTGAAAAACAATGATAGGCTAAATGGAACTGAAAATGCTCATGAGGCCTCTACCCTAGAGAAAGTATTTTGGTCAAGTAGGAAATGCTGAGAATAGGAGGGATGGTCTTCCTCAGGGAAAAGCTCCTCCACAACTGGTTATCTAACACCAAGTGACCAGCCCTGAAGACATATACATACAGCTAACATTATATGGTCTAAGCAGCTTGCAGTTATAAATTAGGACTATATGTATAGGCCAACAAACCATGGATTTGAGAGCAAGGGGACATGTGTGGAAGGGGTGGAGGAAGAAAGGGGAAAATGTAATCATATTATAATTTCAAAAATACAAAATATTTTAAAAGAAAATATTGAATAAGTGTATTCCAATAATATTATGGATGGTGGCTTATATGATTGGTGGCTCAAATTTGTAATTATAGTGTTAGGTAGGCAGAAGCTGGGGCAAGTTGAAGGTCAGCATGAGCTAAAATATAAGAGAACTCTATACCAAAACCTTGAAGAAAGAGAGGGAGGGAGGGAGGGAGGGAGGGAGGGAGGGAGGAAGGAATGAAGAAAGAAGGAAGGAACAAAGGAAGGTTTGATTTCTATCACCCACACAACAGCTTATATCTTCCTCTAACTCCATTTCAGGGAATCTGGTCCCCTCTTCTGATGTCCACAGGCTCCTGTATGCACACGGTGCACATACTTACACTCAGATACACATGCATATTAAATAAATAATGTATAAATTATAAAACTAATTATCAAAGACAATTCTATTTTTAACATTTTTAGTAGAAACCTGTTCAGTCCCTTATGCAATTTAATTTAGTGATATTCAAATAATTGAAGTTATTTTACTGAGAACAATTCCAAAGAATAGCTTTTCAAAGAGCCCTTTGCAAAAGGCTCATTTTGATTCATATTGTAGTCATTGGTCATTTTGAATTAGATCTCCCTAGCATATATCCTTATTTTCTAAAACAAATTATATGAGTGACTTAATACAATTGTTGCCAGATCCCTGTTCCACAGTGAAGCTTAGCCGAAGGTACAGTTGGCTTCTGTTCAAATGCTGTGTACATCCAAACAGAAGCTAAAACAGATGCTACTGTACACATAATTAGCCTTTGTAAAAGATCTCGTTTTCTCTCTCTTTTGTCAGAGTGCCTGCTCGTTGCCCAATTCCCCAAACTCATCAGGTGACTGATTGCTAGGCAACCAAGCAATGCCATCTAGAGAATTCTCACTCTCACTTCAGCAGATGCCATCTCACCTAGATACAACGGGGTTTAAAGCTTCAGAACTTGTTTGCATAACCCCATAAGTTGACATTAAGTGTGGTGCATTTAAGACAAGTAAAACATCACATGATCTTACTGAAAATGTTCAGAGTAAGACACTCTGTAATCAAATAGCACAAGATAGTCATTAAAAAAGGTTGGAAATTATGAGTGAAATGTAGCTGATTTTAAAATCACCTTCTTCCTTTCTAACAGAAATGTAATACCATGTAGAACTGACAAAAGTCTAATACCACATAAGATTGGTCTTGTCTATAAATTTGAATTTTACAGCTAATTGGTAAAACAAAAAAATTATAATTAAATTCTATTAGATGATACAATGGGGACAAAAGCATTCTCAAACATTGTATAGCTTTGAGATCTTGATTTGACTGTTTCAGTTTCAGAAAATTAGAAGTTTTACCAATGTTTCCTCTATCAAATTTACCTGTTATATTTGATACTCTCATTATGTAGTCTAGGATGTCCTTCAATGCAATTAATCAACTGTTTCCTTTTTTAATGGAGCATGTCCCTTTGTAAACATCAGCTGATGTTCAGATCACAAAAGAAATCAAATAAAATGTCCCTGTATGTTTTTCTTTTGGTAAGTTATTTATAGTAGTCCTTTACAGAAGCTGTTAAAAACTAACTGCTAATGCATGCCAGAACCTCTCACCACATCGCATGAGCAGCTGTAGTGCATCACTGTCAATGAGGGCAGTTGGGAGAAAGATAACAAGTTTAAAGGCTCTTATTTCTTCTTATGACATTGAGATTGTTTGGGTATATTAGGCAGTTATACTTTTGAAGTAGCCGGTTATATCAAGCTCAGGTTTTAGCCTGCTAGAAGTTCCTCATGTAGATAAGCGAGCCTCAGTTTTCTTTCCAGAAGAGTGGATTAAGTCAGTAGTACCCCACCATGAAAAAATGGTTTTCCTTCTGAAAGGGAGAGTTTATTCATGTCTGAGGGTCTTGCTCAGGTGCCAGATAGAAAAAACAGCTGCATACTCAATGTCAGTTGGCTTTGCAGCTGAACAAAAAGTATGCTCATAATGAAATATTCATTGCGGAAAATTATTGATGTGGGTATCATAAGGGATATTTGTAAGGCACTTTGACACAATTTTGCTTTCTGTCTTACACTCAGAAGAGCCATGCATGTAGGTGAGCTTTTCAATTTTATGAAAGAAGACACTAAAATTCAGAGCACAAAGGTCACAGAATTAAAGACATGCCATTGCCACTCACAAGTTAGTGGTTGTGTCTTATATCCCTACAAATGAGAGCAAGAAGCTTTGAAATCAATATTGTTTTTAGGCAGGTTCTTGGTATGTAGCCAGGGCTTGGGACAATCTTCATATTTTAGCCTATCAAATACTCAAATAACAGGCATAAACCACAACATTATGCTTTTGTGTTGAAATAATTATTGTTGAACTGTTTTTCCTTTATTTAAAACTTTGGAAACTCTATAATAGTTTTAAAGTTTAGTGTAATCTGAGATTGACTGATGTTAAATTGAATGTAATAGTAGATTTTATTGCCAGTCAGGCAATCATCATCATATCAAAAATGTACTAAGATATTTTGGAAAATAATGAATTGGTCCTATCTAGGGCAAGAAGCTTCTTAGTGAAGAGATTCACAAATAAACCAGAAATGCTCAAAATAGACTCAACAGTCAGGCAGGTTTAGAAAAATCTCAAGTTGCACATATTTTTGAAGCCATTTTGTTTAGGGATTTGAACTATTGGGCCATCACACCTTGTTGTAGATAAAAGCTGCTTAATCACTTTTTATTTTCTCCCCTACATTTTATAATTTATATAAAGCTTTTATATAAAATCACTTGATTTTGGCTCCTCTGGATAGAACTACCTAGAGTTAAAAGTACTAACATTGAGTAAATACTCATAAAAAGTATATCAAGGTGGCAAATTCCTTGAGAAAGATGGTGCAAAATTCTGAATGGGCTTGTCCTTTCAGCAAACAACATTGAAAAGTCTTCCAAACAAAGCTTTTTCTACAATTTATTCTTTTGTCTTTTAAAGCATGTCTGATGTAAAATGGAACCAAAATAGCTTTGATCTACACTTAAATGAGGAGTGGTGTTTGACTAATTTTGTAAAGAACATCTTCTTACAGTCAAGGAAAATCATTGCCAAATGATGGCCCTTGTGCAGTCAATGCCTCATCATAATCTCCAGAGTCCTCTTCATTCTGGGTGAATGCAGCTACATCTGAGTCATTTATTGTTTGCAAATTTCATACATGCATAAATATGTTTTGATCCCCTCTCCTCTAATTCCACCCCCACTGCCATTTTACCTCTCAATTCTATATGCTGTCTTTAAAAACACTCTGAGTGTTTTTAGTGCACTTAGTACTGCACATATACATACATATTCCTACTGAAATTCTCTAGAGTCAAAGAATTCAAACCATTTCCTTTAAGATGTAAGTGGGGAATTTGCTTAAATGAGAGAATTGTATTACTATGTAGTAATAAACCATTGTGAATCTAATCTTAAAGCTATTTCTGAAAGAAATTAGCATTTGAATCAAGCGCACACAGGTGTGTATGTGTGTGTGTGTGTGTGTGTGTGTGTGTGTGTGTGTGTGTGTGTGAGAGAGAGAGAGAGAGAGAGAGAGAGAGAGAGAGAGAGAGAGAGAGAGAGAGAGAGAGAGAGAGAGAGAGAGATATTTGGGGCTGGAACATATGAAACTGACTCTTTCTGCCCTAACAGCCATCATTGACCCAGAGCTTCTTCTAGGAGTGGCAGTTGATAAGCTCCTTCCTCACCCATGATGGAATTTTGGCTTGCTTGATCTGGTACAGATTTTGTCTTCATCATCACAGTACCTAATAATTCATGTATGTACCAGCCTAGTCATGTCAGGAAAATTTAGTTTCTCCATGAACATCCACTACCTCCTACCTTTATAGTCTTTTTTCCCCTCTTCTGCAATGATACTGAATTTTGTGAATTTCTAAGATAGCATAGTAAAGAACTTTAAAATAGGGAAGATCTGAATGTGTATTTAAGGACAGATATAAATACCCACCTCTTCAGGTCACAGTTGCAGATTTATTCCTACCACATGGTGATCTGGCTGGAAGATGCTTGGTACATATTTAGAATAGCAAGGTCCAACAAATTTTGAAAAATTTTCAACCAGTTCTATTAATTTACTTACATATGCAAGTATGAGACCAATGGATGTATTACAAAATACCAAATTTATTTTATGCATTTTAAACATAAAAACTGGAAATGTTTATAAATAAACTTGTAGATTCTGTAATTTTGCTGTAAAGTCAGAGTTACATGGACTGGGAGTCTGTTTTGTTATTTTCCTTAGTTTTCTTTTACAAGGCATGGAGGAATCTTAGAGTACCCTTGGGTATCACAATCAATCAAGATGTGGTTGTTGCTGCTTTTCTGGCAATTCATCATATAGTGCTCTCAAATTTTTTAGGCTGTTACACTGAGTTGTGACTAAATTTGTGTGACATATTTTGCTTGTGTGGCTGAGTAAAGCAAACGTTGCATTGATGGAGAAATTTGCTCTACTTCCCAGCTGTGTTAACACTGTAGGTTACCACTCAATAGTGTGACTAGATGTGTTCATCCTTAGGCCTCATATTCATTTGTGGTTGATCGAAATCTATGACATAAGATTCATTATAAAAAAAGCAAATTCTATATTTTCTGTAAATTTATTTGCAAAACATTGAACACATTTTGATATTAAATATGATTGATTGTTGGTAGTGATCTTAAAATAGGGAGTTGTAACATCACTGACACCAACCTCTAAGTAGATTGGAAGCATGTAATTTATAATTTGTCATCATCAAGTACATTGCATATAATAGGAACTCAAAGAGGTTAACTGGTTATTGAGTCCAGTGATATCCTTATCAACTCTGAAGTTCTTCAGATTCAAAGAATATAAACCATATCTATTAAAATGTGGAGATATTTGCTTAAATGATAGAATTTTATTATTATCCATTAAAAAGCCATTGTGGACCCAATTTTAATGGTGTTTCCAAAATAAATTACAATTTGAATCAATGAACTGAATAAAGACATCTCCCATCACTAATGTGGCAAATCTCCCTTAATCCATTGGAGAGAAAAATGTGTAAACCAAATAGCAAAGTAAACATGAACTCTTTTTCCTTGAGCTAGGATATCCATCTTCTCCTGCCCTCAGACATCACAGTTCCTCCTTTGGGGGACTTTAGAGCCCAGAACTTACACCAGTGACCTCCTCATTCTTAGTCTTCAGGTTATTGCCTTCAATAATGAGGTCATATACTTCGTTCTCTTTATTCTATGTTTTTTAAACTCACACTACAAAGATTTCTTTTCCAGATTACTGAAAACATTCTTGCCTCACATTTGTAGGAACCAATTCTTATAATAAAAATCTTCATAGATAGACAGAAAATAGATAGATTGATTGATTGATGAATAGATGATAAATTATAAAGAGAAGATAGGTAGGTAGATAGGTAAATAATAGATGATAGATAGATAGATAAATAGATAGATAGATAGATAATAGATAGAGATTATTTTATTCTCCTAGAGACTCTTAATACAAAAAATACATCTCATTTTTGTACACATCCTGTTTGTGTCTTTGCACCTAAAATGTATCTTGTACAGAATTCAAAAGAAATTAACATTGCTGGCTCATATTTTTATAAATCTATCCCGTCAAACTGCACTTGGACTGACAAGTTTAATTTTAAGTTTTACATGAGGTTAACAATATGATGTGTACATATTTGCTGTAATTATCAGCAAGTTATTACCATGCCCATGGCCTGAAAGCTACATTCTTGTTATTATAACGCTTAAAATCTATTCTCTTAGCAGTTTCAAAAATGCATTATTACTAGCCACAGTCACTATCCTGTACATTAGATTCCCTGGAGATACTTGTCTTATTAATAAAAAATTTAACCTTTAAGCAATATTGTCTCACTCCTCAATCCCACAGTCCCTAGAAAACATCATCGTACCATCTGCTTCTTCAAGTTATAGTATTTGAAATTCTCTATTCCTGCAGAACTAAGCTGTGTTTGTCTTTCCGTGTCTGGAATCTGTCAAGTTCATTGTCATTGTCATCAAGATTCTCTTATTTTGAATTTTGAGCAAGTTTACATACATACATTTATGTGTGATGTATGTATGTGTGTGTGTACGTACACATATGAATATAATAACGATTAATGAGAAAAAGAGGCTGTGAATTTTTTTTAAAAAAGCAAGGAGGAGTATATGGGAGGCTTTGGAGCAAGGAGGAGAGTAAAGGAAGAAATGATGTAATTATGTTTTAATCTCAAAATAGACTAAGGCTCCAGTCTCTTCAGAGATGTGGGTTCAAATTGCGCTGCTGCCAACTTTACTCTAAATTGACTCACTCTAAGAAAACGGATTTGCAAAGCTCCTTCCTAGAAACTACTTAAGGCTTGAAGAGAATTCTAGTTCAATTCACAGCAAAGCATCTCTTTAATAGTGGCTTGACATGACCTATAGTCATTTAAAAATCAATTTTACTTTTATCGACTTGTTTTGTGAACTAGAATGTGATTTAGAAGACCGTGTGCCCTGGAGAATGAACAGGCTGATGCTCTGTTTGGACTGATCTGTGCATGTCTATTAGTTCTTCTGACATGAGTTGGTTCTGGTGCTTCTTGGTCCCTTTTTATTCCAGTCCATCAGCAGATCCGGCCTGCTCCAAGTACTCAGTCATTTCCATTTTCACCTCTTCTACACTTATCTGTCCAAACGACAGTAGCCCATGTCTTTTCTGAACAATTTCAGTTGTTCTCAGAATAGTACTCCCTGTTTTCTTGTCTATTTCTATTCACTTACCAGACCATAAATGTGTAAACCAGATAATATCTCTCTCCTAATAAAAGTCCATTAGACATAGTTTCTTTGCACTAAGAACAAAATCAATCCTCCTAATGGTAGTTTCAAAGATGCTGTGTCTTCTTCAAATGCCCCTGTCATCCAACTTCTGTCTGCCTGTCTGTCTGCCTTCAACTTCCATTGTTTTGTCTCCTACTCACCAAACTTTAGTTGGTGACTTTTCATTTCATTATGTCTGCATAAGTTTCTTTCTCCTCAGCTGGTTATTATGTAACTGGGTCCTTCTCATTCAGAAGAGTGATGCCACATTTACTGAGAAATCTTACTGAGTGCCCCAGCTAATATAATGCTCCTTTGTTCTGAATCCAGAATTTCCATTTCTTCTAAAACTTACTTACAGTAAATTAAATTACTTGTTCAATTACATGTTTTTTCCAGGTTTTGGCTATTACAAACAATGCTGATATGAAAATACCTGAGCAAGTGCTCTTGTGGTATGATTGACCATTCCTTGGATATATGCCCAAGAGTTGTATAGCTGGATCTTGGGGGAGATTGATTCCCAATTTTCTAAGAAAGCGCCATATTGATTTCCAAAGTGGTTGTACAAGCTTGCATTCCCACCAGCAGTGGAAAAGAGTTCCCCTAGTTCCACATCCTCTCCAGCATAAGGTGTCTTCAGTGTTTTTGATCTTAGCCATTCTGACAGGCATAAGGTGGTACCTCAGAGTTGTTTTGATTTGCATTTCCCTGATGATTAGGAATGTTGAGCAATTCCTTAAATGTCTTTCAGCCATTTGAGTTTCCTCTGTTGAGAATTCTGTTTAGTTCTATAGCCCATTTCTTAATTGGACTCTTGGTTGTTTTGATGTCTAATTTCTTGAGTTCCTTACATATTCTGGATATCAGCCATCTGTCCGATGTGAGGGACACGGGGATCACCCAATGATGGAGAAATGGCTGAGATCTACATGAACAACCTGGACATGAGTGGGAGTAATGAAGGGCGAGGGGCCAGGGAAAGAGAGCCTGTAGGAGCGGGAGATCCCAGCTGGATCAAGAACAGAGAGGGAGAACAAGGAATAGGAGACCATGGTAAAAGAAGACCACATGAGAAAAGGAAGAAACAAAGTGCTAGAGAGGCCCACAGAAATCCACAAAGATACCCCCACAATAGACTGCTAGCAATGGTCGAGAGACAGCCAGAACTGACCTACTCTGGTGATGGGATGGCCAAACACCCTAATTGTCATGCTAGAAACCTCATCCAATGACTGAGGGATCTGAATACAGAGATCCACAGCTAGGCCCCAGGTGGAGCTCCAGGAGTCTAATTATCAAGAAAGAGGAGGGTTTATATGAGCGAGAAGTGTTGAAACCAAGGTTGGATAAAGCACAGGGACAAATAGCCAAATGAATGGAAACACATGAACTATGAACCAAAGGCTGAGGGGCCCCCAACTGGATCAGGCCCTCTGAATGGGTGAGACAGTTGATTGGCTTGATTTGTTTGGGAGGCATCCAGGCAGTGGGACCGGGTCCTGTGCTCATTGCATGAGTTCGCTGTCTGAAACCTGGGGCTTATGCAGGGACACTTGGCTCGGCCTGGGAGGAGGGGACTGGACCTGCCTAGACTGAGTCTACCAGGTTGATCTCAGTCCTTGGGGGAGGCTTTGCCCTGGAGGAGGTGGGAATGGGGGGTGAGCTGGGAGGAAGGGGATGGGGCAGGAGGAGAGATAACAAGGGAATCCGTGGCTGATATGTAGAACTGAATGGTATTGTAAAATAAAATAAAAGAAAAAAAATTGATTCCATTGTAGAAAACTGAGAAATTCCCAAAATCTTCTACCCTCAGTATACAAATAACTTATTATCAAATGAACACTTTCACCATTTCCTATGTGAAATGCCAGTATTACATACAAATGTACTTTTCTTTGTGAATTGATAACATAGGCAAAAACTGTTTATTTTCTTTCTGTGATGCATAATGAAGCACAGCATTTCCACATCATTTAACATTTTTCTGAAGCCTAATGTTGCACAGATACACACATGTGTGTACATATATGAATGCATATTTATAAAAACCAATTCACTTTTTGAACATTTAGTTGCTCTATTTTTTTTTCATTATGGTTGATTCTTTTGTATGGATTCTTTTATAAATGAATGTTTGTGCATAGCCTTGATGGTTTCCACATTGCACATTTCTGTAAGGCAAATGTTTTGAAAGAAAGAGTAAATGTATATTTATGGTTTCATTCCCATTGTTTTATTGGAAGTCTGAATCTAGGCTGATGTAAGATAACTTGACCCATTCATTCTCTTGTTAGTGCTTTAATATGTACATTTATTAATTTTATTACTCATTTTCAAGATGTAATGATATGTATTTTACAAATAGTAATTGATTTTTTTCTTTGTGTATTAATAGTCTAGTTACTTAGACAATTTCCATTTTTATATTAATTATATGTCTTTATGAGCTTATATATGTAAAGCTTATTAGCTATTATTTGTAATACACCTTGCAATAAAAGTCATTCATTTTATCCTCTCTCAAATCTCATTTTACTTTTCTTCATGTTTTTCATAGCTGTATAGAAATACTCCAGTTTGTATAGTAAATACATCATCCTTCCTTTTTGACTTCTTTCCCTCTTTTTAATCCTGGTTTTTTTTCAACATGACAAAAGATAAGTACCATGTATAATTTTATGTGATTATTTAGATATATTTTCATCATTTAGCTCTCAAATATCCATAGAATATTTTATTACAATCAAAGTCTTTCCATATAAGCAGATTTTATTTGCATCTGAACTATCCCAATAGCCTTCATGAACACCTTACATGTTGGCTGTCAACACTAGAAACAAACATGTATAATAAAGTCTTCCTGTTTCTGAGCTGCCATGATGTCTTTATCAAATTAATAGGATTATCTTGTCTACTTGCAATCTTGAAAGAAACCTTATTACCATCACACAAAGGGTTACATTTGTCAGGTTCCTGTTCTCTCACAGGCAGTTAAAACTTTCTCAATGTTAGTGAATGCATCTGCTACTCTTGTACACTTACTGCCTAGGATCACACAGCAGATTTCAATCTCTTACCTGCATAAAAACCCAAACACATTCAGAGAACCTGGAGGAATGATTTTGGAGAGTGTTTACATTCACAGTCTTGTTGTAGGTAGAATTCTATATATGCCTTCTACCCTGTGCACATAATGTTCTACCTTAATTCCTACAATTGTCAATATCACACCCTGACTATGTCATTTGCTAGAAATAAAATGGCTTTGGAAATGTTCATTACCATTAGTAATCAGTCAACTTCAAGATAAGAAATATCCAGAATTGTCATTTGAATGAACCTAATCACATAAACCCTTATCAATCAGACCATTTTCTCAATGGAGTAGCAGAAGAAAAAGTCAGCTCTGAAGAACAAGGGTGCTGTGATATAACAGTACAGACTTCTAAGACAAAGACTGAAAATTGCCTATAGGAGCTGAAAGCAACCCCACCTGATAGCTAGCAAAGATGGGGAAAATTCATTATCACAATTGTAGGAGACTGAATAAGGCTAGAATATGGATGCTCCATAAACCATAGAGATAAGAGCAAGGCTTATCTGACGTCTTGATCCAAAGCAGAGAGCCAGACCCATTGTCCTGGATGTCTACCTACACAATGAGACCATATAACGAAATGATAAATGCTACACTTCCATGCCACTGAACAATTTGGGGAGAGTTTATTGTGGTAGCAATAAAACTCCAAAGAATACCTGCATCTTGTCCAAGCAAAGGTGACTTATAGAAATGGGCAAGAAAGAAGAAACTGCAAATCAGAGCCTACATCTTTAAAAGAGAGAGCCACCCATTGCAAAAAAAAAAAAAAAAAAAAAAAAGTTGAGGGGATGAGGAACTCTAACTGATGTAGAAATGTTATAGATTCCCTTCCCAGTGTAATTTACCCTACCTCAACAGAATCTTAAGAATCCCTTATTTGGTCATAGACACAAATTTTGGGGACTGAGTAAAGTGCCACTAATCACCAATTTGTTGGGTTATACTGAGAAATAACCCCACCTGCAGTTAGTGCCAGAGGAAAAGACTATAGACATGAAGTGAGATATAGTAGAGAATCATATCTATGTCTGTAAGAAACAACATTAAATTCATTGCTCCAAGTGCTGCTTTCTGAAACCTATCAGTCTTCTAATGAGGTCAAGATTACTGTAGTTTCTCCTGAAGTGACAGAGTGAGGCAGGGTCTCCCTGGAAGATGGGGAGATTGGATTAGAGGTTTTGCCTAGAATACAATCTAATGACCTAAAATTTGACTTTGATCGTGATCCAGTGGTCTTACTGACTTCCCTTAGAACTGTCTTCATATGAGATACTTCCAACCAACCTCCCCTTACACCTTAATTGGTGTCCCACCTGCAATGATGCCTGATGCCATGAGACTCCTATGTCATGCTGTTTCATGACTCCTTCCTGATTTCTCTCACAGACAATTCCTCTGGTATATCTCATCACACTTAGTCCTGTCTTGATATCTGCCTTTTTCGTGGAGGACTTAAATGAAGCAACAGCAGGAGAAAGGAGCTGAAACTTACTTTGACCTGTCAAGGACATGAGGGGCAATCACAGATACAAAACAGATCTGGGACAGACTCTGCTACTGTGTTCAGATGATAGAGGCCCTGCTAATATCCTTGTAATGGAGAGGTCCAGCTATTGTCTTTGTAGGGTAGAGTCCCTGCTAGTGTCTTTGAAGGGTTCTCAAGGGCTGCAAACACTGACCCTAGAGTAGATGGATCTTCGTTTGTAGCCTTGCCCCAGGCTGTCAGGCACTGGAATAGGATGGATCGGACACACTTCACCATTCCCAAATGTAGATTTTCATGAAAAAAAAAAGTCCAAAACCCATTTCTCTGGCAGTTATGTGCAATTGGGCCACAGATACTTTATTTGTGGGTTTCCTCCAAAATTACTACAGCCTTGGACTTAGCCTTTGCTATGGGAGCATCAGGTAAGTGTTGTGGAACATTATTTTAAACTGTGTTGCATTTTTTCCTCCTGCTTTTGTTAACAATTCAAAGATGTGTTTGATTAAATAAAATTAACCTGCTGTCAGGAGGCTGAGTCAGCAAGTAGCTGACAGGAAGTGGTGGGAAGGAACCACATGTAGCAAGGTTTTTTTAAGTGGGGGCTGAGAGAAGGATTAGGGTTTTTTGGAAGATGCCAGCAAAGGGAGAAGGTTACCTACTTGCTATTCAGCCTCTGTGTGCAAGCAGAATTCTACCTTAACCTTTGCATTGTGAGTTCTTTAGAGGGATAGCGATCTAGATAAAGTTTCCCTTAGTAGCTTTGAAAGAGTAGCTGCCTGAGGGAACAGAATCCTCTCTAGCTGCAGCCCTTGTGGTAGCAGCAAAGATGCAACGTCTGAACAGGACACCCATTGCTTAAGGAACAGCTACCGCAAATAATAAAGAATAGTTAATAATAAGAAGGTCTTGGAAACCATGATCACTTCATGAGAATAATTGGTGTTTGTCATACTTTCTTAACTAGGCAGGAAATAGTTGCTTTAATTGATCAGGGGTAATATTTCCTGGAGGGTACAGTTGTTAATTTCTGACAATGGAAGTTTTCAGCAGCTGAGCTGCCCAGCCTAATGTTAGCCCAGTGAAGAAGAATCTAGTCAAAGAGATGTGTAAGTGTTTTCTGTGCAGACCACAGCCTCACACAGAATCACATCACCAGTGTGGAAACCTATTCACAGCGGTACATACTGAAGCTCAGAGAAGTTAACTGACATGGAGTCAGCTACAGAGTTGATTAGGGATACAGCAGGCAATGAAAGCTGGTGTCTAACAGATGGTGACTCATGGAATGTTCTTATATGTTCTCAACTGAAGGGATACTCTGTTAGAAGCTATTGTCACAAACGAGCTGCATCAGAGGCAACATGTGAGAGAATGTTATTTAGAGTCTGGTGGCATTTTCCACATGATTAGCATAGCTCTGTCACTTGGGTCACCATAAAACTATCTGCTGATTACTCAGAGCTCCTAGGGCTGTCTCATAAAGGCATCGTTGTGATTCTCACCAGAAACCATCCTCTGGGATGACAAATAACATCGATCATTAAAAATGACATCCATAATTTCACAGCCAGGGAAGAGAGTCTTTTAAAGCTGTCAGTGAAACAAAGGGGATTCTAGAAAATGCTGATGCAATCTCTTTAAAATCTTGGAAAATTCTCAAACATGAAGATGAGCTGTCTCTTTTATACCTGCAGGATGAATCCCAAGCTATAGCTTGCCTCAGCAATGTCCACTGTGTCTCTGCGGGTGAGATGTGAGACCCTGAGGCTCTGTCCTTGATAAATGGCCTCAAAGGAGCTAGTGAGCTTTGCTCAGGATGGGAGTAATGGAAGACCGGCAGAGAGATGGGAAGCACACTGTGTATTACAAGAAGGGGGAAGTGGGAGGCACAGCCACAGCGAGGGCCAACGTACACACAATAGACATAAACCCAAGCTGGGTTTCATTTGAGCAATGAAATAAGTCATACTTTTCAAACCTTCAATTTTACAGAATCTAAAGTCACCTTTCTCCTCTCTTCTGCATTAACTTTTTTCAGGATTATAAAAATGCTGAACTGTTGATGTGTCCCTGTCAATAAATTTGTAAAATACATGGGAAAAAAGAAATGAAATGTCCATTTTCTTAAAAAAAAAAAAAAAAAAGAAGGAGGAGGAGAGGGAAGTAGAGGAGATGGACCTAGAATGCATGTCCTTTTCTCATTAAGGGCAGGAAGCTAATTACTCTAAATAAGCAGAAATGTACATCACCCAGACTAATAAAGACTTGCTCTCCCTGAGAGAGAAGCAAAAATCCTCCAAGTAATTGCAGCTGCAGGGGACAGGGGTAGGGGAGGAGGGAAGTTACCTGTCTCCTTGGGGCTGAGGGTACATCGGAAGGAGATGACTTCACTTGGATGCCATATATCTGCATGCATACTCAGGAAAGAAGGACCAACAATGATGCTGACAATCAATCCACACCATTGTTGCTTCTCCACACTAGTTCCACAAATGTGTTCTACACATCCCATTGATTATAGTTATGCTTTACAGAAAACTAACTACAACAGTCAATGCACAGAGGTCTGAAAAACTGGTGCCCTACCTCATTAGTGCTCTGGTCCTTATTACTTCCCTAGTCTTGTAACACACATGTGGCTGTCCCCTGCTATCGGTGTGCAGTGAGTTACAGACTTCCTGAGGACCGTCACAGTCCACAGGGTTCCCCGGCTGGGGTATGGGAGCTGTGCATGTCAAACTGCAGAGAACCAGGGCTTAGAATAGTTGTCCTGTGCCTCTGCTTGCTGACTTGGCACTTAGTGTGGGTACCTCCTGCTTCCAAGATACCACTTCCATAATTACCAAGAGTGATTCTATTTTCAGAGTAATAGCTGATAGGGTGTAATTGGACACCACAGAGACACAAGAGTTTCTCTTTCTTTAAGGGTCTTTTTGCTATTGTTATATACTCTTCTTCTCATAGCAGCTGCTTCTCAGGCTAAATGAGATTATCGCTGGTTCTGAGGTTCTTTCCGTCTACAGGTTATATTGTTTGAAATCTGCAAATGTTATAAGACATGGTTGACTATGGCAGCTCTGAAGTTCTTTTCATTTTGACTGAATGTTAGTTTTTTTTCCTGACTTTAGACCTTCCACCCCCTGCTTTAGCAAGCTTCCTTTTGTAAATTATTTTTCCTTCAGTTTCAGATGTAAATTCCCTTTAACTCTGCAATATCATCCTCAAATATAGAATGCCTACATCCATTTGCTTCTGAAACTAAAACCCCTCACTCCCCCAGAATTAGCTTTAGGTGGTTCATTAAATATCTCTTCTCTTTTTATTCCACAACAGGCTAGCCAGTAGAGTCTCACAACATGTTATATAGTGAAAAAAATAACAAAATATAGCTCTAACATCAATTAGTGGTGAATTTATGTTCCCAGAAAATCCTAGGGCTTTCGTTTGTGGAACAGGTGAATTATACAGTCAGATTCTGTAATTCAGGATTGCTTTCCAGGGCAGTGCCTCTGTATAGGTTTTATTTACTAATTTCCTATCACTTGCTAGTCTTAAAAGGAAATCAACAGCACACCAGTCTCAAAGAACCTTGTCTCTAACAAGCTGCCCTGCGAGAGTGCATTTGATGAATTCAGAAGGACACACTGAGAATAACTATTCTCAGCATACTTTGCAGCAACAAATGGGGAAAATGCCCAACGTTTCTGATGTGTAGGAGCCTCAGCAAAGTGACAGTGGAGGGAGTAAGATTCTGTATGAGGAAGCATCCAAACTGAAGCCAATGAGCTGCTTCCTCTGTATGAGAAAGCATCCAAACTGAAGCCAATGAGCTGCTTCCTCTGTATGAGGAAGCATCCAAACTGAAGCCAATGAGCTGCTTCCTCTGTATGAGGAAGCATCCAAACTGAAGCCAGTGAGCTGCTTCCTCTGTAGGAGGAAGCATCCAAACTGAAGCCAGTGAGCTGCTTCCTCTGTAGGAGGAAGCATCCAAACTGAAGCCAATGAGCTGCTTCCTCTCTGTTTAGGAAATGTTTTGTACTAGAGAATGGGGTGTCATAGCTACACCATAGATTTCCCAGAATTCTTTACTTCATAATCCTTCAAAATCCTAGCCGGAAAAAAAAATGGTAGATGGCAGGACTAAGATACAATTTTTATGTCTTGATGCAGCTAATATTAAGAATTTAGTGTCTGATAATACAAAACTTTATGCAACAGATCAATAATGTTACCTTTACCCATGAACCCAGCATCCATCCTGTGAACAGAACATGACCAGCAGTTTACAAACCTCCGTTTAATTCTCTCTCATCCAATTTCTGTTTCTTATCTGTTTGACTCTAGTCATTCTTTTGTGGTTCCTTTCCATACAGTCCTATTGTCTCCATTTCATTATTCCCTCTCTACTGAAAACAGAGGCAGGTATTTTTAATGAGTTAAAATAAATGTACATAACAAATAGACTTACAGTGTAATATTTGAAAAAGAAACCCGTCTTGGTGTTGTGTGCAAAGGTGTTGGTTATCTGGCATTGTGTAACATCTTCATGAGCATGCTTACTGCTTCTGTTGATGAGGTTTTGTGACTCCAATTATTACCTAGATTGCTTTTAATGTTTATTCTTCATAGTAGCAAAAAGCAAATGAAAGTAGTATTATAATAAGTAATAAATACTGAGTCATGAAGCACACATAATAATTATTTAACACGGTTGAAAGGTGTAGACAGGTCATACAAGAACATAATTATGGAATGGGGGCCCAACTAGTCTGATTATCTCAGATAACAGAACTTGTCTGTATTAAAGAGTAAGAGAGGAGATGGTAAAAGTGAAAGTTTCTGATTAGTTATTAACTGAGTTATACTTCCTTTACTCCTCCCCTACTATTCCAAAGCTAAATTTCTGCAATTTTCAAAGGAAAAAAACTTTATATGTGTAAACCCTATGAGAATTAATGACTAAACAGGAAAATCCTAAAGAGACTGTTATAGATTTGATTTTCATTGATCAAAAATCTTAAAGAAAACTATGAATAAACACTATTTAAGAGAAAAGTTTATCTTCAGAGAAATTGTGTGAGTGATTATCTATGTCTCCAATAATTCTTAAGGTACATAGCAGGTGGTTTGTAAGCTCAGTTTTAAGAGTGTCCTCCTAGTTGACCAGCACAGCTCATGATTTCAGAAGGTCATAATAAATGAAGCCTTAATGGAGTCTAAACTCCAGTTCTGCAGTCTGAATTGATTCTACGGGTCTGCACTAAGCAACCTCTTGTCCTCTTCTCTGCTTATTACTTACTCCCCTGCCTTAAACATGAGGTCAGCCTAGAGTGACCCTGAGGACTATAGCACATTTAAGTAAATATTTAAATGATTTTGGAAAAGGAGGTACTGGAAGTAGAAAAGTGTGGAATTAAACTGTGACCAACCCAGACTGTGGAGGCAACGGCCATATTTAAGTGCCTAATGAAATACTGCATCACGAACTGAGTTCAGAAAATGTTTTTTTAAGTTTCCAGGAGAAACTAGGGTTCTGTAGTTTGTGAAAAGGTGCAAGTCTTTTTCCATTGAAATAATGTTTCAAGAAGCTGCATCAATATTTACAAAGAGAAATTTCTTTTTATGTAAAATTCTAAAACTTCACAGGGTAAAGATGAATTTCTTATTGGTGCA
Organism: Peromyscus maniculatus bairdii; assembly: GCF_049852395.1. NCBI lineage: Eukaryota > Metazoa > Chordata > Mammalia > Rodentia > Cricetidae > Peromyscus > Peromyscus maniculatus. Next base: position 30,220,970 of record NC_134861.1, read on the forward strand.
GACTTGCCTCCTCACAGCCTCCCCCAAATAAACTAAATAAAAAATATCATCAGCCCCTGTGTGCATACATATCTGTTAGCAGAAAGGGGAAAATGTACTGAAATTAAGAGTATCCTTTTACTTAAATGGCATCCAAGTTAAAAAAATAAAGAATTTATAGAGCATCAAAATTCTCTAAACACAGGCAGCTTGCATAGATAAACAGCCTGGAAAAGGCCTTAGTCTGAGCTATAACTGCCTGACAATGCTGTGGTTCTTGCCAGCTACACCCATCAGACACTATCATGGCAATATTCTACAGGTCCCAGGCAGAGGAAATAGGCTTGCCCTGCCCACATTGCCTGATACTCCATAGTTTTCCAAACCCTAACAGTGGTCAGTCTTCAAGAATTGGAAGGATGGAATTCTTCAAGAATGGAATTAAAGATTCCATTCACCCCATACCTCCATGATGCCCCTGAAAACGTCTCATTGCTATTCTCCAAAAGAAGGTGGTTTCAGTTTAATATATCCTTGTCGAACATATGATGTCCCAGGTGTGGAAAGTGAAAAACAAATACTCCAGTTACCTGAGGAAGAATGATCTGAGTAGCTCTGACCTCAGTTAAGTCCACTTAGCAGACTGTTTTGATTCTGTCTGCTCTGAGATAGTGATAAAGGTTTCTTGCTTACTTCATGCTTGATATTAATCGATATAATTTTGCACATTCTTCTGCTTGTATGAATCAGAAAATAAGACAGAAAATCTTTAGAATTTTGACATGGCTACTTTGTGCCAAAAATAAGTCTATTCTCCTGGCTCTGTGGGGAGGATAACAGAACTTACGGGGAAAGCTTAATGATTCTAGGATTACTTTCCACCACGAGAAAGCAACCAAGGGAGGTTTTTTTTTTTCTTCCATAAATAGCTTTTCTTTTTTTAAAAAAAAATTTCCTTTGCTTTGACAGACTGATTTTATAAAACCTGTGTGATAAAAGATAGGCAATTTCTTTATTAGCTGTTGAGACTGAAGGTGTTAGATCGTGGCGCTAAGCAGAATGACTGCCCTCCACAGTTGGGGATTAGCTCAAGTCTTTATTGATAGTTTGAAAGTCTTGATAAGCCACATTTTCTTGGGGAAGTGACGAGAGCAGGCTTCAGAATGGAGTCATGTCTCAGACCCATGCTGCAGGATTTCTCACATGGCCTAAGGAGAGAGGGCTGGTCCACAGGGCTAGTGCAGATATTTGTAAAACATTGCATATGGTGCTTTCTACGTCATCCAGTCACACTGTGGAATCACAATAGAATAATTACTAGTATATCACATTCTCTCTAGTACACTGAAACTGATTTCTTCATAATTTCCATTAGATAAAATGAGCACAAAAACTGGAAACCATGTCTCAAAGCCCGGATGATGGTTTGTTCTGAATCTAAGACTCAGCTACTGCCACTGACTCTGACTCAATACCTATGAGGTGCATAGCTCTGAGCAAGTCAGGTTACAGCACACACACACACCCAATTGCTGCAGTTATAATCTCACCAGACTGTATGCACATCACAGCCTAATTGGCATCACTCTTCTGGCTGGCCTACTAAAACTTCGTGGTGACTCTCAAAGTCATCACTTTCATTTGAAGATACCGAGCAGGATCCTCGGGCATTTCTGCTCAGGAAATGTAGAGCACATACGTTCCCTCCAGAAAGAAGGCTTGGTCCTTTTCTGCCACACATAGCATCTCTCTCTCTCTCTCTCTCTCTCTCTCTCTCTCTCTCTCTCTCTCTCTCTCTCTCTCTCTCTCTCTCTCTCACACACACACACACACACACACACACACTATGTATTGATCTAAAGAAAACATCACGTTGTTAGTGAGGAGAGTTAAGACATAGAAACAATGGATTTTAAGTTTATTGCCATCAAACCGTAATCATCTCACATATCCCCTAAATAAGCAACTGTTTCCACTTTTCATACACTGAGATCTCAAAGTGCAGTTTTCCTCATGAATTTAAATTCTACCATTTCTCCTCAGAAGAGGCATGAAATTATTAACAGTAGTGAACCATTGTTGGACAGCTAATGCTTAAGGACCTCAAGGAGACCCTTTACACATGTATAGTTTTAGTTAATCTCAGCAATCCTGCAGAAAGATTCTAGCATTTTAGTCATATAGGCAAAGTCACTGAAGTATTAAGTCCATAAATGAGAGCTCTAGGCAGCACCTCCCACTGGGTAAGTCTGTCTCACAGATAATTTCTATATAGAGGTCTGGGAGTCTGGGACAATCTGTAGCTAATTGGCACTATAGTACATTCCTAAGTGGTTGTACAAGATACCATTATTTCCATTTTATAGAAGGGAAACCTCAACATGAAAAATATTGTATCTTGTGCTTACATACATTCTCCTAACTCCATGGATTCAGATTCCATTTATAGTAAGGCCTGAGCAGGACTTAGTTCAGCTTTCAAATTGGAAACTCCAAAGAGAGCTACAAGTACCTTTCCTAAAAATTAAAGAAACCTGGCAACCACAAAATTCAATTTATCCAATCCCCAAAATAGGACCTTAGAAATAAATGTGGTTATTTATAGGCCTGGAAATTAAGTGGAAGCCCCTGAGAAAAAGAGAGTGAGTGCACTCAGCAAGCAGCTGAAGAGTATGTGTGCACATTGTGATGCTCCAAACTGAGGAGCTGGTCAGGCTGGGCAACTGTCACCTGCTGCTGGAGAAGGACAGGCTCTGCCACTGCTGGTGCAAAGATCACTGCAACCCTCATCCCTCTCTCCTCTGTTACTCAGCATCATCTGAAAAAATAGTAAGAGAGGAGAAACTGTCCTCAGAGCTTGCCTAGGAGGTTTGGGAGCAGCTGGATAAGCAGTTATATTGTCCCTCTGTTCTCTGGTAATGATTTCTAAGACCTATATCCCTTTCAAATTTCAAGAGTTTAGCTATCCTACAGGATGGAGAATGCCAAACAAACAGTACCAATCACCATATCCACTCTTCTTAGAATCATGTTATTAACTCAGACTACTGATTGGCGTAGGTTCTGCCTCCAAACAGCCAGTTTAATCACTGAACCTTGTCTGAGATTTCTCTGCAAAGCATATCAAAGTCACAGGATCTGAGCTACTGTCCCACACTTATATCATCTCTCCAGCCTTGGTAAGATTGCCATTTTTACTACCTATCCATAAGCATGGGAGATCTTTCCATTTTCTGATATCTTCTTCAATTTTTTTTCTTCAGAGCTTAAAGTTCTTGTCATATAGGTCTTTCACTTGCTTAGTTAGAGTTACCCCAAGCTATTTTATATTATTTGTGGCTAATGTAAAGGGTGACGTTTCTCTGATTTCTTTCTCAACCTGTTTGTCATTTGTATATAGGAAGTCTACTGATTTTTTGAGTTAATCTTGTATCCTGTCACATTACTGAAGGAGTTTATCAGCTGTAGGAGTTCTCTGGTACAATTTTTGGGGTCACTTATGTACACTATCATATCATCTGCAAATAGTGAATGTTTGACTTCTTACTTTCCAATTTGTATGCCCTTGATCTCCTTTTGTTGTCTTATGGCTCTAGCTAGAACTTCAAGCACCCTATTGAACAAATATGGAGAGAATGGACAGTCTAGTCTTGTTCCTGATTTTAGGTTAATTGCTTTGAGTATCTCTTCATTTAATTTGATGTTGGCTGTCTGCTTGCTGTAAATTGCCTTTATTATGTTTAGGTATGTTTCTTGTATTCCTGATCTCTCTAAGACCTTTAAGATTAAAAGGTGTTGGATTTTGTCAAAGGCTTTTTAGCATCTAATGGGATGATCATGTGGTTTTTTTTTCTTTCCATTTGTTTATATGGTGGATTATATTGTCAGATTTTCATATATTGAACCATCCTTGCATCCCTGCGATGAAGCCTACTTGGTCATGGTGGATAATTGTTTTGATGTGTTCTTAGATTCAGTTTGCCAATATTTTTATTGAGTATTTTTGCATCAATGTTCATAAGGGAGATTGGTCTGTAATTCTCTTTCCTTGTTCCATCTTTGTGTGGTTTGGGTATCAGGGTAACTGTAGCCTCATAAAAAGAGTTTGGAAATGTTCCTTCTGTTTCTATTGTGTGGAACAATTTAAAGAGTATTTAAATTAGCTCTTCTTTGAAATCCTGGTAGAATTCTGCACTGAAGCCATCTGGTTGGTCCTGGACTATTTTTGGTTGACAGACTTTTGCTGATTGTTTCTATTTCCTTAGGGGTTATTGGCCTATTTAAATAGTTTATCTGGTCTTGATTTAACTTTGGTATGTGGTACCTATCCAGAAAATTATCCATTTCTTTCAGATTCCCTAATTTTGTACAGTACAGGTTTTTGAAGTATGACCTGATGATTCTCTGGCTTTCCTCATTGTCTGCTGTTATATTTCCCTTTTCATTTCTGATTTTGTTGATTTGGATGTTCTCTCTCTGCCTTTTGGATAGTTTGGATAATGGCTTGTCTATCTTGTTGATTTTCTCAGAGAACCAACTCTTTGTTTTATTGATTCTTTGTATTGTTATCTTTGTTTCTATTTCGTTTATTTCAGCCCACAATTGGATTATTTCCTGGTGTCGATGATTCCTCCTGGGTGAGTTTGTTTCTTTTTGTTCTAGAGCTTTCAGTTGTGCTATTAAGTCACTACTGTAAGATTTCTCCATCTTCTTTATGTGGACATTTGGTGCTATGAATTTTCCTCTTAGCACTATTTTCATAGTGTCCCATAAGTTTGGGTATGTTGTACTTTCCTTTTCATTGAATTCTAGGAAATCTTTAATTTCTTTCTTTATTTCTTCCTTGACCCATTGGTGATTCATTTGGACATTGTTCAGTTTCCATGTGACTGCAGGTTTCCTGTAAATTTTGTTGATGTTGAAACTTTAATCCATGGTGGTCCAATAAAATACAGGAGTTTATTCCATTTTTTAAAATCTGTTGAGATTTGCTTTGTGACCTACCATATGGTCAATTTTACAGAAGGTTCCACGGGGTGCTGAGAAGAAGGTATATTCTTTTTTGTTAGGGTGGAATGTTCTATAGATATCTATTAAGTCCATTTGAGTCATAACTTCTGTTAGGTCTCTTATTTCTCTGTTAAGTTTCAGTCTGGCAGATCTATCCAGTGGTGAGAATGGGGTGTTGAAATCTTCTGCTACAAGTCTGTGTGTTTTGATGTGAGATTTAAGCTTATGTAATGTTTCTTTTACAAATGTGGGTGCCCTTGTATTTGGGGCATAAATATTCAGAATTGAGACTTCATCTTAGTGGATTTTCCCTGTGATAAGTATGTAATGTCCTTCCTGATCTCTTTTGATTGATTTTAGTTTGGAGTATATTTTATTAGACATTGGGATAGCTACACCAGCTTGCTTCTTAAGTCCATTTGATTGGAAAGTATTTTCCCAGTTTTTTACTCTGAGGTAATATCTGTCTTCAAAGTTGAGGTGTGTTTCTTGTATATAGCAGAAGGCTGGATCCTGTTTTTGTATCCATTCTGTCAGCCTGTGTCTTTTTATGGGAGAATTAAGGCCATTGATAATAATGAATATTAATGACCAGTGATTGTTAATTCCTGTTATTTTTGTTGGTAGTGTTGTGTGTTTCTCTTCCTTGGTATTTGTTGGTGTGAGATTATCTATTACCTATATTTTCATCGTTGTATCTAACTTCCTTAGGTTGGATTTTTCCTTTTAGTGCTTTCTGTAGGGCTGGATTTGTGGATAGGTATTGTTTAAATCTGGTTTTATCATGGAATGTTTTGTTTATTCCATCTATGTTGATTGAGAGTTTTGCTGGATATAATAGTCTGGGTTGGCATCCATGGTCTCTTAGTGTCTACATAACATCTGTCCAAGATCTTGTGGCTTTCAGAGTCTCCATTGAGAAGTCAGGTGTTATTCTGATGAGTCTGCTTTTATATGTTACTTGGACTTTTTCCTTTGCAACTCCTAATTTTTTTTCTTTATTCTGTATGTTTAATGGTTTGATTATTATGTGGTAAGGGGTCTTTTTTTGGATCAAGTCTATTTAGTGTTTTATAGGCTTCTTGTACCTTCACAGGCATTTCTTTCTTAACTTGTGAAAGTTTTTTTCTATGATTTTGTTGAATATATTTTCTGTGCCTTTGAGCTAGTATTCTTCTCCTTCTTCTACCCCTACTATTCTTAAGTTTGGTCTTTTCATGGTGTCCCAAATTTCCTGGATGTTTTGTGTTATGACCTTTTTTGGCTTTAGTGTTTTCTTTTACTGATGAATCAATTTCCTCTATTGTGTCTTCAATGCCAGAGATTCTCTCTTCCATTTCTTGCATTCTGTTGGTTATGCTTTCATCTGTAGTTCCTGGTCATTTACTCAGATTTTCCATTTCCAGCCTTCCCTCAGTTTGTGTCTTCTTTATTGCCTCTATTTCAGTTTTCAAATCTCGGACTGTTTAATTCACCTGTTTAATTGCTTTTTCTTGGCTTTCTTTAAGGGAATTAATGATTTCTTCCCAATTTTTGTTTGTCTTTTGTTCGAATTCTTTAAGGGTAGTTTTCATTCCCTCTTTAAAAGCCTCTATCATCTTCTTAAAGTCATTTTTAAGGTCTATTTCTTCTGCTTCTTCTGCTTTGGGATGTTCAGGTCTTGCTGATATAGAACCACTAGGTTCTGTTGGTGTCATGTTGGCCTTTATGTTGCTGACTGTATTTTTGCACTGGCGTCTACCCATCTCTTCCTCCACTCCATGTAAGTGCTGTCTGTGTCTGAGGGAGCCTCTTTTGTTCCATTTGATACTCTTGGTCTAATGGGAGCTCTTGGTCTAATCTGGGCTCTGGGTCGAATCTGTTCCCAATCAGTGCAGTGTTGTACTTATGTCTCCAGTTTTCACTAGTGTTGCAGGGAGCTGTTTTCTGTTCCCAATATGTGCAGGTTGGGCTTGTGACTCATGTTTTCACTGGTGTTCAGGGGGCAGTTTTCTTGGCGAGGGAGCAGGGGAAGGGGCAGGTGTCTGTCTCTCCAGCCTTGAACTTCCTAAAGTATCTCTGACTTTGCGGAATAAAACTCCCTACTTTCCAGAGCTTCTATTGTTTCAATGAACATGGTGAGGAACATAGACACACACATGTATAAATATAATATTTACATATGTACTAAACATGCATATTGTATTCCTATGTCTATATGTAACATATTTCTATATTGTCATGGTGATTGTTATATATGTAGGTGTTTTATACAATGTTCTTTGTATACTAGAGTACACATGTAGGTAAAGAATGATATGATATCTGTAACCTTCATGCTTATTGATTTCCTGTCTGAGAAGGCACCTTGAGCTCTGCTGTTTGTCCCCACCACTTAGTTACAGCCATGTACTAAATTCAGGTAAGATGACTGGAACAGCACATTCCCCTGCTGCTCACTAACTCCACGGCCACCAGGTTTTGTTCCTTTCTTAGCTATTTCATTTCTCGTGGGACCCCTGCAAGGCAGAGGCATTAATATGACATATATAGTCATAAAGTTGGTCCTTCCAGACTTCATAAAGGAATTTGCACTGGGATCCTTACACACTCAGTGCCCAAAGCTTAGGTCAGGAATTTAAGTCTAACTTGTGCCCAGAAATGGATTTTCTCTGTCACAAAGAAATCTTTCTGAAAGTAACAAACAGATTGTTGGACTGAAAGGGGAACTAGAAGTAAAAATAAATGGAAGGTTAGGAAGAGAGTTGCTTATGACATCATGCCTTGAGAGACTTAAACAGCACTTGATATGGAAAAAGTCTTGTGGAATGTCTGAACATCCCTTTCTTTTCCTGCCTTTTATTTTTCTAACTTATTCTTCATCTCTTAGACAGCTTTTCACTTCTTAGGAAAGACTATCACTGGGGAGAAACTCTTTTGCTTCACCAAGGCAAACTAATTTCATGTGTTCATGCTGGCATCTCCCACTTGCCATGGTTATCCGCTTAGAGAAAAACTCAAGCCAAAGCCACTGCAGTTGCTTGAAGCAGTGGTCCACACCCTTGATCACTGGAGACAGGAGTGAAAATTCCATCTCCTTTTGTCTTACTGAAAGTGTGCACTCCAAGCCACCTTTCTGTTTGGCTAGCTGAAACATCTAAGACCCAAGCTCAGGGTTTCAAACTTTAGGAGAAACTGTCCTATTTGTTGGTGCGGTGTTTGGTACATTTGCAGAAAGGGTTTTGACACTGAGTTAACAAGTTTTCTCAGGTTACCAGTGTCTCAGGCATCTTTTCTTCCATTTGTCCATGAGGAGAACAGCAAAGGATAATCTCATTGGATCATTTAAGGAGCATGTTGACCTCACACCCTATCTGGGAACATGAATCAAGGATACCTGCTCAAGTTCCTTTTGATTCTGCCCCATCAATCACAGTGGCTTCTAATTAACACTTCCACTTGCTCTGGAATAGTGTCAGTGGAAGTTAGGGAGGATTTTTCAGATCAAGATCAATTAGATGATCACCCACTTAAAGGCAGAAGCCAGGCAGTACCAATATTCTCGAGGCCAGGGACATATTTTCATTGTCACCAGGTTGTATGAAGAATGGTTGACACAGGACGGAGATAGCTAATACAAGCTCCTAGTATATGAGGTATATGGGCTTCTCCACTGGTTGTAATGTTTCATGAGAATGTGGGGAAAAGAGGCCTTCAAAGCACTGAAAATATCTTGATGACTACATTTCCTTCTGAGTGTTATGTGAGAGTGATACAACACACCCCAATGATATAAATACATCCTATCTCAATATCACAAGACAGACTCTGCAACACCAACCCAAACCTTGCAGAGATCATGTTGATCGTGACTGAAACTACATTCCCTCTCTTTCATCTGAAAGAGAAGTGTGTTTCTCTAGGATACATTTATATTATTTCATGAAGGGATAGTGATATTATTGGCAACCAATTCAAAAACTTTACTTTTAAAGGCAGACTCACAAATGCAAACATCCTCAAGATGGTTCATGTTCCAGGAGCTGAACCTGTACACCACTGATAGATGTTAATAGTATTTGACTACCAACTCAATTGCTCCTGTGGCTGTCTTTTTGTTTACCCCTGGAATCTGTACAGCTCAGAAGGCTGACAGTGCTTGGCCTACAGCACAGGCATTTATCACATGGAATTCCTTTTGACTAGAACCTATCACTGATCAGGATCTCTATTGGTAAGGAAGGACCTGCGGAGCAATTCAGCCCAGGTAGCTTTATTTTTGTCCTTTAACCTTTTGGTGTTGGATGGAAGACATTATATGTTTTATGAGATCAATTAGCAGTCTATAAGTACAGTGCATATTGTCTACTTGCAAACAGTGTGTGCTTGCTGTTATGGACATGCAAATTTTCCCTTCCACATCTTTAGGCTTCTGTTGATGATGAAGAACCATTGATGATTAGTAATCTGCAAGACTCAATGAAAAATGCTGAGGCTTATAGATTGGGGTATCTGTAAATACTCCTATCTACAGATGGACCCAGAGTTGTCTTGTTCTTGTACATGGAATATAGGAGAATCTGGGTGAAGGATTGAAACACTAGTACTGGGCTTGTGGCCTCAAAATATCCTTGACAATTTATGTGTTATTTAATTTAAAAGTAACTTTACAGCTTTGAAACAGATTTTTTGTACATTTTTTAATGTTATAATTTAATTTAATTTTACATATCAGCCACAGATTCCCTTGTTCTTCCCCCTGCCACCCCACCCCGCCTTCCCCCCAGCCCACCCCCCATTCCCATCTTCTCCAGGGCAAAGACTCCCCTGAGGATTGAGTTCAACCTGGTAGACTAAGTCCAGGCAGGTCCAGTCCCCTCCTCCCAGATTGAGCCAAGTGTCCCTGCATAAGCTCCAGGTTTCAAACAGCCAACTCATGCACTGAGGACAGGAACCAGTCCCACTGCCTGGATGCCTCCCAAACAGATCAAGCTAATCAACTGTCTCACTTATCCAGAGGGCCTGATCCAGTTGGGGGCTCCTCAGCTATTGGTTCATAGTTCATGTGTTTCCATTTGTTTGGCTATTTGTCCCTGTGCTTTATCCAACCTTGGTCTCAACAACAATTGGACTCCTGGAGCTCCACCTGGGGCCTGGCCATGGATCTCTGCATCCGGTTCCCTCAGTCATTGGATGGGGTTTCTAGCATGACAATTAGGGTGTTTGGCCATCCCATCACCAGAGTAAGTCAGTTCCAGCTGTCTCTCGACCATTGTCAGTAGTCTATTGTGGGAGTATCTTTGTGGATTTCTGTGGGCCTCTCTAGCACTTTGCTTCTTCCTATTCTCATGGGGTCTTCATTTATCATGGTCTTTTATTCCGGTTCTCCCTCTCTGTTCTTGATCCAGCTGGAATCTTCCACTCCCCTAAGCTCTCTTCTAGACTGCTACTCACAACTCCAGGGAGGCTACCTAGAAAACAGGACCCCAAGAAAGACACAGGGATCACCCAATGACAGAGAAATGGATGAGATCTACATGAACAATAGGGACATGAGTGGGGGTAATGAAGGGCAAGGGTCGAGTGAAACAGATTTATCATGATTAATGAAAGTGTCTAAATTTAAAGGCAATAGAAAGTAGCAGAATAAGAACTTGGACTCAGGGCCACAGAAATTTCAAATATCATGCTCTTTTACTAGTCATCATTGGCCTGAATGAAACTGGATGTTATTTTTTAAGAGTTGAGAGTGCAACTTTGATGATTTGAGATGAGCAAGCAGGCAATGGCTATATATCCTTTCCTCCCCAGTCAGCAGCTCTGGCAAGTTGGAGCTAATTTATTAAAAGAGGATTAAGAGTAGAGTGGGAATCTGGACTTCGCAGTGAGGTACTAGTCCATTCTTCTCTTAAAGGGAGTCTCCTACTCTCTCTACAGCAAATTATGACTTTTTTGCAAAACACTAGTACAAATTCCTTACTTTCAGCCATGTGTGATATGAGGGTAAGAGAAGCATTAACCATGGCGTGTGGTCCTGGGAAGACACACTGGCTCAGCCTGGAGCTTTACCCCTGACCACCTGGCATAGGACAGAGCTCATAGTATCTATCTTCTTCCATGCCATGAGCTGGATGGCTTTTAAAAGAGCAAATATTTATTTTGTAATGCTATAGAAGTGAGGAAGTCCATGATCAAGGTACTGGCAGATTCAGAATTTAACAAGGGGCCACTCTTTTCTGTGAAGTGCCTTCTAGTAGTGTCCTCCTGTAGGGGAAGTTAAAACCAGTTCTCTGGTGTAGCTTGTATGAGATTATACTGCTCAGGGGGCTTTGTGCTTGTGACCTAATCCCTTTCCAAAGTTAAACTTTGAAGTTTAAACTTCCTACTAGCATTACTTTGAGGGTTCAGACCTCAACATGAACTAGGGAGGAACACAAGTATTCATACCATAGAATTATACTTCCAGTAGCCTAAGAACAAGAGGGTCTGGTGTACCAGGGCTGAAGAAGATAGGTATTACAGTTCAGAAAGGAAGACGGTGTGTACTTCCCATCTTCTTGTCTGACTTAGGTCCTTAATTAATCGGGGACTCCAGTTATGTTGGTGAAAGTGGCTTTCTAGTTAGTCTACTGATTTAAATGATAAACTTTCTAAGATTATCCTCAAAGACAATGTTTTTAAGATATATTTATTTTAAGTATATGAGTATTTTGCCTCTGTGTGTGTGTGTGTGTGTGTGTGTGTGTGTGTGTGTGTGTGTGCCAAATATGTGCTTTGTTCTCACAGAGGTCAAAACAGGACATTGCATTCCCTGGAACTGGAGGTATAGAAGATTGTATACAACCATGTGGGTTCTGAGAATCAAACCTAGGTCCTCTACAAGACCAACCAAGCTCTTAATCATTGAACCATCTCTCCATATCTCATAAATAATGTTTGAACAGCTATCCAGGCAGCCTTGGACCTGTCCATCTGACATAAAACTAACCATATAAATTAGCCATTTCCAATGGAGATGAACTGACTGTAAACTCTTGACTCTGTGGTTTTGTTGTGCATTGTTGGTTTTCATTAAAAGACTGATGCAAGGGCAGGAAAAGGGGGCCATATATCAAATTCTATCACATTCATTGACTAGGTATACTGTTGAAAGAAAGGTTCAATTGAATTCAGAGTTGTTGCTGGGACATCTGACTTTGCATTGTTCAGAAACATTGAACAATGAACAGAAAACAAAAGCCTAGTTGGAATTTGAACTAATGAAAAAAGGAATAAGATTTATATTGTGGGTAACTGTCTTTAAAATTTCAAGCTTTTCCAAGAAATAGCGCACTGGGGGCTCTGGCTCTCAGATTTACCTAGATGGAACAGGAAGCTGATTGCACTTTCCAACATTCTCATTTTAAGATAAACTTCTGTATTTATCATGGGTCACATAATTCACATATTGCTCCCAGGGAGCTGCTCACTCAGAAGAACAAAGGCATAGATATGGTCAGCATTGTAGCCACCAGTCTGATTAACTTTGAATTTTGTGCTGATAGTTCCTCAGGGGCAGGAATTAGCCCTCTGTCGGCATTTGAGTTTCATTGGCTATTAGAGCACAATGATCTTGCAAGGCTCAGGCTGATTATTACTCTCACAGAGTGACAAGTGTGCCCCACTGAGAAGGTCATATTGCCAAGGAGAAAGCACAGCATTTAAAATCATGTTATGTGGTTCATTCATAGGTGAGTTTGTGATTCTTCCTTCACCTGGTTGGTGAGGCCTTTGTGAAAACTCACTTTGTACTTTATTTCTGTAGCTGAACTGAGGCCTTTGGGTTCAGCCTGTGGACATTCTGATGCCTATAATGGTCCCAAAGTCTTTGTCTAATGCCAGGGTCAGGAGCATGGTGCAGAAGTACACCAGGGATAAAAAGGATGGCTCTGGGAAAGGCCTTTGGAGAGTCACTTCTGAATGTGTGTTCTCTTGATTCATCCATTTGGAAGTTCAAGGTTATATTTTCACAGTCACTGAGAACCAACACAGATTTGGTTACGCGATGGAGATACACGGCCTCTTAACCTCTCAGTGTTTAAATAGAAGAGCTGTCAACATGATACTTTGTTGTCTATTGATACAGTGTATATACTGTGTTTCAAAAGTATAGAAGATGAGGCCAAGGACAATGTCACAATGAATGAACATTAAAATGGACTTTTGTTGAGATTTTATTTAATGAAATAAAAACCATTAAGCATAATCACAAATCATTTCCCTTTCTTTTTCTCAGTCTTCTATCTAGAGGAAATTAATCATTGAATAAAGAGTTAAATTTAACTAAATACACCAATATGAACAACAGTTATAGTCCGAGATAATGGCATGTGTAAGGCACAGAAAAAAATGAGTTCTCTTGGAAATAGCATCCAGGTCTGTATGGCAACCAGGCACAGGGATGTGCTGGAGTGGGGAGGGCAATGCTGGACAGACAAACAACAGCAGCTGCTCTCCTAGCAACTTTTTAGCAACATAAAAGTTAGCTAGGATGGAGGAAGCTTCCAGTTCACTTACAGTATGGTTTTGTGTGTGTTTGAAAAAAAAAAAAAAAAAAGGTGTGTGGTGTCTTTGGCAAAAGGGTCTTAACATTGAGTTCTGGTGGGTAACCAATGGCAATTGTCATTGCCTGTATACTTTGAAGTGCCTCTGGAGTCTTCCTGTCCAACAGTTCCTAGGAAGCTGCTGCTTACATGACACTAAGATTATCTGTTTTTTAAAAATAGATTTAATTTTTATTTTATGTGCATTGGTGCTTTGCCTGCATGTATCTGTGAGAGCATGTCAGATCCTCTGGAACTGGATCAGATAGTTGTGAGCTGCCATATGGGTGCTAGGAATTGAACCCAGGTCCTCTGGAAGAACATCTCTCTGGCCCAAGATTATCATTTAATAACCCATGGCTTCTGGGATTGGAAACATCTACCCATACATGATACCACTGTTTCAATCCATTTTTAAAGTATGGTTTCTAATTAGCCTGTAAAGTTGTAGGTTTTACTGTGACTTCTTCACATTTCCTTAGTATTGCTTAATCTTTCCCTTGCACCCTCTTCTGTTCCTCATGCCATCTTCCATCCCATCCCTATTGGAACATTGAGACTCCTAGTATTCTCATTCTTGTTTGTCATGTCACATGTGCACTACCTTCTCTTGCCCCTTTAATATCTCTCCATCCCACTGGCATGGCCCTTCTTATTTCCACAGACATAATTGAAACAAACATCCATATATGTGGCATTTGACTTTTGACTTTTGGGCCCTGGGTTATTTCACTTAGTATATATTCCAGTTCCATCTACTTCCCTGCAAATTTCATGATTTTATTTTTCTTTACAGCTGAATAAAATTCCACTGTGTGTATGTGTCACATTTTCATCATCCTTTCATCAGTTGGTGGCTATCTAGGCTTAGTCTATGTCCTAGCTATTATGAAAAAAGCAATAGTTGACATGGGCACAAACATATTTTTAGAAAGGGCATTGTAATATCAGAATTAGAACTATTTCTGGAGATAGTCTAGAACCGGCCAGGCATAGAATATGACACAATTTTAAAATACACTAGACAAAATTTCTAAGTTACAAAGTCTGGTGTGGTGATGCACGTGTGGGATACCAGCCTTGAAAGACGAAGGCAGAAGGATCAGGAGCCTCAGTAGACAGTTTGAAGACAGCTTGGGCTGCAAAAGACTTCTCTAAAAACCAAACTTTCTAAGTTATGGAAAAATTACAGTTTAAAACTTTAGCTTCAATAAATTATATTATTTGTAATTACTTTCTTCATAAGTAATGATCGATACAGAGTTACATATTTTAACAATTCAAAAACAGTCATGGTACAATATCTGTTTTGTCGGTTATTATTTTTTTGGTTTGGTTGATTTTGGTATTTCTTTTTTGACAGCTATTATAAAGCACAGGCTGTCCTTGGACTTACTGAACAGCTGAGGATAAGCATGCCTGTAAACTACTGGTTGTCCTGCCTCTGTCTCCCAAACACTGTGATTACGAGAGTCTGGCACCAAGTCCAGTCTGTCTGTCATTACTACAAAGCCAGTTTACCATGGTTATAGTAATAATGCGGGAAGCACTTTCAGTCACCCTTCTTTCCTTATGCAATATCCTAGGTGAACCACACCTCCTTCCAGAAGTTCCCTCTGACAGTCTAAAGGAACCTGTCTGTAGTGGGTTAGAAGCTGTCCTCAGACACAGATCCTTCATGCCAGGCTTCATACCAACACCGCAGGGTTTATCTCCCAACAACACAGACAAGCTTTGTCTGTGAAGGAGGATGTGCATGCATTCTTTCAACTATTGGATTTCTTACTTGAAATCATCACCCAGCTACTACAATGAACCAGTGGGAATATTTACACTCAAAATAACAGTACAGAAGCTGTTGAGAAATGAAGTTCCAGGCTTGGGGATAAACAATTTACATGCATAGTGTGATTAGACTATCAAAATGATTGTGAAATGTTATTATCACCGTAACTTTAATCAGAGCAAACTGAGGTGCTAAAAGGTGATGATGACCCAAGATTACGTTTTATTTTTGAGTCTAAAATCAAAGGTTTAATCATGTGTATGACTTCAGAGCTAACACTTTTCCATTTGTCTGTAAACATTGTAAGGATTCATATCTTTAAAATATGAATGCATACCTTTACTTCCTTTTATTCAAGGTCAAAGTGTTTTAGCTTCTGTCCCTGGAGACTGAGCTTATCATGCTAGGTCCTCTCAGCAGGCCTAATGGCAGCCATGCCAGCACTGAGACGCCCTGCCTCCCCTGTGGTAGTAGCATAACAGTTCCAAGTCAGAGGGGAACCATATAGCACATGATGAGCTTTATGCCAGGAGTCTGGAGTTTGACTCAGCAACAGTTTCCTCTGGGAGGGTCCAAGTTTTGAAGTTACCCTGTCTAGAATATTATTAGTCTTAGAGGATGCTTATTTTAGCTGAGCACTACAATGTTGCAAAGTTACACTAGATGCCATAACTTTCAGTGGCTTAACATCATCCTTGCAGTTTTAAAATAGACTTTAAAGAGCCTTGAAGAGCCTGGTGAAAGCTCAGTGTGCCAGGCACCTGGACACTCCACTTTATCTCCAATTTGAAGGCCTATTAAGGAAGGAGCTGTAGTGTAGTTTCCAGGTCACTTCAGAGATCAGCAGACCTCCCTACAGCACTTTTGACTCTGTCTTTATCACTAGCGCATTTCTGTGTCTTTTTCCTCTGTGACTATCCTGAGCTATAAGGTGTTTCAGGGAAACTGAAATGCAAGCTTTCTTACAGAGGTTTATCCAGTTTGCTAATGTCTGAAATGTCTGAAATCTTTCCAGTTTCAAGGAAGAAGTCTGAGGAGTTGTTAACATTGAAGAAATCTAGAAAGATGAAACCGGGAAAGTTTCTAGC
Organism: Peromyscus maniculatus bairdii; assembly: GCF_049852395.1. Lineage (NCBI taxonomy): Eukaryota > Metazoa > Chordata > Mammalia > Rodentia > Cricetidae > Peromyscus > Peromyscus maniculatus. Next base: position 30,237,394 of record NC_134861.1, read on the forward strand.
ACAACAAAGTAACACACTAAGAATTTAGCTCAATATAATTTTATGCCATTGACTATCTTTTGGATAATGAACTGCTCCCTTTTAATAGCCATAAGAGGGAAATTCTGAAGAAAATAAATGTTAACTTCCCTACTTAGGAGTCAGTGATACCTATTATCAGTGAATGTTGAGAGTGGAGGTGAAAGACATTTCCTTTTTATCAGGTGAGTCTAGCAATCCTTTGGCACTTCTTTGCTTTCATTGACTTCAGCAATGAACTAGGTGACTTGATTTTCCTCTATGTGCTTTTTTCTATTATCACCCCAGTGAACAAAAAGATTAAAGAGTGAATAGAAAGCACTGTAGAAAAGAACTGAAGCTATGAGGCACTCTCGCCCTTCAAAATGATAGCATGTCACTAAGTTCGTGTCACTGAGTCAATGACTTTGAATGTGTGCCTGAGCAACTTGTAATAGCTTACATGCACGATTGTAAGTCATGACAATGAGTTAAAAATAGAACATGGACAATTATGCATTCTTTTCTGCACTGTGCACGCTATCCTCAGGTTGCCCGGACAGCAGGCCAGCCTGGAAGGATTCCAGAGGAGTCCTGTCTTTGTTCTCCCTGCCATCTGTATATCCCAGGACAGGATGGTTTAACATCACATTGCTACCATAACATAAAGTTCAGAGTTAATGGGACTAATAGCTAACATGACTGAATCAAACTTATAAAATGAGGTTTTGTTCATAAAATAAGATGAATCTCACCAGAATGTTTTCTGTCTAGCTTCAATCTCAAATTACTCAGAGTCAAAGCTAAATATAGTGGAGATGCTTAGGCACAGGTTATGGATGAATAGCTGTGTCAAGTGGTTCAAATATCTGTTTCTAATTTTATAAATTCAAAGAAATTCTTAAGCCTCAAGTAGTATGAACTGACACTGACTCCAATTTTTCAGACCAGAGAGCTGGAGGCCACAGATAGCTCCAGATTCTCCCTGGCTCAGTGAGCTGCTTTAATTAAATAAGTGCTCAGTATTAAAAGTATCCAAATGTGTGCTGATCTGAAGCAAACCCAATGTGACTGTTTTAGTCTTTGCCTTTGGCTTCTTCTGGTGACCTGGAGGCTGTTCTGTGGCTCCTCTCTCAGGAAAAACTGCACTGATCAAATTCTCAACCATATACTCAATACATAATGAGCTTTCCAAGAATCCTCTTCAGTTTCTTGCTCTGTAAATTAGAGTATAGGTTTGTAACTATTAAATATGTGAAAGAGCTTTTTGATCTAAAAATAATCTATTTAAAGTCACTTAACTGATTTTTAAATCACTTTCAATGAGCTACAGTTCACAGACCCTCATATTCACCTATCTTAGCATACAATTGAGGTTTTTTTTTTTTTAGTTGTTAATCCCCAAATTTCCAAACACTGTCATTACTACAAAAATCTTGTGTGTCTATTTGAATTGTCTTGGCATGCTTACAGAAAATCAGTTGAAAATAATCTGAGTTCTCCAACTTTGTTCTTTTCCAAGGTCGTTTTGTCTGTTCTGGGTCTCTCACAAACTCGTGCTATTATTTCAGCTTTCCAATTGCTAAAGTAAAAAAGTACTGCTGAAAACTAGACAAAGAATAGATTCCATTTGTAGATCAAATTGAAGAATTTTCTTAACGTTGTGTTCTAATTCACAAACAGTAGAAATTTTGTTTATTTGGGCTTTTTAACTTTTCTCTTTGTGATGGTGTTTTATCCTTTGCAGAATTTATTTTTAAATTTCTGTTATTAAATGTATTCATAAACACATTATTTTTGATAATATTTAAATGTTATCTGGTTTTTTACTTTATCAGAATCTCAACTCTGATGAGATGGGACATCTTTTTCTTCTTTTCTGTATGCCATTTTTGTTTTACACATAATCTTTATAGACATTGTAAATCCAAGTCTGCATTATAATTATCATTTTAAATAAGTGTATGATTTGAAAGAGTGCAGGAAAAGAAAAATGTATAGCTTTAACTTTGGGTGCTGTCTTCATCTGCTTCTCTCTTTATTATTTTTGTTTATTTCTTCATATATATATCTATCAGCTTCATATATATATATATATATATATATATATATATATATATATATAAAACTATCAGCTTTTATTTCCTTATGGTTTTAGTGTTCTACTGCACAAAAAGACACTGTGACCACATAAATTCTTACAAAGGAAACCATTTAATTAGGGATTGCTTACAGTTTCAGAGGTTTAGTCCATTGTCACCATGGAGCAGAGCATGCAGGTAGACATGGTACTGGAAAGGTTTCTGAGAATTCTACATCCAGACCAGCAGGCATCAGGAAGAGAGAGAACCCCTGGGCCTGGCTTGGTCCCACCCCCAGTGACATATGACATCCAGCAAGCCTACATGTACTAATCCTTTCAAATATTGCCATTCCCTAGTGACCAAGTATGCAAATCTATGAGCCTTTGAGGTCCATTCTCAGGCAGACCACACATTTTACTCCCTAGCCCCTATAGGCTTGTAACCATATAATAATACAAAAAAAAAAAAACCATCCAGTCCAACTGCAAAAGTTCCCATAGCCTATAGAAGTCTCAACACTATTCAAGTCTAAAGTTCCAAGTCTCTTCTAAGACTCAGGCAATCTCTTAACTATAACCACCTTTAAAATCAAAATCGAAATGCATATCACATTCTTCCAATATACAATGGTACAGGATATGCATTACCGTTCCAAAAGAGAGGAAAAGGAACATAGAGAGGACATGCTAGACCAAAGCAAGAACAAAAACCAGCAGGGCACACTCCAGACTCTGCATTTGATGTCAAAGCACTCTTCAGTTCTCTAGTTCCTTTCAGCTTTCTTGGCAATAACATGCCACTTTCTTAATGGGGTAGTTCTATACTTGGTCTGCAGAATTCCTTGGCAGAATCCTATGACTATGGCATTTCCAACATCTTGAGATTTCCAAAACAATCTAGGCTTCATTTTCATAGCTTCACAAAATGAAATGACCTCCCTGGGCCTCCATATAGGGACACCCCTAACTCATGCCTGGCATCAGCAGCTTTCCTTAGGTGTAGAAGGAGATTCCACAACCCCTTTCTTGTATCTTTGACCCTAAAGGTAGACTCATGTGACTGAATATGCCAAGTGTTGCTGCTTGCTGGGACTGTAACTTGTTCTCCCCCACCTTGTGCAATTACATTTGCACCAGGTTTCTGTTGTCCATGGTTTCCTTTGATTAAGTTTTTCCTGAATTCCTATCCACAAGTTGAAAGCTTAGCTGGGTAGAGTCTTGCTGTGAGGTCAGAACCCTCTTTATTTCATTTAACATTAGGTTCTTCTTTAAGCTTTTCCATTACACTTCCTGGTGCTCCTTTTCTCCTCAAACTAAACATTTTTTATTTTTTACCTTGCTCAGCTTGCTCCTTTTCATTATATATCTGCATTAGAGTGGCCACTAATAACCACATGACAGAGTCGACACTAGACTGTCTTGAAATCTCCTCTGCCAATGTCATTAATCCAAAAACTTCAATTTAGCCTCAAGTAGATTTTTTTGGACAAAAGCAGAAAGCATCTACTTTCTTCACCAAAATATCACAGTGGTCTCTAGGCCACTTATTGATATTCTTCTCTTCTGAAACCTTTTTAGCTGAGCAGTCCTAATCTGCATTTTATTAACACCATTGTCTTCTATGGTCCTATTAGTATGGCCTATTTGTTTAACTTCTTGCCTAATCTAAAATCCCAAAGTCCTTATCTGCCAACAAGCAACGGGTTCCAGCCTGTCACAGCAATACCTCACTCTCTGGTGTTGGACATATTTCCCTATAGTCTGCAGCTTCTGGTGTTGGTACTCAGAAGGTAGTATCTTTTTCATGTTTATGATTGCCCACTCCACAATGGGTGGCCTTATTTTCAGCTGAATCTCTAACTTTCTGTGATCTGTGGAATGTCTATGTGACTTTTGAAATCTCATTCACAGCTATTAGCTAATTTCTACATGGTTACTCCATTTTTTACCCCCTTCCTTGTCAGGGAGAGTTCCCAGCTTTTCAGACACGTTCTAACCCTTTCCTGAGGAGAACTACTATGCTATGAAGCAGCAACTGTGGGTAGAGGAGAAGCGAGGAAGTTATTCCTTTTTGCTTCCCCATTAGGATACCTTTAAGGAGCAGGATTTGTGTTTTGGTATACATGCATGGCATGTGAGGGGACCACAGATATCATAGCTGCTTCCACTCCTAAGAGGAATTCCCATGTAGCTCATTTTCCAAGAGGATGGATGCACTTACATTTGCTGACTATCAAATCCACTTGGAGTAGTGTTTCCCTATGAGAAATCCAAGAAAGATGAAAGCAAGCCCTTGGGCTACCTTGCCTCCTGGTGGCCTTTCTCAACAATATGGAGCTGTTCAAGAAAAGAGTCTACATCCTTCACCATTAGCCACAACTTGTTCTCAAATTGAGTGGGAACTGAGAGTAACATATTAAGTAGATGCTAGGGCATGAGCAAGAAAGCTGTTCCACATCAAGGAGTGTGGAACTGGAACCTATCAAAGTCATATAAAAGGAAAACCTTTTGTCTTAGAGAGCTGGAAGGGATGGTACCATTAATAGGGACTAAATATTTTTTAAAAACCATTTCCATATGTTTTGGTTAATAAATGCTTCCCAACTTGTGATGGGCTTGTTAACAAATTTCTAAGTTCTTAGTTCTGAACTACAATATGTTCGATTTTCAAGAGATAAATTTACATGAGCTTGACACACTATCCCCTGGAAGCCAGAGTATTTTCTGTTTTTATTAGATTATGAATGGAATTGGTTTCTTACTGTTTTTATTGTTCATTATTTGGACAAATGTAAGTACTATCATTTTAAAGTCTGTAGTTTCATCAAAATATTATTAGCATGATACAGCCATGTTCCACCTGAGGTGATGTTTCTCTTGCTTATAAGGTTTTTGTTGTTATTGTTGCTTTTGGTTTTTTGTTGTTGTTGTTTTGTTTTGTTTTTTTAACCTGGCATGCCTTTGTCATGTTATAAGAGGGTAAAGTGCAATATGGAGTATTTTCTCTGAGACATAAAGAACACTCCATTATACTACTTATTAGTGAAAAGGAACAAAGGGACACCTACCAAAATTAACACCAAGGGAACCACAAGGCTTTGTGGAACTAGAGGTCAAAAGAAGAAGGGCTATTGAGAATCTGCTTTTAAACAGTTTTCACTCTTTGTGTGTGTGTGTGTCTTTCTTTCCCTTTCTCTCCAGATCACTTGGCTTTACAATCTTAACTATAAATGGTTTTTGGTTCTAGTAATGAATTAGTTGAAATTAGGCTTCACATAATAAGAATGTAGTTCAACTGCCTAATTTGGGGTCCAATGTCCATTCCTGATCAAGTCGGCTCTGTCTCCACTGAAGATGTGTGGGGGTCTTCTGGCCCCCAGGAGAGGACCTGATAGAAATGACATTTGATTTTATCTTTGTGGACTTTACTGTCCATTTTCTGAACCAGGAAGGAAAGTTTATATTTAAGCCATTGTTGGTGTTTCCATCCTTAACATCTAGGATAGTTTCATGAAAACTCTTTGGGGTACAAAGCCAATAATGTATAACCATCAGATGAGCTTTGTTGCCTGTTAGAAGGAGATAGAAGGTGTTAAGAATTATGGTTACTCCCCAGACTCAGAAAGACAAACATGGTATGTACTCACTCATTGGAGGATACTAAATGTGGAGCAAGGATGACTGGACTGCTACTCACAACACCAGGGAGGCTACCTGGAAAATAGGACCCCAAGAAAGACATGGGGATCACCCAATGATGGAGAAATGGATGAGATCCACATGAACAGCCTGGACATCAGTGCCATGTCCAGTTGTCACCAGAGAGACTTCCTTCGGCAGCAGATGGAAGCAGGTACAGAGATCCACAGCTGGATATTATGTTGAGAGAGAGTCTAAATTGAAGATATCCATCTGGTCCCTCCCTTTGGAGTTTGGGGAACCCCATGGAAGAGGGTGAGGAAAAATTGTAGGAGTCAGAGGGGATGGAGGACACCAGGAAAACATGGCCCACTGAATCAACTAAGCAGTGCTCACACTGGCTCACAGAGACTGAAGTGGCAAGCATAAAGCCTGCAAGGGTCGGCACCAGGTCCTATGTATATATGGTATGCTTGTTAGCTTGGTGTTCTTGTGGGACTCCTAACACCAGTAGTGGGTATATCTGACTCCTTTGCCTGCTCTTGGGACTCTTTTCTCCTGTTGGGATGCCTTGTCCAGCCTTGATATGAGGACTTTCCTTATTGTTTCTTGTTTTCTCCTTTTTGGATGTCATCTCTTGGAGTTCTGCACTTTTCTGAAAAGGAACCAGAAGTGATGAATGGATCTGGGAGAGAGGGTAGGTTAGGGGGAGCTAGGAGGAGTGGAGGGAGGGAAACTGCGGTTGGGACATATTGTATGGGAGAAGAATCTATTTTCAACTAAAAATAAAGTACAGTGCACAGAAATATATACGTATGTATATGTATACACACACACACATATATATATATATATATATATATATATATATATATATTATATATAACTTCTGTTAAATAATAGTACACAGTTCTATCTATAGAAAGAGAGCTGAAACCCAGAATTCTCCAGAAACAAAATAAAAACGTGAGCCAATATGTCAAAAAAAATTATGGTTACTCAAATGCAGACTGAAAACACACAGTGAAGATTCCTGAGCATAACACTCAGATAAGAACCACCTATATCAGCATAGACTAATCATGTGTTATAAATATTGAAAGCTCTTTTTGTAGAGTAAATAGCCATTGGTCTAAGTCTCCCGATGGCCAATCTTTCCATTGGCCGCACCATCTTCTTCCACTGAACTATGGAAACCCTCTCCCACATATTTTTTCAAACACTGCCAAACAACAGGCTACTGAGTAGCAGAACCAGAGCCTCACAGGACTGTGACCTGCTGCTCAGTCAATGCCTTGTCCTGTTATTTAAACTACTTGATCAGCTCTAGGGTAGTCAAACAACAGATTTCAGTTTAGACTTCAGAGTTCAGCTCTTTTGTCCTATAGCCAATAAATATGCTTTTCCTCTCCTAGCATTTCATATAACACGCTTAGAAATTAAGTTTTAAAATGAAATTATGTTAGATTTAACCCAAAAGCATGTCTGAAATGTAATATGTATTATTTGCCTTTTAAATCAGGGACTCCTCCCCAGAATTCCAAAAGTACTAAAGTTATGTCTCCTTCCAGCTGCTCCCATTGCTTACAGAATAATTCCATAGACCAGGTTTACAGGTCTAAATATATTGTTAAACATATTTTTGGGGGGAGTATTGGTGTGTGTATCACATAAGTTAGTCAGAAGAGAGGGGTGATTATCAATTGCATAAAAAATTTCCAAATCAAATTAAAACATTAACATACAGACACACAAACTTTTATCATTTGAATATTCCATGCCCTGTTTCATTTTATTTTATTTTATTTTATTTTATTTTATTTTATTTTATTTTATTTTATTTTATTTAGCCTATCATGGCTGCAGGGAAGTCCAGCCTGGAAGGACTGAAGCACTCTTCCCTTTGCCTAGGGCATATTTATTTACTCTTTTTTACAGTTTAGACAGTTAATTTCCATACCTTCAAAGCAACCCAAAAGGAGCTCCCAGAGACCAAATGCCAGGAGCAATTTACTTGAATTATCAGGTACCTCGGTTTTCTGGGTTTCCTGGACCAAGTTTTGCATAGGCCTTTTGATCCTTGAGGGAGACTCTCTGATCCTTGACTCTCAAATAAGATTCACATAGGGTGAAAGGGAAACAAAAAAGTAAGAGAAACAAAAGGTGTGGCTAAACAAAGGAAGGTTTAGGGCTAGGTGCTGCTCTCTGGAGCCAAGCCAGGAGCTCAGCAGGAATGCCACTACAGAAAAAAATCAACTATCTTGAAGGTTATGCAGCCTTACAGCAAATATAGCCTTCTTTCTATTTGTCTTATAATCTTATGCAAGTATACAAAAACACATTTTAAAGCCAATAAAGTTACTATCGCTAAAACAAGGGCAACATCTGCTAGAATAAGAAGTCTATTAAAGTGATTTGTGGGATTGAATGAGGCTGAAGTATCTGCTAGATTTTCCATAATATCCATTCCTGTTGTATCAGGTAACTTTTTTACAAAAGTTTCTTTGATTTCTTTCTGTAAATCAAAAAACCATTTGAGAAGCATAACGGTGACCCAACAAATGCATTCTAACCTTTTCCTAATCATATTTGCTCTCATTAAATCTCTAAATACCTAACCCCTTCTAGTATGTTTTTAAATTTGACCTTTGAAAGTTTATATATTCTTAGAGCAAGGCCAGCAATCTGGATACTAGTGAAGTTGTCGAGACCATGGCAAGACTCTCCTGCGATGATCCTGGTACAGAAGCTTGCTGAAAGAATACTAAAAAGAACACATTGTATCGTTGGACTGGTTGTTGCAGTTATTATGGGAATCATTGCATTGACAGCTACGGCAGTGATGGCTGGAGTAGCACTTCATAAAGAAATCTAAACTGTGAATTCATTAGAAATTGGCATAGGCATTCAGAAGAACTTTGGACTGAACAAAGTAAAATTGATAATAAGATAGTAAATGAGTTAGCTGAACTAAGGCAAGCTGTTGTATTGTTAGGTGACCAGTTAGAAAATTTGAGTTAGCAGATAAAATTAAAATGTGATTGGAATGTTTCTTGTTATTGTATCATTCCCTGTTTTAGAATGATGCAATATATCCATAGAAGGGAAATTTAGTGACTAGACAGATGGCTCAGCAGTTTGGCTTGCATACTACTCTTGAAGAGTAGTTTGGGTCCCTGCATCCATATCAAGCAGCTCAAAATCAACCATAACTCAAGAGTTCAGGAGATTTGACGCCTCTGCAGGCACGAGCACTCGCATGTATGTACCTACACACACACACACACACACACACACACACACACACACACACACACACAGAGAGAGAGAGAGAGAGAGGTATTATTGGAGGTTCTTTGTCTCATAATGCTGTCAAGACTCTTTTTTCTTTTCTTTATGTATCTATTGTTTTCCAGTTTTGTGTTTTTATGGGAGTTCTCTGTGTGTGAATTTGCATGTCTCTGTATCTTTATGTGTTACTTGAGCTTTTTCTTTAGCTATTTTTCTTCTTTTTATTTTGCTTGTTTGTTTGGTTGATTGTTTTTACATCCCAAATACAGTTTTCCCTCTCTTCTCTCCTCCAAGTCCCTCCCCCCACCTCCCCTGTTGCCCATCTACTCCTGTGTTTCTCTCTGGGCAGGCCTCCCATGGATATCAACCAACCATGGCATATCAAGTTGCAGTAAGACTAGGCACCTCCCCTGATATTAAGGCTCCCTAAGAAAAAGGGTCCCAAAAGCAGGCAAAAGAGTCATTGTTAGAAGTCCCACAGGAAGACCAAGCTACACAACAGTAACATATATGCAGAGGGCCTAGGTCAATCCTACACCGGCTCCCTGATTCAGTCTCTGTGAGCTCTGTAAGCCCAGGTTTGTTGGTTCTGAGTGTTTTCTTACATGTCTTTGAACCCTGTGGTTCCTATTATCTTTCTTCCTCCTCTTCAACAGGACTTCTCAAGTTCCACCTAATGTTTGCCTGTGAATCTCTGCACCCATTTCAATTAGTTTCTGAGTGAAGCTTCTCTGATGCCAGTTGGATTAGGTATACCATAGTAGACCATCATTAGAAATCATTCCATTGACTTTTTTTTTTTTTTTTTTTTTGCAAGTCATATTCGGTTCTATCCTAGGACTCTTGGTAGTGTCCTGATAGAGATGGGCTCCATATCATGGCATGGGTCCCAAGCTGGACTAGCTATTGGTTGGCCACTTATACAATTTCTATATAACCTTTACCCAGCATATCTTGTAGGCAGGACAAATTGTAGGTTGAAGGTTTTGTGGCTGGGATGGTATCCCAATCCCTCACTGGAAGTCTTGCCTGGTTACAAGGAGATGGCCAGTTTAGGCTCTGTATCACACATTAGTAGGAGTCTTAGCTAGGATCACCATCTTAGATTCCTGAGTTTCCATTGCACTAGATTTACAGCTCATTCCTGAGATGCTAGTCATCTTTCCTAGTAGCTCTCCCTCCATCACCCCCACCTGATCCTTCCTGTTCCCTTCCCTACTCCCTCCACCACAACTCACTTGTCCTCCCTCAATCTCCATTTCCCTTCCCAAGGAGATCCGTGTGTTCCACCTTGAGCCTTCCTTGTTACTTACCTTCTCTGAGTCTGCAGATTATAACATGACTATCCTTTATTTTAGTCAATATTCATTTATATATGAGTATATAACATGTTTGTCTTTCTAGGTCTAGGTCATCTCACTCAGAAAATCTTTCTAGTTCTATCCATTTGCCTGAAAATTTCATAATTTTATTTTTAACAGCTGAGTAATACTGTGTTGTGAAAATGTACCACATTTTTTTTTATCCATTCTTCAGTTGAGGGACAGCTAGGTTCTTTCCATTTTCTGGATAATATAAACAAAGCCACTAAGAACGTAATTGAGCAAGTGTCCTTTGTGACTATGCTCAGGAGTGGTATTGAGGAAGATGGATACCAAAATTTCTGAGAAACCATCATATTAATTTCCATAGTGGCTGTATAAGTTTGTACTCCCACCAGTAATGGAGGAGTGTTCCCCTTGCTCCACATCCTCCCAAGCATAATTTCTAATTTCTGTCTTTAAATTTAGCCCTTCTGATAGGTGTAAGATGGAATCTCGGGGTCATTTTCACTTGCATTTCCTGATGGCTAAGGATGCTGAACATTTCCTTAAGTGCTTCTTGGCCATTTGAGATTTGTCTATTGACAATTCCCTGTTTATATTTGTACTACATTTTTAAATTGGATTATACGATTTGTTTATGTCTAGTTTATTCAGTTTTTTATATATTCTGTAAATTAGCCATCTGTCAGATGGGAGATTGGGAAAGGTCTTTTCCCATTTTAGTCGACTGTCATTTTCTCCTATGGACAGTGTCCTTTGATTTACAGAAGCTTTTCAGTTTCATGAGGTCCCATTTGTTAATTGTCTATCTTAGTGTCTGTGCTATTGGTGTTCAGGTTAAGAAGTTGTTTCCTGTGCCAACACATTAAAGGCTGTTCCCCAATTTTTCTATCTGATTCAGTGTATCTGGTTTCATATTGAGGTCTTTGGTCCACTTGTGATTTGTGTTGAGTGGTATATGCTAACATCCAGTTATACCAACACCAGTTTTTGAAGATACTACCTTTTTTGACCATATAATTTTGGATAATTTAGCACAAATAAGGTACCTGTAGGTGGGCAGATTTATGTCTGGGTCTTCAAATCAATTCGGTTGACCTGGCTGTCTGTTTTTATGTGAATATCACTCAGTATTTATTACTATAGCTATGTAGTAGAGCTTGAAATCAGGGATGGTGATACTTCAGGAAGTACAGAATTGGTTTAGCTAACCTAGATTTTTTGTTTTTCCATATGAAATTGAGTATTGTTTTTTCAAGGTGTGTAAAGAATTGAGTTGAACTTTTAATGGGGATTGTATTGAATCTGTAGATGGTTTTGGTAAGATGACCATTTTTACTATGTTATAGATCCCTCAGCATAGAAAATCATTTCATCTTCTGATACCTTCTTCAATTTCTTTCTTCAAAGACTAGAAGTTCAAGTTGGATAGGTCTTTCACTTGCTTGGTTAGAATTACATCAAGATATTTTATATTCTTGAGGCTATTGTGAAGGGTAATATTTCCCTGATTTCTTTACCAGCCCATTTATCTTTTGTATAGAAGAGGGCTACTGGTCATTTGTATATAGGAGAGCTACTTGTTTTTATTTTTTTCTTTGAGTTAATCTTGTATCCAGCCACTTTGCTGGTAGAACTTTTGGGGTCACTTATGTATACTATCATAGCATCTGCAAATAATGATATTTTGGATCTTTCCTTTTTAATTTGCATCTCCTTTATCTCCAACAGTTGTCTTATTTCTCTAACTACAACTTCAAGTACTATATTGAATGGATATGGAGAAAGTGTACAGCCTTGTCTTGTTCCTGATTTTAGGAGAATTTGTTTGAGGTTTTTCTACATTTAATTTGATATTAGTTATTTGCTTGCTGTATATTGCCTTTATTTTGTTTAGGTATGTCCCTTGTGTTCATGATCTCTCCAAAATTTTATCAAGAAGAAGGGTTGGATTTTGTCAAATGCTTTTTCAGCATCTAATGAGACAATCGTGTGTGTGTGTGTGTGTGTGTGTGCGTGTGCGTGTGTGTGTGTGTGTGTGTTTTCAGTTTGTTTATATGGTGTATTACATTGCCAGATTTTCTTATGTTGAACCATCCCTGCATCTCTGTGATGAAGTCTACTTGACCATGGTGAATCATGTTTTTTTTTATTGTGCTCTTGGATGCAGTTTGCCAATATTTTATTGAGTATTTTTTCATCAATGTTCATGAGGACAATTGGTCAGTAATTCTCTTTCATTATTCAGTCTTTGTGTAGGTTGGGTATCAAAATGACTATGGCCTCATAAAATGATTTGGCAGTGTTCTTTTTGTTTCTATTTTGTGAAATAATTTGGGGAGGATTGGTATGGTTCTTCTTTGAAAGTCTGGTGGAATTTTGGGCTGAAATCATCTGGCCCTGGGATTTTGTGGGGGAGAGTTTTAATGACTGCTTCTATTTCCTTAAGTGTTATAGTGCTATTTAAATTGTTTATCTCATCTTGATTTAATGTTGGTAAGTGGTATCTATGAGAAATTTTAGATTTTCCAGTTATGTGGAGTGCAGGTTTTTGAAGTACTACTTTATGATACCTTGGATTTCCTCAGTGCTCATTGTTATGTCCCCTTTTCGCTTCTGATTTTATTAATTTGAATATTCTCTCTCTGTTCTCTACTTAGTTTGTATAAGTGTTTATCTGTATTATTGATTTTCTGAAAAACCAAGTCTTTGTTTCCTAGATTCTTTGTCTCCTTGTTTCTATTTTATTGATTTCAGCCCTCAGTTTGATTATTTCCTGCCATCTATTCCTCTTGCGTGTGTTTCCTTCTTTTTGTCTAGAGCATTCAGAAGTGCTGTTGAGTTTCGGTATAAGATCTCTTTAATTTCTTTATGCAGGCACTTAGCGCTATGAACTTCACTCTTAGCACTACTTCCATAGTGTCCCATAAGTTTGGGTATGTTGTAAATTCATTTTCATTGAATTCTAGGAAGTCTTTAACTTCTTTCTTATTTCTGCCTTGACCCAGAGATCATTCAGTAAATAGTTGTTCAGTTTCGTGAGTTTGTAGGCTTCTGTTGTTTCTGTTGCTGTTGAAATTCAGCTTTAATCCATTGTGGTCTATTAGAAAACAGGTGGTTATTTCAATTTTCTTCTATCTGTTTAGACATACTTTGCGAACAAGTGTGTGTCCAATTTTAGAGTGGGTTCCTTGAGGTGCTGAGAAGAAGGTTTATTCTTTTGTGTTTGAGTGAAATGTTCTGTAGATATGTGTTACAACCATTTGAGTTATAACATTTTTTAGTTCTATTATTCCTCTCTTTAGTTTCTGTTTGGATGACTTGTCAATTGGTGAAAATGACGTGTTTAGTCTCCCACTATTAATGTGTGTGGTTCAACATGTGAAATTAGCTTTAGAGTGTTTCTTTTCCAAATGTGGGTACCCTTGCATTTGGGGCATAGATGTTGAGAATTGAGACATCAACCTGGTGGGTTTGTTCTGATGAGTATGAAGTGTCCTTCCCCATATCTTTTTATTAATTTTGGTTGGAAGTCTATTTTGTTAGATATTAGAAATGCTACACCAGCTTGCTTCTTTAGCCCATTTGCTTGGCAATATTTTTTCTAGCCTCTTACTCTGAGATAATGTATGTCTTTGATATTGAGTTGTGTTTCTTGTATGATGCAGAAGGATAGGGTCCATTTTTATATCCATTCCTTTAGCCTATGTTTTTTTTTTAATTTGGCAATTGAGTCCATTGATATTGAGAATTATTATTGACCAATGATTGATAATTCCCATTATTTTGGTGGTGGTGGTGGTGGTGGTGTGTATGCATTTTCCTTCTTTTGATTATGCTGGTGTGAAATCACTTAATTCCTGTGGTTTTTTTGTGGGGGGTATAGATAACCTCTTTGGGTTGGAATTTTCCTCCTAATATCTTCTGTAGGGATAGATTTATGAACATATATTATTTAAATTTGACTTTATCATGGAATATCTTGTTTTCTCCATCTATGCTGATTGAAAGCATTTCTGGTATAATAGTCTGGGCTGGCATCTGTGGTGTCTTAGAGTTTGCAAGAAATCTGTGCAGGCCTTTCTGCCTTTTAGAATTGAGAAGTTAGGTATAATTCTAATAAGTCTGCATTTATATGTTACTTGGATTTTTTATTTTGCAGATTTTAATATTCTTTCTTTGTTCTATATGTTTAGGGTTTTCATTATTATGTAGTGGAGGGTACTTTCTTTTCTGGTTCAATCTATTTGGTGTTCTGTAAGCTTCTTGTACCTTTATAGGCATGTTCCTCTTTAGGTTAGGACATTTTTCTTGTATGATTTTGCTGGAAATATTTTCTGTGCCTTTGAGCTGGGAATCAACTTCATCTAGTCATATTATTCTTAGGCTTGGTCTTTTCATACTGTCTCAGATTTTCTAGATGTTTTGTGTCGGGAACTCTTTAGATTCAACATTTTCTTTGGCCAATATATCAGTTTTTTCTGTTGTATCTTTTTGCCTGAGATTCTTTCTTCCCTCTCTTGTATTCTGTCTGTGATGCCTGAGTCCATAGTTCATGTTCACTTACTTAGATTTTCCATCTCCAGGATTCCCTTGGTTTATGTTTTCTTTATTGCTTCTATTTTCATTTGCAGGTCTTGAACACTTGTTTGTGGTTTCCTGGATTTCTTTAAGGGATTTATTCATTTCATCTTTAAAGGTCTGTATCATCTTCATAAGACTGGATTTAATATAATTTTCTTGTGCTTCAGCTGTGTTGGTATCCAGGGCTTGCTGTAGTAGGATAGCTGAGCTCTGTTGATGTCATATTGCCCTGGATGTTGTTGATTATCATTCATGATAACTTACATGAGCCTCTAGTTATCTGGGTCTGGAGTTAATATAGGTTTAGGTGTCAATTTCTGAGTTTTTCTTTGTTGGATAGATTTTTTTTGCTGTGGTTTCTGTTTCCTCTCTGGTCTTCTGGCCTGAGTGGCCTCTTATTCTGATGACTACTGAGGCTTGTGGTCCAATAGGGTGTCTCTTCTAGGGTTTCGACAGCCTATGTAAGCTCTTGTGTTCCCAGTACTGGCTTGGCCTCTGGTAGAGCAAGGATCTTCTGCTGGAGTTGTAGAACCAACAGAAAAGGGTTCTATTGGAGATAGCTGGGCAATCTCTAATGATTGCTAGCAGTATGTGGTGTCTTACTTGGGGTTCCTAGAAATGGTGTGGTCACCAGTAGAGCAGGAATCTGAAAGTTGATGTACTTTGTCCCTCAGAAATAGGTATTGT
Organism: Peromyscus maniculatus bairdii; assembly: GCF_049852395.1. Classification (NCBI taxonomy): domain Eukaryota; kingdom Metazoa; phylum Chordata; class Mammalia; order Rodentia; family Cricetidae; genus Peromyscus; species Peromyscus maniculatus. The sequence continues at coordinate 30,253,000 of NC_134861.1, forward strand.
CCCAATATTCCACCAAACAGAACTTCATCTACTTGTAGAGATAATGTATTCACATGAAAACCTATGTTTCTATATACCCTGCCACTCTATTGTCTTATCTACTCAAGCAGCAATCAGTTTCTATGAATGTTTCCTTCTCTTTGCCACTCCACCAGCATGGAAGGTGTTCCTGGGACTTCCTGGGAAGTATTTTGAGGATTTATAAAGTCCATACCAACTGACCTCTAGTTTTAGAGGTGCAGGATCTGGAGCAAATCTACCTCACTATAAACCCCTACATCATCATCTGGATGTGTGGCCTGGTCAAGTTGTTTCCCCTTTTTCAGATTCAGGTCATTGCTCGGAAAACATTGATTGTATTATGGTTAAGCAAGATGCTCAATGTGGACTTCATGTAAAATGCTTGATATTTACCTCTCAGAATACTTCACTACTGTTAACACAAATATATTCTACTACTTGTTTTCTGCTTTGGGGCTCCTGCTTTAGCTCCTCTAAGGTATACTTTTCAAAATCTGTGATTCTGTGAGGTATTGGGACACCTCTCAATCCATTGTAGATGCCTTCTTGAGAGTACCCTTTGCTTTATCAAACATGATACCAGGACTAGGAGTCTGGATGTACAATTGTGGTGAAGGTATATCTGGAGAAGCCACGTCTTCCCATCCAGTGATTTCATGTCATCCATGAACTCTCTGTAGAGAATATTGCCTTACCACTGTAGTCTCTACCTTAATTTCCTAAATTTAAAATGTCTGTGTATTGAATTAAGGACAAAATTTAAGTATTTCAAATAAAAACTTTTACTTTCCTTTAGCAGATATAGATATTTTCCTGGATTTTATTCCCTTAATAATACCATTTATTATACTTTTATTTTCTCCATGAAAATGACATTTAAATTCAGTTTAGTTGAGGGCAATAACGAGTGTTTTGGAGTATAAATTAATGACTAATCTAGTAAGTACATTTTAAGAGAAAGATTCAAAATTTTCAATTTTGGAATAATTGTTTTTTGAATGCTTTAACATATTCTGTTATAAGCCAATTCTAGGACACACAATGTTTTCTTTTAACACCATTTAAGCATGTCACCAAACCAGACTCACATGCTTTATAAAAAAAAAAAAAGGCAAGCCATTGTTGAAAATGCTTAAGGATTTTACAAAGGCATAATAATACATTTAAAATGCCAACACAGAGGAGGCCAAAGATGAAGCGAAAGACTGCTTCATCAGAAACATAGGAGCATTTCAAATCCCTCTCCTGTATGTATGGGTGAAAGAAGTCTAAAGGAGGGTGTTTTGTAAGAATTAGCACTGTTAATATCTGTCATACAGCTACAGTGCCTGGAATGTAACAAATAAGTGTCAATGAAAATGCCTGGGAAAAATTACACAACAATATAATGAAACATCTTGTTTAAAAGCATTGACAGTATTTTAAGCATCATGAGTAATCTAAAGATGATAATATGGTTAAATACAAATATCTCATTTCTTATGAGGATCTGAAAAAATCTGCAAGTTTTGGTACTGACTATGGGTGCTGAAACAGGTCCTCCACAGTTATCAAAGGACAACTCTACTCAATAACTATTGCCTAAATATGCTGAAAATATTGGACAAAAAATTAATTTATTTTATTAATCTAACAAATATTTATTGAATAGCCAACTACCTGCTAAGTACTCTGCCCCAGGCACAGAGAGATGGCTCAGCAGGTAACAGTATTTGCTTGGCAAGCATGGTTACCTGAATTTAACCTCCAGAGTGTAGGGTGAAAAGGACCAAAGAGAAAACAACCTGACCCTGATTAGGCAGGAGACCTGGGCCAAGGAAAAATCTTTGACCATGACTTGACCCAAGGACCAGGGCTTGAAATCCTACCAGTCTCTGAGATTGCCCCAGAATCAGGCCATAAAAATCTACCAATCCCAAACCACCATGGAAAGCTCTGCCACCTCCAAGAAACTCTATCTAAGCTCTGTATCCTGTTCAGTTTAGTGTTGCTTCTTACCTTAGAGGCAGTCACCCTCTTAGATTATTTCTTCCCAATAAATCTGTTGAAGGAGGTTTGTGGTGGGCACTTTCACCATTGGAGCTGAGCTGTAATAACTTTCACCAGAGCCAGAGCAGAGCGGAGCTGTAACACTTTTACAGGGGAAACCTTCCCCTAGTGAAACAGAGTAGTTATGCTCCAGAGGACTTGAGCAGAGCTGTAACACTTCTCCAGAGCAAAGCTGAGCTCCCTGTGGAAGCAGAGTTATTACACTTGCATTGTGGAACCCTTTCTCTAGATCATGGCTATAAGATGGTACACTTGCAGTGACTTTCTGGTAATCCTTGGCCCCCAATTGCCAACTTACCTTTCCATCCAAGCTTCAGTGCTTACACAGAGACTGTGTAAAGGTAGAAGGACAAAGGAGAGATCTGACTCCTGGTTCCACAAGATTGTCCTCTGGCTTCCACACAGGAGCAGTGGCACTTTGTCCATGCACACAACACCACCTCTCTCTCTCTCTCTGTCTCTCTGTCTCTGTCTCTCTGTCTCTGTCTCTGTCTCTCTCTCTCTCTCTCTCTCACACACACATACACACACACACACACACACCACATCATATACACAGACTAAATAAATGGATAGGTGATAGATGATAGATAGATAGATAGATAGATAGATAGATAGATAGATAGATAGATAGATAGATAGATAGATGATAGAAAAATTCTACCATACTCTGGAATAAACAGCAATTGTGATGAAATTATTGCCATCTTGAATTAATGATTCCCTGTCCTACTATCTCAGTCTGATGTTTATCTTTGGGACACTAATGATCTGACTCATCAAACACAGTCATTCTGGACAGAAGAAAGATAAATCCTGAACTGAACAAAGATCTTCTTTTAACAAATTGTGTTCCAAATTATATTAAGTAGTCTCTCTTTTCTTTCATTTTTCTTTTCTTTTTTGAACTATTTATCCAGAATTTAGGGAGTGCTACATAAATAAATATCCCTAATGTATTCTAAGTGACTAAAAGGAGTTAATGTAGATTGCATAGAAAGCTGTATATTTATATTCTCATGGAATTCATTAAAATAATTTTAGAATTAACTCTGTTAATTCTAAAGACAAATTATTATCTTGTCATCTAATCTAAATTTTTCTCCATTTTAATACAATATCCTGGAGTTAGCACTTTCTCATTTTCTTAACATTTCTGTGCTTCAAAAAATAAGGAGTGTGTGTGTGTGTGTGTGTGTGTGTGTGTGTGTGTGTGTATGTGTGTATGTGTGTGTGTATGTGTGTCTTTGTGGTGTGCATGCATGTGTGGTATGCATGTGTCTGTGGTGTATGTGTGCATGTATGTTTATGTCTGTGTGTCTGTGTGTGTAGTTTGTGTCTCTGAGTATGTGTATATGCACATGTGTTTGTGTGTATCTGTGTATATATGTCTCTGTATGTATGACTCTGTGTGTATATGTCTTTGTGTGTATGTCTGTGTGTGCATGTCTATGTGTGTATATCTGTGTGTTTATGTGTGTGTTTACATTTACTTGTATGTACATAGTGCTTGCCCATCCTAGGATATGTGGAAGTCAATGTTTTGTGTCTTTGTTTGTTGCTTTCCACCTCAATTTTTGAGACAAGATCTCTCACAGAACCTGGAGTTCATCATTTTGACTAGACTGGCTAACGGGCCATAAAGAATCTCTATTTCCATTCCTCTCCACCAGTGTTGGGATTATAAGTATGCTCAGCTTTTATGTGAATACTGAGGATTTGAACCCGTATCCTTGTGTTTATGTGGCAAGCACTTTACCCGCTGACCTATTTCTCCAACCCAAGTAATAGCTAATTAAACTTGAGTAATGAATGTAGTTAAGTATAAATAACAGAGGACAACACTCTATCTTTTGCAAAAATCACATAGTGTTTACTTGAGATTCTACATCATTAGTAATAATACTTAAAATGGCACAACTGAGAAATAATTTAACTCTAAAATTAATTGAGGATGTTTATGAGAAGGCTACTGACCAACTTCTAGTGTTAAATGGATGTGAGTTTACAGCAAAGGCTGCATGTGTTTCTGATGAAGAGGAACTGACCTTGTCCCAGCATCTTAACCTTCCCATCTTAGCAGATGAATGTCAGTTGCTGTGTCAGTGGATTGAAGTCAATAACCATCGACACTGCTTGGGGATCCCTTGGGCTTACAAAGGCAGTTTCCAAATGAGAACACAGTCTGCTGATGAGTCAGTGTCTCTACTGATGACAACAAGAGCTTGAAGCGCCACAGCTCAAATGAATTGCTGCTTCTCTGTTCTTTTTAAGTAGCTGTTAAACAGGAATGGTGCATAATTCGCAGATCTACTCCCTAAATGAGGAAAGGTCCATCCTGTGAGAATTTTCAAACATTGGTGTTCTGCAATGCATCACTCTTACTCTCCATGGAGAGTATGAATGAACAGTATTCATCAGTATGAATGCTGATACTGTTAAAAAACTTGCCCAGACCATTCCTTTAAAATGAACTTGGTTATTATGTCTATGTAAGTGTGAAGTAATGCTCAACCCAGACATCCACATACAATGCCTTACTTCTGCAGTCCTTCCTCTACTACTTTTTTACTTACTTACTTTGAATTAACTGTGTACACCCGCCTTGTGATCAGTTAACATCTGGCAATATGAGATGTTCCCAAATCTGTCTTTGAATATTCACTTCTTTACTCTCTTGTCCTCATAATTTTTTAAAAGACATACAATATTTGATAAAGGCTATGGGACTTTGGGATAGCTTCTTAACTTTGGCAGTCGGTAAATGAAAGTGAAGTTGGTGTCATCAGAGTTTACTAACACTGAAGCTGCTCTATATATTTCATGAATCTGATACCACAAATTAGTTTTGCTTTCCTTTCACAGGAATGATCCTGGATCTGAGAGGAGCTATTAGAAAGGGTATTCTCTTGAATGGTGGACAGTCAGAAGTAAGATATATTGAATATGCACTCATCTTCTTCAAGCGCCATTGCTGCATTTTGAAACTTTTACAAAGGAGAATGATTCCTTTAGCTGAATGTAAAGATAGTTCCACCTGTGTTCTTCATCTATTCACATAAAGACTTTTGAATTTAACTTTTTATTTTTAAATTTTTCTTAAGAATTTCAAATGTGAGTATTATATTTATATCATCCCCAAGTTCCATCTCCAATTTATGACATCTTTAATTATTATTACACACACACACACACACACTTGTGAGTATGAGTATGTAAAAACCAGACCTGCTGAGTCATTTTAGTGTACTCATATATGTGTGTGTGTGTGTGTGTGTGTGTGTGTGTGTGTGTGTGTGTGTGTGTGTGTGTGTTTAAGGCTAATCACTTATGATTGAATAACCTATCAATAAGCCCATCCTTGGTGATCTGGTTCTCCCTCTCTCCAGATCCATTCATTGCCTATAGTTCTGCATCTAAGGGTAGAGCCTTGTGAGATTTCCCCATCCATTGCATGTCAACTGATATTGTCATTGTATTGGTCTTGTTTAGGCAACTGTATCATTGGAGATTTCATGGGTGCAGCTTCCCTGTTATATCTTAAAGACACTGCTTCATAGCAGACATAAAACTCCTCTGGCTCTTACAATCTTTTTCCTCCACTTTCATGATACTTTGTGGGCCTTAGTTGCAGGGGTTTTCTTGTAGATATAACACTCTATGAAACCTACGGTCAGTTATTCTCTACATTTGACCAGTTATAGTTTGTTGTAATGATCTCCATTTTCTGTAAAAAGCTTTTTAGATGAGGAGTGAGATGTACATGTACCTGTAGACATAAGGATAATTAGTTAGAATGCAGGTAGATTATACTGGTTTAGAAAAGTGACACTAACAAACTCTCCTCTTGGGTCTATTTTTTCACTAGCTACAAGTAGTTGACTAGATTTCCAGTACCAGGAATTAATTTCCTTCTCTCAAGGGGGCTGTAACACAATTATACAGTTGTTGTTTACTCTTGAGATGGAAGTGCCATGATTGTACACTTGAGGATGCCATGATGGTCATTGTTGTGATTCACAACTTAATAGATCTATTGATTGCATTTCTCCCTTGGCAGCTTGCATGGCACCTTCAGATATTAGGATATTATGAAAGTTAGTCCTCAAAAAGAAGGCTTCTTGGTTAATTCCAGCTCAATTTGAACAAGAAAGATGAAAATGTGGCACCTGCAATACGATTCCTTAGCACCCCATCAAAACTCTTATTATATCATATTATACCTATAACTTTGTATATTTCTCTTTTCCTCAATGTTTTGACTTTTAAAACAAAGAACTGTTTGTTTCTCCCTACAATTTCATTTATATCTGGCCCCTGTTCTATCTATAGTAGACAATAAAGTTGAAAAGTGAAATGTCAATGACCAGTTGTGTCAATTTGCAATAGATCATTATATGAAACATTTTGTTTATTATGCTAAAGAGATTAGATGATCTCCTTAATCTAATTACAAAGCATCATGATCAATAAAAAATAATAGTATAGTAATAGGAAAAGATATAAGAATATTTAAAGGTATATGCTAAAACCTGAAGGAACACGTCACTGAACAACATAATATAACCTGATCACAGTTTCCTTTCCCTCCACTCCTCCAAGTTCTTCCCCACCTCCCCTCTCTACTACTGCTCCATTTCCTCTTCACAAAAGAGCAGGCCTCCAAGAGGGGACAGCAAAACAGGACCAAAGCAAGATACCATAAGACAAGGCAAAAGCTCTCATATCGAGGCTGGACAAGGCAACCCAACATGAGGAAGAGTCTCAAGAGCAGACAAAAGAATCAGAGACACACCCACTCCCTCTGTTAGGGTCCCACAAACAACACCAAGCTAACAGCCATAGCATATACACAGAGGACCAGGTGAAGACCCATGCAGGCCCTCTGCTTGATGCTTCAGTATCCATGAGCCCATATGTGACCTGCTTAGTTAATTCAGTGGGCCATGTTCTCTTGGTGTCCTGCATCCCTTCTGACTCCTACAATTTTTCCTCCCCTTCTGTCAAGGAGTTCCCTGATCTCTGAGGTGAGGGATCCAACAAAGACCTCTAATTTAGACTCTTTCTCTGCATAATATCTGGCTGTGGGTCTCTGAACCCTCTCTCATCTGCTATCAGAGGAAGCCTCTCTGTTGACAACTGGACAAGGCCCCAATCTATGAGTGTAGCAGACTATAATTTGGAATCATCTCATTGATTTTTCAGATCAGTTGTGTTTGTTTCTACCCTAGGTATCTGAACTATCCAGTCTCCACTCCCTGACCATTCAGGCAGTGTAGGCATGGTCTTCCTCTTACAGCTTAGGCCTCAAGTTAAACCAAGCATCTGTTGGCCATTCCTGTAAGTTCTTCACCATATTTGTCCCCACACATCTTGCAGGCAGGACAAAGAGGTAGAGGGTTTTGTGGCTGGGTTGGTGTCCTTGTTTTATTTCTATGGCCTACAGAGTACCTTCTTGGCCAATAAGATTGGAACATGGGGTGAAGGCTACACACAGACACAAGCACAACCTCTCCACATTCAATAAACTGTGTGGATGTTGTCCTACACAACAGGGTGTCACCGTAAGCTTTCAGAGAGTGACTTTATGTCCTAGTATCAGTCTGGGTTTTTTAGGGATCTCCACAGGAAACCCTCATCCAATGAATTAAACAAAAGCAACACAGTCTCCACATTGGAAATCTTCCCTGGCTACAAGAGATGGCCAGTTCAGCCTCTGTATCATCTATTACTAGGAGTCCTCACTAGGGTCATCCTCATATATTTCAGGAAGTTTCCACTACACTAGGTTTTCACACCACCCCCCAATTGTGCCCCAATTCCAGCGGTATTTACCCACACTCTCTCACTCCAATCCTCTGTTCACCTCATCCCTCACACTCCTGACCCCACACACCCCTAGTCCACCTGTAAATCTACTCTATTTCCTCTTCCCAGGGAGATCCATGCTTCCCTTGTAGAGCCCACTTCTTTAACCTCTCTGGGTCTAAGGATTTTAGCTTGATTATCATTTACTTAATAGCTAATATCCACGTATAAGTAAGTACATACCATATTGATCTTTCTTGGTTACCTCACTCAGAATGATTTTTTTCTACTTCCACCCATTTTCCTGCAAATTTCATGATGTCATTCTTTTCACCAGATAAGTAATACTCCATTGTGTAATTGTACCACCTTTTCTTTATCCATTCTTCAATTGAGGTTGCTTTCAGTTTCTGATTGTTATGAATAAATCCACTATGAACATAACTAAGAAAATGTCCTTGTATTAGGATGGAGCATCATTTGAATGAATGCCCAAAAGTGGTTATAGATGAATCTTGACGTAGATCAATTCTAAGTTTCTGAAGAACTGCCATATTGATTTCCATAATGGCTATACAAGTTTGTACTCTCAAAAGCAGTAGAGGAGTGCTCATCTTTCTCCACATACTCTCCAGCATGAGCTACCTCTTGTGTTATTGGTCTTAGCCATTTTAACAGGTGTAAGATGGAAACTCGAAGTCATTTTGATTTTCATTTTCCTGATGGTTAAAGATATTGAACTTTTCTTTAAGTGTTTCTCAGCTATTTGGTACTCTTCTGTTTAGAATTCTCTTTTTAGATATGTACCTCATTTTTAATTGGATTATTTGGGGTTTTATATTTAATTTCTTGAGTTCTTTTTATATTTTGGATATTAGACCTCTATTGGATGTGGAGTTGATAGAAATCTTTCCCTATTCTGTAGGCTGCCTCTTTGTCTGTTGATGGCATCCTTTACCTTAAAGAAGCTTTTCAATTTAATGAAGTCCCATTTACTAATTGTTTATCCTAGTGCCTACACTATCTGCATTCTGTTCAGAGATGTTTCCTGTGCCAATAAATTTAAGGCTGTTCCCCATATTCTCTTCTACCAGGTTCAGTGTGTTTGGTGTTCTGTTGAGGTCCTTGGTTCACTTGTACTTGAGTTTTGTACAGGGTGATAAACATTTTCATACTTCTATATGCTTACATCCAGTTTGACTATCACAATTTGCTGAAGATGCTTTCTTTTTTCCAATGTGCATTTCTGGCTTCTTTATAAATAATAGTGTTTTTTGCTTTTTATTCTTTGGCTCTTTTGAGGGACTGCCACCCAGCTCCCAAATAAATACACACAGAAACTTATTATTACTTATGGATGCCCAGTCTTAGCTTAGCTTGTTTCTATCTGGCTTTTCTTAACTTAAATTATCCCATCGATCTTTTGTTTCTGGGATTTTCCCTTTCTCTATTTCTGTATATCATTTCTTTCCTTCTTTTTCAGTGTCTGCCTGTGCGGCTGGGTGGCTGGCCCCTGGAGTACTCCCCTCCTCCTTTTCTTATTCCTTGATCTTCTCCTTCAAGATTTCTCCTTCTATTTATTCTCTCTGCCTTCCAGCCCTGTCTATCCTTTCTCCTGCCTTGTAATTGGCCATTCAGCTCTTTATTACAGTAATCAGGTGCTTTAGACAGGCAAAGTAACACAGCTTCACTGAATTAAACAAATGCAGCATAAAAAAATACAACACATCTTTGCATCATTAAACAAATGTTCCACAGCATAAAAAATGCAACACATCTTAAAACAATATTCTACAAAAAATCAGGTGTCCATAGGTGTGTGAATTCATATCTGGGTCTTCAATTTGATTCTATTGATGAACATGTCTGCTTTTCAGAAAAGCCCATGCAAAACGCAGCAAGCACAGCCAAGAGGATTAGATGGCAAAAATAACCAAAATGAGGGCTCAAATCAATAAAATAGAAACAAATAGAATAATACAAAGAATCAGTGGAACAAAGAGCTGGTTCTTTGAAAAAATGACAAAAATATACAAACCCTTAAACAAATTAACTAAAAAACAGAGAGAGAATATTCAAATTAATAAAACCAGAAACAAAAATGGGACATAACAGCAGACATAGAGGAAATCCAGAGAATCATAAAGGTGTACTTTAACAGGCTATACTCCACCAAATTGGAAAAAAAATAAAACAGAAGTGGATAATTTTCTTCATAGGATCTACTTACCCAAGCTAAATCAAGATCACATAAACAATTTAAATACACCTATAAGCGCTAGTGAAATAGAAGCAGTCATTAAAATTCTCTCAACTAATAAAAGCTAATAAAGCAGAGAGTGTTACGTAGAATTCAACTAGACCTTCAAAGAAAAGTTAATGCCAGGACTTTTCAAATTATTCTAAAAAATCAAAAAGAAGGAACATTGCTCAGTTCATTTTATGAGGCCAAATTTACCCTGATATCCAAATCACATAAAGACTCAGCAAAAAAAAGAGAATTGAATCTATATAGAATTGAATCTAAATAGAGAAAGGTAAATTGAATATAGATTCAATTCTCCTTATGAATATAGATGTAAAAATACTCAATAAAATACTTGCAAACTGAATCCAAGAATACATCAAAAAGATCATCTACCATAGTCAAATAGGCTTCATCCCAGAGATGCAGGGATGGTTCAACATATGAAAATCTGTCAATGTAATCTTCCATACAGAAAAGGCCTTTGACAAAATCAAGCACCTCTTCACGATCAAAGTCTTGGGTAGATTAGGGATACAAGGAACATACCTGAATATAATAAAAGTAAATTACAGCAATCTCATAGCCAACATTATATTAAATGGAGAGAAACTTGAAGCAATTCCACTAAACTCAGGAAAAAGTCAAGTTGTACACTCACTCCTTTTCTATTCAATATAGTAGTTGAAGTTTTAGCTAGAGCAATTAGATAATTGACAGATCAAGGGGATACAAATTGTAAAGGAAGAAGCCAAAGTATCATTATTTGTATATGATATGATAGCATACACAACTGAGCCTAAAACTTCCACCAGGGAACTCCTACCACTGATAAAAACTTTTAGTAAAGTGGCTGGACACAAAATTAACTAAAAAAAAAAGAGAAAAAAAGCTATTAGCCCTCCTATATACAAATGGCAAATGTACTGAGAAAGAATTCAGGGAAATAGCACCCTTTCACAATAGCCATAAATATTTTAAAATATCTTGGAGTAACTCTAACGAAGCAAGTGAAAGATCTGTATGACAAAGTTAGAAACTGAAAAAGATGGAAAGATCTCTCATGCTCAGAGATCTGTAGGATTAACATAGTAAAGATGGCCATCCTACCAAAAGGAGTCTGCAGTTCCAAGGCAAGCCCCAACAAAATTCAAATACAGTTCTTTACACAACATGATAGATGATTATCAACTTCATTTGGAAAAAAAAAACAAACGGGAGATTCAAGACAATCTTGAACAATAAAAGAACTGCTGGAGGCATCACCATCCCTGATATCAAGTTGTACTACAGAGCTATAGCAATGGATGCTTTTGATACGGTAACTTGATAATCCAAAGCAAGTACATTCCCCATTTGTTATATAAATTGATCAATTGATTCCTAGTGTTTATTAATGTGAGCTAAACCCACCAAATCATAAAACTTTCTGGAGAACTGATAAAACTAGAACCTTCTTCTAAAATATCTAATCAGTGCCATGTACCACTTTTATAGTTCATATTGATGTTTCAATGCCTTAATTATTCCCTTCATCTTAATTATAAACAAATTTTCCTTTAATAAACATAGGAATGTAGATTGAGTTCACATAAATAATTATGCACTAGCAGTAATGAGAAACAAGCATCAAATACACACACACACACCCTTATGTCATTCACTGTAACTTTGAATCTTGTTGTTCTCTTAAGTGAAGGGATAAGGTTACAGAACTTGAATTGACTTGGCTCAGTAATTAACTTGTGATTGTATCTGTGAGATTTTTCAAAGTCACTTCTTAAACATCAAAGTAAACTGTCATTTTAAAATAATTTGCCTTATCTCTTTTGCATTTCTTGTAATGAGCACATAATCATAGCAATATCTGTTTAAGAAACAGGAACCTCCTAGGCTATTATATCCAGTAGTTAGATACCAAGTAGTCTATATATTGCATAATTTTCCTTCTCAAATGCCCGGTGACATTGGAAAATGTAGGTAAACTCTGTGATAGGTTCCTGTATAGGTTAGGACCAATTTTTATTTCACATAAGGTTTCTATCTTGATTCTCATGTAATGCTAGTTTATTCATTATTTGAATATAAACATATATACATACATACACAGCATACATATATGTAAATACATAGAGTATATCAATTCTATGTAATCCAGATTTCAAATATTACATATCTTTTTAAACTAATCTATATAACTAATCTAATCCACATCAAATGCTAATATTTGACAAAATAATACTAAATTCAACTAAGGTCTATAAATATGTAAATTTATTCCTGAAGTCCAATAAACCTTGCATTACAGTTCAGAATGGCACAGAGAAATATATAGGGAAAGCTTAGACAGTGAAATGCTACATGAAGAAAAGCTATAGCAATAGACAGAGATGACTAACTTTAGGAATTTATTTTTAAGTAAAGTCTGTGGAGAATACCAATTTGGTATTATTTTCATTAAATAATAATGAGCTCTTTGGTGACTCAAAGTTCAGTGTCTTATTTCAGGCATTTAAATCCAAACAGCAAGATAATCATCTTGAAAAAAAATAAATTAAAGTCAACAAAATGTAATAAATATCTTTGATAAAAAAATTTATATGATAGCTATACAATTTGAGGCTGACTGTAAAATCTGATGAGAATAAGAAAATTAAAACAAAAACAAAATGCTGAATACAGGCCATTTTATCAACTTACAGAAACAACTGGGCAAAGCAACAGATTGATGAATTCCCCTGGAAGAGGGATATTGGAAACCTACTATTAAAATTTACCAAATGAGTAGATAATAAAATACAGTCAACTAAGCCGGGTGGTGCTGGCGCATGCCTTTAATCCCAGCACTTGGAAGGCAGAGCCAGGTGGATCTCTGTGAGTTCAAGGCCAGCCTGGGCTACAGAGTGAGTTCTAGGAAAGGCGCAAAGCTACACAGAGAAACCCTGTCTCAAAAAAAACAAAATTAAATAAAATAAATAAATAATAAATAAATAAATAAATAAATAAATAAAATATAGTCAACTAAACAGTTGATTGAAATTGGAATTGCTTTGGGTATATATCCAGAATTTGTTACTCATGAAAAGAACTAAAACTGATGACAAAAAAGAGGTTTTCATTCTTATATCCATGGCATCCTTATCTGCCATATTGATATATGAAATCAAAGTCAATATCCAGCAATGGATGAAGATATAAAGAAAATAAAGTACACACACACACACACACACACACACACACACACACACACACACACACTGAAATGTTGGTTGTTCAAAAAGAGAAATCCCCGAGCTGGGCGGTGGTGGCGCAGGCCTTTAATCCCAGCACTCGGGAGGCAGAGGCAGGCAGATCTCTGTGAGTTCGAGGCCAGCCTGTCTCGAAAAACCAAAAAAAAAAAAAAAAAAAGAGAGAGAGAGAGAGAGAGAGAGAGAAATCCTATCACTTTTGACAAGAGATGACTCTGAAATTCATTAGACTAAGTTGCAAAAGTCAAGTACTGAAAGAGAAATACTTCATATCTTAATTTCACATGGAATCTAATAAAGTTAAGCTCAGAAGAGAGTAAAGACTACCAGAGACTGAGATCAATAATAAAGAGAATACCAGAGATGTTGATGAAAGGGTACAAAGTTTAGGTGAGAAGAATTATTCTTGAGACTGGTTGCACAGAAGAATGGGGAGAGTAAAGAAAAATTCTGTAGACTTCAAAATAACTGGGAAAACAAACTCTGTCTTATTCAAACAAGTATTTGCCAAGTAAGATGATGCATATTTTAATCTTGCCAGTACTCCAACTCAACCATCTTGCCTGTAGTTCTACTCTACTGACTGCGGTGTTACTTTGCTTTCTCTTTTTAACAAAATACTGTTTTCTGAGACCTTTTAGAATTAAACTCTAGGACTTAAGATGAATTTCTTTATGTGTGTTTTCAAAGATTTGAAACATCTACTCCTTAACATTTGAATCAGTTACCTTCCATAGTAAAAATATTCCTCCCAGACCCCAAGAAGATTGCAAGGAGCAGGAATGAGTTTTTAAAAGTCAACTTCAGTTCAATTCATCAACATTTTCCCAGAACCAACCCCTTCAAGCTTCTGAAGTAAATAAATCTGCTGCATGGTTGGTATTGGGCAATACCGCCCCTTGCACAGAAGATGTCTGTTACAGAAGGTGAAATCTCCAGGAAGCTGTCTCCCTCCATCGTCCCCACAGCAATGTCCACTACATGAGAAGTCTGCTGGGTTTATTTTATGATAGTAGTTGATTACTTCTAAATTCATTAAATATGGCTTAAAGTAAAAAGAAAGCTCAACAGAAAGGTTGCCATGTGTGTGCTAAAATATATCATGCTGATTTTCTATAGAATCCATTCTAATTTTTTAAGAGTATTATTTGAATTAAAAATTTTATCTTAGAAATATATACTTTAAATACATGTAGTAGGCCCATGTAAAATATGTAAAGACTAAAGTTTTCACTTTACTACTCTGGTGGAATAATGAATGGTCCTAATATCATATTCTATTAGTAATTACAAAGAAATTTACTTGACAAAAAATGGACCTTGTAAAACTTATTGTTTTAGGTTTTTGTTTCTTTATTTAAGTGGGTTTTGTTGTAGTGTTGTATTATGCTTTAGGGTTTTTAGTTGTTTTGTTTTATATTTTTCTTCATGGTAAAATTGCTATAGCTCTTTTTTCAAACTAAAACAATAGTTATCTCAAGTCTTTAAGCAGTTATATCCAGTTATTTTTTTTTTTTGAAAGGAAAAAATATACTTTATTTCAATCATTACAGGTTCTGGAGGGGGAAATGCCTCTTCTGATATGGTACCTATTTTTAATCTTTGTTCTCAAGTTTGTTTTTTATTTTACTTTCAGTTTCTAAAAGGTATTTGTCATATTTTAAATTCTGTTTTTAAAACTTTTATTTATTTATTTAATATCCTAACCAGTTTCCCTCCCTCCTGTCTTCTCAGTCCCTCCCATGACCTCCCTTCTGCCTCCCCACCCCATATCTACTCCACCTCTGTTTCTACTCAGAAAAGGGCAGGCCTCCTATGGATATCAACACAATACAGAAAGTTGTAGTAACATGTAGATGAATTTTTAAAATGATCTTATTAAATAAAAAAAAAAACAAGGAGCCAAATATAGGAGTGAAAGCCTTAGAGATCAGGGAAATAGGGAAAGCCACCAGCCAACCTTACCTCACCAACTCTGCAGCTTCCAAATGTGAGTTACTTCCTCTCTACCCATGCCTTTATTGCCTTGCTGTTCTGCCCTTTCATTGGCTCTCTTAGGCCAGCTACCTCACTTCCTCTTCCTATGCAGGTCTGTCAATTTCTGTATGTCTGTACAGGTCTCTATGCTTGGTACTAAGATTAAAGGCATGTGTCACCACACCTAGCTCTGTTCCCTAGTGTGGCCTTGAACACACAGAGACCCTGTCTGGTAAGTGACAGGATTAAGGGCGTGTGCTGCCACTGCCTGACTTCTATGTTTACTTAAATGGCTTGCTTTTTCCTATGATCTCCAGGCAAATTTTATTAAAGCACAAAGAAAATACCACCACAGTAAGACTAATGCTTCATCTTGTATTAAGGCTGGGCAAGGCCACCTAGTATAAGGAACAGAGTCCCAAAAGCCAGCAGAAATGTCAGAGACAGCCCTTGATCCCACTGTTAGGAGTCCTACAAGAAGACCAAGCTATACAACTGTCGCATATATGCAGAGGGGCTAGGTCAGTTCCATGCATGCTCCCTGGTTGTTAGTCAGTCTCTGTGAGCTCCTATGAGCCCAGGTTGGTTGATTCTGTGGGGTTTTCTTCTGATGTCTTTGACCCAGTCAAGCTCCTACAATCCTTCCTCCCTCTCTTCAAAAGGATTCCCTGACCTAATAATATTTGACATGGATCTCTGCATTTGTTTCCAACAGTTACTAAATGATGCCCTTGTGATGGCTTTTGGGCTAGGTACCAATCCATGAGTATAATAGAATATCATGAGGCATCATTGCATTGACAATTTTTTTCTCCAGGCATATTTGGTTCTATCCTAGGTCTCTAAGCCATCCGCCCTCTGTGCCCTGGTGCTCCAGCCAGTGTTAGAGGTGTGACATCCTGTCCTTTTGGTTCTTTCACATGAAGTTGAGTATTATTTCTTTGAGGTCTATAAAGAATCATTTGGGGATTTTTAATGGGGGTTGTATTGAATCTGTAGATTGCTTTTGGAAAGGTAGTCATTTTTACTATGTTACTCCTACAGATTCCTGAGCATGGATGGTCTTTCCATCTTCTGATATCTTCTTCAATTTCTTTCTTCGATGACTTGAATTTCTTATCATACAGGTCTTTCTTGATTAGAGTTACACAAAGGTATTTTATATTATTTGTGGCTATTGTAAAAAGTGTTGATTCCTTGCTTTCTTTCTTGACTCCTTTGTCATTTGTATGTAGGAGGCCAACTAATTATTTTAGTTAATCTTTAGTTAATGTCCAACCTCTTTGGTGAAACTCTTTATCAGCTGTAGAAGTTCCCTGGTACAAGTTTTGGGTCAATTATGTATAGTAAAATATCATCTGCAAATGACGATACTTTAACTTCTTCCCTTCCAATTTGTACCCCTATGATCTCCTTTTGCTATCTTGTTATTCTAGCTAGAACTTCAAGTACTATATTGAATAACTATGGAGAGAGTGGACATCCTTGTCATGTTGCTGATTTTAGTGGAATGCCTTTTAGTGTCTCTTCATTAAATTTGATGTTGGCTATTGGTATATTGCTTTTACTATGTTTAGATATGACCCTTGTATCCCTGATGTCTCCAAATCTTTTATCATGAAGGGATGTTGGATTTTGTCAAAAGTTTTTTCAGCATGTAATGAGATGATCATGTGTTTTTGTTGTTGTTTCTGTTTGTTTATATGGTGGATTACATTGACAGATTTTCTTATATTGAACCATCACTACATCTCTGGGATGAAGCCTACTTAGTTATAGTGGATGATCTTTTTGATGTGTTCTTGGATTCAGTTTACCAATACTATATTAAGTATTTTTGCATCTATCTCCATGTGGGAGATTGATCTGTAATTCTCTTTTTGATGAGTATTGTGCGGTTTGGGTATCTGTGTGACTGTGGACTCATGAATGAATCTCATGATGTCTCCCCTGTTTTTGCTTTGTGGAATTATTTGAGAAGTATTGATATTAGCTCTTCTTTGAAGGTCTGTTAGAAATGTGGACTGAAACCCACTGGCTCTGGGCTTTTTTGGTTGGGAGACTTTTAATGACTGACTCTATTTCCTTGGGGGATATAGGTCTATTTAAATTGTTTCTTTGATCTTGATTTAACTTTGATAAGTGTTATCTATAAAGAAAAATGTCCATTTCTTTTAGATTTTCCAATTTTTTAGAGTATAGGTTTTTGATGTATGACCTTATAATTCTTTGGATTTCTTAGATGTCTATTGTTATGTCTCCTCTTTCTCTTCTGGTTTTGTTAACTTGGTTATTCTCCCTGCCTTTTATTAGTTTGGATAAGGATTTGTCTATCTTGTTGAGTTTCTCAAAGAACCAACTCTTCATTTTATTGATTCTATGTATTATTCTCTTTGTTTCTATGTTATTGCTTTCAGTCCTCAGTTTGATTATTTCCTGCCATCTATTCCTCTTTTATGTCTTTGCTTCTTTTTGTTCTAGATCTTTCAGGTGTACTGTTAAGTCACCGGTATAAAATCACTCTAATTTCTTTATGCAGGCATTTAGTGCTATTAACTTTCCTCGTAGCCCTACTTTCATCATGTCCCATAAGTTTGGATATGTTGTGCATTCATTTTCATTGAGTGCTATAATTTCATTCTTTATTTCTGTCTCAATCCAATGGCAATTCAGTAGACAGTTGTTCATTTTTTTATGAGTGTGTATGCTTTCTTTTGTTTCTATTCTTGTTGAAATTCAAGTTTAATCCATGGTAGTCTGTCAGGATACAGGGGTTTATCTCAGTCTGTTGAGACTTGCTTTGTGACTGAGTACATAGTTAATTTTGCAGAAGGCTCCATGAGATGCTTAAAAGGTATATTCTTCTGTGTTAGGGTGAAAAGTTCTGTAGATATCTAT
Organism: Peromyscus maniculatus bairdii; assembly: GCF_049852395.1. Lineage (NCBI taxonomy): Eukaryota > Metazoa > Chordata > Mammalia > Rodentia > Cricetidae > Peromyscus > Peromyscus maniculatus. The sequence continues at coordinate 30,271,246 of NC_134861.1, forward strand.
TGGGTACATTTAAGTCATAACATCTGCTAGTTCCATTATTTCTTTGTTTACTTTCTGTCTGGACAACCTGATCATTTTTTAGTTCAATGTAGAAGTCTCCCACAATTAATGTGCTATGGGAAGTCTTTCTGTATGTTTTGAATATGTGTTGCTATGATCGGTAAATAAAGAAGCTGCTCTGGCTTATGGCAAGTCAGGTCATAGCCAGACAGGAAATCCAATAGAGAGACAAGAAGAAAAGGCAGAGGTGAGGAAGATGCCAAACCACCCTCCAAGGAACATATAATGGGACACAGGTAAAGGTACAGAACACGTGGCAATGCATGGATCAATAGTTATGGGTTGAGTTAAGCTATAAAAGCTAGCTAGCAAGAAGACTGCCATAGGCTGTACAGTTTATAAATAATATTAAGCCTATGAGTGATTGTTTTATAAGCAGCTGTGCGACCGTGGGGCTGGGTGGGACCAGAGAAAACTTACACCTTCATTAATGTGTTGGGTTGGATGTGATTTAAACTTTAGTGATTTTTTTTTTTTATTTTACAAATGTGGGTGCCTTTCATTTCCGGTATAGATGCTGAGAACTGGTTACTGAGTCATGCTGAATCAGACTTCCTTCTTAGATCAGGAAGATCAACAATCTGCTGGCCTTAGAGTTTACAGAGACCCAACATATATACTGCAGGCCTGCAAAAGAACACTTTCTGTAGTCTCCCTTTTCCCCCACACATACACATATCTCCAATGGATAACACAATTTTTCCTTCCAAACTTTCTTTCCCCAACCCATTGCTTTGTCCAACTTTAACTAGCATTTCCCTTGGAACCCACAGTCCACTCTAACCACAGAAGCAAGCAGGCTAACTGTAAATCTTCACCTCTTCCTCCTTCCCTCCAAGCCCAGTCTCATCTCCAGCATTGCAGCACAACTTCTGCTTTGGCCTCACCTCAACCCTAACCCTATTCCCAAGAAATTCACTAAGCAGATCCTGGTAAATACTCATCTTTTCTCCCTCCACTGACCCTCCCTCAGCCTTCTACCACCTGCCCATCCTTATTCCTAAGTGTCATCTCACAATACCTAGAAATTCATTTTACCTGGAACTCCCAAAAGCCATAGCTATCAGGATCCCTGAAGAATTTCCTACCAAAAAAACAGACAGCCAACACACTCTTCTAGAACCAGAGATAAAGCAGAAACCAAGAAACAAAACACCCAACCAATAAAAACAGAACCAGATATCAGCAAATAGAATTACAGTTTTCCCAATTCCTGATGCCTAGATGCCAGAATAAAAGCACAAGCAATTACAACCAGAACTATATGTCTCCACTAAAGCCCAGCAACACTGTCACAGCAGGCTCTGAGTAACACAACATGGCTGAAGCACAATAAAAAGACCTTAAAATAGCCCTTATGAATATGACAGGGGTACTTAAAGATGGAATGCATAAGTCCTTTAAAGAAATTAAACAAACAAACAGTGGAAGGAAATAAATGAAACAGTTCAAGTCTGAAAGTGACAATAGAATCAATAAAGAAAACCAAAATTGAGGGAAATGTGCTGCCCTTTCCTGCCCCCTTGCCAAGAAAACAGCCCCCTGCAACACCAGTAAAAAACAGAGACATCAGCACACCCTGTAGCCATTGGGGACAGCCATTGGAGCCCCAGAGACCAGTCAGCTGCCTCTTCTCCCACCCGCTCTCAAAGAAAACACCCCCTCCCCCGCAACACCAGTGAAATTCAGACACATAAGCACACCCTGTACCAATTGGGAACAGGTAAGGCCCCATCTCCAGACTAGGTCCCTAGCCCCTAGGCTGCGGAGGCACATCCTGTGTCCCTTCCCCAAGCCATTGGAGCCCCAGGGACCTGCGAGCTGCCCCTTTCCCCGCCCTCTCCCAAGAAAACTGCCCCCTGTGACACCAGTGAAAACCAGAGACATAAGCCCAACCTGCACTGACTGGGAACAGATTGGACCAATAGCCCAGATTAGACCAAGAGCTCCCATTAGACCAAGAGTATCAACTGGAACAAAAGAGGCTCCCTCAGACAGACAGCACTTGCACAGAGTGGACGAAGAGATGGGTAGATGCCAGTGCAAAAATATAGTCAGCAACATAAGAACTAATATGACACCAAGAGAACCTAGTGGTGCTACATCTGCAAGACCTGAACATCCCAAAGCAGAAGACCAGACGAAATAGAACTTAAAAATGACTTTAAGAAGATGACAGAAGTTTTTAAAGAGGAAATGAAAACTACCCTTAAAGAATTCAAACAAAAAAATGAAAGAAATCAATAAATCCTTTAAAGAAAGTCAAGAAAAAGCAATTAAATAGGTGAATGAAAAAAAAAATCCAAGATTTGAAAACTGAAATAAAGGAAATAAAGAGACACAAACTGAGGTAAGGCTGGAAATGGAAAATCTGAGTAAATGAACAGGAACTACAGATGAAAGCATAATGAACAGAATGCAAGAGATGGAAGAGAGACTCTCTGGCATTGAAGATACAGTAGAGGAAATAGATTCATCAGTCAAAGAAAACACTAAAGCCAAAAAAGTCATAACAAAAACATTCAGGAAATTTGGGACACCATGAAAAGACCAAACCTAAGAATAATAGGGACAGAAGTAGGAGAAAAATACCAACTCAAAGGCACAGAATGTATACTCAACAAGATCATAAAAGAAAACTTTCCCAACTTAAAGAAGGAAATGCCTATAAAGGTACAAGAAGCTTACATAACACCAAATAGATTGGATCCACAAAAAACACCCCTTGCCACAATAATAATCAAACCATACATACAGATTAAAGAAAAAATATTAAGAGCTGCAATTAAACATACAGAATAAAAAAAAAATATTAAGAGCTGCAAAGGAAAAAGGCCAAGTAACATATAAAGACAGACCCATCAGAAAAACATCTGACTTCTCAATGGAGACTCTAAAAGCTAGAAGGTCTTGGACAGATGTTATGCAGACATTAATAGACCATGGATACCAACCCAGACTATTATATCTAGCAAAACTCTCAATCAACATAGATGGAATAAACAAAATATTCCATGATAAAACCAGATTTAAACAATACCTATCTGCAAATCCAGCCCTACAGGAAATACTAAAAGGAAAAATGCAATCTAAGGAAATCAGATGCAACCATGAAAATACAGGCAATAGATAATCCCACACCAACAAATACCAAAGAAAAGAAACACACAACACTACCAACAAAAAATAACAGGAATTAACAATCAATGGTCATTAATATCCATTAATATCAGTGGACTCAATTCTCGTATAAAAAGACAAAGTCTGACAGAATGGATATGAAAACAGGATCCATCCTTCTACTGCATAGAAGAAACAAACCTCAACTTTAAAGGCAGACATTACCTCTGAATAAAAGGCTGGGAAAAAAATTTCCAATCAAATGGACTTAAGAACCAAGCTGGTTTAGATATCCTAATATCTAGTAAAATAGACTTCAAACTAAAATCAATCAAAAGAGATTGGGAAGGACATTACATACTTATTACAGGGAAAATCCACCAAGATGAAGTCTCAGTTCTGAACACTTATGCCCCAAATTCAAGGGCACCCACATTTGTAAAAGAAACATTACTAAAGATTAACTCTCATTCAAACCCCACACACTAGTAGTGGGAGATTTCAACACCCCACTCTCACCACTGGGAAGATCTGCCAGACTGAAACATAACAGAGAAATAAGGGTTCTAACAGAAGTTATGACTCAAATGGACTTAATAGATATCTACAGAACATTCCACCCTAACAAAAAAGAATATACCTTCTTCTTAGCACCCCACAAAATCTTCTCTAAAACTGACCACATGCTCAGTCACAAAGCAAATCTCAACAGATACAAAAAAATTATGGAAAAAAGTAACCTCCTGTATTTTATCAGACCACCATAGATTAAAGTTAGATTTCAACAACAACAAATTTTACAGAAAGCCTACAATCTTATGGAAACTGAAAAATGCCCAAATGAATCACCAATAGATCAAGGAAGAAATAAAGAAAGAAATTAAAGATTTCCTAGAATTCAATTTAAAATGAATGTACAACTTATCCAAACTTATGGGACACTATGAAAGCAGTGCTAAGAGGAATATTCATAGCACTAAATGAGCACATAAAGAAGTTGGAGAAATCTCACACTAGTGTCATAACAGCACAACTGAAAGCTCTAGAACAAAAAGAAGCAAACTCACCCAGGAGGAATCAACACCAGGAAATAATTGAATTGAGGACTGAAATCAATTCAATAAAATCAAAGACAACAATACAAAGAATCAATAAAACAAAGAGTTGGTTCTTTGAGAAAATCAACAAGATTGACAAGCCCTTATCCAAATTAACCAAAAGACAGAGAAAGCATCCAAATTAACAAAACCAGAAATGAAAAGGGAGACATAACAACAGACAATGAGGAAAGCCAGAGAATCATCAGGTTATACTTCAAAAACCTGTACTCCACAAAATTAGAAAATCCAAAATAAATGCATAATTTTCTGGATAGGTACCACATACCCAAATTAAATCAATACTAGATAAACAATTTAAATAGACCTATAACCCCTAAGGAAATAGAAACTGTCATTAAAAGTCTCCCAACCAAAATAGTCCAGTACCAGATGGTGTCAGCACGGAATTCTACCAGAATTTCAAAGATCAGCTAATACCAATACTCTTCATACTGTTCTGCACAATTGAAGCAAAAGAAACACTGCTGAACTCTTTTTATGAGGCTACAGTTACCCTTATACCCAAACCACACAAACATGCAACAAAGAAAGATAATTACAAACCAATCTCCCTCATGAACACTTACGCAAAAATACTCAATAAAATACTGGCAAACAGAATTCAAGAACGCATCTAAAAGGTTATCTACCATAATCAAGTAAGCTTCATTCCAGAGATGCATGGATGGCTTAACATATGAAAATCTCTCAATGTAATCCACCATATAAACAAACTGAAAGACAAAAACCACATGGTAACCTCATTAGATGCTGAAAAATCTTTTGACAAAATCTAACATCCTTTCATGATAAAGGTCTTGGAGAGATAAGGAATACAAGAAAGATACAAAAACATAATAAAGGCAATTTACAGCAAGCTTACAGCCAACATCAAATTAAATGGAGAGAAACTCAAAGTGATTCCACTAAAATTGAGAGCAAGACAAATGTGTCAGTTCTCCCCATATCTATTCAATATAGTACTCAAAGTTCTAACTAGACTGAAAAGACAACAAAAAGAGATCAAGGGGATATAAATTGGAAAGAAAAAAGCCAAAGTATCAGTATTTACAGATAACATGATAATACACATAAGTGACCCCAAAAATTCTACCAGGGAACTTCTACAGCTGATAAACACCTTCAGCAACATGGCTGGATACAAGACTAACTAAAAAAAATCAGTAGATATCCAATATACAAATGATAAATGCACTGAGAAAGAATTCAGAGAAACATCAGTCTTCACAATACCCACAAATGATATAAAATAAATTGGAGTAACTCTAACTAAGCTAGTGGAAGATCTGTATGAAAAGAACTTAAAGTCTTTGAAGAAAGAAATTGAAGAAAATATCAGAAAATGGAAATATTTCCCATGCTTATGAGTAGGTAGAATCAACATAATAAAATGGCAATCTTACCAAAAGTAAACTATAGATTCAATGCAATCTCCATCAAAATCCCCAACACAACTCTTCATAGACTTCAAACTTCATATGGAAAAACAAAAAAACCAAGATAGCCAAAACAATCCTGTACAAAAAAGCAACCTCTGGAGGCAGCACCATCTCTGGCCTCAACCTCTATTCTAGAGCTATAATATTAAAAATAGCTTGGTATTGGCATAAAAACTGGCATGTGGACCAATGGAATCAAATTGAAGTCCCTGATATTAATCCACAAACTTATGAACATCTGATTTTTCACAAAGAAGCCAAGACCATACAATGGAAAAAAAGAAAGCATCTTCAACAAATGGTACTGGTGCAACTGGATGTCAACATGTAGAAAATTGCAAATAGATCCATATCTGTAGCCATGCAAAAAACTCAAGTTCAAGTTGATCAAAGACTTCAGCATAAATCCAATTAAACTAAACCTGATAGAAGAGAAAGTGTAGATGCAACAGTCTTATTAAATAAGAAACACAGAGCCGGGTAGACAGGCGTGACGGTGGTGGCAGGCAGAGGCAGGTAGGCCCAGCGGCAGCCTGCAAAGGTAAACAGGCCCAGCAGAGGCAGGCAGACCTGCCAGAGGCAGACAAGCTCCTGAGTGAGGTAACCCAAACCCAGAAAGACAGTCATGGTATGTATTCACTCATAAGTGGATTCTAGATATAAAATAAAGAACAATCAGACTACAACCCACAGAACCATGGAGGCTATATATATATAGCATGGAGGTCCCTAGGACGACTGTGGCTTATAATAAATTTCGGTTTTACTCAATTACTGAGCAAGCCTCAATGAAACATCTCACTATTAAGATAAGAATACATACTCTATCAAGCTGATAATAAAAAATTAATTAATTAATTTTAAACAAAAAATAAATAAAAATAAAAGAAAATTTTGAAATATTAAACAAACAAACATTTTACTAAAGTTAAAAAAAAGGGAGAACTAGGGACTCATCATTCCTCTCCACATTCTATTCTTTTCCTTGTTTTATATATTTTAAATTTTTTTATCAGTGGATTCTGCTGGAGTTTATCAGTCGATTCTGCTGGAGGATCCAATGCAGATAAGCACTTGAGGGCTCCTGTTGCAAATCACCCTCTGGAGCGATGGAAGGATCTTTCTACTAGCACATGGAGGAGACCCAATCTAGTGTTGGTGTGGCCCCAGAGTTTGGTTTATGTCTTTCCTCAGGACAATGAGGTTCCTCTTTGGATTCCTGAGCACTGAACACACCCTATGGCTGCTGCTGAAGCCCAACATGACAGAGACCTAATGGGTCTTCATGAAAAAAAACTCCCCTTCTGATGCCAATGGAGATTGAGAGCCCAATATGTCCAGCTTTGGCAAGCATTAATGTAAGCCTAGGAACTGTAGCCATGAGATTGGATTCTCCAGAAGAGCTGCCAGCTAAAGTCATGCTGGGATTAAGAAGAACGGGCCTTGGCAGTTCGTGTTCCTGGAGTTGTATCCATGCCAGTGGATGTCCACACAATCAGAAGAGAATTTGACATTGCTGCTGCCGCTGTTGCTGTTATAACAATGGCACACACCGCTGCTACTGTTTTGGGGATTACCATTTCATAATTGCTTACTACAGCTAACACAGTGGAGACTCTGGCAACAAAAGTAGCTACCACAGTTAGCTAATCTTTCATTCTATTGGGCATGATAAATTTAATTCAGTAGTTATATACATCTCGATTGGCTTTGAAAATTATAAATTTATAAACTTAAGTTCCAGTTGCTTTTGGGATACTATCTTACAAGGACTCCAATGTACAGTATGGCTCGTTAAGGAAGGGAATGGCTCAGTTGCCTTTAGCCTACTGGCTATGGGTGAGATAGGACCTCTGTTGGTCTTTTCTGTGTCAAACACACAGATTGCAAGCCCAGTGCCACTTTGAGATCTTTGGCAGCAGTTAACCATGCAGCTCACACATGATTGAGCCTGTATGATAATGAGTATTCAGAAACCGGTAATTCCTGGGGGGCACTCACCAACCTAAGACAGAGCACCTGTGTGGCCTGGGCAGGCATCTCCATGATGGGTAAGGTGACCTGCTGACGTCCCACGCAACCCAAGTCAGAAGCTCATTTTTTAATAAAAGGGGGACCTGCAGGGTCCTGGCCCCCGTTTTGGGTAACTGTTGCCTTGCTTGTGGACCTTGACCTTGATATCCTCCCTATGCTAATTCCCTGCTGGGTTCCACCCTCCTGAATGCTTAAGGGAAGTTCCTTGTCTGTGTATCCTGAATAATGGGTGTTAACAGCTTGGATGCAAGATTGTAAAACATCAGTAGCGAACTTCCGTCCTCCGGGGGTCCTCCCATTGTGCTGTAAGCCTGTATTTAAGACCTCCTACCCCCTTCAAAAAATGACATTCATTATTTAAAATTAAAATATATATAATTGAAAGAATACTACAAATGTAATCTATGAATACCACAAATGTGATTAATATCATGAGTGTAAGTAATGAATATCATGAGTGTAATTAAATAAATAAATAAATAAATAAATAAGAAAGAAACACAGAGCCAAATGCAGAGTTAAAAGCCCAAGAGGTCAGAGCAGTAGCCAAGAGCTGATACTAAAAACCCTTTCTTACTCTTCACTGCCTCTGTCATCCTTCCCCTGAAAAAGAGACCTACTTCTTGTGTGTCTGTCTTTTTATTGACTTTCTGTTCTCATTGGTTGTAAACCCAACCACATGACCTCCTTGTCACTGCCTGTCTATACAGACTTCTAGGTCTTCTATGGTTGGTATTGAGATTAAAGGCGTGAGTCTCCATGCTCACTGTATCCTTGAACACACAGAAATCTGCCTGTCATGTGATCAGGATTAAAGGTGTGCACCACCACTGCCTGGCTTCTGTTATGGCTTGCTATTAGCTCTGACCCCCCAGGCTACTTTATTTATTAACATACAAATAAAATCACATTTCAGTACAAATGAAATATCACCATAAGAAAGTAGGAAGTAGCCTTGAATGTATTGGCACAAGAGACCACTTCCTACATATAACACCAGTAGCACAGACACTGACAGCAACAATCAATAAATGGGACCTCCTGAAACTGAGAAGCTTCTATAAGGCAAAAGACATGGTAAATAAGACAAAACAACAGTCTACAGAATGGGAAAAAATCTTCACCAACCCTACATCTGACAGAGAGCTGATCTCCAAAATACATAAACAACTCAAGAAACTAGACATCAAAATACCAAACAATCCAATTAAAAAAATGGGCTACAGAGCTAAACAGAATTCCCAACAGAAGAAATTTCAAATGACCAAAATATATTTAAGGAATTGTTCAACATCCTTAGCCATCAGGGAAATGTAAATCAAAATGACTCTGAGACACCATCTTACACCTGTCAGAATGTCTAAGATCAAAAGCACTGATGACAGCTTATGTTGGAGAGGAATTGGAGCAAGAGGAAGACTTCTACACTGTTGGTGTGAATTCAAACTTGTACAGCCACTATGGAAATCAGTATGGTGGTTTCTCAGAAAATTGGGAATCAATCTACCTCAAGGCCCAATAATACTACTCTTGGGCATATACTCAAGGAATGCACATTCATACCACAAAGACACTTGCTTAACTGTGTTCATAGCAGCATTATTCATAATAGACAGAACCTGGAAACAACCTAGATGCCCCTCAACAAAATAATAGATAAAGAAAATTATGGTACATATACACAATGGAATACTACCCATTAGTAAACAATGACATCATGAGGTTTGCAGGCATATGGATGGAACTAGAATATATCATTCTGAGTGAGGTAACCCAGACTCAGAAAGACAAACATTGTGTGTGCTCACTCATAAGTAGTTACTAGATATAAAGCAAAGGATAACCAGACTACAACCCACAGCTCCAGAGAACCTAGGTAAAAAGGAGGACCCTAAGAAGGATGCATGGATTAGCCTGGTAAGAGGAAATAGATGACATTTCCTGAGTAATCTGGGGCTGAGGGGGGCAATGGAGGGTAGGAGATGGGTAATGGGAGCATGGGGGAATAGGATGGTTGTGCTGTAATGGGGCTGACTGGGAGAGCAATGAGGGAGATATCTTAAGGGAGACATCATGGGGATAGGGAGAAACCTGGTGTGAGAGAAGTTCCCAAGAATCCACATAGATGACCCCAGCTTAGACTACTAGCAGTGGTGGAGTGGAGGGGACGTGCCTGATCTTGCCTACCCAGGTGATTAGATTGGTGGATGCCATAACTGTCATCATACAACCTTCATCCAGTAACTGATGGACACAGATGCAAAGAGCCATGGCCAAGCACCAAGCCAAGCTCCAGAAGTTCAATCAAAGAGAGGGAGGAGAGATTCTATGAGCAAGGGGCATCAACACCATGATGGGGAAACTTAAAGATACAACTGAACCAAGCTAGTGGGAACTCATGAACTTTGGACTGACAGTTGTGGAGCCTGCATAGGACTGGGCAGTGCCCTGACAGTGGGAATAGGCTCTATCTCTGGTGCATGAACTGGCTTTTTGGACCCCATTGCCTATGGTGGGACACCTTGCATAGCCTTGATGCAGGGTGACCCCATTGCCTATGGTGGGATACCTTGCACAGCCTTGATGCAGGGCAAGTGACTTAGATCTGCCTTTACTGAATGTGCTGGGCTTTGCTGACTCCCTATGGGGGCCATACCTTTTCAGTAGAGGGGATGGGGGGTGCGTTAGGGGGAAAGACTGAGAGAAGTGGGAGGAGGGATGAAGGGGAATCTGTGGTCGGTATATGGAATGAATGAAAAAAATTTTAGTAAAAACGAGTGCAAAAAAAGATAAACAATATAATCACCAAATGGTTATCTCATTAGATACAGAAAAGGCCTTTGACAATATCCAACATCCCTTCATGATAAAAATCCTGGAGAGATTAGGGGTACAAGGGACATAGCTCAACATAATAAAAGCAGTCTACAGCAAGTCCACAGCCAACATTAAATTAAATGGAGAGCAACTCATGGCAATTCCACTAAAATCAGGAACAAGACAAGATTGTCCACTGTCTGTATACCTATTTAATATAGTACTTGAAATCTTAGCTAGAGCAATAAGACAATTGAAGGAGATGAAAGGGTTACAAGTTGGAAAGAAAGAAATCAAAGCATCTTTATTTGCAGATAATATACATAAATGTATAGTACACATAAATGACTCATAAACTTCCACAAGGAAACTCCTATAGATGATAATCAGCAAATTACCTTCACAGATCTTGAAAGAACAATTTTCAGTTTCATTTGAAAACACAAAAAACAAACTAACAAAAAAGGGTATCTCAGAAATTCCTGAGTAATAAAAGTACTGCATATGTCTCATCATCCCTGATCTTAAGTTGCACTACAGAGACATAGTAATAAAAATGTCATGGTATTGGCACAAAAACAGGCATGTTGATCAATGAAATTGAATTGAAGACCCAGAAATAAATTCATGCACCTTTGGACATTTGGCTTTTATAAAGAAGTTCAGAAACACTCACTGGGGTTGAGGGGGGATGCACCTTTAACAATTGGTGCTGTTCAAACTGAATAATTGCATAAGGAATAATCCAAAAAGATCCATGCCTATCACTCTGCACAAAACACAACTCCAAATGGATCAAAGACTTCAATGTAAAACCTGGTACACTTAATCTGATAGAAGATATCGTGGGAAATAGCCTTGAACTCATTTGCACAGGAGAAAACTTTCTGAACAGAACATCATTAATGATGGCATTAAGATCAACAAATAATAAATGGGACCTTGTGAAACTGAAAAGCTCCTCTGAATGGCAAAGACACAAATTGGAAAGGAAGAAGTCAAAATATTTTATGTGCAAATGATATGATATATACATAAGTGACTAAAAAAATTCCACAATGGAACTCTTAAAGCAAATTGGTAGCAAAATTGGGGCAGATATTTCTATGTAGGGCATACATTGAGCACTTGAGCAGCCAATATGTTAAGTAGAAACAACAAGCTAAATAGAAATGACTGGACAGTGCTTCATAGAGATGGAGCAGCCAAATGCAGCTCCATGTTAAATGCAGCTCCATGTTATATGCAGCTCCCAGTTAAACAAAGCTTTAGGCCAAGCCCATGAGGTATAAAGCTCAGCTGTAAGGGACCTGAGTAGAGTAAAGCCAGCTGCCAGCACTAAGCCACTCAGTGAATTTAAGGTTTGGCTCACAGGGTCAGAGAACTCTACAGATACACAGTAAAGCAGGTCCAGACTGAAAAAAAATTCTGAACAGGCTATATTGTGTTTGAAAATGTGTGTAGATATTTAAGAAAAAAAAAGAAAATGGATAGAGACAGTCATATAAAAAACAAAGTGTAAAAAAATAATAGTCATTAAAGAAAGAATAAAGTAATATAAAAAAAGAATAAGTCATGTAACAGTAAAAAAATACACAAGGAATCTGGATCCTGTGTGGTGCTTTGCTGACTTTGAATGTTTTGAATGCTCATAAGTGAACCATAGCTGCTCAGAGACATTGGATGGTTAAAAGGATTGCTGAATTCAAACAGCCTAGATACTTTAGGGATGTCTTAACTTAAAAATGGAATTCAGAAATGTATTGGATTGGGAAAGAGGTTAGGATTTTTTTTACAGGAAATGAAAGGCTGTGGATTCCTTCAAAATTAGTAGATACCAAATTTGATTGAGGGGGAACACCTGAAAATCTTGTCTACAGACATAAAGAAATAAACTAGAAAATCTACAAAACAGGTGACATATATGTTGATCCCTTGACATGAAAACAGGTCTGAGACTGGATAAGATATGATAAATCTTGTTGGTTATGGAGTCCTCGTGACTTATTGTTACATGCCATCCTTTCATATGTCATGGAGAGTGGTTTGGTTACACAGTCCAAACAAACTTACAAAGTTAACAAATGTCTTTCACCTGCTCAAACATAAAATAAAAAAATTGTCTTTGGCTGGCTTGTGTGTAACACACAGTCCATACTTGTGTTAATGAAGATATGTATGTTACTTTTGAAAGTTTATATGTTTTCAGAGCAAAGGAACCAGGAACCCATGATGATTTGTGGCCCAGGTGATCCAGGCTTTCAGAGTGCCTCTGTTGCAGCTTCCTCGGAGTTCTGCATTCAGAATGACTTCAAGGCTGTTAGTTGAGATGATCAGCTTTGCTGACTATTCTAGCCAGGGCTTCAGATGGTCCTTGCACTTTCCCATTGCAATGAGACTGCACAGCAGATTATAGCTAGTTTTCTTAGAATTTGATCATTATCTTGATTTTCTCAGGTCTGCTGTGGATGCTGTTGCCCCCAGACAATAGAAAGCATTCAGAAGAACACAATATTCACATTTCCAAGAGGTGGGGTGGGTGGTTTTGGGTCATTTGGTAGGTTATGGATGTTTCTCATCATTTAGTGGGGATATAGAAATATAGGACAAAAAGACAACTATTCATCTCAAATATTGTACATTGGTATGGATTTTTTTTTTCCATCACAGGCAATTTATTTTGTTCTATTCATTCACAGTTAATACAGAAAATACTTGGAAACATTTCCATATAATATTTGACACAGAAATAATCAAATAGAAGTATACAATGTTGACAGGAGGCAGTACATTTATAATTTATAACCCCAAATGTATTTATAAATTAGAAATGGAAAGATCTACAAATGAAATTATGAAGGTTCACCAAAGTCATTTAATCTGTCAGTTTCTCATTCATTTTTATGTCTTAATATTCTATTGTATGAATAAGCCACATTTTATTTCTCTCCAGTATTTGATAGCTATTTGAGTTGTTTTAACTTTTTTACTATTAGCAACACACTGCTGTAAACCTTCATGTACATGTTTCATAGGTGCACATTTTCAGTAGTTTGAGGATATATTCCTAAGGGTAGAATTGTTGAGTAACAGAGTAACAATGTTTTGCATTTTGACCAACCACCAAACTGTTTTGCCAAAGTGGCACACCATTTTACAATCTCACCAAATCCTTGTTTTTAAGGCTCTGATTTTTGTACAAAAGCATTCAATCATTCTGTCAGACCAAACCAGGAAAAGTAAGCTATAGTTCAGAGCTGTTCTATTCCATTTACTATGCAAAGCCATTCTTGGCGTTTGCAACTCTCAGCCCTTTTGAGTATTCTTGCAGTGTTCACCTTTTCCTCCACCACTTTTTTTTTCTTCTTTTTTTTTTCTGGTTTATTTCTATCTATTACAAATGTATAAAAAATCCTCCATCAACGCTGCTGATAGAAGCAGAACCTTGAGAAATATACCTTTGGTTTGCCTCAGAAAAGGAACACATATTGCACTGTAAAGTTTATAAAATTGGCGCAAAACATTGTGGTAATGTTACAATACCAGTTTTAAGAGTTCAATGACTAATGGGGAGCCGATGGGATACATGCAGAACTGTGAAAGCGATCTCACTTAGCGGTATGGATTTTTTTATATTGGTACAAATTTAAGGTCATTTTTGCTATACCATAAGTATATATATTTCTACTCTAGTTTAAGGTATTATACCTATGTAGCTCATTTTAAAATATAATATAAAGTTCTAGTCCTTGAAAGCTATTATTATAAACTATTTAGGATAATTAAGAAATGTGGGTTAGTAGTTAGTTATCTATAACAATCAAACTTGTAATTATGTTAGGTATATTTTCAAGGTTAAACTGATATATTTTAGATAAGTGATCTTCAAATGCTTAAGAGACTTACAGAATATGACATTTATGATTTTTAATAACCTAAGATTTTTCATAAAAGTGAGACACATCTGCTCCTAGCAGTACCAATCTACTTCATAAAAGGATGATGGCATCAAAGAACCTCCTTATAGAGTTTGCTTTCATTGTGGCAAAGCTAGCCATTTGGGCAAGAAACTTCCCTTGCTTAGACTGCTGACAGTATACTGTACAAACTGGACAATCAGAACACAAAGGAAAAGACTGCCAAACTTTCCCAAAGCAAAGAGGAACAGTTCTTCAAAATTCTTGCTTCAAAGAAAAGTCTGTTAGATATTCTAGACAAATAGAAGATAGATGCCCCAACATTGCAGGGGAACCATGGGTAACTGTCCAGGCAGCCAGATGCTTCTGTCATTTCTATAGTTTTGGAAGTTGCTTGCTCTGTACATCCTGTTTACTCAGGTAATATTATATACTTCCTGGGTCTCTGATGGAATTGAAGATGAGATAATTATAGTTATTGTTTTCCTTGTTACCAAATTCAAAAAAGAAACTCACAGAATAGATATAAAGCATATAAAGTGGAGAGAAAAGCATAAATTGTTTGTATAAGAAAATGTTTTGAGGTTTAAAAATATAGTTTTGGGTTTGTAATACAAATTAGGACAGAAAATAAATTAGGTACAAAACTTTGGACTCATCAAAATAGGATAGATAATGGAGAATTTTCTCTGAATTTGGCAAATGTAAATGGACTGAATACTGTAAATGTAATTCCTACTTTATAATTTAGTTCTACTAAATTTTAATGTATATAGTTTTGCTGTATGAAAGTTAAAACCTTTACTTTTTATTTAGAGAAAATGGGGAAGTGTTGTGGAATATTAGTTTAACTATGTAAAGATGTGTTGCATTTGTTTACCTTGACTGCTTAAGGCACCTGATTGGTCTAATAAAAAGCTATATGGCCAATAGCTAGGCAGGAGGTGTAGGTGAGACATCCAGGCAGAGAGACTAAGTAGAAGGGTGATCTACACAGGGACAGAGGGAGACAACAGAAGAAAGCAATATCAGGGAGATGGCAGGGGCCAGCCAGACAGACACTGAGCAAACAGTAACGCAGTACATACAGAATGAAAGAAAGGTAAAATGCCCTGGGGCAAAATTTAGATGAATAGAAACAGGTTAAATTAAGTTATAAGAGCAAGTGGGACAAGCATAAGCTAAAGACCAAGCTTTCATAATTAATAAAATATCTCCATGTTGTTATTTGGGACCTATTTGGTAACCCAAAGAAAATTCCAACTACAGCAAACAAACACTTACAGGAAAGTATCTGAGTATAAAATTAATTCATAGAAGCAACTACAGATCTGCTAGAGGGCTAATATCCAAATACATAAAGAACTTAAAAGAAACTAGATATCTAAATAATAAATAATTTAGTTAAAGATGGGGTACAGATTTAAACAGAGAAATCTCAACAGAAGAATATCAAATAGCTGAGAAACACTTAAAGAAATGTTCAACATTCTTAGCCATAAGGGAAGTACAAATTAAAACTACTTTGAGATTTCATGTTACACTTGTAAGATGGGTAAAAATCAATAAATCGAGTGACAGCTTATGCTGGCAAGGATGTGGAGAAAGGGGAATATTCATCCATTGCTGGTGAGAGTGAAAATTTGTATAACCACTATGGAAATCAGTATGATGGTTCCTTGGGACTGTTATTTCATATATCTCAAGATCCAGCTAAAACTGCTCTTGAAAATATACCCAAAGGATGATTCATCCTACCAGAGACTTTGGCTCAACCATGTTAACTGTTGCTCTATTAAAACCAATATTGTAAGCAACCTAGATGTCCCTCAACAGAAGAGTGGATAACAAAAATGTGGTACATATACACAATGGAGCATTATTTAGCCTTTAAAAGAAATGACATGAAATTTTCAAGCAAATGGATGGAACTAGAAGCAACCATTATTAGTAAAGTATTCCAGACCCAGAAAGAGAATCATGGTATATATTTGCTTGTATGTGTATATTAGCTGTGAAGTCAATGATAACTAAGATACAATCCAAAGAACCGCAGAGGGTGAGTATAAAGTAAAAGACTAGAGGGAACAAATAGGTCTCATTAGGAAAGAGAAATAGAATAGATAGATGTAAATGGATCTACAAACAAAACAATGATAAAATAACTCCTAATGATATTCTGCTGTCAATGCCTTATTCAGCCATCATCAGAGAAGCTTCCTTCCGCAGCAGATGAAAATGAATACAGAGACTGAAAACCAGACATTATGCAGAAAGCAGACCTTTGAACACTCAGCCCTAAGTGAGATATTTTCATAAAATCCCTCCTCCCATAGCTCAGGGAACCATAGGGAAGAAGAGGCAGAAAGAATATAAGAGGCAGAAAGGATAGGAGATGCCAAGAAAATAAGACCCTGTAAGTTACCATAATGGAAGCTCATATGAATTCACAGAGGTTGAAGCAACATGCACAGCACCTGCATGGGTCTGCACTAGGCCCTCTGTATACATATTAGTATTTCCAGTTAATGTTTTATAGGATTCCTGAGTGTGTGTGTTAAGGAGTGGACCTCTGATTCGTGTGCCTTATCTTGAGTTTTTTTCCCTTGTGTTGGTGTGTCTTGTCCAACTTCAATGTGATCTTTTTTATTTATCTTTCTATATTTTATTTTGTTCTATTTAGTTATTATCTCTTAGAAGCTTGTTCTTTTCTAATGAGAGACAGAAAGTGGATGAATTGGGATGGGAGTGGCTGTGCAGAGAAACTGGAAGGAATAAAGGGAAGGGAAACATAGCAGGATATATTATGTGAGAAAATAATCTATTTTTAATAAAAGGAAGATTATCTGATTACAGAGCTAAATTTCACCTTTCTCCCCACTTCTGTACAATCAGTTTATGAATGGCATAGTTTAATGAACATCTTGGAAAATTCCTAAAATTAATGACTTTTTCTTTTATAAACTGCAAGTCCCCAGATTTCAAATATTTGGCACAATAAAAATTATATATGCTATCCATATACAAAAATATACAACTATAATTACATATACAGTATATAATGCTTACTATAATCAGACTATGTGTAATACGTTCGATTTCTATAATTTGTTCTTCTCAAAATAAAAGTGTATGCCCTGTTGCATGTGTGTTCTCATTTCCTGACCCAGCAACTGTGGAACCAACCAACTACTGTTCCACTCTTCATTTCTGTGAATACACATTTTTGAATTCCACTTACATGTGATTTTATACAGTGTTTGTCTAGCTGTGCCTGAAGCCTGTCATTTAGCAAAATGGACTATAGGTTTATTTATGCTGCTCCAAAAGGCAGAATTCCTTTATTTTCTGTGGCTGAATGTGATTCCAGCTTGTGTATTAATGAATCCCACATCTCTTATTCATTCTTCAGTTAACACTGAGGTTATTTCCTTGAGTTTGCCACTGTTAGTGGTGTTGCTTTGAGAGTGGGCTTCTAAAATCTTACCCTCTCTGAGATGCCTCTGTTATTTCATTTCTTCAACAGTTATTTAGAATTGATTTTGTGGAACTTCTTAGTTCATCACTGCTCCTCCGTTTATTTGCTCCTTGAAAGCATATGAAATTGGTTCATAAACTGCCACCACCAGTAGCAGAGTAGAAATCGAGGAGTCCTTAATTTTATTTCTCTCCACTGCCTTCCAGGCTTACATTTAGCCTGAATGGCTCTGACTGGAATCTATTTCCACAATTCTCTATCTAAAGTTATAAACAGTAGGAAATTGAAGGTTAATACTTTGAACTTGAAGGAATATACATTCTTTGATAAAAGGAAATA
This sequence comes from Peromyscus maniculatus bairdii, assembly GCF_049852395.1. NCBI lineage: Eukaryota > Metazoa > Chordata > Mammalia > Rodentia > Cricetidae > Peromyscus > Peromyscus maniculatus. The sequence continues at coordinate 30,289,571 of NC_134861.1, forward strand.
AATATATGTAACACTAATGTTAAATGGTCTTCTTAATTTAAAAAACCCAGAGCCAGATATTGGGGTGAATGTTGAAAGATCAGAGAAACAGAACAAGCCACAACCAACCTCACCTTACCAACTCCTCAGTCTCCAGAGCGAGACTTCCTGTTTACTCACACCTTACATACTTTCCTGTGCCCTGCCATCTTCCTTCCTTCCTAGTGCTGGGATTAAAGGCATGTGTACTTCCCAAATACTTGGTAGCAAAGACAGGAGATCTCAGGTGCTGGGATTAAAGGCGTGCGCCACAAGTGGCTCTTTTTCCAGTATGGCCTTGAACTCACAGAGATCCAGATGGATATTTGCCTCCTGAGTGATAGGATTAAGTATGTGTGCCACCACTGTCTTGCCTCTATGTCAAATCTAGTGGCTGCCTCTGTCCTCTGATCCCCAGATAAATTTATTAGGGTACACAATATATTGGGGTACACAATATATCACCACAAAAGTAATTATCTGAGGAAGAAAAATTCCCTTTAATGAATGATACTAAGCAGATGAATTTTCAAGAGGTCATGCATCTGAAAACAAATATCTCTAGATACAAAATCTTGGTAAGGGAAATGAGTTTGAAAATCTGAATATTAAAAATTGAACAAGAATAACATCAATAGACACTCAAACTGGGTAAGGAAAAGCCCACAAGGATACACCCTACACAAACAACTACAGGTAACTGAGAAAAAAGGAGTTGGAGAGGTGGTCTTATCCAGGAAAGAACACACCAATTGACTGTCCAGTGCCAAAAGGTCAGCCGTGAAAACACACATACAAGTAGCATTCATTATACAGACTGAACAAATTATTTTTAGGAATGTATATTACATACATATACTTATAGGCATGCAACAATTAGTAAAAATGGGGGGACTTTAAATCTGAAGGAGAGCAGAGAAAGGTATATGAAAGGGTTTGAAAGGAGGAAAGGGAAGTGAAAATGTAATTATTTTATGATCTTAAAAAATTATGCAGAAAAGAAAAATTGTGTTAACATATAGACTAGCAATTACTCTTGTTGGCATTAATTCCCAAGAAACTTTGTGTTCCCACACAAACCTGCACTCTCATGTTCCTAATGTCTTTTATCCATGATAGCCAAAATATGTAACAATCTTTGAAAAGGTGCATCACCATATGACTGCTTAAGTAGTTGACCATTGGAGCCCTTCCATCATGAATGCTATCCAGTAACAAACTACTAACTACCAAGGCAGTAGGATGGATTTCTAGGAAATTAAATCAGTTAAACAAAAAACAAAAGAGAATTAAGAAAAATACTACATGAATCCAGGTGTAGTGGTAAATGCCTGTTTTTATTATTTTAATATTTTCCCAATCCTCACCCCACCTGCCTTCTCTACCAGATTCGCTCCCCTACCAGTCGCCCTGCCCCCAGAAAAGAGCAGGCTTCCCAGGGACATCAACTGACCAACTGAACATAGCCCAACAAGATATAATAAGACGAGACACAAACTCTCACCTGAAGGCTGGGCTTGGCAAGCCAGTAGGAGGAAAGGAGCCCCAAGAGCAGGCAAAAGAGTCAGAGGCACCCCCACTCCCACTGTCAGGAGTCTCACAAAAGCACCAAGCCAACATCTATAACATACACACAGAGGACCTGGAGCAAGACCCATGCAGGCTTCACAATGGCCGCTTCAGTCTCTGTGAGCCCCTGGGAGCCTTGCTTAATTGATTCTGCAGGCTATACTCTCAGGGTGTTCTCAACTATTCCGGCTCCCACAATTCCTTCTCCCCCTCCTCCACAGAGTTCCCTTAGCTCTAAGGAGAGAGATATGATGAAAACCTCCAACCTGGGCTCTCTTCCATCTAATGTTTGGCTGTGAATCTCTATGTATGCTCCCGTCAGCTACCTGAGGAAGCCTCTCTTATGATGACTGGACTGGGCACTTATATATAGTATAGCAGAACATCATTAGGAATCATTTAATTGATATTTATTTATTTATTTGTCTGTCATGTTTGGTTCATGTCTTTAATCCCAGCACTCGGGAGACAGAGGCAGGTAGATTTCTGTGAGTTTGAGGCCAGCCTGGTCTACATAGTGAGTTCCAGCACAACCAAAGCTATGTAGAGAAACTGTGTCTCAAAAAAAAGAAAGAAAGAAAGAAAAAAGAAAGAAAAAGAAAGAAAGGAAGGAAGGAAGAAAGGAAGAAAGGAAGAAAGGAAGAAAGAAAGAAAGAAAGAAAGAAAGAAAGAAAGAAAGAAAGAAAGAAAGAAAGAAAGAAAGAAAGAAAGAGAAAGAAAGAGAAAATATAAAGAGGGGGGAAAGAACAAAAGGAAGGAAGGCTACCTGGAAATAAATTGTACACTCTCTGTTTTTTAATAGTTATAATCTCTAGAGCTCATTTTTATTCTAGTAATTTTAAGAACTATCTTAGAGGGGGCCCTAAGCCAAGCTTATTTAGTCATGGAAACTCTTTTTGTTCCCTACTAGAGCCTTTCCTTAGTAGAACATATTCTATTCAAGTAATGCAGATGAATATATTTCTTGAGAGATTAAATAAAAAATAATTACCCTAACAATTTAAGTTTCATTCAAATCTACAAAATCCAAATAAATTTACAGTTCATAAAATGAATTTGTGATATCATATTTTATTGGTATGAATATAGCTCATCTTGTGGATTTTCCAAGATGCTGCATGATTAATTGGTGTAATCACTCCTTGGAGGTAACTGCATCAGAAACTCTAGGTTCAGCTGTTGTCATGTCTTTGATGTAGCAGGGCACCTCTAATCACCAAAGCCACTGGACACAGCAGCTGATGCATGTATCTACTGAGGATGTATCTGGAGTTTCCACTGGAGAGTCAGTTTGGATAGAACAGCTGGTCCAGATGACATGGAATTTGTGCATCTCCATGGAATTTGTGTACCTCCAACAAGATCAATTTTGGCTCTGCATTGGGCAGATGAAAGGAGAAGTACTTTTCTATGCAAAAGTGACTGTTTTCTGCTCTTGGAAAGCTCAGTGAATGTGAAACTGTGTTGCAATGAATTTGAACCCCTGAACACTTTTATCATCTGCACCTTTGCTACAATGCATATTATTCGAAATCCCCCCTTTGTACCCAATTTATGGATGCTTTGTGGGAGATTTAGCTTTTTTTTCCTAGCAACCCCTGTCTTTACATATTTCTACTCAACATAAAAGATAGTGAGGAATCTAAGGCAACTGAATTATTCTATCATGTGGTAGCTTAGTTTCAGTTCTTTTTATTCATCTGCTACTCTTTGTGTATAGAAGATAGATTGTCTATGAGTATTTCACTTTTATTAAGATCAATTTTGTAGTGCTCTCTTCTGAATTTGCATGGTCTCCGACTCAATATATGTCTATAGAATCTTTTACTTTATCTTTTTCTTAGAAAAATGCTACAGGATCTCACATTGTAGTCTATATTGCCCTCAGACTTATAGCAATCCAAGTGCTAGACTTACATGCATCAGTCAGTGTGCATGGCCAGAAATATCTTATAAGCAGCAAATGGAAAAATGGTTTCTGTTTCTAACTCTAAATTCTAATAGTCCTTGCAGGAAAACACAATAAAATTCCCCTTGTGATTAGTAGAATCAAAAGGGATATAGATGATATAGATTTCATTTATAGGTTTAGTTGATGACATAATTTCAGAGATCTCACAACATGAAAGTATGACATATGTAAAGAATCTGTGCAATTGGCTGTTATCTCATTTCATTTTGTAAGCTATTTGGTCAATTAAAATTCGTAAAGACCTTGACATTCTCAGGCATACTCTACACTGTAAATTTTAAGTGAATTGACTTAGAGAGATTGGAATGGGTTAAGAAACAAGAAGACTGCTTGAACTTGATGATTGGCATTGGGACCCAGATAGCATCACACAAAGCCAATCCTCTTTGCTGTGTGTTATCTCTCAGACTCTATAAATGTCCCAGGGCAAGACCTGGACTACATTATGGGAACATTGAGGGTCTGATGCTCTACTTTGTGTCCAGTTTTCATTAGATTTTGGTTTGTTTGTTTGTTTTTTATAAGGGGCAAGGTATAAGGTGGGGTTAGAGGCACTGAAGATAATGAGGTATTAAGCATCTCTCTGGGATATTGAGGTTGGTGCTGCCTGAAACTGCCTGAGAGTCTGACATACATGCTGTCTCAGATGTTTAAGTTTTTAGTTATTTAAGCACATATCACTTCAGTCATCCAAAGAAATATCCTCTTTGCTCACATCTGTGCTTTCAGTTATTGACTTGGGGGCTATGTGCTCTAGTCATGAAGCATATGGGGAGGAAAAGGTATATGTAATGGGAATTCAAAGTCTGTAAGTTTGATGGGCTTTTTTCCTCTTTAAGAAACCAGGGGTCTTAGGTTCAAATCAGAGGTATTTAAAGTATAGCAAGTGGCTGCAATTGAGGGTGGTGGTTTTTTTTTTTTTTTTTTTTTTTGGTTTTTCGAGACAGGGTTTCTCTGTGTAGCTTTGCGCCTTTCCTGGAACTCACTTGGCAGCCCAGGCTGGCCTCGAACTCACAGAGATCCGCCTGGCTCTGCCTCCCGAGTGCTGGGATTAAAGGCGTGCGCCACCACCACCCGGCGAGTGTGTTTTTAACAAGTGGTTCATTGTAGAACATCAGTCTTCTTTAAAAGAAGTCAACGTCAATTCTTTTTTTTTTAAATTTTTTTAATTTTTTTTTAAATTACACTCATGATGTTCATTAATTACACTCATGATATTAATCACATTTGTGGTATTCATAGATGACATTCACAGTATTCATTCAATTATATATATATATATATATATATATATATAGTTTAATTTTAAATGCCAAATATCATTTATTGAAGGAGGGAGGAGGGCTTAAATACAGGCTTACAGCACAATGGGAGAACCCCAGAAAACAGAAGTTCGCTACTGATGTTTCACAATCTTACATCCAAGCTGTTAACACCCATTATTCAGGATACACAGACAAGGAACTTCCCTTAAGCATTCAGGAGGGTGGAACCTGGCAGGGAATTAGCATTGGGAGGATATCAAGGTCAAGGTCCACAAGCAAGGCAACAGTTACCCAAAAATGGGGGCCAGGGCCCTGCAGGTCCCCCTTTTATTAAAAAATGAGCTTCTGACTTGGGTTGCGTGGGACGTCAGCAGGTCACCTTACCCATCATGGAGATGCCTGCCCAGGCCACACAGGTGCTCTGTCTTAGGTTAGTGAGTGCCCCCCCAGAATTACCCGTTTCTGAATACTCATTATCATACAGGCTCAATCATGTGTGAGCTGCATGGTTAACTGCTGCCAAAGATCTCAAAGTGGCACTGGGCTTGCAATCTGTGTGTTTGACACAGAAAAGACCAACAGAGGTCCTATCTCACCCATAGCCAGTAGGCTAAAGGCAACTGAGCCATTCCCTTCCTTAACGAGCCATACTGTACATTGGAGACCTTGTAAAAGTTTCTCTTTTTTTGTTTTGTTTTGTTTTTCTGAGACAGAGTTTCTCTGTGTAGCTTTATGCCTTTCCTGCAGCTCACTCTGTAGACCAGACTGGCCTCAAACTCACAGAGATCCGCCTGGCTCTGCCTCCCGAGTGCTGGGATTAAAGGCGTCCGCTGCCGCCGCCGCCGCCGCCGCTGCCGCCGCCACCACCACCAGACAATTCTTATTCCTCACCAAAATTTTACCTTTGAACATGTAAATGTTTAATGATTATCTCAAAATATTCTCTTTAATTTTCAGCTTAAATATTCCATATTAATAGCATGCCATAGTGTTGTGGAATAATCCTGTACACTGTGAAAAGGTGTTGCTGTCATTATTAATAAAAAGCTGATTGTCTAGTAGCCAGGCAGGAAGTATAGGCAGGACAACCAAACTAAGGACTGGAAAGATGAAGGGCAGAGTCTGGAGTCACCAGCAGATGACACCAGCAGGGAGAAGTAAGATGGGCATGCTGTACCAAGAAGAGTTACCAAGCCACATGATAAAGCATAGATAAGAAATATGGGTTAATTTAAAGTGTAAGAATTAGGAAGCAAGAAGCCTGATCTATTGGCTAAGCATTTATAATTAATAATAGGCTTCTGAGTGGTTATTTGAGAACTGCTGTGGGACAGATACTTCTGCTTACATCATAGTAATAAATTTTCTTTATCAGTGATATTTCTCAAAATAAAACAATAAGAATTGGAAATAGACAAAATGAGGTTACTAAATCTTTTCTGGGAGTGTTTTGGTTAGGTTACCACACCATGAAAGCATCTCAGTAATAGTGTAGGTCTGCTCACTTGGTCCTGATGGGGAGGTCAGGGTCTGAAGGGAAGAGTGCCAGGACAAGTCTTCAGATCAGGACAATGTGTGTGCAGCCCCTTGCTGACCCTCATGACATCACACCCTGTGCTGCCCCTCATGATGTCACATTGCCATTGAGGCCTCTGAACTGGGCTTACCTCATCTCAAAGAAAAAGTGTTTTTGTTTAAAATGCTGTAAAATATCAAGTGTCTGCATCAATTCTCAGGAGTAAAATCAAAACAAGAGAAAATATGCTTATACAAAAAGCTGTATTTGTTCAATAATAGTCTTTTGAAAAATAACTATTGTCACTTATTTGAAATCTGGAAAGATTCTTAATTAACACAAGACAAAAAATTGCAAACCTACAAAATGTAAGTTGCTTTAGAAGAGAATCAGGGAGCAACTCAAAGAGAAGACACCTGCACAAGTTAGTCCCTGCTTGCTCAGCTCTCCACCGCCCACCTGCTCTCCTAATGAGCATGTTCTTTTTCTCCCTCTTCCTTCTTACTGTGACAGCCTTCTGAAGTGGAGAGGTTATTGTCCTACTCAGCATGAACACAAAAACTCTTTATTTAAATTGCAATGTCATACATATTCTACAAATTGTCTTAAGTTTTTAACCATAGCTATGATCTTTACTGCTTTTAAAACTATATAAGATTCCTTTGGCTCACAAAATAATTGTTCACCTGGAATCCCTTTGATTGGCTCTGCTTCTTCCTTGAAACTTTTCCCTGAGTAGCCTTGAACCTTAAAATATTGGGCTAAAGTTTTTTTTGTTTGTTTGTTTTTTTTTTTTTTTTTTTTTTGGTTTTTTTTTGCACATAAAGGGAGAGGATAGGGGCTGAATAGATGGTTCAGTGATTCAGGGCAGTTGGTGCTTTTGCAGAGGACTAAATTTGGGTTCCAGCACTCATATTGCAACTTACAGCTATCTGTAGCTCAGGGCTTGTCTTTATTTTGTTTTGTTAAAAAGTTTAAATTTCTCTATCCCCATGATATCTCCTTCCATCATGGTATCTCTCTTATTGCTTTCCCGTTCCACCCCTGTTCCAGCTCTACAATACCATTCCCTTAGGTTCTCATCTAGTTGCCAGGAATCCCAAGGATGACCCTGTAGATGTAACCAACTGTCTTATTAAATAAGAAACATAGAACCAATGCAAAGAAGAAAGCCAAGAGGTCAGAGCTAAGAGCTAAAACCTTACCCTTCCTCCTGCGGTGGTCCTATCTCTCTGAAAGAGAGCTACTTCCTTTATTAAAGTCTTTAGAAAGACTTTCGGTTCTGCCTTCTCATTGGTTATAAACCCAATCACATGACCTCCTAGTCACTGCCTGTCTGTACAGACCTCCAGGTCTTCTATGGTTGGTATTGAGATTAAAGGCACGTGTCTCCAATGCTGGCTGTACCCCTAAACACACAGAGATCTACCTAGCTCTGCCTATCAAGTGCTGGGATTAAAGGCATGCACCACCACTGCCCAGCTTTCCTATGGCTTGCAAATAGCTCTGACCCCCAGGCAACTTTATTTATTAACATACAAATAACATTTTAGTACAAAATAAATTATCACCATATTTCCTCTTTTCTATTTTAATAAAAAGAAAAAAGGAAAAAGCTTATAACTAACATAAGAAAAACTATATACAAAAGTACAATAACTATATACAATACATACAAGTAATAAATACCTAAACAATGTCTAGTCCATTTGTATTTGACAAATTCAGAGAAAATAATTCCATTATCTATCCTATTTTGGTAAGTCCAAAATGTATCTAATTCACTTTCTATCCTAATTAATCTTCAACTATAACTAACTAATCTTCAACTCCCTCAGAGACCCAAGAAGGAAATAATATTAGCTATCAAAAATGAAAACAGGAAGTACATGCAAACAACTTCCAAAAAATTGTGAGTTGACAGAAACAGCCAGCTGCCTGGACAGTCATTTGAGGTTTCTCTGCAGTGTTAGGGCACATCTTCAGCCTATAGGCTTAGCGTACCTGACAGACTCATTTGTGAAATAGGATGTACACAAGGTCAACAGTTCAACCTCACATTGGGTGAGAGCAGTCCATGTACCAGAAACACCTGAATTCCACTAGTGTCATGTCATGATTCAGAATTTTACATTCTGGAAATTGTTGATGTTTTTTTAATTCAGCTGCCCATTCTTCTTGGCTATGTGTGTATGTGGCTTCATCTCAGCATGACCCCAGCTTGGACTACTAGAAATAGTGGAGAGGGTGCCTGAACTGAACTGGCTTGTCCCAGTGATCAGATATGTGAATACTCTAACTGTCATCACAGAACTTTTCTCCAATGACTGATGGAGGCAGATGCAGAGATCCACAGCCAAACACCAGGCAGAGCTCCAGAAGTCCATGAGGAGAGGGAGGAGGGATTCAGTGAGCAAATGCATCAGGATCATGATGGGGAAACCTGCAGAGACGACCAAACCAAACTAGTGGAAACTCATGAAAGGTGAATCAATGTCTGTGGAGACTACATGGGACTGGACTAGGCCCTCTGCATGGAGAGACAGTTGTGTAGTTTGATCTGCTTTGGGGGTCCCTGGCAGTGGAATTCATCCCTGGTGCATGAACGGGCTTTTTGGAGCCTACTACCTATGATGGGATACCTCGTGCAGACTTGAAGCAGGGACTTGCCTTTTCTGGACGTGCCTCCCCCTGGGAAGCCTTGCCTTCTTGTTGGGGGGCCTGGGAGATAGGTTAGGGGGGGGTTGGGGGGCAAGATGAGGGAACAGGGGGATCTTTGATTGGTGTGTAAAATGAATGAAAATTTTTTCTTAATAAAAAAGTTTAAATTTCAATTTTTCTATGCAAATACCTGCATTTCCACTTGTATTCCTTAGGAATAATCCAGATTAAGATTATTTTACATAAGAAGGTTATTGCTCCTGTGGCCCATGCTTCTGTGGGAATAAAGGAGGTAGAATGGATGGAGGGAGAATTTGATTTTTATGTCTGCTTCTGCAGACCTCCTAGGATCTTCATAATGCAATGGCCATGTAGAGTTGACCTCCACATAGATGCCAGGGAATTGGGCTTTCACCCTCATATTGACCATTGTTTGGATCTGAGCACCTTCTAGAATGGAGTGGGATACTGAGAACCAGAACTGGAGATGAATCTTAAAAGGTCTTGTTAAAAAAAAAAAAAAAAAAAAAAACCCTCAGTGCTGAAAGATCAGAGAAACAGAACAAGCTACAACCAACCACACCTCATCAACTCCTCAGCTGATCTGTTTACTCAGAGTGGAAGCCTCTGAGTCCTCATCCAAATGGATCTCAGGTGACCTGTTGCTAAAAGCCTAAATGTTTAAAAAGCTAAAGTTCCTGATCCTCATGCCTTATACACTATTCTGCTTCCTGCCATCACTTCCTGAGATTGTGTCTTTCCCAAGCAAGACATGAAATCTCAAGTGCTGGGATTAAAGGTGTGTGTTACCATGTCTGGCTATTTCCAGTGTGGCCTTGAACTCACAAAGATCCAGATGGATCTTTGCCTCTGTAATGCTAGGATTAAAGGCATGTGCTACCACTGCTTAGCCTCTATGTTTAATATAGTGGCTGTTCTGTTCTCTGACCCCCAGATAAGTTTATTGGGGTGCACAATATATCAACCACACAGAACAAAGAAGCATTTCTAGTGTAGACAGTCTTCTTCAGCCTACAGTGAGTCTTGGATATAAACCCATGGGAGAGCTATTAGCTGCCAGCATGTACAGAAGGTAAGGGGAATGAACGCCCCTCCCTAATTCTGATCTTTGCAGAGTACTGAAGTGTCCACAGCAGTGGGCTCTGCATGCTTCATATGATGTCTTGGAGCACCATCTTGGCTTTGTGGGTAGTTAGGGGATAAACTTTCACTGTGGCTGCTTTAGCTGATCTCAGGGCTGCAGTTTATCATCTTTCTTCTCTCTCCTCTGATTCCAGTTGTTCTTGGTTAATGGATTTGCTCTTCTACATAGAGACTTTGCTGGAAAGATTGCCATTCATCTATTCTGGGTCTGAGCTCCTTGTTACCATACTCTTCAAAGGATATGGCTGCTGAATATTTTCTTTACTTAGCAAAATTGTTCTAGGGCAGTCATTCTCAACCTTCCTAATGCTGTGACTCTTTAATACAGTTCCTCATGTTGTGGTGACTCCCCAACCACAAAATTATACACTATAACTGTAATTTTGCTACTGTAATGAATTATAATGTAAATATCTGATATGCAAGAAATCTTATATGTGATCCTTGTGAAGGGTCTTTCAACCTCCAAAGGGATTATGACCAACGGGTTGAGAACATCTGTTCTAGAGAATACCAAGAGGCACTGAATGTCCATGTGTTCTTACATGCTTCTCTATACAATAGCATCCCGCTTCTTCATGATGATCCAGTTATGCCTGGCAATGTGTGACTCTTCTAGTTCCTGTTTTCTAAGTGGTTTTACCAGTGGTGAGAATAAGCTAGGTTACTCTTATATGCACTCTTTGGTTGCTAATTATATATTTCAATCACTTTATGGTTTGACACTACATGCTGAAGTAGGATGCCTCATTTTCTCAGGGTTCCATTTATAAGCTTATTTTACAGCTTTTATTTATTTTATTTATTCTTTAGGCTTGTTCTTTGTCTCCTAGGCCAACATCTTCCAGTCAACATTAAAGTAGATTGTTTCAGTGAAGTTTTGTTTATCATCTGGCCACTGCTAGGTGCCTAAGGTTATTGGATTATGTAAAACCAAGTAGAAGGATAGGTTATGCTCTACAGGCAGGTATAGCCAATATATACACAAAATATGTAAAATATTTGCTTTATCTTCTTAGGTTGTTTTCCTTTCTAACATTAAAAACATTCAAGTAGATCAAATTTCCAATGAGAAATTGCAAAGAATTTCTGACTGATGGTGCCTGATGATACCTCATTCGATATGTTATCAAAATGTTAGCCATGTGGCAACAGTGAGAAATGAATCACATTTAGTGTGTTCACACTGTTGGGCCCATGCATGACATTCATCCTTGCCATCTGGCTACTCAGTTCATGCACCTAATATATTATAAAGTCAGTAACATGGGCTGGCTGAGGTCAAATGGCTGGATTCTTCTCTTCTGAGGCAGATTCTCTTTGGTTGGAATGAATGTGTGCTAAAAGGTATTTGTACTCATGCCTACTCTTGTTTTGGCATTTTTAAATCTAAGAGTTTAATTAGGAAATGTCATAATAAAATATGTAATCTTTATGTAAGTATATCCTTTTTAAAATAACATATGAAGACAATATTAAAAATAAACCATGATGGAGGTAAACAAAATACGTTATTATGTAACTATTGTTCTTGATTTCCTGGAAGAATTTAAGAATTAGAAACCAGCTCTCAAAGACAGAACATGTTCAGATCTCTCTCATTTTTCAGTCTGTGCCATGACCTTAAAAATTGATCCTTGATCATATCAAACTGCTTTTCTTACACAGTTCTGGAGGTATAGTCCCATCAAAAGGTGCTTCAAAACAGATGTATTTCTCTATTCAATTTCATCAGGCCTTCAGATGACTTTGGCTTCACAAACTGAAATTTGAGTGTTCCAGTCAATTTCTAGAGCATAACATTTGAAAAAGCCCAGTAAAACATCCCCAAGACTTGATTCTTTCTTTGTGAGATAAATAGGAACATTATGTACAAGGTTCAGATGTATAGAAGTACTAAAAGTTTCTGCATAATTTTTTGGAGAGATGGTTTCAGGTAGGTTTGGAAGTATTGCAAAACCATTAAGACTATAGCTATTCAAAATACCAAGACTGACATCATTTACCTCATGCTGACTTGCCCACTTATTAGTCACTACCCTGGTGGAAGAACTCAATTTTCAAGGTAGGCATAAATTCTGAGAAAGAATGTGTTTTTAATTCCAATAGTATTGTTTACATTTAAGTCAATTCTACAACTGACTTTATCCCTGAACTTCACAATTGGTACTTTTGCATGAATCAGCTGAGATCTTTCAATGTATTCAGAATGTCTAGTACACAAGGGTTTATGGACTTAGGTGACTACATGTTGTGCTTCAGTCTTCTGATTTACCTTAAAAAATCATTCTTCTTTAACAACTAACCATAAATTACCATCACAGCTTCAGGCATCAAATCCATTTAAGAATGATCCAATCAAAAAAGTCTGCTTTGCAAGCTCAGCTGCTGAATTGCTCTGTGCAGCTGTTCTCTACAGAGTTTTTTCTTCAAGTAACCTGCTTGATGTTGACAAATTTTGAGCAACTCTGGTATTGCTGACTCAACATATCTTTGGCCTCAGGCAGTGTGATTTCTCTAGGTTCCAATAGTGGAACTTCTCAAAGAGGCAGAGCACATCTAAATATATCTGGCACATAGTGTGTGTGAAACAATCGTGGCACGGAATATCTTCTGTCACCGTTGCTATCTGGTTAATTATAGTTGACTCTTGGTAATGTGACCAGAAATGCTGCCATTTACCATCAAGAGGCAAGTTTTTTTTTTTTCATTTCTTATTCTCTTCCTACCTCAAAATAATGGGGATATCAAGGTCTGTATTGGACTGACAGTTCCATATGCCACGGGCTGTAAAGACACAGCTCTGGACAAGTCTACATTTTTGAAATTTGAATTGTGCAAACAAGTTACTGGTGTGAATAAAGAATTGGTGAGAAAGCAAAGAAGTTTTTCTGCTGTTAGTGGCTTGGAGTAAAGTGTAGATGACTCAAAACTGAGTTTGGGAACATGCTCTCATTCGATAACATGAACATGACTTCTTCTACTATTAATTCTCCACTGCCTTTTGGAACACCAGGAGGGAACATCAAGACTATCTTACTCTTTCAGTCTAGGGAATGAGGACAGGGTGGGAAGTGACATGAGATCTAGCAAGAACACAGAATTTGAGAGAAGGCAGCACCAACATTCTTCACAAAGTCCAGGACCCTGGGATCACTCTTGGCCTGGGTAACTACTGGATAGCACCAGGCTCTCCCTCTCAAAACACTAAGCCAGTTTTACAAAAGTTTCAGTTTCCTAGAATGGGAGAGGGGGTGATACAAAGGATCATTGTTAATCCCACCAATTGAGAATGAGATTACTACCACAGTTTAAAGCCAAATTTGAAGAAAGCTTTAATTAAATACTGGCCAAGTGTATAGGCTCTGGCCAGGTCCATACCTGGTTTCCCAGGAAATAGCCCAGAATCAAGTTTTGCAAGGGCTTAAGAAGGAAAACGCATAATTCATTACATTTCCCATCAGTTCTCATCAGGGGCAAATATACATCCTGACATATTTGCTGCCCAGGTACCTCCTGCTCACGTGTGATCAAGTATATCTAGTGCAGATGGGTCAAATAAATTTGTTTAGGGAAGTAAAACATGTGGCTTATTATCTCCCATGAATAACAGCCTCCAGCATTTTAGGAACTATCTGATCTTGGGCAAGGGGCTTGCAGATCAGAACAGTTTTGTTTCATGGATCTCTAAGGCATAATAACTTAAAAAGTAATTTTGGCTCTCACACCATTGTAGCTGGAGAGTTTCTCTCTGGGTTCCACCAAGCCCTGGCATTCCTGCAGCCTACTTATAAAATAAACACACAGATGCTTACATTATTTAAACTGTTTGGCCTAATGGCTCAGGCTTCTTGCTATCTAGTTCTCCTATTTTAAATTAACCCATTTCTATCAATCATCCACAGCACTTCCCCTTTTTGTTTTTTTTTTTCAAAAAGGAAAGTTTTAACTTTAATATAGTAAAATTTACATATAACAAAACAATTATCAAGCAAGAATTACAGTTACAATATCTAGTTTATTTGTATTTGGCAAAATTAAAGAAGATACCCTATCTTATATTTGTGAGTCTAAGGTTTATATCTAACTTATCTTTTATCGTAACTAAGGAAATTATAACTATCTAGACTTCAACTACATCAAAGACTTCAGAAGGATATAATATTACCTGAGAAATGGGAGAAGGACACAAGCAACTTTTGGGAGTCTTGTAAGAGCAGACAGAGACAGCTGGCAGCCTGGACAGTCATCCAAAGTTCTTTTGTAAAATTGAAGCATCTGTCTTCAGTCAACAGGCCTAGAGTCTCTCAGTCACTTCTCTCTGTGTCCTGTAGAATGTCTGGCAGTTTCCTCTGTGAAGCAGGAACCTAAAGGAACATTTTGCCAAGCAAAGTTCAGTGGTCACCTTCCCATGGGTCCTGCATGTCCAGTCAATAAGTAGTCTAGGCAAGATCAGTTTCTTGCCCAAATGGCTACTTTTGCCAAGAACAAGATAAACTCCATATAGAGTGTCATTGATGCCCATCCTCCTTTCTGAAGTAAATTGGTGCTGCAAGGAGCAGGCATGTTTCACTGTCCAGAAAGTCTAAAATTTTTAAAGCATTTTAAATGCCATATTCTGTAGGTCTTTGAAGTGTTTGAAAATTACCTACCTAACTGAATTATATCTATGTATACCTAGAAAACTAAACTAACATGACTGTAAGTTTCATTATCATAGAAGACTAATTATAATTATCCACTACAATTTAAATGAGTTACATAAACATAATACCTCAAACGAGAGTAGAAATATATATACAGTATAACAAAATTAAGTTTAAATTTTATCAATAAACTAAAATCCATAGCAATGTAAAACATTTTTAAACAAGTTGCTCTTTAAAAGTAGGTTCAATAATCTACCCTTTTATCTTATCATTATCTATACTATCCTCTTTTGTTCTTTAGAAAGAGATTGCATTTATAATCAACCTGTTTTAAATGAAAATATTGACGGGCAGTGGTGGTGCATGCCTTTAATCCCAGCACTCGGGAGGCAGAGCCAGGCAGATCTCTGAGTTCGAGGCCAGCCTGGGCTACCAAGTGAGTTCCAGGAAAGGCGCAAAGCTACACAGAGAAAACCTGTCTCGAAAAAAACCAATATATATATATTGTTTTTTCTCTGTCCCATGCCAGGGGGCTCTTCTGATATGGGACACAAGAATCTCCTAACCTTTTTTGTAGCAATATGCTTGGGTTTAGAGAAGGAGTGAGCCAATTCCATCTCCAAAGCCAGCTTGGTATATTTGGGAATTTGGGCATAGCTTCTCTTACTACTTCCTGCTGGACAAGGCTGCTGTATGTTATAGGGACACAAAGAAGATTTTAGGCTTATGGGGTAGTCTATGAGGCTGTATTGTCTGAGCCAGTTGCCTTGAAACAGTTCTGGATGTTGGGTCAGCTGGTCCTTGGTGTCATCAGAGACCTTTTAGGGAGTCATGGCTGGTCAAACCTGATGTATCTTAATCTGGAACAAATCCATATCCTCTTGCTTTCTGTGGAAACAAAAGCAGAGCCTCCTTTCCAAAGCAACATATGCTTACATACAAATTTTGAAGTCAAGGTACCTTTAAAATATACACATTGGCTTAACTCAACAGCTTCTACAATCAAATGTCTTTCTGTGGTTAAGAATATCAAAGACAGCATAATCCAGATTCTCTGTGTGATATCCATCTGTACATGGCTTAATTTTTATATTAATTCCACATCACACCATCCCCTCTAAGGCCCCTGAACTCACCAATTCCCATGCCAAATGACCCAGCAGCACTGCCCACCAACAGTCTCATGGGCAAGTACTACTGCTCAAACAGGTCTAGGAGCAGTTCCATAGCACAGCAAGGGCCAGAGAGGGCAGTGACCTGGGACCCAGCAGGGCAGCAAGATACGGTCAGGCCTGTGCCATGTGGGGGTGGAAGGTCGGGAGTGGCATAAAAAAAAAGAAGACCAAAAAAGGTTGTAGAAAAGGCAGTGTAGACAGCCCTGTCAGATACACAGAGGACCATGCCTACTCTTACAGTTCATATTTTATCAAATCTTCTTCTAAATTTTGTCTTCAAGTGCCTCATTTTACCAATCAAATCATTTACCCACTGTCTGGTCATCTTTATGTATTCAGACATCAGGGACCTTCAGCTTCTCTTTTTATGCAAATGGATGGCCAGGTTCACTACCCAAATAATTGGTTGCTGTTGGCAACAGCCATCATTGTCTGGAACTTAAGGCTTGGATCATCTCTGTAAGTCATCAGTAACGATTTGAAGGTATCTTGGCAGATTGGAGCCAAAGGGTGCCACAAAAGCACACCATGCAACAGAGTTCACATGAGAGGTTGGGGTGGGCAGTGTAGAGGCAGCCTGTGAGCCAGAGGGGAAGGAAAAGAGACTGAAGAGAAAGTGCTTGCTTCTTATACAGGGCTACAGTGCATGCACATAGGGAGAATACACCCCTCATGATGGCATTAGCAACAGTGCCCTGCAGCTGATGATGACATGTCCTACCATCACTGGTCCCTGAGGGCACGTCTGTAGAAATGCCTGAATGCTAACATTCTTCCCTTTGATTTATTATAAAAGATGAGAAAATAGGAAGGGAGGCGGGGATGAGGGCATCTTGCTCTATTAGAGTTCTTCCTGTTGTCTCAGGGCATAGACATCTTCTAGGTACAGTTGATCCTCACCATCAGAGCATATTTGGTAGTTATGTGGCTAGCAGTTGGTTGTCCTGTAACAATAATTAATTAATCATTTGATTAGAGATATTTTGAATTTGTCATTGGAGGAATGTAGAGAAGAAATTGAAAAGGCAGGGTGCAATTAGTAGAAACAGGAAAACAAGGAGAAGGATTAGAAAGGGAAATATCTACTTCTATATGGGGTTCCCAAGGGCCCATGAACTGAAGGCATCAAGCTGTTCCTTACATTTTTTGGAAGTCTGTTTGAAGTTATTAAATTTTGTTTTTTTACAGTACCAGATTGGTTGACATAGAAGCCTCTTCTTCCCCTATATCCAGAGTTTGAGTAATCAGGATTGATTTTCTTTGGATTTTAAGTGTGCTCACTGGGTGGGTGGATGTCTGGGGTTAAAGAGATGGTAGAATTAACCAACAATACCTGTTTCCCACTGGAATTCCATGAGTCCTGGATGAAGGAGACCCCACAGACACAGCAGGGGCTCCCTCCCAGACAGTGGATTAGGCACAAAACACACCCAAGTACCTGTTTGCATAAAGACATCCTTTAGTAAGTTGGAAAAAAAGAGTAGCTGCTTTCTGACTCAAGCAGAAAATAGCAGCAAATGACCTTGCAGGTGTAAATCTCAATAGGAGAAGAATGGGTCTTTGTTAAAATAGGCTAAGATGCAGTGTTAAAAGACTTCGGAGACAAGGGAAAGGGGCAGGGGTGTTTGTTCTGGAGGGACAGAGGACTGTCTCTGGATAGAAAGGAGACAGACATACACATAGGCAAATGAAGGTTTAAAAAAGTTAAAATGTAGCAGGAATCTTAGAAGTTCTTATTAATAAAATCAAACCCGGAGCCAGATATGGGGGTAAATGCTGGAAGATCAGAGAAGCAGAACAGGCCACAGCTACCTCACCTTGCCAATTCCTCAGCTGATCATGTTTCCTCAGACTGGATGCCTCTGAGTCCAGAATGAATCTCAGCTGAATTGCTGCTCAAAAGCCTAAAAGCTTAACCAGCTGTAGTTCCTGGTTTCCATGCTTTATATACCTTTCTGCTTTCTGACATCACTTCCTGGGATTAAAGGCTTACTTTCTGGCATTAAAGGTGTGAGTCACCATGCCTGGCTGTTTCCAGTGTAGCTTTAAACTCACAGAGATCCAGATGGATCTCTGCCTCCCAAGTGATAGGATTAAAGGTGTGTGTGCCACCATTTTCTGGTCTCTGTATCTAGGGGCTATTCTGTTCTCTGATACCAGATAAGTTTATTAGGGTACACAATATTTTGGGGAACACAATATCACCACAGTAAAATGGGAAACCTCTGTTAGGATGAGATGTTGAATTTTAATTGGACATGTTAATCAGGTGAACCAAAGGGGGCTTTTGATTGCTAGGCTTTGGTAGTCAGCCTCAAAAGAAGGAAGTGGCCAAATAAGGGAATAGTCTTTAGTGGCTAGCTTTAGAAATGTGATCTAATGGATTTGGGCAAGGCAGAAGGAATAGGAGAGAAGGTCAAGGTCTTCCAGGGACATGTACTCAAATAGGCTAGTGCCCTTCAAAGGATATAGAAGTAGAAGGCCCCATTTTGTTGATAGGGAATTGGGGGAAGGATTCAAATGTGGGTGATGGTGTTGGAAAGACCAGTACAGGCAGCCTCCATATCTTCTGGTCAGTCTTTAAAATAACCTTTTTTCTAGTCATAGAAGAAGCAGACAAAAAGATTGGGAAATGAATCAAGGAGGGGTGACTATAGGTGGTATAGTGACTATAGTGGTAATGAGAATTTTAGTTGGTTCCTGAGAGCCTGCTATGGAATAATTTCCTAATCTTATTTGGAGAGACTGTTTATTATGAGGTTTTTGTGAACCTTGAATCTCCATATTTAAGAGTTGCCCTGAACAGAAGCAGACAAGAGGAAGAGGAAGGAAGGAGAAAGAGACTATGTCCAATGCAGTAGAGTCATGCATGGCTTCGTAGAGTGAAGGCTCATTCTTTTGAAACCAGAGACGATGTGGTCAATCTCAGTGTCCTCTGAAACTTAAGGGAGCAGGGTCATGTTGGGGTTGATATGTAGGAAGGGCAAATGTCTTGAGGCAGGAGAATAAAGACCTTAAGATGGGATAGATGAATCCAGTGATAGAGATCTTCAAGCTTAGAGGCTGTGGGAGTTACAAGAACTATGTTGAATGGGCCCTGCTATTTAAGGGGGTGGGGTGAGGAACATAGGCCAACAGGGCAGAGAAGAACTTTGTGTTAGTTTGAATGGAATTGGCCCCCATAATTTCATAGGGAATGGCACTATTAGGAGGTGTGGTTTTCTGGAAGTAGGTATGGCTTTGTTGGAGTAAGTGTGTCACTCTGGCTTTGGGGTTTCTGATTCTCAGGATACTGCCCAGTGTCTTAATTGTCTTCCTATTGCCTCAAGATGTAGGACTCTCAGCTACTACTTCAGCACTATATCTGCTACACATCGCCATACTCCCCATCATGATGATAATAGACTGAACCACTCAAAGTTTAAGCAAGCCACCTCAATTAAATGTTTTCTTTATAGGAATTGCCATGGCCATGGTGCCTCTTCACAGCAATAGTAAACGTAAAACAGACCTGATCTCTAATGTTGATCGGGCATGAACAGGGGTTGGTCCAAGGCCAGAATAGACAGTGGGCAGCAAAGTTCCATAGGAGGGAGCAGAGATGACAGAGTGAATAGGTGATCAGGGAGAGGCAAGGGTTTGGGTGAAAGACTAGGGAACAGAACTAGTCATCCATACATGAGCTCAAACAGGAAGGTGGGAAGAGATCACTTAGGGGGAGCCCATAGTCTGAGAAGGGCCAATGACATTATTACGACAGTGTGACAGGGTGTTTTTTAAGGAGTGGTTGGTTCATTCTATCTTTCTTGGGGAATGGGGATGATATGGGCTATGGAAATCCCAAGGGATGGTGAGAGCTTTAGATTGAGTTTTGGAAATCTGGGAAGTGAATTCAGGACCATTGTCTGACTGGCTAGACATGGGTATTCCAAAGTGGGGAACCAGTCAGAGACTGTCTGAGCCCTTTTGTTGTTAATGAAAATGCCTCTACCCACCCTGAGAAGGTGCCCACGAAGATCAGGAGGTACCTAATGCATTTGATTGTGGGCATGTGAGTGAAGTCAAGATGCCAGTTAGTGCCAGGGAGACAGCCTCTGATATGGTATGTAAGAAAGGAGAAAATGTGGTATCTGGAATTGGGGTCTGACATTTGACAAATTTTACAAGAAGCAGCAATAGCCCTTAAGATATGCAAATCCGCCGGGCGGTGGTGGCGCACGCCTTTAATCCCAGCACTTGGGAGGCAGAGCCAGGCAGATCTCTGTGAGTTCGAGGCCAGCCTGGGCTACCAAGTGAGTTCCAGGAAAGGCGCAAAGCTACACAGAGAAACCCTGTCTCGAAAAACCAAAAAAAAAAAAAAAAAAAAAAAAAAAAGATATGCAAATCCTTAGGGGTAGGCTGAATGTGGGCCTTGTGAAGTGAGACAGGGCTTGGCTATTAGGATGAAAGAGTCAATGTAAATAGGACAGAATTAGTTCAGTATTAGGGAATGATAGTGAGGATGTGGGTTGTAGTGCAAGAATTCCCAGTAGTAGATGAGATGGGTCTGAACTTTGTAGGGACACAGCTCTAGCCATTCTCTCTTATAGATGATGGAATTGTTGGTCTGGTGGGACCAGCAGTGGAAAATTCCTATAGCTGATGGGAGATGGGAGCCATACCACACTAAGTGCACTTGTTCTACTATGATCTAAGAAGCTAAGTAAGGTCAGGTCTGATTTGTACTTGGATGGAAGACTTTTAGCATGGCTATAATTTGACCTGAAATGGTTATGGACCCTCCTTTTGTTGTAAGTAGTCTGTACTCTTTCCCGATGGCTGTGTGGGACAAGAAGCTATGAAAGGTATATACGAAGTCTGTGTAGACATTTTGGTATTGTCCTTGTGCCAATTGGAAGGCATAGGAGGAAACTATTAATTCAGCCTGTAGATTATTGGTGTGGGCACAGAGGGCCTGTGCCTCAACCATCTCAGTATCTAGCACTATAGCATAGTCTACTTTTCAGGACCCCTTGTGTGAAATGGAGCTGCTCTCTCTGTATCAGGTGTAGGTGGCCTGAGACAATGTGCCCTTCTGTATGTGTAAGAGATGGGACAGTAGTTCCTTGAGGGTTTCAATGTAACAATGAGATGGGAAGTAATCAGTATTTGGTCAGGAAGAATATTTGAGATATTGAGAGGTGGATGTGGTGATATATTGTGTACCCTAATAAAATTTGCCTGAAGATCAGAGAACAGAACAAATCACTAGATTAAATATAGATGCCAGGCAGTGGTGGCACACATCTTTAATCCTAGCACTTGGGAGGCAGAGATCCATCTGGATTTCTGTGTGTTCAAAGTTACCCTGGACTATGTGAAATTGACTCAGTCTAGGAGAGAAACAGAGCCAGGCAGTTGTGGCACATGCCTTTAATCCCAGTACTGGGAAGCAAACACACCTCTAACCTCAGGAAGTGATGGCTAGGCAGAGAAAGGTATATAAGGCATGAGGAAATAGGAACTAATGCCTTTTAAGCAGAAGCATCCCTTTCTGCTAGAGGTTTTTTCAAGCTGAGGAGTTGGTGAGGTAAGAGGTGGTGGCTATGACTTGTTCCTTTGTCTCTCTGATCTTTCAGCATTTACTCCAATACCTGGCTCTGGGAGTTTTTATTAAAAGACCTATTTAAAATTCAAGCAATAGGTGGGCATGATTGGAAAGTAAATGCAGTATCTTCTACTAGTGCCACCTGGAAAGAAAGATCCCAGGAGGGAGGTAGAGTTTGTAAGTCCTTATACATTAAGAGGTGTAATTGTATGAGAGGAAAAGAGAGTGCTAGGTGACCTAAAAGTTTTTTTTTTTTTTTTTGGATTTGCAGATGAGGAGCTCAACAGCTGCTAAAGCACATATTCAGGGTGCACATCCCTGGGTGATAAGGTCTAATTTTTTGATAAGTATGCTACTGGTGCAAAGGAAGGTCCCAGTTGGTGACCTATGAACTCACAGGCACACTACTCTTTTTCTGTTACATAAAGGGAGAAGGCACAGGTTAGTTCTGGGAGATGTAGCTCTGGTCCTGGAGAAGGGTCTGTTGGAGCTTCTGAAAGGGCTTGTTAATGGGAATAAGAAGGGTTTCATGTGAGGGGTCAAGGGCTGCTTCACACAATGGGCAGCAAGGAGGGAAAAGGAGGAATCCAGGAACATAAGAAACAGGCTATTCCTAGGAATGATAAAACCTTCTCTCTGGTAGAGGGGACTGAAAAGGACTGGATTAAGCTTTCTCTACCCAAGGTAATGGCTTTGTGGGTTGGGGTCATGTATAGTCCCAAGTAGGTGACCTGAGGAGTGGGTAATTGGACCTTAGATGGTAAGACTCATCACTGCTGGACAAGAAACTTAGAAGAGCAGAGGTGACAGTATGGCTAAGAGTAGGGACAGAGTGGGGGAAGGTTATTTACATAGTGTATAAGTTTAGATGGGGGGAGAGACAAAGAGAGTACGTCAAAGGCCAGAGCCTGGCCAAACAGGTGTGGGCTATCCCAACCTCCATGGGTAGGCAGTCCAGATGAAAGCAAAAATGTTTTATGACTGGTTGTCAAGGAGGATCAAGAAGAAGGCATCCTTGAGGTCCACAACTGAGAAATGGGAGGTCCCTGAGAGGACAGCAGAAAGGAATTTGCTATGACAGGATAGAGCAAGACTACCACAGAGTTGATGATCTTGAAATGGAGTAGGTCCCACTGGGCTGTTGGAACTAGTAGGTTGGGTGGCTAGGAAGAGTTGTTTACCTTCTGGGTTTTGGAGGTCTAGATCGGTATACTGTAAGTGGGGCTTTGTGAGGCATTCATGGAATTAAGACAGGTTTACATGTTTGTCCTGGATGACCTCTTAGAGTTTCCCATAGTTTACTGGTTTAAGGGCAGCCATACTGAAACCAGTCAGAGGCAAGTTGTAAACTGATCTCTAGCTAGAATGTCACCTGGGGCATTATAGTCCCATTAGGGATCCAGGTGGGAGACTGCCTCAGCCTCAGCTGAGTGTGCTCAGCCTCAGCTGAATGTGCTATGTTAGTTTGGTGGATTTCATCTGCATGGCCATGAGTTGTCATTGTTCTGTGTAGTATAGCAGCAAGGAAGTCAATTGATCAACAGGCAATTTCACAGTAATATCCCATTTTATAGAGCATTTTTTGAGTCTTTCTTGGAAACTGCTGATCAGATTTCTGTAAAAAAAACAAACTGATCTTCATGAAGACAGTTTTTTAGACTCTTGGAGTCAATGACCCTGTTGAACTGAAATAAAAAAGGATAGATTATGCAGACAA
This sequence comes from Peromyscus maniculatus bairdii, assembly GCF_049852395.1. Classification (NCBI taxonomy): domain Eukaryota; kingdom Metazoa; phylum Chordata; class Mammalia; order Rodentia; family Cricetidae; genus Peromyscus; species Peromyscus maniculatus. Next base: position 30,312,864 of record NC_134861.1, read on the forward strand.
GAAGGTTCCTTAAGATGCCATATTCTTAGCTAAAGGTTTCTGTACCCCAATATTAAGCCTCTCCACTGATGCAGTAAGCCAAATCAAGCTGAATTAAAAATAAAAAACCAGGTTTATTGGAGAAAATGTTTCTGGGTGCCCTTCCAGCCCCTAGAGATGAGACAGGGAGAAGAGACCAGAAAAAAATCACATAAGTGCTCTCTAGAAGGCAGTTTAAATGCCCTGTAGTGTGGGGAGGACCCACTGCTTGGCTGGCTTTCTGAGAGGGGTGGGTTTGGGATGGCAGGGGAATGAGACTGAAATGGAGCTTCCAACTGAACACTCAGGATCCTTGATACCACGTTTGGAAGTAAAGCACAGTGAGTGTTTGAACATTCACATGTCCTGTGCTTAAATGTCAACATTGTCAAGGAGGCAGGTTTGGATGACACAGCTCTCTAAACCAAAACTCCTGGAGAATCATTCTACAGCATCCACCAAGTCTTCTAATAGCTGAAAATTGGGAAGTATTTATGCTCTTGTCCTATAAAAGGGCTGAGGGAACCAGAGATGGTGGATACAGCAGTTAATGTCCTATGCTAGGGATTGCATATGTAAGAAATTTGAGAAGCATAAGAAAGATGTAAGTGGCTTATGGAAGCTCACCAGTGTAGCTAGAGTTTTCCTGGTCCCACCTGGCCCATGGTCAGGACAAATCTCTCTCACCTGCCAGTCCCACAGCTGCTCAACCCCAACCAAGTAAACACACAGAGACTTATATTACTTATAAACTGTGTGCCCATGGCAGGCTTCTTGCTAACTGTTCTTATATCTTAAATCAACCCATTTCTATTAATCTATAAGTTGCCACATGGCTCGTGGCTTACAGGTATCTTAACATGGTCTCATAGTGGTGGCTGGCAGCATCTCTCTGGCTCAGCCTTCTACATCCCAGAATTCCCTTCTCTGCTTGTCCCGCCGATACTTCCTGCCTGGCTACTGGCCAATCAGCATTTTATTTATACAGAGCGATATCCACAGCATACCAGGTTTACCTGCTAGCAATATTTGTGTATGTTCCTTCCTTCCTTTTTCTTTGTTATTTATATTTTCTGTATATTTGAAACTTCATCCAAAACAACATACCACATATTGCTGCATCACATAATATATTTGAAGTAATTTTTCACATTATTAAAACAATTTTATGCTCCTAAATTTAGGGTCTTTAAATATTTGATCATTGATTGAAAAAGTAAGTAAAATAAAAGGAGAACATGACTCTTTTTAAAGTATGGATAGAATTTTATTGTAGATATAAGGGGGAAAGTGTGCAGAGAGAAGAGTCTTGGCTGAACGTAGCTGGTGACTAAACCAGACCATGAGAGGAGAGAGGGGAAGGAAGAGCTGGAGAGGAACCATTTACCAAAAGTGCAGCCTCGGCTAAAATGACTGACTTATATAGGGGTCCAGCTTTGGGAAGAAAACCAGAAGCCTAGACCCTAGTAAGGAGAGGTTTAGGGTAGGTGGTGGGGAAATGAGAAGTACCGGGAGGAGCTACAAGTCCTGAGCAATGCTGGCAGAGCTGGCCAGCATCTGCTTTGTTACAGCAATAGGCATCTCAGTTAGCCCTTTTCCCCCAGTTTCTGAGAGTAACAATCACATACAAAAATTTTCTCACCCAGCAATGGTGGCACACACCTTTAATCCTAGCACTACGGATGCAGAGCCAGGCAGATCTTTGTGAGTTTGAGGCCAGCCTGGTCTACAGAGCAAGATCTAGGGCAGGCACCAAAACTACACACAGAGAGAAACCCTGTCTTGAAACCCCCCACCCCAAATTTCCCTAAGTTGTACTCTCTTATAATTTACATATAATATATATTTAACACAAATGTAAATTTCTGATCTACTATCTAAACATATCTGAAAGACTTAGTTCCTTTTAGTGAACTGGTAAATTGGTAAATTAACCTTTATCAAGGACTCTCTATTTTAGCTTATACAATTCCAGAACATAGTCATGAAGGGAGGAATCACAGCCAGGCAGCTTATGATTTCAGATGTCTATTTTTAATTCTTCCACTTATGAGCAGTATAGTTTTAGACTCGTTAGTTAAATTCACTGATGTCATGAGTGAGTGTGTAGCCCCAGCCTTTCCTCTCATGTTTCTTGTGAAAACCCCAAACCATAGTAAATGTGAACTGTATCATTTTGTAGTGTCTGGTGCAGTACAGTAACACAGTGGGAAGAAAAATGAATAAAAGAGAAAGCCATTTCCTCTCCTTTCACATTGTATCACAGGCTGCATAGTTTCAGGATCATGAACATTTGCAAAAACTGAGGAACATGCAACTAATTAGTTTGTTGCAAAACAGTTAGTGTCAGTGTTTGCACAGCAACCAGCAGCCACAGGGAGAAGAACAAGCTGCAGCTATGGTCCAGGTGCTTGCTGATACTCACAATGTCAACAGAACATCTGGAGGTTGACTGAACATCCCATTCATCACAATGATATTTCCTTGCATAACCAAAATACAAAGAACTATGTGATATCTAGTCTAGAAAATTTATATTGCATATCTTTCTTAATTAGGGAACTCCCATTGTGACAGCAGGGGCATCCATAAAATCAGGAGGGCTACAACCAAGGTCAGGCTAAACAGTCTCTCATTCGGTTGCAAATAAACCAAAGGAAGTCTGGGAGCACAATGACTCTAATTGGTGAGTGCTTTTTGTTTCATCCTAAGTGTTTTTTTGTTTTGGTTTGGTTTGGTTTGTTTGTTTTTGTTTTGTTTTTCTTTCATGCCATGGTATTTTAAAAAAGAAAAACATCTCTGTAATTAGTAGTGAGAAATGTAAATGATTCATGTTTCTATTAATGGGATCTGATAATAAAACTGCATCCCCTCAGGCTGTGAAGCCAAGGAGTTGAAAGCCCCAAACCTTAAAGTGAAATTTAAATTAACACATTCAGAAGCTACACTATGAGAGGTTTTAGAGTGATATCCAGGACAGGCACCAAAACAATACAAATAAATCCTGTCTCAAAAAAAAAAAAAAAAAAAAAAAAAAAACCAAAAGGGGGGGGGGGGGAGAGGGAGAGAGAGAAATAAAAGTGCCTCTAACCTGTAAACTCCACTTATTCAAAAACAGATAACTCTCTGGAATTCTGGGGGCTGTTTTTCATGTAAGATAACAAGCCACATATTTTCAGTTCTGTAAACAAGGTGGGTTGTCCCAACTATACAGTATGTGTTTGGTCACATGTAGGCTGGAGATAAGAAGGCAGGAAATATGTCAGGATGTATGTTTACTCCCATTGGGTGGAGGTGGGAAGTACACAGCCATGTGGGGTTTTCCTTTATAAGCATCTGACTAGCACCATTTGTGACAATTCTCTGGGAATCCTGGGTATGGACCTGGTCAGTATCCATTGTCCTGTATTTAATAAAGCTTGCTTCAGATTTGGCTCAAAAATTGTAGTAGTGGTCTTATTCTCTCCCAGTAGGATTAACAGTAAATATAAATTGCATAGCATACTTCAAACTAAATATAACACTGTCTTATGTTTTTGTTTTTCAGCCTGTACTTGTATATTTGCTGGGAGACCAAGGATATGCAAAATGTGCAGAAAAATAACCACTAGTACTTGCTTTTTCCTTATCTCTTATTTGTAGCTGAATGTTTTCCTGGTCCTCTCTGGCTCCTGTGACCCCCATGGTCCGCAGCCACTCAGACCCAAGTAAACAGACACAGGCTTATATTAATTAAAACTGCTTGGCCATCAGCTCAGGCCTACCATGGACTAGCTCTTAAACTTCAACTCAGTCGATTTCTGTTAATCTATATGTCGCCATGTGCTCCGTGGCTTTACCTGTGTGCCATTACATACTTCTCCCTGGACAGTGGGCTGGCATCTCCTGACTCAGCCTTTCTCTTCCCAGAATTCTCCTTCTCTGCTTATCCTGCCTATACTTCCTGCCTAGCTACTGGCCAATCAGCATTTTATTTATCAACCAATCAGAGCAACACACATTCACAGCATATAGAATGACATTCCACAGCACCTATTCGGGTCTCAGCTCCTGAAATGTGACCTCTCCTCGACATGTTCACTGAACTTTCTCTTGCTAAGGTCATCGATAGCCTCTGTTGATAAAACAGTGGAGAGCCAGTCCTACAAGACTTAACCTCTTTGCAGTCGCCCATAGTGCTAACCAGCATCTCCCAAAAGTCTCCTCCCCGGCCTCTCAGACACAACACTGTCTGCCTTCCCTCTGCTGCCTCCATCTTTGGTCTGTTTGGTGTTCCTCTCTCACAGAGAGGACCTTCTCACCTTCATCCCTCCACATACCTTCTTCTTACTCTCAGACTCAGCTAAAGTAGATTTTGCTCAAGTTTTAACAAGTGCTAGACCTCTGTTATCTTCTTCTGCCTCTGCTACTTCCACCATCCAAATAGAGGCCTGCATTTCATCTCACTCTCTGACTTAAAGTTCTTTAATTCTCATCCCCACTATTCTTTCTATAAACAGGTGAAGATGTGAGTTTTAATCACATCTGATGATTTGTTTATATGGTACCTGTTTTGTTTGGTGACTCTTCCAAATAACAGAGAAAACAAACAACAGAAACAGGAAAAGATACCTCAGATGGAGTTGCTGGTCTCCTGTGAATGCCAAAGTACCTCCCGCCTCAGGACTTCCACTCCTCCCTGAGCCAGTCCTGGGTTGATAACTCTGTAGAGGGAGAGAATGACAGTTTGTAGTTTCTAGGCAGGGTATTGCCAGGTGGTGGACATGTGGGAGGAAGCCAGACACTTCACTTCCAAAGCTACGGAGAACAGTTGATGAGCCAGGAACTGATATTTAATCTTTAGTGTTGGTGCTACAGAGACATAGATGAGGATTGTTTGAGCATAAGGAATAAAACGCCTGTCCAGGCATTCTGCTGCTTTAGTATAGAAAAAGAAAATTCACTCCCAGCAGATTTCTGGGCTTGGATTCAATGAGTAGTTATTGGGTCCATTTTTTATTCTTTAATAGTTTTTATTTAACTAAGAAATTTTGTATTCATTCCACATATGAAACACAGATCCCTCCCTCATCCCTCCTCCTGCTCCCCACCCAGCCTTCCAACACAGCTCACCCCCCAGACCCTCCTCCAAAGAGATATAGCCTCCCATGGGAAGTCAGCAAAGCCCAGCACATTCAGCTGAGGCAGGTCCAAGCCCCTCCCCCTGCATCAATGCTATGCAAGGTATCCCACCATAGACAATGGACTCCATGACCCAGTTCATGCACCAGGGATGGATCTCATTCCCACTGTCAGAGGCCCCTCAAACAGACCAAGCTACACAACTGTCTCGCCAATGCAGAGGTCCCAGTCCAGGCCCAAGCAGGCTCCATAGCTGTGGGCCCAAAGTTCATGAGTTCCCACTAGCTTGGTTGGGTTGTACCTGTAAGTTTCCCCATCATAGTCTTGATGCCCCTTGCTCATAGAATCACTCTTCTCTCTCTTCAACTGGATTTCCAGAGCTCTACCTGGTGCTTGGCCATGGCTCTTTGCATCTGTTTCTAATCAGTTACTAGGTAAAGGCTCTATGTTGACAGTTAGGGTATTCACCAATCTGATTATTGGGGTAAGCCAGCTCAGGCACCCAATCCACCACTGCTAGTGGTCCAAGCTGGGGACATTCCTGTGGATTCCTGGGAACTTCCCTTGCACCAGGTTTCTCACTAGCCCCACGATGTCTCCCTCTATCAAGATCTCTCCCTCACTGCTCTTCCACTCAGCCCCTGTTCCAGCTTGAACATCCCATTCCCCCATGCTCCAATAACCTACCCACTACCCTCCATTGTCCCACCTCACCCTAGTTTACTCAGGAAATCTCATCTATTTCACCTCCCATGGCAATCCATGCATCCCTGTTAGGGTCCTCCTTATTATCTAATTTTTCTGAAGCTGTGGGTTATAGTCCTTTGCTTTACATCTAGTATCCACTTATGAGTGAGTACATACCATGTTTGTCTTTCTGAGTCTGGGTTACCTCACTAAGAATGATATTTTCTAGTACCATCCATTTGCCTGCAAATTTCATGATGTTATGGATTTTTACTACTGAGTAGTATTCCATTTTGTATATGTACATTTTCTTTTTTTTTTATTTTACAATACTATTCAGTTCTACATAATAGCCACAGATTCCCTTGTTCTCTCCCTTCCTGCCCCCCTCCCCTTCCCCCCAGCACACCCCCCATTCCCACCTCCTCCAGGTCAAGGTCTCCCCCAAGGACTAGGATCGACCTGATAGACTCAGTCCAGGCAAATCCAGTCCCCTCCTCCCAAATTGAGCCAAGCGTCCCTGCATAAGTCCCAGGTTTCAAACAGCTAACTCATGCAACGAGCCCAGGACCTGGTACCACTGCCTAGATGCCTCCCAAACAGATCAAGCCAATCGACTGTCTCACCTATTCAGAGGGCCTGATCCAGTTGGGGGCCCCTCAGCCTTTGGTTCATAGTTCATGTGTTTCCATTCATTTGGTTATTTGTCCCTGTGCTTTATCCAACCTTGGTTTCAACAATTCTCGCTCACATAAACCCTCCTCTTTCTCACTAATTAGACTCCCAGCACTCTACCAGGGGCCTAGCTGTGGATGTCTGCATCCAGATTCCTCAGTCCTTGGATGGGGTTTATGGCACAACTATTAGGGTGTTTGGCTATCCCATCACCAGAGTAGGTCAGTCCCGGCTATCTCTCGACTATTGCCAGCAGTCTTTTGTGGGGGTATCTTTGTGGATTTCTGTGGGCCTCTTTAGCTCTTTGTTTCTTCCTTTTCTCATGTGGTCTTCATTTACCATGGTCTCCTATTCCTTGTTCTCCCTCTCTTTTCTTGATCCAGCTAGGATCTCCCGCTCTTTCTCTCGACCCTCGCCCTTCATTGCTCCCACTCATGTCCAGGCTGTTCATGTAGATCTCATCCATTTCTCCATGTCTTTCTTGGGGTCCCATTTTCCAGGTAGCCTCACTGGTGATGTGAGTAGCAGGGCATTACATCCTCATCACAGGAATGATCCACCAAGACATTTTCTTTATCCATTCTTTGGTTGAGGGGCATCTAGGTTGTTTCCAGGTTCTGGCTATTACAAATAATGCTGCTGCTGTGGAATATTGTTCTGTATTCTGTGAATTGTGTTGCTCTGATTGGTTGATAAATAAAATGATGATTGGCCAGTAGCCAAGCAGGAAGTATAGGCAGAATAAGCAGAGAAGGAGAAGGAAGAGGAGGGTTGAGTCAGAAGTCGCCAGCCAGCAGAACTGAGAAAAGGTATCAAGCCTTGTGGCTAAACATAGATAAGAATTACGGGTTAATTTAAGTGTAAGAGCTAGTCAGCAATAAGCCTGAACTAATGGCCAAGCAGTTATAATTCACATAAGCCTCTGTGTGTTTACTTGGGGGATGCGAGTGGGAGAGATTTGTCCTGACCAACAGCTGTCCAGGACACAGGAAACTTCCAACTACATGCTGCTATGAACATAGTTAAGCAAGTGTCCTTGTGATGTGATTGAGTAGAATTCTTGGACCTTGAGGTAGATTGATTTCCAATTTTCTGAGAAACCTACATACTGATTTCTAAAGTGGTTGTACAAGTTTCCACTCCCAACAACAGTGCAGGAGTGTTCCTTTTGCTTCACATACTCTCCAACATAAGCTGTCAACAGTGTTTTGGATCTTAAATATTCTGACAGGTGTAAGATGGTATCTCAGAGTCATTTTGTCCCTGATGACTAAGGATGTTGAGCAATTCCTTAAATATATTTTGGCCATTTGAGATTCGTCTGTTGAGAATTCTCTGTTTGAATTGGATTGTTTGGTATTTTGATGTCTAGTTTCTTGAGTTCTTGACATATTTTGGAGATCAGCTCTCTGTCAGATGTGCAGCTGGTGAAGATCTTTTCCCATTCTGTAGGCTGTTGTTTTGTCCTATTTACTGTGTCTTTTGCCTTACAGAAGTGTCTCAGTTTCAGGAGATCCCATTTATAGATTGTTGCTGTCAGTGTCTGTGCTACTGGTGTTATATTTAGGAAGTGATCTCCTATGCCAATACATTCAAGGCTACTTCCTACTTTCTCTTCTATCAGGTTTAGTTTAACTGGATTTATGTTGAAGTCTTTGATCAACTCGGACTTGAGTTTTTTGCATGATGACAGATATGGATCTATTTGCAATCTTCTACCTATTGACATCCAGCTATACCAGCACCATTTGTTGAAGATTCTTTCTTTTTTTTCCATTGTATGGTCTTGGCTTCTTTGTGAAAAATCAGGTGTTCATAGGTGTACGGATTAATGCCAGGGACTTAAATTTGATTCCATTGGTCCACATGCCAATACCAAGCTGTTTTTATTACAATAGCTCTATATAGTAGAGGCTGAGGTCAGAGATGCTGATGCCTCCAGAGGTTGCTTTTTTGTAAAGGATTGTTTTGGCTATCTTGGGTTTTTTGTTTTTCGATATGAAGTTGAGTATTCTTTCAAGGTCTTTGAAGAATTGTGTTGGGATTTTGATGGGGATTTCATTGAATCTGTAGTTTACTTTTGGTAAGATTGCCATTTTTATTATGTTGATTCTACCTATCCATGAGCATGGGAAATCTTTCTATTATCTGATACCTTTTTCAATTTCTTTCTTCAAAGACTTAAAGTTCTTGTCATACAAGTCTTTCACTTGCTTAATCAGAGTTACTCCAAGGTATTTTATATTATTTGTGGGTATTGTGAAGGCTGATGTTTCTCTGATTTCTTTCTAAGCTCATTTATCAGTTGTATAAAGGAGAGCTACTGATTTTTTTCTTTTGAGTTAATGTATCCAGCCACATTGCTGAAAGTGTTTATCAGCTGTAGAAATTTCCTGGTAGAATCTTTGGAGTCACTTACATATACTATCATATCATCTTCAAATAGGGAAATTTTGACTTCTTCCTTTCCAGTTTGTATCCTCTTGATCTCCTTTTGTTGTCTTTTTGCTTTAGCTAGAACTTCCATATTGAATAGATATGGGGAGAGTGGACAGACTTGGCTTGTTCCTGACTTCAGAGGAATGACAATCAGTTTATCTCCATTTAATTTAATGTTGGCTGTCAGCTTGCTGTAAGTTGTATTTATTATGTTTAGGTATTTTCTTATATTCCTGATCTCTCCAAGATCTTTATCATGCAGAGATGTTGGATTATGTTAAATGCTTTTACATCATCTAATAAGATGTTCATGTGGCTTTTTTTCTTTCAATTTTTTTTTATATGGTGGATTACATTGAAAGATTTTCCTATATTGAACCATCCATGCATCTCTGGGATGAAGCATACTTGATCATGGTGGATAATTTTTTGATGTGTTCTTGGATTCGGTTTGCCAATGTTTTATTGAGTATCTTTGCATCAATGTTCATGAGAGAGATAGTTCTGTAATTCTCTTTCTTTGTTGCATCTTTGGGTGGTTTGGGTATCAGGGTAATTGTAGCCTCATAAAAAGAGTTTATCAGTGTTCCTTCTGTTTTGATTGTGCAGAACAGTTTGAAGAGTATTGGTATTAGCTCTTCTTTGAAATTCTGGTAGAATTCTGCACTGAAACCATCTGACTCTGGGCTTTTTGTAGCTGGGAGTCTTTTAATGACAGTTTCTATTTCCTTAGGGGTTATAGGTCTATTTAAATTGTTTATCTGGTCTTGATTTGGTTTTGGTATGTGGTATCTATCCAGAAAATTGTGCATTTATTTTGGATTTTCCAATTTTGTGGAGTACAGGTTTTTGAAGTATGACTTGATGATTCTCTGGATTTCCTCATTGTCTGTTGTTATGTCTCCTTTTTCATTTCTGATTTTGTTAATTTGGATGTTCTCTCTTTGCCTTTTGGTTAGTGTGAATAAGGGCTTGTCTATCTTGTTGATTTTCTTAAAGAACAAACTCTTTGTTTCATTGATACTTTGTATTGTTATCTTTGTGTTTATTTTATTGATTTCAGCCCTCAGTTTGTTTATTTTCTGGCATCTATTCCTCTTGGGTGAGTTTGCTTCTTTTTATTCTGGAGTTTTAAGTTGTGCTGTTAAGTCACTAGTGTGAGATTTTTCCATCTTTTTTATGTGGGTATTTAGTGCTATTAATTTTCCTCTTAACACTCTTTTCATAGTGTCACATATGTTTGGGTGTGTTGTACATTTATTTTCATTGAAATCTAGGAAGTCTTTTATTTAGTTCCTTATTTCTTCCTTTACCCATTGGTGATTCAGTTGAGCATTATTCAGTTTCCATGAGATTGTAGACTTTCTGTAATATTTGTTGTTGTTGAAATCTAACTTTAAGCCATGGTAGTCTGTAGCTGAAGCTTTCCTGTGTACCACCTGGCCCATAGTCAGGGTAAATCTCTTTCACCCACCACTCCTGCAGCTGCTTGGACCTGAGTAAACACACAGAGGCTCATATTAATTAAAACTGCTTGGCAATTAGCTTAGGCTAACTATTGACTAGCTCTTATACTTAAATTAACACATGATTCTTATTTATGTTTAGCCACAGGGCTTGATACCTTTTCTCAGTTCTGCCTTCACATCTTGCTTCCTCTGTGTCTGACTCAGCCTTCCCTTTCCCAGAATTCTTTTCTGTTTGTCCCACCTATACTTCCTGCCTGGCTACTGGACAATCATCATTTTAATTATTAACTAATCAGAGCAACATATTCACAGCATGCAGAGCAATATCCATAGCAGTGGTCTGATAAAATATGGGAGGTTATTCTAATTTTTTTTATCTGATGAGATTTGCTTTGTGACTGAGTATGTGGTCGATTTTAGATAAGTTTCCATGGGGTGCGGAGAGGAAGGTATATTCTTTTGTATTAGGGTAGAATGTTCTGTACATATATATTAGGGCCATTTGAGTCATAACATCTCTTAGATTGTTATTTTTCTGTTAAGTTTCTGTCTGGCAGACCTGTCCATTGGTGAGCATAGGGTGTTGAAGTCTCCCACTACTAGTGTGTGGGTTTTGATGTGTGATTTTAAGCTTTAGTAATGTTTCTTTTACAAATGTGGGTGCCCTTGTGTTTGGGGCATACAAGTCTCAGAATTGAGACTTCATCTTGGCAGATTTTTCCTGTGATGAATATGTAATGTCCTTCCTGATCTCTTTTTATTATTTGGTTTGAAGTCTATTTTGTTAGATATTAGGATAGCTACAGCAGCTTGCTTCTTAAGTTAATTTGTTTGGAAAGTCTTTCCCCAGCTTTTTAAGCTGAGGTTGTGTCTGCTTTAAAGTTGAGGTGTGTTTTTTGTATGCAGCAAAAGAATGGATCCTGTTTTCATATCCCTTCTTTTAGTCTGTGTCTTTTTATAGGTGAATTGAGTCCATTGATATTAAGGGATATTGATGACTAGTGATTGCTAATCCTATTATTTTTCAGTGGTAGTATGTGTGTATTTCCCTTCTTTGGGGTTTGCTCCTGTTAGGTTATCTATTGCATGTGATTTTGTGGGTGCATCTAACTTCTTTAGGTTGGAGTGTTCCTTCTAGTGCTTTCTATAGGGCCGGGTTTGTGGATAGGTATTGTTTAAATCTGGTTTTTTCTTGGACTTTCTTTGCATTCCATCGATGGTGATTGAAAGTTTTGCTGTATTAGTAGTCTGGGGCATCCACAGTCTTTTAGTGCCTGCATCATGTCTGTCCAGGACCTTCTGCCTTTTAGAGTCTCCATTGAGAATTCAGGTGTTATCTGATGGTTCTGCCTTTATAAGTCACTTGGCCTTTTTCCTTTGCTGCTCTTATAATTCTATCCTTATTCTGTATATTTAGTGTTTTGATTATTAGGTGGTGAGGGGATTTGGGGGGTCTAGTTTATTTTGTGTTCTATCAATTTATTGTATCTTCATAGGCATTCCCTTCTTTAAGTTGAGAAAGTTTTCTTCTATGATTTTGTTGAATGTATGTTCTGTGCCTCTGAATTGGTATTCTTCTCCTTCTTTTATCCCTATTTTGCTTGGACTTGGCCTTTTCATGGTGCCCCAGATTTCCTGGATGTTTTGTGTTAGGACTTTTTTGGCCTTAGTGTTTTTTTTTTTTTTTGACTGACAAATCTATTCCCTCTCTTGTATCCTCCATGCCAGAGATTCTTTCATCTCTTGTATTCTCTTGGTTATGCTTGCTTCTATAGTTCCTGTTCATTTACTCAGATTTTCTATTTCCAGAATTCTCCCAGTTTGTGGCTTCTTCATTGTTTCTGTTTCAATTTTCAGGTTTTGAACTGTTTTCTTCACCTACTTAATTGCTTTTTCTTGATTTTCTTGGCTTCCTTTAAGGCATTAATTGATTTCTTCCAATTTTTTGTTTGTCTTTTTTTCAGTTTCTTTAAGGGAAATTTTCATTTCATCTTTAAAGGCCTCTATCATCTTCATAAAGTTATTTTTAAGGTCACTTCCTTCTCTTTCTTCTACATTGTGATGATCAGGTCTTACTGTTTTAGAACCACTAGGTTCTGGTGATGCCATATTGTTATTTATGTTGTTGTATGTATTTTTGCACTGGTATCTACCCATCTCTTCCTCTAATAGGAGCAAGAGATGTCTGTGTCTGAGGGAGCTGCTCTTGGTCCAATCTGTGCTGGCTGTGCCTGTGTCTCAGGGGGCTACTCTTGCTCCAATCAGAGTTCTTGGTCCAATTGGAGCTCTTGGCCCAATCTGTGTTTGGCAAATTCTGTGTCTCAGGTAGACTGTCTTGGTCTTATCAGAGTTTTTGGTCCTCTTGGTCTAATCAGAGCTCTTGGTCCAATCAGAGCTGGTGAAGTCTTTATCTCAGGGAGCTGGTGAAGTCCAGAGGGATGGGTGGGTTTGGGGCATTAAGTTGGTCTTGTAGATGGCAGGGTTGAGTCCAATGGGGGGTGTTGGTGGCCATGTCTGACAGGAGGAGTCTTCCCTGCTGGCCTGCACCTGGGGCAGTGATGGATGGGGGAAGGGAGACACTGGTTTTTCCCCCAGGGCCTGGATCCTAGAGACAGAACTCTTGGGCTAGGAGAGGAGACACCTCTTGGTCCAATCAGAACTGGTGGATTCTGTGTCAGGGAGCTGCTGAGGTAGCAGGGGGATGGGTGGATTTGGGGGAGGAAGTGGGTATTGAAGATCTCAGGGTCCAGTATGCTGTGGGGCAATGATGGGGATGCCTGCCCACAGGAGTCTTCCCTGCTGACCTGCATCTGGGTTAGTGATGAGTAGGAGTGGCCCCATTATTTTAAATGGAGGAATTTCTATTTCTGTCTGTGGTTGCTAATTGAATGTGTGAGGCTGTTTTTCCCCCTGGTATGAAGAAGGATGTTATTATATCTTATATGTGAAGATAGAAGCAAAGCAGAGGATGTACAATGGTGAGCTCAAGCTGTGGCTGTATGGCAAAGGCCATGGTGTCATCAGAGACCTTTCAGGGGGTCTTGGCTGGTCAAACCTGATGTATCTTAATCTGGAACAAATCCATAGCCTCCTGCTTTCTGTCGAAACAAAAGCAGAGCCTCCTTTCCAAAGCAACATATCCTTACATCCAAATTTTGAAGTCAAGGTATCTTTAAAATATAGATATTGATTTAACTCAACAGCTTTTACAATCAAATGTTTTTCTTCAGTTAAAAATCCCAAAGACAACACAATCCAGATTCTCTGTGTATCCATCTCTATGTGGCTTATTTTTTATACTACCTTTACTGTCTCTTTAAAGACTTTATTTTTAAAAACTATCATTTGTTTATATAACTGCATATATTCCTTTTTCTTTCTCTTTCAAGCTTACGTACATTTTTATACACATTGTAAACCATTTAAAGTCTTGTTTTAACTGAATCTGCCTTATTGTGTAACTATTGCTTTAAACTGCAGCATTCTAAGACTGAAATGGTGCTGTGACTGCTGGCTCTGCGTGCCTCAGCTTCCCAACATGGTGGTGGTACGTTTACTGCCAGCTCTGGGAGCCATCAACTCTTGGAAACAGTGGGTCTATGCTTTTATCAAAGCACTCTTTTTTTCTTTTTAACTAGCAAAAATTATATCCAACACCCAGCATAGTGGGCACCTTGGAGACACCTCTATGTAACATAGCATAGGTCAAGCCTGCACGCATGCCACGAACCAGCCATAGAGTAGCTCAAACCCACAGGCTGCCAATAACTTGAGAGAGACAGCTAGGAAGCTGTTTTTAGCTCCATTTTAGAATCTTTTTTTCTCAGGTTTTAGGTGGAAACTCTTGCCAACCCTTTGGGCGCCATTTGTAGCTAGAGTTTTCTCCAGTCCTGCCTGGTCCATGGTCAGGACAAATCTCTCTCACCCACCAGTCCTGCAGCTGTTCAAACCCAAACAAGTAAACACACAGAGACTTATATTACTTATAAACTGTAAGGCTGTGGCAGGCTTCTTGTTAACTGTTCTTATATCTTAAATCAACCCATTTCTATAAATCTATAAGTTGCCACGTGGCTGGTGGCTTACCGGTATCTTAACATGTTCTCATGGTGGAGGCTGGCTGCGTCTCTGACCTCAGCCTTCCACTTTTCAGAATTCTCTCTCTTTGTCCCTCCTGTACTTCCTGCCTGGCTACTGGCCAATCAGCATTTTATTTATACAGAGCAATACCCACAGCAGTAAACTAGATAGGATTTTTTTTTATTTTGATTTTTCACACAGGTGTTCTTACATCTCTAATTAATTTCAGATGCTCTCTGACACGTTCTATTCCACAGCATACCTTAGAAACCATATTAGCATTTAAGTGAGCAGGTTTGTGCACAATATCTACTAGTACACCGATGACTTTACCAGCTTTAGAACAGAGCACTCATCATTTTTCTTCAGGTCATGATGGCTCTGAAGAAAATCAGGAATAGGAGATGAAATTATTTTGCAATGGCAGAATGACTTACTTAGATCTTTTTCTTCATAAAATACTTACTCATTTTTAGCTTTTCTGACCTCTATCTGAGAAAGTAACAAGCACTGGAATGTGCAAAAAAATGTGATGAAATGTTAGACTTTTTTTTCTTAATCTTGAATCAAAAGGTTGTCATAGTTTCTTGCTTTTATTTCAAGAATTTTGAACTCTATTAGACAGAATATTACCAGCATAGAAAAAAATTAGAAAGTCCTTTGGTCATATGAATAGATACATGTGACCAAAGCTGCTAAGCACCTCTTAAAAGCTATTCAGAGCTGAGGCTGTCAATTTTCATAATTAGGTTCCTTACAAATCCTGAACTAACATGGACAATAGAGTCCAGAGTCACTAAACACGTCCATTTAGGCAATGATATTTATCTCACCTATTTCAACCTATACGAGAGTGCCTAGCAAGTAGCTGAAGTGGGACTTATTATTTGTTTATTTTTATTTCTTTTATCTCTTCTCCACTTACAGGAAGAACATTAACTATCAATTAGTTGACTAAGTCTCAGAAAGAGAAGATGGATGAGAAGTAATGCACATTTCCAGATTCATTTGAGACAAGACAGACTGTCTTGAGCAGCAAATCACTTGTTATTTCTTTCTGGGGACTCTGCAGTTCTATCTGGAGAGTGTAAGAACATAACTACAAAGAATAAACACCATGTGTTGTTTTTGTTGCAGCTGGAGATAGTTTACTGTGTTTCCAAAGGTCCTTAGGCTCAGGGCTGGAGCCTGCAATGGGCACAACTTGGGTGTAGTGTGAGGCATCTGGGTTGGAAGTACACAGCCTTATGCAAACATCTCCTACGCCTACACTTCAGACAATTCCAATGGTTGCAGCCACAGTCTGCTTTCCAATACACTCATATAAAACCCCAACAGTCTGCAACTGCATTTACAACCATGAATTGTGCTTTGAATCTTATTTCTCTAAGATATGTATTTTAATTAACCAAGATGCTCATTTATTAGATAAAAGAATTATGTAAACATCTTTAAAATGTTTGTTTATTTATTTACTTCTTAATTAGCACATTTCTTCATAAATGTCAAGTTTTGCCAAAAGTGAGATCTGCAATATGTCAGAATACTCTACTACAATGCTCAGGATCTTACTGTCTTGATTACTAGGAACAGACTGGATGTTGGGAATTGTGGCAAATAGCTAGACTCTTTCATAATATTTGTATTCTATCTCTTTGAAGAATATAGGTTGTAGTATAAATGAAATGACATAACAATGAAACACAACTCCTCTGTTAACTTTATGAAATAAAGGATATTCAAAGACAGAAGCAACACAGAAAATTTAAACTTTTAGCAAATCCACATATCTGTTAATCTCAGATTTGTTTGCTCCAATTAAATGTCTTATCCTTTCTATTGCCTCATGGAAGATGCTAATGCATTCCCACCTGCAACCCACCCCCCATTCCCTCGTCTGAAAAGATAAGACCTCCAATGGGGAGTCAGCAAAGCTTGCTACATTCAGTTGAAGCAGTCCAACACACCCCCACACCCCCACCCCCGCATCAAGGCTGTGCAAGGTGTCCCACCATAGCTAGTGGGCTCCCAAAAAGCCATTTCATGCACCGGGGATGAATCTTGATCCTAATGTCAGAGGGCCCCTTAAGCAGATCAAGCTACATAACTGTCTTGCTTATGCAGATGTCCTAGTCCAGTCCCATGGAGGCTCTACAGCTGTTGGCCTAAAGTTCATGAGTTCCCACTAGCTTGGTTTGGTTGTCTCTGTAAGTTTCCCCATCATGATCTTGATGCCCCTTGCTCATAGAATCACTCTTCTCTCTCTTCGACTAGACTCCTGGAGCTTGGCTATGCTTGGCTGTGGAACTCTGCATCTACTTCCATCAGTTACTGGATGAAGGCTCTATGATGACAGTTGGGGTATTCACCAATTTGATTACTTGGGTAAGCCAAGGAACTCTATTTTTAATATACAAGTTTTCTTTTATTAAGAATTTTCTCCAGGAGTTAGAAGTATTATAATCAAATGATTTGACAATCTCAAATAACCCAAAGCTATTCTAGATTGCTTATTGATTCCTTACAGTTTGTCTCCTGATATTTTTAATCTTCTCATCTTTTACTGTTTCCCCAACCAGAAAACTATAGCCAGCACCTACAATTACATATAAAGAATTTGGAAGCCTTATTAAAGCTCCAGGACACTGGATAAGTATCCACACACTAAGCTTGTCATTTATAAAAAGGAAAAAAGTCATCTCGCTTAAGACTTTCTTGTTACATCCTCTGAGGTCCACGGAAATCCCCTAAGTCCTTTGTCATACTGTCTTTTGTTTCTCCTGAAGGATGCATGAATAAGGTCCAGTTTTATGTATAATTTTACTCAATAAACTCTGAAATCACAACATGGAAAACATATAATTACATAAGGAAGCAAAGCAATTTTCATTCTGTGCAAAACACCAAAAGCCTGTCACTGTAACACTTTGGGTGCCACACCTAGCTAGGGTTGAATTTGCATAGTGTCAGAGCCAAGCTGATTCAAGCACGAGGCTCACAAATATAGAAGGTTTTCCAATCCAAGAGGCCTTGAAAAGGGTAATCCAGAAAGCCAGCAAGGTGTACCCAGTGAGCCCACAGAGCTGTGTTTCTAACAGTGCTGGCATACTTTTCCTAATAATCAGGGCATAGTTTTCAAAATGTTTTTAATCATTCAGTCTTTAATGCATTGCACAAGCCCATAAATGACTCTCATTTCATTGTCTTTGAATCCCTGTAGGGTGGAGATGGGATTGTGTGTGTGTGTGTGTGTGTGTATGTGTGTGTGTGTGTGTGTGTGTGTGTGTGTGTGTGTGTGTGTGTATTTGTGTGTACATGTGTGAATTTGTTCTTTTTTCTCTCATGGTCTCACTGTTTCAGATTATTTAAATGAGTTTCCCAATTGTTGAATATGTTGATATGTCTGACTAACACAACTTCAGCTTCTGATTTCAAACTCTCTCTTCCTTAGTATATGGAAAACAACATTTTAGCTGCCCCTGAAGTATTTTATCTTCTTTTTTCATCCTAGCTCTAAATAGTGCCAGATTTAAAAATATTAGATAACACTTAGTTTCGCTTTCATATCTGAGGGACCCTATTTAACACCCCTCTCATCTTTGTTTTAGATGCTTTTTAAAGAGTCTATGAAAGTGATGTCTGTACTTACTGAGACTATATGAAGAATGACAGCACCAGTTCACATGAGGCCGTGCAGAGGAAATCTGCTAAATCCTGTGGGCTGGGTTTTATAGGTACAGCATGTAAATCTTAGGGAAGTTTCAGTCTGTGATGGAGCTGGGTTCCAACCCGGGCTGGCTCTCTCCATGACTCACACACAGAACACGGTGGCTGCAGCTTAGCCATGTCTGGGTTTGGATGAATGGGAGTTTCTGATCAGCTAAGAGGGAACAAACATAGACAACAGTAACGTGAGTCAATAAATGAAAGTGGGGATGATTCTGAACGGCCAATGTGTGTAGAAGAAAGGGGCACCCCAGATTTTATAGGTTTTTCTATAAAAATCTTCTAACTTCATGATCTTGATACAAATATTTAAAGGGGGAATATAGAGCAATCCCACAATTCAGGGATGTCATTTTAAAATATAATTAATTGTAGACTATTGTGATTTCTAGGCGTATTTGGTCTCATATTTTCCCATCTCCTCTGAAGTGTGTCTAAGATGATCTCTGAACAGGCATGATTTAGGGAAGTATCTGAAATAGGCTTCTGTTTTGACAAAATCAAAGGCTTGTTGGTAGCAACCACATTTCCATATAGGCTTCAACCTACTTTCTGATTTTTCCATCCTGTTCCCCTTCCATATTCATGCTTGGCCTTATCATATTTTATGCATTTGCTGCATAACTCTGACAAGTTATGAAGTTAGAAGAATCAGCAAGGCTCACACAGCAACGAAGATAATGCCATCCTGCCCCTGCAGCTCCTCAGGCTGAAAAGCCATGAGCTCAGCATGTGTAATGGAACTTGTATGTATGTTTTCTGGGCTAACCATGTGGTATTAGAAAACCAATTGGTGTACTCTTCCCTGTAACTGAGCAGGTTATATGTAGGAATACATATGTATATACATATACACATATGCATGTAACAACAATTCATTAAAAAAGAAGCCAAGAATTTGGAAGAGAGCAAGGAAGGGTGTATGGGAGGGTTTGGAGGGAAAAAATAGAAGAAATGATAAAGTTATATTATAACATCAAAAATGAAAGAAAAAAAGATGGAAAACAATTGAGGAAAAGTAAAAAGCATGTGACAAATGGTTCTTGGGCACTACCAGTGCCTACAAACACGGCCCAGTGACTGTGATCCAGTGACTCTGCCACTGTCCCATACTTGGACAGTAGTACGTGTGCTGGCCTCTTTTAGTAACATGACCTCTGTTATGATTTCTTTTAGGTCTCCATGTTAGTCACAGTGTTTTGTACTATAATATTTTGAAGACATGTTGATGGCTTGTCTATCAAACTCCCGAGCATCTAGTTATATTTAGGTGTCTTAACCCCTTTGGGTTACTATTCTAACAATATCATATACTAGATGGATTATAAAGTACAGAAATGTATTTCTCATCATTCTGAGGTCTGGGAGATCCAAAATCAAGACTAGCAAATTCCATGCTGGGGGAATACCGTTTCCTAGTTCTTAGAATGATGCTATCCTAGTGTGTCTTCAAATGATGAAAGGGACAAGGCAGATCTCTGCAGCTCCTTCCATTAAGGTACTAATCACATTCACAATGGCGTATATCACAACCTAATCACTTCTTGTGTTTACGTTCTATTGACCACAAAACTCATAAAATAAGCTTAAAAGGAAAAACTTTTTTTTCTGCCTCACAGAAAGCTGTATCAGCCATGGTCAATTTGCATCATTGTCTTTAGGCCCATGGTGATGTCATGGCAGGGACCAGAGGTCAAGCTACTCTATTCACCTCATATCACCCACTACTCAGAGAGAGAAGCCAGTGTCCAAAATCTCCTTCATAGCCACAGCCTCATGACCAAGTTTCCTACTACTGGGTCTCATCTCTTAAAGTTTCCATGCCTCCCAGTAGCACTGCAGGCTGGTGACCGAGGCCTTTAATCATACACCAGCCTCTGGGGCAGACTGTACTTTAAACTATAGCCCATTCCAAAGCTCACCTTCAAGCACAATCACATTGAGAACTAGAATTTTGATATAGGAACTTAAGTAGATGCAAATATCTACATCATAACCTGGGTCCTAGCTGAAGCAGTGTGCCTTTGCCACTGTAAATGATGCATTAACCCCCTGTTAGTTATTTAGGTCAGGAAAGTAGATATTTTTAGATGTGTATGTTTGGAATTTGGAAATTCTTGGGCGCTAGCTCTGGGATATGAAAAGGAGTCCAAACCAACACTGAAATGATAAAATTTGAAAGTTCTACATTAAATCATAAATCTATAGCTCATCAGTCTTTTTAGCATATATTTCACAGAGCCCTTACTAAGATCTGGGATAAATCAGTAACTGAAAATATCTACTATAAGAGTCAATTCTTTAAAAAAATATTTTTTTAAAAAAACCTCTTTTATTTTTTAAAATAAATCCTTCTCTTATCCTCACCAGTTTCCCCTCCCTCCACTCCTCCCAGCTGCCACTCCACTTCCTTTCTCCCCCAAATCCACTCTCCCTGTCTTCCTTCAGAAAAGAGCAGCCCTCAAAGAAACAAGCAAATACAACAGAACAAAATACAATCAGACAAGACAAAGGACCTCAGGTGGAGGCTGAACAGGTAACCCAGAATGAAGTCCAAAATGTAGGCAAATGAGTCAAAGATACAGCTGCTTCCACATTTAGGAGTCTCACAAAAACACCAAGCTAACAGTCACAACACACACAGAGGATCTGGTGCAGACCCGTGCAGGCCCCGTGCTTGCTGCTTCAGTCTCTGTGAACTCAGGTGGGCCCTGCTTAGATGATTTAGTGGACCATCCTACTATACATGTTCCCCTGGTGTCCTCCATCCCTTGTGATTCTTGTGATCTTTCTGCCCCCTCTTCCTTGGGAGTCTCTGGTCTCTGAGGCAAGGGACACAATGGAGACCTCCAATTTAGACTCTCTCTCTCTCTCTCTCTCTCTCTCTCTCTCTCTCTCTCTCTCTCTCTCTCTCTCTCTCTCTCTCTCCCTGTCTGGCTATGGGTCTCCATATCAACTCCATCCAGGAAGCCTCTGATGACAAACAGAGCACCAGTCTATAAGCATAGCAGAATATCATTAGGAATAATTACTTCTTAAAAAAAAAAAAAGACCAGTCATGTTTGCTTCTACCCCAGGTCTCTGGGCCATCTAATCTTCAGTTCTTGGACATCTAAGCAGGGTTGAGCATAGGATCCCTCTCGTGGGTGGGCCTCAAGTTAAATCATACAGTGGTTACCCATTCTCACAAGTTCTTCTTATTTGTCCCAGCACATCTTGTAAGCAGGACAAATTCTAGGTCAAAGGTTTTGTGGCTGGGTCAGTGTGCATGTTTCTCTTTTGGTAGCATGAAGACTATATTCCCACACCAAAGAGACCATAACATGGGGGTAAAGGCTCTATGTAGACACCAATTCAACCTCTCCATGTTAAATGAGCTGTGTGGATTTTGTCCTCAGCAATGGGGCCCTGCTTTCAATTTGCAGAGAGAAAATGTCTGTCCTAGCATCAACCTAGGTTGTTTAGGGACCACCTCAACGAACAATTCAACCAAATGCAACCCAGTTCCACAACTAAAAGCCTTAGCTGGCTACAAAAGATGGCTAGTTTAGACTCCATATCCCCATTACTAAGAGTCTTTAGTAAGATCACCCTCATAGACTACAGAAAGTGTCCACTGTACTAGGTTTCTACACCACTCCTCCAAGGCCCCCAATTCCAGCCTTCTCTCCTCACATTCTTTCCCTCTGTCCCATCCCCCCACAATTATTCCTTCCCATTTCTGTCCCCAACCCACTCCAAGTCCACCTGCAAAATTTATTCTATTTCCCCTTCCCATGGAGATTCATGTGTTCACACACACACACACACACACACACACACACACACACACACACACACACACCAGCACTCCTCTTTGCTTACCTTCTCTTGGTCTGTGGATTGTACCTTGGCTATCATTTACTTAGCAGCTAATATCCATTTATAAATGAATACATACCATATTTATCATTGTGGGCTTTGGTTACCTCATTCAGAATGATCCTTTCTACTTCTATCCATTTGCTTGCAAATTTAATTATTTCAGTTTTTAAACAGCTGAGTAATACTCATTTGTGTTAATGTACCATATTTTATTTATCCATTTTTCAGTTGAGGGGCCTCTAGGTTCTTTCCAGTTTCTGGCTATTATGAAGAAAGTTGCAATGAACGTGGCTGAGAAGTGCCCTTGTGGTAAGATGGAGTGACATTTGTGTATATGCCCAATTGTCATATAGCTAAGTCTTGAGGTAGAACAATTCCCAATTTTCTGAGATACCACCATGTTAATTTCCATAGTAGCTGTACAAGTTTGCACTCCTACCAGCATACGAGTGTTTCCCTTGCTCCACATCATTTCCAGCATGAGCTGTCACTTGTGTTTTTGACTTTAGGCATTCTGATATGTATAAGATGGAGTCTCAGAGTCATTTTGATTTTCATTCTCCTGATGGCGAAGGATGTGGAACATTTCTTTAAATGTTTATCAGCCATTGAGATTTGTTCATTGAGAATTTTCTCTACCCATCTCTTAATTGAATTATTTGTATTGTTTGATATCTGGTTTCTTGAGTTCTTTATATATTTTGTATATTAGTCCTCTATTGGATGTGGAGTTGGTACAAATATTTTATCATTCTGTAGGTTGCTTCTTTGTCCTATTAGTGATGTCCTTTGTCTTACAGAAGCTTTCCAGTTTCCTGAAGTCCCAATTGTTGATCCCAGTTCCTGTATTATCAGTGTTCTGTTCAGAAAGTAATCTCCTGTTCCAATGCATTCAAGGCTATTCCCCACTTTCTCTTCTACCAAGTTCAGTGTGTCTGGCTTTATGTTTGATACACTTGGATTTAAGTTTTGTGCATGGTATTAAGTATATAACTATTTTCATTTTTGTATACACTGACATCCAGTTAGACCAGCACCATTGGTTGAAGATACTGTCATTTTTCTGTGTGTATTTCTGGCTTCTTTATCAAAAGTCAGGTGTCCATAGGTATGTACATTTATGTCTGGCTTTTTGATTCAATTCTATTGATGTCTTCTTCTATGTCAATATCATGTGGTTTTTATTACTGTTGCTCTATAGTACAACTTGAAATGCCTCCAACACTTATTGTATTGTCCAGAATTGTTTTTGCTGCCCTCAGTTTTTTGTTTTTGCATATAAACTTCATAATTGTCTTTTTAAGGACTATAAAAATTGTGTTGAAATTTTGTTGGGGATTGCATTGGTTCTGTAGATTGCCTTTGGTAAGATGGCCATTTTTACCATGTTAATACAACTGATCCATGAACATGAGGGATCTTTCCATCTTCTGATATATTTTTTAAATTTCTTTCTTTGGTGACTAAAAATTTTATGATACAAGTCTTTCACCCCTGGTTAGAGATACCCCAAGATATTTTATATTATTTGAGTCTATTTCTTTCTCAGTCCATTTGTAATTTGTATATAGGGGGGCTGTTGATTTTTTTTCTTTTGAGTGAGTCGTGTAATCAGACTCTTGGATAAAAGTGTTTAATCAACTGTAGCAATTCTCTGGTGCGATTTTAAGGGTCATATATGCATACTATTATATCATCTGCAAATAATTATACTTTGACTTTTTCCTTTCAAATTTGAACCCCCTTGATCTCCTTCAATTGTCTTATTGCTCTAGCTAGAACTTCAAGCACCATATTGACTAGATATGGAATAAGTGGACAACCTTGTCCTGTTCCTGATTTTAGTGGAATTTTTTTGAGTTTCTAGTTAAGTTCATGTTGGTTGTGGGCTTGCTGTAAACTGCCTTTATTATGTTTAGGTATATCCCTTGTGTCCCTAATCTCTTTGGGACTTTTACCATGAAGGGTGGTGAATTTTGTCAAAGACCTTTTCTGCATCTAATGAGATGATCGTGTGGCTTTTTTTTTCCTTAAGGTTGCTTGTATGGTGGATTACATTGACTGATTTTTGTATGTTGAACCATCCCTACAACTCTGGGATGAAGTCTACTTGATCATGGTGGATGATCTTTTTGATGTTTTCTTGAATTCAGTTTGAAAGTCTTTGTTGAGTATTTTTGTATCTATGTTCATAAGGAAAAATGGTCTATAATTTTTATTTTTTGAGTTTTCATGTGGTTTGTGTATCATGGAAACTGTGACCTCATAATATGAATTGGGCAATGTTACTTCTGTTTTCTATTTTGTGGAATATTTTGAGGAGTATTAGTGCTAATTTTTCTTTGAAAATTTAGTAGAATTCTGTGCTAAAGCTATCTGGCCCTGGACTTTTTGTGGTTGGGAGACTTTTAATGACTACTTCTATTTCAATATGTTCATAGGTCTGTTTAAATTATTTATTTGATCTTGATTTAACTTTGGTAAGTGATATCTATTGAGAAAATTATCCATTTCTTCTTGATTTTCCATTTGATTGAGTACATGTTTTTAAAGTATGTCCTGTGGATTTCCTTTGGTGTCTGTTGTGATGTTGGTGTACCCCTTTTCATTTCTGATTCTGTTTTTTGGATGTTCTCTTTGTATCTTTTGGGTATTTTCGATAAAGGTTTGTCTATCTTGTTGATTTTCTGAAAGCACCAACTCTTTGTTTCATTGATTCTTTGTAATATTCTCTTTGTTTCTATTTTATTGATTTGAGACTTCAGTTTATTTCTTGCTTTCTACTCCTCTTGGGTGTGCTTGTATCACTATGTTCTAAAGCTTTCAGGTATGCTGTTAAGTTGCTAGTATGAAATCTCTCTATTTTATGTAGGCACTTAGTACTATGAACTTTCCTCTTAGCACTTGCTTTCATTGTGTCCTATAAGTTTGGGCATGCTGTGCATTCATTTTCATTGAATCTAGAAAGTCTTTAATTCTTTCTGTTATGACTCATATTTCATTCAATACAGAGTTGTTCAGTTTCCAGGAGTTTGTAACTCTCTGTTTTTCTGTTATGGTTGGTATCTAGCTTTAGTCTGCAGTGGTCAGTAGGATGCAACGAGATATTTCAATTTTCTTGTATCTTTTAAGACTTGCTTTGTGTCCTGGTCTGTGGTCAATTTTGGTGAAAGTTTTATGAGGTACTAAAAAGAAGGTATATTCTTTTGTGTTTGGGTGACGTATCTTTGAGTAAATAACTTTGAGGTACATTTTAAAAAAATAATAATGCCTGTTAGCGCCAGTATTTCTCTGTTTAGTTTTTGTCTTGAAGACCTGTAAGTTGGTGAGAGTGGGGTACTGAAGTTTCCTACTATCAGTGTGAGTGTCTCAATATGTGATTTAAGCTTTAGCAGTGGGTGCCCTTGTGTTTGAGGCATAGTTGTTAATAATTGAAATGTCACCTTTGTGGATTTTTCCTTTGATGAGTATGAAGCATCCTTGCCCATCTCTTATTAGTTTTGGTTCGAAGTCTATTTTGTTAGATATTAAAATGGCTACATCAGATTTCTTCTTGGGTCAATTTGCTTGGATTATCTTTTTTTATCGTTTTAGTCTGAATCTATCTTTGATGTTATGGTGTGTTCATCCAACAGCCCCAATCCCTCAGGCTCATTCCTGGTGCTGTAAAAGAACAGCAGCTGTGACCTCCCCTCTTCCCTCTCATGCTTCCTGTGAATCCCACAGACAATCTCCTCTTGGCCTCTTCCCCCCAAATTATTGCTGTGTCCCAGCCCCCAACTCAGGTGGACATATCTGCTGCAAGACCAAGTAGCCTGCTAGTAGATCTCCGTTCTCTCTGTTACCCCAACAGACCCAAACCCTTAGGCTTATCCCAGCTGCAGACTCCCACACACACATCTCCTGTGACTCCCACAGACCTCCAGAAATTGGCACCTAGACCTATAATCACCCCAAACCCAGATGCCTAGACAGCAGCATAAAACTTCAACCAGTAGAGGTAAGTGACTTGTCTCCCAGCTGAACTGCCCCAAGTCCCTAGGCCCTAGGCACTGGGACATGTTCTATGCCCTGCCCCCATCCCATCTCAGCCACAGCAGCCAGCTAGCAGGTAAGAGTCCTGCAGGCAGGTGGAACCATACATTGGACCCTGTAATTTATAAGACACACTCCTCTGTCCAAACCCACTAAGCCCATCATACTCACCCTGGTCAACCCATACACGGCAAAGCCAGCAGCCTCTAGAGGCACAAGCACCACCTGTAACAATTGGAGGAAGAAGTGAGCGACTGGTATCCCAGCTAAATTGCACCAGTCCCTAGGCTCTAAACTCCAGGACACATTCCATGTCCCTACCCCTCTAATCTCAGCCCCAGCAGCCGGCCAGCAGATAAGAGTCTTGTGTATAGGCAGCTCCAACACCACCACCCAATGGACCCTCTAACCTACAAGACCCACTCCTCCACCCAAGCGCAATGAGTCCATCATCCTCCCCCTGGCCAACCCTCCCCTCCCCCGTCCCTGCAAAGTCAGCAGCCCCTAGAGGCACAAGCACCACCTGAACCAATTGAAAGAACAGTCCCTAAAGGCATAAGCACCATCCGCACAAATTGGAAGAAGAGCAGCCTCCCCATGAACAGCCCTCTCCAGCAACATTAGCAGATCCTATAGGCACAAGCACCATCCACACCAGTTGGAAGAACAGAGCCCATAAATACAAGTAAATCCCACACCAGTCAGAAGAACTGGACGATAACCTAGATCTAGGCACCAAACCCCTACAAACCTCAGCTGAGACAACCCTACTAGACCTGACAACCAGCCAATCACCAGAACCCTTGGCCATTCAGACCAGAAGATAATAAAGAAAACAGACAATAAAGGAACAAAAGACCCATTCAACAAAGCCACCACAAGAATCAACACCTGTTCCTATAATTGTCCCAAACCCAGATGACTAAATGGCAGTGTAAGAATCTTGACAGAGATAGGCAGGAAGAGGAAGTTGAAGAATCAAAGCACCCCCATTTCAAGCAAGCCCCTCACCTCAGCTTAAAACAGGCCTGAGTTTCAAAATTCTCAGAGATCCTGACATAAGTCCCAGGACAAAGTCAGGATGTTTGAAGAGCCATCTGGTAGCAACTAATTAACTATAGAATGCCCCAATGCTGGAGATGGTCAAACTACAAAGTCAGGATGTTTGAAGGACTATCTGGCAACAATTGATTAACCACAGAATGCCCCAATGCCAGAGGTAATCTATAAAGTTTGACAAACAACCAGTTAAAACAACACAGTAAGACAACAAAGAAATTCTGAAAAGCCCCTAAAACTTGAGCCAATCAGAACTGTACCTGTACTAGCGCCCCTAAAAACCTTGTGGTTTTTGCCTTTAAAACCTGAGCTTGCAGAGGGCTGGGCACCTCCTCCAGCCTCTACTATGTTGGATGGCTTGACGAAGGCCCTGCCGTGGCTTGAACTGCTTCAATAAACCTTGCTTTTGCATTTCAGTGAGTTCATGTCCCTGGTGGTCTCTTTGGGGGTCTCTCGCCCAGGGCACAACAGAAGTGATGTAGCTGGGCTGAGAAAGCCAATGAGAGAACAGAACAGAAAGGCATATATATGTGCGTATACAGGAAGTACCTCTTTTTGGAAGGTGAGGTGTCAGTGAGGTAAGGTTGGCTTGTGGCTTTTTGCATTCCTCTGATCTCTCAGGATGTAACCCGATATCTGGCTCCATGTTTTTTATTTTATAAGGCCACTTAGCAATTCATCTACAATTGGTATCCAAATTTTGGGGCTCAGATTTACAAAAAAAAAGTCAATTGTGGCCTTACAGGCCCCCTGGCTGAGGCCTGCGCTGCATGCTACTGGAGTCTTTTTGGCTTTTTCTCTCCTGTTGGGTGGTGGGCTCTCTCTGGATTTCCATCTTGGACTGCTACAACACTAGGTAGCTGCTTTGAAGATGCAATAGAAGAAATGGATACATGAATCAAAGAAAATGTTAAATCTAAAAAATTCCTGACACAAAGCACCTAGGATACCTGGGACACTATGAAAAGACCAAACCTGAGTATAATAGGAATAGAGCAAGAGTCTCCACTCAAAGGCCCAGATAGTATTTTCAACAATATCATAAAAGAAATTTTTCTTTATTTTTCCCCTTTTTTTAATAACTTTTTTCAAGCGGTCCCTTGTTCCTGGCCACCTTGGGAACTTTACTTACAGAGCAAACAACTTGCTAAAAGTACTGAGTGTCCTGCTGGTTCTCCAGTGGTCTTGTAATTTCCTCTCAATGATTTATATGGGTATTTACTGTGGGTTGTGTGCTCTCAGATGTGAGCTGAGGCCAGACTGACATCTTTCTCTTTTGGGAAATGATAACTTCACAGTCATATTTAAGCATGGAATTCTTTGGCATTAATTATGGGAATGTTGTGTTCCTTAGGAGGTGACTGTTACTGGTCCTAGAACCCACCATCTACATGAAGGATTATAGGCTCCCTAGCACTCCCAGATAACCAGACACTGAATTAAAAAACACCTCGGGAGTGTGTGGAGCTCTCCTCCCCGTCCCTTTAGCAGTGGGGAAACTGAAAATGTAGAGACCAGTAATTGCCAAAGGTTCCCCACCACATATGTGTTAAAACTGACACGAGACATGACTTTTATGACTCAGTTTGGTGACTTTAACTCTGCACTTTTGAATATGAAAAGTAGAATAAATGAAAGGAAATGAAAAGGCTAGAAATTATACCTAGTAGAGAAATTATATGTATTTGGCCTGACAAGATGAAGCCTATGGAATTCTTCATTTCTGTCTGAATTTGAAGGCATAACCATTCTTTACAGCATATATTAATATCTATAGTTATGAAAAGACCAAAAACATTAAAGGACTCTAAAGACTTGAATAAAGTGTAAAAAAAATTTACCAACAAGGAAGGTCAGTTATTTCTAAGAAAAAAATTATAGAAATTTGTCTTGGAAAGTTTTTTTTCAGAAAATAATCAAAATGTAGATTATTTTCTTAAATAACCTAACACACATGCATACATGTGTGCTAAGATGTAAGCCTCTTGCTCAAATAGAGCAAAGCTCAGGTGAAAGTAGAACCAAGTGTGGACAGCATCTTAACTGCCAAAGGGGCCTTGTGTTCCTCCGGCACAGTCTCAATGTGTGTTCACACAGAATGATTTACCTTAAGGAAGAGAGTGGCCTCACGGGAGTGCATCCTCACTGACATTCCAGAATGTGCTCTCTGCTAAAGTATTAAGAAATGCTTTAGAAAGATACGTGAGAGTCAATTGCTATTGATGTGTGTGTGTGTGTGTGTGTGTGTGTGTGTGTGTGTCTGTGTGTGTGTCTGTCTGTCTGTCTGTGTGTGTGTTTTATTTTAATTAAATAAACAGTACTAGGCATAAGGTCTTGTCACAGTGGATTCCCTGACAAACATGTGGTCAGCAGCTCCTTTCTTTAGTGCAGTGGAACCCAGGAATTTTCTTAAACTGGTGTAGAGACAGGACAAGTCAGGAGCACAGAGTTAATTCTGGCTTTCTATCCTCTCTAGACAATCTATTGGATCTCAGCTCATGCTACTGCTGCCAAACATATACTTTGCCCAGCTTTCTTGTGGCCGGGGCAGGAATTGTAGCAGCTGTAGCAGCAGAGACATGAGACTCAGACTAGGCCAGACAGACTCAGTCAATATCTTTCTATTCAGCATTTCTGAAATGTTTCCTGTATTGGACTCTTTGGACAATAACAAAGGAAGGAAAATATTTTAAAATTATATATATATTATGAACTAGATACTCAAATGCCCTCTAAATTGAGGCCACTTTACAACCAGAATTTTCAAACTTTCTCTTTAGAAAGTGCACTAGAATTTGAGTACCATCAAGACAATATACCATTGAATGTATGACTTTGGAGAAAAATAAGCAGTTTCCTGGGTTCACTGTCCTTTGGGGGACCTGATGAATGTTTTCAGAGCTAACATATAAAGGAAGACTATATCACTATAAAAAAAATGACATCTTGTCCACACCTATAAAGTACATGTTTACATTTCTTTCCGGGGCCTTTTCTGTTGATTTTATTTATTATACAAATATTCTAAAAACAATCTATGACTGACTAAAGTATAAAGAAAGAATTTTCCCAGTTCAGTTACATAGGATATATCTTAACGATTTGTTAGAGACATTGTACATGCAAATAGTGTTAATTAAAGTATAGACAGAATAATGTCTTAGGATTCATTTCAAAAATGTTGGCACAAATTAATAATTACAAGTATTTCTTATGTGGAATTATTTTCATAAACATTTATATTGGTGGCTTTTTCTTGTTCTGGTGGTACATGCATTGCATCTTAAACATTTTCTGTTGTTTAATGCTTAGTTTCTGACTGTTCTTTTTATTAAAACCACCATAATCAGTGATTTCATAAATGTAGTTGTTTCCTTCTTTGAAGCACTGCGCAGAAATAATTCTTGCCTAATGAAACCTACATTTTAGTGATGATGAATAAGAAATGAAACAGGTGGTGGCGGTTGCTATAGCAGCTGCACACTGTGCAGCACTGAGAACGGTGAATTCCTTATGGGGTAGGATGTTTTATGTTACGTGTGATATGTGCATATATACAAAGTTATGGACTTATACATACTTATATATGCATGCATATGTATACACATGTATTCCAACAACTTCTAGTAGTATGCATAACTCCAAGCCAATGTGAAGGAAGGTCAGGTACAGGGCTAAAAATGAGAACTAGATGATGAAAGGTTCATGTCCTATCTTAAAAGCTGTTTGGATTATGTTGACAATGGACATTTTGAAAGACTTTAAGCAGAGGGAAGATGCACCACTATTTTGATTAGAATGCTGTTTCTGCCAGTCCCTAGGAAGAGAGATGCTAAGTCACCAATTGTTGTTAGGCCTACAATAATGCTGATAACCCAGAGAAGTAAAACACGGCTTTGAGAACATTGTTTTATGTGCTTGTGGGCCTGACAAAGAACAAAAGATTATACATTTATTTCTATGCTTGACACTTGTAAATACTTGAATGGATGACAATATTAAGAGATATTGTATAGAAAAAGTCAGGGTCAGTGACAGAATGTTGGGAAATGAGGACAGTGATACAGAGGCTAAAAGAAATGTCAAAGCAATGGCAAAAGTTCTAAAATGATAACAGCAGGTCAGTACCACCTGGTTCATCAAAATTGTTTTCTAGATGCATAAACTTAAAAAAATCTCCTCAAGCTTTATTCATGGTGTTCTTTGTAAATTGAGGCAATTCTTAACAATTTATGTGATTTTTCTATAACAAGGAGCTATTAGTCTGCCATAAAATCCATACATATCCTATATCATTCTTCCTGGCCTGCTTTTGTGTTTTAAAGTCTTCAATTTTATCTATCATGAGTGTATTAAATTACATTTATTTCCATCATTGAAAATGATACACTTGAGCAAAGTGTAGAAGATGAAGACATTGTTCAAATCACTCTCATTTCAGACTGAGGATGTAGTGATTGCTAAGGTACAAAGGATGGCCCTCACATAATGTTCAAAAAGACAACACAAGCTAGCTGGAACACAGTAATGTGGCTTATAGGAACAGAAATTTAGAGGCCACACAGGAATTAAAGGATGTGTAAAACTTCTTGGCTTTTACTCTGAAACAGGGAATCACTGCACTGGTAATGGATATACAAAAGTACCATGATCTCACATATTTTAACAAAGTGGCTTTGGGATACTGAGGTAAATAGAGGTCAAGGTGGAGAAAGGAGTTACTAAAAACTGACTGCAGGTGGTCTCAGCCATCTTGGGAGCTGATGGAGATTCTGGCTCCAATGATATCACAAAAGATGGTATGAAGTAGTCAGAGTGGATTATACAAAGGAAAGGACCAAGAATTACTCCAATGTTTTCACATTAGATGACTGGTAGAATTCATTTGTATCACTGTATATGGAGCTGTAGAGATAAGTCAACTTGAGGGATGCAAATTTGAGATATATGTTTGATGTCACCTATGGAAATCTTAAGTAGAATCATAAATATGTGATCTGGAGTCAAAGCTTGAGAGCTATCATATAGGCTGTGCTTTCCATGGCAATGGTCACTGGCTGAATGCACAAGCACAGTTGAAGTGCTCAGGAGTTTCATGAGCCTAGCTGTTTCACACTGATTGTACAGGGTGAGCTATTTCTGTCACAGAGGCCAGTTCTGATGGACAACACTAATCCAGATGGTATTTCAATTGAATTACTTTGAGATCGCCAAAGGAGTAATAAAAGAAGGAGAAAACAGGCTGACTCTGGGCTCATCCAATATTCACTCATTATACAGACGAATAGACTGAAAGGGAAAATACTAGACAAAGACAAGGGAAGTGGTGAGAAACTAAGGCTATCTGGTAAAAGTTAACTATTCCATCCTTGTATAGGATAGATGCTGTGGGATGGCCCTTTTCTGTGTGCTGTGAATATGTGTTGCTATGATTGGTTAACAAATAAAGTTGCATTGGCCTATGGCAAGGCAACTTAGAGGCAGACAGGAAATCCAAGCAGATATATGGAGAAAAGAAAGGAGAGGGTGAGAGACAGCAGCCACCACTGTGGGAGGAGCAGCAAGATGCCAGCAGACCAGTAACGCCACAGTCATGTGGCAGCTTATAGATTAATGGAAATGGGTTAATTTAAGATGATAGAGCTAGCTAGGAAGAAACTTAAGCCAATGGCCATATAGTTTGTAATTAATATAAGCCTCTGAGTGATTATTTTATAAGCAGCTGTGGGACTGCATGTCTGGGTGGGATTGGAGAAACTTCCAGCTATATTTGGCTGCCCAATGTGGAGCAAGAGTTCCCACCTAAAACCTGAGAGAACTTAATACAAGATTCTAAAATGGAACCAAACACAACTTCCTACTTCATATCTCATGCTGGCTGCAGTACAAAGATGCCATGGTACAGAGACACCACAGCATTGGAGCTTGAGTGCAGTATGGCAGATTCCTACATTAGTACACAGAGCTGTTTCCAAGCTGTGCAGCATGATGCATGACAGATTTACCTTTTACTCATACAGACAAAATGGGTTTATGGGCCAGTTACATGCTACCTAATGGCAGCATGGACCCCAGAGTTGGTGGGGTAAGGGTGACTCTCCTGGGCACCTCTGTGATGTTGGGAAGCTGACGTGGGTGGAGTCAGCAACTGGAGCTGGCCCTTCAATTTTAGCCATGCTGCAATTTGCAGTGTTCAGAAAAGGATTATCAATACACAAAAGACAGATTCAGATAGAATAAACCTCTAAATAGTTTATATTATGTGTAAAAATGTATATAGGCTTGGAAGAGAGAGGAAAAGGGGGATAGATGGTTATATAAAGAAATAATTTTTAAAAATTAAGTCTTTAAAGAGACAGTAAAAGTAACATAAAAAATAAGCCACATAAAGATGGAAATCACACAGTGAGTTTGGATTATGTTGTCTTTGGGATTTTTAACTGAAGAGAGAGAGACTTTTGATTATAAAGGGTGCTGAGTTAAAACCAATATGTATATTTTAAAGGTATCTTGACTTCAAAATTTGTGTCTAAGGACACATTGCTTTGGAAAGAAGGTTCTGCTTTGTTTCTACAGAAGATGAGAACCTGTGGTTTGCTTCCAGGCTAATATGGTTTGATCAAGAAAGATTCCCTGAAAGGTCTCCAATGATACCATGGTCCAGATGATCCAACATCCAAAATCAACTTCAAAGCAAATGGCTGAAACTATGCAACCTCAGACTACTACAGCAAGATTTAACTATAATTCAAAACAAGGCAAGATAGTATTTCAGTTTTCTTCTTTACAGAGGAGACTGCCAGATAATCTACAGGACATAGGGAGAAGCAATTAAAAACTTCTAGGCCTATAGGCTGAAAAGGGAAGCTCCAATGTTGCAGAAGAATTTTGGGTGACTGCCCAGATGCACTTCCTGTTTACTTAGGTAATATTATATCCTTCTGAGGTCTTTGATGGAGTTGAAGAACAGGTAGTTATAATTATAGTTTTCTTTTGTTATGATGAAAGGTAAATTAGATATAAAAATTTAGACTCACAGAAATAAGATAGATGATAGAGTGTTTTCTTTAATTTTGCCAAACATAGACTAGATATTGTCACTGTAATTCTTGCTTGATTACTGTTATATTATATGTAATTTTACTATGTTAAAATTAAAACCTTCCTTTTTGATTAGACAGAAAAGTTGAAGTGCTGTAGATGGTCTTTCTGTATGCTGTGAATATGTGTTACTATGACTGGTTAATAAAGAAGCTGTTCTGGATTATGGCAAGTCAGGTTATAACCGGGCAGAAAACCCAAGAGAGAGACAGAAAGAAGGAAAACAGAGGCAGAAGAGACACCAGCCTGCCACCCTAGAAGCAGCATGCCAGCAGACTGGTAATGCCATAGCCATGTGGCAAAATATAGATTAATAGAAATGAGTTAACTTAAGATAATAGACCTAGCTAGCAAGAAACTTAAGCCATTGGCCATACAGTTTGTAATTAATATTAGCCTCTGAGTGATTATTTTATAAGCATCTGTGGGACTGTGGAGCTAGGTGGGATTAGAGAAACTTCTGGCTACAGACAGGCCCATAGGGTCAAGGAAATTGGCTCAAACCTGTTGCTAAGGCATGCACATAATATACTTCCTTAGAAGTCAACCTGAAGTCTGCCTAAGGGCCTAGCAACAAGCATTGTCAGAGTTCCTGGTGACAGAGTTCTTGATTATGCCTAGCCAATGATGGACAACCACATAATGCCACCAATTTGGGACACAGCTTGGGTGCTGGGAGGAGAGTATATAAGGCCTTCCCCATTATTGAATAAATTAGTCTTCTGTTTGCCTTCAACTGACTCCCAGTGTCTGTGTTGTTTACACCACACCTTCTGCCCATCCTGAGAAGAAGGCACATTTTTTTCAATTTTGGTTCACCCAGTACATCCACATAAGGATTGAAATGACACCCCCAGAAGGTGGAATCAAGGTTCAGCTCCCAAAAGCCATTCCTCATCCAGAGACACTGTATAGGCAGTGTACAGACTATGGCCTAAAAACCATAGAAGTCCCCCCATTAAGCACAAGAACTAAGGGTTTAATACAAATTTCCACCCTTATTGACTGTCATCTTCTCTCTGACTGTTGTTTGCTTGCTATTTGCCTCTAAAAGATGAGTAATCTTTTCGTCACCCCCACCACTTCCATGTTGGATATCTCTATCAAGGCCCAGATTTCCCCTACTTTCTGCAGGTCCCTGATCAATCGTCCATGCAGTTACAAACTTATAATGACTGGTACCATTTGCTTAAAGCTGTGTGGAAGCCTGTGGCCTTTTTCAGTTGGAGATCAGCCTATGATGATCAGGCAGAATCCAAGGCCTAGACAAACATCTTACTTAATGTCTTAGTGACCAATGATATGTTCACACGACATGGGGAATACGTCCATCCTGTGCACCAGGAACAGATTGGCTTGAATGCCTATTTCCTTTTCTCTTCTTTTCTTTTCTTTTATAATTAAATTTTACATATCAGCCACAGATTCCCCTGTCCTCCCTCCTCCCACCTCCCAGCCTTACCCCCAACCCTCCCCCCATTCCCACCCCCTCCAAGGCAAGGTTTCCCCTGGGGATTCAGCTCAGCCTGGAAGATTCAGCTGAGACAGGTCCAGTCCCCTCCTCCCTATACCAAGGCTGAGCAAAATGTCTCAGCACAGGTCCTAGGTTCCAGAAAGCCAGCTCATGCACTAAGAACAGGTCCTGGTCCCACTGCCTAGGGGCCTTCTAAATAGTTCAAGCTAATCAACTGTCTCACTTATCCAGAGGGCCTAATCCAGTTCCATGGGGGCTCCTTGGCTATTGGTTCATAGTTCATGTGTTTCCACTAATTTGGCTAGTTGTTCCTGTGCCTTTTCCAATCATGGTCTCAATGTCTCTTGCTCATATAATCCCTCCTCTCTCTCACCAACTGGACTCCTGGATCTCTACCTGGGGCTTGGCTGTGGATCTCTGCTTGAATGCCTATTTTCAACAGGTCTCAGAAATGACCCTCAGAGCCTGTATTTCCCAGGACCCTAAGCTTACTTTCACAATCTTATCCAACAGCCAGAGGAGGTTTTCATCAACTTCCTGGCCCATGTCAATGAGGCAGTAGAGCACAGAGTGGATGCAGGCCCCACAAGAGATATGCTGATTAAACAGCTGACTTGTGAGGTTCTCAATGCCCAAACCCATAATGCAGAGGCAGCCTTGTGGAATGAGATCATACACAAATGGGTGCAGGCCACCAGAGATCACGATCCCAGCACTGGTCCCATTGCCACTCACCACCTCCCTGGACACTTTTCTAGCTGACATGCAGTGTGCTAATGACACTCCCAAGGGCCCCCAGGTAAGAACTTGCTGTGGATGTGGCAAACCAGGCCATTTGTGGCATGACTGCCCCCAGGCAAAACCTAGGACCTGATGCCCCAGATGCAATAAGAGATTTCATTGGGCAAACAACTGTAGGTCACAGCCTACTGAAACACCAGCCATGTTAAACTCCAAACAGAGTGTTCCTCAGCCCCACCAGTAAGAAGAGGCTCTGGTAATCCAAAAATCTATTGTACGGTGATCATTTTTCCACACTTCCCAATTCCGACCATCTATCTTGATGAACAAGCTGTTAAAAGCTTGATTGACATGGGTGCAGACAATACCATGTTAACCAAGACTGAGGCGCTTTGCTTCCCTTATTGGAAGTTTAAACCTGCCCCCCCCATCAGTGTTGTGGGAGGCCAACAAGATTCTAAGATGACCGCCCATCTGGTCCTTTGGAAGGATCTTGATGTCAATCAGGGAGCCATTCACCCTATCATTTCCACTGTACCTAGGAACATGTGGAGCAGAGATAGGGGTATTATCCTAACTATAGATGGCAGGGTCTTTTAGTCAGTGACCCTGCATGAGATTTGCACCCACAATTCTAAGGGCCGCTGTCCCCATGAGATCCACCACAATCGAGCGCCCAGGTCCATTCCATTGATGTGGCTCTCAGATCAAGAAGTATGGGTGGAGCAGTGGCCTATAATTGAACCCAAGCTGTCAATCCTAAAGGAATTAGTTGCAGAACAACTAAAGATGGGGCCCAGAGAACTGTCCACGAGTAAATATAATACACCCATATTTTTTATCCAAAAACCAGGATGTTACTGCCTCCTGCAGGATCTTTGTGTAGTCAATGGTCTAATGGAAAAAATGGGGTCTACACAGCCAGGCCTCCCCCACCCTAGCACTATTCCTCCATCTCATTATATATTAGTTTTAGATATTAAGGATTGCTTTTTTCAAATTCCTCTGGTGCCACAGGGTCAAGATCATTTTGCCTTTACCATGTGGGAACCTAATATGCATAAACCTCCTAAGAGATATCCATGGACTGTTTTGCCACAAGGAATTAAGAACAGCCCCACTATTTGCAGCTATGTGTTTCTCAAGCTTTGGTCAATGTCCCCAGAGATGTTCTCTGGATCCATTGCTAAGCAGGTCCACCCCATTTCCTTCACATTAGAAATGAAGGAATTGTACACACTCTCCTATCTAGGGGATTTAGGGGAGTATTGTGGCAATTTCTCTGGATACATCAGTCACATCTGTCCAGTACGAGGTCACCTCTAAGTTTAACCAGTCCTTCCAAATCAGCCTTAAGGCATGGAAGCTGGCATAGAGAACATATGGATGAGAGCGAAATAAGCTTGTCTTCTCCTTTTCTTTAAGAATACCCTCTGGGTAGATTCTGTCTTGTTCCAGAAAATGGTTTCTGGATTTACAGAAACTGTTGACAATCATTTTCAAAAAAAAAAAAAAAAACAAAACAAAAAAAGCCCCCCCAAAAAACATGTTCTTAGCAGAACTCCCCCACACTTCCAATAAAGATGCATCCCCATGAAGTTCCCTCCTCCACTCACATCCCTCATGTCACCCTGGCCTTTTTAGATTCTAATAAAAACAGATACAGTGTTCTTATCCAGCACCCTGGCTCCAAAGATGTTACATATGTTATCCCTAACCATAGTTCCATTCAATTGGGTGAGCTATGAGCCCTCCTAAAGGTTCTAGCGGAGTGCCAGACCAAGTCTGTTAATATTTTTTCAGACAGCCAGTATGCTGTACAGGCAGTTTGTGTACTGGCCTTTTCTTGAGTTAAAGACTCACTGACCCCCATTGCCAGCACCATGCTGCTCATACAGGATGTCCTAAATGAGCATTGGTTCCTGTCACATATTAGATCTCACTCCAAATTACCCAGAATATTAGCTCAAGGAAATGAGGTCACAGAACAGCAAGGATAGATCTCCTAGAGCAAGCCAGAGCTCTTCACCAGTAATTCCATCTGTCTCCATATAATTTACATAGACTTCTTCCAGAATTATCAGTTTCTCAATGTAAACACTTGTCCTGGGCCTGTGCCACTTGCTCTGTTCCTGTCCCCTTTGGACCACTTCAATGTGTAGGGGTTAATCCCCACGGCTTGTTACCTAACACCATCTGGCAGATGGAGGTCACATATCATGCCCCCTTTGGCAATCTTAAATATGTCATGTGATAATAAATACCTGTTCCTCCTTTATTTATGCCCTAGCCCTTTCTGCAGAGAAGGC
This sequence comes from Peromyscus maniculatus bairdii, assembly GCF_049852395.1. Classification (NCBI taxonomy): domain Eukaryota; kingdom Metazoa; phylum Chordata; class Mammalia; order Rodentia; family Cricetidae; genus Peromyscus; species Peromyscus maniculatus. The sequence goes on from NC_134861.1 coordinate 30,351,662, forward strand.
TATCAATGCTATCTAGGCCTTTAAATCAGCCATAGTAGTTATGGAGGTACCTTGAGCACTTAAGACTGACAATGGCCCTGCCTATGCCTCTCAACAATTCAATGACTTTCTGTGGTCCTGGAAGTTTTCCCATACCACTGTCATCCCCTACAATCTACAAGGACAAGCCATCTTGGAGAGGACCAACAGAGCTCTTAAGGAAGCTCACCAGAAGCTAGGAGAGATCCTCATTTGGCCTTAACAGAGGTCCTTTTCCATATGAATTTTCTCAGTTTTGATTACAAGGGGCTCAATTACAAGTGTTGGGCATCTCTGCCAAGGAACAAGACCCTGCCCTGGTAAGATGGAGAGATTCTATCTTGCCCCCCTTCAATAGTAACCACCAGCCCCCTGCTAACCTATGGGAGAGAATATGCTTGAATTTTTTCTCAGAGTGCCACTCACCAATATGGGTACCACCAAGAGATGTGTGCCTGGCCACAGATCAGCCTGCTTCCACCAAGGAACTAATAACCCAGGATAGGTAATGTGTATACTTCCCTTTCTTGCTCTTATCACCCCTCTAAAGGTTGAAGACTTGTCAACTCTCACTTTTCCTCATTTCATATGACACCTTTTGAGATGAGGAATGTTAATTTAACAGGCTGGGAGCTAGCTTAACTATATTAAGGGCCCATGGTCAGCTAAGTTTCTATATTACTCATTGCAGCTAACACACAAAATTTTCCAATTAAAATCAGACAAGGGCAGAGGTTATGGCCTTTGAGTCTTTATTTTTGAAAAGGTTTGGCATGATATAAAAAGACTGTTTGATCCCTCCTGGATTTTCACTTATGTTTTGATTGGTGGGGTGGTGCTTTTAATCTTTCTCCTTTTTAAGTGCCTCCTACAGCACATCCAGCAACAATGGGCAGTCTCCAAGGCAACTCTACATGGCTCTTAGACATCATCCACAGAGGAAATTATGCTTTCTGAAGTTCAAAAGGCTACTTCCTGACCCTCCTCACCCAGGGTGACTCCCCAGGGATGGACACTCTTCGAGGGCTGATAGTCAATGGTGAGTAAGAGTTTGTTTGGCAAGGCAACCTAAGACCAGGATAATCCAGTTGCTGAGCCTCCCTGAGGTGGGGTCAACAAGGCAGGATCAAAGAACTCTGACTCCTGCTGAGCACCCATCTAATAAAATAAAAGGGAGAATATGTAGTAGGACAAGCCCATAGGCATGAGGAAATTGGCTCAAACCAGTTGCCAAGGCATTCCCATAATGTACTTCCTTAGAAGCCAACCTGGAGTCTGCCTGAGGGCCCAGCAACAGGTGCTGTCAGAGATGCTGATTTTGCCCAGCCAATGAGGGATAACCACACAATGCCACCAGATTGGGACACAGCTTGGGTTCTGGAAGAAGGGTACATTACACCGTCCCCATTATTGGATAAATGAGTCTGCTGTTTGCCTTTAACTGACTCCCAAAGTCTGTGACATTGATGCTGTAGCTTCTCAACCCCTCCCCGAGGGTCAACAACACATCCCCATAATGAACCTGAGAAGCTTAGATCATTTCCAACCTCATCTAAATGAACACACTGAGACAAAGAGAATGACACACATGTCTTGTATTGCACAACTGATACTGAGACAAAATAAAAGCATCTTCCTTTGGGATGAATGGAACTGGTTATGAATGTCATGATGACATCCTTGAAACAAAGTCCTCTGAGTGGCTTATCAAAAGGTATCTGTTTTGTGAATTTAAGGTACAAAATCAAGTCTCACAGAGGATATGAGTGGCTGCTTAGACCAGGTTCCATGTTAGTCCTGCTTGTTGTCTTTTCTAGAAAATGTTTGCTTTTGAATTGGCCTTCTTACCCCAAATTGCCACATAAGAAGTAGGAGTCTAATTCTTTTTTTTTTGGTTTTTCGAGACAGGGTTTCTCTGCGTAGCTTTGCGCCTTTCCTGGAGCTCACTTGGTAGCCCAGGCTGGCCTCGAACTCACGGAGATCCGCCTGGCTCTGCCTCCCGAGTGCTGGGATTAAAGGCGTGCGCCACCACCGCCCGGCTTTTTTTTTTTTTTTTTTTTTTTGAGTCTAATTCTTAATTGGCTCACTAATCCTAAAAATATACCTACTTTTCCTATTTTGATGTTTATCAAGGCAATCTTCAAATTGTATCATCATTCATGTTTTAGTTTGAATTGCATTGTGGGTATAGCCTGAAATAATGATGTAAGTCTAGGCTTGAAGGAAGCATCTGAGAAGCAGAAATGAGACAATGGGGAAGATGAAGCAAAGAAAGGCAGAGAAACTGTAATGATTTAGGGATTGGTGCCTTTCATGGGGAAATTATGGTTTGATTTTCTAGTTATTCCACACATGCCCATTATACTTGATTATTAATTACTTGTGGGAAATTGTTTTCTCTCAGTTTTGACCCATGGTTTGTGCATAATTTGTCTTTTTCCATGGGAAATACTGCAGCTTGTATTCAAGATGAGACCAAGGGATTATGCTGGGGACTATCTACTAAAAGCCCTGCTGAAGTCTAGAGACAGGAGCATTCCCCATTTTGACAGTCTAGCAATGGGCATGACCTAATGGCTAGAATTTCAATGAAAATGCATTTTTTTTTCATTTTCAAGATGATATTTGGATTTTTGTAAATATATTGGAAGACGATGTCATTTGCTAATCTTCAAAGATGAAGTAATTATAAATATAAAATAAAAAGAAGCTCTTTTTGGAATTAGACTAAAATAAATCTTCCTAAAAATATATCAATGGATGCTCTAGATCTCTAATGTTGATCTCATTCATCTTGTTTATTATAACTTTGGAATCAGAAAAATCAAGGTGTAATCTTGGTTCTAGATTATCTGCTATTTGAATTTGGGAAGGTTAATTAAAAATTCTGTGCATCATTATCCTAATCTCCACAATGGAAATGTCTTAGACTGTGTTCTATTGTTGTGAAGAAACACCATTACCATGGCAACTCTCATAAAGGAAAACATTTAATTTATGCTTGTTTATAGTTTCTGAGGTTTAGTCCATTATCATCACTGTGGGAAGCATGGTGGTACTCAGGCAGACATGGTGCTAAAGAAGTAGCTGAGAGTCCTGCATCAGGATCCAGAGGCAGCCACAAGAGAAAGAGACCCTGGGCTTGGAATGGGCTTTTTGAAAAATCAAAGTCCACCCCAGTAACTTACTTCCTCCAAAAAGGTCACAGTTCCTAATACTTTCACATAGTGACACTTCCTGTTGACCAAGTATTCAAGCATATGAGCCTATGGAGATGATTCCCATTCAAACCACCACAGAAAGTAAATGTAACTATCTGGTGACATTTTTAAAAATTATATATATTATGAAACACATATATACATGTATCACATATGAAGTATGTACCTAGGAACTGCTATTTCTCCCTTTAAAAAGCTCAGTTTCCAGTTCTTTTCCTTAACTAATTTCTTCTTGCTTGATGGGCAGTAGAGTCATGAATTCTCACAAATTTAAAAAAGTCGCGTAGACTAATGAATGCTCCATTAGATTGAATAAGAAATGTTGCTCTTGTGCAGAATTTTGTTACTTAGTTCATAGGAAAATTAACAAAGGAAACATCAGCTTAATCATATTTTGCACTCATACACCATATACAACGACTTCATTTTCCCTTTATTGAGATTTGAAAAGACGTAAAGTATCATTCCACTGTCTTGATTTCAATTGACTGTAATGGGCATATTGTTTCCTATGAGTTTTGAATTTTCTAATTACTTTCTTATTTGCCTTTCTTTATAACATGCGTATTGCCATTTATTCCATGTGGCTTTTTCTTTGCAGCCTTATTATCTGGGGATGATGGGAGAGAAAAACATGCCAAGAAGTCTAGACATTGAAAGCTCGGGGTATTCACTCACAGAGACAGTTCAGCTTTCAGGGTGCATTAGCCATCATGAGTCTGAGGTTTCTTTCCACTTCCAGATATCAAATTAACACACCATTTTCTATCCTGAAGGTGGCTTTTGTTTTTGGTATTAAAACAAACATGGGAGGGATTCATAAATAAACCTAAGCCTGGTTGATTCTGAACAGACAGTATTTACAGCACACAAGCAGTGAGAATAAACAGGAAATTGTCGGTTTCACTGGCTGTGTTTGTACCAGATCATGTAACACAATTATCAACATAAATTCTGGGTTATTTCCTTTCCTGGCTGAAGTGTTGCTCAGGGGCTGATGAATCTCTGCACAGCTGTGACAATGCTATGCTGCCATTTGACATAAATTTGAGATTAGCCATACGTACCTTAATACGTAGAATAAGCAAAGGAATGGGAAGGGGTGTGACTGGGATAGTACAAAAGGAACTTCAACTTTGGTGTGGTTCTCTGTCGTGTGTGTGTGTGTGTGTGTGTGTGTGTGTGTGTGTGTGTGTTTGTGTGTCTGTGTGCATGGTGTGTGTGGTATGTGTGTGTGTGTGTGTGTGTTGTTGTGGTATAGGTGTGTATTTTGTGTGTGGTATGTGTGTGTGTGTGTTGTTGTGGTATAGGTGTGTATTTTGTGTGTGGTATGTGTGTGTATTGTGTGTCTGTGTCTGTGTGTCTGTGTGTGTGGTGTGGTGTGGTGTGTGTATATGTTGTATGTGTATGTGGTATGTGTGTTGTGTGTGTATGTGTGTGTGTTGTGTGTGTATGTGTGTATGTTGTGTGTGTGGTGTGTGTATGTGTGTGTATTGTGTGTATGTTGTATATGTGTTGTGTTATGGTGTGGTGTGTGTGTGTTGTATGTGTATGTGTTGTGTGTGTGTGTGTTTTGTGTGTGTTTTATGTGTGTATGTGGTGTGTATATGGTGTGTGGTGTGGTATGTGTGTATTGTGTGTGTTGTGTGTGTGGTGTGTACATGTGTGTTGCATGTGTGTGCTGTGTGTGTTTTGTGTGTATGTTGTGTGTGTGGTATGTGTGGGTGTGTTGTATATGTAGTGTGTATGGTGTGTATGTGTGTGTTGTATGTGGTGTGTGTGGTGTGTGGTTTTTGTGTGTGTTTGTGTGTATGTGCTTTGTGTGTGTGTTCTGTGTATGTATGTGTGGTGTGTGTAGTGTGTATATGTGTGTGGTATACATGTGTGTATTGTGTGTTCTGTGTGTGTTATTTTGTTCTAGTTCTCTCTGTGCTGCTCAAGTTGGAAATACAGATCTATGTCCAGGCTCTAGCAGTCGGATTGTTCTAAAAACAGAGTCAATAAAAAACATATGTCTATATAAAAGTCTATAAATGCATGAAAAAAATATGAAGCAAAATCAAAGATAACTGAGAAATTATTTTAAAAGTCAAGTATCCTGATGCACAATGACTTATTGGGGCTAAAAGGAAAATAATAAAAATGTATAGATATTAACAGATAATTCTCAATAAAAGACATCAGTACCTGAACATCACAGGGCATTTATTCTCAAATATAATTAGAACAATTAAAATTACACTGAGGTAATTTAGTTTAGTCATCATATCTCCTGTCTAACATAGTGGAAAACTTCTGGCTCTGTAGAATTGACCAGACTATGAGGAAACAATGCTCTTGCATTGTGCTGCTGGAAACAAAATGAACTCAGTTGTATTTAGACATAAATTTGAAACTATCTAACAAAAATATTAATTTACCCCCTTTATCTAATAACCGTACTTGTAGGATTTAGTGCTCAGCAAAAGCTATATAGGTATGAGCTGATTAGAAACAACAATGTGCAGTGAATTCCAGGGATGTTATCAATTATTTTAAAGTAAAATGAATTCCACACAAATTAATGTGGTGTCTTGCATGAAATAGGAATAAGAAAAGATTTGTATTTTGGTCCCTGGGAGAAGAAACAAAAGAAGTAAAATGAAAGGTCATAAAATGAAATCTAAGTGTCCACCATAGAAAATAGGAGGGGAGAGGAAAGGGCCATCAAAATACAGCTAGGCTAGTCTCTGATTACACATTTTGTTTCAGTTTTGATATTTAACGGTATATCAATTCTTTATATGTTACTCAAAATTAAATTAAAATAATGTAGATACAGGAACTCAACATGAAAGCATACAGATATTGATGAATCTAAATGAGTAAAATAGCATGATCACGTCTATGGGCTTCAGAAAAAAGAAATTGTAAGACACTACCTGGAAAGCTACAGGCCACTCCAGACAGGGAAGTAGGTAGGTTAACTATAGATCTTCATCTCTTTCCCCCAGTGTCATGTCAAGCTCTGCAGCACACCACCTACGGCAGCCTCCTTCCTCTCCCCTTCCTACCACTGACCCCTTCTGAGTGGATCACATAGACTTTCCAAACTTCCTCACCCTTACTCAACAGGCATTCCCTTGAAACCTACAAACCATTCCTGACAACTAAGCAGGGAGGCTAATTGCAGATCTTCTCCTCTCCCTCCATTTTTCCAAGTACAATCCCCCCAGCCTCACCCTTAGCTCTGTAGCAGACCTTTTGTTATGGCATCTCCTCACTCTCTACCTTGATTCCCAGGTGATTAAGCAGATCCTGGTGGAACACCCTGCTTTCTTTAATCCTATGAAACCCCCTTATCTGTCATTCATAGCCTACCCCCATTTGCAAGTGTTAGCTCCCAATACCAAGAAACAGGTTTTACCTGAATCCCTGGTATCCACACCTATCAGGATCTCTGGAAAAATTTCCTACCAGGGAACACATGGCCACCACACTCTCCAAAGAACAAGACAGGACAACAGAAACAATAGAACAAATCATTCACACAACAAAGACAAGACCAGATATCATCACATAGAATAACACTCTTCCTACACCCAGATGTCTAGATGCCAGTGCCAAAACACAGTCAATGACAGGCAGGAAAATATAGCTCCACTAGAGCCCAGCAGCCCTATGACAGAAGACCCTGAGTAATCAACATAGCTGAAGTACAAGAAAAAGACATTAAAATAGTCTTTATGAATATGATAGATGTCCTTAAAGAGGAAATAAAGAAATCCCTTGAAGAACTCTATGAAAACACAAACAGTGGAAGGAAATGAATACAACAAAGACACCAAGACATGTAAGTGTAAATAGAATCAAAGAAAAGGAAATGTGGAAATGAAAAATTTGAGGACCCAAACCTCAGAGTCAAGCCTCACCAACAGAATTCAGAAGATGAAAGAATCTCAGTCATTGAAGACACAAGAAAGAAGAAATGGATACCTCAGTCAAACAAAATGTTAAAACAAAACAAACAAAAAAACCTGTCTCAAAACATTCAGGAAATTTGGGACACTATGAAAAGACCAAACCTAAGAATAAAAGAAATAGAGGAAGGACAGAATTTCAGGTCAAAGACACAGAAAATATTTACAACAAAATCATAGAAGAAAATTCCCTAACCTAAAGAAGGTGATGTTTATAAAGGTACAAGAAGCTTACTGAACACCAAATAGATGACCAGAAAGAAACTCTCCTCAGCATATAAAAATTAAAACATTAAATTAACAGAACAAAAAATATTATTAAAAGCTGCAAGGGGGAAAGACTAAGTAAAATATAAAGGTAGAACTTATCAGATAACACCTGACTTCTCAATGGAGATTCTAAAAGCCAAAAAGCCTGGACAGATGTTCTACAAATTCTAAGAGAAGACAGATTCCAGCCCAGACTATTATACAAAGCAAAGCTTTCAATCACAGTAGATGGAGAAAATAAGGCATTCCATGACAAAATCAAATTTAAACAATATCTATCTATAAATCCAGCCTTACTGAAAGTTCTAGAAGCAAATCATAAACCTAAAGAAACTAACAATAACCAAGAAAACAGAACTTGTAGGGAGCCGCTATTCAAAGATGGCGCTGGCTTCCTGGGAGCCTAGCTGTAAACAACTCCGTATTTGGCTATGGTGCACGAGTATGGTAATTGGCCTTATGTCCTCAGCCTATCCCGTGGCTCCCCGTGCGAGCATTCTGGCAGGACCCAATCACAGTACGGCACGTTTGCCTGATTCCCTTTATAAGCAGCTGCAGTTTAGTCCTCGGGGCCCCTCACCTCCCGCTCTCCCTTAATCAAGAGGCGCTCCAATAAAGTGTGTTCTGAGACGGATCCTCGCATGGTGGTCGTTCTTCCTCGCTGGCCGAGGAGCGCGCCGCAACTGGTGCCAAAACCCGGGAAGGAAACCCGGGACGGGAAGGAAACTTTGGACACCAGGTGAGGGGTCGAGGAGGATTCAGAACTCAGCACACGGAGCGGTGACGTCGGTGAGTTCTCCAGGAACGGTGACGTCGGTGGGTTCGCCAGGAACGGCGGTGACGTCGGTGAGTTCTCCAGGAACGGTGACGTCGGTGAGTTCGCCAGGAACGGCGGTGACGTCGGTGAGTTCTCCAGGAACGGTGACGTCGGTAGGTTCGCCAGGAAAGGCGGTGACGTCGGTAAGTTCGCCAGGAACGGCGATGACGTCGGTAAGTTCGCCAGGTATGCTGATTGTTGGGATAAATCCGTTTGTGCTTGCTTTTGTGTTCATTCCTATGACAATTGTTGTTCTTCTTTGCTGTTTTGTATATGCATGTCTCAAGGAAGAACGCAATGTTGAAATCATTAGAAAGGGACGCAAGGCATTAATTAAGCACCAGGATAGTCTATCAGAATCAGACGTTAAAGGGGAGAACTTAAGTAGGCCTAAAAAGGAAGGATATCCAGTATTAGACGGTGAGTTAGACCCTGATGAGGAGGAGGATTTAGAGGAAGCTGCCGCTGAATATGAGGAAGAGAGACATGGGCGGCAGCGACCTCCTCCTTATAATGTTTCTGCTGGGGTGAATGTGGAACCAACGGCGCCTTCGGGACCACATCCACCCTCGGCAACACCTTCGTATCTGCAAACAGGTGGAGGTTGTCGTTTTATCAGGAGAGACACCTGGGCGCGGCTAGCGTCCGCGTTTCCAGTCTTTGAAGATCCGCAAACGAACAACAGATATCATGAACCTATGCCTTATAAACAATTAAAAGACCTGGTAGAGGCTGCTCGAGCCTACGGAGTAACGGCCAGTTATACCTTAACATTATTGACTAGGCTCACTACTCAGGCTATGACTCCAACAGATTGGTTTGAAATAGCTAGAGCATGTTTAACTACAGGGCAGTATCTGGACTTCAAATCTATAGTTACAGATAGAGCCCAGGTACAAGCTAGAATTAATCTTCAGAATAATCAACCACAGTGGACGGTTGACATGCTACTGGGTCAAGGACAATGGACCGTAAATCAGACAGCATATCCTATTGAAGTTTATCAGCAGATAAATGAGATTTATTCTAAAGCTTGGAAATCATTACCAAATAAAGGAGAAGTATCGGGGAATTTGACTAAGATCATTCAGGGACCTAATGAACCTTTTTCAGATTTTGTAGCTAGAATGATGGAGGCAGCAGGAAAGATATTTGGTGATGTAGAAACAGCTATGCCTCTGGTTCAACAATTAGTATATGAGCAAAGCACTAAAGAATGTCGTAGAGCCAATACCCCATGGAAAGGAAAGGGATTAGAAGCTTGGCTAAAAGCCTGTTGGGAAATTGGGGGACCGCTAAGTAATGCTGGCCTAACGGCAGCAGTCCTTGCAGCCACACGAGCTGCACGAATGGATGCTAGCTGCTCTGACGTAGCTCCTTTAATTATGCTCCAAGGAGGGAATTATGGCGTTCACACATTACTTGTTATTCTAATCATTCTCAGAGATGTTATGGGGAGTCCTTGTGCTGGCTGGGGGCCAGGTGCTAGGCATCACCTTTGCAGTGGAGGTTCAAACTGCTGCAGCTGGTCCTTGTCTCCCGAGATGCAAGCTTGGCCATTTCAGCCTCTTCAGGTGGAAGGAGTTGATGGCTCCAAACCATCCTTCATACCTCTACTTCCCTAAATGCACAGTTGCAAGGTGGCCTTATGGTGCTTAACCAGTGCATTGACTTGGTACAAGAACAAGTTGACATCCTTTGGCAGCTGGCCCAATTGGGCTGTGAGTGGAGAATGCCTGGTTTGTGTGTCACTAGCGTGTAGTTCCAGAATGGTTCCTGAGCAGCGAATTTGTCTAAACAGTTGTCCAGTTATCTTATAGGAAATTGGTCCGGAGAATTTGAAGAGACGCTGGAAAAGCTGAGAGTGGCGGTGGTGACCATCAACTCCACACGAGTGGATCTCAGCGTGGCGGAGGGATTGTCCTCCTGGATTGCTTCTACCTTTTCCCTGTTTAGAATGGGTGGGGGTAGGGTATATTTTTGGCATGCTGCCTTAGAGGATGCGTGTTTTGTCTGTGGTTGGTCTGGCGTTTGCGAGCACGTACAAAAAGGACAAGGGCATTATCACTCAAGCATTGGCCACGTTGGAGTGTGGTGCCTCCCCCCAGATACCTAATATCCACACAGCCTTTGCACCCCCAGGACTGGTTAGTCCATTGCACTTCGGAAGGTGTGTGGACAATTAAGCACAGGATGCCAGGCTCGTGCACTGCACTTGAAGTGTAGGACATTTTCCTTCCTTCAAGGAGAGCAAGTCTGACTGCATATGGGTTCACATAGCCTTTGCACCCTTAGGACTGGTTAGTCCATTGCACTTGGGAAGGTATGTGGACAATTGTTACATGCATAGCCTTTGCACCCCAGGGACTGGTTGGTCCATTGCACTCGGGAAGGTATGCAGGCAATTATGCACAGTTAACTCATCCTCGATCGGTCAACACATCATGAGGTAGGGACCTGATTGGATGAAATACTTGTGTTGCAGAAATCAGACCTATACTCTCTCCTGCGGCTTAATTAATAAAGAGGGGGGAGATGTAGGGAGCCGCTATTCAAAGATGGCGCTGGCTTCCTGGGAGCCTAGCTGTAAACAACTCCGTATTTGGCTATGGTGCACGAGTATGGTAATTGGCCTTATGTCCTCAGCCTATCCCGTGGCTCCCCGTGCTAGCATTCTGGCAGGACCCAATCACAGTACGGCACGTTTGCCTGATTCCCTTTATAAGCAGCTGCAGTTTAGTCCTCGGGGCCCCTCACCTCTCGCTCTCCCTTAATCAAGAGGCGCTCCAATAAAGTGTGTTCTGAGACGGATCCTCGCATGGTGGTCGTTCTTCCTCGCTGGCCGAGGAGCGCGCCGCAAGAACTAATAAATAATTCTATACCAGCAAATCAAAAGATGGGAAACACACACACACACACACACACACACACACACACACACATGCACACACACTTCCCTTTACACCATAACAACTGCAAAGTAAAAGGAATCAACAATCACTGGTCATTGATATCTCTCATTATCAATGATCTCAATTCCCCAATAAAAAGACACAGACCAACTGAATGGATGGGAAAACAGGATCCATCCTTCTGCTGCATCTAAGATATACACCTCAACATCAAAGATAGACATCAACTCTGGATAAAAGAATAGAAAAGATATTCCAAGTAAATGAACCTCAGAAGCAAGCTGGTGTACTCATTGTACTATCTGACAACTAGACTTCAAATCAAAACTAAGAAGAAGAAAAAGGGAAGGACACTATATATGCATCAAAGGAAAATCCATGAAGAGGACATTTCAATTCTTATCATATATGCCCCAAAACACAAGAGCACCCACTTTTGTAAAAGAAACACTGGAGCTTAAATCACATATTGAGGGTTACACAATGATACTGGAAGACTTCAATACCCCATTCTTGCCAATAGATAGGTCCTCTAGTCAAAAACTAAACAGAAATGCTGGAGATAATTGACATTATAAACCAAATATAACTCAAAAATATTTACAGAACAGTTCACCCAAACAGAAAACCATATATGTTCTCAGCACATGACAAATCTTTCTCCAATACAGACCATATATTAGGACATAAAGCAAGTCTCAACATATACAAAAAAAATTGAGATAATACCCTACAACATATCTGACCACCACAGTCTAAAACTGGATATCAGAAATAACAGAAAACTTACAAACTCATGGATACTAAACAACTCTCTATTGAGTGAAAAGCAGGTCAAGAAAGAATTAAAGACCTTTTAGAATGAATGATAATGAAACCTATGGGAAACAATGAAAGCAGTTCTAAGAGGCATGTTCATAGCATGGAGTACCTACATAGAAAAATTTGCAAGATCTCATATTATTAACTTAACAGCACATGTAAAAATTCTAGAACAAAAAGAAGAAATTGCAACAAAAAGAAGTAAATGGCAAAAAATGCACCAAAATCAAGTCTGAAATCAATAAACTAGAAACAATACAAAGAATCAATGAAATGGTTTAATATACATAAATCAATAAATCTAATCTACTATATAAACAAAAGACAAAAACCACATGATTATCTCATTAAATACAGAAAAGGCCTTTGACAAAGTCCAACACCCCTTTATGGCAAAAGTTCTGGAGAGATTAAGGATACAAGGGACATATTTCAACATAATGAAAATAGGCTTGAAGTTTACAGCAAGCCTATAGCTAACATCAACTTACAGGGAAAGAAACTCAAACAATTCCATTAAAATCGGGAAAAAGACAACGTTGTCCACTCTCTGCATATCTGCTCAATATAGTACTTGATGTCTTAACTAGAGCAATAAGACAATAAAAGGAGATCAAGGGATATACGTTGGAAAGGAAGAATTTAAGGTATCTTTATTTGCAAATGATATGATAGTATTCATAAGTGACTGAAAAAATCTACAGGAAAACTCCTAAAATTGATAAAAAAAAAAAATCTTTCAGCAAAGTAGCTGGGTGCAAAATCAGCTACAGACCCACTAAGGGGCTAATATCCAAAATATATAAGGAACTAAAATAACTAGATATACAGAAAACAAATAACTTAATTAAAGACAGAGTACAGATCTAAACATAGAATTCTCAAAGGAGAAAACTCAAATGGCTGAGAAACACTTAACTATTTCCTAAGCTATCAAGGAAATGCAAATCAAAACTACGTTGAGATTTCATCTTACATTTGTCAGTGTCTAAAACCAATAAATCAAGTGACAGCTTATGCTGGCAAGGATGTGGATCGAGGGGAATACTCATCCATTACTAGTGTGGATACAAACTTGTGCAGCCAAATAGGAAATCAGTATGGTGATTCCTTTGAACTATGTGGTATGATCTACCTCAAGATCCAATGATATCACTTTTGGAAATATACCCAAAGGATGCTTCATCACACCACAGAGACTTTTGCTCAACCATGTTCGTTGTTACTATATTTATAATAGCCAAAACGTGTAAATAATCTAGATGTCTATTGGCAGAAGAATAGATAAAGAAAATGTGGTAGATTTACACAATGAAGTATTACTAAGTGATTAAAAAATGAAATTTCCAGATAAATGGATGGATCTAGAAAGAAAATCAAACTATGAGGTACCCCAGACCCAGAAAGACAAATATGGTATATATTCATTTATAATAGCTGTTGAATGATATCCAAACCACAATCCTTAGAACATCAGAAGTTAGGTACAGTGTAAGTGATTATCAGAGACAGGTAGATCTCCTTAGGAAAGGGAAATAGAATATATAGTTATGGATGGTGGCAGGACCTAAAACAGGATAATCAAATGATAAGGGAGATGGAAAAGGAGGATTAAGGAGTGAATATAGGGGAAGACAACTAAAATTAAGGGTTATTTGCAGTTTAGTATGGAAACCTTTTACAGTGGAAGCTTCCTAAAACACATACATATATGAAGGCAATCTAAATGAATTGCCAAATAATAAAGGAGACAGTCCTAACTAGACATTTCTTATCACCAAATGAAGCTTCCAGTACCAAGATTGGGTTACATCTAATTAAATTATTGGCCAAGGGGTTTCATGGAAATCCCCAAACAACCCAGGTTGTTGCCAAGACAATAGATTGTTCTCCACAAACCAACTGCAAGGACCCATTACTGATGACAAAACCCACACAACTCATTGAACAAGGAAAAGTCAAGCTAGTGTCTACATAGAGCCTTCACCCTTATATCCTGTTGTCTTTGACACAACAGGAAGGTACTCTGCATGCTACCAGAAAGGAAACATAACCACCAAGTCAGCAAGTCAGTCACAGACCCTTTGATGGACAATGGTGTCCTTGCTACAAGATATGCTAGGACAATGGTGGCACAAACTTGTGGGAGTAACCAAGCAATGTCTGATTTGACTTAAGGCCCACTCCATGAGATAGAACCCATACATGACACTGCTGGGTGAGCAAGAACCTGAGACTTGATAGCCTAGGGACCAAAGGTAAAACCAAATACTACTGGTAAAAAAGGAAAGTAGCAATAAAATGACTTCTAATGATGCATATTCTGCTACACTCATAGATGAATAAATGTCTTGTTCAGCCATCATCAAGAAGCTATCTTATGCAGTAGATGAGAACAAATACAGATACCCACAGCCAGACATTATGCAGAAAATGAGAGAACTTGGGACACTCTTCCCTAAACAGTATACCTTCATCAAATCTCTTCCCTCGGGGCTCAGGAAACTACATGGAAGAGGAGGCATAAAGAACGTTAAAGCCAGAGGAGATGGAGGACACCAGAAGAACAAGCCCTCTAAAACAACACAGTCAAAGCACATATGAAGTCCCACAGACAGAGACAGCATGCACAGGACCTGCAAGGTATCTATACCAAGTCCTCTGCATACTTATTTTGTCTTTAACTTTAGTGTTTTTATTCGAATCCTGAGTGTGCAAATGAGTGGGTCTCTGTTTCCTGTGCATTTTCTTTGGTTCTTTTCCTTCTGTTTGTTTGCTTTGCCCAATTCTGATATGATAGTTTTTGTGTTATATTATATTTTATTTTATTAAATCTTATTTTATTTTATTATTATCCCTTAGAAGCCTGGTTTTTGTTTTTGTTTTTGTTTTTCTAATGAGAAACAGAAACAGAGTGGACCTGAAAAGGAGGGGTAGAGAAGAGGAACTGGGATGAATAGAGGAGGAAATCATACAGGATATGTTATTTGAGAAAAAAAGATCTATTTTCAACAAAAGAATTTTTTAAAAAAGAGGATAATTGTCATAGTTGTAGCTGGATCTGACACAGGGAAGGTACAGTTGGGCTGAGTAGACCAAAAGTATATAACAAAAACATAAACACAGTCTCATGGTTTGTGGAGAAAATGCCAGTAGATAACAAAGTTTTAGAATTGAGAGTAACATCAACTGGGATTATAATGGGTATTCTTTTAAAGATTGTATGTTTGTGTGTGTGTGTGTGCGCGCGCGCGCGCGTGCGTGTGTGCCTAAGGGTGCACTGTAGTTATAGGCAGTTATGAGCTGCCTGATATATGTATATGTGTCACAGCTGGGCATGGAATCCAACCCCCTGCAAGAGTAGCAAGTGCTCCTAACCACTGAGTTATCTCTCCAGCCATTGGAATTGTTATTCTAATGACTAGTTTTAGAATTACTTAGAAGACACAACTCTGAGTGTGTCTGTGAGAGTGTTCCCCTAAAGATGAGGAGGAAGACCCATCCCATTGACTTGAGTCCTGGACTAAATCAAAAGGAGAAAGCACCTATGTCCATGTCTCTTGACTACTTCCCTTTTCTCTCCTGACTGCTTCAGGCACACTGTGACGTACTACCTCAAGCTCTGATGGCTGTGACGTCTCCCCAGTATGCACTGTTTTATCAAACCATGAGCTAAAATAAACACATATCCCTGTTGTTGTTGTTGTTGTTGTTGTTCTTGTTTTTCAAGACAGGGTTTCTCTGTGTTCCTGTCCTGGATCTTGCTCTGTAGACCAGGCCGGCCTCGAACTCACAGAGATCCCCCTGGCTCTGCCTCCTGAGTACTGGGATTAAAGGCGTGCGCCACCACAGCCTGGCTTGTTGTTTTTAAAAAAAATCCAAAAAACTGTTTTTGACTGTGTACTCTAGAAACAAAACAAAAAGAACTATGCACAAATTTGGAATATTAGCTAGTAGGTTTTCCCCCCATAATCTTCAAGTTTTGATTCAGAAATTGAGTGTAGGCAAATAACAAATATATTGTAGACCCAAAAGGCTACATTTCTCATCATTCAATATAAGAGTTGTGATAAAGAGCAGAAAACTGGACTAAATCTTCTGGTCAGGCTGGGATCAACAGCACACCTAAGTGGGGCCTATTATCCCTTACAGTAAAGCAAACACGTGCCAGAAGGAGCCGCATGGTGTCTCAGTCAGAGACTGTCAGAAAGACTAGGGCTTTGGGCTTTGGGGAAGCATTCGTTTAGTGAGCATCTGAAGTGAAGGGTCACTCTGGAGAGAGTATTATGAGATGCTAAGTGAGAAATCCTATTATTGGTATTGTAACCACTGTATTGATTGAGATCAACTACAGTGAAAACTGAACCGCAACTGGAAAAGCAATGCAACTTATTTTAGCCAAAAGAGTGGGGGATTTTTTTAGCCAGATAGACTGTAACCTCATATTCCTCTGTATTTAGAAGAAAACATGTGAAGTCTTGTTTGGTTTACTTTTTTCATGACCACAGATCAAACTTTCTGCTGTTCCTATTCTTTCAGATGATTGATAGTCAACAAGCAGCCACCTGCAGGCCGTCCAAGGTGACTTTGTGTATTATTGATGACATTAGATTAGAACTGGAGAACCAACATGAACTCATGAAGATGCACATTGGTTTATCTCTCCATACTGTGTCTTCTCAGAGGATCTCGAGCAACAGCATTCCACTATAGATGAGCACATTTCTCAATCAAAACCTGATTTTTAAGTTCTTTTCTCAGAGAAAAGAACAGGAGCTCCTTGGAAAACCTGACAATACTATTGTCAAAGCTTAGAAATTGATGGAACTATGACATATTGCTACGCTGGAAAGTATGGGAGTATTCGGGAAAAAACTGGGACATAAAAAAGAGATATAAGATCCAACACAAATGAGATTTCTATGGTCAAATTGGAAAACAATCACTAAAATAACGAATGTTTCAGCTAATATGTCAACAAAAGATTTAACATGGACTCAATTTTTTAAAACAAACAAAAGGGGACAATAAAGAAAGATAATAAAGGAGAAAACAAACTCCAAAATGTAAATGTAAGCCTCACCCTATTAATAATCAAGTTAAACAGAAAGCTGAGGAGCTCTAATTAAAACTCCAAGAATATTATGTTATATGAAAGGCAAGACCCAAATCTAACATGGAACAAAGACCCTGTTTTTTGCTTCGTTTTTGTTATTTGTTTTTTAACTATTATTTTGAATTGATGTGCTTTCCAGGCATCCTAGTGGCATACAAAGAGGGAAGGCACAGTCTGAAGAACCAGGGGGGTGACCCAGGTGCAGGCAGATTCTGCTGGTCGTGAATGCGTAATAATAGAATATCATAAATAATTTCAGATTGACAAGTTTGAAAGGTCAGTTGAAATAAACACTCCCTGGCAGATACATACTGTCAACGTGTCCTGAAGAAGAGCTAGACTATATGAATTTCCATTCAGTTATTTACTTGTTCATTTAAAAAAATACAAATATAATTCCTCACACTCTAACACTAGTAATCCAAGAACATCGTGTTGGAACATGGGTTCTCTAAGGCCTCAAGATTAGTGTTCTCTTTCTAATTCCTCGTGTGGTCCTCATACACTTCTTTGTTAAATACAAGAATTTATAGAATTATCCTCTCTTTAGGATGTGGAAAAATCATTCTGACATTTGAATTTATGAGATAAAACAGATGAACAGAATTTAGATGGCATTTCTTTTCTAACACCATTAATCTTATATTTTATGATAAATGAAATAAGCAATAATATTAATTTTGAATAGAGATACAGGTCTCAATTGTTAAAGCCAAGCATGGCTTTCTGGTTTTGACTCTGACTTGAAAGATTCAATGGGAAGATTTGTTTCCTTTTTCTTTTAAATTCCTATATCTTTTTTACCGATAAAAATGGGAAAATTATTAACAAGAACTCAACAACAAAATCCTTGGTGTCCAAAGGTTGCTCTCTACATGTTCTTCTTGAAGGGCACCAAGAATTCTGTAAAATGTGTGCTGTGAGGCCTGAGGCAGGGGATTTACAAAATTATCCTCACACAAGTATTTAATAACTAAAGAAGAAAGTGATCAAAGAGTAAAAGAATTTTATAAGCAAGACTCAGAATCCAAATGATTTAATTATCTTATTATATAAAATTGGGACAATTTCAATCAAAATACTAACTTTGATGGATGAAATTTATTCTACATTTCTCTCTAACAGTGGAGAATAAATTTCGTTGTATAAATGTATTTTAGATAGGAAAGTAAGGCAAATTGTGGACTACCACAATTTTACAACTTAATGAAATAAACAGAAGATACACTGCCACTAAGAATGCCTCAACCAGAAACTGTGCTTCTGGTAAATGTGAGCATCACTGCCGTAAATGTGTGGATCAGCAAGAGATGGCGTAACAATAATACCTTGCAATGAATGATTTAAACATCAGAAATTTACTTTTCCTTATTCTGGAGATTAGATATCAAAACTGACTACTGTGGCTGTCGTTTTGAGTGCTGTTTTCCCAGTTTACAGAATGTTGCCCTTCCCCTGAGGCCTCACCTGCTCTTTCCTGTGGATACACAAAGATGGCGAGTGAGAAAATGCGAATGACTTCTGGAGTTCTTTTCCTGCAGCAACACAAATCCTATTTTATCAGGGCCCTATTCTTATGATTTCACTTAACCTTACTTATTTATTAAGAGATCTCACCTCCAAATAAGGCTGCAGTGAAGGACAGGGCTCCAGCACCTCAAATCATTGGGTGCAGACAGTGTTTCCATAGGTATTCATTTTTAATAATGAGTGTAAAATAATTCATTTTCACGACCTGCTACCAATGCAACAATATTATAAAGGAGAAAAAATGTGTTAAATAATATTTAGGAGGCATTAAAAAGCATTTTATAAAACTCTACAAGAATAATGAACCTTCAACAAAACATTGGACAAGGGGGAAAATAGTACAAGTAAATACTATGTATTTTAATTAAATACTACTTCCTTCAGGTAGTAGTAGAGCTAGACAGACAATTAGATGACAGCTAGAGCTAGACAGATGATTGATGGAAAAGCAGATGATAGACAGATGAATAGATAGAAAAATAGATGACAATACATAAATAAATGATTGATAGATAGCTAGATGATAGATAAGTAGATAGATCTAGGTAGATCATGATTTTTCAAGACCATAAATAAACACAGGTCCAGAGTAGAAGCAGCAATTTATCCTCTGCTGTCACCTCTACTCTTCCTATTTAATAATAAATTCATCTTATTGGACTTTCTAGAAAATTAAATTATATTTTATGTCATCATTTTTCTTTCGTTCTTTGTGATTTTAATACATGAGTTTAATTGTATTCATGGCCCCCAACTCCTCCCCAATTATCCATCCCATCCTTTTAGCATGGCTTAAGGTGAATCAACTTTCCTTGGGGTGGCCCCTTGGTAAAGTTACTGACAAGAACAACTGAATTAAATCTAGAGGGAGGAGACAATAGAGACTTGTCTCCACCCAGAGGTAAATTTATTCTTCTGACCAAAAGAATAAAAGAAAATAACTTTCCCTTAATGGACCTCCAACGCTACTGTAGCAGTGACTTATTTGGGCAGCACAAATTGGTGTTGATGGGTACAAAGAAAATCAAAAAAACAAAAATACCAATGTGCTCTTCCCGAATAAGTGTCTGCAGCATTTTTCTCTCCTTGCTAACTGAAGAATGCCCCCTTGTCTTTCACAGTCCACCTCGCAATGCCACTCTGGGTTTTCTCTCTACTCCTTTATACCCAATGTAGGCAGATTTAGTTGTTCCTTTTCCTAACATCTTTGATTGTCAAACATATGAAACTGTGATATGATTATCATGTCACATCTTCTCCAGTTTACAATGAGTAAAATTACTGATGCTAAGTAAATGTTAAGTTCAAAGGAGGATGACAGGATAATCAAAAGCTTGTTTTGATAAAGAGGAAATTGTCTTCTGCTCTTTGTAAACATACACCATCTTAAAAAGCCTGTTCCATGAAAAGTGAGGATGATGATTCTTTTCAAGTGGGTAACATGACTTCTATGCTATAAATAAATTCGAAATCCAAGTTCATTCTTGGTATGCATTTTTCCAGAGATACCTGAGTCAAGAAAATAAATTCTAAGTGACAAAATCCCAAGGTATTCTCATTTAGTCTACAGTAGCAAAATAAAAGGCTGCAGAAAAGTTTAATTATTAACTTAAAAAAAATGACAAGAGTAAAAAACTACCTGCTGGGTTTAGATAATTTAATAAATGGTTTAGTTTATATAATTCATTATATAAAATTTAACAATATATGATAATAATGTAAAGTATATAAAATTTTACTTCAAATATTAATTATGCTTCTGAATATCACTGTTAAGCTAGCCAGATAAAATCAACAATAATTGATTAGATGGTAAGTGCTGAGTCAATTTTTATACATAGAAACTACACATCTATAACTATATAACTACATGTTAACACATATATTCCTTAGTGTCTATAGTCTAGGACTGAGGTCTCCTGAGATCTCCCATCCATGTTAGCACATCAGGTGGTGCCTTTGATGTTCAGATCATGCTCAAGCAGACATGTTGATGTGTCTTCATGGATATAGTTTCTCTGACATTTTTAGGAGATACTATCTCACAGCAACTTCGTGTTCCCCTGATTCTTACAATCTTTCTTCCCCATCTTCCACAATGTATTGTTCTCCACAAACACTCACAATTATGATGTATCAAAGAAATTAATGTGCATTTGTGAACAAAGTAACTTAAAAACAAAGTTGGATTCTATTCTTGGTTAAGTACTGGAAGAAACATCAATGACTTCATTCAAAAATACAAATTAAGCCGGGCGGTGGTGGCGCACGCCTTTAATCCCAGCACTCGGGAGGCAGAGCCAGGCGGATCTCTGTGAGTTCGAGGCCAGCCTGGGCTACCAAGTGAGCTCCAGGAAAGGCGCAAAGCTACACAGAGAAACCCTGTCTCGAAAAACCAAAAAAAAAAAAAAAAATACAAATTAATTTCATGAAAATCAGAGGCTTCATGATGACAGAAGAAGCTGGGGAAAGTTTGTAGAGAGTTCTGAAAAAAAGTATATTAAAATTTATTTGATAAATTATAATTGTGAATGTTTTGGGGTACACTATGACGTTTGACACATGTAGACTTTGGATAACATTTATTAGGTAAGTACATGTGTCTCCACCAACAGTGTGGTGGTAATTCCTAGGTTGAAGAGAGGAAAAGACACAACAATACATTCACTCAAATATGTCAACTTTACAGCACTTAAGTTTGTATAACTGTGATTATCTTTCAGTTTCTGCATAGAAAAGTACCAAGTACTTTGCTGACTGTACTTGAAAGTTTTCCTGTGTCCCCACTGGCCTGCGATCAGGACAAATCTCTCTCACTCACTGGTCCCACAGTCGCTTGGACCCAAGTAAACACACAGATGCTGTGGGATGTTCTGTATGCTGTGAATATGTTGCTCTGATTGGTTAATAAATAAAGTGCTGATTGGCCAGTAGCCAGGCAGGAAGTATAGGCGGGACAAAGGGAGAGGAGAATTCAGGGAACAGGAAGGCTGACACTGCCAGCCACCACCATGAGAAAGAGATGTTAAGATACCAGTAAGCCACGAGCTACGTGGCAACTTATAGATAATAGAAATGGGTTAAGATATAAGAACTAGATAGCAAGAAGCCTGCCATGGCCATACAGTTTATAAGTAATATAAGCTTCTGAGTGATTATTATATAAGTGAGCTGCAGGACTGCAGGGGTTTGGCGGGACCGGGAGAGAAACTCTCCAGCTACACACAGAGGCTTATGTTATTTACAAACTGTATGGCCATTAGCTCAAGCTTATTACTGACTAGCTCTTAGACTTAAATTAACCCATAATTCTTATCTATGTTTAACCATGTGGTTTGGTACCTTTTCTCAGTTCTGCCTTCACATCTTGCTTCCTCTGTGTCTGGCTGGTGACTTCTGACTCAGCCTATCTTTTCCCAGAATTCTCCTTGCCTGCTTATCCCACCTATACTTCCTGCCTGGCTACTGACCAATCAGCATTTTATTTATCAACCAATCATAGCAACACATTCACAGTATACAAAGTGACATCACCCATCAGCTGACATAGTTTCAGGCTAGGAAACGAGGTCACCTTCTTATACATAGAGAGTTTCAACATAGTCTCATCAATTGTTGCTGATTTCATCTAACTATCTTAACAGTAATGCTTATGGAAGGGGATTGGAGGGAATAAAAAAAGAGAGAAATAATATATTTTTATATTAATAAATATAAATTTATAATGTAATTACAATAATGTTTTATTGTAAATTGTAAAATAATATAATTATATTACAATCTCAAAAGATATTTTAAAGAGTAGTATATGTGTATCTCTAAGGGTAGCATTCCTGACTCTAAAACTATTTGTAAAGTATTTACTATGAGCTAAAACTGCCTGTGTAAATGTATAAAGAGAAAAATCTGATTAATTTCATGTCATCAATGTCCACCAGGTTTAAAGAAGGTCAGAAATGTCCTTGTGGTTTTTAACTATATTCCCACCATGTGACTTATGTGTACAATATAATAGTTGTACCATGTACATCTATTTATGTATGTAAATACACATGTATTTGAGACAATGCAGATACTTGTATGTGCTATCTCTTTTCAACTCTAAAGTCAAGCTCTGGATTTAAATCATCAATTTGTAATAAAGAATAATTCAATGAGGTTGTAAGATGATGTATCCAGGCATAGAGTAACAAAGCAGTAAATTGTAAGGACTGGCTGAATAGTGTGGTATTTAACTCCACCTGGTCATAGCATCTTGAAGATGAAAATACCATGCCTATGTTTTTATGTCCGTGAGTATTTCATCTTCAATTCATCTGAGCATTAAACCAAATTAGCCATGTGATTAACACCCAGTTAAGCCAAGGTATGGTAACAAAACTGTCTTCTTTACTATACCCTCTCTTAGGAGAAAGGACACTGAATTCTTTAGTGTAGAACAAGAGTTGGCATATAGAGAATAGAACTCACATTCAGTGTAATCTGTGACATATGTTATGGTCAGTGACATGCTGTGATTGAGGTTTTTATTCTTCCCATTTTCTTCACAGTTTGCAGACTGCATTTAAGAGAGGAGCTGTTGATGCAGTCTCACAGATTTGGGTAAAAACTGTTGCAATCTTCTGAAAGTTGTAGTGACCAAGAAGTTATCTCAGGTTTCCCTGGTATTACACATTTCAACAAGTCATCCAACATTTGGAAGTTTCATTGTGATTTGATTTCTGTTCTAATTAAGGTTGTCTATCTACTTTCTCAGACTATCTGTTTTTCTGTTTGAGTGATCTCACAGGGTGATGTTCACCAGCAGTGTTTTGCTAGGGATGAGGGTGCTGTTTACTCTAGCTGGTGTTTGAATGAATGCCGTTTTCTTTCTGAGAATTAGAAATATATTCCTTCTTGTTTAGTAGGAAGAAAATGCCTCTACCTGGCCCCTAGTGCACAGCTAATTTCACATTTGCAGACAATTTTATTCTATAATGAAAAATGTAAGGATACAGTGCATGTTTTAGAATGGGCAACATTTTGATTTCAATTTATACCAAGAAGTGAATGACTAATCAGTGAGCTTTTCCCAGGAGAAGGTTTTTGTAGAAATAGAGAAGAGAGAACAACAGCAATTGAAATGAACACAAATGAGCTATCAAATTTGGACAGGAATGAGTTGAGAGGCAAGAGGAGTGACTTCAGCTTTAATAGTAGTTTTGAAATTTTATAGTTTGACCTTTCAACACTGGTTACATTGTACACTGTCAGCAGCTTTGTGACTATAGCTGGCTGCTATTTTCATAGCTGTAACACAGGAGGCTTGCTTGGAGTACTAGCTAAAACTGTGCTAGACTGGCCTGATTATGACTACACTAACTTTGAATTCATAAATCATGCCTGAGGACATGATGGCAGATCTGTTGTACTGCTTGAATTTGTCCCTCAAAAGCCAATAATGTGTATACAATGTCTGGAAAATTCCTAGTTCAGCTGACATGACAATTGACTAATGGTACATAATGATAGAGACCATGACTCAGCTTGTCTTCTGAAAGTGGCTTTGACAGAAGGAAGCAGAAGCTGTTAGCACCTGGGAGAAGCACTGGGATAAAAGCCCATTTGCTGAGTGTAACAGAAACTTCAACAGGATTGGTGTTGTGAATGTCTTCTCACAGCTGTGTCATTTAGAGCGAAGATTTACCTTATCTCGTTTATAAATCCTTTTTCCTCCTCCAGGAACTTTCCAGCTGAGCAATTTATTTGCTATTCCTGTTTAAAAAAATAACTCAAAACCTGGACCTGAAGCCTAAGCTGAAACCTACCTGCTTCCTTTGAGGCCTTTAGTGAGCTCATTCTTTTCTGTTCTCCTCAATGTGTAGATTCTGTGTACCCATCAACTCTCACTGAATTGATATACCTTTTGAATTTCATAGGGATCATTCATTAGCCTTTTTTTCTCCCCTTTTCCTGTTTTCTTAATCTCCTGATGAGATGCTCATAGTGAAATAGAAGTTAGCAGTCTTCAATTTTTTTTTTTACTTTTTACTATTATCAAGGCACTGTGACATATGCCCCCAAATAGAATATTTTCATCTTTAGAAAGTCCAGTTAAAATATTCATAAAGAGTGTAGACAGCTAACAGCTGGATTTTTATTGAGCACCTAGCATGTAGTTCCAACGTTGTGTGTGGGTGATGTGAGTGATGATGAGGCGAGTGGAGTCCTGAACTAATGGGGAGGTAGCACAGACACATAAATTATGCATGTTCAGAGATCACATGAAAGAGATTTGAGTAAGCAGGGACCACAGAGTGGCTTTAACTCATGCTTTAAGAACCATGGCCTGCTCTGGGAAAGTGGGAAGGGAAGAGGAGACT
Organism: Peromyscus maniculatus bairdii; assembly: GCF_049852395.1. Lineage (NCBI taxonomy): Eukaryota > Metazoa > Chordata > Mammalia > Rodentia > Cricetidae > Peromyscus > Peromyscus maniculatus. The sequence continues at coordinate 30,376,689 of NC_134861.1, forward strand.
GCAGAGGAGAACACCATATGGTCACAGCTTAGATGCTGCATGAGTGGAAATGCACATGAAGCTGGGAGTGGGGACAACCATGTGGGTCAAGAAGAAAACACAGTTGCTAGGGAATTTGATTAAGGTTGTTCAGTCAAAATCAAATACACTGTAAACATAGTCTACAATAACTTATTTGATGTATCAGAATAAATAGAAAAGATTAGAGGTTTTAAGTACATAGACAGGATAAATGTTTGAAAAGATGGAAATGCTAATTAGCCCAATATTATAATTTCCTATTATATAAACATTGAATTTTCACACTGTGCTCCACAAATATGAGCAAGTACATGTCAATGAGAAATGAATGTGGATGGAATCTGAACCTTGTAAATCTGACCTTGACATCCTAGGATGGGAGACAAGGCAGAACATATATCCAGACTGTAGTAGCATTGAATTTGGACATGGCAATTTGCCTTTCATTTCACTTCACAACTGGAAACTCACGGTCTTTTGCTATAAATGTTAGCAGTTGCTTAATGTTGGGATGGAGAATTCTGAATAATAAGAACTCAATTTTCAGAAATAATGATCATATAAACAGGCCCAAATATTGAAGAATTGTTTTCATTTTTAATGTTCTGACATTTTAATATACATGAAGTAACATGCCATCTAGTCCAATTAACTGGGGAGTCTACTGTTTACAAAGAGAATTATTTCTAAGACAAATCATGCTGAATTTCTTGAATTTCTATTTCTAGAATTTTTAATGAATCCACTAAATATAGTTGAGGACTAAAAAAGGAGGTAGATGATAGAGTCTTACCTCTGAAATTGAGGGCAAATGTCATGTACCTGGAAATACATTATAACTCATGGAGGAATTACTAGATCTCGACATGGAAAGTTAATCTTTGTAGCTCTTTCGACTGACACACTGGGAAACATTAGGGCATAAGCTAATGAGTTTCCTTGCAGAGAAAATAAAAAAAAATGGAAATGAGGGACAATGTCACATTGGGTTACATATGTTTAAAAATAAATGCAATTGATTCCAGTGAGACTTTGAAAATGATTGGTCACTTATTATTTTACTCCACTGTAGTTTATTAATACAAGTTTTAATTAACTCCATTGACAGTATTATTTGTCTCTTGCAGCAGCTGGCTAAAAATCTAGGGCAAATTCTAGCAATAATTGTGCTGAATCTCTTCAGGGAAAAACTGAGAGCTGAAGGACTTATTAAACTTGCCTGTGCTTTGTGTTAGATTTTTTTTCCAAGACTGGATATATTCACCTTTTATGCTCAATTGAAAAAAGGTATACCTTAACTGTTGGAGATAGAGAAAAAAATTCCTTAAGTGACAACTTAAGGAGAAACCATTTTGAAAAGAATTAAAATTCATAAGCACTCCTTTGTCTAAACTTACTTAGTAGCTTCATTCTGGAAAATACATGTTTTCTGTTCTTAAATTTACAAACCCTGGGACTTCCTTCCCATGCAGTGAGGTAGTTTATGCATTTCCATTTTCATGTCATAAGCTCTAAGAAAGTAACATAAGTCATAGCCATATTTTAAAAAAGACCTGAGTGTGGTTTTAAGGTAGGATTTTATTCTCTATCCCAGACTTCTGAGTGCTGGAATTATGTCACTGTGGCTTTCTATAGATTTGTTTTCTATTTAATTAGAGTGAGTAAGTTTCAGAACTTTGCAACCAAGGGACCTGTTTTTTATAATCAAGAATTAAAATTTTAAGATGAAGGTAAAATTAACCAAAGGAACTTCTTTTTATACTACCCTTTAAAAAATTTTGGAGCATATTTTTATTTAATTTTATCTAAAACATTATTAAAATTAGTCAGATGCTATATCTATCTCCAAATTAGTTGATCATAAGGTTGATCATAAGTTAGTCATAAGGTAACACATCTTTACACAGTCAAAGTAATATTCCACAACTTAAACAAATGTAACAAATCTTTACATAGTTAAAATAATATTAGACAACAATATTCCTGTAACTAAACCCTCTTACAAACTCCTGTAAGTAATCCAATAAATTGAATTTGGTGTTATCATTACTTTGGACAAGCATGGGTTCCCAATCTGGGTAAGTCACATTTGTTCACATCTCCCACAAGCATTGCCATGCAAATAAACATGGAGAATTGAGTGTTTGATCTGCTTCCAATAGATCATTAGTATTTCAATAGGTATTTTTGAAATTGGGAGGGAGAACCCTCATAAATTATCAAATCTAAAAGGTAAAGAGTGTTTGGTGGGATGTTCCCCCAGGGAACATAAAGATGTTAATATTTTAAGACTGAGCAAAGAGTATGCCCTGAGTGAGAAGAATGAAGGAAAAGTTTGGGACCAGAGTATACTGAACAATAAGAAAAGTTTACTGCAAAACATTCTCCAAGGCAGGAGTTTCAAGGAATCTCCAAGTGATGTTGATAAAACAGTTTCCCTGGGCTTCATTCAGAGGTTCTGACTCTTTGGAGTAGGACATATTATCTTTTACTTTAACAATAACAAGTCCAGGTAACGTCGCTACAAATGGCCCAGAAATTCTGAAACTCATTGTCTTTATGCCTGTAAATCCTTTCACATATAAATGCATAGAAAGGATAATCAAAGCACATTTAATTGATTATTGCCTTGTAATGATTGTCAAATACCAATTCAGGGTACTGTGTTGGGGCTGGAGATACGGAATGTCCTCAAGCAAGGAACTTGTGGTGTACTTGGGGACAGGCTCAGATTATGTTTTTTTACCACATAGATTTCAGGGTTGGAGATACAGAGTGCCTTCAAGCAAGGAACTTGTGGTTTACTTGGGACAGGGGAAGATTATGCTTTTTACCACACAAATTCACAAGGAAGAGGTTAAACTGGCTGGGAAGAATTTCATAGCTTCCATCTCTAAGCCAAGTCATGGGAATATGAGAGCAAGTCGATGTGAGGAAGAATATTCTAGGCTGAAGGAACAGCAAGCATCAGGGCCATTAGGAGGACTTGTAGAAAAACAACAAGAGCTCAGAGCTGGTCAGAGGATGAAAAAGAAAAAAGCTGAAGAAATCCCATGTAAAGGATTATCAGCTAAAGTTGTCCAAAAGTGTCCTCTGTACTCCTCAGTGAAGGAAAGATGAGCACGTGGTTTGTGCTTCCAAATGATAACTGAAGATGTCCTGGGGAGTAAGCTTATTTAGAAAAAGACAGAGTTGGAAGGTAAATATGATGGATGATGACAATCTAGACTAGATGAGACTAGTCTGGTGAATTTAGCAGAATTTCATCCTCTGTATTCAACATGTCTTCAACAAATGCTTAAAAGTTCACGTATCAGCTGGGCAGCAGTGGCTCACGCCTTTAATCCCAGCACTCAGGAGGCAGAAGCAGGCAGATCTCTGGGAGTTTGAGGTCAGCCTGATCTACAGAGCAAGATCCAGAACAGGCATCAAAACTAACCCTGTCTCAACACCCACCCCCAAGAAAGTACACATATCATGGCAGTCCAACCAACTTTGAGGATACATTTCTTTAACAGTAGCTTTTATACTCCAAAGTTAGTGTTTTACAGATAGCTACAGACTGAAAAACAGGAAATTTTCCAATATGCCTATAATAGGAGTATTTGTAACTTCTACAATTTAAATTTTAAAATAAATACATTTCAAATAGTATCTTATTTGTCATATTTTGGGTGAAATGCAATCACATTACTTTCTCTAGTACCATATGATAATTTCTTATAACAAAATGATCTCAAAGCTATATTGAGGTTTTAGCTGATTTACATGAGTTAGCTCTCCTTGTAGAATTAATGTCAATATTACTTATAGTAAATAATGTGTTACAAAATTAGGAAGGTCAAAATCAGTGAAGAGTATGAAGTTAGCTGATGTTAATAGAGCATGAAATACAAAATTGTTTTAACTAAATAGTTATTAGTCATTGAGTCTTAAGCTTTTTCAATATCAATATAGTTCTTCTTCATATGTTATCAGTGAGTTTCACAAATGAGAAAAACAGTATGTATCACTCTATAAAAATAAATTGGCTTTTAAGATGGAAAAACTCTAAGAATTAAGGCAATTGCAGGATTCTATACAAAGAAATGTGATTGCCAATGATGACAGGTAGAAGGAATCTAAGGAACTACCAGGAAATGTTTACCACACTGAAAACTCGGACATCTATACTTTTTAGCTGCAAATGGGATATACAATACTTTAGACTAGATAAATATTTTTTAAAACATTTCATTTTTCATTTATGGGTATATGCATGTGTTTGAGGGATCCAGGTACCTCTGGATGTGAGAAGAGGGCATCGGATGCCCTGTTTCTGGAGTTACAGGTCACTGTGAGCCTGGCTCCTTGAAGCCAAACTCTGGTCCTCTGCAAGAGCAGTAGGGCTTTTGACTCCTGAGCCATCTCTGAGTCATCTCTCCAGCCATGGATGCTGATGAAAGCCCCTTGTGACTGTGTTTGTGAAACAAACAAACTGGGAAAGTTTGAAATTTGAATTGAATAAAACAAATTCTTTGTTATGATAATTAAACCAGAAAGAAACATAATGTGTGTGCGAAGGTGCTTTCACGGTGCTCACATTGGCTGTTCACCTATGTAACAGCCATTGGAAGCTAGTTATAAGGCACTCAGTAAGAGTTTCATGAGTATGGCTAAGAACTGGGGCTATAAAGGTTTCTGTGGTTTCAATCATGAGCCTATAATGTATTAACTGAGTGGGTCTTAGAGAATTATATATGAAATCTCTAGCCCAAAGGTTGGCTACATTTGGAGATGGGACTTCTAAGGAAGTGAGAAAGGCTAAATTAGGTCATGAGAATGGAGCTTGGATCACATCTGCTCAGTGTCTATTGCACCTGCAAATAGAAACATCAGATATCCTGATATTGCTTTTCCTTTCCCCACATATTATCATATCAGAGTCTATAAAAATCAAGCAAGAAGTCATGTGTGTGCAAGCTAAGATGACACATTTTACCACAAACAGATTAGTTGGAAATTTCACCTTTTCACCTTGAATTCCTTGCCTCTAAAATGTTGAAAATATACATTTCTTTTGTTTAAGTCACCACATCTAGGCTGTGGGATTTTGTTATAGAAGCTATAGCAGACTAATGCAGAGAAGTTGTTTAATGTCTCTGTACCTTGTCAATGTCCCTTGCTGTAGGAGTGTTCATTAAGTGACAAATATAAATTCAACTAATGTTGCTCATATTACAATTATCTTTTCTTTATATATTTATAATAGAATAAGAGAATTATTTAATAAGTTATTTTTTAAAGGAAGTAACCCTTAAAAACTATGTTTGTATTTATAATGTGTGTAGAAGAATGTACATGCAATTATCATATTTAAATCTATAACAAATAAAGCTAAATGCGGGTATCTGAAGAATATAAGAGTAAAATAAACAAAACAAATACCCCCAAATTGAACTTTAGCTATTTTAAAAACTAGGGTTCAACAGATGTGGACAGATGTTTTGAAACTAACCAGGCACCCAGAATATACCCTAAACACAGACTGCAAACTGTTGGGATGAGATGAGACAACATCCTATCCTAAGTAGAACCGTCACCCTAGCAGAGTGTAGCCTCTCCAGGTGCTTCCAACTTAAGCTTCAGGTTGAAATTTTGAATGCACATCAACCAATTTGATTTTTTTCTCAGGAGTTCATATTTCAGCATCATAGAGGCACAAATTCAACTAGTGAAGTAAAGCGAATGTCAGACCAATTATTTGCTGTCATAGTAAAGCAAGTAAGTAATTGACTTAATTACTTAACTGATAACCCCTGTGAGTGTTAGGCATAACCTCACTGAGGTCAGCCTTTTAAACTTCCTTCTAATTAACACTTCAAAATACTAGACTCCACTGAACAGAAAAACCACTTCCTGCAGCAGGGACCACTTCCTGCTTGAAATAAGGAAGTCCCTGTTATTCCTAATAAGAAACTCTGGAATATTGTTGTTGGCATCTTTAAGGAAACCATACAGTTCTTAAAAGAAGATGGAAAAGTTGAGGGTCCAAGAGGGACACTGATTACAAGACTTAATCAAGACTAGGGGAATGGCTCTATTTTCTTAAAAAAAAAAAAGTCTGTTTTTTAATCATTAATTTTCCTTTTAATTACCAACTCTGCTTAGTAAGAATAGAGTAAGAAATGGGAGAGAGAGGACAATCCAAAATTTATTCTCACCAGTAAGTCCTGCATGTTTGTATGCTTAAGCATAATCCTCTAAATTAGGCTTGCTAGGAGAAAAAAATCTCTCAATAGACCCATAATACAGCATTTCAGTGGTGAAAAACATATTCTCAAGATGTTTATAATAGAATAATAAAATATTTTAATAAGAACCAGAAAAATCTGACTATAGAGCCTGGTAATAAAAAACTCTAGGCTCAAGAAAGTAAACCCTTTATAATACCATAATGTGTTTAGCATCTTAATTTAATTATCTGAACCTAGTATTATAATTTCAGAGTATAACTAAACAACTCCTTACCTAAGAAAAGAGGAAATCTTAAAAAAGTTCTTTCTCACTAATGTTATTAAGAGTAATAAAATACTGATGTATTTTATATATACATCTTATTAAAAGAAGTACTTATCCAGAGTAAAATATAAAGTTTTCAAGTACATGTGAACAAAAAATTAGTACAAAAGTTGCTTTGCATTGATTTTCACCCTTTCAAATTCTATAGAAAATACTGAATATTAAAATGATTGACAATCATAACAAACTTTCCAAGATTATATCTGAGAAACTATGTGTAAAAGCATTAGTATATTGATCTTAAATTACTAATATTTAATTTATATTTGATTAATAAATATTCAAAATTTGAATGCTGAAGACTAGGATAATTTATATTATAAATGATTATTATTTTAATATAACTAATATAATATAATATTTTATGGTTTTAATTAAATTAAAACAAAATATTTTCAAATACAATTTGTAAATTTTGTGTCTTTATCCTATAATTTACGCAAACATTGCCAGATCAGCAATAGCATGTTCAGTGGTGTATACACTGATTAAAATCAATTATCTTTCATATTCTACTTAAGTCATTTACACAAAAACATAGATTTATACATAATTTTTGTCAAAGTGGAAGAAAAATCATCTAAGAATGAATTATCTCAGTTTCTAACTTGGTAAGTAATTTAAATATTTAGACATATAGTATTTAGCTTTCCATCCATTTATACACCTGCTTACTCAGTGTTCCTCAAGCTCTAGGTGTGAGTCTAACGTGAACATATTTGTTAATTTGCTTCAACTTTATAGCTTCTTGAGAATTATAAGGACACAAAAGAAAACCATGTGTTTAAAATGTTCATTGTGATGATGAATGTCCTAATATACTTCTCATAAAAGCACATTCTGATGTCCCAGAAGAAGCACCGTTAGAAAATGAAAGCATTGTTTCTGGAATACTGTTTACTATCTTGCTATCAGAGAATTAATCATGCTACTGAACTTGTGAGTTGTTAATGTCACAAAAAATTCTCCAAAGCTCCTCCTCAGGCCCGTTGGCAGCAGAGAAGAATCTGGAGGTCATGGGTAGGGGAGCTGAATCTTGCAGTCTTTGGGTTCAGGTGGTACAGCTTGATTAGCCTGCAACTTAACTGAAAACTAAGAGGTCTTCAGCATAGAAATTTAGTGGTGTGTATCTTAGTTACTTTTCTATTGCTGTGATCTGAAATAATGACCAAGGAAGTTTATAAAAGAAAGTGTTTGGGGCCATATGTTTTCAGAGAGTTAGAGTCCATGACCGTCATGGTGAGGAGCATGGCACCAGACAGGCAGGCACAGTGCTGGAGCAGTAACTGAGAAGTTGCATCCTGCTCCACAAGCACAGGACAGAGAAACAGCAAACTGGGAATGGTGTGAGCCTTTTAAACCTAAAAGCTCACCCCAGTAACACCCCTCCTCAAACAAGGCCATACTTCATAATCTTTCCCAAAACAGTTCCAATAACTGAGAACCAAATATACAATATATGAGCCTGCAGGGGTCATTTTTATTCAAGCCACCACAATTGGCCTCCAAGGAAATATAGACATTTATATTTCTCAAAATAATTAATGCATAAAAGAATTATACAAGAATCTTTTTTGTCAGAAGAAATGATTTAGAAAATCTATGAAAGTACAGAGAAAATTGTCATCATCTGTAATACTATAGAAAAATTTCTACTTACTTTTATATTTCTTAGATTTATGGTACTTACACATTCACACATATTTTCCATAAATACACATACATGTCTATATTTCACATATGCTAATACATATTTTTCATTTGTTTTATTTCTTACTATACTGCAATTATATATTCATATAAATATATTTCTAGGGCTTATGGGTATTTAACTATACCCTAATATATTCATCTATAATTTTGTCACTTTCTTAGATTTCCAAAGCATTTGTCTATAAATAATACAAAGATAAACATTTGCATAAATCTCAAGAATGTTGTCTGTTTGTTACATTAATGCATATTTTGCAAAGTGAAATTACTAATTTTATAATAAATGCACACTAATGGCTTGATAACTATTGTTAAATAACTTTCAATGAAGTTATGTAATTTACTCGATAGATTAGTGGAGTGATCATTTTCCAGATTTACTGTTTTAAGTGTTTTTGGTTGCTTTTTCTTTTTTGCCAATTGATAAACTTTTAAACTTTTAAAGTTTATGGCTACAAGTGAATTTAGATAATCTTTCCTATAATTAGTGGTATATGCATTTATTTGAATTATTCGCCAGTTTATTTTTTATTGGTGTCAACATATTTTTAATGACTTATGAATATACTTTAAGTAAAAAAAATCAAATTTACATACTTAGATCACTTATTGTTGTAGAAAGCTATTTTCAACACGTAGCTGTCATTGCCATCTTCCTGAGAGCAGCTGTGACTACAAGACAGAGACTCTTTTTTCTTATTGTTGTTTATTTATTTGTTTGTTTTTACATTCAAACCGAAATTCTCCTCCCTCTCCTCCTCCCAATCCCCTTGCCACATTCCCTGACCCCCCCATCCACTCCTGTTCCAGTGTTTCTCCTTAGATACAGGTGGGCTTCTCATGGATATCAGCCAGCCAATGTATATCAAGTTGCAGTGAGACTAGGCTCCTCCTCTTCAGTTAAGGCTGGATGAGGCAACCCAGTAGGAGGAATGGGTCTCAAAAGCAGGCATCATAGTCAGAGACAACCCCTGCTCCCACTGTTAGGAGTGTCACAAGAAGGCCAAGCTACACAACTGTAACATACATGCAGAGGGCCTAAATCAGTCCCACACAGGCTCTCTGGTTGTCAGTTCAGTCCCTGTGAGCTCCTATGAGAGCTCATGTTGGTTGATTTGGGAGGTTTTCTTGTGATGCCCTTGACCCCTCTGGCTCCTAAAATCCTTCCTCCCCCTCTTCTGCAGAATTCTCGAACTCCACTTAAGTTTGGCCGTGGGTCTCTGCATCTGTTCCAATCAGTTGCTGGGTGAAGCCTCTCTGACGGCAGTGGGCCAGGCACCAGTCTATGAAAATAGCAGAATAGCATTAGGAATCATTTCCTTGACTCCTTTCCCCTACTAGTCATGTTTGGTTCTATCCTAGGTCTCGGGGGTATCCTGTGGTGATATTTCATTTGTGCTGAAATGTGGTGATATTTTATTTGTGCAGTAATAAATAAAACTTGCCTGGAAATCAGGGAGAAAAGGCTAGCCATTTTAAGTAAACAAAGAAGTCAGGCAGCACACACCCTTAATCCCTTAGCTGCCAGGATCTCTGTGTGTTAAAGGCCACACTGGGGAACAGAATCAAGTGTGGTGACACACACCTTTAATCCCAGTACCAACCATAGAGACCTGGAGGTCTGTAAAGACAGACAGACAGTGACAGAGCTGTATAGTAAGAGGAAGTGAGGTGGTCGGGCTAAGAGCCAATGAGAGGGTAGAAAAACAAGGCATAGAAGCCTGGGTTAGACAGGAAATCGCTCCTGGGAAGCTGCTGAGTTGGTGAGATGAGTTTAGCTGGTGGCTTTCTGCATTTCCCTGATCTCTCTAACGCTTTAACCCAAATTTCTGGCTCCATATATTTTTATTTATAAGACCATGTAGAAATTTGTCTACATTTGGCATCCAACTATGGGGCAGGAATTTTTTAAAAAGCCACTTCTCTGTGGCTCCAGCTCCACCAGAGCTGCACTCTGCATGAAGCCAGAGCTGCATGTTGATGGAGCTACACATGGCCGGACTGCTTGTGGTCTTACAGAGGCCCTGGCTCAGACCAGAAAACATGGTCGGACTTTCTTTAGCTTTTCGGTCTCTCTCTCTCTCTCTCTCTCTCTCTCTCTCTCTGGATTCCCATCTTGGACTGTCACCACACTGAAATTCTCTCTGACTTCTACTGTTCTATGCAGTCAACAGATTTGATAAGTCAATTAATATATCATAAAGAGTGAAATTAGTTAAAAGAGAAATTTTTCCCACATTAAAAAAAAAAAAATGGGGCCGGGTGGTGGTGGCGCATGCCTTTAATCCCAGCACTCGGGAGGCAGAGGCAGGCGGATCTCTGTGAGTTTAAGGCCAGCCTGGTCTCCAAAGCGAGTTCCAGGAAAGGCGCAAAGCTACACAGAGAAACCCTGTCTCGAAAAACAAAAAACAAACAAACAAACAAAAAATGGGAAACATTTTTACCATGGAAGGAACTCAGTCTCTGTTTGATAACTCATTAGGCAGTCTGAAAATGGGACAATTGAATGAGAGGATAATCAATGTTGATGGGATATACATAGCAGCAATTATGAATATTATTTGTTTAATCATTTTTATTTTAGCATTAAAAAGGTTGGTCAATTTAAGTGCCAAGATAAAAGCTTTAGAAAAACCTGTTAAAATTAATCAAAGAGAAATTCAGACCCAGACAGGAGAATTTAAAGGTGAACCTAACTCAGGATTGACTTTAGAAAAACCTGTTAAAATGAATTATAGAGAAATTCAGACACAGACAGAAGAATTTAGAGGTGAAATTATTTCAGGATGGAAATATACAGTCAGAGAGAGACAGCCTGTTTTCAAACAACCAAACAATCTATCCGGTAACCTTACAGGAACTACCTGCTCAATGGCATGTATAAGCTAATTGGACTCCAGTGGAAATGCTAGATTTAAGGAGATTTAAAGAAGCTGTAGTATCATATGGTATGCATTCTCCATTTGTAAAGCAGATATTAAACTCATGGTCAACTTGTAACAGAATTATCCCTCAGGACTGGAAAGAATTAATTACAGCGGTCCTAGAGGCTGGGGCACAATTACAAGGGTGAACGTGGTTGAAAGAGGAGGCTGAAACAATAGAACAACAATGTAGGACTAGAGGTGTGGAAATTTCCCAGGATCAGCTTCTTGGAGAAGACAAATACTCTGATATACAAAGACAATGTTATTTATAAACCTTAATTCTATGCCACATGGCAGCCATGAATGCATGGGACAGAATCGAGAAAGCAGGGAAGAAAGCTGGAATATTTATGAAAGTTATACAAGGTCCAAAAGAATCCTTCACAGATTTCTTACAAAGCTTGTCTTCAGCAGTAAATAGAATGATACCAAATTAAGAAGCTAGACAGATAATAATTGAATCTTTGGCTTTTGAGAAGGTGAATGCAGCATGTAAAAGAATAATCAGACCATTCAAGGCCAAATCAGCACCCTTGGAGATTAGATCAGGGACACAATTATTATTGAGTCTCATGACCATGAGATGTGGATAGGAGAGGTAATTTCAAAAGCTTTGAGGAAAAATAATGTCAGATGTTTTGGTTGTGGTAAACAAGGTCATTTGAAAAGGGAGTGTAAACAGTGCGTTCCTAGAAAGAATGTTTATTCTAGAAAAAGGCTTCATTTAGCTGCCTATACATGTTTTTGTGTTGGAGTCTCTGTTTTCTGCAGGGAATCATGACCAGGCCTAACAGTGAAGTTGAAGTCTCCAGAAAGACAATGGGGCCCCACAATGACAATTCCACATGGACAATAATAATACCACTAAGTTGACAAACATTACCCAAAGATCAGCATTGGACTACAAATTGCTGAGAACAGTTATGAGATGGTTAGCTGAGATGATCCAGCCTCACAGACTATTCAAGGGAGGACTTGAGATAAGCCCTGCACTTTTGCATTATGCAGAGACTGGACAACAAATGATACAGCTACCACTCTGGAACTTGACAACCAAAATTTTTCCTTTCAGGATCCCCTAAAGATGCATTCACCCACAAACAGCAGAAAGCAATTTTAGGAGCACAATGCCCACAAGCTAAGAATGGGATGCCAAGGTGAAGCCATCCACAAGCTGAGAAGAATGGGCAGCCAAATTCAAAAATACCAGCAATTTCCAGAATTTAAAATCCTGAATCATGACATGGCACTGGTGGAATTCAAGTTTATTTGGTACATTGAATACTTGCCCCAAATATGAGGTCGAGCCTTGTGTACATCCTACTTCACAAATGAGTCTGTCAGATACACTAAGCCTGTGGGCTGAAGATGATGTCCCAATGTGCAGAAAAACCTCGGGTGACTGTCCAGGCAGCTGGCTGCTTCTGTTAAAACTCATTTTTTAGAAGTTGCTTGTTTGTACTTCCTGTTTTACTAGGTAATATTATTTCCTTCTTGGGTCTCTGAGGTAGTTGAAGATTATATAGTTATAGTTACAGTTTTCCTTGTTAAGAAATTCAGAAAAGAAACACACTAAGAGGTGTTAAGTGTATAAGTTTGAAAGACATCATAAGATAGTTTTCTGTTGGTGATACAAGTTAGGATAGAAAGTTAGTTAGGTACATTTTGGACTCACCAAAATAGGACAGATAATGGAATATTTTCTCTAAATTTGTCAAATGCAAATGGACTAGACATTGTTGATGTATTTACTGCTTGTATATATTGTATATAGTTATTGTGCTTATTGTATATAATTTTTCTTATATTCGTTATAACTTTTTATTTTTTTAAATTTTTATTAGACAAAAAGGGGAAATGTGGTGATATTTTATTTGTGCTGAAATGTGGTGATATTTTATTTGTGCAGTAATAAATAAAACTTGCCTGGAGATCAGAGAGAAAAGGCTAGCCATTTTAAGTAAACAAAGAAGGCAAGCAGCACACACCCTTAATCTCTTAGCTGCCAGGATCTTTGTGTGTTCAAGGCCACACTGGGGAACAAAACCAAGAGTGGTGACACACACCTTTAATCCCAGTACCAACTTTAGAGACCTGGAGGTCTGTAAAGACAGACAGACAGTGACAGAGTTGTGTAGTAAGAGGAAGTGAGGTGGCCGGGCTAAGAGCCAATGAGAGGGCAGAAAAGCAAGTCATATAAGCCTGGATAGACAGGAAGTCACTCCTTGGAATTTGTAAAGTTGATGAGGTGAGGTTAGCTAGCTGGTGGCTTTTCATATTTCCCTGATCTCTCTAAGGCTTTAACCCAAATTTCTGGCTTCATGTTTTTTATTTAATAAGACCATTTAGAAATTTATCTACAGTATCCTGCCTCTGAATCTTGGCTATCAGGTGTGAGCTCCCTCACAGGGTACGAGTCTCCAGTGGAGTCCGTCCTCAGTTGGCCACTCCCACAAGTTCTGTGCCACCATTACCCCAGAACATCTTGCAGGCAGGACAAATTGTAGGTCAAGGGCTTGTGTTGGGTTGATGTTCCAGGCCCTTCACTGGAAGTCTTACCTGGTTACAGGAGATGGCAGTTTCAGACTATGTGTACCCCATTGCTAAGAATCTTAGCTAGGTTTACTCTCATAGATTCCTTGGAGTTTCTATTGCTCTAGGTTTTTAGTTTATCCCAGAGATGCCCCCAGATTCTAGGTGTCTCTCTCAGATTCTCTCTCTCCATCATCCCCTGACCTGATCCCTCATGTTTCCATTCCCATTCCCTCTTCCAGGCCCATTCCCCTGTCCACTGGCATTATCCATTTTATTTCCCCTTCACAGTGAGATTCATTCATCCTCCCCACAACCACCTTGAGTCTCCTTTGTTACTTAGCTTCTCTGGGTCTATGTGTTGCAGCATGTTTCTCCTTTGCTTTACTGCTAATTTCTACTTATAAGGTACTATATACCATATTTGTCTTTCTGGGTCTCAGTTGCCTCACTCAGGATAGACAAAATGGCAGCCCACAAAATGGGAAAAGATCTTCACCAAACCTACATCTGACAGAGGGCTAATGTCCAAAATACAGGAAAAAGTCAAGAAACTAGACATTGAGAAACCAAATAATCCAATTTAAAATGGGGTACAGATCTAATCATAATTCTCAATAGCGGAACCTCAAATGGCCAAGAATCACTTAAAGAAATGTTCGGTATCCTTAGCCATAAGGGAAATGTAAATTAAAATAACTCTGAGATTCCATTTTATACTGGTCAGAATGGCTAAGAAAAAAAACACAAGTGGCGGTTTGTGTTGGAACGGATGTGGAGCAAGGGGAACACTCCTTCATTGCTGGTAGGAGTACAACCTTGCACAGCCACTTTGGAAGTCAATATGGTAGTTTCTCAGAAAACTAGGAGTCAATCTACTTCAAGGCCAAGCTATACCACTCCTGGGCATATACCCAAAGGCCTCTCCACCACACCACTGGACACTTGTTCAACTATGTTCATAGCAACTTTATTCATAATAGCCAGATCCTGGAAACACCTAGATCTCCCTCAACTGAAGAATGAATTTAAAAAATGTGGTACATATACACAATGGAGTATTACTTATCTGTTAAAAACAATATTAGGAAATTAACTGTCAAATGGATGGAACTAGAAGAGATCATCCTGAGTGGGGTAACAACAGAGACTCTTAAGATCAGATCTTCTGACATTCCTCATAGAAGAAGAAAATGAGAAGAGTCACTAAACTACCCCCAGATTCCAGCCACTCCATCCTACACCTCACTCCAGCTGTATTCAATTCTTTTCCAGCTGCACATTTTCTTACAGTCTTGAGAAGTACAAGAATAGATAAGGTGTGGAAGATTAACTGAAGAGGAGGGTTCATTTATAAGGCTATAGGGTTATCAAGGCAAGATTTTCAGTGATATAGCTGGGGGTCATTCATGCTCCTGTAAGTAACACCCCACCCATGTTCTGTTGGTAAGCCCAGTAAATTCATAGTTCTCCAAGCTAAACTTCAGTAGTTACTTTGGTCCTGCTTTGCACCTTGTCCAGGAGTAGAAGGCAATTTGTGTCTCTCCAACATAAACCAGTTCTCTGCTATAGTCTCTATAATGGACACTGGAGAGATATTATGAACAAAATAGACATGCAAACAGAGCTGAGTGACTCATTTGATAATCAAGTTAGAAAGATAAAAATAAAAGGATAAGTTACACAATTAACAAGATGTTTCAACCAAGCAAGAAATGATTACATTTTTGTTTCTTTGAAGCAAGAAACTTAGCTTGGTAGTTCATATTGTTATACTTCCTGATTTTTTAAATGCTTCCTAATTGTTTAGTACAAATATTTTAATTGATATGACTTTACTAAGCTAGTTGTGACATTGAAAGCAATATAATCTTACCTGTTCTTCCTTACTCTGCACCATAATGCACCAACCACATTCATCACTGTAAGTTGTTTGAAATGATATTTGCCATTATATCTCTAAATAACATATTTAAACAATATATTTAAATGCAAATATGTTTAAATGATATATTTAAATATAAAAACATATTTAAGTAACATATTTAGTACATGAGTATTAAATTCTAGATATCAAATTGACTGTAGGATGATAGACAAGCTTTTACTCTCCTCTACTCATATACAAAAAAAGTATCTATATTTCTACCCTGAAATTTTTTGTTGTTTTAAATTTTTCTGAATTTATAATACACTATGATAGCCCAAGTTTTTATTGTTGGTGGTGTTTTTGTCTCAGCACTGTTATTACTGGGTGGTCTTTTCTTTGTTGTAAAGGTCTGTAGGATTTTTCACAATAATACTAGCACATTCCTACTTGATTTTATAGCATATCTCAACATGTGCACCCACACACACACATTCTCTCACACACACATTCTCAACTATCCTATGAAAAACATTTCTTCCTCTTAAGAACCACAACTTTAATTTTTTAGATGATGACTCCTTGTTAAATATTATTTAACACTTAACTACAAATCATGACAATTATTGTGTTTCCGTACATGTTTTATTTTTATTGAAGTTAATGAATGCACTGAATATGTGTTTGGCTAGTTGGCTTCATGTATACATTCAACAAAAGAGCTATAAAATATTTTAATCTGTTAAAGTCATGTTGGGAGCGGGGCCACTGTCTTCAGTCTGGACTGATTGCTCTCTTGGTCTTATATACAATTGTCATTTTGCTACTCTCTTCCTCTATCATTTTAAAACTTAACTTTAGCACACTTATGTGATAAAGCCAGCTGCTTGGATCTTTATGCAATAACTTGTAAGCCAAAAGGGCTAGCAAAATAAATTTATCTTAGTAACAGTCTCCTTTTACATTGCTGACAAATACAGTGTGGATCTATGAACCTGTGGTAGTTCCCAAGATGACTCTATGGTCCCGGAGCCCCCAGCGCTGAAATCTGTCTCATGTGTAAATTTTTAAATGTATATATTTCATAAATAAACCATACATATATTTAGATATATTTTAATATCTTTTTTATTTCTAATTTGAGTTTATATATACTATACACACACACACACACACATATATATATATATATATATATATATATATATATATATATTCAAAATATGTATGATCCCTGCTGACTCTGACATCACACTTGCACTCAAAGAAGGAAAAGTGAGGAGAGTCCTTGACACAGTGTCTCACCTTTTGAAAGAAGTATTTGGTGTCCTAGTTTTTTTGTTTTGGTTTTGTTTTGTTTTGTTTTTTGTTGTTGTTGTTTGGTTTTTCGAGACAGGGGTTTCTCTGTGTAGCTTTGCACCTTTTCCTGGAACTCATTTAGTAGCCCAGGCTAGCCTCGAACTCACAGAGATCAGCCTGGCTCTGCCTCCCGAGTGCTGGGATTAAAGGCGTGCACCACCACTGCCCGGCTGGTGTCCTAGTTTTTGTAATATCATCTCTATGCCTAAATCACAGGAACCATGGCATCCTGATGAAGGTTTCTGATTAAGATTTTCTTAGCTGGACTGAATTCAGAGTGTACTCCTCAGCAAAAGAGTCGCTACTGTGTGGAAACTAGGAACACCATACCAGAATTCCTGACAAAGTGTTGTTACAGTTACATTCAGTTGTCAATCTGACACACCTGGAATGAGGAAACCTTCACTGAGAAATTGCCTCCATCAAATTGGCCTGTGGACAAGTTAATGGGGCATTTTCTCATTTTCTTAGTCACTAGTTAATGTAAGAGGCCCAGGCCATTGTGGATGATATGAGAGATAGATAGTTGAGCAAGCCAACAAGCCACATTTCTCTGGGGTCTCTGCTACAGTTCCTGCCTCAAGTTCCAGCCATGGCTTCCTTTAACGGTAGATTGTAATATGTAAGCTAAAATTTTCCTTTGGTCACTGTTTTATCACAGCAAAGAAAGCAAACAAGGCCAGTAATAACATATGTTTCTTTTAAATTCTAGTTTCAGAAAATGTCTGTAGTTCATGCAGAGGTTATAATTTGGGTTTTAGTAAACTCTATGTTGTGAATAATGTATCCAGGTGCTAAAATGGTGAAACATTCCTCCACTGTCTTTGGCTTTCAGTTTTGCTACTCAACAGTGTCCTGTGACTCTGATTTTTTAATTATTTGTTTGTGATCAATCCTGCTTCCCAACCCTGAGTTGTTTTTAAAGTGGTTCTTTATCTTTAGTAATTTTTTTTTTATTTTCATAGCATACATTTTAGTTTCTATCTCCTTCATTTACTGTGTATGAGTACTTGGAAAATCTTTCTGATCTAGAGGCATTATTTCCTTTGGGAATGATAATATAACACTTTGTAAATTATTGTCTTATTTAGTTTCTGTACTTTGTTTCTGGGTATTAGAACTGCAATCTATTAAATTTGGAGATATCGTGATTGATTTTAGTTTTCTAATTTTGCCTTTATTTCCAATTCTGAAAATTTTTCAAAGTTAATATAAAACTTTTTATGTTTAATTTCTGTTGTTCTAATGTAAATTATTTTTTTATTATTTCTTTCTATTAATAAAAATGGTTTCATATTATAGTTACAATAACTTACACTGACTAACTTATAACATTAATGATGAAGTTTTAATATTTCCTTCTATCTTGAATGTACTGCTTTCCTGTTTATATCTATTTTTCATTAGGGATATTCTTTGTGTATCTTTTGAGGCTTTAGAGGTATGTATAAGTTCCATTTGCATGGAGTTTATTAACTTCCTATAAATTATTCGTAAATATTTAGTCTTTTCACTGTGAGCAGGTCACAGGCTAAATATAGTAGACCTACTTCCTCACTTTAGATTAAGTTCTTTTGTTGATGATTCTAATCCTCTGCCTGGGAGACAAATGCAGAATTGGCTATAAGAATTTTGTGAGAACACAGTCAATGTAAGTATTTGGACAATGAAAATCAATTTAATAACTCATCATAATTCTAATTTGTCTTATAATCATCATTTCTTAAAATTTTGTGTTTCTAAAATAAAAAACAAAAGCAAGCCATGCACAGTTTTCTTCAATGTAATTTATATGGACAGAATACAGTGGAAAGCTTTACTAGGAAAAATGCTGAGAGCTGTATTATTTGCTAAGTATCTCTATATCCCTCTTCCAATTATTGTAGCCTCATTTACCAAGGTGCCGGGTTCAAATGGTCTTCCAGATTTATGTCTCACAGAGAACAGACATGGGAATCTGAGTTCTCCTTACAAAGACTTCTGACAAATCCTTAATTCTCAGAACCATGTCTGACTTCTGCCTACATTACCTTCCCACACAGTTATCTAATTGATGGGTCTCTTGGGATCCTGTGGGTAGAAGTGATTAATTGGGTTTTCTTCTCTATAGGACTTTAAGTTTCAGAGATGTCTTCCCACTATGACAGTGGCCACTGATCATCTCCTTCTACTAAGACACTGGACACTCATCATCCCCTTCCACTCTGAAAGTGGCCACTCATCATCTCCTTCCCCTAGGACAGTGGTCACTCATGTGTCTTACTTTCATCTTATTTATTTTTGTGGATACATCTTACATTCTCTTCATAATGCTCTCATTTGTTTTGTCCTTGCATTATATCAATTTTTATTGATTTTTCATTTTAGTAATGGCCTTATAAAATAGCCTTAAAAAGTAGGAGCTAAAAGTATGAAGAATCTACCATGTTTATAAAGGCTTCCACTAATTTCTTATGACTACTCAATGTATTATTAGAATAATTTCAAATATATAAATAAAACAGCTATTCTTTCATATATGGCAGTAAAAGAATTGATTACTGTGCTTTGACTTCAAAGACTGGTCCAGCTGAAAGGATCTTGAGTTGGTGTCATGAAATGTTTAACAGCAAACACACAGGAATTTTCATCTGCTCCCTTTGGTCATAGGTCAAATAATTGGGGCCCTTATCAAGGTAGTTTAGTAAAACCTGGCAAGATAGAAAAAGATACCTATTTGATTTGATAAAAATTTGATTTGATGCTAATGTACTTTGTGAATTTCACCATAAGTACATTTTTATGTTCTTATATACAGCACTTTTTGATGTAAAAAGACTTTCACCGTTTTCTTCTAAATTCATTTTCATAACCATCACCACCATGAAAAAAGAATATTTCAGTTATCTTACTCATTACTAATCTTGAGTAAGAATTCAATAAGAAGTATTCTCTGTTTGCAGAGGTTTTATTTTTTAAGATTTACGTATTTTTATTTATGTCTATGAGTGTTTTACCTGTATGCACGGTTGTGCAGCATATAAATGCCTGGTGCCTATTGAGCTGAAGAGGGCAGCATTTCTCCTGAATGGTAGTAGTAATCAGTTACTTGTGAGCGATCATGTAGGTGCTAGGAACCAAACCTGAGTTCTCTGTAGGGACAAGAAGATTCTTAACAGCCAACCCATCTCTGAAGGCATGGGATCAACCTTACAAGTGAAGACACTCTAACTGAATAGGTTGCAGCCCATTATTGCAGCATTCTGTGGTGACAAAGAGGCGGGGATCACGGAGGAACATATCTAACATACTCGAATTTACATATCTATGGATAATGTGCAGCATCACCTACTGAGTAAATTTGCCTTGTTATATTGCCTAAACTATGAATCACCCTGCAACACAGGTTCAGTCACACATTTATAGAAATGGTTTTTACTTGCCCTGAATATGTAGCACATTTTACACTTTCTCTTATAATCTTTCCATCCCTGGCCAATTATTCACAAATCAGTTTGCAGTTTACATAGCATAAGAAATTCCATTGTGACCATATAAACAAACTCAAAGAAAAAAACCACATGATCATCTCACTAGATGCAGAAAAGGCATTTGACAAAATCTAACACCCATTCATGATAAAGGTCTTAGAGCAATCAGGAATACAGGGAACATACCTAAACATAATAAAGGCAATTTACAGCAAGCCAACAACCAACATCAAATTAAATGGAGAGAAACTCAAAGCAATTCCACTAAAATCAGGAACGAGGCTGTCTGCTCTCCCCATACTTATTCAATATAGTACTTGAAGTTGTAGCCAGAGCAATATGACAACATAAGGAGATTAAGGGGATAAAAATCGGAAAGGAAGAAGGTTTCCCTATTTGCAGAAGACATGATAGTATACTTGAGTGACCCCAAAGATTCAAGCAAGAAACTGATACAGCTTATCAACACCTTCAGCAACATAGCATGATACAAGATCAACTCAAAAAAATCAGTAGCCCTCCTACATACAATTGGCAAACAGGCTGAGAAGGAAATCAGAGATATATCCCCCTTTACAATAGCCACAAATGATATAAAATACCTTGGGGTAATACTAACCAAGCAAGTGAAGGACCTATATGACAAGAACTTTAAGTCCCTGAAAAAAGAAATTGAAGATGTCAGAAAATGGAAAGATCTCCCATGCTCATGGATAGGCAGGATTAACATAGTAAAAATAGCAATTTTACCAAAAGCAATCTACAGATTCAATGCAATCCTCATCAAAATACCAACACAATTCTTCACAGACCTGGAAAGAATAATACTCAACTTCATATGGAAAAACAAAAAACCCAGGATAGCCAAAAGAATCCTGTACAATAAAACAACCTCTGGAGGCATCACAATCCCTGACCTCAAGCTCTACTATAGAGCTACGGTAATAAAAACAGCTTGGTACTAGCATAAAAACCGACATGTGGACCAATGGAATCGAATTGAAGACCCTAACATTAATCTGCACACTTATGAACATATAATTTTTGACAAAGAAGCCAAAAGTGTACAATGGAAAAAGAAAGCATCTTTAACAAATGGTGCTGGCATAAGTGGATATCAACATGTAGAAGGCTGGAAATAAATCCATATCTGTCACCATGCACAAAACTTAAGTCCAAGTGGATCAAAGACCTCAACATAAATCCAGCTACTCTGAACCTGCTAGAAGAGAAAGTAGGAAGTAGTCTTGAATGCATTGGCATAGGAGATCACTTCCTAAATATAATAGTACCGCAGACACTGAGAGAAACAATCAATCAATGGGACCTCTTGAAACTGAGAAGCTTTTGTAGAGCAAAGGATATGTTCAACAAGGCAAAGCGATATCCTATAGAATGGGAAAAGGTCTTCACCAACCCCACATCTGACAGAGGGCTGATATCCAGAATATATAAGGAACTTAAGAAATTGACATCAAAATGCCCAACAAGTCCAATTAAGAAATGGGCTATAGAACTAAACAGAGAATTCTCAACAGAGGAGGCTCAAATGGCTGAAAGACATTTAAGGAATTGCTCAACATCCCTAATCATCAGGAAATGTAAATCAAAATGACTCTGAGATACCACCCTACGCCTGTCAGAATGGCTAAGATCAAAAACACTGAAGACAGCTTATGCTGGAGAGGATGTGGATCTAGGGGAACTCTCCTCCACTGCTGGTGGGAATGCAAGATTGTACAACCACTTTGGAAATCAATATGGCGCTTTCTTAGAAAATTGGGACTCAATCTCCCCCAAGACCCAGCTATCCCACTCCTGGGCATATACCCAAGGAATGCTCAATCATACCACAAGGGCACTTGCGCAGGTATGTTCATATCAGCATTGTTTGTAATAGCCAGAATCTGGAAACAACCTAGATGCCCTTCAACTGAAGAATGGACAAATAAAATGTGGTACATATACACAATGGAATACTACTCAGCAGAGAAAAACAATGACATCATGAGGTTTGCAGGCAAATGGATAGATCTAGAAAAAATCATCCTGACTGAGGTAACCCAGATTCAGAAAGACAAACATGGTATGTACTCACTCATAGGAGGATACTAGAAGCAAAACAAAGATGACTAGACTGCTACTCACAACTCCAGGGAGGTTACCTAGAAAACAGGACCCTAAGAAAGGCACAGGGATCGCCCAATGACAGAGAAATGGATGAGATCTACATGAACAACCTGGACATGAGTGGAAGTAATGAAGGGCGAGAGTCGAGGGAAAGGGAGCTTGTGGGAGTGGGAGATCCCAGCCAGATCAAGAACAGAGAGGGAGAACAAGGAATAAGAGACCGTGATAAAGAAGACTGCATGAGAATAGGAAGAAGCAAAGTGCTAGAGAGGCCCACAGAAATCCACAAAGATACCTCCACAATAGACTTCTGGCAATGGTCTAGAGAAAGCTGGAACTGACCTACTCTGGTGATAGGATGGCCAAACACCCTAATTGTCATGCTAGAAACCCCATCCAATGACTGAGGAAACTGGATGCAGAGATCCACAGCCAGGCCCCAGGTGGAGCTCCAGGAGTCCAATTGGTGAGAAAGAGGAGGGTTTGTATGAGCGAGAATTGTTGAGACCAAGATTGAAAAAAACACAGGGACAAATAGCCAAACGAATGGAAACACATGAACTATGAACCAATAGCTGAGGAGCCCCCAACTGGATCAGGCCCTCTGGATAAGTGAGACAGTTGATTGGCTTGATCTGTTTGGGAGGCATCCGAGCAGTGGGACTGGGACCTGTCCTCAGTATATGAGTTGGCAGTTTGGAATCTGGGACTTATACAGGGACACTTGGCTCAGCCTGGGAGGAGGGGACTGGACCTGCCTGGACTGAAACTACCAGGTTGAACTCAATCCCCGGGGGGAGTCTATGACCTTGAGGAGATGGGAATGGGGGGTTTGCTGAGGGGAAGGTGGGGGCCGGGGGGAAAAACAAAGGAATCTGTGGCTGATATGTAAAATTAAATTATATTATAAAATAAAAAAAGAAATGCCATTGTGAAGATAAATAGTATATTTTGAGTGTTTTCTTACAAATTGTTTCTTATACACATTATTGGAATGCTACAATAAATTGTAGTTAAGTCTTAGTCCCCAAATAAAGGAAATTATTTCCTTTTAGCTAATATATCTTGTGTTTTAAGGAATTGCTAACTCAGATTATTGAAGTGCATTGTATTATATGTTGCAAGAACAGATTCATTTTACAATCTTATTAAATAAATTGCATTTCCTAGAGTAAGCAAAAAGCAAGATAATAATAGCAAAGAGATTTGGTTTTAGGTTTTCAAATGTTAAAGAATAAATAGAAATGCAGGGAGTTTTAACTTTCTTATTTATTAACTATAGACAGGTGTGAGGGACAAATGTTTTCCTTAAGAAAAAGAGAAATGTGTTCCCTGGATCTTTATACAGAAAATATCTAGGGGGTGGGGAAAATCTTCTAACACAGATAAACACTATCAAACTAATGACTCCTGTATCGAACTTCAATTGAGGCAAAGAACATTATGCAAAGTTGTCCACAGTGGAAGCAATTATTTGAAGGACAGACATAATGTGGTAAATGTGCTTTACTGTCTGATGGTTTAATACAGAAATGTGTCTCGAGAAAAATCAACAAATGGATGTCAGTACATGCATTAGGCTCTTTCCAGTATCTTGTAAAGGAAGCTTAAGAGTCAGCCCTTCGGAATTTCAAGAGTATGCATTAATTCAACACTAAAGGAGCTGTGAATGTATGGTGATATCCTTTTTTTTTAATTCTTCTCTCATTCAATACATCCTGCCTGCAGCCTCCCCTCCCTTCCTTCCTCCCAGCCATTATTCTCCCACCTTCCCTTCTTTCCCAGATCCACTGTTCCTTTGTTTCCCTTCAGAGAACAACAGGCCTCCCAGGAATATCAACAAAACATGGCCTAACAGGATGTACTAAGACTAGGCACAAACCCTCATATAAGGCAGGCAAGGCAACCCAGTTGGAGGGAAAGGGTCCCAAAAGAGGCAAAAGAGTCAGAGACACTCCTACTCCCACTATAAGGAGTCCCACAGCAACCCCAAGCTAAACAACTACAACATATTTTGTGTATACTTGGGGGTATACCCAAGTGCAATAGAAACTTCCTGAAACCTATGGGCAATATTCTTTATGATGTTTATAATGTGATTTAGCCTCAGACATAGTTTCTTGGTTTGGATAAAGTTAAGTACTATTATTTGTAGCTCATGTAGAAAATGCTGTTCTTTGTGTTGTCCACAGAAAACTGAATAGTTAGAAAACAGGTAGATAGACAGAACACATCCTTATGCTATCTTAAATAATTTCCCAAAGAAAAATAAAATTAAAATGTCTGTGGTACACAAGCTTTTAGTACATTTATTATTTAATACAAATTTTAAAGCTAAAAATTAAACATTATTTGAATTTCTGTCCTTGGCATATGTAATTGAATTCTCTAGGTAGCCTGCAGTCAGCAATTGCAAACTGTGAAGTATGGCCAGTGTCTATCTGATTTAAGGTACCCAGCTAATTCTAGTAGATTTACACTTTGTATTTTGTTCTTTGGGACTTATTTTTTAGAAAAGAAATAGTCAGTAGAGAGTCAGAAACTCAGTTTTGAAGAGCCATAGATTCCTAATTCAGTGGATCTCTGAAAGGTAAAGAGCATATTCAAGCCAAAGTAAATACTAGAGACAGCACATGGTCACATAAACACAGAACAAAACTGTGAGGTGACTGACTTCATTTTGGTGACTTTGTATAAAGCTTTATCCTAGAATAAATTGAAGTTTAAATGCATATTTAAAGCAAAATATTAACTGTAGCACTTTGCTGCCTTGCTATTCTGCCTTTCCTTTCGACTATATGACTTTTTAAAATCAACAATTATTATTTGTAATTTAAACCTGAGTACATGGAATACAAGTTGGTGGTGTCAGATAATTTTTGAGGCTATAATATAATTATATCATATTCTCTTCCCTTCAGCTCTCCAAATACTCCCACGTTTGCACCTCCTTGCTTTATCTGTTTTCAAATTCCGGGCCTCTTTTCTTTAGTTGTAGGTGTGTGTGTGTGTGTGTGTGTGTGTGTGTGTGTGTGTGTGTGTGTGTGTGTTGATATAGATAGACTTGAAGACTTAACCCCTTCTATCTCCCCAGTCTGTATGTGCTACATTGCTAAAATGATTATCTAGAACAATATAATTTAGATGAGATAGTGAACATGATTGATTCAATCCACAGTGTATATGTTTAGAAATGACTTGAAGTCTATGAGCAAAAGATCTGTATGAGTTATTAATGTTAGAAAATTGCTATTTATACACAAATTTATCTCATTTAATTTGCATAAAATTGTGATGAGTAGATCATCTTCCCTTTACCCATAAGAATAAGGTATGATGGCTCAAAATTTCACACAGTTAAATAACTTGATAAGTACACAGCTAGTTGGTGATATTGTCCCAAAAAATTAAAAAAGCATTTAGTTTGTCTTTTAACAGAAAATTTTACTCTATTGGATATATTGTATTCTTGTGTGGTTTTCAATGATGCTGCCAAAATATCATCATCATTCTTATTTATTAGTATATTCTCAGTAGAGCTGAGTATGTGTACTCAGTTTTGGTCTAGGACAATTGTAGATGAACGGTCTTGTTAAATAAGAAACGCAGAGCCAATGCAAAGATGAAAGCCCAAGAGGTCAGAGCTAAAAACCTTATACTTCACTGCTGTTGTTGTCCTCTTCAGCAAGAGCCCTACTTCCTGTCTGTTTGTCTTTTTTATAGACTTTCTATTCTGCCTTCTCATTGGTTGTAAACCCAATCACATGACCTCTTTGTCACTGCCTGTCTGTACAGACCTCCAGGTCTTCTATGGTTGGTATTGAGATTAAAGGCATGTGTCTCCAATCCTAGGTCTATCCTTGAACACACAGAGATCTGCCTAGCTCTACCTCCCAAAAGCTGGGATTAAAGGCGAGTACCACCACCGCCCAGTTTCTGAAATGGCTTGCTATGAGCTCTGACCCCCAGGCAACTTTATTAATTAACATAGAAATAAAATCACATTTCAGTACAATTAAAATATCACCATAGACAATTCTTGATTTAAGGATTATAAATATGTACCTAACCATAATAACTGTCACGAAATCCATGCCATTGATTTTTCTGGTTAGCCAGCATGGTAAGGAGGGATGTAATTTTGGTAGGCTGTTTTGCAGTTGTATTATTTTTCTGAAAGCAAGCATATTCATTTTATATGCATTTAATAAGCAAAAGACCAAAGATACAGACTAGATTCCTTGATAACAACCTGAAAAGACATCAAACAGCAAAGATTTATTAATATTTTCTCATTAAACCACAGATAGCTAAACTCTGCATAAAGGCAAGGTCTGCAATATCTGTGTGAGATCAGACATGGTTGAATGATGGAGTCATTCGCAGTTGCCAGAGAACATTAATAATATGTCTCCCAAGAGTGGAACTGAAGTTATCTCTGTTTTCACCTGTGAAAAGGCTTGCAGCTAGGGCACAGAAGGCCAGAAATGCAGCCGTGATACTCATAGGATAACCCCAAAATCATTACAAAAGAGACAAAAAATTATATTGATTTTTGAGGTATTTTTATATCTTATTATTTACTTGGTCAAATCCAATCTTTCTTGAAATATGGATAATTCACATACTGAGAGGTTAAAGTAATTTGTCATTTTCCCCCATTTGTATTCAAATATGTATCTTTTCTATTTGAAGATGGGTGATTGGTAATGAAAAGTAAATGTTTAATAAACTTAATTAGACAAATAATTGGATAATACAGAAAGGAATCAAATTTGCTGTCTGAAACAGCATTTATGCTTGAAAAACATCAAAATAATTTTGTTTAGATCCTTGATGTAACCAGCAGAAAAATATGTCAGTTTTTATTTTTCAGATTTTAGAGAGCATAAAAATGAAATTATTCCAGAGTTTAATTTTTAAAGCATTATGGATGATACACAGTAACCAAATCTCTGTTTGTTCTTCACAAAGCAAAATTTATAAGGACTTGGGAAACTACAGGGAGATCCGGGCCCTGTGAGTATAGTCCTCTGAAATACCCGTGTTTGGTTAGTCACACACCTGCCGACACTGTGTCATTGTGGCAATGAGAAAACAGAAACTGCAGCAGACATGATCTCTCCACTTCCTGTGCCTCTGTCCGTTAACACATGCACGGCTGTACAGTCAGTTACAGAGAAAGGTGTGTCAAGGCCAGTTAATTGTTTAATATTCTTTAACCCACTCCTTTCTACCTTGACTTTTTTTCCACTGAAGAGATCCCCCTTTCATTATTAATAACTCTCTCTTCAGTGGTCTCATTTAAAGAATTATAAATATCAGTTCAAAAAAGTTATTAAGAAGTTATTCACTAGAGGTAGAATATTCAATAGTCAAAAATATCCACTTATGTAGTTATAAAATGTACAAGGGAAAGAAATAAAAATTGAGTAGTATATAATATAACAGATTTGGAAGGCAATAATAATGGGTTCACAAATTTTATATTTCAAAATATTTTTAATGTGTTCTTAATTTTTAATTAAAAATTGTCATCATGTGCATTCATCATGCATGGTTGTAGTGGGTACCGGTTCCACATATGACCTTGAGGTACCAGCCCCTAGGGCATGGCCTTGGGTCTAGCTTAAGACCAGAGGGGTAGGTATGCCTTGCTCTCTTCTCTCCGTGAGCTCAGAAGGTGTGTACTGACTCAGGTTGGACTGAAGCGGCGTGGGACTAGCCATCAACCTTACAGGACTCTGCAACAATTTTGCCTATCCTGTTTAGTGAGTTGTTCTCTCTAATTTATATTATAATAAAATCCCTAATACCTCTTAAGCAGACTCCCTTTGATTTCTCGTTATACATGGCATTGTGTCACATAGACAGTTTTCATACAGGTATGTAATGTGCATTGAGCATATTTCCCAATTCCTTGCTTTTCAGTCCCTTCCCCCTGATGTATGCCCCCACTATCCCCTTATATAATATTGCTTCTACTTTCAATTACATGCACAATTTCATGTGTTTAGATAAATTCTTGGAACCACAAATGAGAGAAAATATACAATATTTACTTCTGAGATGATTTAATTTAATATAATTTCTACTTGCATCTATTTTTCTGCAAAAGATGTAACTTTGTTCTTTATGGGTGAAAAAAAACCTCTATATATACCACGGTGTCTTACCCATTCCTGAGCTGAGTAACTTTACTATTGAGAACAGTGTTGCAGTGATTATGGATGCCAGTATCTCTATTATTTGGGAAAGTACCCAGGAGTACCATAGCTGATTAATATGGCAGATTGATGTTCGGTTTTTTTGAAGACCCTCCTACTGAATTCTTAGAGTTCCTGTGATTGTTACGGTTAATCGTCAGCTTTAAAAGACCTAGAACAAACCTATGGGCATCTCTGTGGGGATTTTTTGAATAGGTTAGTTGAAATGAGAAAACTCACTTCATTACCCAGTTAATGACTGGACTGTTTGATTTCTTCTTCCCTTTTTAAGCCTTTGTGTAATATTCTAGATATTAATCCTCTGTCAGATGTATAGCTAGCAAAGACTTCTTCCCACTCTAAGCTGTCCTTCACATGGATTAGTGGCTTTTTCTTTTTTGCGGTGCAGAAGATAATAATTCCATAATGCTATTTTTTTTCAATTGTTAAGCACTATCTCCTGAACAACTGGGGTCTTAGTAAGAAAGTCCTTCTCTGTGTCTATGTCTTAAATATTTTCTCTTCTCATTTTCTCTAATGCTTTCAGAGATAGAGGTCTTGTATCAAG
The DNA here is from genome assembly GCF_049852395.1 of Peromyscus maniculatus bairdii. Taxonomy (NCBI): domain Eukaryota; kingdom Metazoa; phylum Chordata; class Mammalia; order Rodentia; family Cricetidae; genus Peromyscus; species Peromyscus maniculatus. The sequence goes on from NC_134861.1 coordinate 30,406,043, forward strand.
TCTTGATTCATTTGCAAACTGATTCTTCTACAGTATGGAAGAGAGATCGAGTTTCATTCTTCTATACCTGGATATCTTGTCTTCCCAGAACCATTTGTTAAAGGAGTTTTTTTTTGGGGGGGGGGAGTACTAGAGAGATAGCTCTGAAGTAAAGAGAACTTGCTGCTCCTGCAGAGAACACAGGGTGAGTTCCTGGCACTGATATGGCACAGCTGAAACTCCAGTTCTACAGGGTCAAATGACTTCTCTGGGCCTCCATGGACGCAAGGCATGACATAGTATACATACACACATGCAGGAAAATCAGTAATGCTCAGAAATTTAAAAAAAAAGACATATAAATCTGTTTTTTAGAAATTCTTTAAAAGAGGCTGCCATGTCTCTAATGTGTATTTTTGCAAAAATTGTGTCATGGAACAATCTTTTTGTATATGATGAATATTTGCTGCTCTCATTGGTTTAATAAAGGGCTAAATGGCCAATAGCTAGGTAGGTAGAGGTTAGGCAGGACTTGTGGACAAAAAGAGAGCACAGGGATGAAGGAGGGCTGAGTCACTAGCCAGATGCAGAAGATGCAGGAGATGAACATGCTGTGCTGATAAAAAGTACCACCATGTGGTAGAGCACAGATAAGAAATATGGCTTAATTTAAGTTGAAAGAGCTAGTTAGTAACAAGTCCAAGCTATCAACCAAGCATTTATAGTTAATAAAATAGTCTCCATGTGGGTTATTGGGCAGCTGACAAACCTAACAAAAAAATCTGCCTACAAATTTTGTAGCTATAACTGCATGGGTTTATATCTGAGTGCTATATTCTATTCTATAATCCATTTGTTTATTTTTCTGCCAGTACCATGTATTTTTTGTTACTATGAATGTATAGCAAACTTGAAATCAGGTATGGTAACACATCCAATATTCTTACTTTTGTTGAATGTTCTGGCTATCTGGTGTCTCTTGTGCTTCCATATGAATTTAATTTTTTTGCTATTTCTGTGGAGAGTAACATGATCACTTTGATAATAATTACATAGAATCTGTAGATTTGTTTTATCAGAACAAATATTTTAATCAATTTAGTTCTTAATGTCCATAAAAAATGGGAAGTCATTCCATCTTCTATTACCATCTTCAGTTGCTGTACTCAATGCTTCATGATTTTCACTGTAGAGGTTTTTCACTTCTTTAGTTATCTCTACTCTGAGGGATGTGTTGCTGTTGTCTTTGTTGTTGTCAATGTTGGTTGGTTTGTTTGAAGATGCAGATTGGTATTTTAGATTTTAGAGTTGTGCATCGGATTCTTTCCCTGATTTTTTTTCTAAGCATGCTTGTTAGTAGAATATAAGAAAACTACTGATATTTTTTTGTATTCTAATATTGTTGAATGTGTTCCTTAGTGGAGTTATTTATATATAGAATTTTTTAAAGATTCATTTTTTATTATGTATACAGTGTTCTCTTTGTATGTATCCCTGCAGGCCAGAAGAGGGAGCCAGATCTCGTTACAGATGGTTGTGAGCCACCATGTGGATGCTGGGAATTGAACTCAGGACCTCTGGAAGAATAGCCAGTGTTCTTAACCTCTGAGTCATCTCTCCAGCCCCTATATATAGAATTCTTATATGTGGAATATAGGAGATTCTTGTGTATGGAATTATACAATCTGCAAATAAGGATATTTTTACTTTCTATTGTATCTCCTTTATTCCCTTTTCTTGTGTTATTCTCACTAGGATTTAAGCTATTATATTGAATACTAATGTAGAAAACTGATATTCTTACCTTCTTAGGAAATTTAGTGGGAATATTTTGAGGTTTTTTCCCCATTTCATGTAACATTGGCTATAGGTTTGCCTTATCTTACCATTTATTACATTGAGATACATGTTGTACAGTATTATTTTAAGATGTGTTACATTTGTTTATGCTATGGAAGATTTGTTTAATGATACAAAGCTGTATTGCATTAGTTTAACTCAGTGAAGCTGTGTTACTTTGCTTGTCTAAAACACCTGATTGGTCTAATAAAGAGCTGAACAGCCAATAACAAGGTAAGAGAAAGGATAGGAGGGGCCGGCAGGCAGAGAGAATAAATAGAAGGAGAAAAGGAAGAAGAGAAGCAAGGGTGATCAAGAAAAGAGAAAAGAATAAGCCAGCCACACAGGCAGATATGTGATACTGCCATCTGCCATGAGGAGAAGCATGATGTAAGATACTGGAAAGCCACGAGCCATGTGGCAACTCATAGATTAATAGAAATGGTTTAATTTAAGACATAAGAACAGATAGCAAGAAGCCTGCCATGGCCATACAGTTTATAAGTAATATAAGTCTCTGTGTGTTTACTTGGGGGATGTTAGTGGGAGAGATTTGTCCTGACTGCTGGCAGGCCAGGACACAGGAAAACTTCAGCTACAAATGGCAACCAACGGGTTGGCAAAACTTACCACCTAAAACCTGGGAAAAAAAAGATTCTAAATGGATCTGAAAACAGCTTCCTAGTTGTCTCTCTCAAGTCAGCAGCAGCCTATTGGGGGTTCATGGGGTGTGGGCTTACTACGCTATGTTACACAGAGGTGTCTCCAAGCTGTGCACTATGCTGTGTGTTGGATATAGTTTTTGTTACTTAAAAAAAAAAGAGGTTTCTGGACTACACACTGCTGGATGGAATCATAGACCAACTGCTTCCCAGAGTCTGTGGGAGCATGGTTCCCAGAGCTGCTGGTAAGCGTACCACCACCATGTGGAAAAGCTGAGGTGGGTGGAGCCAGCAGGCACAGCTGCTGTTTCAGTCTTAGAATGCTGCAGTTTAAAGCAATAGATTCATAATAAGACAGATTCAGATGGGATAAACCTCTAAACAGTTTACAATGTATGTAAAAATGTACATAGGCTTGAAAGAGAGAAAAAATATATGCAGTTATATAAAGAAATAGATGGTTTTTAAAAAATAAAGTCTTTAAAGAGACAGTAAAGGTAGTTTAAAAAATAAGCCACATAAAGATGGAGAATCTGGATTGTGTTGTCTTTGGGATTTTTAACTGCAGAAAGACATTTGATTGTAAAAGCTGTTGAATTAAGCCAATATGTATATTTTAAAGGTACCTTGACTTCAAAATTTGGATCTAAGGATATGTTGCCTTGGAAAGGAGGCTCTGCTTTTGTTTCCACAGAAAACCAGAGGCTATGGGCTTGTTTCAGATTAAGATACATCAGGTTTGACCAGCCAAGACCCCCTGAAATGTCTCCGATGACACCATGGCCCAGATGATCCAACATCCAGAATGGTTTCCAGGCAACTGGCTCAGACAATTCAGGCTCACCGACTACTCCATAATTCTAAATTTTTCTTTATGTCCCCATAAGAATACAGCACCCTCACCCAGCAGGAAGTAGTATGAGAAACTTTGCTCAAATTTCCAAATATACCAAGCTGGCTTTGGAATGGAATTGGCTCACTCCTTCTCTAAACCCAAACATATTCCAAAAAAAAAAAAAAAAAAAAAAAAAAGGTTGAGAGATTCTTGTGTCTCATATCAGAAGAGCCCTCTGGTGTGGGACAGAGAAAAACCAATATTTTTATTTAAAACAAGTTGATTATAAATACAATCTCTTTCTAAAGAAGAAAGGGGGATATGATATAGATATGATAGGATGAAAGGGTAGATTTTTGAAACTACTTTTAAAGAGCAACTTGTTTAAAATGTTTTACATTGGTATAGATTTTAGTTTATTGACACAAATTTAGAGTTGGTTTTGTTCTAATTATATATATATATATATATATATATATATATATATATATATATACACACACACACACACTTGTTTAAGGCATTATGTTTATGTAACTCATTTAGATTGTAGTAGATAATTAAGAAATACAGATTAATAATTAGTCTTCTATGATAATCAAACATAGTCATGTTAAGTTTTTAGGTATACATAGATATAATTCAGTTAGGTAGGTAATCTTCAAACACTTCAAAGACCTACAGAATATGGCATTTAAAATATTTTTAAAATTTAGACTTTCTGGACAATGAGATATGTCTGCTCCTGGCAGCACTGATTTACTTCAGAGAGGAGGATGGGCATCAAAGACACTCCATATGGAATTTATCTTCTTCTTGGCAAAAATAGCCATGTGGGCAATAAACTGTTCTTGCCTGGATTGCTTAATCGACTGGACATGCAAAATCCATAGAAAGGTGACCACTGAACTTTGCTTGACAAAATGGTTCTTCAGGTTCCTGCTTTGCAGAGGAAACTGCCAGACATTCTACAGGTCACAGAGAGAAGTGACTGAGAGACTCTAGGCCTGTGGACTGAAGACAGATGCTCCAATTTTACAAAAGAACTTTGGATGACTGTCCAAGCTGCCAGCTGTCTCTGTCTATTCTTGCAGGACTCCTGAAAGTTACTTGCATCCTTCTCCCATTTCTCAGGTAATATTATATCCTTCTGAGGTCTTTGATGTAGTTGAAGACTAGATAGTTATAATTTCCTTAGTTATGATTAAAAAAATAAGTTAGATATAAAACCTTAGACTCACAAATATAAGATAGATAGGATATCTTCTTTAATTTTGCCAAATATAAATAGACTAGATATTGCAACTGTAATTCTTGCTTAATAATTGTTTTCTTATATGTAATTTTACTATTTTAAAGTTAAAATCTTCTTTTTTGAAAAAACAGAAAAGGGGAAGTTCTGTGGGATGTCCTGTATGTTGTGAATATATATTGCTATAATTGATTTATAAATAAAATGCTGATTGGCCAGTAGCCAGGCAGGAAGGATAGTGTAGGTAGGACAAGGAGAGAGGAGAATGCTGTGTGATAGAAGGCTGAGTCAGGAGACACTGCCAGCTGCCACAAAGAGAAGCATGATGTAAGATACTGGTAAGCCACAAGCCACATGGCAACTCATAGATTAATAGAAATGGGCTAAGATATAAGAACAGATAGCAAGAAGCCTGCCATGGCCATACAGTTTATAAGTAATATAAGCCTCTGTGTGTTTACTTAGGGGACGCTAGTGGGAGAGATTTATCCCGACTGCTGGCAGGCCGGGACACAGGAAAACTTCAGCTACACTTGTGTGTTTTTATTGGGTTTTGCCCCTAGGATAATGCTAATTGTGCAAAACAAACTGGAAGTCTTTCTTCCCTTTCCATTTTTTGGGAATAGTTTTAAGAGCATCAGTGTTGGTTCCTTGTTAAGGGTGTTACAGAATTCAGTAGTGGATCTATCTGAACTTCAACATTTAAGTATATGTTTAGTACAGTTCTTTGACAATTTTGTACCAAGTGTTTTGATTAAAATTACTCCACAACTACTTCCCTTAACTCTCGACAGACCAACCCTCATCTCCTTACCCCCAACTTCAGTTCCTTTTTAAAAAAAATTCAGTAACCCAACAACTCCAGTCTGTGTTGTCTACGTACTTCTGGGTGTAGAGCCATCCACTGGAGTGAGATCAACCCTCCAGGAACCACACCCACAAAGCAAATGGACTCTCCTTGCCCCAGAAGCCATCAGCTGTCAATAGTTCATCAGTTAGAGATAGGATCATGAACATTTTCACTCCCCGATAGAATGTTGACCAGCTAGAACTTATGCGTGTTTTTATTTGGTACATTCTTCATTACTTCCATGTTGTAGCCTGATACAGATCTGTTTAGATGATATTTCACATCCATATTTAATTTTTTAGGTCATATGTACAGAAAATACCCATTATTAAGACACAAAAAAAATGGTGTCAATTCTCAATAAGACATTTGCAACCTTGGTTCAGAAGTCCCCAAACTCTAGCCCAGAGACGCTATATTGTGATACTGGAGAGCTGGATTGAATATCGTGGAACCACAGCCTTTACTGTCTTAAGTTTTAGCCAGTTGGGACTGCCCTTATTTTCAGGGTTCTTCTTTTCAGGGAAGAAATTGCACAACTGGAAATTTTGTGCAAAGTATCTCATATTAACTTCCAAAACCTTCACATGAGCCATTTGGCATGTTATTCTTTCCAGAAACTCTCACACAAAGAGACACACTGTAATTGAATGATTACTAACCAAAAATGGAGACTGCAAAATACCAGTGTCCAGCTTCTACTCAGCCTGCTGCATTCTCCCAATGTTTTCAATTAACTAATGTTTCCATTATGATGTAAAATGTGGATTTGCTCATGTCTACTGACCCTTCACTATCATTGAGTGCATTCTGAATTTCATTGGAAGCTATTGAAATGCCCATCTCCCTTTTTATAAATAATTTTATTAATTTGGATCTTCTCTGTCTTACAGTTAGTTTGGCTAAGGGCATGTTGGTCTCATTAATAATTTGAAAGAATAAACTTTGTTTCATTGTTTCTTTTGTATTATTTGTTCATTAACTGCTTCCATTATTTACTTGAGTTTTTCTGTCTGTTTGGGTTTGGCCTGTGTTTTCATATTGCTCTCAGAAAAACTGTTATTTATTTGGAATGTCTGCCTTTTAAATATAGGTACTTGTTGCTATCAATTACCCTCTTAAGATTACTTCATTATATACCATAGGACTGAGTATGTTGTATTTTCATTTTCATTTGATTCTAATTATTTGTTTTATTTTCTTTCTGATTTTGTCTTTGGCTCTCTTATCATTCAGCAGTGTGTAGCTCAATATCCATGTCATCTCCATTTGACCTATGATGTCATTCACGTAGGTATTTCTATGTTTTTGGAAGGATGACTTTCTTATTGGTGAGAGTTAGGTATGGAAGACACATGATATTATTGTGTTTTGGTTAACCTGTGACTTTATATGTAGTAGTACTTGTTTTATTAAAGTGGATCCACCTGTGCTCAGTGGATATATGTTTAACATTATCCTTTTGATGAATTGTTCTTTAATCAGTATAAAGTTACATTATCTCTTATTAATTTTAGTTTGAAGTCTATTTTGTTAGATGTTAGAAATGTGATACTTATTTCTCAATCCATTTGCTTGAGATTCCTTTTCCATTCTTTCTTACTATAGATGCATTTGTCTATGGTGGTAAAGTATGTTTCGGGGAGGCAATCTACCCACCCAATTGGCTAGCATGTATTTTGTGTCTTTCAATTGCAGAACTGTGCTGTGGGATGGTCTGTACATCAAATGCTCTGATTGGTCAATAAATAAAACACTGATTGGCCAGTGGCTAGGCAGGAAGTTTAGGCAGGACTAACAGAGAGGAGAACTGAGAGAACAGGAAAGTGGGAGGAGACACTGCCAGCCGCTACCATGACAAGCAGCATGTGAAGACGCTGGTAAGCCACGAGCCACGTGGCAAGGTATAGATTTATAAATGGATTAATTTAAGCTATAAGAACAGTTAGCAAGAAGCCTGCCACGGCCATACAGTTTGTAAGCAATATGTCTCTGTGTTTACTTGGTTGGGTCTGAGCAGCTGTGGGACTGGCGGGTGACAAAGATTTGTCCTGACTGTGGGCAAGGCAGGAAAACTCTAGCTACAGAACTGAGATAATTAATATTCATAGTTATTATTGACAGGTGTGTATTAATGCCTGACATTTTTATTTTGTAGTTTTTCTTCATTTGCTTATCAACTGCTATAGTGTGGTTACCACCTATATCCTTATGCACCCATAAGGACATGCTTATCTTTTTCTTGATTCTAACTTGTTTAACAGTCATGAGTTTCTTTTCCCTGTTTTTAATCACAGAGAATATTTTCTCTCCTTCTATTATGACAGATGGTTTTACTGGGTTTGGTAGCCTGAGTTGGCAGTTGTTCTTTATATTGACTGCTTTGACAATGCTAGGATGTGGAGAGGTTCTCCTCTGATCTGTCTGGATGCTGTTCTAAATACCCCCTGTACCAGAACAGGCATCTCTTTCTCTGGGTTTAGAAATGTTTTTGTTGTTATTTTATTGAACATATTACATATGTCTTCAGCCTGAATTACTTCTCCTTTGTCTATAGTCATTACCAGAGAGATTTGGGGTTTCTTTCCTGTCCAAAAGCTATTGAATGTTCTGTTGATAACTTTTCATCTCTGTCCTGTGAACGTACATTTCCTCTACTTTGTCTTCAAGCCCTAACATTCTATCTTCCCTGTGATCTATTCCATTAATAATGCTTTCCCTGGGACGTCTTTAAGTTACCAAAATTTTCATTTCCACTATTCTAGGTTTGCTCCAGTATTTCTCTGTAGCCAGACTTTTTTGTCCCACCTGACTGCTCCCAAATAACCACATGAAGACTACTTGTTGATTGTGAAAGCTAAGCTGATACGTTAGGCTTGTTCCCTATTAGTTCTTATAATTTACCCATATCTTTTAATCTACATTCTTTTAAGTGATTTGGTTACCTTTATTCTGTAAAGCCCATGCTGCAATCTCTCCATCTGACTGTTGACACTTTGCATCTCTACCTTTTTTTACCAGAATCCCCTCTGCACCAAAAATGCTGCCTAGCTATTGGCCATTCAGCTTTTTATTAAACCAATCTAAAAGGACAAATCTTCATAATGTACTAAAACATTATTTTACATTTCTCTCCATTGAGTTCTATTTTCTTACTTGTGTTTTGATCTCATTTCATTCATCTGTTTGTGTTCTTTGGAAATTCTTTCAGGAGTTTGTGTCCTTTTGGATACCTTTGGATGCCTTTATAATTATTATTTTGAATTCCTTGTATAGAATTTCATCTATTTTACTCTCTTTTGAGGACTTACTTTGAGATTTGCAATATTAGAAGGAGTATGTTGCCTTGGGATTTTGTTTTTTGTGTTTTTTGTCACATTCTGCATCTGGGGTTAGATTATTGGACTTTTTAAATCACTCTTATTTTTTTCAGTTGACATGTTTGAAATTTTCTAGAAAGACTATGCTATAGAAGGCTTAAGTTATTGTTTTTCTCTGCTATATTTGAAGTCTGGCTCAGTCATTAGACACTCAGCCCACTATGAAAAATTCAGTAACAGTCCAGCAAAAACCATTACCTATCAAATCCCAGTGGTTTTATGAAGTAAAGGAATATTGACAGTACTGCGTATACTGGTATACTGAGATACTAGTTATTGTAGATATACATTTGAAGGGACAGAATGAAAATGAAATCAGTACTAGGTTGACAGAGGAAATGTAAAAGCAGGAAAAATAAATAGAATGGGGAAACAGTAAGGGCAGGTAGGGGAAATGAAACAGTTCTGACTAAATGTAAAATGAAAAGAAATGCAATCAAATAACCTAAAACAGTCTAAGCTCTCAGAGGGATTAGACCCAAAGACCTTGCAAACCAGGTCAGCCTATGTTCTTTGAGAAATTCTATCAAGATGAAAATGAAGAAGTGTTGAGGGAGAGAGAAAGGATGAGAACAGAGCACACCAGACTTCCAATAGACTTATTGGGAGAAGTGTGAAGGCTGAGAACAGAATGACATATAGAGTCAGATTCAGTGCTACCTTGTACTTGCTGGTTCCAGCTTCAACTCTCAATATTCCTTCCTGAACTCCCAGATGCCATGTATATTCTGGCATAGTCCTTCATGAAGTCACATCTCAGATTCTGGTTCCATCAATGTGTGGTCCTTCAAGGACAGGATCATAGCCACTGATCACATCTCTGGACACTTCTTTAGCAGTTGGCCAATTGACCAATGATAGTCCCATCCTTGGGCAATCCTTCTTGATATCTGACGTGATGCTAGGAATTTGTCTGTATTCCCCTGGAGATAACTATTCCAACTAGGATTCCACCTTGCTGAACATATCAAGTTCTGAATCAAAGTTAATTTTCTACAGTTTAGAGACAATTCTCCAGCCAGATTTCAGATCTAGTCCTTGCTCTTGGTTCCTACAGTATGATTCACAGGTGTTACAGGCCACAAAGATGCTACCAACTCATCAGGGCGCTTCTTACATGGTGTACTCAGAAGAGGGCTCACAAACTGCTCTCCTGCTGCTATTTCCATGCTCAGCTTTTCTCTCCACCCTGACTCTTTAAAGCGTCTGTTCCTGAGGGCACAGTACTGATTTTCTAAGACTCGCTGTTTTTCTCTATGCCTCCTGCCATTACCTCTCATTGAAAAGAGAGTGCTGCACCTACCTCTTCAGAACAGACTGGACATCTTCTAGTTACGTTTTGCATTTCTACTGACATAAAAGACTTTTGACAACCATCCACCTCTTCCAAAAGCTGTTAGCCAACTTTCCCCTGTTTAATTCTCTGGAGACTGGAGCCAAGAACACGTTTGTGTTGCCCACCATGTTCTTCCTTTGCTGAAATCTGCTTCCACTTTTAATTAAGGCGTGCCGGAAAGATGGTATTTGTACAAACGCTTATAAAAATCTATTTGTGCACAGTGTCATCTATCCAGGTGGAAGCACAAGCAGGAAAATAGCATCTTTGTGAATGTCAACAGCCCTGAGCCTCTGAGTGGCAAAAGCATATGAGTTGGGCTGGAAAAGCCAGACATTTACAGCTTTAAAGCTTGAGAATTATGGGCTCATGGCTCTAGTCTTATGATTGTAGGCTCTCAGAGCTTATTGGTCTGATCCTGGGGTACCAGCAATTTTCAAGCTAGGCTTTCAAAGCAGGGACTTAGAGCTCTAAGCCTGGAGAGCCAGAGATTTCTGGCTCTAGTACTGCAAAACCAGAGACTTAGGGGTATAAGTTTCAATTTCCAGAGACTTACTGTGGTCTTGTCAAAACTGGTTTCCAAGCACCATTCAGCTGCTGTTACAGTTCCTGAGATTCAAGAGTTGGTGTCTTAGGTGCTTAGTCACTCTGAATGGCTTCTCTTAGTATCTTGAGCAATCTTCCTGCACCACGGTCTGTAGTTCTTCTGCTTGGTTCTTTTGTAGCCTCTTGATTTCTGCAGTTTCACAATTTGCTGAGTCTTGCCTTCTCAGCACTTCCATAGTCCTTTAGAGACCATAGTCTCCCCTCCCAGCTCTGCTCTGGAACTATTCAACCTCCTTTATTTCCTGGCACTGGATTGTGCCTGAAGCTGACAGCCCCAGGTGTTGTCTGTCCGATGCAGCCAGCTCAGCCTGTTCTCTGTATAACAAAGGCCACAGGTGGGCAGTAAGAGATTGTCCAGAAGAATCTGTTCATTTCTGCCGCATCTTCAACACAGGGAGGCAGTATACATGAGAGGGGTCTCTCAGACTGCCGGGAGGAGATGGAGAGGAGCTGTGCTTACACAGCTAGTCTCTGCTGTACACCAATGGTCATTTGCAGAGCAGCAGGGCCTCACCTCTGACAGGAAGGAGGCCCGCTGGGGTGAGGTCCCCAAGAGTAGTAGGTAAGACCCTCTGCAGCAGTTTCAGACTAGAAGTACACTGTCAGCTGGAACTGTTTCACCCAGTGGAACATCACTGAAGCTCCATGGTGGTTGAAGTCACTAAAACTACAGCAGATTCACACTAAGGGAAAGTGAGATTAAAAGAGCAGCCTTGGCTCTAGCCATTCCCATAGCTGGATCAGAGTTGTCTTTGGGCATCTTTATCTATATCAGAGCTCATGTAGGTATCTGCACCTGTGGTGAGGTTTCTTGAAAAATTAATGGTTATCACTGATGAAAGCTGGAAGAAGTGGCTCTCTGATTGACAGCTACCATGCTACGAGTAAAATGAGGATGCTGGAGTTGTGACAGTGGCTGGAATTTCAGAAACAGAAGCAATGCTGTTCACAGTCCCACTGGATGTGAAAACCCTAACAGGGAGCAATGGTTGAGTAGGACCTGTTGTGGCCTAGTCCTGGTAGTCAGCAGGAGCCTTAGCAAGCATTTGCTACTGCAGCGTATTGTGGTAGATGGGGAGCATCTGACAGCTATTAATCAGCAGAGTGCTGGTTTGCTTCTCACAAAAAATAATAGAGACCACCTACAACCAAGACCCCTGCCACATACCAGCGGTTGGGTCCTCCAATCTGTCGCAAATGCAGAAAAAGTTTTAGCAAAGTAAACAGCTCTAAGTGTTCTAGTTAGGCACATGCCTGCTGCATGCAAAGAACAATGAAAAGAAGACCAGACTGTCTTGAATAATCATCAAAGGATATCAGTAACTGGAGGTGAATTCAGAGCAGGGAGAAGGTCATGTAGATAAGACATGGTTGCAAGCGAACTATAAGGACTTTTGTGTGGGCTCTGAACAGCACAGGGAACAGCTGGAGGGGACTGAGCAGAGAAGTGGCACTATCTGGCTTGTTTTGATTGTTGCTTGTTTTTTTTTTTTTTTGTTTTTGTTTTTGCCAATATCATTTTGTTTCTATGTTGTACCAAATGCTCCAGAAGATTGAGGTAGAAGGAAGACTAAGAAAATGAAGTTAGTCAGTAAGAGTGGTGATGGTGAGATTGATAACAAGTTACTTTTACAAGAAGGTGATAATTTGTTAAGTTATATATTTATATTTAAACATTGTTTTATTTATTCCTTGAAAACTCTCAATTCTTCCCAGATTCTCCTCTAACTCCCTACTCACTCAGCTTCATTATCTCCCTCTCCACTCTTAAATTTAAAACAAACATACAAAAAAAAAAAAGAACTGTCAAGTCTAGTTGGGATTTTGTCTGCCTAGAGCTTTTGTAGGTCTCATGTATGCTATCACAAACAATGTGTATCCCTCTATTTATCTGCTGTTACATGCCTGGAAAATATTGTTTCCTTAAAATCAGCTACTACCTCTAGCTCTTACAATCTCTATATCCCTTCTTCCTTTTAGAACCCCAAGATTTAGATGGGAGGGCTGTGTTTCAGATGTAGCATTTAGGGATAAGTACTGTAATGTCTCTTATTTTCTACGCATTAACCAGTTATGAGTCTTTGTGTTAGTTGTCATCTACTTAAAGAAGCATCTTCTCTAGTGAGAGTTTAGTGACACACTGATGTGTGGGTATGGCAATATGTCATTACAAATTGTTTTATTGCTATGTACTTTAGCCAGAATAATAACCCCTTCCCCCAGGGTCCATGATTATCTAAGCACAGAATCGTGTCTACTTGACAGTGGCTGGTGGGGGTTCTATCCCATGAAGCAAATCTTAAATCCAACCAAAAAGTTATTGGTTGCTCCCACAACATTAGTGCCACTGTTTCACTACTAGATAGATCTTTATTATAGTTTACAGGGTACATAGCTGATTGAGATTCATGATTACTTATCTCCTCCTATGGTGTGCATACCACCTTCCAGCACTACAAATGGTGCTGAGAACCAGATAGATTTCTCTGTCTTCTACATGTTTATTCATACTGAGAAGCAGTATGACTACACACTTACATACAAAACTGTGTATGTGGATCCTGCCCCCAACCCCCCATCTGGACAAGAGGTGAGTGCCTGGGCTCATACCCAGAGAGGCCTGCCCCTAGGTCCCATTCCTGAGCACCAGCTATTCCAGGGAAGACCTGCCCAACTTGGCCCCAGGTTCTGGCCATCAGGCAGGATCCCCCCACCACCACCAGGAAGGTTCCCCTTCTCCAAGACCAATGATAGACCCTGCAATCTCCACGTCATTCCCCCATGCCCATCTGCCCAAGACTCCAGCCACTTCCTGAGACTTAGAGAGCAGTTCCCAGCTCCAATCCCACCCCAGAGCTCCCATCTGGACAAGAGAGCTTCCATTTGGACCAGAGAGAGGCTTCCTGAATCTGTCAGCTCTGTCTGGACCAAGAGCGCTGATAAGACCAAGAATGAATCCACAAGGAAATGGGTAGATGTCAAGGCAGAAGTACATACAACAAAATGAAGAGCAATACGGTATCACCAGAACCTAGGCCTCCTCCAACAGCTAGACCTAAACATCACAAAATGGAAGAAGCAGAAGAAAGCAACCTTATGAATAACATCATGAAGAGACTAGAGCCTTATATAGAAGAAATCAAAAATGAAATTGAGGAAAAGACAAACAAAAAATGGGAAGAACACTATAAAAAAAAAACTAGAGGAAAGGACAAATAAACCAGAAGAAAACAATAAATCCCTGAAAAAAAATCATGAAAAAGCAAAGAAACAGATGAAGGAAACAGTCCAAGACCTGAAAACAAAAACAGAAAAAAATGAAGAAGACACAAACAGAGGGAATGCTGTATTGGAGAAATTATTTTGGCCACTCCACGTAGTTAAAAGGATATTTATTTAATGGCATAACTCACAAATTAAGTGAAAGGTAGGTCGCAGGGTCTGGGGAAGGTGTATCGCAGTCCAGCGGTGTTCTCCGGAGCTCTGCACAATCCACCTTCACCGTTCAGCATCCCGGCACAGAGAGAGCGCACAGAGAGAGCGTTGGCCCATCCAGCTCTCGGGTCCCCAGGCGCCTCCCCTGGCCCCGCCTCGTAGGCGTAACAGTTGCCAGAGTCTCAATGGGGGTTGGAACTTCCAGATCCAAGCTGGAATGGCTACCCACTACAATGCTGGAAATAGAAAATCTGAGGAAACAAATGGGAACTTCAGATGCAAGTACAACCAACAGAATGCAAGAGATGGAAGAGAGGATCTCTGGCATTAAAGATACGATAGAAGAAATAGATTCATCAGTCAAAGAAAACACTAAAGCCAACAAATTCATGACCAAAAATGTCCAAGAAATTTGGGACACCATGAAAAGACCAAACCTACAAATAATAGGGATAGAGGAAGGAGAAGAATACCAACTCAAAGGCACAGAAAATATTTTCAAACAAGATCATAGAAGAAAACTTTCCCAACTTAAAGAAGGAAATGCCTATGAAGATACAAGAAGCCTATAGAACACCAAACAGACTAGACCCCCCAAAAAGTCCCCTTGCCACATAATAATTAAACAACTAAATGTACAGAATAAAGAAAGAATATTAAGAGCAGCAAAGGAAAAAGGCCAAGTGACTTATAAAGACAAACCCATCAGAATAACACCCGATTTCTCAATGGAGACTCTGACAGCCAGAAGGACCTGGACAGATGTAATGCAGACACTAAGAGACCATGGATGCCAGCCTAGACTAATATACCCAGCAAAACTTTCAATCATCATAGGCAGAGTGAACAAGACATTCTAATACAAAGCCAGATTTAAACAAAACTTATCCAAACAAACTCAGCCCTACAGAAAGCACTAGAAGGAAAATTCCAACCTAAGGAAGTCAGATACACCCTCAAAAACACAAGCAATAGATAATGCCACATCAGTAAACCCCAAACAAGTACACACACACACACACACACTACCACCAAAAAATAACAAGGATGAACAATCACTGGTCATTAATATCCCTCAATATCAATGAACTTAATTCACCTATAAAAAGACAAAGGCTTACAGAATGGATATGAAAGCAGGACCCATCTTTCTGCTGCATACAAGAAACACACCTCAAATTCAAAGATAGACACTACTTAAGAATAAAAGGATGGGAAAAGACTTTCCAGTCAAATGGTCTTAAGAAGCAAGTGGGTATAGCCATCCTAATATCCAGCAAAATAGACTTCAAACTAAAATCAGTCACAAAGAGATCAAGAAGGGCATTACATACTCATCACAGGGAAGATCCACCAAGATGAAGTTTCAATTCTGAATATTTATGCCCCAAACACAAGGGCACCCACATATGTAAAAGAAACATTACTAAAGCTTAAATCACATATAAAAACCCACACATTAATAGTGGGAGACTTCAACACCCCACTTACACCACTGAACAGATCTCCCAAATCGAAACTTAACAGAGAAATAAAGGACTTAACTGATGTTATGACTCAAATGGACTTAATCGATATCTATAGAACATTCCATCCTAACAAAAAAGAATATACCTTCTTCTCAGCACCCCATGGAACCTTCTCTAAAATCGACCACATACTTGGCCACAAAGCAAATCTCAACAGATACAAAACAATTGGAATAACCTCCTGCATTATATCAAACCACCATGGTTTAAAGTTAGATTTCAACAACAACAAAAACTACAGAAAACCTACAATCTCATGTAAACTGAATAATGCTCAACTGAATCACCAATGGGTTAAGGAAGAAATAAAGAAAGAAATTAAAGACTTCCTAGAAATCAATGAAAATGAAGACACCACATACCCAAACTTATGTAACACTATGAAAGCAGTGCTAAGAGGAAAATTCATAGCACTAAATGCCCACATAAAGAAGTTAGAGAAATCTCACACTAGTGACTTAAGAGCACACCTGAAAGCTCTAGAACAAGAAGAAGCAAAGTCTCCCAGGAAGAATAAAAGCCAGGATATTATCAAATTGAGAGCTGAAACCAATAAAATAGAAACAAACAGAACAATACAAAAAAATAATGAAACAGAGAATTAGTTCTTTGAGAAAATCAATAAGACAGACAAGCCCTTATACAAACTAACCAAAAGACAGAGAGAGAGCATCCAAATTAACAAAATCAGAAATGAAAAGGGGACATAACAACAGACAATGAGGAAATCCAGAGAATCATCAGGTCATATTTCAAAAACCTCTACTCCACAAAACTGGAAAATCTAAAAGAAATGGATAATTTTATGGATAGGTACCACATACCTAAGTTAAATCAAGACCAGATAAACTATTTAAATAGTCCAATAACCCCTAAGGAAATAGAATCAGTCATTAAAAGTCTCCCAAAAAAGAAAAGCCCAGGACCAGATGGTTTCAGCACAGAATTCTACCAGATCTTCAAAGAAGAGTTAATACCAATACTCTCTAAATTGTTCTACACAATAGAAACAGAAGGAACATTATCAAACTCCTTCTATGAGACTACAATTACCCTGATTCCTAAACCAAACAAGGATGCAACAAAGAAAGAGAACTACAGACCGATCTCCCTCATGAACACTATTGCAAAAATACTCAATAAAATACTGGCAAACAGACTCCAAGAACACATCAAAACAGTTATCCACCATGATCAAGTAGGCTTCATCCCAGGAATGCAAGGGTGGTTCAACATACAAAAGTCCATCAATATAATACACCACATAAACAAAGTCAAAGAAAAAAAAAACACATGATCATCTCACTAGATGCAGAAAAGGCATTTGACAAAATCCAACACCCCTTCATAATAAAGGTCTTGGAGCGATCACGAATACAGGAAACATACCTAAACATAATAAAGGCAATTACAGCAAGCCAACAGGCAACATCAAATTAAATGAAGAGAAACTCAAAGTGATTCCACTAAAATCAGGAACAAGGCAAGGCTGTCCGCTCTCCCCATACTTACTCAATATAGTACTTGAAGTTCTAGCCAGAACAATAAGACAACATAAGGAGATTAAGGGGATACAAATTGGAAAGGAAGAAGTCAAGCTTCCCTATTTGCAGATGACATGATAGCATTGACCCCAAAGATTCAACCAAGAAACTGATGCAGCTTATCAACACCTTCAGCAAAATAGCAGGATACAAGATTAACTTGAAAAAAATCAGTAGCCCTCCTATATACAATTGACAAACAGGCTGAGAAGGAAATCAGAGATATATCACCCTTTACAACAGCCACAAATGATATAAAATACCTTGGGGTAACACTAACCAAGCAGGTGAAGGACCTATATGACAAGAACTTTAAGTGCCTGAAAAAAGAAATTGAAGAAGATGTCAGAAAATGAAAAGATCTCTCATGCTTATGGATAGGCAGGATTAACATAGTAAAAATGGCAATTTTACTGAAAACAATCTACATATTCAATGCAATCCCCATCAAAATACCAACACAATTCTTCACAGACCTGGAAAGAATAATGCTCAACTTCATGTGGAAAAACAATAAACTCAGGGTAGCCAAAAAAATCCTGTACAATAAAACAACCTCTGGAGGTATCACAATCCCTGACCTCAAGCTCTACTATAGAGCTACAGTAATAAAAACATCTTGGTATTGGCATAAAAACCGACATGTGGACCAATGGAATCAAACTGAAGACCCTGCCATTAATCCGCACACCTATGAACATATAATTTTTGACAAAGAAGCCAAAACTGTACAATGGAAAAAAAGAAAGCATCTTCAACAAATGGTGCTGGCATAAGTGTAGAAGGCTACAAATAGATCCATATCTGTCACCATGCACAAAACTTAAGTCCAAGTGGATCAAAGACCTCAACATAAATCCAATTACTCTGAACCTGCTAGAAGAGAAAGTAGGAAGTAGTCTTGAATGCATTGGCATAGGAGATCACTTTCTAAACATAACACCAGTAGCACAGACACTGAGAGAAACAATCAATCAATGGGACCTCTTGAAACTGAGAAGCTTTTGTAGAGCAAAAAATATGTTCATCAAGGCAAAGCGACAGCCTACAGAATGGGAAAAGGTCTTCATCAACCCCACATCTGACAGAGGACTGATAACCAGAATATATAAGGAAGTCTAGAAATTAGACATCAAAATGCCCAACAGTCCAATTAAGAAATGGGCTATAGAACTAAACAGAGAATTCTCAACAGAGGAGGCTCAAATGGCTGAAAGACATTTAAGGAATTGCTCAACATCCCTAATCATCAGGGAAATGCAAATCAAAACGACTCTGAGATACCATCTTACACCTGTCAGAATGGCTAAGATCAAAAACACTGAAGACAGCTTATGCTGGAGAGGATGTGGATCTAGGGGAACTCTCCTCCACTACTGGTGGGAATGCAAGATTGTACAACCACTTTGAAAATCAATATGGTGCTTTCTTAGAAAATTGGGACTCAATCTCCCCCAAGACCCAGCTCTTGAGCATATACCCAAGGAATGCTCAATCATACCACAAGGGCACTTGCTCAGCTATGTTCATATCAGCATTGTTTGTAATAGCCAGAACCTGGAAACAACCTAGATGCCCTTCAACTGAAGAATAGATAAATAAAATGTGGTACATATACACAATGGAATACTACTCAGCAGAGAAAAACAATGACATCATGAGGTTTGCAGGCAAATGGATGGATCTAGAAAAAATCATCCTGACTGAGGTAACCCAGACTCAGAAAGACAAACATGGTATGTACTCACTCATAGGAGGATACTAGAAGCAAAACAAAGATGACTAGACTGCTACTCACAACTCCAGGGAGGTTACCTAGAAAACAGGACCCTAAGAAAGACACAGGGATCGCCCAATGACAGAGAAATGGATGAGATCTACATGAACAACCTGGACATGAGTGGGGGTAATGAAGGGCAAGGGTCGAGGGAAAGAGAGCTTGTGGGAGTGGGAGATCCTAGCTGGATCAAGAACAGAGAGGGAGAACAAGAAATAAGAGACCATGATAAATGAAGACCACATGAGAAGAGGAAGAAGCACAGTGCTAGAGAGGTCCACAGAAATCCACAAAGATACCTCTACAATAGACTGCTGGCAATGGTCAAGACAGCCCAAACTGATCTACTCTGGTGGTAGGATGACCAAACACCCTAGTTGTCATGCTAGAAACCTCTTTCCAATGACTGAGAGAACTGGATGCAAAGATCCACGGCCAGGCCCCAAGTGGAGCTCCAAGGGTCTGATTGGCGAGAAAGAGGAGGGTTTGTATGAGTGAGAATTGTTGAGACCAAGATTCAAAAAAGCACAGGGACAAAAAGCCAAACGAATGGAAACACATGAACTATGAACCAATAGCTGAGGAGCCCCCAACTGGATCAGGCCCTCTGGATAAGTGAGACAGTTGATTGGCTTCATCTGTTTGGGAGGCATCCAAGCAGTAGGACCAGGTCCTTTCCTCAGTGCATGAGGTGGCTATTTGGAACCTGGGGCTTATACAGGGACACTTGGCTCAGCCTGGGAGAGGGGACTGGACCTGCCTGGACTGAAACTACCAGGTTGAACTCAATACCCAGGGGAGTCTTTGCCCTGAAGGAGATGGGAATGGGGGGTGGGCTGGGGAAGGCAGGGGGGGGGGAGAATAAGGGAATCCATGGCTGATATGTAAAATTAAATTAAATTATAACATAAAATTTTAAAAAATGTGTATGTGTTCCCCTGTGTCAACTCATGTTTCCCTGGTACTACAAATATCTTTGACCATTTTCTAACTTCAACATGATGCCCACTCTAGGCCACACATTTCAAGGGTGTTCTGTACATTGCAGGAAGTTTTGTTTTATATCTGGTTTTACTCTCATATTATAGTAATCTCCCCCAAAGCTGTGGTGACCAGATAATCTCCAGCCTTTGCATATGTGCACTGTAGAGGGGTGTCATTCCCAGCTAAGATTCAGCACTTTGCATGACATGGCTCTCCTGGCCCAGACTGTTAAGGAAATTTGCCTGTTGTGCATTGTTCCTGTTAATCATCCCAGTAAGAGTCCACATCCACCCAGTGTCGGGTCATATGTGAGAGAACGGGTCAAATTTTTCTAAAACCTATTTTCAGTATTCTTCAAAAGCACCCACTTTGTAGGGAAAAGGGGCTGACTAAAGAAAACCACCCTGACCCTGGAGCTCAGAACTAGGGAAAGATGGCTCAGATAAGGGCAGGACACACAGTTTGGCTCAATCTGATCAGTGACTTGTGAAACCAACCAATCACGGAGCAGGACAGTAGAACCCTGGGCCCAGGGTTGACTCCACCCCCAAGACTTCCTATGTAAATCACCCTGCCTAGTCAGTTAGAAAAAAAAGGCTCTTTTCTCTACCCTGGTAGAGGCAGCTTTCTCATAAGAGTTTTGGGTGTGAAGATCTTCAGTCACTGGCGTGGAGAAGATCCTTGCTGAGACGTCCCCAGTGGACAAAACAAGGGAGAGCTGAAAGAGCATAGCAAGGAGGAGCTGAATAGAAGATTCTTACTGAGACGTCCCTCAGTGGATAAAGCAAGAGAGAGATGAAAAGCAACACTTTCTCAGAGCCGGAGATTGCTACATTTCTGCAGGGGTTTCCCCTTTTGCAGAGTGAAACAAAAGAAGCAACATCTTAGGCAGGAGAAGCAGAGCTCTGCTAGGAAGCCCCCTTAAGTAGGGGTTGAGCAAAGCTCAACTGTAGTGACTCTCCAGGAGAGGAGCAGGATTGCTATATCATGCCCCATCACACCAGGTATATCTTGTCTTTCCTGAACAGTCAGAATACTCTTCTCTACTGAAGCAGTTCCAGGCCTGACTTTCCCTAAAAGTCAGAAAATTTTCCCTTTCAGGGTTGGGCTGCTTCTTTGCAGTTCCAGAAGTCAGAGCTGTGCTAAATAGCTCCAGATATCGGGGACACCTTCAGGGCAGAGCTGTTGTCCTGAGCAGCTTGAGGTGCCTGGGACAGCTGAACTGTCTCCTTGCAGTTCCAACTGTCAGAGCTGTCTCCTAAGCAGCTCAGGGTGTTGCCTGATTCCCCAGGTAGTCAAGACATCTTTCCCCAGAGTTGTTGCCACCAATTTACTTACATTGTTGGTGCTGAAACACAGGACCAAACCCAGAGTTGTTTCAACCAATTTATTTACACACTTAGCACTACCAACCCACAATAATCTATAACATGCCTCATTCCAAAGAACCATCTCTGCCTCCTGTGGATATGTCTAATGCATTATTTCAGTTCTTGGGTATAAAGTGGTCTTGCCAGGGAGAGGAAATAGGATGGGTCAAGGAGGCTTCTGGTCATTATGCGCAATTACTTCTTCAGTGATGACTCCTGTCTCCTTCAGCCTTTACACATACTCCATTCCCCAGGCAGGCTTTAACAGGGTGGCCTCAACTGAAAAGAATAAAATTGGGTAGAAAAAAATCCTGTATCCGACCTGTGGTTAGGTGTTCTGGGTCAAGATCTGGAATGCACCTGAGGAAGTTATTCTGACAGGGGCAGGATAAATTTGAGGAATGGCTATAGAAAAATGTCTACAAAGGGAATAGTTCAAGATGACCCATTCCTATTAGGAGAGGCAACCTATTTAAGTCTAGGGGGAAATTGTTCTATTGCTGGTGCCTGTAGAGGAATAATTCTTGCCAGAACTGTGAAATAGATCATACTTTTTATGACAGTGATTCTGCCTACCTGCCTTGGTAATAGAAAAAACTGGTCTAATATTTTTGGGAAGAGAGGTGAGATGGTTCCAAACTCAACAGAATGACAAGCTTTCTTTCTTCCTCTGTTTTCCTGACCCTGTGTGTTTTCACCCTAGTACATACATTTCCTGGTGGTGAGAATCTGCTATCATTCACATAAGATTTCATTGTCAACATCAACCTCTAAGAAGAGCCCTGATAAACTTTTTTAGTTGTGTCTGTACATATGGATCCATCATGGTGCCACAAATCTTGACTAGTGAAAGTTCCACACAAGAACTCTTCTTTCAGATGGCAAAAAGGATAGGGCTTCCAGGAAGACAAATACAAGTGGTTCAATAGACACAGTTACAGTCTTGTGCTTTCTCTTTATTATAACACAAATCTTTAATGGTCTTATTAATAAAAAAAAAGAAAAGAAAACTCAGTGCCAGCTAGTGGGTTACACTCTATGTTCATTCTCTACCTATTCCCTATAGTCATTTATTATCCTCTCACCACTATACAACACTCACTTTCACTCTCCTCATGGGCATCACTATCCTATTTCCTTCTTTCTCCATCTTTACCTATTGCTTGAAACCCTGGCCATCATTAAAGATGGAATGCAAAAGATTGGAGACCATGCTAGAAATACTGGGATTTTCCTTTGATGATGGAAGTAGAAGAATCTTCAGAATCCAGTGTGCAAAACAGAGTGTGGTGGAGCACACTATCCTACCAGCACTTGTGAGGCTGAGGGAGGGGTTCCTGGGCTGCATAGTAATATCCTGTCTCAGAAAAGAATGTCAACCTAGCACACTCAGGAAGTGTCTGACTTTACTTACCCTAATCAGTCAGTGTCAAGTGCCGACCCTCTCTGCGGTGAGCGCTAGTGAAACACAACGACAAGATGTGGGAAGCTCCTGGGGAAGTCTAGCCTTTCTCTAGCTATCCAGACAACAACACCGGGATCCCTCAAGTCTAGGGCTGTCACAGCAGGTCCTTAGGCCTTCATTTAGGGCAAAGCCTGTCATAATCTAATCAACATTACTGAGTCTCTTCTGTACTCAGAGAAGTAATCAATGGACAAGCAACCAAGTACAAACTTATAATGAAGTCTCAAGAGATTCAAATCCATGTTAACTTACTCTCCAGAAGAATGCTACCTTGCTTAAATATTGCTCACTGTCCCAATAGGTTACTTCTTGCTGTTCTCTGTGTGCTTTGCTAAACCAAAATTGCACCAGAAATATGTAAATCAGAGATCAAAGAATTCAATGTGGCATCTTGAACTTACCAGGTTAAAAAGTAGATTTTCCAGTATGTTTTGGGTGACCTAAGCTAGTGAAAAATGGCTACCATAGTAGTGATCACTAAAGGCCTATGTCTCCATTGTCTTGGGGAAGTCTACATTAGCTACATTAACAGTATCTATGGAATGCAAGTCTGCATGATTCAGCTCATCTTTTCTTTACATATTTCACACAAATATTAGCCAATGTTAAACATCAATATACACCAAAACCACCTGATAAATTTCAAAATATACCCATGTCACATACCATCCTCATAAATGCAGCTATAATTTTTTGACAGAAAGAAAGAATTTAATTGACTGAAAATGTCCCCAGTAATTTTATACCATCCAAGCTGAGGATACCAGGCATATATTAAAACTTGTATTTAAGCCGGGCGGTGGTGGCGCACGCCTTTAATCCCAGCACTCGGGAGGCAGAGCCAGGCGGATCTCTGTGAGTTCGAGGCCAGCCTGGGCTACCAAGTGAGCTCCAGGAAAGGCGCAAAGCTACGCAGAGAAACCCTGTCTCGAAAAACCAAAAAAAAAAAAAAAAAAAAAAAAAAAAAAAAAAAAAAAAAAAAAAAAAAAACTTGTATTTAACCTTAGTAAGATATTGTTATGTGTCAAGTAGTGCATTTACAAGTGCCTTATTCACTTTTCATAACTGTATTAGTATTTTAACCCATTTTAGAAGTTAATTGAACTTAGATGAGTTAAACTTCCTTGAATAAAATATGATGTTTGTTTTAGAAGTAGAAATTTGTATCTGATCTGTGTACTAAAAATTCTACATGCTTAATAGCCATTATATTCTATTTCCCACCATATTATGCTAGTTCTAAACAAATAGGATTATGAGGACCAATTCTAAAATAGCAGCTATCAACTGTCAATAGTTTTTCAACTAGGGATAGGTCCCCTTGAGCCTCTTCCTCTTCCATGCAGGAATGGTGACCGTCTTGTCCTTGACAGCTGCTATGAGCTCATGAATTCATGGAGAACATGAATTCACGGAAAACACTGTCCTGTTCAGAGACATTCCTGCAACAGTCCCCCTAACCTCTGGCTCTTACAATCTTCTGTGTCCCTCTTCTGTGATGTTTCCTAGTTCTTGATATTGTGTGTCATTTTAATTTGCATTTCTCTGATTATTAGTGGCACTGAGAATTTTTCATATGTCAATTGACTCTCATATTTTGTTAAAAAGAATGTCTATTTAGGTTTTTTCTTCTCTTTCCTTCATTCCTGGTGATGAAAACCAAATCCTCTTGTTTGAGGACATATGTTCTACCAGAGTTCATCTCCAGCCTGTGCTTGCTTTTTAAACTGAATTGTCCTAAGTTATTGTTCTTTTCTGCTGCTATTTGATTCTATATGCAAATTAGATGTAAACATGACTTTAAATCTATACTTTATTTTTTCCCATACTAGCTATTGTCTCTATACTGGGTTTTTTGAGATTACACTTGCATCATTTCCCCTTTCCTTCTGCCCCTCCTGTTTTATTTCCTTTGCTGTGCAGAAGCTTTGCAGTTTGATAGCATTCCATTTCTCTGTGTTTTATTCCCTGTATTTTCTTGAAGTACTTTCACAGTTTTAAGTCTTAAATTTAAGCCCTTAATCCATTTTGAGTTGATTGTTGGACTCAGTGTGAGGTAAGTGTCTAACTCCAGCATATGGATACCCCTTTTTCTGAAAGCCATTGATCTCTAATACCATTCTTCCCCAATGTACGTTCTTGGCACCTTTGTCTGGAATCAGCTAATTACATGTGTATGGATTTACTTCTGGTCCATGTTTTCTATTGTGCCACTCCGTGAGCCTTCTTTTGTGCCACGTATTTATTTACTGTGGCTTTCTGGTACATTTTGTGGGTCAGCTAGTCTAATGTATCTAATTTTGTTTTGGAATATTTGGGGGATATTTTGGTGTTACTTCCACAAAATTTAGTTGACTTTTCAGATATTTGTGATTTCAAAAATTTCAGAATTTTTCTGTCTCTGTAAACAATACATATCCTGAGGGTTTTGATAAGGATTTCATCTGCTCTATGGATAATTTCAGGTAGTGTGGGCACATTAATGGTATAATTTCTCTAAACAATGAGTAAAGAATTCTTTTCATTTGTGTGACCCTCACTTTCGCTTGTCGCTGCTTTGCCAGTTCCCCCAGAGCTCTTTATCTTCCCCCATAGACATGGTCTTAGTTACTATTACAAACGAGATTATTTTCTTATTGTTTTTTCAGAGTTCACTTTTAGCACATAGAAATGCTATTCCTCATAGTAGTTTTGTATTCTGAAACTTTATTGAATTTGTTATTTCAGATATCCTTCTCATGAAAAATTAAAAATTTTAAATAAGATTATGTAATCTGCAAAAGGAGAAATTTTTACCTCCTCCCTGCCACTACATGTCTTTATTTCATTTCTTGCCTAAATACTCTGTTAGGACTTCTGTATTAAACAGAAGTGGAAATGGATATTTTTTAATTAAAAAAATTCATATAATATATTCTGCTCATGTTTTTCTTTCCCACTGTGCCTCCTAGGTCCTCCCCACCTCCCTATCCACTCAACTTAATTCTTGATCTGTCCCAGATCTTAAAGAAAAAGCTTCCAGATCTTGCTTATGTAGGCAAATTTCTAAGTGGTCTCATTTAATAAAAAACATGGAGCCAAATATAGGGGTGAAAGTCTTAGAGACCAGGGAAATAGGAATAACCACCAGATAACCTTACCTCACCAGGCTGCAGCTTCCAAAGTGCCATGACTTCCTATCTACCCAAGCTTTTATTGTCTTGCCGTTCTGCCCTCTCATTGGCTATCTTAGCCCAGCTACCCCACTTCCTTGTCACTGCCTATCTGTACAGACCTCCAGGTCTCTATGGTTGGTACTGGGATTAAAGATGTGTGTCACCATGCTTGCCTCTGTTCCGTAGTATGGCCTTGAACACACGGAGACCCTGCTTGCCAAGTGATTGGATTAAGGGCATGTGCTACCACTGCCTGACTTTCATGTTTACTTAAAATGACTTGCTATTTCCTCTGATCGTCAGGCAAACTTTATTTATTAACATACAAATAAAATATCACATTTCAGCACAAATAAAATATCACCACATTTTCCCATTTTTGTCTAATAAAAATAAAAAATAAAAAAGTTATAACTAATATAAGAAAAACTACAATAAGTTCAATAACTATATACAATATATAGAAGCAATAAATACATCAACAATGTCTAGTCCACTTGCATTTGACAAACTCAGAGAAAATATTCCATCATCTATCCTTTTTTGGTAAGTACAAAATGTACCTGATTTGCTTTCTATCCTAACATATATTACTAACAGAGAACTATCTTATAATGTATTTCAAATATATACACTTTACACTTCTTAGTGAGTTTCTTTTCTGAAATTTCTTAGCAAGGAAAATTGTTACTACAACTATCTAATCTTCAAGTCCCTCAGAGACCCAAGAAGGAAATAACATTACCTAGTGAAACAGGAAGTGCAAACAAGCGACTCCCCAAAAAAAGTGAGTTATGACAGAAAGAGCCAGCTGCCTGGATACTGTCCTGTATGCTGTGAATATGTGTTGCTCTGATTTGGTTGATAAATAAAACACTGATTGGCCAGTAGCCAGGCAGAAAGTATAGGTTGGGTAAGCAGACAAGGGGAATTCTGGGAAGAGGAAGGCTGGGGCAGGTGACACCAGCCCACCATCCAGGGAGTAGCGTGTAATGGCACACAGGTAAAGCCACAGAACACGGGGCAACATATAGGTTAACAGAAATGGGCTGAGTTTAAGTGTAAGAACTAGTCAGTAGTTAGCCTGAGCTAATGGCCGAGCAGTTTTAATTAATATAAGCCTCTGTGTGTTTACTTGGGTCTGAGCGGCTGCAGACTGGGCAGCACACAGGACAACTTCCAACTATATGCTTATTCTGCATGGTTTAGTTGTTTGTGTTTTGTTTTGTTTTTCCTTGCTAAGGTATATACCCTCTTCTGATCATGAATTCTTCTCTGGATTTCACTTCTGCCTAAAGTTTTCTTTGTATCATTATTTTTAATTCCTTTTCGGGTAACTGATGAATTCCCCTCCTTTATGGTCAGTTACTAGGGAGTCTCCACACTAGTAGATGTGCTTCTCCGCATTGTACACTTTGTGTTCTCTCCATGATTTCTGTGAACCTGAAGGTGTCCTTTTCCTAACAGTGACTTTCATAGAGAGACTTTCACCTGAAAATTGGCCTTACAGTATCTCCTAGGAAGGTTGTAATACTTCTAATTCCAAACATGCAGAGGAATAGCCTCTGGGCAGCTGTGATCAACACCAACAGTGACTATGGTTTTCTCAGTGACATAGCGGCACAATCAATACCAATATGATGGCATGATAATGTCCTTGGTGTCAACAGATTTTGGAGGGACATGCTCATTTTCTCAATGGTAAGAAGACTTAAGGAAGGGTCACACCTCTTGGTGTTAGTTTTAATGCAGCCTACAAGCACTTTAGTAGAGCCAGATTCTCAGGTGCAGGTGGTCTGAGTAGCAATAAAACAAGTGTCCTAGGCTAGGTTTCATATGCCTACTATCCGACTCAGTTTTGGTGTGCAGCACCACACTCTGAGACAAGGAGACAAGTTCAAATGCAGATGGTGTACAGAGCTGACATTGGAGACCCTGAAGCACTACACAGCAGCTCAGCACCTCCTCGGCAGATTGTATCACAACTCTGATCCTAGGAGGCAGGACACAATACTGGAGTGACTGTCAAGAAAACTGGAGGTACAGGTCAATAATCAGGTCAGAGCTGCAACTTGGAAGCAAAACCCAACTGGGCACTGTAGGAACTCAGGTCTTGGAGCATGAGGCTCTGGATAGTGATAATGCTGGACAATGGAATGTTAGTTGAGCCCCAGACTCTGTGAGCTGAGATGCAGCAACATCAAAGACCCCAGAGGGGTAAATTCAGAAATTTTATGAGTGCTTATAAACAGAGAACACCAAAGAACTCTCTCCAAATGAAAGGGGTACAGGATTTGTTCTACCTATGGGGAACGGTTCTCAGTTTAACCAACACTCAATTTCCCTAACACATAAGGTACCCTGTAACGTCAGTTTTACAGTATCAAGCTTAGCTCAGCTCAGCTCAGCCAAGGCAATGACTGTTTTAGGCCCAAGGCATATGACTGCTCTGAAATTTACTTTGGAAGCAGGGTGCTCCTGAAACCTATGCCTGGGGAGAAGGCTATCACTACATTGGTCAGCCACACCACTATTTTCCTAGATCAGTTCATTCACAGGAATGCATGACTGCTTAAGGTAATCAAGTCATTATTATCCCAGATAGTGTATATAGCTTGACCTCAGACCCTAAGGCAAGAGGCAGCAGTAGCTGGGAAATGGAGGTAGAGTACCTTGGTTCACAACTGGCTTTGGTAAGACATAGACAGCATCTTGGCTTAGAGATGGCAGCTTACCAAACAGGAATCATTTTCACTAGTGGCTAAGCCTCAGATGGAGAAGGGTACAGTGCCATTGACCCTGAAAGCTGATAAGACCTCAGTAATCCTCCTGTTTTCAAGATGGAGAAGTGCAATAGCCTTGCAGGACACCTTACAAGATTGTTAGCTCCTGCTCTGAGGAAAACAAATTAGATGGACTTCATGCAACCACCCTGTGGACTTAGTGCCTGTGAATATTCTTCATAAAAGATGATATCATCAGAAAATAGAAAGAAAATTCACTTTTTTCTTTCTTATTAGCATGCCTTTTCTCTATGTCTCTCACCTAACAGCTCTGGCTAGAACATTTTTTACCATATTTAAGAGAATCATGAAAAATGAGCATTCTTGTTCTGTCCCTAATCTTAAAGAACGGTCAGGTTGTTGTGTTGTTGTTGTTGTTGTTTTGGGTTTTGGGGGGCTTTTTGTTTGTTTTGTTTCTTTGCTGTTGAGGTGTCAGACATAGGCTTATCAAATGTACCTTGCATACAATCTCTGCTACAATTTCAATAGGCCATACCCCAAAAGCTCATAAATTAAAGGCATAATGCCAGTTTGTCAAAATTAGTAATTAATGAGACCTTTAAGAGGTAGAGTATAATGACACTTCAAAGATGTTTATAGAACTTCCCTGGAAAGGAATGAATAGAAGATGCCAATTGTTCCCACAACAGGGTTGTTAGAATAAAGCCCAACCTCTGGTCTTCAGTTTCCTATCTCATGTGTGATCTCCTCACAGGACTTACTGCCTGCAAGATGGCATCTGACATGATGTGACTCGTCCCTGGTAATCAGACCAAGAGCCAACACCATGTACTGTGGATTTGGAGCCTCAAAACTTGAGGTATATATTTTTTCTTTGTGTAGTACCAAACCTCAAGTATTCCTTTAAAGCAGCACAAAACCACAAGTAATGACTATTATATTAACGAGCACTGCATTTTATGAAACATTCTTTCTGCATCTATTGAAAGGATTCTGTGAGTTTTTTCATCCTTCATCTTATAAATGTGATATATAATATTCTTTGATAGGAATAAGTGGAGCTATCCTCATACCTTGGGATAAACCCCACTTGATTATTGTGAGCACTTTCAATGTACTCTTGAAATAAAGTTTTTCATATTCCGTTGATGAGAAGAAGAGGTATTGTTCTACTGTTTTTGTATATTGTAGTATCCTTATATAGTTGCAGTGTTGGGTGATGTTAGCCTTGTAGAAAAAAAATTGACAAAAATCATTCCACATTAACTTTCTTTCAAATAGTTTAAGAAGATATATCTAATTATTTATTTGATTTTTTGAGGGAGGTTGCATTATGTAACTAAAGTGAGCTTGAACACATATCCTCCCACTTCAATCCCCCAGTACCTGGGGTTATAAGCATGTGCCACTCTGCCCAGATCTCTATTTTCTAACAGAGAACGTGTTATTAATTTATTTCATCATCTAAGGAAAAATATTGCTGCCTCAGACAAACCCATTTGCAGGATTTTACAAAGTGTGTCACTGATTGCGTTAATTTACACATACGTTAGGTTCATTGTGCTATTCTGTGCATGTATGTAGCATGCAATGACCAAACCCAGCCTCACTTTTCCTTTTCCTTTTGCATCCTGACCCCCGTATCCACTTCCCAGTCTCTAGTGATTACTGTGATGTTTCCTATCTTATTTTAGGTTTCCAACTGTGGGAGAATACGTGGTCCTTGCCTTTCTGTGTCTGGCCTAGTTTACTAACATAATTGCCTCCAGTATGATATATTGTCTAAAATGAAATTATTTGATTCCCCTTTTGTATATATACTCTATCTTCTTTGTGATATTCACGTATATGCACACACACAAACACACGCACACACGTGCACACACACACACACACACACACACACACACACATTCTGTGTTGATGACTAACCAGGCTGAATCCATATCTTAGCTTCTGAGAGGAATGCTACAATAAACAAGTGTATGTATGTAACTCTTTGTACACTGATTTTGTTCCCTCTGGGCATTTATTAGAACTTGGATGGCTAGGCTGCTCTGTTCTTAAGTGTTTGTGGAACTCCATACTTTTCTTATAATGATGATACTAACTTCCATTCTCATTCACAATGTGTAATTGTCCATTCTCCATATCCTCATCAACATTCATTATTTGTTTTATAATATCTATTCTAACTGAGGTGACATAGTATTTTGTTGTTTTGAGTTAAGCTTCCCTGATGACCAAGTGTATTGAGAAATTTTTCATATATGTTTTGTCATTTGCATTTTTCTTTGAGAAGTACATATTCATAATTAAAAAGATGGTTCATCAGGTAAAGTGCTTCTCATCCAAGAGTGGTGGCTGCATTTCAGATTCCCAGAATCCATACACAAGTTGGGTAGGTGTGGTAGCTGGCCTCTAATTCCTCCATACGGGAGCAAAGGACAGTGAATCCTCAGGACAAACTGATTGGCCAGGTTGACTGTAATGATGACCTTTAGATTCAACATGAAACTATGCATCAAGATATAAGGTGGAGAACAATTGGGGAAGATACATGCATACTCATGCATGTACACATGCTCACCTGAATTCACAAAAATGTGTCTTTTCAAACCATCTACCACTTTAGCTGGATAATGTTTTACATTTTGGGGTTATTTATATATTCTAGTTATTAACCCACTGTCAAATGAATAGTTGGCAAATACTTCCCCACATTCTATGGGCTATTTCTTCACTCTGCTGTTTCTTGGATGTGCAGAAACCTAGAATGCACGCACATTGATAAACGTTTCTGTTCACTATACTTTTGGAGTCCTATCCAGAAAATGACTTTTCTGAATCATGGTCTAGAAGTCCTGCCTATTATTTTTTGCTTATTTGTTTCTAGTCCCTTTTTGTTCATATCCTATATTTGGGTCTTTAACCTTTTGGAATTGAATTGTGTATTTAGGAACATATTCAATATTTCTTTAGGTCACCAAACTTGGAGCATTGTGAGAGTAATTTCTTGTGATCCCTTGGATTTTGATGGTATCAGTTGGTATACCTTCACTTTCATTTCTCATTTCAAATAAGCAGTCTCTGATTTTTTTTCTTCACTAATCTGACAAAAGGCTTTTCTGCTATGACTTTACCAAATCTCAGTTTGGGTAGTTTTGTTAAAATTTTTATTTATTAAGCCGGGCGGTGGTGGCGCACGCCTTTAATCCCAGCACTCGGGAGGCAGAGCCAGGCGGATCTCTGTGAGTTCGAGGCCAGCCTGGGCTACCAAGTGAGCTCCAGGAAAGGCGCAAAGCTACACAGAGAAACCCTGTCTCGAAAAACCAAAAAAAAAAAAAAAAAAAAAAAAAATTTTTATTTATTAATTGGTAATTTTATTTATTAACACAATGTATTTAGATCATGTCCACCTTCCAATCTCCCATCCAGTTCCTCCCCCACATCCCTCTGCCAGCTTCATTTTCTCCCCCTCTTCTTCATTCTCCTGTCTTCTTTTTATAATTCTTCTTCTCCTTCATCTCCTCTCCCTTCTCTCCTCCTTCTCTGCTTTTAACCCACCAAGTCTAATTAGTGCTAACCATATTTGCATGTGTGCAAGGTGCCACCCATGAGCATCCACCATGAGCTACACTGCTGAAGGAAACTGGTTTTTCTGTTTTCCAGCTTCTAGTTTGCTTGATTCTGCTCTGATCCTCACTAATTTTTTCCTTCTGCTAACTTATGCTTAGTTTGCCCTTCTTTTCTTCTAGTTCAAGGTACAAAGTGAGATTATTTGTGATCTTTGTTCTTTCTGCATATGGTGCTTATCACTTTATATCACTGGTTTAGGACCTGCATTCAATAACTTTACAAAGGCTGTGTTTACACTTTAATTTCTCTCAAGTCTGTTTTTATAACTTTTTAAAACCTATCCTCATTTGTGATTTTGGAGCATGCTTTACTTTAGAGTATATATATATATATAGTTTCCAAATTTTAATTATTTATACCTTTACGTATACCCCTTTGTGACCTGAAAAGTTACTTGAATCGTTTCAATCTTTATAAATACTTAAGATCTGTCTTGTAACCTTATCTCTCCTTGGGAATGTTCATGTGTACCAACAAGATTATACATAGTCTGCTCCTTTTGGGTGGAATCCATATTTCTAGTAGATTAATTTGTTTCAAAATTGGATTCTAGCAAAAAATTTCTCCAATGATTTTTCTGTCTCTAAGATTCCCTATTCCTTGTTAAAGTGCAGATATTGCAGGCCCTCCCTGCAGCCCACACCTCTCCTCAGATCACTTAGCCATTGCTTTATGAATATGTGTTGCAATGTTGTGACCATGTATATTTTTATTTCTTTATCATTGTGTATTGACCTTTTACTGTTTTTAAAGTCTGTTTTCCTGGTGTAAATGAAGATATTTCTGTTATATTTCAGATTCTGTTGAAATAGATTTTCCTTCATTCTTCACCTTCATTCTCTGTGCACAGAGGCTTTACTGGTAAAGTGACTCTCTATATGCAATGTGTGATTGGATCTTGTTCTTTAGTCCTTTTATATTCTATATGCCTTTTAATTGGAAAATGTAATCTACATGTATTAAAGACTTTTTTCTTTTTTCTTTATGTATGCCTGTATGCTACATGCATGCCTGGTGCTCCTGAAGACCAACCAAGTGTGTTAGACTCCTGGAGATGGTACTTGTGAGTTGCGTGTCTTAAGTCCACTGCCAGAGCAGCACATTTTCTGAACTGTCAAGTCACTCTTACAGCCCCCACTTGATCTCTAAATATCATTTTCCTTACATTGATGCCTAGCAATTAAATAGGATACACCTTCTCTCCTTCGCAGGTGTTCTTTAGTAGTACTATTCTTTACTATAAATACAGACTTCACTTTAGTGTACATCTAGAATTGCTTGAGATGGGACAGTTAATCATTACCCAACAGGAGATCTTGATGTTTGCACTTACTGCTTTGGTTGTTGCTTCCTCTCTTATGTGGCTAAATGGTCTTACCTGTGCTACCTGGTCTGGTGGACCTACTAGCTGGATTCAGCTGTTGAGAAGGTTTGGGGGCTGGTCTCTTCAATCACCTCTGAGCAGGGTTGTAGATTCTTTCCTGCTTACACAATGATATTTGGAGTATGTTAGGCAAGGCTGCATGATGAGATCCAGGTTTGTGTGGGGTGTGTAGTTGCTAATTAGTCACAGTCATAGGCAGAGCCAGAGACTGAACACTGGAAAAAAATGTGTGTGCACATACTTCTGAGGCTAAAGCGGGCTGAGTCAGGATGTGTTTTATGGGCATTGCTTGACTGTTGGGAGCAGACAGTGTTAGCTTCTCCTTCTCTGGAGGACAGCTTATCTTCACTTGCTTGCTGGTCTGAAAAAATCCACATACACACCAAAATTCAGTTGGAACCCCATCTCCACCTCTGAAATTGTGCAAAGCTAGATGAACCTTTCACATGTGATTGCATGTGAACATTCAGGTGCTTCCACATCTAGATTTAATGTGGCACCCAGTCCACCATTGACTGCATGTAAGCCCAAACATTAGTGCATGACTAATTGCTGTCCTGCAGAAGCTCCTCAACCAAAGGAGAACTAATGATTGTTTATGACTTGTATGAAGAAGCTGACTACTGATTCCAGTTGAAAAGATCCATGAATGCTCTATGCTTCATGCTTTTGGGAGTCACTGAGGTGATTCTTCCATTGGCAGAAATGCACACTGAACAAGGTGCATGCATTGATCATTGTGGTCTCCACCCCATTATTTCTAACTGAGCCTGGGTAAAATAGTCTTACATAGTATTCCCAGTAAGTGATGTTCCTCAGAAGTGCATGGGTGTGTGGTAGCCTCCATAGTTTGTTATGTTTGACTAGTTGGTCTCCAGTTGGTGAAACTGATTGGGAAGGGTTAGGAGGTGTGGCCTTGTTGGAGGTGGTGTGTCAGTGGAGTGAGCTTTGAAGTTTTGAAAGACACACACTTTTCCCATTGCTCTCTCTCTCTGACTCCTGCTTGTACTCAGGATGAGTTTTCAGCTGTTCTTGTCACCATGCCATTGCCCCACCATGATGGAGTCTAACTCTCTGAAATTATTAATCCAATAAAAGGCTTTTTTTTTTAAAAAATAAGTTGCCTTGGTCATGACATTTTGTCACAACAATAGAAAAGTAAGCAGGACAGGTGCCATCAAGGAGTGACTGATGTCCTTGAGTGACTTGCAAGAAAAATAGTTACAAAGCTGGACCTAAATGATGAAAGAGATAAGAGCCAGTAATAGTTTCTCCAATACATGCATGCGCATGTGTGCGCACGCACACACACACACACACACACACACACACACACACACACACACACGAAATGTTATCAAAAGTTGTAGTAATAATATATTAGGAAATCTTTTGAAGAGATATTAGAAAGTGAAGAAACCTTTACTTAGCAGTAGAACAGTAAGAAGGCATCACATAATGAAAGAAATCTCCAGCACGGTGAAAGAACAAAGGCATCATTCTAAAAATGAAGCAACCAATATATCTTCTAGCAGTCCCCTTCTCTCTCCTTTGTTGTGGTCCTGTTGAATGTTGCTGAAGCATTTCTCAGCAGATTGATTTGCCAAACTATAATGTATTGTGTAAGTGCCTCCTACTATTCATTATATTCCAAATAACTGTCAAAATCAAATGTTAGCTCCTTCTGCATTTAGAAGAGTTCCTTTAAACCATTAAAGAAATCATAATTAAAGTGAATCTCCACTGGATTGCATTGATTTTTCGTGCTGAATTAAAATTATTTCTGCAAGTAGTCAGAACAACATGGTAAGTGTACACTTACATATGGAGTGTCAGGGAGTTGAGTATTTAGTTTCGGGTACTGATATATATCATCAGTGCATAGTTGCTCCCATATTTGACACCCAGTCCGCCACTAGGGACAGGTATGACAGAAATTCCCTTTACGGCTAATTGCTGCCCTGCAGAAACTTCGCATCGAGAGAAGAACTAATAGGAGTTTATGTCCTGTGTGAAGGAGGTGGTAATGATTCCAGCCTGGGAGATCCACACATATATAGTGTAGACCTTCTGTGGCATTAGTGACTTCAACCATCCTTGCTTAATTTTAACAGAAGAAAAATGTACAGAAATATATGCTACTTTTAAAATGTATACTCAATATTGTGTAAACAGTATTTTCTAGTTCCTGTTTTATATTTTTCAGTAGTTTGGAGAGTGATTTTGATCTTTTTGTAACTTCATGTCATATGATAGATATAGAGATCTGATGATACATTGTTATGAAAATGGTCTTTATAAAAGAGATTATAATGTAAAAAAAAACATTGCTAAGGATAACAATAATAATATAAAACTACCATGGCAGCATGAGAGATGTTTATTGTTGTCTGATGCTATTTATAGATTTTATGGGTTTTTGTTTTGTTGTTGTTTATCAGCCTACTTTCTCTGCTTTTCAACAGTGGAAAGATTGTATCTAATTCTAAACGCATTAATATTCTTTAGACTTGCAAAATTTCTGTATCCACTGCACCACATACCTGAAAATGTTCTGTAGTTGAAACTGCTTTTTAAAAAAAAACAACTTAAAGACCATAATAACAATGAGCTTACTTATCTATAACATTCAGTTAGGCATCTGGCACATTCCAGATAATATTCTGAACACTATATGGACTCAACAGGTTATATTTAGGGATATATATATAAATTAACAATTGATGAAAAAGAGGCAATGAATTTGAAGGAGAGTTATATGGGAGGATTTGGAGGGAAGAAAGGGAAGGAATAAAAATTGTGATTATATTATAATCTCAAAAATAGAAAAAAAATGGAGTAATTGAGAGTAGTTCATAGAAGCAAACCTTGAGAGAGTTGAGCTGCTTTAAAAGGGCTTAAAAGATTTCCAGAAAGCAAGAAAGTGACACGCATCCCCAACTCAAATTTCATAAGAAAAAACAGAGCGGTTAATAATGACTAAGGTCATGATAGTACAAATACCCTTTTTTAAATGTATTAAACAACAGTTTGTACAAACTAAAATTTTCAACAAATCAATGATTATTGCCCATCGAATAACAAAATAAAAGGTGTAAAATTCTTCAAGACACATGAATATAGAAAAACACATTTCCAATTAACACATGGGTAAAAGGAAAATTTCTCAAGAAAAACCTGCAATATTTAAAAAATGAATTTTTCAAAATACATATGATATACCCAAAATAGCAACTAGAGAGAATATGTAGCATTACTACATGAGAGGAGAGGAAGCAAAAATCAATCACCTATGTTGTGTAATTAGGAAGCAAAAACAGTAAGAAAAGTGATAGCAAATTAAGTCCATGAAAGCAGAAGCAATGAGTGCACGTGTATGTTTATGTGTGTTATGCATGTTTATATACATGTTTGCCTGTGTTTGCATGTGGAGGCACAGTGTTAACAATGAGTGTCCTCTTCAATTATTTCCCTTTTAATTTTGTTGAGGTAGGGTGACTGAATGAATGCACAGCTTGCTGACTCAGCTAATCTTACCTAGACAGCTTGCTTCAGGGCTGTCCTGCTTCTGCCTCCCCAGTGCCAGGATTACAGATGACCACCATGACTACCAGGACATTTAGTGGGTTCTGAGGATTCGAGACACTTATGAAACAAGCAATTATCCACTGACCCATGCATCCAGCCTCAATGATGAATCTTGAAAAGATTGATGAAATCAATGTTCCCTGACCAAGTATGTAAGAAAAAAATAAATAAAAGCAAGAACACACAAATTACTGTTATCAGCAATACAATGGGGGCCCTCACTACTAATCCCATGGATGCTAAATGGTAAATAAGGAGATCTTATTTTACAAATTTTTGTCAATAAATTTGGAAGCCTGAGTGAAATGGATCAACTCATTGAAAGACACAGCCTGACAAACTCATGGCAGAATAAGTAGACACACTGAATTTTCCTGTGTTTATTAAAGAAATTCAGTAAACAATTTAAAATCTCCTAACTCACTAAGCACTAAGTTCAGATTCATTCACTGTTTCATTCTACAAAACATTTAAGGACTAAATTACATTAATTATTCATAATATCTTTCAAAAGGCATAAGCAGAGTGAGAATACTGACTCATTCTATGAAGCAAATATTACTCTCTAATACCAAAATCATACAAAAATATTGCCAGAAGAATAAAGATAAGTGTCTCATGAATATAAAAGTACAGAAATATCTTTTGAAATAGCAAATCAAAAGTAATCATGCTTTAAAAAATTGTAGAAAATGTCCAAAATGTTTTTATTTATTCAATGTATTTATGTTTAGTTCAACACTTAAGATTTGGTTAAAGTAATGTATCACATAGAGAGGATAACAGAAAAAAAGTACATGATCATAATAGCAGACACACATTCGACAAAATCTAAAACTCACTCATGATAAAAATTCACAACAAATTCACAAAGCGCTATAGTCCTTGCCAGAGCAACTTGTCAAGAGATACATCATCTAAATTGGAATCGTGACAAACTGTCACTGTCCCAGATTCCATGATCTTGATAGAGAAAGCCCTGAAAACTTCACCGTAAAGCTGTTGGAACTAATAAATTCAGGCAAGTTTTGAGATGAAAAGTCAGCATACAAAAAGATCCATTTTTTACATATATGTCACAAAGACATCTGTTCATAAGACAAAAAACCCCTACCTTATATGTGACATAAAAATATAGGGAGCTATCTGAAAAAGACATCAAGAGAACAATTTCATTTATAACAGCTACAAAAAAAAAACCGAGGAATACATTTAATAATGGATGTGAAAGAGCTCTACAATAAAAATTATAAAATATGGGTAAAAGACATGGAATATCTTCCATTTCTTTCTGTCTTCTTCAATATCAATAGATTGGAATAATTAATATTGTCAAAATGCCATGGCATACAAGGCAACCTACAAACTTAATACAAGTCCTATCAAGATACCAAAGTCATTCTTCATAGAATTATAAAATTGTCATAAATTTAAATGTCTTTAAGCATTAGGGTGATTTATAATTTTCATATTTGGGACTCCTAATGTAGAAAGGGACTCCAGCCATTAGTGAATCATCATCTCAGTGATTTTCTCCAATATCCTGGCTCTACCTTTTTGTGTGTTCATGTTTTCACCTTCCAACAACTTCTTCAATGTAAGCTAGTATGAGAGAAAAGACAAAAACCTCTACCTTATATATGAAATAAAAATACTTCCCAATGAGTTGAAACAAGCCACCTTTGATCATGTGGCCACTGTTGGAACAGAGATGCCTGCCATATACTAAATACTTAAGTTGGACTTTTGAATCTATTATCAGGAAGAGTGAAATTACTGCTATGATTTGAATATATATATATCCCTTCCAAAACTCATGTAGAAATTTGGGCTTGGAGTCTAGAGGCATGGCTCAGTGAGTAAGTGCACTTGTGGCACAAGCATGAAGATTTGAGTTCTTGACCAGAACCCACCTAAAACCTGAGCGCAGCTATGTGTATGCCCATGACAGCGGTGATATGAGAGGCAGAGACAGTACCATTCAGTGTTTGCTTGCCATCACCCTAGCTCTAGGTTCTGTGGGAGGACACTGTCTCAAAGGAAAAAGACTAAGGCTGATAGAGCAGGAGACCCATTGTCTCTGTCCTCTGAGTGTGTGCACATGTTGTACACATCCCCAAATATAGGAATGCATGCACCACACATAAGTATATACCACACTACACACAGACACACAGACAATGTACACACACACACACACACACACACACACACACACACACACACACACAGCAGGAGACTCAATGTTCTTTGTCTTCTTTGAGTGTGCCCAAATACACAAGTACATACCACACTATACAAACACAGAAATGCATGCACCACACCTAAGCACACCACACACATGCATGTGCACACACATGCATATGAACACATACACACACACACACACACACAGTCTATATACACACAAACACTGAAGTGACTGGAGAGATGGACTTAGTGGATAAGATAGTGCACTGCTCTTTTAGAAGTCCATAGTTTACTTCCCAGTACCCACATTACGTGACTCACAAACACCTATAACTCCATTTCCAGAAAGATCCAAAGCCTCTGGTCTCCCAGGGCACTAGAATTTAGTGTGCTGCCCCACCACACACATAATGCACATTATTAGGGCCACTAAACGGTATTGGAGGTGCTACTGTTCCACTCTGGTGGGACTGGACTGATGCTCATGGTGCTGAGTGGATTCTTGCTCTCTTGAGACTGTAGTAGTTACTGCTAACAAGGGCTGTTTTGTCCTGATTTTTCTGTTTTCTACCAAGTATAAGGCCTGATCTCTTTACCTGCTCTATGTCTTAGTACTTTTCACTCTCTAGATCTATGACCCAAAACAAACCAATATTTCCTCATTCATTATTCAGTGTTGGGTATTTTGTTATGGCAACAGAAAACAAAGACATTTAACAAAGAAGAGTCCAGCATCAGACTGATGAAAATGTACCCAGAATTTGCAAACCATTTTCCCCAATTCCCCTTGGTTTTATGAAAAATTACCCTAGAGACTGGTGTTCAATTTGCCATAGGCTGTGTTTTTGACTGACCATGATTCTTAAAAAACAAGGCAACAAATTTCTATAAAAAAAACTTCTTTAAATGCTATATTAAGCTCATGAAGTTTGGCTCCTACCCAGTAATGGTATAAAGAACCAAAGAAACAGAGAAGCTCTGTGCTGCTATATAATACTGCGTTCCTGATTACCATATGAATCTGTTGCCATGGAAATTATGGTGGTGTATGTTGCATGCTATCACCTCAAAGCAGAATCTATATA
Source organism: Peromyscus maniculatus bairdii (assembly GCF_049852395.1). Lineage (NCBI taxonomy): Eukaryota > Metazoa > Chordata > Mammalia > Rodentia > Cricetidae > Peromyscus > Peromyscus maniculatus. The sequence goes on from NC_134861.1 coordinate 30,446,671, forward strand.
GTTAAAGGTTCCAGAACTGTAAAGGAAGGACTTCTTAGTTATATGACCAAATGAAATCATAAGTCAGGCATCAAAGCAGTGATCAAATGTATGGAATAAGAGAACTTTATATTTTAGAGGAAACAAACAAAGTTTCAGTATATACCAAGAAATTCTTCCAAATGATTTTGCAATAACCCTTAACATAAAAATCCTTAAAACAAGGAACTTAAAGACAAACTGAAAAGAAGAATAAAGGGAAAGATACAGTATAAAAAAATCATAAAGCTAAATTTCCCATGTTTTCAGAAACCTTTTACAATGAGAACTTATCATAATTACTTTTTATTGAAAACATATTTCATATAATATGTTCTGAATACAATTTCCCTTCCCCAACTCCTTCCATATCCTCCTCATCTACCCATCTACCCACTAAAATCCACATCCTTCCTTTCTTTCTCTCTCCTATGAGAAAACCAGCAGGCATATAAAAATTATACTAATAATAGAATAAGAAAAACAAAGGCAAACCAGAATAGAACAAAACAAATAAAAAGAGGAGTCAAAGAAAAAGCATAAGAAACTTATATAGACAACAGAGACACACATTCACACACACAAAAACCCCACACAAACACAAAATCAGACACTACAATATACAAGCAATAGACCTATAAAGGAAAAAAAAGACCTTTTTTTTTTTTTTTTTTTTTTTACTGTGAGACAAAATCCCCCAAAACTGCAATTGAGTTCAGTGTTTGTTGGCCATCTACTGCAGGACAGGAGGCCTGGCTTTACGTGTGTGTGGATTGTACACCCAGTGAGACTCTATCGGAGGAAACTATTTTTCCCTTGCAAACAGTTATCAATCAGAGACAGGTTAGGAATAGTGGCTTGTACCTGCTTCCCGTCTTGGCACTGGAGCCCTATCTGGCCCAGACCCGTGCAGGCCCTGTGTGTGATGCCACAGATGCTGTTAGGAGTCATTTTTATTGTTGTTCCTTTATCAACACAGTACTATTTGGTTTTCCCTAGGTTCATGATCTATCTAGTCTTATGTTCTTAGCCACCTGAGAAACTGTCTGGCATAGAGTACACCACATACAATATCACAGAGAAAGCATATCTGTTCCAAAAGCAAGAAATAAAGACACAGCAAGGAAGCATCAGACCAAAACAAGACTGAAAGGCAGCAGAGAAAATTCCAAACAGTCTAATTCAGCACTTGGGGTTTGGGGGCACCATCTGGGCTCCAATGGTTTTGCATAGCCTTACCCTTGCAGCTCTGTAGTTTTTGATGCTTCTCACTTTTCTTTGAAAGTGGTTCCACTCAGGTTTTTTTTGGGAGGGGGGGTTGTGAATGCCCCATATATCTGACATGTGAAATATCCTGGGTTTTCCACTGCAACTTAAGCTGCATGCTAACAGCTGCATGCAGTTGCCTCTCAGGGCCTACCTTCAGGAAGTCCAAATCTGTATCACATTTTCTGGCCTCTGGCTCTCTGTACACAAGCTCCAGCACACCTTCACTCCTGCATCTTGCATTCTTGAAGCTCTGCTACCAGCAAAGCTGGAATCCAGCTGTTTTCTTCCACAGCTGTATTCTTCCACATGTGGCCTCCATGTACCTACCTGGCTAAACATGGGAACACTGCAGGGAGGCCCTGTATCTATATTCTCTTAAGGCTCTCCTTTTTCAAACAACTTTGTAATATTATCTCCTATGGTTCATGATGGGTAGGGTGCGGCCCTCATGTCCTCTTTCCTGTTGTGCTTGTGTAGTCTGGGGTGTGGTGATATTTGTTTGTGTTCTAACAAATAAATCTTTCCAGAGAGCAAAGCTAGCCACTAGTTAACCATAGAGACGAGGTAGTGGTGGCCCACACCTTTGATCCCAGCAGTTGAGATCTCTTGCATTTAATCCCAGCACGACTAAGGTGGAGACAGGAAGTGATATATCTCAGTGGGGAGAGGAATATAAGTCAGGAGGAGACAGGTGCTCAGCTTTTTTTTTTTTTTTTTTGGTCTGAGTATTTAGTAGAGGTAAGAAGTCTCTCCAGTGACTGGCTCCTTTACTTCTCTGATCTTTCAGCATTTACCCCAATAGCTGACTCTGGGTTATTATTATTAAGACCAATTAGAATTCATGCTACATCTGGCATCCAACTTGTGGGGCATGAATTCATGAAAAAGCCCTTTGCCTGTGGCTTTGCAGCCACTGGCACAGGATGGAGTTGCATGTGGCCAAAGTCACTATTCCACCAGCTAAGTTTTTGTTGCAGCCTCTCTGCAAAAACTCCACAGGTGTGTGGGCTCAATACACTGTCAGTCTTAGCCCCTCACCACCAGCCAGCTCTGCCTTTAGACAGCTCCTGTCACATGTGTTTCTCCCCATGGTCCCTGTGTGCACTTTTCAGACAGTGGGTTCCCTCTCCCAGTGGGTTGTGGGCTCTCCCTGGATCCCTTCCTCAGGCTGCCACCACTCTAGGCAGCTGCCTTGAAAACCTACTTGGGTTTCTACTCTTCTACACAGAAGCAGTCAGCCTCACATTTTTATCATCATCATCGATAGATTTTGTATGACAACTGGGAATTCTTGAAGGGAGGAATTAGCTAAAAGAGAAAGTTTTTTTTCTCACATTAGAAAAATGGGAAACACTATTACAATGGAGGGAGTCAGGTCTTTGTATGATAATACACTGGACAGTTTGAAATGGAGCAATTAAATGAAAGGATAATTAATTTAGGTGGGATTTATATAATGTCAATTATAAACATTACCAGTTTTATCATTTTTGTTTTATCACTTAAAAAGTTGGTTAATATGAGTGATAAGATATAAGTATTAGAAAAATGTATTAAAATGGATCATAGAGATACTCAGACCCAGACGAAGGAATTAAGACCAAAATTAAAAATATAAATAAATGTCTTGTAGACACAGGTACAGATAAGACAATTAATTACACCAGAATCTTAGCATCAAAATTGGCCTCTTTGGGGGGTAAATGTTCAGTTTTTAGGGATTGGAGCATTATCTTGGGTCAAACAGAGAATAAGATAGGCTGAATGTATAGGATCAGAAGAACAGAGAGGAAAATTAAAGCCATATGTGGCTAACATAGCAATGAATTTATGGGGAGATTATTTGTTACAGTAATGGAATATCCAGATCAACATTCCTCCAATCTCAGAAACAAATCATGAATTAACATGTTTCAGAGAAAATATTAAAAGGTGTTATAAAGAACAGTCACAAAGCATTCAGGTTGTACAAGAACACAGCACAATAGCTGCTGATCTTTCAAAGGCACTGACCTTTAAAATGGTTGAGGGACAAATCTGTATGGGTTGAGCAATGGCCTTTAACATCAGAGAAATTACAGGCCTTAGGACAGCTGGTACAGGAGCAGATAAATGCTCAGCATATTGAAAAATCAACCAGCCCTTGGAACAGATCTAAGAGCAGCCAATAAGGTAATTCAGCCAATGGGCTCTCTACAGTCTGAAATTCCTTTGCCTTCTTTGTTACCTAAAGGATGGCCTCTGATAGTTATAATTTAAAAAAAAAAACTGTTTCTTCACAATACCTTTACAAGTAAAAGAAAAAATTTGCATTCCCGGTGCCTACTTATAATAATTCTCAGTCTGTTAAGAGATATCAATGGAAGATTCTCCCACAAGAAATGTTAAATAGCCCCACCTTCTGCCAATATTTTGTATGACAGCCATTGGAAATGATATGTAAGCAATTTCCTCAATCTATAATTTACCATTATATGGATGACATCTTATTTGCTGACTCAAATGTAGATACCTTAGAGAAAATGAAGAAGTAAGGAAAATTTTGCCTTGTTGGGGGTTACAAATTGCTCCTGAAACTATACAAAGAGGAGATTCCATTAATTATTTAGAGTATAAAATAGGTCAACAAAAATTTAGACTCCGAAAGGTTTAAATCAGAAGAAATTAATTGTGGATTCTTAATGACTGTCAAAGGAAACATTGCCCATCTCTGGTCCACAATTCGAACAGGGAATTAAGAACTGAGTCATTTGTTCCAAACCTGAAAAGGTGATAATGATTTAAATAGTCCAAGAGAATTATCAGCTGAAACTGAGAGAGAACTGACTTTGGTGGAAAAGAAATTACAGGATACACATGTGGGTCCTGTGGATCCATAGCTTGATTGTGTTCTGGTTATTTTACCATCTATGCATTCTCCTACAGGAATATTAATGCAGAGGGAAGATATTGCCTTAGAATTGAACTTTTAACCACATAAACAGAGTAAAACAATTAAAAACTTATGTGGAAAAGATTTCCAAGTTGATTATAATTGGAAAATTGAGACTTCATCAATTAGCAGGAATAGACCCAGCAGAAATTGTAGGTACCTTTTACTAATGATGAAATTGGCAAATTATGGGAAGAAAGTGAACACTTGCAAAAAGTTTCCAGTAATTTGTTTGGGAGAGATTAACAACAAATGCCCCCAAAAATTTAATTTATAAAGAGAACTAACTAGATCCCACTCCCATTTTATGGAGAACACAAATTTCTGGAGCCCCTACATTTTGTACTGATACAAACAAATCAGGAAAGGCAGGTTATAAGTCGGGAAATTTAAGTAAAGTGGCTCAAAGCCTTTATGTGTCTGTACAAAATCAGAATTATATGCTATTCTGATGATATTAATGGATTTTACAGAACTTGTTAACATGGTTACTGACTTTTAGTATGCAGAAAGAGTTGTTTTATATATTGAAACTGCTGAATTTATTCCTGCTGAGTCAGAATTAACTTTGTTATTTATTCAGTTATAAGAAATAATCAGGAATAGGAATCATCCCCTATATATAACACACATCAGATCCCATATGGGCCTGCCAGGCTCTCTAGTATAAGGTAATGATGAAATTGATCAGCTATTGACAGGAAATGTCCTCGAGACCTCATAATTTCACAAAGAACACAATTTCAATAGTAAAGGTTTGAAAAAAGATTTTTACCATCACTTGGCAACAAGTCAAGGAAATGTCCTACTTGTTATTTATACAACCAAACTCTATTGCCTGCAGGAAATAATCTAAAGGATACTCATGGGAGTAAAATCTGGCAGATGGATGTGTTTCATTTTATAGAATTTGGAAAATTAAAATATGTACACCATACCTTTGATACCTATTCAGGATTTCAATGGGAAACTGCTTTGAGTGCTGAAATAACTGATTCTATAATCACACATTTGCTAGAAGTTATGGCCATCATGGGTATACCTGTACAAATTAAGACTAACAATGCTCCAGCATATGTCTCTGTTAAAATGAAACAGTTTTTGCTTATTACAATATAAAGCATATTACAGTATATCACACAATCCTACAGGGCAAGCAGTTACAGGAAGATCAGCCCAAACTCTAAAGGATATGCTAAATGAACACAAAGGGGTAATAAAGACCCTTAGAAGTAGATTGAATAATATTTTATTAACTATGAATTTTTTAAATGCTATTGAGAAAGGAACAACAGCTGTGAAAAGATATTGGATAATAGAAAAAAATACATAATTAAATCAGCCTGTATCCTTTAAGATGTGCTAACTTCATAATGGAAACAAAGATATGTGTTTTATTAGGGAGGAGGTTTTGCTTTATTTACCCAGGAGAATAAAAGCTATGGATACCATCAAAATAGATAAAGATTAGATTTGAACAAGAGAGACCTCTTGATTAGAAGAGGTGATAGTTCATCAAACAGCATGACCTAAACTAATTTATATGACTAACAATTGCTTTTCATTTGATCAGATATAATATAATGTTCCAAAAGGGAAATCTCCCCAAAAGTTAGGTTTGGGGCAGTTTTATTTTTGTACACCGTGCAAATGGTCTTCTTGTATTCCCAGTCTAGTTAAAAATTAAAGTTGGTTTTGGAGTTGGAGTGTGGCTCTCCTCTTCTCTAAACCCAAATATGCTTGTTAAAGTAAAATTCAAAATCCCTGTCTCCTGTCAGAGGAGCCACCTGATATGGGACAGAAGATAAACCAGAATTTAGGGACTATTTTATTGCCAGTAATTTCATAATCCTCTAGTTTTATTTTGACTCTTTAAACTTTTCATAAAATATAAATATTACCTCAAAATTTTTAAGATCAATATATACTTTAAAAAATTTTTTGTCATGATATGAATGGTCATATAGAGTACTAATGAATTCTAGAAAAAAGCTTCATCTAGTTTCCTGTATACAATTTTAGGTTTGAGTCTCTATCACATAACTAGGAATTAAGTTTGTGTACTCTGGATGTACATAACAAATACTGATCCTTTAATCTCTTTGAGATTTGCTACATATGACATTTTAAATGTTTAAGTTTTCTGCAATGAACCATAACCATGCCTAATAGTCATCTTTGAAGTCTCCAAAAGGAGGATGGGGCTCCACAACAATGATTTCATCAGGATTAAGATAACACCACTAAGCTGACAAACACCACCTAAACTTTGGCTTTGGACTATAAACTTCTCAGGACAATTTCAAGGTGGCTAGCTGAGATGGTCCAGGCTCACAGACTACTCTATTCAGAATTTGAAAAAAGATGTGTATATTTCCATTACACAGAAACTGGACAATAAATGATACACCTAGCTCTCCCAGGACTTGATAATTATTCCAATTTTTTTCAGGGTCCCCTGAAGATACTGTCACCCCCAGACAGCAATAAGTAATTTTAAGAACAAGACACCCACATTCTTAAGAGGTGGTTTTCGGTCTTTCAATTGGTTATGGATATTTGTCATTTTTTGCAGGGGTTGGTTTCAAGATGATATTGGTAATAGTTTAAAAAAAAGCTGAACAAAGGGATTAGATTCAGGGTTCTTGTTTTGAAAAAAGAAAAAAGAGAGAGATAGAAACGACAGGATAAACCGTAGACTATTAAATGTGCTCTGAAAGGACAAAAGGGGTGTAGATATGATAAGATAAAAGGGTAGATTATTAAGTCTACTTTTAAAAAGCAACTATTAACTTTACATATTTTACATTTATATGGATCTTTGTATAAAGATACAAAGTTGAGATTACTTTGGTTAGAACATACTGCACATACATTTTTTACTTTTGTTCAAGGTATTGTACCTATACAACTCATTTAATAATGTAATGCAAATTTCTAGTCCTTGAAAGTTATTATTACCAAGTATTAGGGATAATAAGGAAATGCAGGCTAGTATTTAGTCACCTATTACAATCGAACTTGTAGTCATATTAGGTTTGTTTTCAAGGTGAAACAGATATATTTTTGATAGATGGGTCATCTTCAAACACTTCAGAGACCTACAGAATGTGGCATTTAAGGTGTTTTAATAACATAGTTTTGTTTTTTATGACAATGAGACATATCTGCTCCTGGTAGCACCAATATATTTTGGAGAAGATGATGGACATTGAAGAAACTCCATATGGAGTTTACTTTCCTTGTGACAAAAAATAGCAATGGGGCAAGAAAGTGACCTTGCCTTGACTGCTGACAGTATGCTATACAAATTGGACAAGCAGGACACAAAAGAAAGTGACTGCTAAACTTTGCCAAGACAATGTAAGTCAGAATATCCTATATTGCAGAAATGTCTTTCAGATATTCTAGGCCTGTGGGATGAAAATGGATGCCCCAATATTGCAGACGAACCTTGGGTGTCTGTCCAGGCAGCTGGTTGTTTCTGTCATTTCTTCCATTTTTTGGAGTTTGCTTGCTTGCACTTGCTGCTTACTCAGGTAATATTATTTCCTTTGTGGTTCTCTGATGGAGTTGAAGACTTTATAGTTAGTTATAGTTTTCTTTGTTACCAGAGTCAGAAAAAGAAATTCACTAAAGACGTATAAAGTGTATAGAGTTGAGAGACATTGAAAGAGTTTTGATAATGCAAGTGAGAATAGAAAGTGAATTAGATACAACCTTTTGGACTCACCAAAACAGGATAGATAATGGAGTATTTTCTCTGAATTTGTCAAATGTTTATTGACAAAACATTGTTGATGTAATTATTGCCTGTATATATTATATATAGTTGTTGTACTTATTGAATATAGTTTTTCTGATATTAGTTAACCATCTTGTGTTTTGTTTTATTTTAGACAGAAGGGGAAAATGTGGTGATTTTTCTTGTGTGTGTGTGTGCTCTAACAAATAAAGCTTGCCTGAAGATCAGAGAACAGAGCTAGCCACTAGTTAACCATAGACGCCAGGAAGTGATGGCACACACCTTTGATCCCAGCACTTGGGATCTTATGGCTTTGATCCCTGTACTTGGGATGTGGAGACAGGAAGTGATATGGCTGGGTGGGAGGGGACAGGAGCTCAGCTTTTTTTCAGACTAAGGAGTTGGAAAGGTAACTAGATGACCAGTTCCTTTACTTCTCTGATCTTTCAGCATTTACCCCAATATCTGACTCAAGGTTTTTATTATTAATACCAATTAAAATTTGTACTACACTGGGGTTTTCCTTAATGGCACTAATATCTCTAATAAATATAGATGCTTTATCTATGCTACCCTGTCTTCAACTTAAATGCCACACTGCACATTTCTCATGTATTCTCCACTTTCTTCTCTCTCATTCTAAATTATGGTAAGCTCAATGATTTATAACCACACAACATCCTAAATATTATGGTGTATTAAAATTTCTTCTGTCAAGAAAATTATTTTATTACTTTTGGATTAGGCTCACTCAAGTTTCAGTATAGCCAGAATGCACTGAGAGTCTTCACAGAATGCAGCATGAAAACCTCAAGACCAATCACAAGAAAGTCCTTCATTATCTGAAACTTCAGGAGATAGGACTTCACTGTCCCTGTTTCTATTAACATTCTGGTCTCCACACTCCCATCAGAATGGTCTGTTTAGCTTTGCTTATGGCATTCCAGGGTCCTGGCCCACAACTCTAAACATATATGCCCTTGTAAAGAAATTTCAAGGGCTTGAGAACCATGTGGCCAAGTTCATCACAGGTAGTAATAAGAATATTGCTGCTGGTTTCTGTGTTAGCAACTTTTTGCATTGTTATTATGGAATACTTGACAAGAAACAATACAGGGAAAGGGGGATTTATTTTGGCTCACTTTTGCAGTGGTATGGTGTAAGGCTTCATCCATAGCAGGAGCTTTCTGCACAGCATTTTCCAGCTTGTTCCATAACCAAAGATGAGGATAAAGCAGGGAGGGGCAAGGCTATAAACCTCTAAGCTCTAGCCTCTCCAGAACACTCACTTGATCTAATTGGTGCCCACATCTTAAAGGTCCTACAGCTCCCCAAAATACTGTAACCAGCTGGGGCCAAAGTATTCAAGCATATGAACCTGTGGGGACTTTTTTACATCTATGCATAATGTCTGTATCATGTGATACATTTTAATTTTGAGGTACCTCTATTCGTGTTTGCTACAACAGCTATACTAATTTATGTATCTACCAACATAAGAGTTGCTGCTTTCTCAATGGGCCATTGCTAGCAGTTTTTAAGTTTTATCTTCATTACAATGGCCATTCTACAGTAATGTGGTATCTCCTTGTGTTCTGATATTCATTTTTCTCATGTTAAAAACATTATAAATTTTTGATATATTTATATTTTTTCTGGATAATTTTCTCTTAAGGTCATTTGCACAATTTTTAAAGTATTTGACCCACTTCCTACTTTTATTACATTTTTGTGTTCCTTACATATTCTGGATGTTAATCCTGAATTGTTTGAATATTTTCTCCTATGTTGTAGGTTGTATATTCACTCCTTAAATATTGCCTTTTTAAGAAGCATCCTAATTTGAAATAATCCAGTCTACCAAGTTTTGTTTTTATTATCTGTATTTTTGAAATGTGATCCAGGTGGCTGTTAAGTCTCTCATGATTATTGCAGTGTAGCTCATTCATCTGTGAGGGCCTAGTGGAATCCATTTGATAACAACCAATGCCCTGACATTCAGTGATGTCGACTTAAAAGCACTATACCTTCTTTCCGATTACTTAATCATTATGTAAGGATTTTTGCTTTCCCTACATTTGTCTTGAACTCTTACTTGTCAAATGTGTGTCTAGTTATTTCTACGGGCTTTACATTGTCCCTCTATGGTATATCACATTCTATGTTTTCACCTTAAACTGTGTGTATCTTAACATTTTTCAACACTTTTTAGCTAGTTCATGTCGTTTAACAGAGAATTTTGTGTACTTACATTCAAGATTGTAGTTGATAAGGATTTACTAGTAACATGTCAGTGATAATCTACTTGACTTAAAAACTTTTTTTTTCTTTCCTCTCTAATCTTTATGGTTTTCTATAGTAATGGTGTTTCTTTCTAGTTGCCTTCTGTGATTCTATTTTCTTCCAGGTGGGATTTATATGCCTCATGCTTTCATGATGACAGATTTCTTTCTTTATTTCTGAATATATTTCTGGTAGAATTCTGTGCTCATGAATTCTTCTGGTTTTGCTAGTCTTGGAAGGTTTCTGCATTCATATGGTAAGGCCAGCCTTGCTAGATACAGTAATCTTGGCAGGCAGTTATTTTATTTCAGGACCTAGAGTATATCACTGCATTCACTCCTGGCTCATAATGTTTTGTTGGAAAAATGAACAAACAAACAAAACTGTCTTTACTCTAATTAATACTCTTAAATTTAACTTGGTATTTTATTTTCAGATTTTAAAATTCTGTGTCTTGTGCTTTTTATGGTTCAACTAGCTCATCATATAAAGATCCTTCCAGATCATGACATTTGCCCTAAAGGATTTCTGTACATGCATGTCTTATGATAGTCTACTGAATAGCTTTCTGCTCTCCACCTCTTTTCACTGTAGACTTTTCAAAAGCACAGACTGCCACTAATATGAAATTCCACATGAATTCAATACTGTATGCTTTTTTTAAAAAAAAAAAATCAGAGATCTTTCAAATGGTCTGTGTTAGCAGAGAGTCTTCTTTCAACTTGATCTCATCTATCGTTCGATTTATTAAGCACTTCAAGATCTGTGTGGTTTTTTTAAAATGTGAGCTGAATTTCTCATTCAAACTCTGCAATATCTTCTTAATTCCTTTTAACTGTTTATATTATTTTGATTCTCATTGACCTTTTAAAATAGTGATCTCTTAAATCAATTTTTAGGTATTTCATTCATTTTGATAGCTTCAGAATATACTGAGAAGAGAGCTCTTATCTTAGTCTTTGGGTATCACACTATCTTGCATTTTTCACATTTATATTGAGTAGGGATATGCTGAGATTTGCATATCACATAAGATCTCTGTTGCCATATTTATTAAGTGACCTTATGGTAAACAATTTTCTCCTGAAATTTTATTTTAAGGTGTCCGTTTTGTATTTAATATTGGCTTTGATGCTAGCTGGACACTCTAGCTCGGCCAGTAGTTTCTCTCATGCTAATAAACCTGGGCCCAGTATATTCGGGGGCAGAGCTGGAGATGGACAGTTAAACAGTGAGTATACTTTAGTAATCCAGCAGGTTTAGTATGTGACAGATCATGATGTCCTACTCCAAAAAGGGGTGTCATGGCACCTGTTAAGCAATGGAAGATTCCTTGGGCAACCTTCACAGTAGTCTGTTATTCACACCAATTCTGTTCATGATAAGACCAGGTGTGGAGAAGGAAAGTGGGAAAAACTGTAGATAGGGTGACGGTGAAAACTGGTATTCCTTTCTGTGGCTTTGGTGACAATATCTGCCAGGACCAAGACCATGCTGTGTCTTCATAACATGCTACAAAATGGTAAGTAGAGAGACAAAGAGGTGTTTGCTTGTTTGTTTTTTGTCTATTTTGTTTTTGATTTATTAAATTTATTTGTTTATTTTACATTCTGAACAAAACTTTCTCTCCCTCCTCTCATCCCATCCTCCCCAGTCCTCCTCTGTTTCTGTTCAGAAAGGGGCAGGCCTCCCATGCACTTCAACAAATCATGGCATATCAAGTTGAAGTAGGACTAGCACCTCCCCTTCTATTAAGGCTGGGCAAGGCAATCAAGTATGAGGAATAGGTTCTTGAAAGCCAGCCCAAGCATTAGAGACAGCACCTGCTTCCACCACTGGGAGTTCCACAAGTAGAACAAGCTATACAACTGTCAAATATATGTAGATGGCTTAGGTAAGTTCCATGTAGGCTCCCTGGTTGTTGTTTCAGACTAGGTAAGCTCCTTATGAGCCCAGGTTGGTTATTTATGTGGGTTTACTTGTGATGTTCTTGATTCCTCTGCTCTGGCTCAAATAATCCTTCCTCCCTCTCTTCAGCAGGTTTTCCCAAACTTGGCCTACTATTTGGCTATGAGTTTCTGAATCTGCTTCCATTATTACTGGATGAAGGCTCTCTGATGACACTTGGGCTAGGCACCAAGCTATGAGTATAGCAGAATATTAGTAATCATCATTATGTTGACATTTTTTCTCCAATCTTGTTTGGTTCTATCCTAGGTCTCTGGGACATTCAGCTTCTGGGTCCTGGTGCTCCAGGCAGTGTCAGAGGTGGGCTCACTCTCATGGCTGGACCAGCCATTGGTTGGCCACTCCTATAATATCTTTACCACCCTCCCACAAAGACATCCCATAAGCAGGACATACTGTAAGTTGAATGTTATGTGGCTGGGTTTGTGTCCCCATCCCTCCACTGGAAGTCTTGCCTGATCAAAAGAGATGGCCAGTTCAGGCTACTGATCCCTTATTGCTAAGAGTCTTAGCTGGAATCATCCTTGTAGATTTCTGGATTTCTGGGAGTTCCCCTTGCACCAGGTTTCTACTGACTCCAAAATGCTCCCCTTTCCAGTCATTTTTTTTTTCAGTCCTCTCCCCCTCCATCTATACCCCAACCCAATCCCTCATGTCACATCCCTACCTGCCTGCAGTCTACTCACAAGATCTTGATTTCCCCTTCCCAAGGAGATCCATGCATCTCCCCTTGGCCCTCCTTGTTACCTACTGTCTCTGGGTCTATGGATTGCAGCATGGTTATCCTTTATTTTACAACTAATATCCACTTAAAAGTGCATACATTCCATGTTTGTCATTCTGGGCCTGGGTTGCCTTACTCAGGATAATTTTTTTTCTAGTTCCATCCATTTGCCTACAGATTTCGTGATGTCATTGCTTTTAAAAGTTGAGTAACACTCCATTGTGTAAATGTACCACATTTTTTTATCCATTCCTTGGTTGAGTGGCATTTAGGTTGTTTCTAGGCTCTGATTATTATGAATAAAGCTGCTGTAAACATAGTTGAGCAAGTATCCTTTTGGTATGATTGAGCAACCAAGAATGGTATAGCTGTGACTTACAGTAGATGGATTCCCAATTTTCTGAGAAACCACCATATTGTTCTCCAAAATGGCTATACAGTTTTGTGTTCCCACTAGCAATGAGAGTGTTCCTCTTGCTCCACTTCCTCTCCAGTATGAGCTGTCACTTGTGTCATTGATACTAGCCATTCTGACAGGTGTAAGATGGAATCTCAGAGTCATTTTGATTTGCATTTCCCTGATGGCTAAGGATATTGAACCTTTTTTTTTTAAATGTTTCTAGGCCATTTGAGATTCTTCTGTTGAGAATTTTCTGTTTAGATATGCATTCCAATTTTTAAGTGGATTATTTGGTTTGTTGATATCTAGTTTCTTAGGTTCTTTATTGGAGCCACAGAATAGGGATGCCAGGGAATCAGTAGGGTAGAGGGCCCCATGGGAAGTTAGGGCATGTCCAACTATGTTGTGTAGGTAGGGGTAATCTATTCTATCTTGAGAGTGAGAGGGGCTAAAAGGATGCCCAAGTGCTGCAGAAAGTGCTTGTCTCTTGTCTATGTTTCTGTCTTTTTCTAGTAAAGTAAGTCATAAGTTTAGTTTGAGATGTTAAGGTAGAATAAGCTTTAGATATGTAGAAATTGTGAAGGCTTAGGTGAATTTAGAGTAGTGTAGGGTTTCCCAACCTGGGACACAGATGGTAGCATCCCTAGCAGACTGTGAATTTGTCAGTCTGAGAGGCTTCAGAAGCTCCAGAAGCTGCTAAGAATGGTGGATGGCAGAGCCAGCACAACAGCCATAGCCAGGCATCTGCAGTTGAGACCCAAGGAACATCCCCACAGTGCAGGTGGTAGATGTCTAAGGGCCTGCAAGCTTTCTGCTGAAAGGAAGCCATGGTGAGGAGCATAGTGGAGATTCTATGCTAGGCAGTGGCTTGCAGTGCAGCAAAGACTTCAGAACCCAGCTGCTGGCACAGGTCTGTCTCAGAACTGCAGTCCCTGGTGGCCAGAGCCCATGACATGATGGGAGAGGTGGAGAGCCAAGCAGGTGGCTCAGCAGAGGCTCCATGGGAAAGGCTGAGAGCAGAGTGGGCAGCTGGAGAGCTGGAGCCCAGGGAATTGCAGAATGCTTCAAGATGAACAGCCAGACTGGGGCTCTGGGGACTGCTGAGACTGAAGCAGTCTAAACTCCCAGCAGCAAGGTATGACTGGAACCATGGAGTTGCCTTGGGGTTACAGCCATGTAAGCAGGATAGTATACAAAGGTTTTCAGGCCCCAGGGTGCTGAGCATGGGACAGCCAGTTGAAGCAGGTAAATGGGACCCAAGAAAACTGCAGTTTGTAGTGGCTGGATTTCCTCCTGGAGCCAGGCTTGTCTTAGGAAAGCCACAGCTCAGCTCATAGCAGCTAGAGAAGTCGTGAACCCATGTGGCATGAGGTGATTGAGAGCTTTCTAGCCAGAGGACACAGAAGTCCTGGGAACAGCCCAGATTATAGGAGGCAAGGCAGACTGGGACTGTAAAAACTGTAAAAACCTGAACTGAGTTAGCAGCAAAAGCTTTGCAGTTTCTGTTTGCTGACTGTAAGAAAGTCTCTTTTGAGAGGACTTTACACCAGCCAGCTCTTGTGGAGCTAATAGGTTTCCCCCTGAGGGAAAACACTGCTATAAAATGCTGTTGTAGTTGAAAGTGCCTCTATCCCTGAATACGAAAGTGGCAGAGATGCTTGTTTGAACTAAAATTGTTAAGTGCAAAAAGTTTTTGGCTGTGGGAAACACTTTTTCATATTTGGAAATGGAAGTAGGGTAATTAAATTTATTTTTTTAACTTTTTGAACTTAAAAAATGAGATAAAACTAAAAAAGGTTTTGGTTATGGGTTTCTTCATATTTGGAAGGCTGGTGTCAGAATTTATTATTTGAATTTGGGGGCTTAAGGAATGAGTTGGACAGGAGTGATTTCATTGCAATGGAAGAATTTTGAATTTACTTATGCATGTAGACTCTGTCAATGGTGATAACTTAGGAAATATTTTATGGAATTATTTGTGTTAAAAATGGAACTGTTTAAATGGAGAAATTAATTTTTTCTATCTAGGCTCAAAATGTAGTTTTGTGTATGCATATATGCTCTACTAACTGTGGTGGTTCATGAATTGTTTTGTGTTAAAACTGGAACTGTTTTATGGAACTGTTTATGAAACTGCTTATGAAATTGGTTTTGTGTTAAAAATGGAACTGTTCTAAATAGGCTCGAGATTTAGTTTAAAAATTATAAAGAAAAGGGAGAGTTAATATTCCTCAGTCTATTTAATTTAAGAAAAATTTTTTTTTGTTATTTGAGTGGATTAATGTTATGTCTTGTATACTTCTATTAAGAAATTGCTTTTGGAGGTTTTGCAAAAGTTTATAAACTGTTAATGGTATATTGAGAATATTGCTTTTGAATGTAGGTTTGTAGGAATTATAATGCTGTATAATAATATTTATGTTAGTTATTATGTTATCCTAAATGGAGAAGTTTGGAATTTTTTCCAACTAGTCTTGAAATTTAGTTTAAAAAATTATAAAGAAAAGGGGGAGTTAATATTCCTTAGTCTATTTAATTTAAAAAAATATTTTCTTGTTACTTGAGTGGATTAATGTTATGTTTGTATAGTTAGAATAGTATAGTCTATTAAGAAATTATTTTGAATGTAAATTTGTAGGAATTGTAATTGTGCATGGTAATATTTATGATAGTTATTATGTTAACCTATTGATATTGATACACCATGGTTTGGTGAAGTTAAGGGAGTATTTAAGTTTGATGTAGATGCATCAGAAATTTATCCTATTTTGTGTTAGTAAGAAATGCAAATGATTATATTAAGAGATTGCTTTAGAGTATAAAGAGTTTTATTAAGAAATTGCTTTTAGATTTTTGCCAAAGTTTTTAAAGTGTTAATGTCTATTAAGAGTTTGCTTTTGCGTGTAAGTTTGAGAGAATTTTAATTATGTATAGCAATATTTATGTTAGAATTATGTTAACCTATTAATGTTAATGATGAAGCTAAGGGAGTCTTTAAGTTTGATGCAATTGCATCAGGAGTTTATAGATTTGTTTGATGTGGTTGCACCAAAAGCTTTTTTGATTTAGAAAGGGCTTGAAGCAGTTAAGACTGCTGTCACCATCTTAGACAAATTCCAAAAAGGACATTCCAACTATATCATCCTCTTTTCCTTCACTGGGAGGTATGACAGCTATGGGGATTGCTGTGAGCTCTTAATGGAGAGTTGGGGTTTTTTTAATATTAAGAAGGGGGTTATCTGTTGGAGCCCATTTAGTTTTCCTAGTGGCTTTATCCAGTAGGTCTGCATAAAGAGGGTGACTGGATCATAGGCCTGAGTACCAGGTGCTTGGAAGGGTCTACACTTGGCTGTATCTAGCAAGGGGAAGGTCTTTGCCCCTCCCTTGGGCATTGTGATAAAAAGCCCTTTGGTATAAAGTTTGGGGTTGGTGGACTATGATCCAGGTCCTCCTGAGGCTATCCTGTGTTTCTGTCTTTCCTCTCATTGTCTAAGTATCTCTTTGCTGTGGATATCATTCTGTATAAATAAAATGCTGATTGGCCAGTAGCCAGGCAAGAAGTATAGGTGGGACAAGCAGAGAAGAGAATTCTGGGAAGTGGAAGGCTGAGGCAGGGAGATGCTGTCAGCCACCGCCATAACAAGCAACATGTAAAGATACTGGTAAGCCACAAGCCATGTGGCAATTTATAGATTAATAGAAATGGGTTAATTTAAGATAGAAGAAATAGATAGCAAAAAGCCTGCCACAGCCATATAGTTTGTAAGCAATGTAAGTCTCTGTGTGTTTATGTGGTTAGGTCTGAGCAGCTGTGGGACTGGCGAGTAAGAGAGATTTGTCCTGACCGTGGGCCAGGCAGGACCAGAAAAACTCCAGCTATATCTCCTTCTGTCTATATTTCTCACTTCTCCCTACTCAAGAGTACTCTGGGCTGTAAAAGTGGTGGCTGGTCTACCACACTTTATATGTTTGAAATTCAGTGTGTCAGTTATCAGGTTAGTAAAGACTTTTTTCCCATTCTGAATGCTGTCATTTTGTCCTATTGATGGTATCCTTTGCCTTACAGAAGCTTTTCAGTTTTATGAGGTCCCATTTATTAATTATTATCTTAGTGTCTGTACTACTAGTGCTCTATTCAGGAAATGAAACAAGGAGTTTTATAAGGCCATTTCAGCAAGCTGCTGTGGGTAGAATGGCAAGAATGTCAGTATCCCCTCCCTGGCTTGTCAGCAACAACCACCCAAGAATCATACCTGCGAAAGGTAGCAGAAACCACATGGGTGGCTGCCTTCTGTCTTGTTACTGGTGTGAGTCCATATGCAGCAGGTCACACACTCTTTCTCTGAGGGTAAATGTTCCAACTCCCTGACTCTTGGGAGCAGTTTACAACATCTCCTTCCTGGTGACAACAGCAATTCCATGCAGTGCAGTAAACCCAGCAGGCTTAGGTCATTCTTTACACTGTGTCAAGTTGTAGTGTGGCAGCTATACCTTGATGCCAGCATACTAGATTGTCAACAGAGCACCAGCGACAGTAATATGAATGGACTTTGAATCCCTAAAAGAGTCTAAGTTTAGAGGCTAGATCTTTTGTCAGGATGTGAAATCCTTTCCAAAGCAAGGATATCAATACACTTTTCAGACTCCAATGTAACCTGTTGGAATTATTAGTTTTTCCAGTAACAAGGACAGACAGCATCTATTTGGTTGGCTTGGCTGCTTGTTTACCCTTACCCCTGTGAAGGGGAAAGTCCTTCTGCCTAGCTGTGGCTCTAGGCTTGCAGATGCCTTATTTTTATTACTATGCTGTTTTCTCAGACTTCTGATTTGATCCGGTTTTAGTCTATTCTTCCTTGGAAAAGAGGAAGTGGAGGTTGGGCATTTCTATTCAGCCATCAAATATTAATCACTTTGTTGAATTAACTTTTTGAGAAAGTCCTACTATGTTACCCTGGAACTCATTATGTAGACCAGGCTGACTTCTAACTCATAAAGATTGGCTGCCTCTGCCTCACAAGTACTAGGATTAAATGCATGTGCCACCACACAGGGCACCATATTATCTCTTCTAAATGAAATTCCCAAACTATTTTACATGGTGGATATTCTTCATTTGGTTTTGTTTCTGCATAGTTGAGTCTTCCCTCCAATTTGCAGTGGATGACATATATTAAGTTTAGGAGTAAATCCCTGTGTTAGCCTATGATATTTATTCTACAACTTGCATGTTGTCTTCAGGGCTTTAGAATACATAGAAGCCTCTTTAATATGAAGGAAACAGTGGAACAAACTTCTGGGTAGCTTATACCAGGGCTTCTGATCTGAGTCTCAAAGGTCCATTCCCACCCTAGTTATTACAATCTGAGATCTGTGTCCTCTTTTTCTTTACTCTGGACTGGGAGAAACCATCTCTGTTTTTCTTTGTCTGACCCAGTGAAGGCATGGTTATACACAGAAATTAAAGTGGCTAGCTATTGTCCTTTACCCTAGGGACCCACAAAACACACACCAAACTCTTGCTTTCTTTAGAACATCGTTCTTTGTCAATGCCTCCATCATGGGTGCTGGTTGTAGAGTCATTCCTCATTCAAATCTAGTTGTCTCTCTTGTAAGACTCAATACTAGTCTCTGGGCCATTGTTTCATCTGCTGTAGTGGGATTGTGAATTTATTAAAAATGGCTTTTAAATCATTTTAAGATGTGAGCCAAAGAGAAAGCAATAGCAGGTTCTGCCATCATGAATTAGAAATATTTATTCCGATTTTTTTTTTCTTTCCAGGGACATGAATGTAGAATTACATAGTAGTAGATCTCATCTTAAAATAACAGGCATAATAGGAATCTCTTGCCCTTTTGTCACTTGTCACTATAATACAGTTACTGTATAATATAAGGTTTGTAGGTTGGGTAATATATAAAAAATAGAATGTGATAGCATATAATTGTGCAGCTAAAAAGTCCTCATTAAGAATGCCATTATGTGATAGTGAGTAAACAAATCCTTCAGCACTGATGGTTTTCTTCCCCTGCCCAATGCTGCTACCACAGCCTATATGTCTAGGTTTCTGTGTCACAGTGGACTTGCTATTATTCTTCATGTACTTCATATACTATAGAATCTTAGACTCAACAGACACAGTAAGAACCTTAAAATGACTCAGCAATATAGGTGTCATTTCTCTTCAGTACGTGGGGACACTGAGGCTCAGTGAAGTTGTTTAAACTCATAAACTTAATGATAATCAAATTCTGAACTTGCATGCTCAAGGTCAGTCCATCTAAAGTCAAACACTGTTTATTCTAATCTTTGTAAATCAGTATATTTTAACACAGTTGTGGCCAATGTGGTGATTGTCTCTTCTCTAACAGATATTATCTTTATTTCTCCATCCTCTGAGGATGAACCATAAGAAATTGCTGTTTTTATAGACAAAGATCATGTGTAACAATCTCATGTTGTTCAGCCAAATGTGCTATCTTAAAAATGGTGGAGAAGTTTTTATTCTTTAGAAGTCAATATGTGATTTCCTCACAGTTGTCTTGATCTTGTTAGTGATATACTAGTATAGGATAGCTTGTAGGAATAAATGCCAAAATTTCTTCATTAGGTTCAGGGAGAATGCAGCTGCAAAAAGTTTATTACAGCATGTAGAGTCTGAGAATTAATGGAAGGCACTCGGGGATTCTTCCTTCAAATCAAGTGAAATGGATATTTAAAACAATCCTATTTTAGGTATCCAGGATAAAGGGATCTCCTGCTGACACCTGAGATATATTTATCCCTGTATGTATTGCAAAATCCTAAGAACCATTGTCTGAGAACCAAAACTGTATGCACCAAGGTATTCACTAAGCGTTCATTGAACTAAGGGGCAATAAAAACTAAGGTTAAATAAAGTCTACCAATTAAATAATGGACTGTCACATGAGACGGTCTGATTTTCTATAGAACTTTAAGCATGTGCTGAAAATGAGAAAGGCATTTATTAAAAGTTAGATTGTGATTGTTAGTCTATCAGCCTCACTGCAACTTAAAGTACTGTCAAGATATAGAAATTGCCTTTGTTGCAGGGATGATTAGACAGCAAATTTATAAAAACAATCCTGTAAATGTTACTCATGTGATCAATGTACTCTGCTTTTAAAACTGCGCTAATGCTCAATTTAGGAAGCCTTATTTTGCCATCTTATTTACAAATTCTGAGAAGTCTTGCATACTATTGTATATTTTTCTCCAAACATGTAAAATAACTTTCATTATTTAAAAAACTATTTGAGTATTTCCCTTCAAGTATAAATTTAAAGAGTGAGAATTTTACTACAAAATTCTACTGTGACTAAATAATCCTCTTAGACACAATAATAGAAAATGGTGTGAAATAAGATATGATGTCTCTGACTATTAAGTCCTTTGTAGGCATATTTTAAATATGCTTTTTTCTATACTTAATTCTCTACATTATTATCATAATCACACAAAGTAGAATGATATTCAGTGACTATTAGAAATCTATTCCATTAAAGAAAAACATTTCAAAACAGACAAAAAATACTGTGAGATTAAATAATTTATTACTGTTGCTAAGATGAACACATCTACTTATTACTCAATTTTATGCGGAACTTTAAAAAAATAGTTTTAATACTGTATCAAAATTTACACAAGTATCTTGTCAAAAGACCAACGTCCTTTGTATCTGCTACTGCAGTCTCTGCTGCAGGCACAAAACTTGTTTAAATGTCTCCAGATGACAGGAACACAACAATTGAGGGACGCTTCTATGAGGAAAGTTGTGCACATAGCAAACACTTTTCTCTTGGACACTAAAATATAACATTTAAAGGAAGAGTCTTAAATTATAACCCAGGTATGGTAATTGGAAATATCCTTCTATATCTTAGAAAAGAATATCAGAGGGCAGCTTTTAAAATCATAATTAACACTGTTTACTATAAGAAAATTCCTTCTCATCCCCCTGCCAATAACCATTAATATGCTATACAATAAGACCATTTAAAAACAACAAAGAATATTGACTGTAAATCAAATCATAAGTTTAGAAGATACCCAGGAATTGTTGCATCCCTACTTTTATAATCTTAAACTACAGTAAAAACAGCATTCTATCACAGGCCTCTTGCACATTCATACAAGAAAC
The DNA here is from genome assembly GCF_049852395.1 of Peromyscus maniculatus bairdii. Lineage (NCBI taxonomy): Eukaryota > Metazoa > Chordata > Mammalia > Rodentia > Cricetidae > Peromyscus > Peromyscus maniculatus. The sequence goes on from NC_134861.1 coordinate 30,468,169, forward strand.
TATCATTGCCTTTAGATAAACACAAAATATCTATCACAGCATTTCCAGTACACACATTCTAATGTTATATATCTATACCAAAAATAAGAAAACTAAGCAAAGCTAGCACACCTCAAGCGATCTGAACAGGAGCTTTTAGCCTCAATTATGGACATGCGTTAATTTCATAAAACATTAGATAACTGCAGTAAATAGGCAAAGAAAGCTTTTGTTTCATAAGTGCAGTGCAATATTTTAAATTTTACATAAAGTTTATTAAATATACAGCATGTCTAGAAACTAAATTGTAGAAAGACAATCTCACAGCTCAAAACACTTAGAAAAATTACGTTTGTTTCCTTGTTAGTTGACATTGGTGTGCTGAATCTATATGAAGGTTTGTGTGGTCCAAAGACATGCCTTTATAAACAACTCATGAAAATTAAAATATTTAGTTTGACCAACTGAAATAAATGATACTCTCTGATAAGCACTTTAAAAATTCCTGCTACCTTTCTAGCTTGTAAAAGAATTTGTGATATTTTTAGCACCTCGGAGTTCAAAACAGAAATCAAATATTATCTTGCATCCAACTAATTATGTGTTAGGAAGCAACCTTTTCACAACTGAAATATAGGAGGGAGCTTCCCAGTCGTGTATGCTGGAAAATACCTCTTCATATGTTCCACACAGTAGAAAGTCCCCACCATTAGTTACAGTGAACCACCTCTGTCAAAGCCATGGAGGCCCTACTGCACTCATCCAACCATGCAGATTACTCAGTGTGTCAATCATAGGTGTAGAGAGTTGAAAACATTTCAGCTGTCATGAAAATACTAATGAAATGATGATTTTCCAAAGCTATCTTGAGATTGCTGTGAACACTAAAGTGAGAAGTATAGCGCATCTTAGCTTTATGGGGAAGTTCTACTGAAGGGATTAGAGGGGAGATATGTGCAATGTACAATCACTCTGTGTGATGCCATGAGTCCCATTTTGTAGGAATCAACTTTTTTTCTTTTTCTTCTTTTCTTTGTTTTCTGGTAGTGGTGATTTCATGTTTGAAGGGAGTTCTTCTTACATGGGCCCTTTGTACTGGTTTCCTGACAAATGTTGCCTAATTCCAGGACACGAGCCTGCAGCATCTCCAAGTTTCCTCCACACAACCTTAAAAGAAAAAGAAGAAGTAAGCATCTTATGTGCTGTCTTGCAGAAACAGATGTGTGAGTTTCAGGGGAATTATGAGAGGGCCAAAGGTAGGTGCAAAGACAAGACAAACTCCACACGGATGGGTTCAAACATAAAGTAAAGCATGATAATGACAGTTTCTAAACACAAGAATTTCTTTGGAGCTAGGATGCTTGCTACACCTCACACTCCAGCAACCAGAGCTGATATTATAGAAGGACTTGACATCTCCCCCTAGCTATCTAAGTGGAACTCAACTCTGACTTAATAATTCCCACCTGCAGAAATTTTCAGGATGCTGGCAGAGAGAAGCACTGATATCTGTATTTTTATTTGAAGCTCTCAAAGTGATTTTAATGTACATCTAGAATAAAGAGCCCTTGGTTAAGAGAGCATACTGGCTCCTATAATATACATCTATAACAAAATATATAAAATGTCTAATTCATCTAGAAAAGTGAATTGCATTCTTGAGCCACAAGTTCTAATCTTCTATGCTTAGTTTCTTGATCTTTGCAAAGTAGGGTATGCACCTGTCATGAATCTCAGCTAATGTGCTACTGGAGAATTCTTTCATATTTCCTGAACAGAAAACAACCAAACATAGGGTTAAGGGAATTCAGAAATTATTGGAAGAAATACAATTCACCCTTATAAACAGTGGGCCATTTTGGATCAATATTAGACAACAGGTAAAATTAAGAATAACATGAGTATAAAATTATTGAGGTCACCTGAAATTCCAATATACAAGCGTTAACTGGAACAAGCACGTGCATGTCCACACGCAGTAAAACAACCACAACGACCCTAGAGTGCTCACTATGAGGACTGTTAGACCGATAAGTCTCACACAAATTTATAGTGCTCTCATGAACACAAAACCAGTTTATTTATTAGGAATTGAGAGACTATTTCTTTTTATTTTGCTTTTAATTAGAAGTAGATTCATCAGGGTCATCCACTGCCATTTCCAGTGATACACAGAGAGTTCTGCTTTTCTTCATTTCCAAGATAGCAGAACTAAGACAGTTACCACTGCATGGAGAAACAGCCTATTGCACTCAAGGGAAATTTTAGTTACAGCCTTTAAATATGAGGAATAGAATTTTATAGCAATGGACAACTTCAACTATACACAGGAAGTCAAGAACATCTCAAAAGATACCTTGTATTCCCCCTTTCTAGCCCATAGATATAATCAGTTCTACCAAGAATGTTTTGAAGGTCTGGTTTGGAAGCAAGGGATATATTTGCAGACCACAGAATAACTACAGATGTAAAAACACTGGCTGCTGCAACTAAAAAATGCAACTCTTCTTTAGTTACGAAACTGTAGAACACAATGAGCAACACCCAGGTATTACAATGAGATGAAAGGAAACTGCCACATAAGGCAGAACTCTGGAATAGAGCAATGACACTAAGGGGGTACTGTATGGACAAAAAGCAAAGCAGGGCTGTATGCACAAGTATGACTGAGATGGCTAAGTATCTCAATTGTCACTGGGAGATTGCAGACAAACCTAAAATGACAAGCTTACTAAAGACGATGTTATGGTTCTCAGGGGGCAGTATGTTTATCCTTAGAAGAGAACCAACTAACTGTTCATTAAACAGTGTGATGTTCTGCACATAATAGTCTTTTGGTAATTTGATGGAAGTCACCCACTTCCATCCAGGAGGAATATCAGAAATTGACAAGCTTCCCATTGCCCTGAGTTCTTCCGGAGACTTCCTAAATTTATAATGTCACACATAATTCTGTGACATTATAAAAGTTTATAGATCCTCAAATAGGAAGGCTTTGTAATCTTTGTTACCTACCTTCCAAGACAATTATTTATGAAACTGCCTTGTAATCTTCTTTCTTTATTACCCACCTTTCAATTGTCCTCTTGTGTTTATTCCCCAATATTTATTGTGTACTTTTGATGGACATGTAATTTTGTTGTTGTTGTTTTGAGACAGGGTTTCTCTGCTGATGGCTATGCAATTTATAATGGTGTCACAGGTACTATTTTAAATTGTTTCCAAGTGAGAATTTAAGAATCAGAGCTAAGGTGTGGTTTGCATTTTCCCTTTGGAATAGAGATCAAAGAGAAACATGGACAGTTAGAAAAAGATACCCTAGAGGGACTTTTAAAAATAAATAAATAGAGGGGTGAGGTGGGGCTAAAAATTCGTATAGTTAAAAGATCACGAGAACATAGTGTCCTTTTAAAGCAAACAAAAAATGAACAAAAACTAATCATGATCCCAAGATGTGTTCAGGAAGTTTTCACAAGGAAGGAAGGAAGGGAAGGAAAGGGACCGAGGGCCAAAGCCAATCTAGTATTAAGCATGTAAATATACAGTGTTTTCGTTCTTTATGGTGAGAGTTAAAAATAGTTGGCCCTCAAAGGAGACCTGGCTAAAACATGGACTTCACCAGTCAGTTTGAGCAAGTAACTTCATTTCTGGGTCTTTGTCCTTTCAAGCATACAATGTGAGGATTGGGGCTCTTGGCCAAAGTGTCACATTTAAATAACCTGTAACTGATGTTAAATAGAGAAATCCAATTAGGGAGCTCCACACACTCCTAGGAGGCCACCAGAAGATGTTTTCTGTGCTTCTCTCCCAGTATTAAAGGGCCCATCAACTGAAGTTTATTTCTGTTTTGACAGTCAATAAATGAGAAGCAACAGATTCCCTAGAATTATGAATCAAAGCCATAAATTTACAAGGTAAATACTCAAATGGAAAGACCTTAAGCACAAGTTGAAAAGCTACAGGGGATAAACAGTAGTGCATTCTGGAAATGATGTGTAGAACCATGATCATTAAAACCAAACAACAGATATATAGCAAAGAAAGGTGCTTGGAAAGGATTGCAAAATAAAAGCAGCCACAACACAGGCAAGCAAGGTTTGGAAATTCTCACCCCAGCACATATAAAATGCCCATGGGACTTAACGATCATTTACTGGATTCCAGAAATATCTTGTGGTAAACCAGATCTGAGAATATATGTAAAGCTAAAGGGTATTTCTAAAGAAGTTTGCTATTCTACGATATAAGCATAAAATATGAGGATAAAAACACAATACAAAAATACAAAGACAATTAAAATTAGAGCTGAACCATGACTTTTTAAATTTAACAAATGTATTGTTCTACAATAATCCATTTAGCTCTTCAAAGCTGCATGCCTGTATTCATGATTAAACAATATATCAATTAACTATTACATTGTCAAGTTTTAGCTGAGTTCCCTGACTTCATAGATAGATTTCTACTCATCTGTCCCCCTGGTGCACCTATCTTGCCTTATCAGTGTCTAAGCTTGAGTTGGCTATAAAAGGTGAAGACAATGTGTAGGTTTAATATGAAGGGTCCATATCTCATCTGTGAACCAAGTAAACATTAGCTAGCAAAGTAATTGATTTTGTGGGACTGTTCATTGTAAGTCTTCATTCTTTTTAAAATGTCTTAAATTCAATACCTAAAAATGTTCATAGGTTATTCTGGAATACAGAACTGACTGATCATTTTTGATCATACCCAGGGCTTTGCATGTAGTGGGCAAGCAATATATTGCCAAACCCACTGATCTTGGTGGTTTTTAGCATGACTATATGAATATCCTTGTAAAACAAACTGAAAATAAAAACAAGGGCAATTGTTTTATTTTCATGTAAAAATGTAAAGACATTTGGTCAGCAATTTTCAAAGTAGATATTTTAAACGAATAACTAAGCTGTGATGAGGCTGTCAACACAGAATACACAATCAAGGACATCAGACTTACATTGCACATTTCTCTGACTATAGCTTTTTCTGTCTCACTAAGGTCATGGTCATACTCTTTACCCTGTTGACGATCTATAGCTTCCTGAACATCCAAGACCTGGATTTGTTGAAAAAGAAAAGCAAATTTCACATGGGAAAAATCTGTTAGTTTATTATAATACCATCAAGGACCTCCACTTTGTCAAATCTTAAGTTTTTTTCCATGTCGGCATATCAGAATGGATTCATATATGGCAAAATCTTTTTTAAATACTTAGTTGTTCTGAAACCTGGAATGAATTTCATTATTTTTTTTCAAGTGCCTGTTAAAAGCAATCTATTATATCACTAATAGTCAATTGAATTCATTAATGTTTAAAATAATTAGGTGCAGTTAATTTAGTCATTAAGATATCTAATAGTGTGAATCATTTGGGGGATAGTCAATAACTTAGTCCAATTCAGCATTGAAAACAATTAATTATATACCAAATTGTCCGAGTGATATGTAGACAAGGCCTATAGGAAAGATGGCTACAAAAGAATATGCATAGGAGGTATGCAGATGAGGACTCTGAATTTAGAGTTCTTGCCTGGACTAGTGCCTGAGAAAGGAATGTGGGGATGGATCTTGAAGAGAAATATCTCATGGCTCCTTACAGTGAAAATATTCAAGCAACACTTTAAATATTTTTTTCATTTGAGCAAATTGTGCTTTAACTGTCTTTTAAACAAGTTTATTAGCCTATGTTTCTACTTCTCTAAACTGCCCCTAATAGGCTAAATATACTACTTTTAAAATGTCAATACTCTCAGGGAGTAACAGGCCGTGGTACAAAGGATGCTGTTTGTCACTATTGTGGTGGTTTGCAAGACAAAGCACTGATAGAGAATAAAAACTAACCCTCATCCTAAAGCATCCACACGGAACTGTGACTTACTAAATATCTTGTTCCTATTGTCATCATGGTAAGGAAGGTTACATCTAAGGGTCTGTCTCAATAATTAACAACAAGGGATAATAGGGTCTCCATGTCAATTTCATAAACACTGAGACTAAGTTTAATTTTGTAATAGTCTTATTCAAAAACTCCTCATTATCACCATCCAGTAGCTTGTTCCTATTGTCATCATGGTCAGGAAGGCCACACGTAAAGGTGTGTACCAACAATTAACAACAAGAAATAATTAGGGACTCCATGTCAAGTTCATAAACACAGACTAAGTTTAATTTTATAATAGTCTTATTCAAAAACTCATCACCATCCAGATACCAACATTTTCTTTAAAAGTCTTGATACTAGCCTCATAATCATTCTTTACATATTGAGATGAAATCACTGACTCTTCAGTAATAAAAAAATGTAAAGATCCCCTTGAACATCAGCCCACAAATTTGATTTGTAATACACCTCGAAATAGTGTGTACTTCAAATCAGTTAATTTCTATTAAATTAAGCTCCAATTAATAACATCATATACTTTGGAGGCCAGAAGTGAACTTTTACTAAAATAGACCAGCTTCTCTCACTGATTTACGTTTTTCCCAACAAAGCAAAACTGGTCAGGATGGGCTAGGAAAGAAGTAGGCTAAGTAGAACCCTCCATAGCCCAGTGTTCACTAAAGCCTGGTGTTTTCTTTCAAATGTATCAACAGGGAAAATCTGAACCATTATTCTATGGCTACATTATTTTTGAATACTGATCCTATGAGGCATTTTCCAAGGTATATGTCTGCAAGTACTCCTCCTGACATGGGAAGTCCCAGCAGTGAGCACGTTGGGTATTTCATATTTTCTAAAGATCTCTGCCTATTTAGTCTCACTACCCACCCACCAAGGAAACAATGTGTCTCCCGATAACCCTTCCCTCTCTTGAGACAACATTTTACATGGAAATTAGAGAATCATTTCATAGGAAATTGAGGGTCTTTCCCTTGCCCTTTAGTCCTTTGAGGCCATACTCAGAGTTGCACTGAGAAATTAGAAGATTTCAGTGTGGCTCATTATGTGCATTGGATTCAAATGTCACATTTGACATTCAACAAGGTAGCAGGCAGAAATGACTTTCAAACAGTTTGAGTAGCAGGGCAAGGTATTGCTTTTGGATTTTGATCAAAAACTAAACTGCTGCAAAATTGAAGTTGATCTGTTGGTCTTTTCCAATTCTAAAATGCTTTCAGTTAGTGCCTGATTCACACTAAAGCTCAACTGGAGAGAAAAGTGCTCATCAGTCAGTAAGCCAGCACCTGCCAGAGGCAGAGCAGGACCCTAAATGCTCGCTGTAACTTTACACCACTTAATTGCTGGGTGAGTAGTCTCCTGAGACAGAAAGAGTCCAATGCATTGCCAGTGGCCACTAGCGTGGCTCTCTTACTTGCTCTAACCTGCAATCAGTACACGTTTGAGGAACGTGAACTCATTTTCTGTTAGCCAAAGCAAAATATCCTGAGAGCTAAATCTCCTGTTCATCAACTTATTTGCATACCAGGCTTACTACAGAAGATATGGCACACTCTAAAAAAGGGCGACTTCTACCTGATGGTAAGTCAGAAAGTGAAATAATTTTAAGATAAGTTAGAAAACTTATATGCCAAAACTTGACCTTAAGCCATCTACCTGCATTATGGCTCACATAGGGTTGGTAAAAACTGTTCAAAATCATAAACCTGTCTAAAGGACAGCATTTCATACTTAGAAATTATCTTAGTTCTTAATGTTATTTTTATTACCTACATAAATAATCAGCTTATAACCTTAGGTAAACATTTGAATTATTTAATACTTATTTAATTATAATACTTATTAACTTTATTTACTAGAACACATCACTAGTTAATGAAATAAATGATTAATTTTGCCCAAATTTTCATTAAGTCACCATCAAATCTGAAGTAATAGCCCAAACTGGAGACCATCTATTTTTTTCCCTAATGAGCCTATAAAGAAATAGTAACTGGAATTTGAAGACTTAATTTTGACTTAATAGAAGAAAAAGCAGGTTGAAGTTTATTTGAATAGTCACTGAATAATAATTATATAATATTGTCAATTGCCTTCTACACTTTGACAATCTTTCTAATGCTATACATGTGGTGCAATAGGCATTGAATATATACAACCTGTATCAATACTTTTCACATGGATATGCATGCACAACAGACTTCAACTTTAACGCAGATAGGAATGAATCACATTACTCAGGCAGAATAACGAAAGTAGATATTTAACCTTAAAAACTCAAGCCCACTGTCAGTTCACAAATTAAAATCACAGAGACTAAAACGTTACACCAACAAAGGGGTTAAAAATAAAGTGTCTATGGTTACAGTAAGACTGAGGACTGCCAGACTACAGCAAACAAGCCACGACACAACTGAGGTTCTGGAGAAATGGATGCACACAGCTGGTTACCTTAAGAGAATGTACCACAGGTTCAGGCTGCTGAGAAGGTGTGGTATGTCCACTGAAGCTAGCTGGAGAGTTGGGGGAACTGTTACTCCCATCAGCCCCTGATGACAACCTAAAAGAACCCTTAGTAGAAAACCAACAACTTTGTTATTAAAACAAAAGTCGTTTATAACCATACAGATGCCATTAAATATGCAGTCTAACCATCAAATGAGCAATATCAGTCATTTTTTTCTATCACCCCCCCACACACACCCCCCACCGCATTTTCTTAGTCTACCTTAAGACACAATCTATTCACTGGAATACTCTTGCTACTTGAGTGATGCAAAAACAAGAACCATCACCAATAGCATCTGGATGTCATCTGCAATTTACCAAAGAGTGCAATACTCCCAAGGAATGGCCATTAAGAGCATATCAAGACTGATTTTTGAAACCCAAAGACCCAAAGAACAAGGGATTCATGAGGTACTCCTCAGCTGAGTGAAACATTTATTCAGCAGGTCAAATGTCATATTCCATATGTCTCAGGAAAACACTAACACATAATACTGTTGCACTGGAGAAATTGTCTTTTATAAAACCCTTGTTTTGGGAAAGGCCTATAATAACTATAATAACAGAACATTTTAAAAGAGGCTTAGCTTACTTCAACGTTTCTTTGAACAAGTATTCATTTCCTAGCCTCTGTCAAAATGAAAACCAAAATAGATACAAGTTACGTATTTGTTAATTAATGATTCTTCAACTCAGTGAGTGAGAAATGATTAATTAAACCTGTGTGAGCCATGGTCACCTGGGAACTCCTCTCAGGGGTCTGCAGCTTTTCTGAATATTGATTGAGAAAAGACTAATGGATCAACAAGGAAAAAGACAGCAGCAATTAGCTTCCCTTAGAAAAGTAGCAGGGAGAAATTTCCAAACCTGTTTTTTGTGGAGTGTGCCCTTCATTCTTAAGGGACCTGAGGATTTTAATTTCTGTCCATCAAAAAACTACAGATCCAGCCACAACTAACAGATTAATCAGTAATCCACTTAGTTGGTCCTGTTAAAATAATATTCCTAAGTAGCAGGAACCACTGAGGGTGTGCTGTAAATTCATAAAGAGAGAGAGAGAGAGACAACCGTGTTTGGGGACATTCAGATATAACAGCTGCAGGAGAATGTCTGTGGGGGACATTTTTGGGGAGCGAAGGAGCAAGCTGCACACAGCAAGCCACAGTTACAGGCCATACACACTCAATGTTGCTCACATAGAATTTAACAAGCCCTAAAATTTGGAATATAATGTCCCTTCTCTTGTTGTTGTCATTTCTACCAATACCCTTCAAGGCTCCACATTACTCCCAGCGAGCCTATGAAGGAAAGATGTATTATTTTCTATGCCATAAGAACTGTGCAATCTAACTGCTCATGCCTGCAGACCAAACTAAGCACCAGGAAGAGGAAGCAGTCCAATGAGACATTGTTATACTTCTTTAGCTTCTCTCTTTGATTGCTACAAAGTCCTACATTAAAAGCAGGTAAGGAAATAGGTCTGTCAAATATAAAGCCCCCAAACCCTCTTGAAAACTAAATTATTAAGCTTGTCTTTTAAGGGTTTGTAACTTAAGTCAGACATAATAACACTGATATGAATAATAACAAGGCAATTATCTGAGATTTAATGATAATTTGAAAATAGACCTTTCCATCCCCTAAACTGTATACAGTTTTTCTCTTTTAGGTTAAGTGATTCCAAACTGGATGAGGGCAAGGAAACTTTTCTTCCCTGAGTGACATTGTGCCTCTTCAGTTCTCCTCCCCTGCTGGTACGTCCTAGGAACTCTTTCAGAAAAGCATGCTTAGGGTATATGCATTCAGTTCACCTTGCATTTAGAGCAGTGCATTACTATGCCATGTTTCTTGGTGATTTGAGACACAAGGCAATAAACAGTCCCATTGTGAGTGACCATCATGCCATTTCCATCCTTAACCCCCTTCTATGCACAGTTTATCTTTAAAGCTTCTCTTTCCACATTTAGACAAAAGGGAAGCAAATTAGTAATGGCATCCGTGGGCATGGATCCTGTTTTTAAAAACATTTTGGCTTAACGAAGACTTGAAAATCAACATTAATACTGTCTTTGAATCGAATCATCAACTGGAATTTCTTGAATTTAGGGAAAGTCCTTTACTGATCATAACTATTAAGAAACAAACAAATAAATGCTTTTATTAGTTTCCTTTTGTTGTTGTTGGTGGTGGTTTTTTATTATTTTTTTCTTCCCCCAAGACAGGGTTTCTCTGTGTAGCCTTGGCTGTCCTAGAACTCCCTCTGTAGACCAGGCTGGCCTTGAACTCACAGAGATCCACCTGCCTCTACCTCCTCAGTGCTGAGATTAAAGACATGTGCCACCACCACCACCTGGCTTATTAATTTCCTTTAAAAAATGATTACAATAAGCTCTCAGTTGGAATATTTATTAGGAGAAAATGTATTACCTTTCAAAACTAACTTTAAATTAGCTCTGAGAGCATGAACTGGTAATCAACTAGAAAGATCGAGGTTCTCCCTCCCTCTCTCCTCTCCTCTCCTAAATTGTGTGTGTGTGTGTGTGTGTGTGTGTGTGTGTGTGTGTGTGTGTGTGTGTGTGTGTGTATTATATCTTTCTATTTGGGAGGCCTCAAAGTAACCAAATAAATGGTAAAGTTTAACACCAAATGTACTAAATGGCTTTCTAGAGTGTAACACTAGAAACCAGCATCTCACTCTCTCCTCTAACAGAACAGAAGTTCAGCTATCTAAATGCTTATGAGGCTACATTTGGACAATTACCTAGGCTCATTCAGTATGTAGTCTCAGTTGACTTATACATTTTGACTAAACTAGTTTTTAATGTGCTACTGAGTAGAATGCTGTACAACAAATAATGCTAAATAGTCTCTCAGAGCTTATTTCAATAAGATTAAAGCCTCTTATTTAAACTATACTGGGCTGGCTCTGAAGATGAGAAATTTAAAAGTAGAAAACCTTAATAAAATTTGAACTATAATTCCTGTCTTGAGTTGCTTGTGTTCAAGCCACATGTGAAGACATGCTGCAAACACATATAATATGCAAAAATCTCCAGTCACCAGTCCACGGGCAAGGGATAATTTTCCAGACTTCCTGGCTGCACCTGGACTTTACACTTCTTTTCCTGAAGGTATTTTTGTCCTCTTGTGTAGTTGGTCTTGCTCACCCTTGACCCCTGGGTCAGAATAAACTAAGAAAACTGGTAAGAGGTAAAAGATTTCACTCCTGCCCTCCCTACCCCTCCCCATACAGCCACCTCCTCTATGTGTACAGACATCGTCTGCCCCCTCCCCATACAGCCACCTCCTCCATGTGTACAGACATCATCTGCCCCCTCTGCATACAGCCACCTCATCCATGTGTACAGACATTGTCTGCCCCCTCCCCATACAGCCACCTCCTCCACGGGCACAGACATTATCTACCCGCCTCCCCAACTGTAGTGACTCCTCTAGCAACAGAGGCCACCTGGTTCCACACAAGCAAAGGCAGACAGCTGGCTCGTCTTCACTCACCGGGAGAGAGGGCAGGCATCTTCCTATTCCTCGGCACCCTTGCCACCACTGCAAGACCCGCCGGGCTCTGGGCCCCCAGCCTTTCTCCACATTTGAGCTGTTTCTAGTTGGAGGTTGACTTCTATTCTGGGTGGCCTTATATTTGGAACAATATGGTACAATCACTCAGAAAAATACTGTTTCCCAAGACTCAAGAAAGCAGACAGAATAAGAAGCTTAATGAGATGAACCACAATGACCACAATGGCAAGCTGTAACATGCACCTTTATCTGGGGGAAGTTCAGAGTGAAACCAATAGCGATGTCTCTTAGGCAATAATAACTGCACCCTAAAGCTGTCAAAAGGAGGTGATAAATGTCAAAATAAAGAAAATAACTTAAAGACGTTCAAATGATGTCCTTTCACAGATTTCACCTATTAGGAACAAAATTCTCACAAATCTTCTAGATATACAAACTGTAGAGCTTCCGAATTTAACAGAAATAATTAGTAATGCAATTTGAAGCAATATGCACTTTAGGTAACAAATACAAATTGGAAATTTAACTGATAATTTGTCAAATTCTCAACAAAAAATTGTTGCATAGGAAAAATTATAAAGTCCTAAGAGGTATAAAAATAACTTTTATATGCCAGATTTCTATTAGTTAGTCAATGTTCAAATGTCTATACTAATTGGTAGTAGGAATAATATAAGTTAACAAAAAAGAAAATTCTAAAAATAAGTTTCCTGAAATTTCAGATTTCCTGCATGGCCAACCTGCATAAATCTATAAAAATGGTGAGAAGCAAGTGAACTTATTAGAATAAGGTGTCTTTTTCTTCCTAAAGCTACTATGTCCCTAGGAAAAACAACCAAACATCCCTCCCACACAATGGCTAATAATCCCAGTGTAGACCCATGGAGGTTAATTCTGAGATACTGAAACTGAACATCAAATGTTTTTGTTCTCTTTTGTGGAGCTGAGGCCTCATGGTCTTTCCCCATCCACTTTCCCTGTCTATTAGACCACAAATTGGCCTTCCAATACCTGAAAACATACATATAAGTAACATACAGACTGAGCATGCCATATTTAGGAACATATATGTACATACATATGTGCACATAACAAAAACTAATGAAAAAGAGGCCATGAATTTGAAAGAAAGAAAAAAAAAAGAGTATATGAGAGGGTTTGAACAGAAAAAGGATGAGAAGGAAATGATGTAATATAATTTCAAAAATAAAAGAAATTTTTAAAAAGTATTTTAGTTTTCATATCCATTTCCTGGAAGTTGGGGCTTTGGTGTCATTTTCACTGTAACTTTATGGAACAAGAGAGGAAACACACCACGGTCTTAAGTCAAAGGTACATTGCTTACACTAGTTGATCCTCCCAAACCCTGGACTCAGTCTGTGAAGTCAGCACCAGGGACACATGTCAAGTCACGCATACTCTGCTATTCATATGTAACAGAAAATTGGACATTTGTGCTAGAGTCAATGGTCACTTCAGCACGCAATATTGATGTGAAAATCATTCTTTTGTTAATTATCTTATATGTAGATAACTAACCTATTTGATTATCAAACTAATTATATTCAACAATTTATAAAATGGTTGATAGCTTTAATTTTACCACCCACCCACACTAATCAGTTCTATTTCTGAGAGGACCATTAATTATAAATGCAAATTTTATAGATCCTTTTACAAGTCTTCTGGATTTGGTGATATTCATGATGAAGACATCTCTCAGACCTTAAAATTTCCAGATCCATGAGATAAGTAAATCATATAGGACTAAACTTATTTTTATTCTCTCTTCCCATGCAGTGAGGCCAAATCCCAATATGTGGCCTTTATAGTAAAATATTACCTCACCCATGTAATCTACAGCAGAGTCTCTAATTTGATGATGATATAACTATTTTAATGAAAAATATGCTTTTGGAGAATCAGGATTCGTGATGTGCTAACTTATGTCAATATGTGTTTTAAAATTGAGGTACATGGAAAATGCATTCTGAGATAGCTACTATCTTTTGACCTCTGTTCATACCAACAATGACTCTCAGATTTTGCCAGCTCTCCAATCGTCCACCATATAATTTTCTCAAGACAACTTCATAAAATAGAAGAAATTTTTAGTATCTCCACCTCTGGGATTAATTCTGGCAACATGGGAAACCCAATCCTGGTCATCAACTACCCCATACAGTAATAATTATCCTCCAATAAGCTGGATGCCATTAAACTGAAATTATTTTTGAAATTTGCAAATGTCCTCATTTCCTATATATTCTTTAATGTAATTCCTATGTCTGGTTTGGCAATGTGAGTCAATAAGAAAAATGAATAGACTTAAAGGGAGGGAGGAAAATGGCTGAGAGTCAAAGTAAGAATCACTCTTCTTAAGTTCCACACAAGTGTACAGTAGTGATTTGTTTTTATTCTCTCAAACTCTAGGAATTTTTGAAAGGTGCACAGTGTAGAAAAGCACAATGCTTTGGAAATTGGTGAAGAAAGGAAAAGTGAACATTAAGACCTAAGAGGAAGACAAAAGGGACTGTCCAGGGTGTACTCCTATAATGCCAGGCTTCTCAACAAATCAGACAAAATAAACTTTCCACTAGAAGACTAATAGACTAGTTCACTAATAATGACTCATTGGAAATCTCAGTAATAAAGGATCAGAAAACATAAAGTAGCTCATATTTAAGCCAAGGGTATCTTAGCCCTTATGAGTCAGTCTGATCTGGAGCCTTCTACCTCATTTACTTAGAAAGGAAGAAGAAACATTCTCATATCCACAATATATTGGTATTGCTGGAGTAAATGCCTATAGTCTCAGGATTTGAAGGGCCAGAGGTTTGGTGTCTCTTTCAAACTCCTCTGGACTTAAACATGAATTCAACATTCAAGCAGCACATTGTGGCATTTATCTTCAAGCCAGGACTCTTCCAGTGAATAGCCATAATTTTCTGAACATGTACAAGGTTCTCTAAGATTATCCTTTCTTATTTTTTCTTAATGGGTTATATATGTAATCTAAGGAAACAAAAGTCAATTTTGCACAACAAACAATGTAACTTCTTTTACAATCATGATTTTCTCAAATGAGTCATTTCATAGTTTAATTATTCCTTATAGGAATCACAGAACCATTTAAAATATCTGTTATTCTCTTTGATGAAACACAAATCACAAAAGATGATTATTCAGAATTTGATTTATAGTCTCTACAATACAGAAAAAAATTACCTAAAAATAAAACATGCAAAAATTCTTCCCAGTGATTCATTATAACTAAGGAAAATGCAATTACAAAATGATACTGTTTCCTGAGCTTTATATTCTACTATGGAATTCTGCAACTTGAACTACCAGACATAATACTGAACACATAGATGTATGTATATGTGGGGTATGTGCATTTACAGACATATGGGGGTAGAGTGTATACAAATATATACATATACACACATATTTACTTCTGAGTGAAATAATATTGCAGTGCCCTATAGCCACAGGCTTCCCACTTATCAGAGGGAATGTGTGAGAATGAACTTAGGACAGACCCTTACTATCAATATAAAAAGCCAACTATGGACACCTGAAGATTGATCAGATAACATGGTTTCCTGTTAAAGATACTTAATTTTTTTTTAATTTAAATGCACTTTATTTTTAGACAACCTACATGACATGTTTTTTTTTTTCTTTAAAAAAAAGAGAGAAAAAGAAAAAAACAATGTCTCCACTCCAAATAAATCATGGTCAAAATAAAAGCTCAAGAAGACACTTAATATTTTATAAGTCCTAAAGTTTGGACAAGGTATCATATAGTGCCTCACACCCCATCAGAACACAATCATGGTTTAGGGTAAAGAGTGTAATCAGTCCTTCATTATTACAGGACAAAGGAAAGTCTTTGTCCAGTATCCTTTAGTAAGTACTGCAGAAGTGCAGATCAGATGACAGACTTGGAGATCATCTTGGCAGACTATTTGTAAGATTTCTTCACATAGATAGGCTTAGGAATGCTGGTAGCCTCTGTTTTGCATTCAAGACAATACATAAATGCTTTTATTCAAAGAAAACCTAAAACTACTTTTAAAATCTATTAAAAATTTATTTAAAAATTTTGTATACCTCTTTTCAAGTTGTTGATGAGGCAATTCCCAGAACATTTGAGAGATTCTCTCAAAACAATATAGGCTATTGCCACTGTTCTTGACTCTTCACCAGAACTTGATAGTAAGACACTCTGGTTGAAGATACCACATACATACTTTAGTGACAGGACATGGAGAAAACGGGCTGTACTGATAAGGAAGCTGCCTCACCACTGGCTAGCTCTCATAGGACCAGAAGGTGCTCCATAGTCTGTTGGGAGAGAAAAGCCAACAGCTTTGCAGAGATAAACACTGTCAGCTACAATAGTGACCACCCTGGTAAGTTATGCACTCGAGTTCAGCAGTGGCAGGAATGTTAAGGAATGTTATAGGTGTAACCAACCATATTCCAATTAAATTTAGGGCTCATTACACAGGAGAAAACAAATGTCTGATACTGTAAATCTCACCAAGAACCCATTGTTAAGGAGCTAATATGACCCAGGGGTGAACCTACCACTATTATTTTTCTAAATGGACCTGGAACCAAATTGTCCCATAACTACATATCTCCATACCCACAGATTAATACAGCCCTCAGTTCTCATCAAAGAAGCTTCTTTACTCAGTGCAGGTCATTAACATGGAAACTCAAAACTCAAAGTGACAAGAATAGGTGCCTGGGAAATATTTAGCTATAAATGAACATCTCTGTTATACCCCTTTTCTCCCAGGCTCAGGGAAACTTTGGAAGAGGAGTTGAAAAGACTTCAGAAGTCAGGAGGACCAGGATGAAACAATGTCTTCTGGATATTACAGGAGCAATGCACTCATGAACTCACTGAAGTTATTGGCTGCCTGCACAAGACTTGCATAAGATCAAGCCAATCACATTCCAGTACAGAGAATGGAGAGGCTCAAGGAGCCTCTGCCACTAGCTAAGGAGCTACTGACAGTTAGTAACTAGTAGAGAGGGATAACCAGTTTTCTTTAGAAGTGTGATATCTTGTAAACTGACCATCTTCCAGGAGATTGCCCCACAGCATTAATTAAATTGAGTGGGTTATTAAGAAAACAAAAACAAAGAGGCTTGCTAGGGAATGTAATAAGGGAATCTGGGAGGAGTTGGGGGAGTGGGAAGCAAAGGATCAAATTACATCATATATATATATATATACATATATAAAATTCTCAAAGAGTTAATGAAGTATTATATTAAAAATAAATCTATACTTACAGAGATTATTTGTTCATTTAATTATTTTAGGTAATTATCAGGTAATATATCAAACATGTAACTATATATTTTAATAAATCTGTATTGAAAACACTAGGTTCAAATTATGGACTCTATGTGGCATTTGGGAGCTGTATGACATTGAGAAAGCCATGTGATCTCTTTATGCCTCAGTTTCCTTATCTACAAAATATAGGCAATGATAAAATGGTATGTCTCATCTGATGGATTTGGTAGCTGGCATGAAACAATCTCTCCGATCACTGTTTTTCCCATATGACTGCTCTGCTTACTCTCATTATCAGGGATGTTTTGGATTTGGTTGTCAACACGTTTTATAATGTGTCAATTTACTTTCACATGTTTTTATATATAGAAATGTCTCTCAACCAGGAGCAATTTTCTTCCCCAGGGAAATACCTTTGGGGAAAAAATATCTAGTCATTCCACTGTTAAAACTAGGCAATTTCTATGATCATTGAGTTGATAGATGTCTAAAATATTGCTAGACATCTTACAACTCAGTCTCATCCCATCAGAAAAAAAAAAGTATGCTGCCCAAATTGTTAAGAAAGCCTGCTTTAGAGAAAGAGAACTATGTACAAAAACTACAAATCTACATTGCTGTGATCACCATGAGATGACTTTTAGGAGGGGTCTGTAGCCTTCTGGGGGAAGTCCATCGAAGGGCTTGGAGAATGTACAACCTTACCCCATTTCCAGTTTGCCTTCTCAGTAGGACAAGATGTGATCTCTCAGCCTCTTTCTCCAGCCACCTGCTGTCATGCCTCCCCAACAATACTGGATTCTCACTCTACAACCATAAGCCTAAATAGATACTTCCTTGTCTAAACTGCTTTGATCATGATATTTTAGCAATGCAGCTATAAGTAACTAATACAAACGCCACAGCAGATGATGCATATGAAGAAATATTTAGAGTTTGAAATCATTTAAAAAGAAAGTAGTCATACTCCAGTCCTCAAGCAATCTAAGTAACATCAATGAACAGGAAATTACTCTAAGAAATGGATTCAAATTAAAAGTGGCCCAAACACCCTAATGTAACAATACTATAAGAAAATACACATTAAAGGCAGACAAAGGGCAATGGTCCAAAGAACAGAGTCCCATAAAGAGAGACATAGGAAGCTGTAATACCTTAAAAACAGACATATCTAATAAAATTGGCAGTGTTTTGTGGGAATTGTGAAGAAAAATAGAGCTTCCTTAATACACAAGGCAAACATTCTGCACTACATTTTAAGCACACTCGCTAGGACAGAAGAAAACTGCTGACAAATAGAAGCCAAGACTCTGACAAGCAAAACAACATACTGTTCCTGACCAAGCCATTCTACAACGTGCAGAGAAAAATCATAAAGAAACTGGACATAGCAGTGATGAATGTCTCCTTTGCACACAGCTGAGGCGTTCAGTCCATTTATGTGCATGTCTCCTCAGAGCGTAGAAGATACATGGAAAGCTTGTCTTACTAACAACTGTTCCCAATCACTGGGTTCCTACAACATGTTAGGACCACAACAGTGTTGTCAGTCCAAATATTAATACTGGTCAATACAAACTACTATTACATGTGAACGCCCTTTCATAAGACATGGACTATGAATATCCAAAATATGTAAGGGATTCAAGCAACTCAATAGCATAAAGCCAAATAACTCAGTTAGAAAAAGGACCAGGAACTCAAAAAACACATTTTTGTTTGAGATAGAGTCCCACTCTTCCCTCTGCATCGCAGGCTGGCTTGGAACTTGCTAACTAGCCTACTACCTCAGCCTCCAGCATGCTAGGATTACAGGGCAGAGACACTGCAAGCAACCTGATTGGACATTTCTCAAAAAGAAGACAAAGAATGAGTGAACCAATAAGCATTGGAAAAATTACTACTCCTAACGACCATGGACATGCAATGAACTACATCTCAACCCAGTTAGAAATTATAATTATTGTAAGTGCAAGAGATAACAAGTGCTGGAAAAGGGGTACAGAGGAAGTAGAATTCATTTACTGCTGGTGAAAAAGTAAACCACTACAACTATTATAGAAAACAATATGGAGCCTCCTCAAACACCTTAAATAGAATTATTATGTAATCCAGTGGTGCATGCATCCAATGAGGCTGAATAAATGTCTGTCCTTCAATTTTCATTACAATAATATGGAAAAGAACCAAGATATCTAAACAAACTAACAGAGATATCCACACATACACAAGGGTGCACATACATACATATAAAAATAGAATAATATTCAACAAATCAGAGGATGAAATTTTATCATTTTTGAGAATATGGGTGTGTCTTAATGATAATACATTAAATGAAATAAACATTGAATGTCACTTGACATTCTTGTCAAAGAATGACAAAAAAAATTACAGGATCTTATTCATAAGTGGAACTATAAAAGTTATCTTGTAGAGGTTAAGCAAATGGGGTAGCTACCAGAGGTGAATGGAGGGTAAGTTAAGGAGATGTTGGCCAAAGAATACAGAATATCAACAGGAAGGATTAGGAGTTCAAGAGACATACTGTATAATATGTTGGTAATAATTCCTATGTTTTAAAATGCTAGCAGTGGACATATAGCCACAAAAATAACTATGTGTTTGTACATATGATTTTTTAATTAGATTTGCACATTTTACATGTATATGTATTCCCAAACATCTTTGGAGACACAGTGTTTTGTATTTCATGTAAAAACATTTTTTAATGTTTAATTTATTATTATTGTGTACTTGTGAATATGGTCCACATAATATTATGTGTGTATGTACACACTATGCCACACATGGAGAAGACAGAGGAAAACTTTTTGGAGTCAGTCTCTACTCCACCATGGGTTGCAGGGATAAAACAAGTCATCAGGTTTGCCTAATATTTTACCTGATGAGCCATCTCACTGGCCCCAAACTTTTATTTTAAAAAAAATTAACTGGGTGGCAGGTATTGTTCTTAATAACTTATACTTCATAAGGATCTCTTGTCAGTTGGACTCCTCTATGGGACACGTTCTGCTTTGTCTACTAATCTAGCTCTTGAAGGATAGAGTCTTGGGATCCTAGGGGAGATTCGGGCTGTCTGAATGTCTCTGGGTCTGGGGTACCACATTCAGAGCATATTTTATGGACTGACAGATGATATGGCACACACAGGCTGAACATCAGCTCTGGGCTCATGTAGCTTACTCTATTGCTAAGTACATACCTACAATGGCAGCTGTAGTGATATATTATTTGTACTCTAACAAATAAAGCTTGCCTGGGGATCTGAGGACAAAGCCAGCCACTATACTAAACATAGAGGACAGTCAGTGGTAGCACAAGCCTTTAATCCTAGTATTTGGGAGGCAGAGAGTCATCTGTATCTCTGTGAGTTTAAGGCCAGGCAAATGTAAGCAATGCACATTTGACATGAGCATCACATAGGATGTGAAGCACAGAGCCACAAACACTGAAGTGGGCATGACATGCAGTCAGAGTAACCTTCAAAGTCATGTGAAAACATTGAAGTGTTGTAGACAGAACCACAGTCTGTAATGGGAACTAACAGTATTTTATAGACATATCTACTAATCACATGAAAATTGTGGTGATATATTATGTCTCCCAATATATTGTGTACCCTAATAAAGCTTATCTGAGGATCAGAGGAAAAAGCCACTATATTAAACATAGAAGTCAGGAAATAGTAGCACATGCCTTTAATCCTAGCATTCAGGAGGCAGAGATCCATCTGGATCTCTCTGAGTTTAAGACCACACTGGGAACAGAGCCAGGCATGGTGGCACATGCCTTTATTTCTCAGCACTAGTTAACCATAAAGGTCTGGAGGTCTGTACAGACAGACAGGAAGTGACAGAGCTGGGCAGAAAGAGAAAATGATAGAGCTGGGCGGAGAGAGGAAGGGAGATGGCAGAACAGAAAGGCATATGGGTGTGGGTATACAGGAAGTGGGTCTCTTTGGAAGCTGAGGAGTTGGTGAGGTGAGGTTGACTGTAGCTTGTCCTATTCCTCTATCTCTCAGTTTTTCACCCCAATATCTGGCTATGGGTTTTGTTTTGTTTTGTTTTGTATTTTTATTAATGAGACCTTTTAGCAATTTGTCTTGCAGAGAATTTCATTGGGGCAAATCTAGTTGAAATAAAGTCTTGGTAAGGTGATTAACAAAAATGCTCAAAGTGAAGCATGATCACTTGCTGCCTATACTGGATAATAGCACAAGAACAAAAAGGATGATGTAATGATTTAAAGGGCAGGACCACATGAGCCTGGATGTAGATTTGGATGTGATGAGGTTGGGAAGAATCTACAATGGCTCTCTGCTTTCTGGCTGAGTACTAAGTGGTCACGCCATTAGCCAGGCTAGGAATACCAAAGGAAGTAACATATCTACCTCCTTTCTCAGATTTTTAAATCCAAGATCAAAGAGGTGATTGACAATACAAATTCCAGAAACATTTTTCCTCACTTGTACCCTCCAAATAGTTTTTTTTTCTTTATTGCCAGATTTTTTTTAAAGGAGTTTGTAAACCATTTAACTTATAAACACTGTTAGTTTCATGCAATGACAACCACATTATTGGTGATAATATGAGATTAAACTCTGCAATATTTTGGGGGAAAATAGAAATATTTGTTACTTAAGATGAAGTTTTGAAGCATATAAATATAATTCCCAAGAAAAATAAATAAACAGACATACGTAATTAGAGAATACCTTTTTAAAATTAGGATTACAGAGGACAAACTACAGGAAGAGAAGCATTAGTATTTTGAAAAAGCTAAGACAGCAAATATCCAGTATCCCCAGAGCCAGAGTAACAGCCAACAAAGCATAACAAAAAAGGTCTAATTAGAAAGCAGCTGACGGACAGTAGGGAGGAAATAAGGACCACTGCGTTCTGTACATTCTGCTTCTGTACATCTGTACATTTGTGCTTAATTTTAGACTTTTAGTAACTATACAACTCCCGGTGAGGAACTGAATTTTTTTGAGGGCTGATGCATGTAATTTGCCTTCTGATTGGTAAATATCAAATAGAAAAAGAACTTCTTATATTGCTTCATAGAGATGGATATGTCTGAGTATCTCTAGGTTTGGGGCTTATACAGTGGCAGGGAGGGTGAGGTGGAACACATTGAAAAGCAAAGAATTAAATTGGCAATATGGAAACAATAGGCAAAGAAGTAATAGTCATTAACACTTCATTTGGTTACAGAGTACAACCCATTAATACCTGTGTTAAAGCATTCAGCAGGCCATTAAAACCCAGCAGAACACACACAGAGTGGGAGCCCCTGTGACTAAAAGCTATTTATGATAAATACTTAAAATACTTATTGAGGTGAATAACTTTCTGGATTTTGTAATAAAAAAAAAATCACCAACAAAAAATGTTGCTGTGGGATAGTCCTTCTGTATGTTGTGAATATGTGTTGCTACCATTGGTTCATAAAGAAGCCTATTCAAGACAGCTTATAGACAGGCAGAAAATTTAAGAGAGAGAGGGGAGAAGAAAGGTAGAGTCAGGGAGATGCCATTCAGCTGCCCAAGGAACAAGATGCCAGCCACATGGTAAAATATAGATTAATAGAAATGGGTTAATCTAATTTGTCAGAGCTAGCTAGCAATAAGCCTGAGCCATAGACCAAACAGTTTGAAATTAATATTACATCTCTGGCTGGTTATTCGGGAACAGGCAGGTAGGAGAAAGTCGTCTGTTTACAAATGGCACCAACCATCTGTCATGGATCCACATAGGCCTGAGAAAGCGTAAAATAGATTCTGAACACACAGAGACAGAGCTGCACTGGGCTTCCTAGTTTCACAGTCTCAGGGAGCTGGCTGACAGCTGCCATGAGCTAAGCAGCATGGTAGATTTCCGCAGTCTCTTCCACAGGCAGCGGTACAGAGAGGATTCTCCCAGCCTATGTCTGCAGCCTTGAGAGCACAGCTTCAGACTTAAGAACACAGCTCCTTGCTGCGTAATATTGCTTCCCAGAATTGGGGAGGTAAGCATGACTCCTTGGTACCTGTGCCATGTTGTTAAGCCAAGTGGGAAGGAGCCAGCAGCCAAAGCCCATGCATTCATCCTAACCACACAGATAAAACATTTAAAAACTCTTCTTGTCAGAAAATGATTACAAATACACAAAGAGATTCAGATGGACAAAAGCTCTAAACAGGTTATAGTGTATTTAAAAATATATGTAGGCTTGGAGGATGGGAGTGGGAAGGACAGAGAAAGTACTTACAAAAAGAAATAGAGTAGTAACATATATAGTGAGACATGTAAAGATGGAAAATGCACAGAGTCTGGATACTGTATATTGTTGTGTTGTCTTTGGGTTTTTAACTGAAGAGAGACATTTGATTGTGGGGGCTGCTAAGTTAAACCAATATATATATTTTAAAGTATCTTGACTTCAAAATTTATGTCTAAGGATATGTTGCTTTGGAAAAGAGGATCTGGTTTTGTTTCCACAGAAGATGAGAAGCTGTGGATTCCTTCCAGGTTAATATGGGTAAATCAAGGAAGATCCCCTGAGAGGTCTCCAATAGGATTTATGGCCCAGATGATCCAACATCCAGAACAGCTTCAAGGCAACTGGCTGAAACAATACAGCCTCATAGACTACTACAGTCAGGATTTGACCATAAATCTAAATTTTCTCAAGACCCCCATAAAATTGCCAGTGTCCCCAATCAGCAGGAAATAGTATAGAAAGCTATACCCAAATTCCCAAAATATTTTTTATAAATGTTTGTTTTTATTTAAAGAGAGATATGATATAGAAATGATGAAGAAAGGGTAGATTACCGTGATTAAAAAAAGGCTAGATTATTGAATCTACTTTAATAAAAAAAAACAACTGTTAACTTCAAAATACTCTACATTGGTATGGATTTTGGTTTATTACTACAAATTTGAGGCCAATTTTGTTATACTGTATGTATATTTCTACTCTTGTTTAAGGTATTATATTTATGCAACTCATTTAAAATTGTAACAAATCATTAAGAAATACAGATTAATAGTCATCTATGATAATCAAGCTTATAGTCATGTTAGTTATTTTAGGTATACAATGATATATTTCAATTAGATAATCTTCAAATACTTCAAAAAACAATAGAATATGGCATTTAAAATGTTTAAATGTTTAAAATGTAAGAACTTGGACTTTTCTGGACAGTGAGACATGTCTGCTCCTAGCAGCACCAATTACTTCAAAGAGGATGATGGGCATCAAAGAAACTCATTATGGAGTTTGCTTACATTGTGGAAAAGGCTAGCCATTTGGGCAAAAAAAAAAAAAAAAAAAAAACTGTTCTTGCCTGGACTGCCTGACAATATGTTGTATAGACTAGACATGCAGGACCCATAGGAAAGTGACCACTGAACTTTGCCAAAACAAGGCGAGATGATCCTTCAGGTTCCTGCTTCACAGAAGAAACTGCCAGACATTCTGCAGGATACAGAGATAAATAACTGATGAACTTGGCCAATAGGCAAAACAGTCCTTCAAATTTCTTGCTTCACTGAGAAGTATGCCAGATACTCTAGACCCATAGGCTGAAGATAGATGCCCTAATGTTACAAAGGAACTTTGAGTGACTGTCCAGGCAGCCAGATGTCTCTGTCATTTCTAGAATTTTGGAAGTTGCTTGCAATACAACTGTTTGCTTAGGTAATATTATATCCTTCTGGGGTCTTTGATGAAATTGAAAATTAGTTATAGTTTTAGTTTTCCTTAGTTATGATAGAAGGTAAATGATATATAAAACTTTAGACTCACAAAATAAGATAGATGATAGAATATTTAATTTAATTTTACCAAATGTAAACAGACTAGATATAATAACTGTAATTGTTACTTGATAATTGTTTGTTATATGTAATTTTACCTTCCTTTTTGTATATGAAAATCTTCCTCTCTCATTAGACAGAAAAGGGGAAGTGCTGTAGGATGTCTTTCTGTATGCTGGGGGTTGCTCCCATTGTTTAATAAAGGAGCTACTTTGGCCTATGGCAAGACAGGTTATAGCCAGGCAGGAAATCCAAGAGAGATAGGGGAGAAAAAAGGCAGAGTCATAGAGATGTCATCCAGCTGCCCAAGGAACAAGATGTCAGCCGACTGGAAACACCAAGACCACATGGCAAAATATGGATTAATAGAATTGGGATCATCTAGGCCGGGCGGTGGTGGTGCACGCCTTTAAGCCCAGCACTTGGGAGGCAGAGCCAGGCAGATCTCTGTGAGTTCGAGGCCAGCCTGGGCTACCAAGTGAGTTCCAGGAAAGGCGCAAAGCTACACAGAGAAACCCTGTCTCAAAAAACCAAAAAAAAAAAAAAAAAAAAAAAAAAAAAAGAATTGGGATCATCTAAAATGTCAGAGCTAGCTAGCAAAAAGCCTGAGCCATAAACCAAATTGTTTGTAAAGAATATTAAGACTCTGACTTGGGAACAGGTGGGCGAGAGAGAGTCGTCCATTTACAGACCCTAAGTTTCTTCAATGAGTTTTCTGATACATAAAGCTCTCCTACAAAATGGGAAAGCCAACATAAAGTCAGAGGATCAGCAGGAGGCCCGGCAGTCACATGACAGGCTATAGTTCTGCTGGGGCTGTCGACTGAAGATCTTAGAACATTAATACTCATCTTATGCTGAGAGGTTTATTGAAAACAAAAAACAAGAGCAGTCAAAATGACTTAGACAGTGTGGCCTCTGCCTCCTTGGTTTCCAAGTGTGTCAACTGAAAAAGCAAAACCACGCTCACACACACTGAGAAGCCTGAGCTCACACTCATACATACTGAGAAGACTGAACTCACACACACTGAGAAGACTGAACACACACACACACACACACACACACACACACACACACACACACACACACACTGAGAAGAACCCTGAACTCACAGTCACACACTGAGAACAACACTAAACTCACTGTCACACACTGAGAAGAACCCTGAACTCACAGTCACACACTGAGAAGCCCAAACTTAGACTCAAACACACCAAGAAGCCTGAACCCACACTCATACACAGGGATTACTACGGAAAAAACTGAGACACTGAAGATGTGTTCTGCTTCCTAACAAAAAACCAGCTTATACTGGGGGAAAATGTTTGATCTCATACTACTATGCTCCTTTACAACACCCAAAGTAACTTTCAGATGCGCCAGGGGGTTCAAATACAACTTTACAGAATAAGGCCATGAAGTAAGGCCCCCATGCTCAGTGATTCCGGGGGACTAAAAAGGCTATATCGGTTTCTCTGTTGGTCTACACTGCCTGATTATCTCACCCTATCTTTAAATTAGAAGCTGTTATTGGACACAACCAGCAGGACTCTGCTTCTCTCACCACTGACAGGAAGTTTTCATTCAGACCCATGACTTTACAATGGGTATTTACACACATGTTTTTTACTATTTCAGTGTTTAATCTCACTCAGACCTCACACAGCTGCAGATGCAGATGTCCAACTCTGTATCTCGCATCTCCCTGTTGATATCTAACACCTCAAACAGGACTTCATTGCTCCTGAAACTCCTTACTTGTCCATCCCAGTCTTCCTCATCTCGGCAAACACTGCTCCCAATTCCAGAGGCTTAAATAAAACTTCAAGTGTCATGTCTGATTTTTCCCAAGGAACCCTGGTCAGTAGGGGATTCCGTACCTCCCGGTTGCACAGTTACCTATGTTCATGGTCCATTCTGCTGTCATTAGCCTGCTTACAGAGCCATATGCAGCCTCTTCTCCTTCTGTTCCACATCCAATCTATCCCTAAGTACTGTTAGGTCCATTTTAGAATACGCAGTGAGGGAGCTGGAGAGTTCAGACTACTGGCTGATCTTGCCGAGAGCCCAAATTCAGTTCCCAGCACCTACATCAGACAGCCTACCACCACCTGTGTTTTCAGATCCAGAGTAGCTGATGCTCCCTTCTGACCTCCATAGGAATGAGGTATGTGGACATGTGCACATACATATTCAGGTACACACACACACACACACATACACACACTCACACACGCACGCACGCACACACTAAATATTTAAAAAGAAATATTAAAATATACTGTGACTTCAACTCCACTCCAAACTGAAGACACCATTAAGTCAGACTACCACACAGTTCACTCAAGGGTACAGACCCCTCTCTCCACTTCTAACTTAATCAGTCTGATTGGCTCCAAATATTGAAAATGACCTTTGTAAAATGTAAATAATGGTACTCTGCCCCCAGCTCAATTCTACTGGTGCTTTCTACCAACTCAGACTCAAACCCCAAACCTTGACCGTCACCAATAGAATCCAAAAGATGAGCCTGACTCTGGCTCACTTCCTGTTGCTCTCTGTTCTATCCTCCCCACACCACCATTCTGGTCTTTTCACTCTGGTTTCCTCAGTCATGCCTGACTTTTTCTTAAAGGCTTTAGTCCTTTGGGCTCGCTTTGCAGACTCCCTATTTCTATACCATGCTCTTTCCCTTTCTTTTGATGACACTTCTTCAGAGGGGATTCTTCTAACTCCATGTACTCCCATTACTCTCCAATTCTACATGCTTGTTTTGTTTGCTTCAGAGTGAATACTGCACATTTACAGTTTTAAGAGTAACCCACCTGCTAAACTGTAAAGTGCATGAGGTTAGAGACCCTAGCTTTCTTACTCAAGATTACATCCCCATTGCCTGAAAGAGGGTCCTGTGTAAGATGCTCAAAACACATTCAAGAGGTAAAGGATGGAATGGACAGCCTTTCGTGACATATAGACATTCCACCTCCTATTTATTCAGGGTTGTTTGGTTATACTCAAAAAAGGAAATGGAACCCACTAATTTCCTTCCACTTACTTGACACTCCATTTTTTGTGAACTAATCCAATGTTCACAACTCTCTTTCAACACAGTAATATCTACATGAGATTTTATGGATAAAGAACAGCATTAACATAACTTCATCTCATCCCTCCATACAAATCTTGATCACAGGTAAAGACACAAACTGAGGCTCTCTAGTTTAGAAATATGCTGTTGTTTTTTTTTTTCCTGATGTTTCTGGATGACTTGAAAGGAATCAAATGGCCAAATTCCTGAGGCTATAACTTTAATAAAGGTAATCATTAACATATCAGCCCAGATATTGCAGAGGTTGATTTTAAAATGTCTGGAAAGGGCTAAAGTGAAGGTTTAAGGAAGTCAACTTTCAGGTTTGTTTTTGAATTTGAAGTTTTGTAGTAGCATTCTCCAAGGAGACAGGTTAAGCAGCAGAAGTGGGTATTCTAAGGTTAGTCAAAGCTACTTTCCAAAAGTAGAAAGTACTGTTCTAGTTCAAGGTGGAATGATCAGAGACTGCCTGACTCTCAGTAAGCCACTTGTTCTCAACAGGAGAATGGAGAGCCCCATCAATTAGTTTCATGTGGCATCTGTGAAGGGTGACTAATAAATGTGATTGTGAAGCACTCTGAAAATGCTAAGTGCCATGGAGAGGCCTTGTAATTACCAGGTTGTCACTGGGTCACCACCCAAGGAATTTGAACACTCTTGCCTCATCTTTCTTTTTAAGCTTTATTTTGTTTTAATTGACGAGTGGTAAATGTACGCATTACAGGATAGAGCATGAACATCACACTGTGTGATCTTTCAAAGCCCCTTTCTACCCCCAGCTCTTCTAATGTCAATCCATCTTAATGACAAGTAGGTGAGGGCTCGCCTCACATTTCCACTGCATACAAAATGTGCTGCAGATGGCAAAGTAGCCTTTGTTCTCCCTAAAGTGCCCTGCACATTCTTGATGAATAGATACTGCATAAACAGTAACCTGTCTTTTATCAACACACATGAGTAAAGATAATGGGAAAAGAGAATATCAATAAGAAGGACTTGAAAAATACAGAATTTATTTATTTGAGAGAAGTCTGCAAGTTTCTCATTCTTCTATACAATGTTCTCACTTAAGGAAAAATGAGAGATTGATTTCAAACCTCCCCTCCTTAGCCAAAAATAACTTTCCTCATTCATTGATAAACACAAAACTAGAATTTTACTTGTCTTTGTAGGACTGTATAAAAACTCGTGTTTTTTTTTTTTTCAAAACTGCCACACATGTGATATCTATTTTAAAGATAATCCTCCCCCATGTTATTTTCTTAGCAGTCTCTCAAAGGCATGCAAGAACAGCCAGGACACAAAATTAATATAATCAATCACTCACTAAAATGCAGCTACAATTGCTATAGATAAGTGTTTGAAAATTTTCCTACTCAAGTGGAGCACAACCCTACAAAAGAAAAAAAACAGCATATTTCTAAACTAGAGAGCCTCAGTTTGTGTCTTTACCTGTGATCAAGATTTTCCAAGTCAAATACAAACATGTCAGGCTGTGAAACATTTTCCTCCCAAAGATGACCTTTCATAGAGAAGACTTTGCTGGTGCTTGGCAACTCCCCCAGTGCAATCACAGCATAGTTCAAATCCCCAAACGGGAAACTTTAGTAGATTTGGGGAAAACAAGACAAACAATTTGAACTAAAAATAAAATCACTTACTAAAAAGTATGTGCATAATGAAGTATATGTATTATCACCTAAATTTTTATCTCTGCATAGATACCAGCTTTTCTTTTAAAACATGATGAAGATGTAAGAGATCTTCCAAAGCAACTGGTGAAAACTTACCTTAGTTTTGAAATCATCTGGCAGAGTCAGCAAACTACCACCAAACTTAAATGAAGTCTATTTCCTATTCCATCCATAAAGTTTTATTTAAAAGCAAATAAAATAAACAAAAATTCCAATATACTCATCATTTAGATGTTCTCTGTGGCTGTATTGTTATTCTTATGCTTTGATGGCATGCATAAATAACTGCAACATATTTTTATGACAACAAATTTGAAAATATTTACTGACTGGACCTTTAGACATTTTCCCACTTCTACAAATAATGAAGAAGTCAGGTGGTGGTGGTGCGCATCTTTAATTCTAGCACTCAGGAGGTAGAGGCAGATGGATCTCTATGAGTTCAAGGCCAGCCTGGTCTACAGAGTGAAGTCCAAGGCAGCCAGAGCAGCTACACAGAGAAACCTTGTCTCAAAAAATGAGAAAGGAGGAAGAAGCAGAAGCAGAAGAAAGAAAAAGAAGAAGGAGGAAGAGGAGGAAGGGAGGGGAGGAGGAGGGGAAGGAGAAGGAGAAGGAAAAGAAGGAGAAGGAGGAGGAGGAGGAAGGAAGGGGAGGAAGAGGAAGAGGAAGAGGAGGAGGAGGAGAAAAAGAAGAAGAAGAAGAAGAAGAAGAAGAAGAAGAAGAAGAAGAAGAAGAAGAAGAAGAAGAAGAAGAAGAAGAAGAAGAAAGTTGGTACAGTGAGAAGTTTCTGGAAATAGGCAAGATTTTGAAGAGAAACTGACTAAACCAGTGATAAGACAAATGTTCTTCCCTAGGGAACAATTTATTTGAGGGGTATAAGTTTTCTTAATTCTTCATAAAAGTAATACCATTCAATATCAGACTAATTGTAAGAGTAACAAAATCTCACAGCAAATTTCAAAATAGATATTTCAGAAACTAGGCCCAGGCCTCCTTGCTAACTCTAAGCTTCCCAAAGGCAGCACAGTAGCACTTTTACTTCAGATGGTGCTAGTAGTGTTGTTTGAATAGATGCCTTACTTCAAGAGAAACAAGACATGTGCCAAATAAAAAACAAGTGTGAGTAAGCAGGAAGAACACTAGTCTGGTGCTAACAGAAATTCTGGGTGTGTAACTTGCTTCTTCCTATTAGTAAACAATGTCTCACCCACAAAATGAAGATAATCATGGAAGCCAGGGTCAGAATTTAAATCATCATCAAGAAGGACTCAAGAATGGGACCACAGTGATAGAGAACAGTGGTTAGTGATTGAGATCAAACTCAGAATAGAATAGATATTCCTACTATCCAGCCTGTACACCAATTTCAAACAAAGGCAGATCTGACTTGAATGATTACAGATTTAAAAGAATTATATATGATATAGAAAACTCTCCTCATAGAAAAGTCCATCCCATGCTGAAAAATACAGGAATTGGGAGCTATCCGTTAGATGGCCTAAGGATTATTCCTGACACAGACTTAATACTCACCAGAACTGATACTTCAAAAATGCAAAAAAAAAAAAAAAATACATTGAAAAGAAAAAAAACTCTATCAGACATAGCAATAAGGTATTAAAATAATATAACAATACAGAACTTTTCAAAATAATTAAGGCCCTTTGCATTGATAAGGATAGATTCATTTATAAACATGAATTCTCAACCTGGACTGCTTAACTAAATGAAAAGATGTCTTACATGCCTGGGTCTGATAAACTTTGTCAGTATCAAGATCCTGAGCATGATTCATGTTTAAGAAGTAGTACTTGAATGCAGTAGTCTTCCCATGCCTTCTTATCTAACTTTGCCACACTCCGAGCTCTAAAAAAAATGAGCATACTCAGTTTTCCTAACCAAGAGAATTCTCTGCAAGGAGAACCAGCTCCTATGAGGCCACATGCGGCCATTGGCGGCCAGTCCTGAACAGACTCTCTAAAGAGCTTTCCATCTGCTGAAGAACCTCGGCTGGCACTTACTGACAAAAGTTTGTAAGTTTCATGGGCTAAAGATCATGTCTTAAAATATGATTGGATAGGGGATAAACAAGTACAAAGTGAATGAGGCTTCCCAAAAGAAAAATAACACACTTTGAAGCACAAAGTTACCAAATACCTCTTTGTTTAAAACCTTTTTTATAAAGATACCATTGAAATCTTAGCTGGAACTTCTGTCCACTTTTGACACTCAGTCCTGGTGAAGCGCCACAAATAGGAAGAACTCACCGCCCCCACCACACACACACACACACACACACACACACACACACACACACACCATACACACAAGTTAACTGTGAACAAATCCACTGGGTTCCATTTCTGTAGTTATTGATATTTCCTTGATTAGTAAATAAATACTTAAATAAGATCATTTTTTCTCTTCAGCATGGAGACACCCCTACCGTGGGACCAGGAACAGCTGACATGTCTTGGCTGTTAGAAAGCCTTCTTTCTCAGAGCCAGTGAGCATGTCAGTCCAAAATGGCTCCCATCTGGTTTTAAATTCATTAGTTATTTGTTATCTGTCAAAAACTAGAACTCTTGTCTTGAACATTATGTGTGGCAAATAAGAGGCATCAGGGTTCATGGAAAGGCCAAGCCGAATTCCTTTGTTTGCTGCCTTACATTTAAGCCAGATATCTCTTCTGTAAACTTCATATTTTCAGTTAAACATTTTTCCTGAGAATAATAAACATGTTTCCTGAGAATAATAACTACATAAATAGAACTAACAAAGATAGTTAGACTATGGATTTCGGGCAATCATGATAATGTTAGCTATTTTCTTTTTGTGATTTATTTTTCCTTTTAAAACATAATAAATGTGAAGTTGTCCCTGTGCCACTGAGCTCTAATAGAAGGTTTTTTGCTTTTAAACATAGATATGGCATTATTCACAAGGGCTTCATAAACAGTTCTCACCATAAGACAACAGCAATGAAAGTTCTCTAATTGCTACCTACTATTTTGAGATAACAACTAAAATTTTAAATAAGCAAAAATTCTGAGAGAGGGTTTCATTTTTTGAAGGTCTTGATTCCGGACTTTTAAAATGACCAATAACTGAGATGAGTCAGTTTTTGTGAGATCCTATAAAGTTTGGAGGAATGAAGTTCCCACAGTGGGAAGAATCAGACCAGGTAGACACGCATGAATCAAAGTTCATGTTGTACTCTTTTTTTTATTTTATTTTATGTGTATCAGTGTTTTGTCTGAATGCATGCCTGTGTAAAGGTGTTGAATCCCCTGGAACTGGAGTTACAGACAGTTGTGAGCTGCCATGTGGGTGCTGGGAGTTGAACCCGGGACCTCTGGAAGAGCAGTCAGTGCTCTTAACCGCTGAACCACCTCTCCAGCCCCCTCATGTTGTACTCTTGACTAGTAATTATTCCTTCCCACATACATTGCCTGGAACCCTGGGGTGAAGAGTGAATTTATGGATCTGTGGCCTGTCATAAATCAGAACCCAACAAAGACTAAGGGATTTCTTCTGCTCAGAGATGGCTGGAGCATTTGAGAGCACCATGGAAATGGTTCCTTGGAGCAAGCAGGAGAAATCAACTTCAGGTTTTGGGCAGAGTGTTGGGAGTCAAAGTCTAGAAAGCCACATAACTAGGCTTAAGACAGTAGCTGGAAAACTGAATACTTGACAGGGGAACATCCTACAAGCCGGCTCATAGCCAGTCAGTAGAGAGTACTGTTACCATCTGGGACCCCTATTTGGTCTGGTATAGCCTGAGAAACAGTTATGCAGCACTAACAAATGTTGGAGTTGTTTTCTAAATTACCTCACTGCTTATCAATGTAGAACTACTTCATAGAACTCTACAAGAACCCTTCAATCTTCTAAATAATATTTGTTTAGCTAAGACTCAAGTAAAGCTGTCACATCATGCTATCCTTCATCTAGTATGTTCTCTGCATCCTGATTCTTGAAGCACCTTTAATCAATGGCACATGCTAACATCAGCTTAATGATGCTCAATATTAAAGGCCAAATATGCACATACCCTAATCTGTGAAAGCTACACTGATTGTTGTCCCACAGTGTACCTCCTACTGTTTTTGTCTTATTCTCTATGTGGACCACACACTCTACAGAGAGGCCTCATACACTGCTACTTGGCTGCTATTTCTGATGCTTTGGTCTATGGCATGAATCCAATAAATGAGAGCTCTTTTGAAAAACGCTTTCTTCCTCCGAACTCTCCTCTTTGAGGGTCACAGCTCAGCTGGCTTTGATTTAGGTGCAGCTTCTCTACCGTTTCTCTCCTCGATCTGGCAACACCACAAAAATAAAATAAAGCTAGTGTATGATATCCTGTGTCTTTGGCATGTGCTTTCCAAAGTAATTTGTCATATCCGATCATTGAATGTTGAAAATTTATAGTACATTTTAAAGTAAATATTACCTATTGTTTGACCATAAAGCAGGAGTAGATAAAGCTGGTCTTATATTTCTTCTGTTTGCATTCTCTTTTGTCACAATTTGTTAAATTCCCTCTATCAAATGTCACATCTCTTTTTATGACATGTAACATTGCAAGTATTTTTATAGCTGTAAGAGATAATGTCTTAAATTGGGGTGATATTTATCATTTTTGCTTATTTTTATTTTTTCAAGGTTTATTTTTATTTCTCTGTCTGTCTGTCTCTCTCCTGTGTGTTTGTGTGTGTGTGTGTGTGTGTGTGTGTGTGTGTGTGTGTGTGTGTGTGTGGTCTGTGTTTTGTGTACATATGCAAGTGTCTGTGCAGGTGCTCACAGAAGCTAGAAGAGGACATCCAACCCTTTGTAGCTATCAGCAGTTGTAAACTACCCACAGTGGGTGCTGGAAATGGAACTGGGATTCCCCTGGAAGACTAGCAGGTATTCTTAACCACCAAAGCATCTCTCCAGTCCCGGTGCCTACTTTTAAGGGGTTTTCTTCTCAAACAGCAATACCTAATAAATAGCACTTCCTTTAAAAATATAAGTCTGTTTATAATTTTGGATTCTACTTAAAGGTCATATTTACAGACTGCTTTTGAAAAACAACTCAGTGTCTCTGGTAATACTTGCAATAGCGCATGTCATAAAAAGCCTGCATTCCATGGCCAGGGCCTGCCACAGATACTGCCCCGACATCCCACCTGTTCTTACTGTAGGCTGCTCCTCACCAATGCATAGCCCCAACTCATTTTCAATGTCATCTTTAATCTCTACTTTTAAAGACTTTTTTTTTATTCTAGAGCTTTAAAACTTTATAACTTTCTTTTTTTTCCCCCTCTTTCTCGCCAATTGGACTCCTGGAGATCCATGTGGGGCCTGGCCGTGGATCTCTGCATCTGGTTCCCTCAGTCATTGAATGAGATTTCTAGCATGACAATTAGGGTGTTTGGCCATCCTATCACCAGAGTAAGTCAGTTCAGGCTGTCTCTCAACCATTGCCAGTAGTCTATTGTGGAGGTATCTTTGTGGATTTCTGTGGACGTCTCTAGCACTTTGCTTCTTTCTATTCTCATGAGGTCTTCATTTATCATGGTCTCTTATTTCTTGTTCTCCCTCTCTGTTCTTGATCCAGCAGGACTGAAGAGATGGCTCAGCCGTTAAAGGCTAGGCTCACAATCAAAACTTTATAACTTTCAATGGTGTTTATTATACCTATTTCAGTGGTACACACAGAACCAGGCTTTTAATTATACAGGCTCAGGATATACTGAGCTAGAAGAAACCATACTTAGAAATGAAGAAAATGAAGTATTTGTGCATAACCAGAGAATCCACAACCATTCATCATAATTGTTTTATTTTTAAATATGTATATTAGGGAAAACTAGAGTCTTGATGTTCACTATGTAAAATTTCTTATAAAAATTAAATATATATATATATATACACACACACACATACATATCACTTAAATATATGTAAATTAACACAGCTCAGTATATGAACCCACTACATGGGTATTTAATGTGACTTGTACCTCAAACATACATACCTATGCTGATGTTATTTAAATAGTTTTAATAGATACCTGGTGAAATTTTATTAACTTTAGAACCAATTGAGTTATATAACCCACAGTGATAGAAAGACACATATAAAAACTCACAGCAAATTATTAAAGTTTTAAGGTATTTTTAATATCAAAACATAAATGACACACACCTATTTTAATATATATTGTATTTTAACTCCCTTTGATAGAGTCATAAACATACAGAGCTTGGTAGACCCTTCTGCATTGCCTATGATGACCCTCTGGTATAGATAAAGAATATGAAGTTTGGGGACTTTCTAAGGAGTGTCCCCCAGGTCTATGAGCTAGGTAAGGTCAGACAAAATCTCAGACCAAGTTTTCATAGATCCCTGTCCAGTGTTCTTTATAGCATGTCACAGTGTCTTTTGATTATTTGCTTGCTCTGAGTCCAAAGTCATATTTAAGGCTTCTTAAATATGATGGAATTATGCTTTTCCCCATGCAATAGCAGCATGTAAGTATAATTTGAGGAATTCTCAAATCACTTAAAAATGTATATACTTAATAATCTTATGCTGTTAAAGAAGATAATTTGCCTATATTATATTTCTTGTGCATGATATAGTTAAGTTTAGATGATATAAATATTGCCTATTTGGATTCATGTTTTCTGTCTTACATGGAAAGGACATGTAGGTGATTACCAATTAAGTGGCAAACAACCTTAATTTTCAATAGGTTATATTTCATGAACAATATTTACTTTGTTCAGGCTACAGCAAGGAATAATATGGGAAAATAAGACTTTATGAAAATGGATTGAATCCCATTACAGGAAATGTCAGAATCAGAAAGAAGAAGACAGTTTGATACAGACATCTCTACCCCAGTCACAGAGGACGAAGCCTATATCTGGAAATGAAGATCTAGTAAGCCTGAGCTCAACCTGAAGTCACAGCCCATTTATGAGTCTCTAGAAAACCAAATGTTTCTTAATGGATTGCTGTTTTGATATCCACATCCCAATGATATTTACAATGAATTAAAATAGTTCCAAAATCAAACATGAAACTATGCCCTCCACTTTCAAGACAAGAGCTAGCTACCTAATCTTGTTAGAAATGACTAACTTCTATTTAACTTTGGTTTTTGGCTTTTCTTTGGGCTTCTGGGAAGGGTGAAGATGAGAAGAAGAAGCCATACTCCTGGTACAGAGCAACGTTAGTGTCTCTCATGGAACCATCTCCCACTCCATCGCTAGTCTTGGCTAGCTTCTGCTTATTCAAATATCTGTAATTCTAGCTTTTGTGTCTACACAGAAATATCTGATGCTTAATAAGTCTAATTTTTGTTGAATTCATCCAGCAATGTCTATCATAAATCTAAAAATTTGAACATTCCCTATTGATAGAATTGTTAATGTCCCATTGTATTTGTTAAAGATACTAAGTTATGAGTTATTGATAATATGGCCCCGCATAACTTAGCACTTGATAATGCAATAATTTTATCAATAATGTAGTGAATAGCATAACCATGTGCTTAATACACATGTCTATTTCAGCTACAATCTCCCATTAGGATGGCAACATCTGCTTATGGATCAGATTCCTAAGCAGGACCCTTTAAGAATGAGAAGACCTCATTAAAGTGTAATATATCTTGGCATTTTGAACACTCTTATGTTGTCTTGAACTTTTTCTTCTCTAAATTTTACTCATTGACATTTTCCCTGGTAAGCATTAGTTTAAATCTCCATTCATTTAGGTTTCCTACCATGATATTTGCCACCTTAACAATTTGTTGTCTGTATTTACATATGCCTCTATTCCAATGTTCCCACACTGATGTAGTTCTCATTTGTCCTTTGAGGTTCTACTGAACTTTATGTTAATTATATGAATTATCTACCTCCCCCCAATATGACTCCAAAAGTAGTCAGTCTTTAGAAGATTAACTAATTTCCCTATCTGTGATATCTAGCTTCTACCATGCTGTGTGACATATTGAGGTTGCTATTCGTAAAAGAAAGAATTCTGTACCAAGTACTCTGCAAGATGCCAGAGTGATGTAAACAGCAGCTAAAGAACATCATCACTAGCTATAAGTATCCCAGAAAGGCTTACACTGTGACTGTGTGTGTGTGTGTGTGTGTGTGTGTGTGTGTGTGTGTGTGTGTGTGAGAGAGAGAGAGAGAGAGAGAGAGAGAGAGAGAGAGAGAGAGAGAGAGAGAGAGAGAGACTGATCTCCCCAAGAGTAATTTCTATCCCAAAAGAAACCTGTACTTACAGTCCTACAAAATTAAAAAATATTGGCAAATCATGTAGTCAGAAATGTGACAAGGAAAAAGAGACAAAAACAACATATAATAATGTCCACCACAGAAAAGAGAAAGGGAACAGGATTGGCATTTGTCAGAGTCCTGCCATCTCTGCCTGAGCCCTGGGCTGCTGATGTGAGATGTGAAGCTGGACTGACACCGTGTTGCCATGGAAGTGAGAGGCACAGTTTCCTTCACTCCTGTGTACCCTCACCAGCTCTTCTGGCAATAGTGACAGTTCTTTTCCTTTGTTCAGAAACAGCCCTGATCCTTCTCAAGGCTCTGAAAGATGGCATTGTGAGGCCACATTGTGACCAAATTACATGAGAGGGTAAGTTTTCATTCCCAGACCTAAAATTAGATACTTCTGTGTGCATTAGTGAAACAGAAATAGCCATGCTTGCTGAAAGGGGCCTACTTGGTGGAGATCCCAGAACCTTATCTGTCACACAGGTCTGCCCAGGCACAGCACAGAAATGGGCAAGGACACCAGACAGTGCTGGGTGCTTGTACTGGTGCTGGAACCCAGCTCTCAAGAGGTGGGCAGGTATGTGGAAGGGCCTTTATGACACAGAGCACACAGAGTGCTTGCCAAGCAGACATTGGTGCCAGAGCATTTGATCAAAGGGAACAGATTTCCCAATAGGACTTGGAACAAATGCACTTAATTGGCTTTGGACCTACCACAAACTGTTTGCTTCAGTTTTAGAACCCATTGTGATGAAAAATTCAGTCAATACAGAATAGGCAAGGATAATTCTTCCAAAAAACAATGGTTTGCCTCTGGGATATATATGAATAGCAATGGAAGTCCTCAAAGGACAGCATCACCATGTTTATACTAAGGTCATCAGCTAAGTACACCAGCCATTTAAAGACATCTTCTAGTTGAAGAGAAGTATTCACTGCAGTCCATCACATAAACAGATATGGTGGTATTAATAAATTCCCATGACCATCAAGCCAATAGTGTTGGAATGAGCAGAGTGATTGAAACGAGCTTGGATTTGGGGTGAGACAATTAACTTCATGTGGGCAGCACCACTGTGACTCTGCTCACTCAGCCTCTTCAGTCCCGTGAACAGAAAGCCTCTCTGGTCATACTGTCATGAGTGATTTCTCTATGCAGACTTGTGATTCCATAACACTTTATGATTCTAAATTATTTTGGAGATGTTCCATAGAGAAAGACTATTGGGAAATACAGGGTTTCTCATATTTGTGATGGGTACTCTTGCTTTTACAAAAACTGAACATTTTTCTTAACACAAGAATGGATGAGACAATAATAGATATATAAAATGATAGATTTAATAGTTTTATACTGACTTCTATTAATGGTATGAACTGATTATCAGGTCAACCTACATCTATCTTGGCCTGAGCCTCTTCTTAACTAGCTGCCTGTATAGGATAATATCCCTAATCTCTATCTGAACTTTATATTCTATTCTTAAAATGTGAGTTGTCTTAGAGGATATGTAAGTTTCTATTCAGTTCTGAGAATCTATGGCTTTATATCCAGAAAAAAAAAACTTGCATTTATATATGAGCTTATATCAAAGCAGATGTGATGCTTTTCATTTTGATATAAAATTCCTTAGACAACTATAACTTGATACCCCTTGGGTCTGTTATTTATGAATGCCATTTATGCTATAGTAGGTGATTCTAGTTTTTTTGATTAGGCCAATAAAATTGTATAGATATCAGCTAAATTTATTTAAATACCAAGCAATTTTCATTGACGGTTCATATCATGTCCAACATGCATGTAGGGAACTGAAAGGTAAGTTTGAACAACTTTAGCATTATATGGATTGCTAGAGATGATAAACAATCCTTTGGGATATTTTTAATGTGGTCTTAATAAAACTATTCACATTAGTGCTCAAGGACAAATACTCTAAGTTTGGGTAGTCTTTGCTGTTAGGACACCAGCCTTTTAAAAAGGCAATTTCTTTTGAAATAAAGTATCTAGAATAATATTCCATTTTCTAAGTATAGTAAAATGATTGTTCCTTTGGATATCATTGAAAGGTGTCCATAAACATGATTTGAAGTGCAGTACTGTAATGCTGGCAGGGTACTCTTGTGACCACAGTGGTACAAGAAATTCTGTTTCCCCTGGATAGCCTGCTGCTCAGCAGATGCAAGGCTCACACCTACTTCCTGTGGGAAAGACTCCACAACCAGGTAGAATCAATTCCATTATGTCCAGCTTCTTGCAACTGTTCTATATAGTCAGCACTTCATTGTGGGACCCAGTAACTTTGCACAGTTAAATGATATGGACTCAGGCCTTTATTCTACCTTACACACACACCCCAATTATAAAAGACAGAACCTTGTTGCTAACAAATGAAGAGATCAACCTTTTGTAGTTGGGACTTTTTATAGAGAATAAGTGTAGTGTTTTAAAGGAGATTTCTTCTTCTGTAACTGCCATACATAATTAGGCTAAACTCTAAACAATCAGAAATGAACCTGACTATAGCCTCAAAGGAACCTGACATACTTAAGATTCCAATTAGCAACTGCATTCTTATTTCCATTAGTCTAAAGACAAATGGGCACTCTTTAATAAGTTTAGGAATAAAAGATACCTTCTAATCAAGGCACAGCGAGAAAGCTCTTATAATTGAAAATCAAGTGTTTGAATAGTGAAATTATTTATTTATGCAGGAAGGTCAGCGTGTAGCACTGGATTGACCTTGCACATAAGCTAACATCATGCAAGTACAAAGAGTTTCTGCAGGGAAGGATCACCAGACACTATTTGCAACCATACCAAAACATCTAAAAACAAAATGATTTGTGCCATCCAGCCCAAGTCTCAATCTTTTCGGTGAATATCTTTACAGGATTCTCAGTACTGCTGGTATCAATTTATAGTGCTCCATATTAGGTTCTCTCCTTTATATGTGTGTGTGTGTGTGCCAGCTTGTGCTTACAAGGTCAGTTAAACCAGCAGTTCTGGTTTAAGTGCTATAAGTGAAGGAGATACTCAAAAGTTAAAAACTTAAAGTATTGTTTGTAAACTGAGATCGATCATATTCTTGGCATACATTTTAAAATGTATTTTGTATTAAAGTGATATGTAAATGTTTAATTAAACATGAAAGACTACTTTTCTCTCTTTAATATCTAGAATGTGATGTGGTATAATGCTTTTCTTTTATAATGTTACATATATAATAAATACATTGCTTATATCAACATCATAGGTTCAATGAAACATGATCTTCCCTGCACATTTTTTAGGGGAAAAATGAAACAAAGATTTTCCTTTATAGCAAAATCCCAATGTATTTAAAAACATATAATTGGACACTTAGCCCAATACTTTAACATGAGGGATTATGTAATAACTCCTCACTTTATTATGCAATCCTACGTATTTAAGTATTCACATACTCCAGATATACCTGACAATGCTTCTGTCTTTCTTCTAGAGTTTTATATATTATTTTTACATATTTAAAAACATTTTATTATTATTTATTTATTGCATGTGTATGTGGGCACATGCCATACCATGTATGGGATTCAAAGGACAATCAGCAGAAGTAGGTTCTCTCCTCCCACTATGTGAGAACCTAGGGATCAAACTCAGGCCTTCAGGCCTAGCAGCATGTACCTTTACCTACAGTGTCACCCCTCCAACTTCACATTTAAAAAAAAAAAAACATCATTTTCTCATTAGTTGTTCTTTTCTAACATGATGGCACGGGCACTGGCATTTTAGTGTTTGAGATGAGGCCCAATCCCTAACAAAAGGGAAAGACAAGTATATTGTTTTACATTTCTTTTTCCTTTCTTCTTTCAAATTTATAGTTGCCTGAGATATGGCAAGTGTAAGAAGTCATGTTTTATAATTTTCTTTATAACAGGGGAGAAGCTCACTGTTTTCAGTTAAGGATTCTCGTGCAGTCATACTATGAATCCAACATTGAAGGGAACATTTGGAAAAAAAACCAGAATAGTAAGGAAGAACATAAAAAGAAAATGTAGCCGGGCGTTGGTGGCGCACGCCTTTAATCCCAGCACTCGGGAGGCAGAGGCAGGCGGATCTCTGTGAGTTCGAGGCCAGCCTGGGCTACCAAGTGAGTTCCAGGAAAGGCGCAAAGCTACACAGAGAAACCCTGTCTCAAAAAACCAAAAAAAAAAAAAAAGAAAAGAAAAGAAAATGTATCAGTATCTTATTTCTCAATGCAAACAGCCCCTTCTGGTATGATGAATTTGAGCATAAGCAGAGTCTGAGAATAAAGAGAGGATTCACGTCATTAATCCCATGATTTCTAGAAATAAGTTGACCAATGAAAGAGACAGGAAAGCATTCTCAGATGCAGGACACAACAGCCCAAATGATCACAACAGAGCAAAAATGGTTTAAAATCAACGCCAAATTACTAGACCCAAAATGTCTTTCCAAAGTGTCCCTGCCTTCAGGGTTAAACATCTTCTCTTTGATGAGAATGTGCTTGTCTATTTTATTTAAAATATCACTTACTCATTGCCTGAGGGCAATTTTCCCTTAGTCACTTACAAAATGAAAATGGCCCTAGAAGGTGGAAGGAATTCAGGGGATCTGTTGCTTGGAAACTTCATAAGATGTTTAAATGCATTACTGCATTGTTGTTAGACAGGGTACTACTCTAGAATTTGTAGATTTGTTGAATTTCTCAAGAAAATTTTTTCTGAAAACCACCACCTCACAAAAACAGCCTCATTCTTATCAATTTAGCAGGTACAGAAACAATTATTTAAGTGAAATATATGACGAACCATTCAATATTCCAGAAAAAAAATGCAACTTTCCACTCACCAAGGATAGTTAATGAAGTCCCAAAGTAAACATTGCTAATTACTATCATTACTTTGTTGCACTAAAAGAGTTCAATTTTATTAAAGAATTCTGGAAAGCACTAATTTAAGTAAAGTATGAATTTCGAACCAATAACTTTACTTAGCTCATAAATTAGCAAAATTTCAATTTAAATGAGTCACTTCCCTTTACCCACCAGCTCATGATGCTGTGGGCAGTACTAACAGTGTTGTTCTCTCCCTCACTTTAAATTACTCCACATTCTTATGACATTCACATCCTTTAGTGCACCACTCAGAAATCTGGGTAGGATGATGGCCATCATGGAACGTCATCACAGTCTACATGATGAATGGCTATTTACAACATGATTTCTACTATTTAAAGGAGAACATGTAATTGAGACTTTAAACTTCAAACGACACTGGCTAGCTATGTGCTTCTGTAAGTCACCCACCTGGGGCAGCATGCGATTTTCTTCTTCCAGCTGTCTGACTCTGGCCTCCAGCTGCCTAACATAGGACAAGGTTGATTCTAAAATTAAAAAGAAAGAACTCACATTATACACAAGGTCTTGTTTGCTGTACTGTTAAGGATATTTTTGGTTGATTGTTAAATCGGATCAAGTGACTAGTCTGTTCTTTAGAAAAGAAAGAAAATTATTTCCAGAAAAAGCATTTACACTACACAGTTTTGAGTGTTGTACAATGTTGATCAGTATTCAAGAAAATTGTCAATGAGGAGGCTGAACTTTTTCACACCAGTTGGGCCTCAGAATTTCTGGGAACTCTCTTCACATATTTTTACTTGTCCCTTACACCAGACATTTTTGTGACGTAATCTGTAAACAAAATCAACTACAAGGTTTCATTAACTTTTTTAACTAGTATGAGTATCAAATACAAAGTTGTTGTTTTTGGTTTTTTTTTTTTCACTTTCCCAATAAGCATTAGAAGTTTTAGGAGAAACATTTATTCTTCTTTTCAGTAACCTACAGATATTATCTGTAATTTAGAGAATATCCATACAAGCACTACATATTTAAATCAGGACTGGGCTTTTACTTGGATTTTGGCTGAGTCCAAGGACTATGATCTGTTTATTTGTTGTTTCTTTCTTTCTTTGTCTGGTTTATGTCTCTACCCTTCAATCCTTAAGTAAACTAAAGGCAACAGAATTGCAATTGATACTTGTTTTAAATTTTTCAAAGTTCAGATGCTGAACACTCAGAAGTGTTATGTTTCATGT
Source organism: Peromyscus maniculatus bairdii (assembly GCF_049852395.1). NCBI lineage: Eukaryota > Metazoa > Chordata > Mammalia > Rodentia > Cricetidae > Peromyscus > Peromyscus maniculatus. Next base: position 30,512,460 of record NC_134861.1, read on the forward strand.
CTGTTCATACACAAACTCTCCATTTTATAGCTTCTTGGCATAAGAGGGGTCACAGAAGGAAGAAAGTAGAGTTTTGCTCTGGGGAAGAGTATGACTGATGGTAACTCTTCACTAAAATGACAATATTCAAGTATCTCATACAGCAGGGCATGACTGACATTACCCAAGAACAGACACGTTTCAGGTATAGTAAAAAGTGCATGGCAGGGCAAACCATCCAACTTAGTAGAGTAGCAGACCACCCTCAGGTTTTCATGATCCAGGGTCTCAGAAACACACAACAAAAGCAAATGAAACAGAAGCATATTTAACAGCAAATGCTTGTAGCCCTAGTCGTTGGAGCTTTAGATACATATGCGATAATGCTGTGATCTGAAATTCAGCATGAAAAATTGTTTAGTTTTATCTGGGAATTGCTTAAATGAACTCATTTTTTTCTTTTGGACTTCAAAAGCAAGAAGCCGGCAATATGAGAAGTACCAGTTTTTAATTCCTAAATAAAACAGGCTCACCTCGTTTAAACATAGCATGTTCACAAAGATCTGCAGAAAGCCACCCCCAAGAACATCAACATATTGACACACCGACCTCAAGATACTTTTCATAGAAACAGGTGGAAACACCGAGGAAACGGAAGACATTTACTAGAAATGTGCTCTCATCAAAGCTTAATGGCATGTAGAGGCTATGCTTAGTGGACTTCTCCGGGAGGATGGAGAGTACACTGTATAAATAGTGAGATTATAGACCTTACTCCGCCTTACTCTGCAGGTGAAGATGCAGTGAGGAGTGGCTGACTCACATAGTTCTGCAAACCCAACTTTCTCCTCAAGAAAAACAACCTCGGGCTAAGGACCTTCCGAATTAACAACTGCTCAGTCATGTTCTATGTAGACAATGAAAAGGAAATTATTTTCTCTATTAGTCCTTCTCTCCTTGTACTGCACTATATCCGAGGCCGTGAAACTTAAAGGAGTGAGCACAATCTGTGAAGATGGATTCTGCTGAGATTGGAAAATCCAGCGACCATCTCCAGTCACTTTAGTCTACTTATCCTTTGTTGTTGTTTCATTTTTTTAAAATAATTTCTCCCCGCAGTTCCTTCCCGGTCTTCCCCACCTCCCAACCTACCCAACTCCATGCTCTTCTTTTTCTCTCTCTTTAGAAAACGAACACAGCTACCGGGCGGTGGTGGTGCACGCCTTTAATCCCAGCACTTGGGAGGCAGAGGCAGGCGGATCTCTGTGAGTTCGAGGCCAGCCTGGGCTACCAAGTGAGTCCCAGGAAAGGCGCAAAACTATACAGAGAAACCCTGTCTCGAAAAACCAAGAAAACAAACACAGCTCATGGTTTCTTCAGCTCTTCAACATGGAAAGCATCATATATATGTATGTGAAGACTCGGGTGTAAAGAGATGGGAAGTGCTTTTAAACAGGTAAAATACATTTCATAAATCATGTTACAACGAAAACAGACAGAAGTTTTGAGTTCATCTCTTCTTTAAGAATTAATCTCGTCTATAAGAATATAATCTCTTGTATAAGAAGATCATGTGACTGCTTTGTGTCAGTCACTGTTCCAGGAAGGTGTCTAAGTCATTAGATACTCCTTAGAATACAAGTCTCTTTTTGATTCCAAGCCGGTGTCTGTCCAGGCCCCAGAAGCCCTGCTAAGTGTCGCAAGTGTTTACCTTCTCATCCAATTCCCCTTAACAACGAATAGCTATCTCACACTGGAGAAAAAATTCTCCTATGGACAAAAATGAGCCCAGTGTCTAATCTCATGGGACACTGGAGTATCCGTGCGGCCGGTGCACTCCATAACAGCAGATGGATAGGCATGCTTGTCTGGATTACTCCATCATATCAACATCCTGAGTTTCTATATCAAGAGTCAATGAAAAAACTATGCAATTCTCCAACTGTGACATAAAATAACAGTTAATACATATCTTATTAATCCCTTAAATTTCCAAAGTTTATTTGTTTCTAACCATAGGTCATTCAAGCTTGACTAGTAGTAATAACCAGTATGGGATACAAATATATATGCTAGTTTTAAAAAATAAAACAATAGGATAAAGTATATGAAAACCTATGGATTTAAAAGTCCCATCATAAGCTACATCCTGGTCTCAACTGACTCCAAATAAACTGACAGAATCATTTGTAGGATAAGAAAGAAACAGAGCCCATCCATGATTAGCATTCATTCTCCATGTCTGCTATGACTCTTTCCCTATAGCCTTTTCCTTTGCCCCATTTTCAATGGTAACAACTATAAAATAAGCTGGTCTCTCAGTCCTCACAAGGAACATGAAAAAACTAAGAGAACTATTTGACAAACATGAATATTCTTTCTATCAGAAAGAAATCACCACAAAATAGCATTGCAATTCAAATGCCTGTTACTATATACCAGTGACTAAAAGCCTCATAAGACTGAGATTTCAGTATGCCATTTTAGTTTTTACAGTGAGGCTCCAAAAACATCATAAGACAAATAAATTACTATAGTGTGTGTGTATGTGTGTGTGTGTGTGAGAGAGAGAGAGAGAGAGAGAGAGACAGAGACAGAGACAGAGACAGACAGACGGACAGGCAGAGAACATGCATATGTGTTATAAAGAAAGAAGGACCTTATCTCTAAGAAATCTCCAACTAGATGAGGAGAAAAAAAATCCAAACTCGTGTAGCAATAAGAAACTCGGTACTAAGACATAGGAATAAAACAATCCATGTTGACTTCATTTTTTTTTTTAAAAAAAGAAGCATGCATTTAAGAATGGATCAGCAGAACTATGACAGGTCCAAGCACATGTGGAGCCACAGCAAGACAGGCATCCAAGAAAGATCCTTGACCCTACTATAGACAGAAAAGGAAAGCCATCGTATGACAGCACAAAAGGACCGGCTGGTTATCAAAGGAACGGCTACAGACCCAGGTCCAAAGAAACAGCCTCAGCCACACAACACGGGACAATTTGCTTTTAACTGTCTTGAAGGTTCTTATTTCTCTTTTCATTCTTGGATGTTTATGGTCATTTGGGCATTGGAAAAACTAGGCAAAAAAAATTAAAAATTGATCTAACAACATGCTCAAGACACTCAGGCAAAAACAATTTCTCTCCAAGTACCTCACTGCTCCCGAACCTTCATGTAAAAGTTCATAGGACTTCTTCATAATAAAGTAAGTGTCCAAAGTATGCAGACTGAGGGCATTGTCCCACATCTGTAATCACAGCTCTTCAGAGACGACTGCAAGTTCAAGGTAACCCTGAGCCACACAGCAGGTGCCAAGCCATCAGAGACAGAGAAGACCCTCACTCTCAAATCCAACAACAAAACAAACCCCACCAGAATCAAACAAACTAAAGAAACAGGAAGAAGAAATATATGTAAGAGTTATACACACACACACACATTTTGTTACTTTTTAAAAATTTTATGTATTTGAGTGTGCTTATCTGTGCACCATGTGTGTGCAATGCCTATGGAGGCAAGAACTGTGCATCAGATCTGTAGCTGGAATTAGAGATGATTGTGAGCTGCTACATGGGTTCAGGGAATTGAACCTGGATCTTCTGCAAGAGTAGCCAGTGGTCTTAAACACAGAGACAGCACTCCAGCCCTAAATTATGTATTTTCTGAATGTTTCCAATGGTTTGACAGATGCAATACTGGTTTTCTAATCCACGCGGTCCCCCAACTCCCAGAACAGTTTTCAAATGAGAGAACTACACTGCAGTACTTGGTCTTTAAAAGTTATTATGTAACACTCTATAATCCAATGCATGTTTTAAAATTGTGTTTCATTATGAAAGTATCAGAGTAATCCTCATCTCGGAGCTTCTCATCATGCACTCATTTTATGTCAATCATTTGCATCGGTATCTAAATACAGTTTCCCCTTTTCACCTTGATTTAAAATATCCCTGAAGGACCTACCTTTGCAATAATCTAATGTTTTCATTGGACATTCTCCTTGACATAACTTTCCTGAAACATACTCAAAAGAACTATAAAGAACTGTCCCAACTTGAAAGCACATTATGAAAAGACAAAACCATCTCTACCTCCCTGCTTTCTGAAGGAAGCAACTGTTTTCCCCCTAAGGAAACATATCCCCAAAATCACATGTGAATCACTCTATTGTAGATAGTTTATCATTTAAGTGAAAGCTAGGGTTTGTTCAACTTCTGAGTGGTTTGATTACATAAAGTACTGTCATATCTTCAAAACTTTAGGGCAGAAAATAAAATCTGACTGTGTAGCTCAAGCACACAGCCCAGAGCATTTAAAGGATGAAAAGAAAATGGAGTCAATATGGAAGACACTGCTGGCCATAGGTAGGGAGAGAGAAAAAGAGGAAGGAGAAAACTGTTCAAATGCTTATCCTTTCCAAACCTTAGGTTCAAACTCTGGTGACACTGGCCTGAAATTGAGAGGTGGTGCTTTGGCCTTGAAGAGATGATGGGGCCCTGAAAAAGTCCCCCTCATGGATGGCATTAGTACCTCTGTAACAGGGAAATTTGCCTGTGAAACCCATCTTGCTCTCTTGTCCTTTAGCCAGGGATTAGCAGGAGGCAGGTCCTCACCAGATACTGCCCCCCCCCCCCCCGAACTGTGACCCAGTAGCTTAGATCTACTCATTATAAATCAGGCAGTATTTGGTGCTCTGTTGGAGCAGCGTGGATCAAGCTAAGAGTCTCAGCAAGAGTCCAGTTCATAGACCACCTCCTCAGCAAACCCCAAGCTCCTAAAACAGTTTGTCTGAATTCCATCTTAATCCCACTAGTCACAGACTTTTACATTCTCCTAAAGAAATTATTTCAGAACCAACAAAACACATTTCTCTTTCTTCCTTGGGAAGCAAAGGTCAGCCTTCCACTGAGAATTTATATTAGCTACAGAAGTGTAAGTGATTGAAATTTTCACTATAATTTGATGCTCTTCTTATTTTTAGAAATTCTTGTAAGAATTAGCCCTTTCAGATTTGTCTGGATAGGTCATTCAGACATCCTATTGGCAGATAGTCTTTAGGGTAAGAAAACAAACACCTCAACTCCCCCCCTCACCCCAAAAAAGGAACTACAATTCCTTGAAATAAGTAGAAAGTAGAATTGGATTTGCCCATATCCATCACATTCAAGCTAATTTCACTCTCCAGAGCCCTGCCAACTGGACAGAGAACTGAGGGAGGTACTTTCTGGAGAAACCAGTTCAGTCTCTGATTGGCCTAGAGTTCCATTAATGGCTAACTCTAAGTTAGCCAGGCATCCTCCTCATTCCACTGCCTAGTCAAATGTTCCCTATTCTTCCATTAGCAAAATAAAAAGTAACTTTCAGGTAATTAGACTGACCAGTGATTATAATAAACTTCTTTGTAAATATATAGAGTACACCGTAACAGGTGCTCAGAGAAAACTCCAAGAAATGTTGTAAATAAGTTGTGAGTGGTGCCGAGATGGTACCTTTGACTCTGCAGGTTAGTATTTCTACATTTAAACTTGTCCCACTCTATACGTCCTATTAGCTTTCTTCTCGTTTGCAAAACAATTATACACCGGATGCTTTGTGATTCCTCCACTTATTTACAGTGTTACTTTCAATATTTGACCAAATAGTTCCCAATCCCCAGCACTGACAGTGCTGCTCCCAGCAGGGGCTAACACACCAGCACACTATGGCTTGCTTTAACATTAATGATATCTTCCTCCAGTAGTTACGGTCTGCTGTGTGTTAAACGCTCTCCCACCTGAGATATGACTGCAAGCAGAAAGGATAAGATCTAAGTGTTTACGGAATAAACATGCCCACGGGAAGACAGACCATAAAGTCTAACCACGCGAGGCGGTTTATGAAGGTAAAATATGCAACAACAACAACAACCTGACTAGGCGAAAGTCTTGCGGAGCAGTTCTGGGCAGAAGGGAAGGTAGTGTACAGCCTGGCTTAGTCACGAAGCAAAAGCAGCTTGAGGAAGCAATGTTTATCCTGTCACCTTCCCACAGCACTCAAGTTTTAAAACCTTGTGTAAACCACTTAAACTATTTTCCTTTTGACAAAAAAACTTCACACTATGCCTGGCTTCTCTCTCACGTGCTCTGTTTCTTATCCATGGAAACGGTTGCTCTGCCTTCAGAATACACAATCTTTGGAGACTCTCCTGTTTGTGTTCTTGCCCCTCCTACTCCAGAAGGACATTCACTCTCAGTCTATTCGGAACCTAGAGGGTTCCCGGAAGTGTTCAGTCTGATCACCCCCTTCTTTGTTTCCTATTTTGATCTACAGAAAAGCCAAAGTCCTTACAACATCTGCTGGGATCTCACAGGATCTAACTATTACTTCTGTTTCCTGCCGTCACTTGCTCTACCTTGGACATGGGAGGACCTCTTTTCTTTCTTGAACACCAAAGCTATTCTCTGGCCTCAGAGACTTTGCCTTAGTCATCTACACTTTCCTAATATCTTCTTTCCTGCACAGATGTATGGCTGACCTCCCCTTCTCCAACTTCCCAGTGAGACTCCAGCCTTTCCATTTAACTGTGCAGACTACCACCACCTCTACCCTATAGTCCTAGCCTAACCTATACTCCTAACTCTATACTCCTAACCCTATATAGTCCTAATATAGTCTTAACCTAACCTAGTCCTAACCCTGTAGTCTTAACCTATAGTCCTAACCTGTAGTTCTAACCTATAGTCCTAACCCTATAATCCTAACTCTATAGTCTAAAAGTACAGTTCTAACCCTATACCCTTAACCCTATAATTCTAACCTATAGTCCCAACCTAACCTATAGTCCCAACATATAGTCCTAACCCTATACCTCCAACCCTACAGTCCTAACCTATAGTGCTAACATACAGTACTAACCCTATACCCCCAACCCTACAGTCCTAACCCTATAGTCCTAACCTATAGTGCTAACATACAGTACTAACCCTATACCCCCAACCCTACAGTCCTAACCCTATAGTCTTAACTTATAGTTGTAATTCTATAGCCCTAACCATGTTTTATGTCTGTTTGTCAAAATTCTACATCACCTCCTATTATGTAAAGTGGTTTGTTCATAGGCTTATTTCATGAGACCCTTCTCTCACACCAAACTGTAAACTCTATGGGGGAGGATATTTTCTGTTGTGTTAAGTGGCATAGTACAAGTTTCTAGAATAGTGTCTGAACAATGAATTTCTATAGAACAGACAAACCAACCATGTGTACCCTGGGAACAATTTACTAATATAGGTCTACACTTTTGATAATTTAATGCAAGACGGGATTTGTATTTAAATGAACACCAATATCAATTCTTTTATATTGCTTAAAAATTGCTCTTCAGAAATGTAGAGCCATAATTATTAAAACACAAAATACCACTGAGAAAATTATCAACATCATGACCATAACCAACGCAGACATTTCAATAACCTTAAATATCAATGACCGCAATCCTCCAATAAAATGATACAGATTAACCGAATTAATCAAGAAACAAAATCCATCTGTCTGCTGCCTACGAGAAATACACCTCAGTTTACTGTAAGGAACCACCTTAGAGTAAAAGGATGGACAAAAATACTCCAATCAATGGAAGACGGAAATGTGAATGAGATATTTTCTCAAAAGATGAATTTAGTAAGAAATTTTGACATGATTTCTCATTGGGTTGAAAAATATGCTTGTGTATGTGTAAGAAAATTTGCTGTAATCTAAATAATTATGTCCCCACAAATTTTCCTATATTGAAATTTATCCCCATTGTGATGATTTTAAAGGGATGGAAGCTTGTGAGAGGTGCCTGGATCATGAGGGATAGGATGATAACTCTTGCAAAGAAGGCCGGAGGGAACCCTTGCCCTCCACAGCAGGTGAGCCACTGCAGGCTGGAGGGGGCCCCTGCCCTCCACAGCAGGTGAGCCACTGCAGGCTGGAGGGGGCTCCTGCCCTCCATAGCAGGTGAGCCACTGCAGGCTGGAGGGGACCCCTGCCCCTCCATAGCAGGTGAGCAGGTGAGCCACTGCAGGCTGGAGGGGACCCCTGCCCTCCATAGCAGGTGAGCCACTGCAGGCTGGAGGGGACCCCTGCCCTCCATAGCAGGTGAGCCACTGCAGGCTGGAGGGGACCCCTGCCCTCCACAGCAGGTGAGCCACTGCAGGCTGGAGGGGACCCCTGCCCTCCATAGCAGGTGAGCAGGTGTGCCACTGCAGGCTGGAGGGGACCCCTGCTCTACACAGCAGGTGAGCAGGTGAGCCACTGCAGGCTGGAAGGGACCCCTGCTCTCCACAGCAGGTGAGCAGGTGTGCCACTGCTGAAAAACAAGAGGTACCCAAGCCCTGAGTCTGCTTGGTGCATCTTAGACTGTTTTTAAGTTACCCAGTATGTGGTATTTTACTAAAGCATCTATAGAAAGTAAATAATAAATAAAAACTAAGATGGAAAAGAGGTGTGAAGAAATGTGGGCAAAGAATCATTTGCAGAAAAATACAATGTGTAGACTACATCTACCTCTGAAATCTCAGAATACAATACGAATGCCCTTCTGCTGAAAATGTGCATTAGTCAGGAAGGCTTTTGGTTACTAATGATCCCTGGGAGACATCAAACATCATCTGGACATTCTCTCCCTGTTGCTCCTGACCAGGGCTCTACTCTGAAAGCAGGAAGAAACCCAGGGGTCAGACATTACATAGGGCAGGAGCTAGCTGGGTGCTGAGTGAGGGAGTGTGAGCAGTCGGATCAGCCTGAGCAGGGTTGCCAGCAGAGGTCCTTATCAAACAGTGTGTGTGTCTGAGATCAGAAAAATCCATCACTTCAAATGGGAAGAACAGCAACGCCAGGTGCTATCTTGTTTATTTTGTTTGGAACAAATGCTGTAGATCCTGAATTGTTTATCTAGAATGATTTGACAGAAAAATCAGGCTTGCTATTTTGCAGTGCAGTGAGAGCTGCCTTCTGGAATATTTGCTGGTTTGTTACATTATTATTTTCTATAAAAGAATAAATAGTTAAATGGACATCTAAAATAATTTATATCTAAATCAATTTAAAAATCAGAAAAAAAGTCTATACCCTTATTTTTATGCCAGAAAATAACCACCCAAAATTTGCTCATTTCTCTTATCCCAAGTTTCTGATTAGAATAAAATGGTGTTTTATTGTATATTTCCCCTCTTCCACACGCAGTCCTGCTCCTTGATGCAGAGTGGATATGTCCCTCAAACCTCATGTGATGGAAAGAACATACCCAAAGTCACATGCGACTGGTAGTGGACAGGTGGGGCCTTTGGGGAGTGATTGGACAGAACTCTCTGGAATGACAGGTGGTCGAGGAAGTGGTTTACTGTTACAGGGAGTTTTCTCTGGCATGTGTGCCCCATCTCACTATGCCCATCACCCACTCAGAAGCTGAGCAGCTGTCAGCACTGAGCTCTGTCCACCCGTCAGGCCCTCTCTTCTTTATAAAACAGCTAGTCTCAGATAATCTATAATAGCAACAGAAAAGGGAGTTGGAACCCCATTGTTACAGCTTCTATTTCTGTCCCTTTATACATGAGCTGGAGGCTCTGTTTGGCAAGGTAGCACCTTATAGCCCTTTCCCGGGCTTTCCTAAGATGACCAAAATGTTTTTGGAATGATGGTGTTCAATAGCTTATTGTTGAGTGCACTCTGCTCTAAAATGCCCTAGGACCTTATACAAGTTTTTGTGTTTCCTGGACTATTTGGGACAGTTAACTTAAATTGTAACCCAAGTCCCCCTAATAAAACACACTACAAGCAAACTACCTGAAGGCTGGCTTGCTCTGCTCTGATACTGCATTCACTTTTACTGTATCCTTTAAAAACATCAACCCCACAAAGGAGAGGCAGGTAAGTAGCAATCAACTGAGCTAAAGAACTGGGAATATACAGAAAATATTTCAAATTCCAAAGAGCTCCTTGGCATAAGCACCACCTCACAGCTTTCCCGGCTAAGATGTGTCTGACTTCCCACAGCTCTGCTGCTGCTGCTGCTGCTGCTGCTGCTGCTGCTGCTGCTGCTGCCACTTCCCAGAGACAATAACTGTCTTACCTAATGCAAGAGGATAAAAATGGCTGTCATTTTAATGCATTGTAACAATTTTCCTTAATGTATGCGGCTTCCTTGTAAATGCATCTCAAAAATATTGTCAATGAATGCACAAGGAAGGAAACCTGTAAAAAACAAATTTCTAAAAGAAAATAACCCTATAAAAATGTTATTTTCTCTGAGAGTAATGAATATGCTTTAAATATATTTAGATATATTATAAGCCTGAAGTTGCTTTTTTATTGCTATTAGACTTTTCAGAAAATAAAAATATCAAATTATGCAGCAAAGAGTCATTAACTTGAAGTTCATCTATTGATAATTCATAAGGATTTTGCAGAATTCAGTCTATGTACAATCTTTATTCTAGCTATGAAAACAATAGCAAAACAAGCTTATTTCTGCAACATTTTATATATTTAAAGTGATCACTGGCAATTAATTTGCTTAAGGGGAAAACTATATACATTGAAATATATTTTTATCTAGGTTAGTATAGTTATCAAGTGCTTTTCAATTATTGTGAACTAACCTACTTATTGAGGATTTACTATGCTCTAGGCACTCTTTCACGTACCAGACACACTTCATTGACTCCACTTTTCTTCTTTTCTTCAAAGAATATTGTAGTAAGAAGAATAGACGGGCACATTATATATACCACTGTCCTATATACATCCCATCCTTTAGTTTACATTTAGATCACCAGACAAGCCCTGGGTATCCAAGTCCACAAATAAATACAAACACCTTAGAAGAAAATTTCAAAGAAACAAGGATAGAATTTGTGATATTTCCAAGACAGGAATGAGCTGGAGACATTGAAAGAATGGGGAGAAAACTAGAGTACAGGAAGTTGGGCACCGAAAGACCTGAGCAGAGAACAAGGGAAAAAGAGACAGACCTGCCTCTTAGGAAGGGAAGTAAAGCACCTTAAAGGTTTATACTGTTTGGAGGAAGAGATGGGACACAAAGCCCTGCCTTATCAGCCCTTAAAATGGTTGTTTTGGCTTTTGTAGAGAATGGAAAGAAGAGTTACAAGAACGGTTATTGGTAGACACTGAAAAGGACACTGCAGAAGGCGGGTTGATAGAAAGGCAAGGGATGAATATGAGCCATGTCAGTGATGCAAAAAACAGATTCAGTGTGTCTCTGGGAAGTAATTCAACAAAGCGTATGTATGAAGTAGAAGTGAGGAACTAAGGAAAAATAATAATACAGACTATATTTGGCATAAATGATTATGGGACGGTGGTGATAAGTGTGTGACAGTCTGGAGAAAGAGCAAGATTGGCATCTGAAGTTAGGTGGTCTATTTTGTTCTTCAGCTTAGATAATAGATACTGAGTAAGCAATCAAAGTCTGGAGCTCAAAGAAGAGAGAGGAGTTTTCTTTTAAATGTGGAAGCCAATAGCAAATAGCTATGTTGAAGAATGGGAGCAGAAATAGAACTACAGTGAGCAGAGCTACATGGTGATGGTTATTGTTGATACCCTTGGTTGAATTTTGGAGGTTGAAGTGGGTTGGCTATTACTGAAGAACCCACATACTGCAGCCAAAGGACTCAGAAGATTCTATCTGGATCTAAACTGAAAGTCTCCTTCCTGCACTCCGTTCTCATAGTACCAGAAAGTACTACATAAGCTGCCAAGGAAGGGAAGCAGTCAATAGTCCTACACAGCCATGATGCCTATGAACTATAACAATGACTAGCATGGCAAGATATATAGTGGTACTCATATCTTTGCAATAACCAACAGTTGTCAAATGTATATGCATATGTGTATGTGTGTGTGTGTGTGATATATGATTGATAGATTATACAGTTATAGACAGATATAAATAGATAATAGTTATAGATACATAGATTTAAAGATAAAGATAAAATAATAAAGAAAAAGAGACTATCAATTTGAGAGGGAGCATAGAAGGGGATAAAGGAAAGAAAAGGGGGAAAGTGGCACAATTATATTTTAATTTAAAAAAATTAAAAATTAAAAATTGTCAGAACTAAATTAAGCATTTATTTGATTATTGGTATTTTTAATATAACTTAAAATTTCAGGTTGTTTTTTTTTTGTTTGTTTGTTTTTCAAGACAGGGTTTTTTTTGGTTGGTGCCTGTCTGGGATCTCACTCTAGACCAGGCTGGCCTCGAACTCACAGAGATCTGCCTGGCTCTGCCTCCCGAGTACTGGGATTAAAGGCATGCACCGCCACCACCCGGCTCAGGGGTTTTTTAAACTGATTTCATGTGACATGCAAGCAAAGGGGAGAACAACCTGAAGGGACAAAGGAGGTTAACAAATGGAGGCAAAGGGATGGCAGAGGGCAGAAGGAGGGACGAGTCAGAACAAAGTCTAATGACACACAGAAAAATGCCAATGAAACCCACTTTGTTTCTAGCTGTAAAAAGTAAACCAAAGGAAAGAAATTTTACCTATATAGAATGTTAAGTTTCAGGTTTTAAACTGCTATTAATGAATCTAAAACCTCTTGTTGAATATGAGTAACATCAGCTAACCTAATATGTCCACTCTGTTCTTTGCACCCTTTGAAGACAGAGACAATGGAAAGCTTCCAGAGGTCTGGTCAGGAAGATTTCTACTGGCCACCTATTTCATTTGGGCTTCTCTAGTCTTGCAAAGATTCTATTATTTTGTCTTCACTACACAGTTATTAGACAACAACAGAATAGTGAAATTTCATCATTCAAACAAATGAGGTAACACTGTAGCTAGTAACTTCTATTTGATTTCCCATGTCAAACACTTAAAAAAATCCAAAGGCATAGACATGACAGACTATACTTCATCTACATGGCTAAACATGATGTAGGTGTGATCCTCATTTTAGGTGAAAGATGGAACAATTAGAGATGTTAAGAAAGTCACAAAACTAGTAGGTTATAGATAGTTCTAGAACACAACCTGAGGCCCCAAACCACCCAAACCTACCACTGGAGCATTACACTCCACACGATAGAAACCAAAGTAGGGCAACCCCAAAGACTTCCATAAATTATTTCCCAAAGACTGTGAGACGCACCGTATAGGCTGATTAACACAGATGCTAGTGTGTGAAAGTTCTGGAAATTTAAGCTGTAGGCTGAGGAGGAAATGATGGACACAGACAATTAACAGAGACTATTTACTTGCTATTTATTTTCAAAGGAGATGCTTTCTTTTTTAATTAATTAATGTATTCATTCTTCTCTCATATTTTATACCCTGACCTCAGTTTCCCCTCCGTCCACTACCCTCAGTCCCTTCCCCACCTCCCATCTTCCCCAGGCCCACTCTGCTTCTGTTTCCCTTCAAAAAAGAGCAGTCCCCCCAGGGATATTAATCAAACATGGCATATCAAGTTCCAATAATACTGGACAACGCAACTGAGTAGGAAGAAAAGGTTCCCAAACACAGGAAAAGGGTCAGAGACACCCCCACTACCACTGTTAGGAGTCCCACAAAAACACAAGCTATACAAACAAAACATATATGTAGAGGATCTAGGTCAGACCCATGGAGGTTCCCTGACTGTCACTCCTAGGGTTCCTTCAACCAAAGAATGGATAAAAAAAAAAAAATGGTACATTTACACAATGGAATATTACTCAACTGTGAAAACCGATAACATTGTAGGCAGATGGGTGGAACTAGAAAATAAACATCCTGAGTCAAGTAACCCAGACGTAGAAAGACAAACATGGTATATACTCACTTAGTAAAGGACAATCATGCTAAAATCCAGTCCCAGAGAAGCTAAGTAACAAAGAGGGCTCAAAGGGTGATGAATAGATCTCACTGGGAAAGGGAAATAGAACAGATTTTGTGAGTGGAACAGGGGTGGGTGGGGATGAAAACAGGAGGGATTATGTGGGGGAAGTGTAGCTGGAGAGCTTTTTTCTCTGGGTCCCGCTAAGTCCCACCAGTCCCAGAGCCCACTTATAAACACACAGACACTTACATTATTTAAACTGCTTGGCCATTAGCTCAGGCCTATCATTGTCTAGCTCTTACTCTTATATTTAGCCCATTTCTATTAATCTATACTTTGCCACATGGCTTGTGGCTTACTGGTACCTTACATCTTGCTTGTTCTGGCAGTGGCTGCAGGCAGTCCCCCCCTCTGCCTTCCTGTTCCCTCAATTCTCCTCTCTGTTAGTCCCGCCTATACTTCCTGTCTGGCTATTGGCCAATCAGTGTTTATTTATATAGAGCGATATCCACAGCAGGGAAGGATGGAGAGAGAGAGAGAAAAAAAAAGTAGTAGAACAGATAACTAGAATTGGGGGGTATTTCAGAGATGAGGTAGAAACCTAGTGTAATGGAAATTCCTTGAGAACTTCAAGGATGGCCCTAGTGAGGACTCATAGTAATGGAGGATATGGAGCCTTAACAGGCCATCTCTGTAACTAGGCAAGGCCTTCAGTGGAGGGACTGGGACACCAGCCTAGCCACAAAACCTTCAACCTACTTTTATGCAATATTTATACACTGTGAAGATGTATTGCTGTGATTGTGTAATAAAAAGCTGAACAGCCAACAGCTAGGCAGGAGAGATAGGTGGGACTTCTGGAAAGAGAGAACACTGGGAAGAAGGCAGAGTCACCAGGCAGACAAAGAGGAAGCAGGATGAGCAATACAGAGTAAAGGTAACCGAGCCACAAAAAGGAACATAGATTAAAAGACATGGGTTAAGCCGGGCGGTAGTGGCGCACGCCTTTAGTCCCAGCACTCGGGAGGCAGAGGCAGGCGGATCTCTGTGAGTTCGAGGCCAGCCTGGGCTACCAAGTGAGTTCCAGGAAAGGCGCAAAGCTACACAGAGAAACCCTGTCTCGAAAAACCAAAAAAAAAAACAAAAAAGAAAGTTCAGCTTTAGTTTAGGCTTATTCCTAACTAGTTCTTATAACTTAATCTAACCTATGTTAGATACACAGGGTTTATCTGTGTAGCTTTACGCCTTTCCTGGAACTCACTTGGTAGCCCAGGCTGGCCTCGAACTCACAGAAATCCACCTGCCTCTGCCTCCGGAGTGCTGGGATTAAAGGCGTGCGCCACCACCGCCCGGCTGAACTTTCTTAATTAATTATAAGTCTCCATGACATTTTTTGTGAGCTGGTGTCCCAAAGAAAAATCTGTCTGTCTACAATCTACAATTTGTCCTGCATGCAAGATGTACTGGGGTTAAGGAAACATGGAATTTGCAGAAGTGGCCAACCAATGACTGGTCCAACTTGAGACTCACTCCATGAGACGGAGCCCATTCATGACATTGGCTGGGACCCCGAGGCAGGATAGCACAGAGACCTAGCATAGAACCAAACCGGACTGGCAGGAGCTGCTTCCCTAACTGTCTTAGCAATCAAGAAAGGTAGAGAAACAGTGATTCCTCTTAAAGTCATGACTACTGATGCTGTTGACATTGATGCTGAGAAATAACAAAGAGAATCTGATGTGCATCACCAAAAGGAAATAATTAAGGCATTTGGGAGGAAGTTGAGGTTTTGGTCCCCCCCCCCCAAAAAAAAAATCAGATACCTCAGACTACTATTTTAAAAGCAAAAATCACTGGGGCCGGGGAGATGGCTCCATTGCTGACGTGCTTGCTGAGCCAGCAAGAGGGTGCCGAAGTCTAATGCCTAGTACCAGGTTAAAAAAAAAAAAAACAGGTGCAGAGAAGAGTGTACTTGTAATGTTAGCCCTGGGGAGGTGGAGACGGGGCATCTGCCAAGCCTGTCTATCTGCATTTGTGCTCCAGGTTCACAGAGAAAACTTGACTCAAAAATAACATGGAAAGCAATGTCAACTTTGCTAAACTGGACTTACATACACATGCATGCATACCTCCCCCGCCCCCCCCACACACACACAGAGTGATAATTTTTGACAACAAAATTCTATGAACTCTCAAAGTGTATATCAGTGTTTATAGTATCTGGAAACCAGAGTAAACTCGAATCAATTTTTATACCTAAAAGACTGTACTTTGAAAATAGTGGTTTATTGCACTAGATACAATTCCATACAAAGGGACATTTTAAATTCATTTTGTCCAGACAATGGAATCTGTTAAATTTTATGCAGCTTGCCCTATCTTTAAGATTGATTTTTTTATATCACTCTGAAGGTACTGCATGTTGTACTACAAAATGGCTTTTTTAAATCAATAGCTGTTTTTTTCTTACCTCTACAAAAGACAAGTATTGCTTTTCCTTTCAAAGCAGATGACTGTTGAAAAATCTTCCAATTTTCACTTCAGTTACCTATTTTCAGTACAGTTAAGGAAGACCTTAACACATAAACAAAAAGAAATTTATAAATCAAAAGTTAAAAAAAAACTATAAAAATTTCACATAGGCCGTGAACTTCATGCCTGTGAGGAAAAGACCCCAGTTAGACATCAATCTTAAAGCCTGGGCAGTAAGTGACTAAATGAAAGCACGTGCCTTTCAACAGGAAAACACCCATGGGAGTTTAAAAGGTTCCCATAAAGTTCAAGACAATAGGAGCTAAGATAAAGTACAAAAGTTGACTTGTGAAATAAAAAATATTGTGAATAAAGTATCAGCCCACATAGCATAAGTCAAACACTCCTCTTTGAAGCTGCAATAAGATTAAAGAAAAAAGAAAAGTCCATGTGGTCCCATATGGTTTTAGTGAGGCAATCTAATTAAAAGTAATAATAATTAAATAAGATTTATGTACTTGGGAAAATATTATTTTAATAAGATATCCTCATGCATGTTAGATAAAAGGAGCCTGGCCATAGGGGTATCTCTTGCCCCATTTCTTTAATTAATGATTCACATTATTCTCTCCTGGCTCTTCTGGGAGTGCGTGTGTGTGGGGAACACAGCCACACTATACAAAGAACGGTGGCTCTGCTTTCCCTGGAAGAATAAGCAAAGTTACACAAGATTTAAGGCAGTGCAAGCAAGGGGAAGGTCTGCTAATAGAATCATCATGAAAGAGCCGTTCTCTCTTCTCTCAACTCAGCTTTCGGTCAAAAACAACAACCCAGGCCAATAGATGTGGGCATTGAAGAATGACTGAGGAAGGCTTCTTGAATCATCACATTAGAGCAAGGAACGGCACAAGATGAACTGTTTTTAATTTGCAGTCTGTCCTTAGAAAGCACCAAAAATATTAAGACAGAATAAAACAATAGACCCACAGTCTGTGTAAATTCACAGCCAAGACAAATGTTGGATACTTCTTACATTTACAAATCTATATATTCTTCAAAAAAGATCATTCTAATGAACTTATCTATAGACAGATTAATCTTCTTAGTCTACATAACAATTCCTTTGAAATTTATTGTCCTAGATGCAGTCTATGTGGGAGTGCCTGAGGAGTCAATCTATCATTAAGATAAATCAACCTCTCATATATATTCATTATTATCAAGCTAGGAATATATTTCCTAAAACACTCAGAGAAAAATTAACTACTTGGAAGCAGTACACATCATAATTTTAAAGCAAGAACTCTTCTTCTACTCCAGGCTAATAAGATTCAATCAGGCTTTGGTTTTGAGGTTTAAAAAAAGTCTCTTTGTGATTATCATCATGATGGCCTAGTGGATAAATTTAGAGGGAAGAAAAATCAGTTTACAAGCTCAGTTCAACCCTTCACATAAGCTTGAGAAAGATTCCACCTGAAGAAGGAATATCAAAAGGGTGACAGTTGTTCAAGTCATGTTGAGGCAACCATGTTAGTGAGATTTCATGGGTGCAGCTTAGAGAGCAAGAAATGGGGGCACATTAGAGGGTTGCAGGGCTAACAGGAAGGAGAAAATGATTCAATTATATTATAATCTCAGAAGTAATAATAATCATCATCATAATAATAATAATAATAATGGACATTTAGAATTTTCTGAAGCTCACAGTATCAGAACATTCATTAACCATCTTCTACTCAGTTGGGTCTCATTGCAACAAAGTGGTCTACAATGCAGACTCTCCCCGGAGCTCAAGTCTAGACCATCATTTCAGATGGATGTTTCCCTTATCCCTATACTTTCAGAAGCTAAACTCTGTCTT
This sequence comes from Peromyscus maniculatus bairdii, assembly GCF_049852395.1. Taxonomy (NCBI): domain Eukaryota; kingdom Metazoa; phylum Chordata; class Mammalia; order Rodentia; family Cricetidae; genus Peromyscus; species Peromyscus maniculatus. Next base: position 30,530,583 of record NC_134861.1, read on the forward strand.
CCTGTCTAGTCTCTCAGCACAGAAGGTCAGAATTCATGATCAGAACATTATCAGTGTCCTGCTGTGTACAGTCTGTCATCTACCTGACTTCAGGTGCCATAAATCAGATTTGCCAACTCCAAATGGTGGCTGGTACCAGAATAAAATAGTTTTTCACAGTTCCTCACTTGTTCAGCATGAGGACAACACCAGCTTAGTCTTTCTGCACACTTAAGTCCAGTGTTCAAAGGGGCTGAAAAGAGCACAGAATGTTTATAGAAAACATCATTACCAGGAATTGTTGTGAGCTTTGTAAAAGTTGTCTTGGTACTTAACCTCACTCTGTCTTCTCTAACATTCCCTTTATGCTATTTTAACTATTACCTCCTTGAAGACCCATTTCTGGAATTCATTTGAGATTCACAGATGGAAACAAAGGTCATGGATCTGGACTGCATAGGTCTGAATACTACCTCTACTAACATGGCTTTTAGTAACATATTAAATTCTCACATCTCTGCCTTCCTATTATAAAATAGACCAATAAAAACATCTACCCCATAGAATTTTTTCCTGAGGATTGGATTAATATGTGTAAGTAATCTAAGTCAGTATCGACCACATAGCAATTTTTATTATCACCTGCACTTCATTCTGCTGCTACGTGTGTCTTAGCTATCACCACACCACCACCCCTGTTCCTCTGCCTTCTCCAATAGATTGCTTGCTTCTACTCCACCCTAGTGGTATAACAGAAAATAAGATGATGCTCAACATTTGTATGGAACATTTATCCACACAGTCAACTTCAGCCTAGATTCCTGCCCCAGACATTGCAAGCTGTTGTGTCATACCAGCAAAAGACAACTTCCAGTGAGTATACCCTCACTGCTGTAGGGAACACTAGAAAGGAGCAGGAGAAATCTGTGACACAGATGCGAGAACTTGACTACAAATAGATAAGATTAAAAGGCACATGCCTTACGTCTTTGAGTAACGCTGACTAAATGACTATACCCACAAAGTTTCGCGCCCCTACCATTACTAAACTATTAAATTATATATCAGCTGTTAATAACCTTTAAAATTAGGTAAGAGTAAGGATGATACATTAAGCAGTATATTTCTTTGTTCAACAATGGATGGATGTTGCAGATATGAGGAAATAGAGGACAAAGAGATAAGAAACAAGGAAGCAAACAAGTAAAATTATTTTTTTATTTTTCATGTAGATAAGTGTTTGCCTATAAGTACATATGTGTACATACATGCTTTGTACCTGCAAAGGTTGAAAGGGGGTATTGGATCCCCTGGAAGAGTAGTTACAGACAGTTGTGGTCTACCATGTGGGCACTAGGAACTGAACTCACATCATGTGCAAAAGCAGAAAGTTCTCTTAACCCCTGAGCCATCCCTCCAACCCCAAGTAAAACTATGTTGAGCATAGTAAGTAGTATAAAGAAACTAGCTAGTCGAGGCACTTAGTTTATAACTAATGAAAGAAGGGAGACAGCCACAATTGGAAAATGGACATTCAAGACTGAAGACAGCTCATACAAAGGGCCTGTGGTAGAGGAGCTTAACAGGACATGAGCACGGAGAGCCTTGCCTGCTCATTAGCTCCAGCCTTTGCAGTGAGGAAGAAGAGGTCAAAAGAGGTTTTACAGGTTATTCAACTGAGGACAACAAAAAATATTTTAATAGGGGCTACCAGTAGGAGAAAGCATTTTAAACTAAACATTAAGCCCCATGTCTACCACCTATGTTATTAGAATATGTGATTAAACTCCCTAAATCTAAATAGGAAATGGGGTACTGATCAGCAGATGAGACCAATATTATTGGTGGTAGCACACTGAGCTACACAAAATGCCAGAGTAGCATGTCAGCAGATCATGAGTGCAGTGGGCACCAGTCTTCCATATAGGACACAGAAACCAGAGAGGGCTGTAGACATGAGAGTGAGGCAAGGCCCGGTGATCCCCCAACTCCATCCCTAGATTTGTCACGGAGGAGGCATAGACAGAGAAAGCAGGAAGCAGCATTTAGGAAGGGGCTAGGAGGTGAAAGCTACAATTTCTTTTCTACACTAAAACAGTGATTTTAATTTAAAATAAAGTATTATTTTTATAAATAAATAAAAGGGTTGTCCAAGAACATGGGTAAAAAGGCTCTGCAGGAGACTGAAACAAGCAGGCTTTTTCAAGTCCCTTCTGAAAACCTCATTTCCAATTATTAATGCAACTCAATATTTCAGGTAAAATTTCCTCGTAATGAGGAAAGAGAAGAGTCTAGGGACAGATGAACTGGGTTGCCTGGCTAAGTATTTAATTTTCCACTTATCTTTGCAAGACAAGGGAAATACCTTCATTCATGCATTAATATTTATAAAAATGTCATCATGTTTCCTAGCCAAAACTTGTAGATTATTCCACATTTGAGTAGGTGTGCTCCTTAAAGGAAAAAGTAAAATTCAAATTAACACGCATATTATTTATGAAAGTATCTTTACACATAAACCACGTAATGTATAAATAGAAAACCATAGCAATTGTATACTTTAATTAAAGTTTGCTACTCAAAAGGAGACGCTTAGACTTCTTTACTTCATTGGCTTAGCTCTGCAAAATGCTGACTTTTAACAATAGAAGAAAATCCGTATATGTTATCCTCTTTCATGTATATGTGTATCTCTTATAATGTAAGATAATCTGGGTTACTTCTAAATATTTGAAGCTAGAATATATCTTATTAATAGAAAGTCTACTTGAACACAATAAAAAAATTACAACTCTGGCTTGGGGACATTTTACAAGCCATGTGTGATAACACACAGAAAGTTATTTTAAAACTTTCTGTGACAACTATTATTAATACTTTCAATTTAGTGAATGTCAGTGATGTCTGCTTACTGTAGAAAACTGACATTTTTACCATTTTGTAAATAATTCCCTGAAACAGAAATGAGAATCTTGATCCATGCACTTATTTAAACATTTATGGGTAGTCAAAAGTATTCACCTGTACTGACATAAAAAGCTCCAAAGTATATTTAAGAGAGCATTGCCTTACAATATATTCTACCCTCTGCTTATCTTTACAATAGCATCATCTCTATTTATCAGGAAAGGCAGAAGAGATCTAGTAAAATGAGACCATGGTTTGTTTAGTCAACCACGAATCTGGTTCAATTTATGTCAACGGCTTCAAAGAACTGACCACTGAGCTTCATAAATGCTGTGTTCATTTCTCTAAATTATAAACTATAGGCAAAGCTATAAGTGAACCTTATGCTCTTCAATGCCTGTTCCTTTGCATAGATCCTTATACTAGGCTAAAACAGAACTAAAATTCTAAGGTTTGAATAGATGAAGAAAATAAAAACTATCTGAGTTTTGTCCTTGCTATTTAATAGACTATCGTAGAGCCTTTTAAGTCAGTAGCTGAAATCAATGGTTAAATGCTATACAAACCAAACTTGACCATGGGACAGATCTTACAATTATTGCCAATGAAGACTGACAATATTTTATGTGACATTCATTATATCATTAACTGTTAACCAGTCCAAATCTGAAGTTCTTGAGACATGATCCCAGAATCAAAGTTGACCTTGCACACCACTGCTACCCTTTAGTAGGTCTTCTTAGGATAAGCATGGCACTAAGCTGGCCCCTCTGGTTGATCTACACAATCGCACCATACTAGGAAAGTCTAATGCTAAAATCAGCAGGGAATTTGGAAATAACTATCCTTCCATCTCAGCTTAAAGGCATTCATTCTCAAAGGTCCCATACACCTTTTCCACTTTAATGAAGGCCTCTCCATTGATTAGAAGGCAAGCCAGTGGGGTGGAGAGATGGCTTAGTGGTTAAAGTGCTTGCTACTCTTCGAGAAGCCTAGATATGTCCCTGGAACTCACATACGGTAGCACCACGTGTAACTCCAGCAGCAGTTTAATCCAGGTAACACCCTCTTCTGGATTCTGCTGGCAGGCACCCACACAGACATTCTCACAAATAAAAGGAAAAAAAAATACTTTTTAAAAGTGCACTAACACACAGCAGTGTTTCAGTACATTTTTTTAAGATGCTAAATTCCTTCATGCATTTGACCATCTAAACATTGTTACCTTTTTCTGAAGGCTTTGTAATTCCCAGAACCAAGCATGTATGCTTCCATATTGGCAGAGCCTTCCTTCACTAAATTAAAATTAGCCTATGACAATCACTCTGCTATCTGAATTCACTCTCTATTTTCTGTCACTTCAGTGAGGGTCCAAACAGATTAACACTCATTTCATATTGTGGTTCTACCTCCTCACATACATGCACTTCTTCTTAAGTGCAGGAGTGAGAAGATAGGTGTTATGACCCACTTAAGTACTTGATATTTGAGCAAAGATTTTCTATCTTAAAATCATTACCATAAATTTATTTCCACCAAGTTTATTCTGAATTCCTCCATTCCCAAAGGCTGGTGGAGGCGGGGGGGGGGGGGGGGCTATTGTTATTTATGCAAAATGTAGTCTGATAAAACAATTAGTCTGTTTCTTCCTCTGCAAAATGTTTAAACAGATTGTCTGTAAGAGCTTACCTTAGTCAACCCATGGGATTTCCAAATGTCTCCTTGTAAATTACTGGTTGGGAAAGGGGGAAGGCTCAACTCTCATGATGAAATAATGCTCCCCATCAGGTTCATTTTCCAGAAGCCTATGACAGGAAATCAGGGGAGTGAGAAGCAGAGACACCCCGTGAAAACACTGAAGCAAATCTGGGAGAGCCCACTGCAACCCCTAAGGAGACTCAGAAGGAAGGAGGAACAATTAGATCATCATCCACACCCCTTACTCCAAATGAAGTTCTGAGGATCAGATCACAGAGCTCCAGAGCTAGGCCATGGGAAATTTCAAACAAAAACAGAATCTACACTAGAACTTCCAAGAAGAAGAGAAGGAAATACTGAGTTAAAGGTTATGAGAAGGGAAGGAATCAGCTCTGGCTCTCCAACTGTGGGTGGTTTTATGCACCAACAGGCCTGTAAGTGAATGACTGACAACTGTAGGTGATGTCGTACGCAGCTTTAGATCCCCTAGACTAAAAACAAATTAATCACCATTTATTAGGGGTACTTTAATATTAATGAAAGCATTAGAGCTGTTATCCAGGTTGGGAGAAGATAAACTATGTAGCATTTCCAAAAACTATTTCAACAATTCTTTTTGCAAAGGTTAACAGTATGTAGGTCATATGAAGGAAAATCACTATAATCTCACATTCTTTATCAATAGATGAGGAAACTGAGACACAGAAGCAAAAGAACTGGAATAGCGTAGACTAGAACTCAGGACTATCCGTCCTATTCCTGGTCAATCTCACCCTTCTATACCATTCTGCATGTTTGGCTTCCAGCACAGACCACAAATTCAAATCTATCAAGCAAAATCTCCTTTAGTCGCATTTTCTCTCTCTATTTTCCAAGGTCCTTGCTGTCCTTCTCCACCCCAGTGCCCCCAGTGTCTGAGGACTCAAGACACTCCCTTGACTCTGTTCCCTTGTTTTATTCATTCTTAGCTCCAGTTTCAGCTTCTAGCTCACCTGAATCTCTGTGGATTCTCTCCTGCTGGAGTCCTCATACCACCTGCTGCATTAGTGAGTGGATCTCCTCGAAGCTAATTATCTGCTCGCAGCAGCACAATCTCCTGATACACATACTCTCTCAACAAGCCCAGCCCCAACTCTTAGCAGAATGCCACCCATAGTCTCTGCTGGCTCCAACCATTGTCCTTGCATTCTCGAAATACCTAGCACTCATGTCCTAGCCCTGTTCCTTCTCCACCCACACAGCTATTTGTTGCCAGAGGCAACATCATGTACTCGCTCCTGTAGGACAACCTTCTGCCACAGCAAGTATCCATGGCAACCAGATGGGTCGAGGAAATAGAATTAAAGTCCCTAGATAATTCCCCAAAGTTGGCTTAGCCAATGGGTGGTTTACGAGAGCAGTGAACCTTCTGCAAAGCAGAGTGTATTATATTTCAAATCCTCTTTGCTGCACCATGGTCTGTTGGACAATGACACAGCTTAAGGTAAGAACCTAGAGAGAGAACATCGTAGGCCTGACCAACCTGGATAAAAAATACAGCCCAAGAAATGAGGCAAATGAAGAAGCAGGCTATCAATTCTCATCCCTATTTCTATTCAACCAAATAAATTCAGAACCATGATAAGGAATATAAGCACGTAAGAGATTTTCAGAGCAGTAGGAAAAAAATTAACCTCAAATGCATAGAAAAGATAAATATGATTTACAGCTATAGAGATGAAAATAAAAAAGCAGTATGTGTAATCAATTATGTCATACAAACAATAACACTCTTCAGAGCAATGTGGCAGTCACTCACAAGGCAATGACATCATCTGCCTCATCCATCTTTGGCATAACACTTAACCAATCTGGTGATTAAATAAGATGGTGTGTTTGGAAGTATTGTGGTGGAAGAATAAAGAGCTTCACTAATTTTCATGCTTGTGCATTTCAGGGACCAAATCTAAGCTAAAAAGGCTACCCTTGGGAAATAAAACTTGAGAAAATTACATCAGTTGAGTTTCATGACTCAACTGATATTCAGTAAATAATAACATATTTTCAAATTAGAAATGAATCTACTTAGTATATAATAGGTACTCACTAAACAATGAAGGGATGGATGTTGCAACCAAAGTGCTAAACAGAAAGTAATTTTCTCTCTGCCCAGTTAAAATCCTTTAGCTCACTGTATAAACTGGATGTGCCTGAGGCACACCATGCTTTCTTCCTCAAACTGCTAAAATTGGTCCTTTCTTCCTAAGCAAGGAATTGGTGTTATAGCTGTCATGAACATGATTTACAGTGCCATAAAGTACATACAAAATAATCATAAGCCCTTATAACCATAGATAATAATAAGATAATTTTTCAAGCCCTACAGTATGGGTACCATATACAGTACACAATGATTACACAAAAGGCTCTAATGTATCATAAATTGTACATACATCACAAAATACAATGTTATTAGACATTAAAACTTAAAGTACTTGTGGAGCTGTACTAAGCAGTGAACCTTTCATTAAAATTATTTCTTGTCTTTTCAGCATTGTCTCCTAGTATACAAATGTAGTGTGAGATATTCTGATTTTAGGCTCCCATTTATTCCCAATAAATATACCTACAGCAGAGACATCTCAAATCGTTTCATCAACTCAGATAGCTATCCTCAAAACAAGAGACTTAAGAGGTGTTTGCTATTGATTATGAGAGTGAAGAGTATGCTCCTACATGCAAAAGAGCACACTGACTTGGTGCTGCTCTTTGCCATTCATCTATCGTTGGCCTTACTTGAAGCTGAAAAGGGATATACCAAGCTTCATACCCAATCAAGGCCACTAGAGAGAGGGCGATGAGACCCTTCATCTACTGTTGTGTCCCTTGTATCTGAACTTCTGTTCTCAAACTGGAATGTGCACTCAAGTAATCTTATTACATGATAGATTCAATAGGTATATCTTGGGAGGATACATTTTGAGTTCATTTAAGAATAATCTGTTAAGAGAAGAAGTATTTCAAGCATACTGGGTGCTTGAATTCATTCTCCATGTTGCCCCAAGTGTGACCTCAACTAATTATTATCATGTCCTCAGAGCATTTTAGATATCCGCCAAAGACAATTACATTGATACCTTTTTGGTGGTGGTGTATCAAACTCAAGGCCTTAGCCATGCTAAACTTATGTTCTTTTACTGACCTACACTCCCAGCAAATTAGAATTATCAATTAAACTTGTGTAAAAATTCCTGACACATAGATAGATTCTCACTAAATGTTAGTTACTTTCTCTTCAATGTTGTAGTTGTTAAAAACTACAACAGTGTCAACAATTAACATCTCATTGGCTTGAGGTTTTAGAAGCAATTTCAAAACAACACTCATCAGAATTGCTGAAAGCCAAAATCTTATATTTGAGTGTTGACAGAAGCCATCAAATAAGTGGGATAAAACATTGCGACCTGAAGGATGAGGCAAACTACTTAGTGTAGGTGAGGACAGAAAGTGAACAGAAGCCAAGGGAAAGGCTACTCCAAATGCTTGACTACAAATTGAGACATAAGTCTGTGTTTCTCCTCTTTCTCTCCCCTATCATCAGAGATCAAGAATTTTCAAGAATGCTTGTAATGGTATTTGCTCCACCCATAACCTTGGGCTATATGGCCCAAAAAAGGTAGTGCTTCTTGCCTTGGTATGTGACCTCTTAAAGGAAAGAGAGAAGGGTCACACGTGTCCTTGCTTCTTCCTGGTGTGATTGGATGGCCAGGTACATTCACTCCCAGAAAAGCAGAAGACAACTTCAACTGTTTACTCAGTTCTATATTCGTGAGTGTAATTCCTCAGTTTATATCAATAAATCCTTATTACCCATTAATAGACTCATGTGGATTGATCTTAACAAATGCTTTAAATCTAGAACAATATATGAATCAAAACTGTTTTTACCCTTCTATGCTACACATCAGAACACTAGCACATGAAAATTATGCAGGCCTGGAAACAATCTTAAGTGTGTAATGACTAAGTGTTCTCAGTGGAGAGAAAATTTGAGGGGAAAAGTCATATCTCATATTGTCTCCCAAAATTTAAAGTCACTGCCATCGCAAGGGTTTCTTGAAGGTCAAGATGTCTCAAGCTTTGGGGAGAACTTGACTTGCTCAGAGTCTGTGTCCTGTCTATTCAGACCTAGAAACCAAGGTGGAAAATCAAATCAAATGAACCTTCTCTCCCTGGAGAGCACACTATTATCCCCATAGTATTGCTTCCCTTGCATTCTCAGGGAGAGCCAGATGCCTCTTTCTCAGTGACAGGGAGTGCTCTAAACATGTGTGACTACATGGGAAGGGAATAGCTCTAACAATGCAAATCCCATGTTTTGCTTCCTCTGGAGAGCATTTCTAATGGGCATTCTCAAATGCTTAAGCACATGAGTTGTTTCAGCTCTTGTTTCATTTGATGTTTAATTCTTTAGTATATCTGAATTGGCTTGGTTCTTAACCTATAAATGTGATTGAACTCTGCAACTTTTTCTTTTTTGTAAATTAGAATAGAGGAAAGCTATTCTGTCTAAAAAGCAATTCTTCTGAAGCTTCTACTACACTCCAGATGAACACTTAGATTTGTTGTTACTCTGGCAGCCACAGAAGGCTGTACTAACTAACGACATACTACATTCCAGAAAGATGTATTCACCTCTCTGTGATCCTAGACTAGCCAGCCCTTCCTCAGTCTGAAACTGCTTCTTCTACCTCAGGGAGCTTTCCTACCGAAATGTCTCTTTCTTGTCAAAGCAAGCCAGTATCTGCTCAACCATGAGCTGTGTCAGTGAACATGGCCATGACATTTCACCCAAGGCATAACCCAACCTCACTGGAGACTGTCAGTGAAGGCAACAGTGGCTAGAGGCAAGGACAGAAAATAACTCATCCCAGCTGGAACAAGTAATCTTCCTATGTTGTGGGATATTATTTTAAGATGTGTTACATTTGTTTATGCTGTGGAATATTTGTTCAGTGATGCAAAGATGTGCTACATTCTTTTATGTTGCATTTGTTAACTCTGTGAAGCTGTTAACTTTGCCTGTCTAAAACACCTGATGGTCTAATAAAGAGCTGAACGGCCAATAGTGAGGCAGGAGAAAGGATACGCGGGGCTGGCAGCCAGAGAGAATAAACAGAAGAAGAAATCTGGGAGGAGAAGAAGAAACAAGGAGAAGAGGATGGGGGTCTGCCACCTAGCCAGCCACAGAGGGAAAGCAAGATAAACAGGAATAAGAAAAGGAAAAGGCCCACAAGCAAAAGGTAGATGGAATAATTTAAAACTAAGAAAAGCTGGGAGTAAACAAACCAAGCTAAGGCCAGGCATTTATAAGTAATAAGTCTCTCTGTGTGTGATTTATCTGGGAGCTGGGTGGCGGGCCCCCAAAGGAGCAAAGAGTAACAAGTAAAAACAACCCGCTACATGCTATACTGGGCAAGTGCACATTATGTGATACACTTGAGAAACCACTGCCACAAGCCTGGGAACGAAGCTGACAGTCAGTCATGCTGTGACAGAGTCCACAACATCACCGCCTGGGCCCCAGAGCACTCTCCAAAGGTGCCCTTCCATCAGCATGCATCCTTACAGGCCTCAGCTGCACAGTGGCCAAAGGCAAGGGCAGCCTTTCCTATCAACACACGCAGTAGTCTCATGTGGTCAAACTCCTCTAAAAGCTGTTTCCTGAAAGTGGCAATCAAAAGGTGAGCCTTCCGAATACACTCACCTCCCCAGCCCCATGAGCTGCCCAGTTGATCTAACTGCCCCAAACTTTATTTCTGAAATTGCTTTGTTAAACCAAAGCTACATACAGTTGATCCCTCTTCCTTCGAGATCACCATTATTTTGTGAGGATTATTGTAATTTGTGGCATTAAGTAGGTCATCAGTATACCATGAAACATTTTAGAAATGTAACTGCATTGAAATGAAAGTCTATGAAGCTTTATGATGATTAAGTTGGCAGTGTCAGTTGATGTGTTCTGAGCTGAAGCCTATAAAACACAGCTATAAAGATGCTATGGTCTACACAGATACCTATTATAGCCGGGAGCTAGGTCTGCCATCAATCATCTTAACAAGGCCTCATATAATAAACTATTTATAATTTTCTTGCTTCTGAAAAGTCCCTAAACAATAAATAAAACTGAAATTTTACTCTATAGACAATATTCTTATGAAAAGGTTTTCCACAAAACTTCATTTTTATACTTATTTCTATTTAATCTTTACATGTAAGCACAAAAGTTTCCATTAGACCAAAAGAAACCATATTTAACACCAAGTTCAGTTGAACTATTGTACGAATAATACTAATTTCTCATTAGTTCCACAGTAAACACATTTTCAGACCCAAATTGAGCAAGGCTGGAAAGTAGGAGATCGACATTTCTCACTACCTAAGGAGAAACACTGGTTTCTAGAACATCCCTTTCTTTCCCAGCTCCTCTTAACACAAGATTCTTCCTCCCACTTGCCCCATCCAATAGCCTCTTAAGTACACAATGAAGATTTGATCCTAAACCCATGTGACTCCAAAGCCTAGTCCCTTTCCTTCTCCTCCAGGTCTGAGATCAAGCGAGGCAGCAATTGCAGAGAATCTGCCAGTGGACTCAGTTCTGTGCACATTCAATAACTGGGTTGTCTTTCTTCCTTTTCACAAACAAATGAGTCAAGGTGAAGTGACCTCTCTTCTTCCAGTAGATGAAAGACCCAAGCAGAAGTAAGCCTGCAACTAATAGCCAAGGTGTATGTTCTTGGGTCCCAACTTCAGTTCAGCAAAGCTGAGATGCATGGAGACTAAGCTTTGCTGTTGCTGCTGTTTTTACTTTCTATTATCTGCAGCTAGAAGACAGCTGAGGCAGATTCCAAGCCCTGGTTTTTCTGAGTACAAAGAAATCAAATCTTATCACCTCCCATCTTGAGCAGATCTTAATAAAACATAGCTTTCTAAATAAAACCAACTTGTCCAAATGAACATCTGGGTGAATCTAGAACCTCTGCATTACTATGCCAATAAGAGATTCCCTAGTACAGTCTTTCATTTCAGTCCAAGCCTCAGTGGGGACAGGGGAGTTCTCTCCTCAGGAGTACAAACAGCAACACTGCAGTGAACACCATGCTGGACAAAATACCTGAAGGCAGTGAAGTGTGCCACATCCTCAGGACTGGTTGGGAGAAATGTCAAGATGCGCCCAGAATGTCAGACTCACCAGAGAGCATCCCTAAAAGCTTACTCATACTATGAAAATAAAGTGAGATTTTCATTGTCATCAATGAACTTTAGAATTGGAGTGACTCATGTAAAATGTTCATCATAATAACACTTAAGGGTTTGTGGCCGACAATGATGTCATTATGACAGTTTAAAAAGGCTTTTCTTCTCTGTGTTCATACACACAGCCAGCCAGCCAGCCTCACTTTTACTGGAAATAATCATTGCTCAGAACACTGAAGACGTCAGCCCTACATATGAATCATGCCCACCTGCCTGCATATGACAGACATTTCTGGAGTTGTTTTCTGTTTATATAAATCAAAATTTCTAAATATCAAAATATTTCATAATGGTTTCCTTTAGCCAGAGATCCAGTTTCTTCAAGGCAATGCTAGAGACAGCAGGAACATCCTGGTCATTACAAGAAGCAAAACTAAACAGCACCCACTGTGAGCTACCCTAGTCATTTCATATGGGAACAGTGTTCAGGTACCCGGTGGCCGAGGATGAATGCTATTCTTCACGAAGCCCACACCAGATTTACCATCTTGATAATATGTGGGAAAGCCTCTTGAGTTTTGAAATGATGGAGGTGTGAGTTTTAATCCTGATTCTGACATTGACTAGGTATATTATTTCCATGGACCTTAATTTCCTTGAGCCTCAATTCTCAGATCTATAAAAATATCCAGGGAAATAGCTCTAAAGAAATAATTAAATTAAACTGGAACAAAATCAGCATTCAGTGCTGTGCTAATTATTACCCTTACCTGCTTACAACAGCTAAAACGAATGATTCTAATGTTTTCATGTGTCAAGGTCATCTAGTAAAAACAAGAGCTAGTTTCTTCAGCAAGTGCTTCTTAGATCATGAAGCATTATGCTGCCTCTTGCCACCAGGTTGGGGACTGGGCATCATTCTCTAGAAAAGGGTAGTGTACATGGAGTTTGACATCAATGAAAAGCTGATCTTGCTGCCCTGGGATTTGAAGCAGATGTTTTAGAATATCTGCAGTAAATCTAACACTGTGTAGTTCCCATTTTATTGTGATAGACTTTGTCCTCTTTCTTTTTTTCCATATAGAGGCAACTTCTATAGCCAGTAAGACATCTATCTTAGATGGAAATAAAAATGAGCTAAAAAACATTCTTTGTAATGTGACTTTTCTTTATAAAAGCTCCAATTGAAACACTTCAAAATAAATTCACTAAATTATAAAGATAATTCCTCAGATTTCTCTGGGCTTTAGATTTAGTTCCCAAATTTTTTCAATTTAAATGTTTGTCTCCATCTTTTTTTTTTTTTTTTTTTTGTTTTTTCGAGACAGGTTTCTCTGCGTAGCTTTGCGCCTTTCCTGGAGTTCACTTGGTAGCCCAGGCTGGCCTCGAACTCACAGAGATCCGCCTGGCTCTGCCTCCTGAGTGCTGGGACTAAAGGCGTGCGCCACCACCGCCCGGCTATCTCCATCTTTAAGATCTAAAAGACAGTCTCATCAATCAAGTAAAACTGCGAAGTTAGAATTTTCAATTATTCAATATAAAATCATCTAACATCACCTTAGCTAGACGATATATCTTCCAAACATAGCAACAGCTGAGAAAGGTAAACAATGGAGGCCACCTGACAGTCGCCTCACTCCTGCCCATGTCTTTGTTTGGCTGTACAGGCTCTGCTTGTGGTCACTGCAATAATTCAGCCTCTAACTCAGGCTTGGCATAGAAGGTGTTCGGTAAACAGCTACTGCCAATGCCGGTGGCTGACAAGCTTATTTGAGATTTGAGCATACTTGCCAGGTTCCCAGCTGGAAGCATTTTATGGGCCATCAGGTTACTGTATGAAATAAATATAGAGTGATAAAACAATCATAATTCATATGTTCCACCATCTTAAACTTGCAGTCTCACATTTTGCTGAGTCAATGTCGTTTAGATATGTATTTGTATGAGTGGTTATTTAACACAAGCAGACAGTTATATATATTGGCAATTATATTCAACCTAACTCAAACCTATGACTTAAGAAAATGTGATATATTAGAAGTCTCAATAAAGTTGCAAAAAGAGAAGAGCAGCCACAATTTTCCTGCTGTAAGCACCACTACCACCATCACATCGGCACAGCACTGGCTCCTGGCTTCAGGATTTGGGAAGGCAATGTAGGGGGAGTGTGTAGAGGCAGGAGGGGATCATTTTGTGGAGCAAGTTTATAGTTGAAATAAAAAGAAATGTGTCAATCATCCAATTGTCACTTTTGGAATCTAATATCATTATCTAGGAAACAGGAGGACCTGATTATTAAATCAGCAATGCTGATTACAGAATGAGAAGTACTCTGAGCTGAATTAAATTCAGCAATTAATCACAGCCAATGCCCACTTGTAAATATCAATATTGAATTTTAAGCATATAAACCAGCCAATCAATTAAAACCAAGAGCATGGCTTTAATCAGTGAAAGCTGAAATACAATTTGCTGAAGTCTACATCTAATGAAACTTAAGTCATTGTTGAAACCTAATCTTGTTGCCTGTGAGGCAGATAAACAAATTACAGAATCTTTTGGAAATGTCATTATCTCTGGGCTGTGTCCTTGCCTTCTGAGGAACTAGGAGAAGCTATATTCCAAAAGCACTTTGCTGCCACCAAACCCAGGGAGTTTAAACATGTTTAAAAGCACAGAACTGCAGATTATGCAAGTTCAAATCCTCACTTCCCAGCTGTGCATCTGTGGACAGCTCACTTTAAATCTTCCTAAATTAGTTTATGCATCAGTAGGACCCATGTCACATGCTTATTGGAAGATCGAATCAATACCTGTGAAACACTTAAAATAGTACTTAATAAATGGTAAGTGTTCAGCAATTACTAATAAATGCATGCATTAATTTCATTGCTTAATCTTGTATCAGTGGTATTGCATCCCCAAAATATTTAAGACCATCATTTTATTCTTTTTATTATCCAAATAATCGCAAGGATAATAGTTCACGGGTTTTTCTGTTGCATTGTTTAAAAGGATATAGTGAAGTCCATAATTTTCCTATTTCCCAGATCTTCTATGGGTACAAGTGCAGAGGGTAAGAATCAAGAAAATCATTTTTGAATATTTGTTATTTCAGCTTTTCTGTTTTATTTTTATTGCACTGTTGTGAGTGGCCCAACAGTTAGTTCTTCACACAATTTGAGTTTCCTATTCCATCACCATCAAAGTCACAAATAATCACCTAAAGTTCATTCACCTTGTAATTAAATCAACTTGGCCTAGTGAACTCTCACAGTTTTAAAGGAAATTATCAGAGCCACAAAGTAAGAGTCATTTTTTCAGGCATATCTTTTTCCTCAGAGCTAAGATTATATGCAAAACACATCTTCAGTGCCATTGTTTAGAACAAGAACATTTCAAAAACATGATTTCTTTGAAATGCCAGTTCTATGAATTCTTCATAACTCCAGCAAACCCTAATTATAGGTGCTCAATTCAATTAAAACTACAGAATGGGGGGCCACAAAGATGGCTCAGTGGGTTAAGGTGCTTGCTGTCAAGTCTGATAATCTAGGTTCAGTCCCTAGACCCCACATAGTGGAAGGGAAGACTGAACATTTGCAAGTTGTCCTCTGAGCTTCTTCACATGTACACATGTGGCAAATGCTTCCTTGATACCAAGATAAATAAACAACTGTAATTAAAAAATAGAACTACAGAATCGATGGTAAGGCCTATTGCCAATGTCATTGACCATGAAATGGGTTAGGATTTCAGATACCACCTCCTATTTCCTTAAGAAAAATGTAAGAAAGAAATTTCCTAATGAAAATACAAATTACAAAAGCCCAGGTTCCACCAATACAAGGAATAATCACAGTAGCCACCTGACTGAAATAGCAAGTGCTTTCGTTTGATGAACATGAGGACATGTAAAGTTACTCTCCTCTCTTATCTCTCTCACAGTCCCTTCTTGACACTTGATATAATCCACTTCCTCAGCTATTAGCACCTATTTTCTGGATTGTCCTTGCAGACTCCTAGGCATCCACTGACACATTGCTCATCTATTAATGATTTCAAAATTTACGATTCTAATCCACACTTACCAAATAATTGATCCTTGAATTTGGACAGGACAGTTCACAAGTTTTATAAAGACGGTAATTGTCTTTTCTCAATCAAAAGTGAAAATACCTAGTGACCTCTCTGCACTACGAACAGCAAACACTCAGAGAAAAAATAACCACAAAGTCCCCCCTTCTCTCACCTTTCACTCACAGCAGGAACCATCCTTATCATGTCTTTCCTGCTACTGTCCTGTAGGAGAGCCAACTCAGTTGACCAGCTTTCCAGTTCATATCAAGTTATTGTTTACCAATGACAAATTTTCCTCTATTACTTTATGCAGTTGTTACTGAATGAACCTTATAATGTGCCATGTATTGTGCCAAGAATGATAGTTCCAGAGAGAAAAAAATTAAAACAGTGGCTACTGTGTAGATTCCTGGAATCTAGTGTTATATGTAGAAGACCAACTTCAACCTGTCCAAGGGTTCTTGGGGGGAGAAGGGAGAAATGAGGAAATATTAGATAGAAATATAGACAGACTATGAGAAAAACAGAGACACAATATAGCTTCGGGAGGGCCCTGGTTCAATATCCAGTCACCTCAAGTTTTATTTAAATGGGCTTTTTATACATTACCAAGGGGAGAAGCAAAAGACCTCCCCCTTTTAAGATCAAAGCACAGTGTGCAGCCAAGTGTAGACCCTTCAAAACACCTGGTAACCACGCCCCTGGCCAAATCATCCTCTTAGGCAGCCCTGCCAGGCAAAGCAAGCTTAGACTTTCTGACCTTGAGTAAGGTCTTACTAGGGAGCCTCTGTGGGGCCCCTACAGTTATATCTTCTGAACTATTTTTAATGTGACCACAGAGTTAAGTGCATTCTTTGGTTTGAGCTTATATCATGATTACTACTTGTCAGGACTAGAAATAGATGGCATAGGAGAGACTTGGCACCAGACCACAGAAAGTTCATTCCAAAACAAGTACAGCCAACGATAAACTATTGAAAAGATGCAGTGTAAGGAGACAGATTTGTAACATATTCTCCTCAGGAGAGGATGGTGTTTAAGACACCATCATGACCACCAAAACAGAAAAAAAAAGTACCAGTTTAAGGGGCCCAAACCCTGATTCACTATCTGTCATGCAGCCAGGCATGACATTCAGCATGCCATTGAACCTTCTCCTCAGCTAGTTTTTAGAGCTCAAATTCCTTTCCTCACAGGGTCAGCAAGAACATCAAAGGAGAAGAAAATATGATCTGCTAAGACCCTGTTCTCATGACTACACAAGGCTGGCTATGGAAGCCATCAAAGCAAGGTACACAAGAGTGCCCTTAACAGCGTAAATAAACAAAACACACGATGTGTCCAATGTATGTGGAAACGAGCTTTATGTGAAGTCATAAAATGCGCCCAAGATAAATGGGGTGCCTTTGTGTTGGGAAGATGGTATTGGGTCACTCTGTGTCCAGAGCTTTTAGTACAAAATCACATACATTTCTCTTGGGGAACATTCCTCTGGTCATCCAAAATTGATTTTTCTGTTTGGAAACTCTAGCATCTATGTGGATTGCAGTGTCTCGTGGTGGCATAAAAGAATCCTATGAGCAGAGTACTACAAGTTACTTTCAAGGGCATTACTAGCCTGATTTCAGCCGCCGCCCCCATCCTCATTAAACCCTACTATGTCAAGCAAATTCTTCTCTCATACTGGGCATGAAAAATCTACCTCAGTCTCTAGAAAAATCAGATCCTGCATTCTCTGTTGCTTTTCTCCAGTACCACTGATGCCAACTCCAATGGCCTTTCCTTCTTTCCTCCTAGCTTCTTGGTGTTGATCACATTTTAACCAGCCCTTGGGTGATTCTGTCACAGGAGCCAAAAGATCATACCCCCAATAAAGTGTTCCACAGCAAATACTTCTTTTGGCAGTTCTTCGCACATTCCTACATGTTAAATATACATGAGATACACCATATACACAAGACACACACACATACACATAACATATATATATATATATATATATATATATATATATATATGGTCATGCATTCATAAATACTAGTATGCTATTTTATTTCACAAATGTGCTAACACAGCCTTTTTATTGTTTCCATGAAAGCACCTGAAAACCAGTGGTGACTTATACACAGGTTTTTGGGTTGTTTTTTTTGTTTGTTTGTTTGTTTGTTTGTTTGTTTGTTTTTCTGAGACAGGGTTTCTCTGTGTAGTTTTGCTCCTTTCCTGGAACTCACTCTGTAGCCCAGTCTGGCCTTGAACTCACAGAGATCGGCCTGGCTCTGCCTCCCAAGTGCTGGGATTAAAGGTGTGTGCCACCACCGCCCAACACAGTTTCAGTTGCAAACCTATTTATTTCCTCCTCGAACAGACTTGGGAAAAGCAGGAAGAGGGGCTGATGGCTGTTTTCCTGATGGCTGCTGACAGAACAAGAGCTTTGAAAAGCCCAACCACTGGGTAACACTCCAGGGTAAAGACTGCAGTCTTTGTTTACAGGAAAACACAAGCTGAGTGTTAATCACAAAGGCACCTCATTAATCTTGGGCCCCTTTTATGACTTCAGCATAAAGCCCATTTCTACATATATTTGCATTGGACACACTGTGTGCCTTGTTTTACACTGTTAAGGGCACTCTTGTGTGCCTTGCTCTGATGGCCTCTGTAGCCAGCCTTGGGTAGTCATTGAGAGCAGGGTCTCAGCCATTCATATTTTCTTCTCCTTTGTGTTTTCCTGTAGATACGGTGATAAACAAAGTGATTAAATATGACGTAAAATACAGGCTTACATAGCAAGATTCTCTAACTTCATAGGGAAAATGTCGCCACTGAATTTATATTTAGAAAAATTATCATTCCCAAAATGGGTATCATAGGAGCAGGTCAGCAGTCACACTGCCACACCAGATGCTGTTACCTGCTTTATCACATCTGGTTACACAGAATGTACTTTGAATACAGTCCCTAAATCCCCTGGAAGAAGAGAGAATACATGGATTTAAAGGAATTTTCTCCTTGGCAGCCAGGCAGCAGTGTGCCCGAAGCCTTTAATAGCGTAGCTGTAGTTTTACAGCCACATTTCTCTTCTACCCCAGCAATACCATTTAGTACAGCTCCAGACAGCTCCTCCAAAATCCAAGGTCAACTTTGCTCCCTTAGGATGGGAATTGTGAGAGAGTAGAGTGTTGGGTATGTCTAACTCAGGTCACAAATGAATCAGCATCTCTATCCTTGTGAACAGCCTATATCTGAGTTGATCCTCAGTGCTAAACAAGCCTGTCCAACTATTTCCCTCTAAGTTCTCCCCAGCTGGGTAAAGCTAACTCTTCTATTTCCCACTAGGCCATCTGAATAACCTCACTAGAGAACCTAAAGAAGTCTGCCTTCATTGAACTTACAGTGAAGTCCCATAGACCTTTGGTGGAAAACTCACTCCTGCCCCTATGTAAGACTTATTAATTCAGCTATAAGAAACAGGGGTGTTGAAAGCATGAGAACAGGAATCATGGCTAATTTTACTTTGGAGAATTTATTTAGCCTCCTTGCTAGCTGAAAATGCCCTGTCTCTTACCTAGTTTCTTGACTACAGTCCTGGCTAATCTATGTAGCAACTAGAATCTCCTCTTGTAAATCAGAGAGAAAGTAATTGACTATCCTCTATTCTGGGCACTTTCAATATCCAGGGCTATTCAATCAATGATCAACAAACTTACTCAAAGATCTGTTTCCAGTAGTAATGCAAGGAAAAAAGAGATGTGTACTCATGAATAGAGGGTGTATGGCCTCAGGTTCTCAAGTCGAAGTTATAAATTTTAATTCTCTCACACAGTACAGATGCATCCAAACAAGAACATTAGGACAAGCTAATCAAGAAAGAAATCAGTAGGGGGCATTCATGCAGAGGATCACTGACAGCACTCTAAACTTAACATAGCCACAGCTAATAGCCTCCTTACATCCTCTTCTCCCATTAAAGATGCCCTGGAAACAAGCTTCCCAAGGATATTGCTGCTGTTATCACGGTTACTAAATTGGCAGGCAATATTCTCTAAGTGCACAGAGCCAGGAACTGAGGTTTCCTGTGCCCCCTCTCTTCTTCCAGACTGAGTGCAGTTATAAGAGGAGCAAGAACGGAGGTACTAGGATAAATAATGCATGAGAACTTCAGGTGCAGGAAGCTTTACTCAGGCCTGCCACTAATGCACAGCTAAGCCTGGCATCTGCTGCCTGTGTGACTGGATTTGCTAGCCTGTGTGTTCCAAATGGTAATGAGGATGGCAGAGCTGAGGACGATGCTGTCCTTTGATCTCAGCCTTAGCCACTGTCCAGCTGTTCAGGTTGTTCTCTAAGGGCAACCCCCAACCAGGCCTCTGACCTCCAAACTCCTGGAATTTAACAAGCAAATAAAACCACAGCATTCCAAAGGCTACAAGGTAGATATAAGCGATATACATGGTTAAATACTCCATTAGTAACAACCTAAATTTACAGCCTCCTATCTCTGCCTGTTCTCTGATTTCCAACTGTTCTCTCAGGGGTTTTTTGTTTGTTTGTTTTGTTTGTTTGTTTGTTTTTATTAGTGCTTCCCCCACAAACCATTAGGTGATTTCCTGGACTGAATTATCCAAGAAGGAAATGGAAAAACATTGTCAGTTAAAAGAGCTAAAAGATCTCCTAAGTCTGTCAATTCTTTGGAGATTACAAGATATGCCGTATATATTTGTAAAGTTTGCCTTTAGAATTTCTTAAATTTCAGCACAGCCTTGAAATAGAATTCAGGATCTAAACACTTACTCTAAATGTTCGCTTTATCAACCAAAGAACAATTGTTTTTAACCCATAATGCAGCCAATAAGATAGTTGAAATGAGGGCTCTCCTAACTGATGCTCTTTCTGATCTGAAATTCAATGGTGTTTTCTAGCAACCATGCTTGCAGAGAATTTAATCACACATCAGCGCCTCACTTTAGCAATCACCCTACCAGTCTCAGAGCACTGGATATCACATTAATCTTACATATTCTTGTCCCTTCTACCATTTATCAGCAGTACTACTCAGTCAGTTCCCAGTTACCTGAAAATATCTGTGACAAGAGTTACCACTCAACTGTTGCATCTGCCAATAGAAAAGAATTTTTTGACCCAGCATCAACTTTAGGAAACATCCATGGCTATAAAAACTGGCTTTCATGCTTCAGACCCCACCTCGTCATAACCCCTTGGCAGTCTATGCAAGACACAGTCAGGAATCACAGCTGTAATCTTTTCCTGAGATAAAAAATACATTGTTGAGAGTATTATGAGCAGAGCACGATGTCCCTGGTTGGAAGGTTTTTACCAATTTGGAGACCTTTTCATGATCTTAAACAGCCAGTGGTTGGTGCCAAGCTCCAGGAAACAATCTGCTAGCTGACATTCAGTCTTCCAAAGTAACCTGAAGAATAAGACTTAGGGCCTAGTTCCATATACCAATATACAAGACATCCACATCATCTCCAGAAGTACATTCTAAACTCAGAGGGGCTCAGTGTGCTAACACGCTTGCCCTCTGGCCTGTGTTGTTAGGCATTCCTGAGAGGAGGATATTCCGCCCCTCATGACCTCACAATTTAGCACAGAAAGCATGCCAATGAGAAACCACAGTCCAAGGCCCTACATTATGATGCAGTCTGAAACTATCACCATTTTCTCAGTTAACATAAATACCTTGACTCTTGGTTTTAATTCTTCAGTCTAGTGATCTCCCAATTGAGTTATTCTGGCATTTAAATAATACAACAAAGTATGTTAAATGCTTGAAAAATTATTTTGCTTATTTTGTAAGAGAGCCTTATGCATGCCACTTGTACTTGTGAAGGTCAGAGGTCAACTTGCAAGAGTTGATTCCCTCCTCCCACCATGTGAGTTCTGGGGAATCAAACTTAGGTGGTCAGGCTTGGTGGCAAGAGCATTTTTACTGAACCATCCCTCTGGCCTGGCCCTAATTGCTGAACAATCGTATCTGCATACTTTGTGTACAGAATACATGTTGTATTTTCCGTAAGGATCACATATGGAAAGCATAGGCTAGTTCAAAGATGAGAAAAGAGAGTAGGAGAAAAGGGAATAGATGAATGGACAAGGGAGGAAAGAGAGGAGTAATATTCTAAATGCAGAGATAGGAAACTGCTTCTCAGTGGTTCTGAGTAAGTCTCTTACTTCTTCTGTAGTTCACTAAGCATACCAATAAGAATCCATGCCAGAGCAGCAACCTTGCCTAGCTTTGCTTCTCATTTCCTCTGATTCTTTTAGTGTCACTGTGGGAAGCATTTGTAATGTGCTTATGGACACATGGCCCTGCTTCTAAACAAGTCAGTTTTACCTCAGTAAAGCCCACTGAGAGCACACTCCAGAAAAAGCAGTGCTTGCAAAACATCTTCTGTTCATTTTTCAGAATTCACAATGAAGTGACTAGCCCCCAATCTACAATAAAAATGATTAAATGCAAACACTACTGAGGCTGTACAATAAATATTTTATACATTAATATGTTTTCAAAAGTCTTACTTCATTTTTATTGCTTTTCTATATGGCATTATTCTATTTTAGTATGTGCAATGAAATAATCTTCCATGAAAAAAGTAGACATTCTTGGCCCGTTTTAAATAAACCAGTGAATAATTATTGCACTATTAATTTGCTATGTAAATTGTTTAAATTGCTAACTCTTTTCTGTCTGCATTATAAGAGACAACTTGGTACTTCCAGAGGAAAATGAAAAGTCCCTTCCTACAGGCTGTCCTTCCCTCATTACCAAAATCTGTGACTTGAGTGCTTGGTCCTATGATTCTTTTATAAAGCAGGCTATAATCCCTAGAAAGTATTTTAGGATAATGCCTTCTTAATGTTCAGTCAACAAGAGAAGCCTTGAAAAATATCTTAACTACTCCACATGCTACTGTAACATTGCTTTCAACAAGAACCCTAGTTGGAGACCATCTGAATCTCTCCATGTAACTAACAGCTAATGGCAAGGTCCCTTGGTGACATGTGTGCTTCCACCTTCTGTGGGTGTGGGGACAGTCCACAAGCTCATTCTATTTGTTGTTTAAGGAAAGGGGAATTAAGGAAACTATCACACCACAGGGCTTTCTCAGTATGTTATAAATAGTTTAAAATTCTTTCCTAGCATTTTGGCACAGCTGGTAAGGAGAAGCCCTTGTGAACTAGTATTGGTCTTTGAGATAAGCATTTAACAAGGTGCTGTTCTGACCGTAGATATGGCATGCATATATGAATGCATATATGGCAGATATACATATATGGCTTCTGCACATGGAGAACACAGAAAAAGAGAATAAAACACAGCAGTGAAAGCTATAACCCAAGGCTCTTGCTGGTGTGCTGAAGTTCTTGATGTCATTTTCACATCCTGAAAAGGGAAATTGTTACCTATAACTCAAATGTTAAAAACCAACTTCTTTTCAACTTCAGAGCTGCCTGCCTTCCATCTCCTTTTCATCATATGTAAGATGTTAACACACATAGACTTAATTGGAAAATTGAGAAAACCTGTCAGCTACATTGGCAGAACCCTAACACATTGCCTGGGCAGGGATGCATGCAGTCTGGTACTTCTATGGGATGGGGACTCCACCAGGCATGACTGTAGATGAATTTCTAAACAGTCTTACTAAATAAGAAACACAGGGCCAAGTACAGGGGTAATAGGTGAAGAGATCAGAGAATAGCGAAGAGCCACTGACTAGCCTTAGCTTACCACCTCACCGTAGCTTCCCAAGAAAGAGCTTCTTCCTGTCTAACCTGAGCTTTTATTGCCTTCCTGTTCTGCCTTCTCACTGGCTCTAAGCCCAGCCACATCATTTCCTCATCACTGCCTGTCTATACAGACCTCCAGGTCTCCATGGTTGGTACTGTGATTAAAGGTGTGTGTCACCATGCTTGGCTGTGTCCTTGACCACACGGAGACTCTGCCTGCCATGTGATCAGATTAAGGGCGTGTGCTACCACCACCTGACTTTTGTTTATGAGTCGCTTTGACCTCTGATCTCCAGGAAAACTTTATTTATTAACATTCAAATAAAATATCACATTTCAGCACAAATAAAATATCATCACACATGACCTTCTTCTTCTTCTATTTTCTAAAGAGTTTTCCAGCATTAAGTAATGATGTTAACACCCACAAGGAAAAGTCTCTATGTACATCCTGCCTTCATAGTTTGAACAGGTGTTAACTTGGAACAATACTGAGGGAAGACGCCCACAACTCCATAGATGAGCCCATACTTGTCACTCAGGCCTTTTGCCAGAAACCTGGGTCCTGAAGTGTAGATTCAAATGGCACCTTTTCAGACAGATGTCAACTTGCTTTCCTTGACCTGTATCTGGGCTGAACTCCTGAACCACATAAGTAAAAAGCTATCTACACCTTAGTTATATTTATGTCATAGGAAAATTCAACCATTTGTGAAAAAACAAATCATGGAAGAACATGTTTCATAAATATAATGGAAATCATATATAGAACTCACAGCACAACAACAACAAAGCCTGTTATAAAGTTCAGAAGCCACAATCTTAAAAACAACAAGAATGAAAACTCAATTTAAAACACAAACAATGCACTGGTCAAACAGCCTCTTTCTTTTAGGCTAGGAATCAGTATCTTTCACAGATTTTCAGCAAAGAGTCTGATTCATCTGGAGAATAGAGAAAAACAGAAACAACTGTTTGTGTGGAAACAAACTGAACAACAAAAACCCACCAACCAAGCACTGGGTGATGTAAACACTACACCTCATATTCATATCTAGTAATACGTTCAGTTCAACGACTCAGTAACATGACATCAGCACTGCCAGAGTCACTGTCATTGTCATTACTGTTTGGGCTAACACCATGAATTCATGTTGGGTATTTTGGGAGGATAGAAATTGATATACAGACCTTAGGAGCAACCATACCCTCGCTAACAAGCAACACTTGCTTCAGTACTTGAAGTGGACTCAGTCTTCAATGTGAAAGTTTCTAGAAGGCCCCTTTCTGGCCTTAAAATCCAGAAACATGATCCTCTTTTCATACATAAGTCCCAAGTTTTAATGATGCTTAGGTAAATAGTTTATCTACAATGGTCAGTTGGTTCCTATGTTAACAGAAAGCAAATAACTAAACAGATGTGAATCAACTCTAAATAGAGTTATTGTCAGCCCTGAGAAGAGTTGTCTCATTGAGATAAGCAAAAATAAACTAATAACAGACAAAAACTCCCCCTGAGCAGATAACGCCTGCCTTGTCAAATGCTGTGACTTAGAAAGCTGACATTAGAGGCTCTTTGCCAGATGAGCCCTTGGTTTTCTCTGTGTAATGTCTCTGACTCAGGAACAGTCCAACTGATACATCTCAGAGGTAGCCAATGAGTCATTATATGCAAACCTACTCCTCCATCAGAGGTGTCGCCCTAGGGCCTAAACTTCCAACTGAGAGTGTCTTTTGTATTTTGCCTATTGCTGTAAAAACTGTTGTTTCAAGGCTAGAGAGTTAATCTGATGCCTCTTTCAATCAGCTGGGATCTTAAGATGAGCTACTGTTTCTAAATATCTGAAGAAAGCAACGCATATATAGGTGTAAATACAACCCATCTCAATTTCTTTCTATACTTGGGATAATCAGTGTTGGCTCTGGTGGAATGGGATCATACTCAGCCAAGATCCAAGCTCTGTGATCAGAAATCCTCCCTGACAGTGCTTCTGTGGTTCCAGGAGGAAGACACACATACAATGAACACATCTAAAGGAACACAAACTCCACAGAGACCCGTAGTAACCCAGCATAAATCACGTTGAGTGACAGGAGGGGCTGCTCCTATGTGAGGACCAGGTGTTTCTAACCTACAACATAAAAACAGCCGAAGCTAAACCATCCTCCACACTACCTAAAAACAACTAAATCTTATCACTCTCCCCTTCCCAAAAGACTGAGGCAGGATTCTCAAAGGGTGGAAAGCCAAAAAGGAAGAATCACAGGACTGTGCAAATCTTTGACATTGTGACACAACATTATCTGCAAAGCTCGCGCTTGTGGATCCTACAATCAAGTCATGCACACCTACACACAGACACAATCTCATAATGTTTAAAGTAAGTTTGCAACTTGATAGTGAGAATCATTCACAGATATCCTGGTGCACATGTGCACAGGCCACAGGTTGATACACTTGATAAACCCAAGAAAAATGTCCATTTTCTGTCAAGCTATAAATATACTGCAATTCAAAATGTAATTTTGCTGCAATAAATGTTTTAATTTATGCATCTGTTTTTACTGCGACTCATGACACAAAATTTGCCTAATTTCTTCCATCTATACCCATAAAAATCACACCAGGACAAGCTAGACTTCACCATCTCTCTCATGGGCCTGTGCCAGGCTACACCTGGCCTACCTACTTTGACCCTCTTATTACATTTGTTTCTATGGGAAAAATCAGCTTAATGTTTTAACTTGCAAATCAAATTATAGAGATTTAGGTTATGTTGCTGTTTTCCTAGATCTCTATATTGGGCTCTCATTTTTCTTTGAATGAAAGCTAAAAATGTAACTTCCCTCGTAGGGCTTTATGCATTATCTGTATGTATGATCTCATTGCATTCTAGGGGCCCTTAACTGGCAAAGTTTCAACCACAATGGCTCTGACCATTCTTTCCCACTTTAGGGACTTTCTGCCATATTGACCTCTTCTTCCTGACATATCCCTACTCCTTACAGCTCGGCTTGGCACTAGCTGCTCAGAAGAACCTCCCTAGCTACTCCTGCCATGGTGGCCCACACCTGATTTTCTCTGTAGCTACTGCCACTCTACAGCATTCACTACTAGATGTTTTCAGAGTCTAATAACTGATGCTATCTGTTCAGAGATGGATCCCTGGCCCCCAGCACACAGGTCAGCTCAGGGTAGGGGATGTGATCAGTGCTTTTTAAATGTTAATAAATAAAAACCTGTAAAGTGCTTGAATCAGTCTATTCAGTTTCTGCCATCAATCATCAAGTTTCTAAAATAATAAGAAATTTTCCTCTCAATAGTCTATTTCTACTCAATATTTGTCTCTAAAAGAGAAAGCAATCCATTTAAGATGAAAGTTTCACAATCAGTTCAGTTGTGCTCATGGTGATTATCACACATCAGTTCAGAACAGTATACCCTGAAAGAGTGTAATGGTCATGTGAATTTAAGAAACAGTACACATTACTACTTTTTTCCTTATTTTCTTACCTCAGAAGCTCACAATGCACACTAGCATTTTAAAAGCTCCAAAAGAATTGGTGTAGGGAAGCCTGATGAACTATGACCTGTTTAACCCGAGATTCTGGATTAATTAATTAATGATTAATTCAGAATCATTATTCTATCAACAATAATCAGTCAATTGTCTTCATACTTGAGAAATAATTGTATTATAAATATATGTATATATACGAATTTTCAAATAAATTTCCTTGAGAGACAGTCTCTGGGTTCAAGGCATAATGATGATTTACATTTAAAACATAATGAAATCCAAAAGTCAGTTTTCTGTAAATCAAAGATTCCAAGATTTTAGAGATATTTATACCATTTCCTTGTTTTTCTTCTGGAGGTTTGAAGAATCACCGTAAGTGTGGTTATTAACTGTAAATTCAAACAAAGCTGGATAATTCTGAAATAATGCAACAGCAAAATTTCACCACAGGCAGAAATAAAAGTCATTTGACTTTATTGGCCATAGTGAGAAGGCAGAGCCGGGCATATTTCACAAGCATGGAAACACACAGGGCAGCACGCTCTTCCCTCGCCAGTCTTTATAAGGATCTGTCACCAAACCAAGGTTGGAGAAACAGAGGAAGACAAGGGGCATCACACTAGCACAGACAAAATGCTAAGCTGTGGGATTCACGTGAACCATGGAGTTCAAAACAGTTCAAGTACCAAGAATGATGGAAGAGTGAGGGCTTCAGTCTAAGGACCACACCAAAGGATCGAGTCAGCATTGACTCAAGAACAAAAGCAGGAAACTGGGGATAGGTGTGGTCCGAGTGTCACAAAGCAGAGCCGAAGATCGGAGAGTTCCTCAGAACCTCAGAAGAGGAGGAAGAGAGAGCCTGGCTCAGAACCAGGACAGTCACCATTCATGCCCATTGGGACACAGCTTGGCCTGGTCACAGAGAAAGGCTCTTGTACTTCACCTGTGGTATAATATTAAAAGTATTTGACAAAGAAAACAAGGTTTGTTATCAGCCTGTTCTTTTACAACTCAAAAGTCTTAATGCATTGAACTGAGCCCCTTTAAAAATAATAAAACCATTAATTTAAACTAGACTAGTTAAAGTTCATGACAATTTAGACATTGAAAGTGCTTTTACTCTGTAAAAAGCACATAAATAAAAGGACATTGGAGAGACGATTTTGGGTGGCAACTGAGGAGGCTTTTCAAGAACGGGTTCACGTGCACTTGTCCAGTCCTATCTCTCCTCTCCCTGCCACCTACACTATGACTGCTCTGGGCTCTGCATGCCATCTATACTGGGCTGTCTATGCTCCTACCTAAGGGGAACATGCTCTCACATCATGCCCTTTCCCCACTCAGATCACACTCTGCAGGGCTCTGCAGGGCTAAGGCACACTCATCTTTCAAGACTTGGTTCAGATACCTCACATCCATTGTCTCCATGCTACACCAAAACACTTGGATGATCTATTTACTTGGCAATTTACTTTCTAGGTCATATTTGCAGTTTTGTCATAGTAATTACTAAGAAGTGATTAGTAAATACAGGGAGAATTAATAAATATTTGTAAAATTCCATGCCCAAAAGAGATGAAGAACTAAGACTGAATTGAGCAGACAATCAAAAACCATAGGTCCTACTGCCTACTGACTTGTGAATACACATACTTCCAATTGACTTCTAATTGCAGTTTAGACAAATCTACCTGGAAGTCTAAGTCTGGTCTATACTCTGAATCCCTCTGGGCTATTAAGTCATTGCTGCTTGCACTACCAAGACACGTACTGCCAGGTAAGCAAAACTCAGCAACAGAAGGGTCAGTTTATGTGGATACAACTACTGCATTATGCATATGAGGCTTTTCATACACCAACCTTTGGATATAATTAACATTCTTTTATTGCATGAGGGCCCCACAAGTCCTTTCAAACATTGGCATAGACACTGAGCCATATATCACTAGAAGTTGGTGCTAAATGTGATGCTTTGGTATTAAAATTTTCCATTTCAGCATAACCGGATTCATTAAAAAATAAATAAATAAAAACAGAAGTAAAAAAAAAAACATTGATTTGACTTCAATGGTGATGGGATGACAGGGAAAGCAGAAACAGGACTGGGAGATCATGTGCTATTCTCCATTGAGGTATCTGAAAATATTCCACATAAGTTGGTTCTAGAAATATAATTTTCTTTTTTTTTTTCTTTTTCTTTCTTTTCTTTTTTTTTTTTTTTTTGGTTTTTTCGAGACAGGGTTTCTCTGTGCAGTTTTGCACCTTTCCTGGAACTCACTTGGTAGATCAGGCTGGCCTCGAACTCACAGAGATCCGCCTGCCTCTGCCTCCTGAGTGCTGGGACTAAAGGCGTGCGCCACCACCGCCCGGCTAGAAGTATAATTTTCATGCCAAATTAAAGGTAAACATAGTTATGGATAATACATCAAAAGTACATCACTAAATATATTCTCTGAAGCTAAAATATGCAAGGAGATTTAATGTAACTCATAATAACTTCATTATTTATTGAAAAGTGTCAATCAAAAACATTGAACTAGTTTTTATACATTAGAAGAACTTTAAAACTGGCAATGGTTTTCCTTGTAATTCATCTCCAGTGTTCTTTCTGCTTTAGGTAATAAATATGCAGATGATTATCTTGATGCTACAAAGAAAAAAATACTGAACAAAAGGAAAATTTAAGTAAGGAGCTATGAATGATTACAAAGCCTGCTGCATCATGAAAATCTTGTCATAAATAACTAATCTGAAGACTTCCGTTTCCTCAGTTCGCCCATCCCTCTGTAATGAATGATCTTGTCACACTGCCACTCTGCTCACTAGTGGAAAGTGAGCTGTCAACTGTGGGTTCCGGGCTGATCCTGACACCAGGCTCTGTATGGGGGCCTCAGGAAGGGGAGAGATCACCAGCTTCCCCAGAGGGTCTCTGCTGTGACTCAGCCTCCCCAGTGACAGCTGTGTTGGGAAGAGGGACGCCCGGAGGATAACAGGAGGTTCCCTTCAGGCCTAAAGTCAGATTCCAAATTTGGAAAAACTTTTCACACTCCCCAAAGTAGTTCTCATTTATATGCACAGTACACTGTCTGTTGGGTGCTACCATGTCCCATTTCTTGCAATCAGGCAAACTGTGAAAAGAGGAAGGCTTCAGAAAGGGTAAAGATGAAAAAATTGAAGGAGAAGGAGCAGGCCTCCTCCATGGGGCCTTGACTTAATAGCTGTGCTATACAGGTACATTGAGGCTGGAAGGACAGAAAGAAAGCAGATGCCTCAATGCTCAGAAATTTAAAAGAAACCACCAAGTGTCACACCTTGCTGAGAGACACCAGATATCATTGCTACTGGAGGACAGTCTCACTGGAGACCTGAGCCTAAGATTATAGAAGAGGTCGCATCTTGGAGTTCACCTCTAAAGTTAAGGCCAAGCCCTAAGAGCAAGCCTCAAAGAGAACCATCCTAACATAAAAGTACATTTGATGAGATCAAGAGGACTGAAAGAAATTTAACTCACCACTAGAAAAAAAAAATTCAATTTGGTTTTGAAGAAGGCAATATACTCCAGATTCCATATAGGAAATGTATCTTTGACACTGAATTTACAACATAAATTGTAAGTCATATAAAGAAGCAAGAACACATGACATGATAGAGAAAAGTAAGCAGCCAATGTGAAGTGGCCAAGAGATTACCCAGATGTAAGAATTAGAAGAGAACTTTTTAAATAGGTATTGTAAATACGTGCAGGGGCCCAGAGGAAATATGGACATATGAGCACACAGATGGTGAACTCTTAGTGAACCAATTCTAGAACTGAAAAGTAATATATTTAAAATTCAAAAATGCACCAAGCAGGTTAGTAGCAAATTGAAGACAATAGAATAAAGATTCCGAACTTAAGGACAGATTTTTTTAAATTATTGAATATAAATAATATTGATGAAATATTTTTTCAAGTGTAAAAGAATTTCAGTGAAAATATTCTCAATAATCCCAATTGGCCTAAGGGATGCAATTTTTAGATGAAAATGGAAACAAAATAACAGAGCATGAAAATATTTAAAGGAATAATGGCTGATTCTCTATTCTAGTTTGCTAAAAATATCTACAGATCCAAAAGGCTCAGTAAACCACGAATGCAAACAAAATTACAGATAACCTCATACTGTCAAACTATTGAAAACTGAAGATACAGAGAAAAATCATGAAAGCGGCCACAAAAATAAATGGAAGGGACTTGAGGAGCAGACATTTGGACGACAGAGAACTTCCCCTCAGAGCATTCATGGGCAGAAATGCCATCTTTATCCCGAAGCCAACGTTCCTCACCCTGTGACCACATCCCTGAGGGTGGCAAAACAAAGGCTCTACATAAACACAAGGTCTTAGCCTTGTCTCCTTCATCTGCACTCAGAAGAGAAGATGTTCAGTCTGAGCCTCAAAAGGAGGCATGAGGGACTAGCAGTTAGATTCTCTAACAGGCAGATTGACAGGAGAGGGCCAAGACCAGGTAATAAGAATGGCAAATTTCCAAGATAGCTGCCTTCTTCCTCACTCTCCTGGTCTAAGACAAAGCCTGGTGGGATTGTTCTCCTGCCAGGAGACTCCCTGTCTGTGGAGCATCAGAGAAGGTCAAGGTCAGACCAAAACAAACTGTGGATGTATCAGACTCTCTGTCTTGTTTCAAACTAACTAACCTTAAATTGGTGGGGGAAGACCCCCCAGAAAGACTCTAAAGACCGCGAACCTCAAGAAAAGACTTGACTTCTGCTTCTCAAACTCCCCCACTATTTTCTGTAGATCTTCTCTGTGTACTATGGTGTGTGTGTGTGTGTGTGTGTGTGTGTGTGTGTGTGTGTGTGTGTGTGTGTTATGAGTATATGTGTGTATGAGAGAGAGATTATGTGTGTGAATGTGTGTAAGAGTATGTATGTGTGAATATGAATGTGTGTGTGTGTGTGTGTGTGTGTGTGTGTGTGTGTGTGTGTGTATTACCTCACCACTAATGGTCATTCTACAGGATGGAGAAAGAGCTATTTCTTCAAGTTGTAGGAAAATCATGCCAATTTCAAAGGAGGAAGAGGAACATGGGAGACAGCTACCATGTAAATAACAAGAGGCAGCCTTTCCCTCTTAATTGCATTCAAGACAACAGACTTTGTTTAGAAAGAGTGATACTGCTCTGTCTGGTCTAGGATGCAAACAGAAGTAAAACATATGACACTACACACAAAAGACCATAAAAGTAACTATTTAGGATTTTAAGCTGAGCATGATGATATATACCTCCTGTCTTTCTGGAGGCTAAGGCAGGATTGTAAATTTCAGGCCTGAATTAAAAAAAAATATTTTTAACAACTTACAACTTCAATCATTAAATTTATAACATAAATTCTGAGAAATGGCAATTTCTGTATGTATACTGTAACTTTCAGAGCAATGGCTTTAAAAAATAAAGTGTAATATTTTATTAATGTAAACATTGGATCAAATTAAAATGAAACAAAGGTGACAAAGAGAAGGGAAAGGAAGACAGGACAAAGAGACACAGGTTACACAAAGTAGAGTATCGACAATATCAGCAAGAATATTAAATAGAAATATACTAAGTAATTCTAACTGAAACACAATAAAAAACCATATAAAGGATCACAGAAAATGCACAGCATGCAAATGATGCACACAGGAATACTAGTGTAGCAGAACTGATAAGAAACATAGAGATCAAGACAAAAATTACAGCAGGCAATGAAACCTCTTTACAGTGTAGCAGGCCAGTATGTCCATAAAGTGCAACAGTATGAATACTTAACATATGCAGCTTATTCTATTAAGTTTTATCTTTAAAAAGTAAGAAACGAAGACATACAATGGCTCCAACATGAAAGGAAGATCTGAAGTTTAATCACTGTAAAACTAGATAATAGTGGAACTCATTAACATATAGTACTACCTCCTCAGTGAATGTTCGAGACGGAAAGAGAGAATGAGCTAGAAATAACTTCTCGATGAGATGGAACTGTTAGCATCATTGCCTCCCACCCACATCTCATTTTCTTCTGTGATACTATCTAAACTAAACACAGGAACAGGGATTTTGTCAGCTACTAAATAAGACCAAGAGTCATTCATTGCCTCCAAGAAATTAAAGCAGCTCTGTCATCATGCTATGGCATGTACTAAGAAGAAATTTAGGAGCAACACCCAAGAAGACATTGAGTCAAAATTAGTCATACTGCCATTTCTCATATTGAACAGAGTGCCTAATTCCCAGAAGCTGCTCAGCAAATGCTAGCTAAAGAGTGAATGAAGACCTGGGTTTCCTCCAGAAAATTTTCAAAAGCAATATATAAAAGAGTCTTCATTTAGTGAGTCAATTTCAGCACTGCCCTATGACTTTTAACAAGTCATGAGTTTTCCATATCCACATCACCAGTATCAAATAGAGAAAATGGTTAAATAATCTTCAAAGTTTTTGTTTTTATTTTTGCTATAGAAACCCATGAGTCTCTGGGTCTCTTTGTAGAATCAACAGGGAAAGTATTCAGGACAGCAATAAATTAGTCAATAAGGAAGAGGGAGAAAATGAGTAACATTTGAAAATTTCACTTCGAAGAAATTTTCAAGAGGAGAAGAGTCAATTCATCTATTCTAAGTGGTCCAATCCCACTGTTAAAATGAGGGACTATGCAGGATTTTTTAAAATACATGCCTCCTTTCCTACATATATATATATATATGTGTGTGTGTGTGTGTGTGTGTGTGTGTGTGTGTGTGTGTGCACAGATATATATGTATATGTAAATATATAACTATACATATACATACATAAGTGCTGTGGAATGTCATTCAATATGCTGGGATTATATGTTGCTCTAACTGGTTGATAAATAAAATGCTGATTGGCCAGTGACCAGACAGGAAGTATAGGCCAGATAGGCAGACAAGGAGAATTCAGAGAAGAGGAAGGCTGAGTCAGGAGTCACCAGCCAGACACAGAGAAAGCAAGATGACAAGGCAGAACTGAGAAAAGGTACCAAGCTACGTGGCTAAACATAAATAAGAATTATGGGTTCATTTAAGTGTAAGAGCTAGTCAGTAATAAGCCTGAGCTAATGACCAAGCAGTTATTATTAATATAAGCCTCTGCGTGTTTACCTGGGGGACGCGAGTGGGAGAGATTTGTCCTGACTGTCAGCTGGTTGGCCAGAACACAGGAAAACTTCCAGCTACATTTGGTGCCCAGCCTGGTCTACAGAGTGAGATCCAGGATAGGCACCAAAACTACACAGAGAAACCCTGTCTCAAAAAACCAAAAAATAAAAGAGAGAGTAAAAGTAATATAAAAAATAAGCCATGTAAGGATGGAAATCACACAAAAAGTGTGGATTATAATGTCTTTTGGGATTTTTAACTGCAGAAAGACATTTGATTGTAAAGACTGCTCAGTTAAACAAAAATGTATATTTTAAAGGTATTTTGACTTCAAAATATGGATATAAGGATCGGTTGCTTTGGAAAGGAGGTTCTGCTTTTGTTTCCCCAGGAAGAAAGAGGCTACGGATTTGTTCCAGGTTAAGATGGATCAGATTTGAGCAAGCCAGACCTCCTGAACCTTAGCAGATGGTACCTATCAACAAAAATTATAGCCAGTCTTCCCAGGACGTGACCATTATCTCAAATTTTCTCAGGATCCCCATGAAACTACCAGCAACCCCTATCAGCAGGAAGTAGCCTAAAACACTACACACACACACACACACACACACACACACACACACACACACACACCAAAAAAGGATTATGGATGTTTGTATTTATTTAGGTTGTTAGTTACAAATTGTAATTGGTCATAGTCAATCTCTTTCTAAAAGAAGAAAGGGGGATAGGTGATATTTTATTTGTGCTTTAATAAATAAAACTTGCCTGGAGTTCAGAAAAAAACTAAGGCATTATAAGTAAAAACAAAAGTCATGCAGTGTTAGCACATACCTTTAATCCTATCACTTGGCAGGCAGACATCTGCCTGAATCTCTGTGAATTCAAGACCACACTGGAAACAGACAGGTGTGCTGGCACACACCTTAAATCCAACACTAGTTAACTATGGAGGTCTGGAGGTCTGTGCAGATAGACAGGAAGTGACAGAGCTGGGCAGGAAGAGGAAGTGATGTAGCTGGACAGAGAGCAAATCAGATGGCAGAACAGCAAGGCATATAGGCATGGGTAGACAGGAAGTAGCTTGCATTTGGAAGTTGAGGTATTGGTAAGGTGAGGTTAGCTCATGGCTATTCCTATTCCTCTAATCTCTCTCAGGCTTTAACCCCTATATATAGCTTCATGCTTTTTATTTAATAAGACCATTTAGAAATTCATCTACAATTGGTGCTTAACACAAGTGGAAAATATTTGTCCTGACCACTGGCTGGCCAGCCAGGACACAGGAAAACTTCCAGCTACACATAATTATATGTAGCACACACAAAAGTGTGTGTATGTATATAGATACACATACATACATATATATGTATACATATCAATCACATACAACTGAGTTCATTCAGTGTTATTCTTATGTATATATATTTAGGCCTGACCACTTTTGTCCCTTAAGAAAACTGATTCTCCCTCTCAGCAGCCAATGACGGCCCATAACTGTTCATCTAGAGGTAGGGCTTTGTGAAATTTTCCCCATCAATGTTGGCATTTCAGCTGGTGTGGTCATTCTACATGTCTTGTTTAGATCACCACATGGAAAGTCACAGGGTACATAATGGAAAAAGGGATGAAAAGACTGCAAGAACCAGGGGATGGAGACACTTCTTAGGCACTGTTTTTTAAATATGGCAAGAAGTTTTATCCATGAAATCTCAACAATATGGCATACATTTGTAATATTAACAGTATGGGACTAAGCAGGAAAATTTTAAGTTTCAGAGCAGCCTGAGCTACTTAGTAAGACCCTGCCTCAAAAGAAAAAATTTAATGTAAAAGTGTTAATTAAACATGTGGTGGGGACATACGTTGTACTGCTCTATGGTTTAACAAGGAAGGTGTGGAAATTTTCCCAAAACTGATAACCTCTCACCTAAAAGGGAACTTGGAAATAAAATGTCCAGAGGAAAGGACTGTATAATTGAGAGAGTCCTAGGAACTCCAAGAAACTTAGAACTAGCCTCCTCAAAGGATCTGAAGGCTGTGCCCTCTGCAGTTAAGGGTGATGCCAGTCACTTTAAGACCTGGTATCTTCAATATGAACTAAAAATTGTGAACAGAATTCATTTCTGAGACAGAAGATGCGTGGTTCAGTGATCAGTGGTTTGCATTTGAAATCTAGGTGCACATCCACCTTCAAGTGAAAATACAGTTCCCAAGACACCAAAACTTCCCTGGGCCCCTCCAGCAGGCATCCCCAGAAGCTAGTGAACCAGCAATCAGAATATAAATACAGAAGCATTTATGATAAAGTTTTTAACCAGGTGGTGGTGGAGGATGCTTATAACACCAGCTCTCAGGAGACAGAAGCAGGGGGTTCTCCATGAGTTTGAGGCCAGTGTGGTCGACAAAGTGAGTTCCAGGACAGCCACAGCAGGTACACAGAGAAACCCTGCCTTGAGAAACAAACCCCCCCCCCCAAAAAAAAAGAAAGAAAGAAAGAAAGAAAGAAAGAAAGAAAGAAAGAAAGAAAGAAAGAAAGAAAGAAAGAAAAGAAATCAAGTTTGTAGGTCTATAACCTTGTTAATCAATTGTGGTAGAACCCTGGGAATAATTTTATACTGATACCTAAAAGTTCTAGTAAGAAGAAAAACAAAAGATTAACGAGTTTCTAAATTTACCTAACAGGAAAATAAGGAGGGGAATGCTCTCATTTCATAATGTGTAAAAGTCTCACAAAGCCATCAGTCATACTGAACTCTGAGTGTAAAATCCTTCTTTCCTAACTAAATTTAAACTGGACACATAGATACTGCCCTGATTGTGAACTGGACACTACCTGGATTCACATGAAAGAGGGAACATCACCTAAGAATTGCCTCAATCATATGGCCTTTGGTATGTGTTCAAGATATTGTCTTGACTGATGATTGATATGAGAAGGTCCAGATCACTGTAGGCAATACTATCCCAGGTGAGGGGCCTGGGATATATGAGATAGCCAACTGGGTTTAAACCAGTGAGCGAGCCAGTCAGCAGCACTCTTTCATGGTTCCAGGTTCCTGCCCTTATCTCCCTGATAGTGACCTGGAATTGTTAAAGAAAATAAACCCTTTTCTTCCCCAAGTTGCTTTTGTGGTGAAAGTGTATAGACAGGAGAACAGAAAATCAAAGTAGAACATGGTTAGGAACCTGGCCCAAATGGTTTGTGGGCTCTGATGTATCTCTGCACTTCATCATTGTGCAGCTATTTCCTGTGAATTGAAACAGCCCCTCTGGAGGAAGGAAGGAGGCCCATGAGACTTGAAAAGTTAAGAAAGGAAGCTGAGAAAGTTTCAACTTTCATGAGGATCCTGAGATTGTAAAAACAGTGTACAGTTCCTGAGGGTAGAGCTGAGGGCGCTGTCTTGGTCAAGCAGGGAACTCTAAGATGCAGCCACATAAGTCACCACACAGAAGGCTTTTAGGGGACACAGCTGCCTTTGAGTTAATCATGCTGCTATGAGTGAACTGCTTATTTATCCCACTGTAGAAACCTCATGACGTTCAATGGATTCACCAAGCTGGGCTTGGAATAACTTTTTTCTCCAGTGTCCTCTTCCGAGGGCCTCTGGGATTGGAGAAGGGGAACAGAATAGCCCATTTGAGGGTGTCTTCCTTCCTTCCTTCCTTCCTTCCTTCCTTCCTTCCTTCCTTCCTTCCTTCCTTCCTTCCTTCCTTCCTTCCTTCTTGTTTTCTTTATTTCTTCCCAGAAAGGGGCAGCAAATTTCCATTTCTTTCTACTTTTTGTGCTGAGGAGTGAGTTTCTACCCCTCTCGTGAAGTGGATCTCTCTGTACCTGTTACACAATGGAGCAGAAGGTTAGGACATCCACACTTTCCCCTACCAGTCAGCACTTACAGAGACAAAGACCCAATCACTGCCATAGAAGGCGCAGACAGACACCTCTATATCAATAGAGGAAGGAAGGGAGAAGGAATCTGAGTGCAACACCCTAAACCCAAATGAAGACCCCAAATCCTTACAGTCAGTACTCTCCCCAGTTCTGGGGCCTCTTTGCTACCCAAGAATTCTGTAGTACTTGCTAATAAGCAATCTCTCTTTGTACTGTGCCATGTTCCTGTCTTTTAATTCTTTGTCTAACTGGGGAAGAAGAACCTTCCTGCTAGACAGTATCAATAAAGATGCACACACGGGTACATACACACATGTACACATGAGCTGTACAGCCCTAATACACAGTGTAGGTTGAACAGTATATTCCAAACATGAAATCAGATAATGATTGAGATAGATAACAGATGGACAATAAGAATAAAAGAAACAAAGCTGTGACAGACTACCTGCAAAGACTGGTATAACCCACTGAAGTATATGATTGTATTTTAGATATATAAAACTGACTTATACCTTCCTCCATCCCAAAATATAGTTTTAAAAGTTTTAATCTTATGTATGTGGTCATGTTTACTACCATAACTTTGGGCTTTCCTCAGTGACAATGACCAAGGTTTATCATTAAAACCATTTAACTTACTTTTCTTTAAGACTTGCATTACTGGCCAGGCAGTGGTGGTGCATGTCTTTAATCCCAGCACTCGGGAGGCAGAGCCAGGCAGATCTCTGTGAGTTTACAGGGCAAGATCCAGGACAGGGACTAAAGCTACACAGAGAAACCCTGTCTCCAAAAAGAAAAGAAAACA
Source organism: Peromyscus maniculatus bairdii (assembly GCF_049852395.1). Taxonomy (NCBI): domain Eukaryota; kingdom Metazoa; phylum Chordata; class Mammalia; order Rodentia; family Cricetidae; genus Peromyscus; species Peromyscus maniculatus. The sequence continues at coordinate 30,569,608 of NC_134861.1, forward strand.
AAAAGACTTGCATTACTGTCCCCACAATGAGGCAACAGCAGCCTATGGACTGCTTTTCTCTGGACCCTCACTAAGCATTGGCTTCCCCAGCCTCAGCTCTGATACAATCTAGGACTTCCCTTGTTTCCTCTAGTGTGGTAACTGACTGTGCTTCTGTCACCTATGGCCTCCTTTTTCATGATTTACCCATTCATCTTGCTGAGCACATCCACCTGTAGCTTTCTGAGAAAGGATATATTTTAGTATATTTCTAAAGTGTGATTATTTTGCTGTACACCTGGATGTTCATCCTCTTGGGAATGAAATATTAAGTTGAAAAATCAAAGCTCCTAATTTTAAAGATGTTATTCCTATGCTTTCTGAACTCCAATGTTGTTGATATAGATCAGTGACTCCAATTCCTTTTTATATATTTCTTTTCCTCTGTGTTGTGGATTTCCACAATCATTTCTATTGTTCCAGGTTCTCCAACCCTATACTAAGTTTCTTAGTGTAGTCTTTACAGACAAGCTTCTTCTAGCTTTGAGAATTTTTAAATTACTTCTATGTTAAGTCTCTATTCCCCATTCTATTCTCTTTCTAGATTTCATATCAGATTTGAATATTGTCTCCTGGTTTTCCTAAGTTTTATATCTTTTTTTTCCATTCTATTGCTTTTATTTACTTACTAAGATGGTTGCTTCCCAAACTATCCTTTAGTTTTTTGGTGACATATATTTTTGTTAATAAGATCCCTTTTTCCCTTATCATCCTTTATTATTTCATCCTGTTCTTAGTTTATATAATGCTGACTCAAATATAAAAATTCAAATATTCTTAAATACTATTTTGACACATGGCTTAATATTTTTCCTACTAGTTTACCTTATTTTGACTTTACCATTGAATGTTCTCCTCAAATGCCATGTAATTTTTATCTCCATATTCACATTCATGAGCCTCACATTGAAGAAGATTGAGCCTGTGAAAATGCCTTCTCATACCTGAGAGATTCTCAAATATACAGGCAGAAATCTCTTATACTCAAATATTATTCTGTTTCACAAGACACTAATATCCTGCTTCCCTGCCTCAGAAGCACATACTATGTAGCTTTACGACATCTGTAATTTTCAGCCCTGTGAGTCACAATTCTCTCTGCTACACAAGATATCCTTGGCCATGGCGCTTCCCAATAATTTTTTCCTAAAAATAAATCTTGGTTCTTCTATATGACAGGAATGGGATGCAATGGAGAGGATATCACATGATCATGTTGGGTGGAGAAAGGTATAAGGATCTCTAAACTCTTCCACTGTGTATGATCTCACTGAATCACAGTGTGTTGGGAGTTTAAGATTCATCCCATTGGCACCCCTGTATGACTCAGTAGTTGTAACATCACCAGGAATCTTGTGAAGCCCATCTACTTGCTTCTAGCTTCTGGTTAGTTCTTCCCTCTACAGGATGGCAGGTGCTAGTTTCTGCTTTCTAGATAAGTTCATTACCTCTCTCTCCTCTTTCTGCATTTCACTCTGCTAAACTTCATTAAAAAACCTGTTACCCTTGGTGCCTCCTATCCAATTTTCTCTAGCCAGTGGATTAATACTTAATATCATCACTTAATACTTATAATATTGCTTGATAACATCTCCAGTGAAGAGGGACAGCAAAACCAAGGAGAACCTGTCATGTTAAACTATGCCCCTTTAAAATGAAGACTATCAGCCTATAACACAGAAAAAAAAAACATATTTGGAAATGTCCATGTCCCACACTATCTAGCCTCCTTAGCTTCTATCCAGGGTTCCAACTCTTAGCAAAAATCATAAGACAAGAGGGAAGCTCATCCAAATGGCATGTCATTAAAGCCATCATTTTATAAAGACCAAAGACACCTGCCCAAGAATAGGAATCCTAGAACCTGACTCATATCTACTCCTGAGTTTAATGTCCTTACATTACATCTGTAATATTACAGCAACTGACTTGGCTGAGTCAGTGCTTCTCCCACGTCTAGACACTCAGGAAACCAAACCCCTTGGTCCATGACTTACCTTCCATCAGGCCTAGGTAGTTTTTCAACAATAGGTGGCCTCATAATTGGTCAAATCTTTGTGATATAATGATGGATATCAGGAGGAATTTGACTGGAAGAAGGAAAATCAGCATGGCCTATATTGACAGTCTGTGTTTTTCAAGGTGATCTCCAGCCTCTCTGCCCAGCTGTACACCCAACATCTGCTATGTACCAAAGCGAGCATCCAAGATAGAAAAGGGCTAGAGGCCAATTCAACTCACACCTCCAATTAGTGCTCCAACTTCTTGAGAGCCTGAGTCCTACCAACCTAGCCAAGGAACTAGCAGGTGCCAGGTCCTGTCTTTGTTAGCTTTGCTGTCCTGGTCCACTCCTTTGCTTGTTTCACTCAAGACCTAGCAGTTTCCCACTGTAGAGTTCAATGACAATTCATTACTGAAATTACTCTCTTCCTTGCTCCAGATAAGCCCCTGAGCAAAGTTTACATCTCCTCATAACTGAGCAAAGTTTGACTCTTTCCCCATCACTGCTGTTTAGTAAATTCTAGGGTGAAATGATACAGATTATTATTACAGTTTAGATGCTGGAGCCAGGCAGTCTTGGGTTTGATACAGTTCTACTGCTTACCTGTCGCATCTTGAGCAAGTCATTGCAGTTCCTTGAGCTTACCTCCCTATTTTAATTGTAGTGAAAATAAATCCTAATTCAAAGGGTTTAGTGGTTTGACAAGGTTATTGGTGCTGTTCATAAGACAGAACAAGCAACTAGATAAAGTCCCAGAACCATGAGGCATTTAGTGTCTCTTTATGATGAATTGCAATAAATGTCTGAGAAAGCTCTGGCTTATCTAACAGAGCCTTCAATTTCCAAATTAAATTGATTTTAAAGGTTTATTTTTATTGTTTTTAGTTACATGTCTATGGGATATGAGTGCATAAAAGTATTAAGCGCCCACAGAAGCCAGAAGCACTGGATCCCATGGAGCTGGAGCTACAAGTGGTTGTGAGGAACCTGACATGAATGCTGGGAACAAAGCTTGTGCTGTGGGATGTTTGTAAATTGTGTGAAGATGTATTGCTCCAATTGGTGTAACAAAAAGCTGAACATGCAATAGCCAGACAGGAGGTATAGGCGACACTTCTGGATAGAGAGAGAACTCTGGGAATAAGAAAGGTGGAGTTACCAGCCAGGATTGGAGGAAGCAAGATGGGCAGTACAGAAATGAAGTAATGCCACATGGCAGAATATAGATTAATACAAATGGGCTCGTTTAAGTTATACGAGCTATGTGGGGACAAGCCTAAGCAAAGGCTAAGCTTTCAGAATTAATAAGAAGTCTCTATGTCATTATTTGGGAGCTGGTGGGACAAAGAAAGACTTGTTACAAGCTTGGGTCCCCTAGAAGAGCATTATGTGCTCCTAACCACTGAGCCCCAATTTCCACAGTTTTACCTGACTTCTGGGTACTCAAAGCACCTCAAATTTCAATTATACGTGACCAAACAACCTTGGAGTCATTGCAACATCTAGTGTACACTAAAATACCAAAATAAAAATGAGGAGTATTCAAATTCATTTGAGCCCATAAAAATAACCTCAAACTATTCCTCTAGATTAAACAATTTGTGATATAGATGGAAATGCAGCTCAGATAACCCCACATTATGTTCTGTTTTTACCACGGTGTTTAAACAACACTGATAGGATGCTATTGCATGCAAAGCTTTTCTTTAGTGTTTTATGATCACGTTTTCTTTGAAAATATGAGTTGTAGATATATTCGGTGTGATTGCACAGGACTCATCCTAAAGATTCAGCATTCAAGGATATTTAGTGAACTAATAGGAACAGAAAATTAATTGATCCATTTTTAACACATTATTTTCATTACTAATGTATAAAATTATATGAATCACACTTAGAAAAATGATGCTAATTTTTCCATAATTTCTGAAACTTTGCCAACTTTTATTCACTAAGTCATCACACCTTTCTGGCTTCTATGACTAATTAGTGTAAATGAAAGTGCAAACATCTGATCCAGACCAACATAAGCATATGTATATATCCCCCTCTAAAATATTGGGAATTCCTACTGCATAATGAAAACACATGGCAGGCTATTTCTCCACAAGATGAATGTGACAATACCACTACTGTAAGAAAGCACTTAGCAGACAGTGTTATCTGTGATCTAGCTGACAGATTTGCATGCTCTGTGTTAAGTATAAAATATAAACCACTAACAAAGCTTATACATATGGAAAACAAAATAATGTTGCGAATAGAAATGGACTATTTGAGATAACAAGGGGAAAGATAGGTATTAACTCTACTTTGTGCCAGAATCAGCATGATATCAACCTATTCCCAACCTAAAAGTGAGCATTTGAGTGAGGAGGTTGGTGTCAGTGGGAGGAGCAAGACAGTGTCAACCACACTCAGAAGTTTCAAAGGGCATGCATAAATTATGACACCAAGTGATCCTGAGGATCGGGGTTGCTGGTGAAGTGTCGCACCGCCTCTAGAGATTGCTCCAGATGCTGGACTCAGTGAATCATCATTGCATACTAGCAAAGGCAGTTTACGATGCAGATGATGAAGCATAACCTCAGGTCTCACAGCAGCCTCTTGTGAGCGCTTGGAAGGAGCCCTCTGAACGTGATCTCACTGGTTTACGTTTTACACATTCTGAACAAGTGTGATCTATTACCATCACCACGAGACTACCTCCCTCTGCTTCAGCCTCTCTCCCATCCTATAAGCATACATCCCTGCTAACGGGTATGGTAGGTACACAGGGATTTGGGGATCAAGCTGAAACGTATTTAAGAATTTATTTAATTGGGACTTTGAGGTATGTTTATGTGATTTTTCTTTTGTAAGAAGGAAAAGTCGTTTCTCCAGGTCTAGATAGAGAAAGGCTTATGGGAATGTGGATATTGCCCACTGCTTGGTGGCCCCTCTCTATTGTTTCTTAAAGATGTAAGACAAGAGACTGTAAAAATAAATGTGGCCTGGAATGACTATCAGGAACAAGTAATGGTGTGAAGAAAGACAGTCTTGAAATATAAGCCCAGAGCCAGAAACTAGTGTAAAGGACTCTCAAATCTTACAAAATGATAGTAAAATAAACTTTATTAATAGTCTTCCAAGTTTAATATCACTCATAAAAATATACATGAAATTTTGTGACTGAAAACTGAATTTTTCCAAGCTACTGATAAATTTTAAAAGAAAATTAAAACAAAGTTGAATAAATTTTTCTAGGAATTACTTTCCTGGTTTCTTGGTAGAATATAAAAAAAAAAAAACATGGCTGATTTTTTTAACTACCACATGTCATATTAAATATCACCAGATCATGAGACTGCTAACCATTTAGTCTGTTGCTATAATTATGTTAAAGGAGCTGTTCCAGATGTTTCTAAGTCCTAATAGGTACTTGACCGATCAGATTTTATCATAAACACAGGTCTAAAGGAAGTTCAAAATAATCTAGAATTATGCTAAATCCCACTCTCTAATGTTCTTAGTAAACATATATGTGCTGGGTTGTGCTCTTGGGTTCACTGTGTCAGACAGCCAGTCTTCTGCTCTACAGAGGCTGTAAGCACTCAGTAAGACCTCAACGCCTCCAGGGCCAGCACTATATGCCAGCATGTCTGAGCCAAATGTCATTCTGAACTTGTCTGATCTGGCCCAAGTCCAGATGAATTTGGGGCTCTACGCACTATGTTAAATAATTAATTACATCTTGGAGGAAGAATCAAAATCTGCATTAATTAAAATAGCATAAATATGATTTTAAGTGTGGATTACGTGCAAAGGGCAAAGAGAACTTAAAAAACACCCACTGCCAACAGACTTGTTCAATCTTTCTACAGATATGTTCTCAAAAGTAAAATTAAAAAAAATAATAATATTGTTTGTTAGATTGGCTTAGGATGCTGGCTTGAAATCCATTCTTCTGCCTTGGCTAGAGGTGGTGAGACCCACAGAATTAACAAGACTTTAGGGTCAAGGGGTGAGGAGGAGGAGCTGATGACTATTTTTAGGACCTGTGAACACTGTTCCATTTTAGAACAGTGTTAGCTTCTCAGTTGGAAATGTCACAGACCAAGCCCATAAACACATTTCATTGTCCATAATTACATATTCCACTATCACTTCATGGCATTAAAAAAAGTAATAGATAAGCCTATCTTTGTGTGTGCAAGCACACATGGATACTATAAGTAGAATCCTCCAAGATCTTGTTTTCCATAGGACATGTTTCTGACAGTGACTCAAGTTTTCTTCTAAGCAAACTGTACCGCCCTCTTAAATGTTCATAGGCTTTTATCCTGTTGCTTGCTTCACAACAGTAGAGCAGCTGGGATTCGCTGCTGATGCACCCTGGAAGCCTTCACCTAACAACTTGTATCTTTAGTAGAAAGAATGTAATTGGGGGTATGGGTGCACACCACAGCAGTAATGGCTGGGAGACAAAAGTAGGAACAGTTTCCATTCAGAATAGGATGACTCTTGGGAAAATGATACAAAGTTTTTCTTCTTTCAATAGCTTGTCCATCGCTTTTCAACATCTGTTTTCTCCTTCTGCTCTCAACATCATCTGTTTTCTCCTTTTCCCTCTTTCTACACCTTGCCTAAGATTTGAAAGTGTCTGAAGCATGCACGAGCAATGTTTGAGACACTTGACCATTAAGTCACCATGTGGAAGATACACTGGAGAAAAGAACTAAAGGCAGAGATGAAACTAAGGGTAAGGAACTGGGAGTGTGTTATTTTACAAGCACAAGTATAGAAATGATCCCTTCAAGTGTGACCTTTCCAGGGAAACCCAAAGGACATGATAGTCTAAGTGGTGCAGACGCCCGAAGGTGAGAATGAGGGAACGGCACACGTGATAGTCCTAAGAAAGAAGAGTTCTCGGTATGACTACAAAAAAGGAAAACAATGACTTGGAGAGCGCAGAAAGGCAAGGGATCAGATCACAGCGTGCCTGATTTTAAGTCTGTAAGGCCGCTTACTTTTAGACCCATGGGAGTCTATTGGGACGTCTGTGAATACAGAGATGGAAAGCACAGTTACATGCAGGGAGTTCAGACATTCAGGAAGTGCAGTCCAGGAGAGAAACAAGAGAGCCTGAGGCTAGATGGTAAGGGAAACAGGTGAATTCTGGATATATTCTGAACGTAGAGCTGCAAAGATTTTTCTTGCATGTTGAATATAAGAGATTAATTAATTAAGTCAGGTGGTGGTGGCGCATGCCTTTAATCCCAGCACGTGGGAGGCAGAGGCAGGTGGATCGCAGTGAGTTCAAGGCCAGCTTGGTCTACAAAGTGAGTTCTAGGACAGCCAGGACTGTTACACAGAGAAACCCTGTCTCAAAAAAAATGATTGATAGATAGATGATAGATAGATAGATAGATAGATAGATAGATAGATGATAGATAGATAGATAGATAGATAGATAGATAGATAGATAGATAGATAGATAGATAGATGATAGATAGATAGATATAGACATAATTAAGCCATGAAAGAGTTGAGAGTGACTCCTGAGATCCTGTCCTTAGAAGTAGACCTGGATTCTTTAGCAGGCAGCCAGAGGAACAGCATTTGGCAGGTTTGTGGGCAGGATTTAGTGAGTCTGCAATGTGTGATGCTTTGAAACTTCCTGGACATTCTAGAAGAAGTATCAAATAGGTTAGTAAATATAGTCATTTGGAATTCTTGAAGGAGGTTCAGGTTAGAGATAGAATTTGAGACTCGAGTACATAGGAAAATGATGCAACTTACACTTGCCAGGACCCATGTTCTATCCTGCAGAAAGAAGGTGGTTCAACTGTCCACACTAACCCATTCCAGAACACAGATCTCCTATCGACACAGGCATTACTCTAGAAAATACATGCTTACATGTATGCATACTCACCTTTCCCATTCACAGGACCAGCCTAATGTACAACTGCAGCACACACTTGGCAGCACACTAAGAATGTAGCCTTGCAGTCTAGTGTTGGCTCTCTAGGAACAACTAGCAGGTCAGCTAAGTCAGCTACCTCCACCTACCTCATCAGACCAGCAGAGAGGGGCAGTGGAACAGGGAACTCATCTCAACTTTTTTGTTATTATTGTTGTTTTCAAAACAGAGTTTCTCAGTGTAGCCTTGGCTGTCCTAGAACTCACTCTGTAGACCAGGCTGGCCTCGAAATCACAGAGATCATCCTGCCTCTGCCTCCTCAGCTCTGGGATTTAAGGCATGTGCCTCCACCACCCAACTCATCTCAACTTTATGGTCATGTTCCAATTCAGCTACAGAGTGTTTCCCCTAAAAAGAGCAAAGGCCAAAAAGGTAAATTTATCTACTTGTCTCCTCACATTCACCCAGGTTTTATAGAAATGAGTGCTAACTAGGAGCTCTCCTTAACCATGTGCGAAGTGCCAGACAAAGGACACTATGACGCCCCCTTCTTGGGAAGCATCAGGACTATAGCAATCCTAGGGGTTTCGGGCTCTCCATAGGAGGACTCCTGTGCCTCTTGTCTTTGTTGTATTTCTACAGGATGTCATAGTGCTCATGAAAGGTCAACTCTTATAAATTCTAATTAAGTATTTTCACTTGCTTTATGCTACTTGTGTATTTCTAGTGCTTTTCTGAACTAAGTATTCATTTTGTCTCCACTGGCCTCTTTGTTAATCAAGGCTTTAAGTGGTCTTGATGAAAAGAATGTTCTCTGATGCATGCCCTATTTTCCAAGCAATAGAATTAGACACTGTAGCTATATTTTGCCTAAATTCAGTAATCCACTAGGATTAGGAATTGGAAAAGTCTGCCCTGGTAGAGACAAGTGGTTTAAGTACTTACATTTTCTATTTGTTAACTGTTCTGTTGGTTTTACATGGATATTCGTTGCACTGGGGAGCTTGCCTAAGATGACTCACTCTATCATGAAGCATAACAGAAATGAAGAAATCCATGTTCTGCCTCAACTTTACTTTGAACATGAGTTCTGACCCTGCTGTGCTCTCTCAGAAACACTATTGCCACTTGCTACTGGGCACCACAGAGAATTTAATGAAACCTGAGCAATGTGTAGATGGCTTATTGATGGTCACCATAGGGACTGACTATTTCCCAGTGAGGTGAAGACAACTCTCAATTACCTACGGGCTCTTGATTCACACCAGTTTATCCAGTAGCATCTAAATCCCCAGTCCAGATCTTCTCAGGAAGAAAAAGAAAGCCCTTTGGAGCCAAGGAAATCTGAGATAAGACTAATTTGTATTAGACAGGGGAAAGAACAGAAGTAATTAGTTATAAAACAGAGTGGAATAAGTATTTATGAACAAACTCGATCATTCTGTTTGCATTTAGTTCCTAGAACATCTGATGTATTCATATTCATATCAAAATAGTATGAAGTTTGAAAATAGTGTTTTCTGCATAGCCTACTCTTATTAGCCATAATTTAACCAAGTCTTAAACAGGAGAATCAGGCGAACGTGGCGAGTAACTGCACAGCTACAGGAGGCTCCCTACCGACCTACCAAATTTCTTAACAACTGGACTCTTGGCAAGTGCGATTTTACCACCAGAGTTAAAGTAAACTCATGTCTTTCCTTAATTTGAAACCACTCCAAAGCCCTGTTACACATCATGTGGCAGATGTTCACTGAATGCTTACTGGATGGATAGATGAACAGATGGAATGTGGGTTTCATTAGCTCTTTGTAGTTGTCCATCTGGACACTGGATACCAAAAGGTGTTGAAGAAGAAGAGCCAGAACATGGCATGGGATGGACTGTTGGGTAACTGACAGCCTCAGTATGTAGGCAGGGAGCATGTGAGGGATTCTATTAAAACTTGTGTATCTAACACATTTGACCATGAATAATTAGCTAATTTATGCTCTCCAACTCATTCCATCAGAAAGAAATTAAAAAAAAAAAAAGCTATTGAAGGCACAGCCATTCCATATAAATCTTTGTACTTTCCAATGTCTAACGCCATACCTTGCACATATTGGATGCTCATTCAGTATATGTTAGACAATTTGTACTAACACAAATCACAAGTTCTGGGGATACATTCAAAGAGTTCCTACTGAGATGCAATGCATTTTAAATTTCAGACTGGTTCGGGAGCTAAATCTTAACATATGGATTTGGCTAACTGAGACCTGAATGCTCTAAAGGGCAGGAGGCCTGCCCACGCCAACATCACCCCTGCTGCAGTGCCCATCCAAATGCAATGGCAGTGAGCACATAACCAGTATAAGGAAGGAGAAGAATACAGGCCCAGTGCTATGAGCACTTCTCTGGCCTGTTTCTCTCTGCAAGGTTTAGTCATGGTGCTAACTCAAGTGGTATTTTATATAGCACTGTGGTTTCCAGCATGCTTCTTTCACATTCCTTTGAATGAAGGAAGCTTCATTCAACCCCACTTGAGAGTCAGGAGACTGAATTGCCAAGAAGCTTTCTAAACTCCTCAAGCTTACCTAGGACACAAACCCAAGGTCATGATGATCAAGTTACATTTATTACTAATCCAAGTTGGTCCTATGTTTTAAAAGGAAAAATAAAGTAAAAACAAAAAAATGTGTACATGATTATTTTGTAAAATAAAGTGCTTAAAATTTTAGTTTTCCATCCAAGTACAAGATATATTAGGGTAAAAGTACACAGAAATTGTGAGAGCAGCCAACCAATGACTAGTCCAACCTGACAGCCAACCAATGACTAGTCCAACCTCTTGACACACAAGAGGGAGCCTTCCACAGTACTGTCCAGAGGACCAGGACCCAGAGGCTGGACAGCCCAGAGACCTAGGATAGAACCAAACATGACTGGCAAAAAAAAAAAAAAAGTCAATGTAATGATACCGAATGATATTCTTCTATACTCATAGATTGGTGCCTGGCCCAGTTGTCCTCAGAGAGGAAACTGATGAAAACAGATGCAGAGACCCACAGCCAAACATTAGGAGGAACTCGGAGAATCTTGCAGAAGAAGGGGAGGAAGGATTGTAGGAGCCAGAAGGGTCAAGGACACCACAAGAAAACCCACAGAATCAACTAATCTGCACTCATAGGCGCTCCCAGAGTCTGAACTGACAACCAGGGAGCCCACATGGGGCTGACCTAGGCCTTCTGCATACATGTTATACCTTAGTCTTCTTGTAGGACTCCCAACAGTGGGAGTGGGGACTGTCCCTAAGGCTTTGACTGGCTTTGGGGAACCTGTTCCTCATGCTGGGTTGCCTTGCTCAGCCTTAATAAAAGTGGGGGGCAGTGTTTATTTCACTGCAACTTGATATGCCATGCTTTGTTGGTACTCATGGGAGGCCTGAAGTATCTGAACAGAAACAGAGGAAGAGTGGATTGGGGGGAGGGGCAGAGAAGACATGGGAGGGGAGAGAATGGGAGGACAGGAGGGAGGAGAAACTGCTAGTCGGGATGTAAAAATAATAATAAAACCCCATCCAATGACTGAGGAATCTGGATGCAGACATCCACAGCTAGGCCCCGGGTGGAGCTCCGGGAGGCCAATTATCGAGAAAGAGGAGGGTGTATATGAGCGAGAATTGTTGAAACCAAGGTTGGATAAAGCACAGGGACAAATAGCCAAACGAATGGAAACACATGAACTATGAACCAAAGGCTGAGGGGCCCCCAGCTGGATCAGGCCCTCTGAATAGGTGAGACGGTTGATTGGCTTGATCTGTTTGGGAGGCATCCAGGCAGTGGGACCAGGTCCTGTGCTCATTGCATGAGTTAGCCGTTTGAAACCTGGGGCTTATGCAGGGACACTTGGCTCAGTCTGGGAGGAAGGGACTGGACCTGCCTAGACTGAGTCTACCAGGTTGATCTCAGTCCTCCAGGGAGGCTTTGCCCTGGAGGAGATGGGAATGGGGGGGTGGGAGCTGGGAGTAAGGGGAGAGGGGCGGGAGGGGGGAGAACAAGGGAATCCATGGCTGATATGTAGAACTGAATTGTATTGTAAAATAAAATATAATAATAATAATAATAATAATAATAATTTAAAAAATTGTTTTTGTAAAGGCAAGATATATGAGTAAGAGGAAAGGTTCACTGCCCTAGAATAAGAGACAATTTGGGCCAGCTAAGACAGCCAACAAACAGAATTACCATAAATGTTTAAAATTAAACGACAGCACTCTTAAATGTCCACATTTTTTAATTTTTTTATTTTTTATTTATTTATCCTAAATAAATGAACTGAATAAGTCAATAAGTATTTAAACATGCATGTAACATATGTATGCTTCACAGCTACTTAGCTTCATGTCATTGCCAGGCCACCCACCCTCAAATGACACATCTTGCCTGCCATACCTAATGAAGGTCACCAGCACAGCACAATTGCTAACACAGCCTTGACCTCTCATTAGGCTGAAATATGAAGCCACATCACATGTTACTTCTGCTGGCAGATAAGCTACCTAGACCTTGGAGAAGTTAAGGAACCTGCCACACAAGGCCAGGAGCCTGAATTTGATCCCAAGGACTCGGGTAATATGGATGGAGAGAAGTGATTCCACAAAGCTGTCCTCTGACCTCTACCTATGCGGTATGGTACAGATATACACAAAGATAACAAAAAATGAGGGGGGGGGAACTTTTCAAAATAACCTGGATAAAATTCTCATTTTTTTAAAAGTACAAATATGAATAAACTATTTCCACTAAGTTTTATTTCAAACATAACCTCTCACATTATAGACACTCACAAACATCTTCCTGAAAAGGACATTAGTCAACTGAAAAAGTCTGTTGCTTGTCTATCACACTCTAACTTCCTCATTACCTCATTCTGACTCTAATTCTAGCTGAAATACTTAGGAAAAGCAAGCAAATAAAAAAAAATCCACACAACACTGGTCATCTTCTGTCTGTCCCTTGCCTGCTCTTCCCTATCTTTTTGGTATCACAGCACACAGACCAAAAGACATAAATTAACTTTCACACTTGTATTGCTCCAGCATCCTTCAGTCCTCTTTCATGTCTACTTCTGCTTTCCTGTCCTAAATGCTAGTTTGGTTGCAGCTATTATTTTCAACAAATCCCTCAATTCTGTACAACAACACTTAGTGGGTTTGCAATCCCATTCAAAGGAGCCAGGCCTTCCTGTGTTTAATGGAGATAATTCCACTCCTCCGAGATGAGTAATTACAAATGTGGCATTTCTTCAGATTCCAAGTAAACAGACTACCATGTCTTAGAGGGCAAAACAGTGGCACTATTTTAAGTCAGTAGAAGCAAGACTTCTGTTAAAGGATGGGTTTCCAGTCCTTAGAAAACAGGTGTAAGGCACTTCTAGGGAGGTAACAATTCGAGCCAAGCAAGCCAGGTCCGAAGAGTCCAAAGTAATTCTGAATTTGAGCAGAAATCTAGGCATATGCCCACGCCAAGCAAGTGCTCAGAGAATTAACTGAAGGCTAGAACTCCGTTGACACTCAAGAACCAGAAGAGGACAGGAGAATTAACGAATCCCACATTTACATATCAGAGGTCTGGAAGTTCTCCTTGGGTGTTGGAGTCCATCTGGGTTTCCTGGTGGCTTTATCCAGCAGATGTGCATAAAGAGCATGACTGGACCACGGACCTGAGTATCAGGTGTTTGGAAGGATCTACTACATTTGGCTGTATTGAGCAAGGGGGAGGTCTTCTGCTCCACCCCGGTATTGTGATAAACAGCCCTTTGGAATAAAGTTCAAAGCTGGTGGGTTCAGACTCAGGCCCTCCCGAGGCTATCCTGTGTTTCCTGTCTTTCCTCTCGTCATCTAGGTATCTCTTTCTAGCTAATATTTCTCACTTCTCCCTACTCAAGAGTACCCTGGGTCGTAAAAGCGGTGGCTGGTCCTCCACACTTGGACACATTGCTTATCCTTGTACACTCAGTGTGACCACAGAGTGAACAGGCCTGTGTTCCAACAAGAGACACTCTTCTCCTCCCTGCCTGAATCTCCTCCATTGCCCACAGCCACACTTCTGTAGCACCTTTACCACCTCCTATCCTAATGTGGCCTGCTGAACTCTGTACTCGACCTTCTACATTCTCCTACTCCCTCCTTGGAGACTGATTAATTCTTCCAATGCCATGTTATTAGTACAAGGAGACACCACAGAAGATCTCTGATTAAGTCCTAGTGTGGCTATAACAAGTACACATGCAAACCTGTTACATTCATTGACTAAAACATCTCTTGCTTCTGATCTCACTATTCTGTTGATGGAAAGGAAATTGGTATCTTTGTACTACCTCCAATCCCTTTCCCTTCTCTTCCCAATGATGAGGCATCTACAGCACTTTTGATAACTTCCCTTCATGGCAATTCAGATAACAAGTTTCAAATCTTTGTGATTTCTCATTTGTATCATTAGAATTGTTCTCTAACTCATCTCCTATCTCCAATATCCCTTCTCTCTAATGCATACCCAAACACACTCTTGATTAAGCTTCTTAAATGTTTTTTTTTATTGACTTTCTCCATTTAAGAGAGTACCACATCCTCATTCCCCACAATGGGGATTCTAAGGTCCCCATAATGTTCGCAATGTCACACGCTTCCCAGATAATTTCTCCAGGGACTTTCTTCCCCTTCTCTTGTGTCTGCCACATAAAATGGCATTCACCTCTGCTCTTCCTACTTGTTTTCCTCCTATGTACTCTTAGGACTCAATATCCATACCGACCTTCCACCATTACACTATAATTTGGGATCATCTTACATTGTGAATATCTTCTTCATGAAGCCTTCCCTACTGTAACTTACCTTACCACCATTTCCCCTTTGGATAAATTGTGTGACATTCTAAGATCCCTTAAGCCAAAGACTGAGTCTTATGTTTACACTCCTAAAGTCCATACCATATCACCGTATACTAAATGACCTGCACTTGATCACAGAGTGAGCCACTTCAGTTGTTGTGAGTTAATGAGATGGCCTGGCACTACTACATAGAATTCAGCCGAATTCACCTCCATAAGCAAGTTTTTCTCTGTTCCTGCCAAACATTTTTGACAAGTTGAATCTGTTTGAGATTATTTCTAGTTATTTTTTAAAACTTCAAGCATAAAATGAAATATAAACTATATTCATCCAGCATTACTATACAAGTGGTGGCTGATTTTATTCTAAGTCTTCTGATGAGTGTGTACTCTTTTCACAAATTCTGAAGTTACAGTGAATTTACATAAGTAACAGTCCTTCAAACAGGATAGGTATTGAACCAAGAAGGTTCTCTTTATCTGATTGAAATCAGACCCAGATAAATAATACCTAAATGAACTGTGTATCTCCTACACAAGGAGTAAAAGGGCCTGTTACTTTGAATTTTACATCAACATCAAAGACCAAATCTCCTAAAATAAACCTGATTTAATACTACAAATGAATTCTGATAGGTACAGTTCATTCTCTCCTTATGCATGAACTATTTTATTTTAGTCAACTACATTATAATTGTATTTTCTTCAGGCAATTCACAGCTAGGGTGACTGACATGTTTTAAACTGATAACACTGATCAATAGGCCACCAAGGACACATTGTGCTCATTTAATAAACTAATAATGAACAGGATCCTGACATCTGAAAGATCTTCTCATTAATTAATTCTCACATACAGTCCTATAAGATACCCTTGACAGCTTAAAAAGATTGCATAGTCATTTTTACCCAGCAGTTGGACCTGAGTTCCCATGAAAATATTATAACACAAAACGCGTAGTTAACTCAATATGAAGCCTTTACTACTATATGTGGTGATATTTCATTGGTACTTTGATAAACAAAGCTTGCCTGGAGATCAGGGGTGAAAGGCCAGCCATTTTAAGTAAACAAAGTCAGGCAGCACACACCCTTACTCAGATCACTTAGCAGGCAGGGTCTCTGTGTGTTCAAGGCCATCCTAGGGAATAGAGCCAAGCATGGTGACACATGCTTTAATCTCAGTACCAACCATAGAGACCTGGAGGTCTGTACAGACAGACAGTAACAAGGAAGTGAGGTAGCTGGGCTAAGAGCCAATGAGAGGGGAGAAAAACAAGGCATATAAAGGGGTGGGCAGACAGGAAGTAGCTCACATTTGGAAGCTGCAGAGCTGGTGGGGTGAGGTTGGCTGCTGGCTTTATCTATCTCCCTGAACTCGAAGGCTTTCAACCCTATATTTGACTCCAAGTTTTTTTTATTTAATAAGACCATTTAGAAATTCATCTACAACTATAGGTTAACTGTATATTTTAGGCTGTAATCATGGTCTAGTTGAATTCTGACCTTTCTGAACCAACTAGATTTAATAAAAAGCCTATCATACCTGTCACGGTTGTATACAGGAAATCCTTAAGGATTCTGAATTATAAGACACACAAATTTTTAATTATTCCTACAACCTGTTCATTGCTTCAAATAACTCTTTGTAATTTTTAGTTCTCTAGTTTGTATTATGTATTTGTATTCATATGTGTTTGTATGCATACATGTCTTTGTGTATGGGTTCATGAGTGTTTGAAAGTGGAGGCTAGAAGATAGCCTTATTTTTATCCCTCAGGAGCCCTCTACTCCACTTATGGGACAGACTTTTTCACTGACCTGGTGCTCACCAATAGGCTAGGCCAGGCTGGCCATGAGAGCCTAAGACCTGCCTGTCTGCCTCTCTGCACATGGCCCCATGCTCAGTATTTTCATATGGGTCCTAATGCTACACAGGTGCAGCCCTTGAAATTTCTGCATGGCTTTTTATCTTCTCTCTAAGAATGAAATCTTCTTCCCTGTTACTACACATTACTGTATATTCTATTCACTCTTGAATCCTCTAAATCATGTCTTCCCTTTTTTGTTTTTTCTTTATCCCCACATTCCTTACTCTATACTTATCATCATATCCAACATTATGCCTTCTCCTAAAATAAAGCCATGAGCAATGACTTTAATAATCTTACACAATTCCACTATTTTTTCCTCCTTCCTAGCATAACAACCATGTCCTTCCTGCCCCCCCTCCAAATGAACCAAAAACATGGTCTTCATCATCTTCAATGTCTATGGCACTGAAATGCCCTTACACAGTTGACATCCATCCAGGTACCATCATTTGACTCATCTTCTGTCTCTTCTGATGCCGCTATTGCTCCTGGGATAGACATGGAAGTGTTTCCATATGTAAAGTTTGTATCATTGCTTCTCTTTACCTTGCACATCCATATTTATACCACCCCACAATGCAATCTACAGCCCTACTCCTTGGAAAGATCTAGTCCTAAACTTCCAACAGCCTCTTCTTTCAATGCTGTGAACAAAATGAAACTAAACCTTTTTTCCCTTCCTCCCACCCCCAGAGCCTTCATAATCAGTTGCCAAAAACTCTCTCTTTTAAAACTCCTTCTTACTCATTTCTTTTCAACCACTAAATAATTATGAGACAAAATTTGCATAGTTATTGACATGTGTTACTTCTACATATCCATGACCATTACTTTAATTAATGTTATTATAGTCACACACAGAAAACACTACCCAGTACATTACATGTAAGTAGTCACGGGATCAGCATGGCCAATGAAATGGGTTGTGAACCCACATCATAAGTTACTTCTGAATGGCAATAGAGAAAAACATAGGAGTGAGAACTCTGTGTTCTCTTCTCACATTGCAGTGATCACAATATTTTGGAAACGGATACATCCTTAAATTAATCTTCACTAAATTCCAATAAAAAAACAGAATATCCACACCAAGCCACATCATTCACTTAGTGAAAGGGAAAAAAATAATCCATTTTGTTGGTTCCTAGAATTTAGGATGTGTTTTTCCCATATATCCTAATCTGCTTTCTCTCTCACTTCTTCAAAATACCCTATTAGATGAGATGTTCTTCTCCATGGTTTCTCCATCCAAATGATATTACTCTTCGATTATCTTTTCACTTCTCCAAAGAAGCTGCCACAGATGCTTTAACTAGATTCAATACTCTATTTTTAATGCTCTCATAACACCATATATCTATTTTTAGTGTATGTGTCACTGTTGTTGATACTTTGATTTTTAAACCATCTCTTCTACTGGCCTGCAATATGCTGCATGCATAATCAGAGACACCATTCTTGTTTTAGTTCACCAGTGAACACCCTGCCCAGTTTCACAAAGTAACAAGCTGAAAAACATTTATTTTGGGACTTTTTCAAGACAGGGTTTCTCTTTGTAGCCCTGGCTGTCCTGGAACTTGCTCTGTAGACGAGGCTGGCCTCAAAGAGATCCACCTGCCTCTGGCTCCCGAGTGCTGGGATTAAAGGTGTGCCATCAACTTCCAGTTTGAAAAAAAAAAATTTTAATTGAGCTAATGTTTGTATCTGCATTATCTAATAATAGGAATGAATATGATATCCTTGTACATAATAGATACCCATTTAAATGCCTTTTCTATTCAATTCGTTTCATGGCATAGTACACTTATCCTTAATGCCACTGCTATCCTCCCATCCCCAAGGATAATGAGACAGCACAAATGAAATCTATACAGGAGAATCACAAAGAAAACTGCACACACACACACACACACACACACACACACACACACACACACACGCTAAGACAGTGGTTCTCAACCAAGACAGTGGTTCTCAACCTGTGGGTCACCACCCCTTTGGGGAACAAATGACCCCTTCATAGGGGTTGCATATCAGATATCCTGTGGGCGCCATGGGCCCTGGCCCCCGACTGGGAGTGGCTGCGGCCTTGCTTGCTGACCTTGATAAGATGTCCTCCCTATTCAGATTCCCTGCCGGTATCCACCCTTCTGAATGCTTAGGGAAGTTCCTTGTTTGTGTATCCTGCATATTGGGCGTTAACAACTTAGATGCAAGAATGTAAAACATTGGGTCTGGAATGTAGACCATTGGTAGCGAACTTCTGCCCTCCGGGGGTTCCTCCATTTGTGCTGTAAGCCTGTATGTATTTAAGGTTTCTTCCCTCTTTCAATAAAGGGCATTCGACATCCAATCGTACGAATGACTCGCTGTCTCTTGTCTCTATTTTTTAATCCGCAGCCCTTCGCTCGGACATGGTAAACGGGTATTGGTAATGCTGGCGTTACCGCAACAATATCCTGCATGGTAGATATTAAATTTTGATTCATAACAATAGCAAAATTATGCTTATGAAGTAGCAATGGAATGACTTTATGGTTACAGGTCACCACATGAGGAACTGTTTTAAAGGGTCCAAACATCAGAAAGGTTGAGAAGCACTGTTTTGAGAGCTTGTTAAGAAGGTTTATTCAAGAAAACAGGACTGAGGTATTAACTCTCTCTTATCCACAAAACTTCTGCCTACTAAAAGGGAAAGTATACATATACTATACATTGAGCTACACATGTGTATATATGTATATATCCATTCATGACCCATTGGCCAGGCTAATTAGGTGACTACATCTACATGCAAAGTACTGGATAGTACTATTTTCTGCAAAGCTATGATAACAGTCATTGAAGTGATGGCTATTGATTTGTACTCATACCCAGATGTTCTCCTCAGGTGAGGGGAATAAAAGATACATAGATAAATGCCCATTCAGTTAAGAACTAAATATGCCAATCTACAACTGAAAAATCATCAAAGCCCACATCTGCTTAAATTGGCACAAAACCAATCACAATCTGTCCTTTTGCAACATGACTTTGGCACAAAAATCTATATTCTGAAGAGTAAATTAAGCTTCATTAATCCTCCATCTTTCCAATACAGACTTAGAAATCACTCTTTCTTTTGCAGTCTTTATCCACCAACAACACTCGTCAATCTTTGCCCTTTCAAATCCACCCACTTCTTTACATTGCTGCCTTTGACTCCAGTCTCATCCTATATAGAAACCTCTTTCCACCATATTCTGCTCTTTTATTTCATCAAATCCTCCCTCCTGCCAAGAAATGTCTCACCTGGAAACTCTCCCTTCAATCCTTGTCTTAATTATCTGTCCTATTCATCCTTCAGCTCTCAACTCTGACCACCATACAAAATAAAAATCTCTAGACTGACTTGACTCATTAAAAAGATACAACCAGCTTGTCCTTTAACAAGAGTTAAGAACTCAAGGAGAACAAAGAGACATTCTGGGTACTGGTGAGGTTCTGTTTCTTAACATTGTAGCAACCATATGAGTATCCACTGTAAAGATACATGGAACTACTCATCTATAATATGTTTGCTTCTTTCCTATATATTTTACTTTAATAAGTTCTTTAAAAATAGTACACAATGGTCACATATATTCCCCTTTTATGTATTACATATTTCAAAGCTGAAATTTTTGTATCATTTGATTAATACTTACTATGCCTCCACTCAACTGTAAGTGCCACAGGAGTAAGCTGTGTAGACAAGTACTTATTATTCAATGACTAAACCAGAGAAACTATAATGGGATGGACTCCATTGAGAAATACAAAACTAGGTCAGATCAAATGGCACAGCCGCCTTGTGTCCTGCTGTAGACCTTCTACTCGCTCAGGGCCCCTTTCACTTTCTAGGGTTTGTGAATACACTAGAAGATTTTTTTACACTGGAAAGGCAACCCAGTGATGGTCAGCAAGGCTGAGGAAAAGAAAAGGGCCAAAGCTCCACAACAACAAGACTGAAGACAGTGAGAGGAGACACAGCAGGTGCAGAGGGGTCAGTGAAAACAGGGTCGGCAGACAGACTCCAGCCAGCAGCCGGAGCAGCCAGGGCAGCTACGCCAGAGCCCTGGGAAATGTAACAAACACGAGTAGTAGACACCAGAGGCTGCTTCTTAGGATAACATTGATGGGTTTTCCTCTGGATATGGTGGCTTTACCATTTCACTGGTATTGAACTCTGTTAATTATGTCTATATTAGCTAGTCATGATCATTTGTTTCCATATGAATTTTAGGATAGTATTTTTTTAGTTCTGTAGAGAATATAATTTGAAAGTTGATGGGGATTATATTGACTGTAATAACGTTGCATTGAATATTTAGATTACTTTCAATAACATAGCCATTTTCATAATATTAAGTCTGCCAAGCCACAAGTATGAAAGATCTTCTAATCTCCTAGTGTCTTCTTCAGTTTGTTCCTTTGGCATCCTCAAGTTTTCATTATAAGGTATTTTACCTCCTTGGTTAGGTTTATTCTTTGGTATTTTGTATGTGTGCCCATATGCATGTGCACTTATGCACGTCACATGTGTGCATATGGATGTGAAGGCCACCTTGGATGCCATACCACTGGAACTATTTACTTTATTTCTCCAGCAATGTCTCTCAGTGAGACCTGGAACTCTCCAAAGAGGCCAGGCCATTTGGCCGACAAGCCCTAGGAATTCTGTCTGTGTACCCCACTAATACTGGGATTACAAGAGCACTTCAGGTTTTTTCACAAGTGCAGAGCATCAGACTCAAGGCCTTGCTCATGCATACATAACAAGCATTTGTGACAGAGTGGTCTCCTGGGCCCTACTTGCTTGGGGTTTGTTTCATTTTTACTGTCTCTCTATTCTTTGGTCCCTGAACAAACTGTTGGTTCACAGGCTCCTCATCTGTGCTTCATGACACCAAATGAAATAGAGCCATCTCCTTAGGAAGAGGGACTCTCTTAGGAGACTGACAATATTATAAATAACACTTCTTATCTTCTTCCTGTCTGCTTTCTTCCCAAAACCATCCGGCTGCCTTCTGCGTGTTGTTGGGGGGAGGGGGGGCTCTTCCTCATTCCTTTCTTTTCCCCTTATCAAGTCTTTATCATCTCATTCTTGAAACATCAGTGCTATGGGATATTTTGTTTATCTTCTGACAAAGTTTGCCTGGAGATCAGAGGGAGGAGCTAGCCACTTGTTAATCATAGAGGCCAGGCAGTGGTGGCACACCCCTTTAATCCCAGCACTTAGGAAGAGGAAGCAGGGAGATCAGGAGTTCAAGGCCACTCTGGGCTACTCAAAATTGAACCAGTCTAAAAAAGAAACAGAGAGGGACTGTGGTGGCTCACACTTTGACCCCATCACCTGGGAGGCTCCCTATTTCAATCCCAGCACTAGGGAGGTGGAGACAGGAATATAAAAGGGGTGGAAACAGGGCCTTGTCCATTCAGTCTGAGGATTCATGGAGACAGGATTGCCCCCTATTTGGTCTGAGATTTCATAGAGGTGAGAAGTCTCTGGTAGCTGCTCCTCTGCTTCTCCAACCTCTCAGCTTTCACCTTTGAAATCTGACTTCCGGGTTTTTATTAAGATTAATTAGATTCATGCTTCACAGCAGTACCCCAACTTTCTCAATGATGTCTAAACAGGAAGTTTACTCTATTTTCTGACTCCTGAGAATATTTTTCATGGGCTTAGGCTTGGTTTTAAAACGCCACTGCTTTATTTGTGCCAGTTACAGAACAGAGTACTGAAATATTTCCACTGCTCATTACAAGAGCATTCTAGCTTTAAAAATGCAATGCACTGAGTGAACATCCCAAAGAACTTGAAGAAGTACCAAGCTCTTAAATGGTTATTTCCAAGCAATTCCTTGGCCCCAGTAGGCCCCTCCCACCATCTTCATCCTCAGGCCTTGCAGAGAAGCAAAACCAATGAACAGACAAATCTCACCTACACAGCCCACCTGCCCTTCATGGTTGCTGGCACAAATGAAGGCATTTACTGCTTGAGAGTCCTCAAAAGGGACAATGCAAAGTGTGATACAAAGCCATGTAAATATAGCCACAGCAGGAGCTGGCAATGGTACAGCAAATTAAATGTTAATGAGACAAAGAAAATGCTGAACCTTCAGGAAGTTTATCAGAGAAAGGAGCAGCCAAAGGACACAATGCCCCAGGGCCCAGGTGTAGACAGAGAAACAGCTACATGCCATGCCCATTCAGGGTCAAGGTTTCCAAAACACACAAGACATACAAGTGTGGGAAGACCTTCCCTCTGGGGGAAAAAATGCTAGTCTTTACTTAAAAGGCAAAGTAAACGGATGTAAGATTCTTCTTGAAGCCTGGAGTCACATAATGTACAAAAAGGTCATGTTTCTATATCAAGAAAAGATGCTGTGCACACAAAGCTCACTGGCCCTAAATACAGCTGCTGACCAAGACACACTGACCTCAAAGCCACCACAATGTGTGTTCTGAGGTTGTCCTTCAGGAATAGATTCACAAACAGGCTTTCTAAGACTTTTTCCACAAGCTTTTCCAGGTTCACTCTGGTCTCCAGGCTTGGTAACCAGAAGACTCTGTCAATCTGTCTCACCTGCCTTACGACTTTTCACCAGACCCAGGCAACATACATAGTCCATGGGAAAAAAATGGAAGCAAGAAAGAAAAGATAGGTTCACTTCCAGGAAGCTGTGTGTTAGACTTGGATACAACCTTCTAGGCTAAGGCAAAGCCTTATGTGAGGACCATTTTCTCCCCATATCTGATCTGTGTGGATAGCAACAATAGAGCCTTCCAGCCTCTGGCTCCCTCCCCTCTAGGGTTGATAACCAGGAAGTAACTTAAGGAAAGTGATAGGGGTGAGGGTAAGATCATGGTACAAATCATCTTCTTGGGCTTGGCCGTATTCATTATAACTAAAGGTCACAAACATTGCTTTTGCTTTTTCTAAGAGTCCAATCTGACATTGCCATAGTCTATCCAGGCCCACTCCCATATGTTCTTCAAAGCAATTATAATAGCTCAGAATATGGGTTACAGTATCAGACTACCTGATCAGAATTCTGACCTTGCCAGTCAGTATTTTATGACTTCACGAATGACCTGCCTTCTTCAAGCTTCTGCAATATGGAGGTTCTTGGAAATACAGTTCAGAGTATTTTCACGGCAATTAAATCATGAATACAGCAATTGACTCAGTTCCTGCTATATAAAAGTGCTCAGGATCAAGAAGAATGGCCTAGAAGACCATGCTGGTTCAGTGAGTAGTCTTCATGTGAGTGCAGTGTCCCCACCTGGTGAGGACAGCAGCACTGTCACAAAGCAGAAGCCATCAGAACAGAGAGCCAAGCAAGGGCCGGCCAGGGCCAGCCAGGGCCAGCCAAACTCAAGACATGGCTCCCCTTTACATCCATCATGTTTTTGTGCCAGCTGGTAAGATGTCCTCCCCCCACAGCCAATATTTCTGTAGAATATTCAGGAGAAGCAGCATTTATCATGGTGACATATCCTAACTTCCAGAAATTGAGACATCTAGAAACAGCCATCTGAGTAATATCACTTATATACCTTGTCACTTTCTGAAATGATCCAGTGAGAGAAAAAAGTGAAGTTGCTGTGACTTTCTGCATAGCTGGTGAAGCATGCATCTCCCTGTGCCCGGTCAGGCAGGAGCATTTCTGCAGGAGCCTTTCTCTTCCTCCTGTGAACAGCTTAGCCTCTTCTAAATAGCCTCGAGAAGCAGCAAACAGGAAGGCCAAGACTAACATCCCCGTTCCCTGCTTATTTGTCCCACAGTGCCTCCCTTCTTTCTGGTGATCTAAGTGATGTTACATGAGTACATCTGCATGAAAAGTCTACAACAGCAGAGTCCAGAGAGACACACAATGGATCAGTGGTTGCCAGTCACTAAAGGAAGAGGAAACGGGGTAATTGCTAAAAGGTGTGCTGTCCCTTCTTGGCGTGACAAATAGTAATTAAAATGAGATAAAATTGATTGCTATACAGTTTCCTAAATATTTAAGACCATTGAAATACCAATGAATAGGACTGGAGAGATGGCTCAGCGGTTAAGAACACTGGCTGTTCTTCCAGAGGTCCTGAGTTCAATTCCCAGCAACCACATGGTGGCTCACAACCACCTGTAATGAGATCTGGTGCCCTCTTCTGGCCTGCAGAGATACATGCAGACATTATAATGTATAATAAATAAATAAATAAATAAATAAATAAATAAATAAATAAATAAATAAATAAATAAATAAATAAATCTCTTTAAAAAATGACACTTAAAAAAAAATACCAATGAATAAATCATAGCATATATGAATTATATCCAAAATTTCAGAAAAAAAAGTCATACTTGAGTCATATGCTGATTTTAAAAGTATGTCAAGTTTTGGTAAGGCTCAAGTAATCTCACTAAAAATATGGCACATTACACACATACATAAAGTAACAAGTTGGGCAAAGGAGTTTCAAGCTCTGATAATTGTTCAAAGTGTGCTTGATGGTCTCTCAACAAACTTTTCTAAGAATCAGCCGCTAAACCATTATGTTTCCAGTGATTGCCACTGCTGATCAGAAATATTTCATCAAATAAAGCCACACCATGCCCTTTCTAAAGCCTAAACTCAGCTTTGGCCTGAAGAACCAAGATTAATGAGTACTGAGACACCTTAGACAAAGCAAACCTCACCCCAGAAATGTTTAATGAACCTTCCATCCACAAAAACAACAGTGCTAATTACATCCCATCAAGTTGCCTGAGTAGTAAACATCAGAGCTGTTCTAAAGGCCTCCAGACAGGCCCCTGGCATAAGTGAAAGGCATTTGGGCCTCTCCTGGCATCATATAGCTTCCTATAAGTTATTTGGAAGAGGAAGTAGAAGCATAGTGGATAAACCCTACAGAGAGAAATCTGTCAGCAAAGACAAGGCAGAAGGCCGCGCCTGCACAAGCAAATCACTTCAGACCTTTCTCTCTGGGGCTTCCAGATCCAGAGGTATCTCTCCCCTGTCTCGTGTGTTTAAACAAAAGGAATGTTCACATACCAACACTGAGGATGAGACACTTAGTCATCCCTGTTCCTGAGCCATGAAGGGCCATTTTACAGCCTCTACAGTTATACAGTGACCTTGACATCTGCCTGCAAAAAACAAAATGTCTGCTCAAGGAACTTAAAAATGCAGAGCCATCTTGCTTCATCATTTAAAACTTTGGAGAGCAGCTTGTCTTTCCTTCTGAAACTCTTGCATTCATATTTTGCTAATAAGAGAATGCTTAATTATAAGGGTCCTTCACACTTGTGAGTAAGAAGTAAGCATATTAGTATGCTACTCCAATTCATTAGGGGAAAAAAATGAAAGAATAATTAGAGTAGTTAAAGAACCGTCACAAAACCCACTGCAGAGCCTAACAGCCGAGGCCACAGGACACCGCTGAGGTGGGTAAATCTTTCATATAAAGGATGAGTTTGTGCTGAAGCCTGTTTCAAAAGCAGTATGGTTTTTTTCACTCTTGCAGAGTACTTCAGTATAAAGAAAACTATCAATTTTTATAAGAAAAAGAGACCCTGTGACTATGAACAAAGCTCACAATTTAGTCACTCCAGTTAACCTAGTATGCACATAAAGATAAGCCCTTGAAATAACTTCCAAAACTCTCTCCTCATATTCTAAATTCTTGACGTGCACAGTGTTCAAGAGATGGGAATATGGATGACACAGACTATGCTAGGAAGACCACAGATGATAAACGCTATCTCTAGTAAAGGATATACGGCCTATTATGCTTGTTTATTTTTAGTGAGAGAACGAGCATATGCTCAGTATTGAGCACAGAGGAGAGCAGTATGCTTTAACTCACCTGCACTGGAAGTCCAGCACTCTCCCAGACTGACTGTATGAGCTAGGAAAGGCCACAGACACCTTCTCAAACCTCACCATCAGCCCCTTCTACAATATAGGGTAATAGCCACCCCTCAAAGTCACCATTTCGTTAAGCAGTTAAACAGAACATTTCCTTCAAACCCCACAACACTGAAGGTCGATTTCCCCAGTGTATTCTCACATTCAGAAAATCAACACCGCATGCATAGCACACCACAGTGCCAGACTCTAGAGCAAGGCATTGATTTCTGAGAGGAGGCCCGAAACAAGGGGGCAGTATTCTTCCCGTCATTTACTATGGAAACATCACTTCAACAAGGTTCAATTAAAATTTTAAGGAAAAAAAAGGAAAGAAATTGTACCTCACTGTGAATTTCATCCTAGCCGCTTTTCTTCTACTTGATAGCGTAGTAAGCGTTGTCAGGAAGAGCTCCACTCAGGGAGAGGAGAAAGGAAGACAGAGCCTAGTTCTGCTGCAGACCAGTTAGTGGATGATCTCCCGAACTCAGTCTACGTATCTTTAAAGTAGTCATAAGAAGGTACTTTTTTTTCAATGGATTGTTGTGGGGTTTAAAGCAAATGTCCTGATAAATTGCTTAACAAACTGTTCAACACATTAGCAGTTCCCATCCCTGCTTAGCACAGTCTAATGTGACTTTCCCCACTGAACTGCTTTAGAGATCAATTCTCTGAATCTCAGTCATGACACATCAAAGCAACGTCAGGACACAGACACCTGCTGTCTGGTTCTGGAGCCCAACCTTCCCCGCCAGGGAAGCTGGGCCTGCCTATAATTTTGATAATGACCACAACAAAGTACACTTGAAGTACACTTGACAGGCTAATTGCAGGTTATTTTACTTTCTAACTCGTGCCAGCAATCGAAAAGGACTAGCTGGCTTTGTCGAAGCTGTGCAAGCCACAGCTGAGTGATGTACTCACCACACTGGACAAACTGTGCAGCTAGCATCTCACTGAGGCTGTCAGAGCACAGCCGAACTCCAACATCATACCAGGAAGATGGCCTTTTGTGTCTATATCAGCATTTTGCAAAAATTAGTAACCAACTGAAACACATCCCCAAAAGCCATGTAAGTAAGGAGTTCTTAGAGAAGCTGAACACAACTGAAAAGGACAGTCCCGAATGAATCATTCTTACACCAGAAACCCTCTGCCCTGCTGCTTCCTCAGAAGACAATACCAGTATCACTTGGGCACTCAGAAATGGGATCAGAAATAAGAGCAGTGGGCATTTGGGAGACTCAAGAAATTTGCATAAATATGAAGCTAAAATTCAGAAGCCTCCATTTACAGTGAAGGAAGGACTCACTGAGGAGCTGTGGGTTCTCTCCATGCCTCTGTCAGCCAAGTCTGGTGTTTATTTCATCCTATCTACCTTGACTTAGCACTCCTTATTCAGATAATCTGCAGGTCACTTCTAGCTTTCTGAAGTGGGATGTGAGAAACATGAGTAGAGACTGACAAGAAGTAAACCTGAGTGATCACTTCCGGTCAAGAGCATGAGGTCCCCTGCGTCATCCAGCCTTCATTCTTGCTCTGCCATTCACAATCTTACAGATTGGGAATAAGCTATCCACACTGCCATTCACAATCTTACAGATTGGGAATAAGCACTGAGCTTCAGGTCCTTCCCCATCACACTACACAACACTGAAGAAGCTATAACTTCTGCAAATAACTCTCTGAAGATATTTTCATCTTGCTCCTGACTCTCCATGAAAATTAATTGCCCCCAATCTCACATCTGTTTTGATTTGTTTCTAACTTAACTAAATTATTTTTCACAACCTGAGATGAACTCATTTATGCTAGGCTTACAGGTATATGTGAATATCTACTAAGCTATTTCTATCAGAAGAGATGATAAAAACCGTTCAGCCTTTCATAATGTGCTAATTATTATTCAACAAATAATTAAAACATAGTGTCATCCCTAAAGTCAGAAAGCAGGCGGGACAGGAAAAGAATGTGTAAATAGTCAGTGATAGAAGATGAATACGTAATAAAGATGTTAAAAAGAAGAGCTCGCTTCTGAATATCTTTAGGAAAACTCTAAGTGGCTCTGAAGAAAGTGCACATTCATAAGGGAAATGAAGCTCAGGGTAAATGTACATGAGTGACTGAAAGGAAACTGGCAAATTTGAGGGAAAAAACCTGAGGACCTTCAAGAGGAAACAAATTATGGCTGAGAAAGAAACATGACAAAGAAAGTCCCCATGCAGCTTTGGGAGTTTCAATATCTTCATTATTCTTTGAAATGCATAGAAAGCATTTTATCATATCCACCTATCACAACTCCCTCCATCTCCCCTTAGTGCTTGTCATAATCAGGATTCTAACGCTGTGACAAACACCATGGCCAAAAGCAACTTGGGGAGGAAAGGGTTTTTTTTCAATCCACAGTTCCACATTACAATCCATCAGTGAGGGAAGCCAGGGCAGGAACTCATGCAGGGGAGGAACATGGGCAGACAGGAACTGAAGCAGAAGCCATGGAGGGGCACTGCACATTTACTGCTCATGGCTGCTCAGCCTGCTTCTTTATACTCTTCAAGGACAACCTATCCAAATGACTCTAGTATGTGTCCGGTCGACATAAACGAACCAACACAGTGCCCTGCTCCACCCAAGTTCATGTTCTTTTCTCTCTTCCTTCCTCCCTCCCACCCCCTCTCCCTCCTTCCCTCTCCCTCTCTCTCTCCCTCCCCCTTTCTTTCCCCTCTCCCCCTCCCTCCCTTCCTTCCTTTCTTTCCTGTAGTTAATAGCCCCAAGTTCAATTAGTGCTGCCCATTCACTGTGTACCAGTGTCTACATCCCCAAAGGAGACTGTATCTTCTTTCTCTGGCAGCCATTAACCCTCAACAGCTCCTAACTTAGACTCAGGGGCCCCTTCCTGACCCATGCTGAAACTTTGACAAGTTTGATCCAGTGCAGGTCTAGGGCAGATACACCTGGCCTGGTGTGAGCTGGTATGTGCAACACCTACCAGCTCTTGCGGCTTTCCCTCTGCTGGCCGGTACCTAGACCTTTCTGCCTCCTCTCTCATGACGCTCTCTGAGACTTGATGTTTTTCACAAAAGCAACTGTGGCCAAGACACTGCCAGGTAATAAGAACAGCTGCTTAAAAATGAAGGTCTAGAGAAGCCCCAACTTGCACAATTCAAGAGCTTTAGTGAGGTCCTACTAAGTGTGAGGTCCCACTGCGCATTAGTATGCTACAATTTGCTGAACTGACCTTGCCCTCCAGCTCTGTGTCATTCAGAAAAATGGTAAAACCAAGTTAATCCTGCATGAGGGGCCTTCAAGTTCCATGGCAGTCTAGAATAACTTTCCAGATAGATATTCTCAGAGATGCCGAGAAGGAGAAAGAGGTGAGTGGCTCATCATGAGCATGTTGGAGTACAGGCTTTCCTCCTTCATGGGGAGGAGAGTGTTTCACACTGTAAATTAGCAACTAAATCAGCAAGAAAACTGTCTGGCAGTCCTGAGTAGTTTCTGAAGCAGGAGAGGTAAGCTGAGATTTAATGATGGTAAGAGCCTGCCTAAAAACAAAGGAGCATCCCAGACAGTGCAACACCTGTGCAGTGTCCTCCAGAGATGGAGGGAGGGACTGTGTGGGCTGAACAATGAGGCAAGGAGGGCCTCTCCAGAGGAAGGCAAGGGAATTCTGATATTGCTACAGTCACATCACCATTGAGCTTTAATAGAGGGAATGATCCAACACAATCTGCATCAAAAGAGGTATCCATTGGGAGGCTAGAAATCAAATTGTTTAGGTGGGTACAGTGACGGTGCCTGGGAATTGGATGATTGCAGGACAGATTCAGACTTTGGGGAAATTTTGTGAAGAATTATGGAAATGGACTTTCTAGTGAATTGGATGTGGAAAGTCATGCAAGGGATCAAATTTAACTTTTTTCTTTTTCTTTCTTTCATTTTTTTAAAACAGAGGTACCATTTTTTTTTAGGTCAATGATTCTAGAAAAAAAGTGTGTGCCACCACTGCCTGACCTCTGTATTTAATCTAGTGGCTGGCTCTGTCCTCTGATCCCAGATAAGTTTATTAGGGTACACAATATATCACCACAAGTCCAGAAAAAAAGGAGACCAAGAGGTATGATATCTATGGTGAAAAAGACAGCACTATAAAGAAGGAAAGATGTCTGTTAGATGGTGAGAAGTTAGTGCCCTCTGACATCACCATGGAGCTAGCTGTCCCAAGAAAGCACAGGGAACTGAAGAACTACTGGAAAGAAAAGAGAAAAGGGAAGAGAACATGAAGTAAGGAAGTTGAAGTTGTAACTAGAACCCAGGATAGCTGAGAATCTCTCTCCCAGAAGGCTATGTATACAGATACACATAGCCTCAAATATTAGGGGTCCTGTGGTAATTGGAATGGGAATGGTCCCCATAAGCTCACTCACATGTTTGAATGCTTGGTCCCCAGTTAATAGAACTATTTGGGAAGGATTCGGAGATATAGCCTTATTAGAGAATATGTGTCATTGGAGGTGGGCTTTGAGGTTTAAAAAGCTCACACCAGACACAGTTCTCTCTCTCTCTCTCTCTCTCTCTCTCTCTCTCTCTCTCTCTCTCTCTCTCTCCCTCCCTCCCTCTCTCCATCTCCCCCCTTCTCTCTCTCCTTCTATCTCCATCCTCTCCCCCTCCCTCCCTGCAATTTATAGATCATCTGTGAGCTCTCAAGCTACTGCTCCAGCACCATGCCTGCCTCCCTGCCTCCCTGCCTCCCTGCCTCCCTGCCTCCCTGCCTCCCTGCCTCCCTGCCTCCCTGCCTCCCTGCCATGATGGTCATGGATAACATTCTGAAACTATAAGCAAGACCCCAATTAAATGCTTCATTTTATGAGTTGACTTGATCATGGTGTTTCATCACAGCAATAGAACAATAACTAAGAAAAACTAAGGCAGGGCCATTAAACACAATTCTCTCTAAAACCAAAAACTCCTTCCAATGGTAAGCATTCCAAAAGCTTGGTCTAGAGTAAAAAACCAAGTTATGGATTCTCAGAAAGAGCCATGAGTCTATAACTAGTTCCAGTTTTATAAAGTCATTTAGTTACACGTAAAGTTGGCCACAATGGAATGTTCTTTTGTTCTAAAATAGGATCATTTAAAATCATTGCCCATCAGCTTATCTATACTAAGAGTAGTCAAGATGATTCTGTTTTGCTGCCTTCTTTCAGGCTGACTTTGACAGAGAAGGCAGTGCAAGGACTAGTCTCTTGAGAGACCATCTGTATTCATAGGCTTCAAGAGCTCATCTTGTTAACTGATGCTATTCCTGCCATCTCAGGCAGGGGAGAATATGATTAGCCTAAGGTCTTTCATCAACAAGGCAGTTAAAATACTTTGATTCTTCAAAACTTTTCAGGAGAGACTCTGGTCTCACACTGAGTGACTAAGCAGCCATAATTATTAAGTAATCAGACCCTACAGAGTCAGAATCTAATAAAAACACTAAATAGTATCCAAGGACCAAATTATTTATATATATGGTTTGCTTCTAAATTACAACTTCAGTTGACAAGTTGCCATTTAGTGTAAAGGGAGACAACAAGACTATATATGACAACTTTGTTCTGTTTTTTAGAGCAATGCTAAGATGTAAAAAGAGATTGGTGGAACCCATAGGGATCGTGCTTTGTAGCTCATTTAAGCACCAAAGCAGATATTAGGCAACAATAGTAAAACAAAGGAGCTATAAACCCTGCCAGCTACAACAATGGCTAGTCTTATAAGTTATGCCCACTGATGTCATCGTGGCACAAAGATCATGGAAGTAACAAACCACTTTCAGATTGGATTTAAGTCCTACTACACAGGATGAAACCCATGCTTGGCATCATTATTGGGCTAAGAACCTATCGCTAGACAGATTCTCCTTAGGTAGAATCTATTACTATTATGTTGATAACTGGACATAGTATTAAACTGACTCCTAGTGATTTATCATTATAACCATAGATCAACGCATCTGCCACTTCTCACCTGAGAAATTTCTGTCTGCCATAAGTGGTGATTAACACAGTGACTCACAGCTGGTCATTATGCAGAGAATAAGAGTCCACCCTAAAAGGAACATATATATCACACCCCGCTCTGATGGCTCAGGATCATGGTAGAAGAGAAGGAAGACATCATGTAAGAGCCTAGAGCAAATGACGACAAGAAAGCACTATCCTCTGGACACATCAAGGCAGTTGTATATATGAACACAAAGCAGTTTCATCAGCATATAAAAAAAAAAAAAAAACTGTATAAATCCAAGCCAGACCAAATCCCAGCATGGAGATAGCCTTGAAGCTATTGGCAATTATTAGCTGCGGTGAGAGGGACAGCAGTTTCCTCTAAGAGCATAGCCCCTGGTAAGTCAACCACTTTCCAGTAGAAGACCACACATGCAAGAATATTTGAGCAGCACAAATTAGTCTTGAAAGATAAAAAAAGAAAATGAACACCAAATTGGGTGGATGGAAGAGGGGGTTGAATTGGGGAAGAGAGTGAATATGATCAAAATATGTTGTATGTAACTATCAAAGAATTAATAAAAATACCTTTATGGTGGAGAGAGTCTAAACATGAAACAGTTTTTTGTTTTGTTTTGTTTTTTGTTTGTTTGTTTTTTAATTGCCTACACAACTGACCTACTGGGATCTTTCAAGAGGTCAGCACTAGAGCCAGGACCAAGGTCCCCAAATCACAATCAGGGTGGAAGGCTCTAATTTCTAGCAGGTGGTAAAACACAGAAAAACAAACAAAAGCAAAGATTTTCATTTGAGGACTATTTCTCTGAAAAGAATTTAAAAGAAGTCTGACAGCAGAAGCTCTTCTCAAACAGTATGCTCAGAGATTTCATTCATGAAAAGGAAACATTGGCAAGCCGAGTAAACTGTGGAAGACCTCAGGAAGGGTCTGTAATGCCTGCCATGAAAATCTCATTTCTGCTAACAGGACCAGAGAGCAGCCAAGTTCTGCAGCAGAGCAGAAAGATAAACATGCTCATCTGAGACAGTCTGTAGATAGGGTGTAGAGTTGATGTTTTCGAGGTCAAATTAGGAAAGTAGCAAACACAGAAAGTGCTGTATTTTACTCATGTCTAGGAATTACATCTCTGCCCCAAGTATACATCCCTACAGTAAGTCTTTGTCCTAGAGTTCTCACCGTGTGTTTTTAATGTCTTAAGCAAAGGAGAGTTTGGTTCAATTAATCTAAGTAGTTGTGCAAATTCTAGGCAG